>NC_140590.1:1689405674-1690605674 GCF_964204655.1 Triturus cristatus
GGCCTGGCTAGGTTTCGGAAGCTGGGCCCGGTGCTGGAGCTCCGTCCCAGGGTGCGGCTCCGTCCCGGGGTGCGGGAGCCCCCTGTCTTGCAAGCCAGCTGAGGGTCCGTGCGCTGGGGACAGGGGGCCACCGGGGCCTGGGGAGGCTCTCCCCGGCCTGGCTAGGGTCCGGAAGCTGGGCCCCGTGCTGGAGCTCCGTCCCAGGGTGCGGCTCCGTCCCAGAGTGCGGGAGCCCCCTGGTCCTGCAAGCCAGCCGAGGGTACGGGCGCTGGGGAAGGGGGTCCACCGGGGCCCGGGGAGGCTCTCCCCGGCCTGGCTAGGGTTCGGAAGCTGGGCCCGGTGCTGGAGCTCCGTCCCAGGGTGCGGCTCCGTCCTGGGGTGCGGGAGCCCCCTGTCCCGCAAGCCAGCTGAGGGTCCAGCCGCAGGGGAAGGGTATCCACCGGGGCCAGGGGAGGCTCTCCCCAGCCTGGCTAGGGTTCGGAACCTGGGCCCGGACCCGGGGCTTGTGCTCCGTCCCAGTGTCCCAGGGTGCGGGAGCCCCCCGTCCTGCAAGCCAGCCGAGGTTCCAGCCGCTGGGGAAGGGTGTCCACCGGGGCCCGGGGAGGCTCTCCCCAGCCTGGCTAGGGTTCGGAAGCTGGGCCCAGACCCGGGGCTTGTGCTCCGTCCCAGTGTTCCAGGGTGCGGGAGCCCCCATCCTGTAAGCCAGCCGAGGGTCCGTGCGCTGGGGAAGGGTGTCCACCGTGGCCCGGGGAGGTTCTCCCCGGCCTGGCTAGGGTTCGGAAGTTGGGCCCGGACCCAGGGCTTGTGCTCCTTCCCAGTGTCCCAGGGTGCGGACGCCCCCCGTCCTGCAAGCCAGCCGAGGGTCCAGCCGCTGGGGAAGGGTGTCCACCGGGGCCCGGGGAGGCTCTCCCCAGCCTGGCTAGTGTTCGGAGGCTGGGCCCGGACCCGGGGCTTGTGCTCCGTCACAGTGTCCCATGGTGCAGGAGCCCCCCGTCCTGCAAGCCAGCCGAGGGTCCGTGCGCTGGGGAAAGGGTGTCCTCCGGGGCCCAGGGAGGCTCTCCCCGGCCTGGCTAGGGTTCTGAAGCTGGGACCGAGCCCGGGGCTCGTGCTCAGTCCGGCAGGGCCCGGGGTGCGGGAGCCCCCCGTCCTGCAAGCCAGCCGAGGGTCCGGGCGCTGGAGACAGGGGTCCACCAGGGCCAGGGGAGGCTCTCCCCAGCCTGGCTAGGGTTCGGAGGCTGGGCCCGGACCCGGGGCTTGTGCTCCGTCACAGTGTCCCATGGTGCAGGAGCCCCCCGTCCTGCAAGCCAGCCGAGGGTCCGTGCGCTGGGGAAAGGGTGTCCTCCGGGGCCCAGGGAGGCTCTCCCCGGCCTGGCTAGGGTTCTGAAGCTGGGACCAGGCCCGGGGCTCGTGCTCCGTCCGGCAGGGCCCGGGGTGTGGGAGCCCCCCGTCCTGCAAGCCAGCCGAGGGTCCGGGCGCTGGAGACAGGGGTCCACCGGGGCCCGGGGAGGCTCTCCCCGGCCTGGCTGCTTTCAGAAGCAAGGACCGGGCCGGTGAGCCGGGGTGGCTGGCTTTATCTGCTACGCTGGCGGAACGGAATTTTCCGCCCACCCCTACTCTCTAGCCTACATATGGTACAAGATTTCTTTATGTCTGCCTATTCCCCTAATTTGCCAAGTTGCCTCTCTTCCATTAACTCCTGAGCATCTGCTCTCTTGCCACACTTCAGTGGCAGTCTCTTCTTCCACGCCTCTCCTTCACCTGCCCATTTATTTTCCTCGCAACGTTTGCATATCTTCTCTGCACTTAGCAGTAATGAGGGCTTTCAGTTATACAGCGTCTGCTCATTATTCGCCTTTCATGCACCTAGAGTCTTGATCTTTACCAGGGTTCTCTAAAGTTGGTCTTGGAGGACCGGGTCCATGCCAGAGTTTAAGATAACTACATTTATCTAAATGGGGATATGCTGAAAATCTGGCATGGATCCGGCCCTACAGGACCAACTTTGTAGAACCCTGATCTTTACTCTTTTTTCCTTTCATAAAAATAACCTATATTCTTCGACCCTGCTCTTGTCTAATGAAACACAGGCCTTAAAAGTGTATCCTACCTCTCACCCCGTGTGTTCATCTTCTGCTTATGTTGACATCTATTCTGTTTGTATGTTCCACTGCTTACTGTCTATAGAGAGAAACAGTGCTTTCCCCAGATGTTTGGTTAAAATTGAACTCTATCGCTTGCATCCCCTTCCCCTCCTAACCCTTCACCTACCTCCAGGAGCTAACCACGAGATGTCTGCAAGACAGCTATGTATTTTATTGTTTTCAGTGCTTACCTTGTAAAATAGTAGATATAGGGTCCCAACCCTTTTATTAGGTCTCCAACGCCAGTGCTACCAAATGCTGTGGTTGTGGAATATTAAGGCTGCCTAGTCTTGAATCCAACACATGCCGCTTTCTTCCTCCACCCTACACCTCCTGTCTTTTTATCTCATTCTTGCAGGTTATTTTCACCCCTACTTTCTGCTCTTGTCACTGCTTTCCATCTTTATGTTCCTTATTCTTTTTTCATTGTCTGTGTGTTTTTCTCACTTGCTATGGGCCAAAATCTGATGATTAAGATAAGTTCCGGTGCCCAAAATTACGTGACACCTGCAAGCCCCAGCACCAATTAAGCACCGGTTTCCCTTTATACCCATCAGCTCTCATGTTCAAGGCCTGTGCAACAGGTTATCCAAGTGGTCTTCAAGCTTTTCAGTGTGGTGTCTACCCTCATATAATATAATATGGATGGGCTCCCCAAATGGCTTAAAAACAGGGCTTAATTTGAGCCGGTAGTTTCCGGTGCTCAGCACCGGCACTTGATTGTCAACACTGGAGCTTGCAACAGTCTGCCACAAAGTGGTGCTGTCTGGCTAATTTAGAGATGACTGCAACAGCAGTTCATTAATAATTCAATATAAATTTAAAAATTACTATCACCTGCCGCCCAAGCCATTCTTACAGCTTTCGGGTCTGAAATAGTCTGAACTGTCATACTTGTAGGAGTGCAATACTATCATTGGCAGCGCTGGCAGGGGCAATGTGTGGTGCAGGCTATAATGGCCCCCTGACGAGAGCCCTGGCACTTCATTTTTTTAAAATATAAATTAAGCACGGTTTAAAAATACTGTCATGAATTGGTAAATAAAGCAAGCTGGCTTGCCAATAGGGAACATTATAGAGGGGTTATCTTCCAAGAAAGGTAGATCGAAAACTGATATTCTGTGATGCTTTCTGTTTATCACAACACACGTATGCAAAGCAAGCAAGTCCAACATTTCATTTGAGATTGAGGCTAAGACTAAGTCAAAGAGGTCTAGAACCAGACTATCATGGCCTAAAATCCTCTGCCAAAAATATTGTTCCCAAAATATTGTTTACAAAACTATCGCCCCGTTGAAGTTAATAATGGAAAATATACATCCAATGGAGTTATATTACTGAAATCTAGGTCTTGATATTTATCTTAGCAATATTTTAGTTCTGACTTTTAATTATTTAAAGAAAAAACACGTGTAATATATTCTGTGTTCATTTTTTCCTACAATAAATCCAATATGTCAAATTAGGAAAATAATGTGAGCAAAGGAGCCAAAATGTTGAAGAGACTCCAGAGGACAGGGTTGTATATATACTTATCGACTGTAACACATTGACAATTTAAAAATATCACCTGATTACTTCAGTTCTGTCCAGTTTCCCTTTTGAAAAGCATAACCAAGCGCATTGGTGAAATGCTAAAGCAGTTTAGCCAATATTTGGAAATGTGTTAAAAAATTGGAGCAAATAGTATTTTACAGCCCTGGCTAAAAATCCATATGTGTCCAATGCGGTTCTACAATACGCTAATGGATATGGCTCCAAAACTGTATCTATCAGGAGTATCATTTATCCAGGAAAAATCATCATGCGTCAGAAAAGTATTTGCTGCAAAAAGAAATAATGATTTAATGGAATGAGAATTCCATTTGGCTTAAACGCACTGTTGTAACTAACAGCTAAGCAATGTCTTATTTTAAACTTGAGTTAAGGTAAACTAGTGAGTGATATGAGAACATGTTTCTTTGTTTCCCCTGATGTACTATCATGTGTATAGAACCCAGCTCTGCTTTCCTTTGACTTGTACCACCTACCCCCAGCGAGAACACACCTCTGATCAAAGGTCTCACTGATGCAGCAATTGAGAGAAAGCTGGGACCCCTCTCTTACCTTTCACCAATCCCAGATTTGTTTATCAGCTCGAAGCTTGTCTGGTGTCCCCATGGAGTTATTAAATACCAGTCTTAAGTCTTCTTGTAAATGGGAAGAAGTAACTTCAGTCAACTTCCTGGCCAGAGTCTTATGTTCTTGGCATCTCTTTGCACCACTAATCTATCCTGTTCCATTGTGAAAACCATATATTCCCCATGTATAAGGAAGATCCTATTTGGTCCCTTTGTCATGATGTCTCCACTGCAGATACCAAGAGCTTCTGACCGTGGCAAGTACGGAAATGGTTTGTAACTCTGGCTTGAGCCTTCATTCATTTCATTCTTCTCTGCCTCTCTGTTAATCCCCACCATTCTTTTTTAGGTCTCGCGTGGCGTGGCAGCGCATGTGCTGCTCGCCTCGCGAGATTTATTGTTGACAAGGACTTTCAGAAGAGGGCTTTAAGCTCTGCCCCTCATTTCCATTGGCTGGCGTCACCGTTTATGCTAAACGGTGGCCTGACATTGGAAAGGAGGGTTTTCTGTAGATGCCCTTTCGCCTCCGAGCCGGACTCGGTGGCCTGCTTTGCGTCTGTCGCAAAGCACTTTCTTATCTTTATGGGGCCATGTGTTTCTTATTTGAAACACATGGCCCCATAAAGACAAGAGATCGATGCTTCTTCCAGAAGCGTTCCTTCTCTGAAAGGCAGGGAGCCTCGGATGAATAGCTCCTTGTGACACGGTAGTTGTGGCAACGAGTCGGTAATTTACACACGTCAGCCAGCACTCTCCGTGGCCGTCTCTGCCATTTCTATGTACAAATTTAGCAACCTTTTCCTGATACAGGCTGTAATTTGAAACTAATTACTGAGCCTGGCAAATGATGATCTTGTGGTCACATGCTGTGTGCAGCCCAAACACTACAACGACGCTTTCCAGTCACATCTCAGCTTTGGATAGTTCAACCAGACTTCCGTGTTTGTTTGTTTGTGCGTTTGTGTTTTGTGCTTTTTTTTCCTTCTGGCACTTGTAGTTTGCCTTTTTCCATTACAAATGCACACCAGGTGGTGCCAGAATACATAGAGATGAGAGGTAGCGCGAGGACTGCCGTAGTCTCTAACACAGGGCGCCTCGAAGCCTGCTGCGCCCAAAAAGAATTAATTGAGGAACATGGCTGACGAGCGGCTTATGTCACGTTTGCCATGTGCAGCCAGTATGGCTCCCTAACCAGCACTTTTCTTTCACTTTGTTCAATTTTTGATGCTTTTAATAAGCAGCGCGGCATGCGCTCGGTTACCCGTTTTTGTGGGGGGAGAGGGTGGGGAGCTTGCTCATGAAAAACACATACAATATTTATGGCTACATGCATCAGAGCAGCCAGTAATGGTACACACAGACATCCATTGAACCCCCAAAACAGACACCAACCTGGGAATGCACTATGTAGGGGTCACCGGGTCTCTCCCTTCCTCGTGAACATTCGCCCCCTGTACAAAGCGCACAATGTGGAGAGCTGAGTTTGGCACTATGCAAATAAGCATAACACGGGGGATAGTCGGAATACTGCGAGTCCGAGCCAACCTGCTCTACTCAGCTTCTCATCTTCCCAAGTGTGAAATACTCCTACAAGAGAGGGAAACGTGCATACCTTATCCCGCCAGTCGGGATGAGGGTACCGCCAAAGGGTTAATCACCTCACCTCCCTCTGTCCAACAGGAAACCACCCAGAACGAAGGACGATCGGGCGAATGGGAACGAAGGATCGTGCCGGAAGAGGCGGGACAACCGGCATTTAGGCGTCTGACGATAGAGGAAGGGGCGGACCAGGGGAGGAACCCCGAAGACGCTGAACTTCATGTGTACGGGACTGGACATCGGCCGGGATCTCCAGGAAGTCAGAGGATTGAGGACGCTGCGCAACCAGACGAAAACGATGAAGACGTGGACTCCTGGTGCGAGGATTGGTGGACGCCCTCGGAGGACGCTGGAAGGCCGCCGCAACTCCGGAGAGTTGCGGCAGAAGTGGTGAGTGCGAGAACAAGGGAGAGAGGGGGGGAAGACCTGAAACGGGAGCACGTCAGAGACCCTGTGTAGCACGATACCCACAACATCCCTAGTCACCTTCATCCTTCTTTTTTTTTGGTTTTGGTGTTTACTGATCTATACCTGGGGCACGAATCTGTGGGGCCGTGTGACAGTGCAACACACCCCGTCCTAGTATTTTTTTTCCCCCGGCATACCTAATTGAGGAACGAGTGTATATGGCCACATTGAAATCCGAGGAAAGCAGTAAAAGGAGGGTGCAGTCCCTATCACGACGCTCACTCTAAGGAAACGGGAGCCCTCTTCTCTTTGAGTTATAAGAGAGGAAAGTCCATCTCTATCATCTTTCTTTTTGTTTTGGTTTCCCCTATATCCTTCTCCACGTCGGGTGTGGTGACGGGAATCTCAGTGGAGATGAAGCAGAACCTTGACCGCTTCTTTTCTTTTTTCTCCTTATTTTGAGATACTCCGGGAAGGCAGCCCCAAGACTCCAAGGACAAGAAGTAAACGGGCAGAAGACGTCCTAGAGCACAAGCCATCTAACCACCTCAGCCATAAACTAGCCTATTTTGCTTTCACCACCTATCTTTTTTATAATAAAAATTCACCATTCAACCACCACTGCGGCCTCCGAGTTTCTATTTCTGCCCATCCCTCCGACACCAAGGTTGGTACAAATGAAGTACCAGTACGAGGGGTCACAATAACACCACTTCTGCACCTAAAAGCAGTTCTGTGTGTAGCGTCTGCTTTGGCGCGGTATCCATATTGCTTTAAGAGTCAATCAAGCAACAGGGCTCTCTTAAATACCAGACCGAGGGTCTTGCTAGTGTTGAACCAAGAGCCCAACCACCACATAACCACTGCAAGCTAACAGCAGTACCTCAGCGCCGTGAGGCAGTGGCTGTGAAGTTCGAGCGCTTTGTAAAACTACCAAACGATGCACAAGTAAATCAAAGGGGAGCAGCCGTGCGTGTGGTCCTGCAGTTAATATAGTCAATAGATGCTTGTCCGATACTTAGCTTAAATAAAAAATGAAAACGGTGGTATTATTAGCACCAGAAAAGCAGCAAAACAAGCTCTCGGCAAGTATTCCAGAGTATGGTGTATACTATACACCTTCCTTGGCGGCCCGCGGACCTTGCAGACATAGTGCCTGTGCCCTGTGCTTGTCAGCGAACACCGCCGGTTACAGCAGCACGGAGCTGTGAGGCCGGGCGATTCTTTTAAAGGCCATTTACTTGTTAATGAGGCTTTGTTGTATTTCACCTCTTCTTAGCGCCCCTGCATCTCCCCTCTGATTGAGTGGAGATGCAGGGGCGCTAAGAAGAGGTGAAATACAACAAAGTCTCATTAACAAGTGAATGGTCTTTAAAAGACCTGTGAAGTACTTGGGTGCTGCGACCGTGTGCGTTCCCTGGAAGCCGTCTCAGCGCAGGGTGAGGTGACAGAGGACAGCAGGGTGAGGTGATGGAGGGCAGCAGGGAGTGAGAGCAGGGGGTGAGGTGACAGCGGGAGGAAGACAGAGTGCGACAGAGGGAGGAAGAGGGAGGGAGAGAGAGGGAGAGGAGGAAGACAGGGAGAGGAGGAAGACAGGGAGAGGAGGAAGACAGGGAGAGGGGGGAAGACAGGGAGAGAGAGAGGGAGACAGAGGGAGGGGGAGGGAGGGAGGGAGAGGGAGGGAGACGGAGGGAGAACGGAGGAGGGAGGGAGGGAGACAGAGTGAGAGATAGATAGATAGAGAGGGCGGGAGACAGAGAGATAGATAGATAGATAGATAGATAGATAGATAGATAGATAGATAGATAGATAGATAGATAGATAGATAGATAGATAGATAGATAGATAGATAGATAGATAGATAGAGAGAGGGCGGGAGACAGAGTGAGAGATAGATAGATAGATAGATAGAGAGGGCGGGAGACAGAGTGATAGATAGATAGATAGATAGATAGATAGATAGATAGATAGATAGATAGATAGATAGATAGATAGATAGATAGATAGATAGAGCGGGAGACAGAGTGAGAGATAGATAGATAGATAGATAGATAGATAGATAGATAGATAGATAGATAGATAGATAGATAGATAGATAGATAGATAGATAGATAGATAGATAGATAGGGCGGGAGACAGAGTGATAGATAGATAGATAGATAGATAGATAGATAGATAGATAGATAGATAGATAGATAGATAGATAGATAGATAGATAGATAGATAGATAGATAGATAGATAGATAGATAGATAGATAGATAGATAGAGAGGGCGGGAGACAGAGTGATAGATAGATAGATAGATAGATAGATAGATAGATAGATAGATAGATAGATAGATAGATAGATAGATAGATAGATAGATAGATAGATAGATAGATAGATAGATAGATAGATAGATAGATAGATAGATAGATAGATAGAGAGGGCGGGAGACAGAGTGAGAGATAGATAGATAGATAGATAGAGAGGGCGGGAGACAGAGTGAGAGATAGATAGATAGATAGATAGATAGAGAGGGCGGGAGACAGAGTGAGAGATAGATAGATAGATAGATAGATAGATAGATAGATAGATAGATAGATAGATAGATAGATAGATAGATAGATAGATAGATAGATAGAGAGGGCGGGAGACAGAGTGATAGATAGATAGATAGATAGATAGATAGATAGATAGATAGATAGATAGATAGATAGATAGATAGATAGATAGATAGATATGTGTGCATACCGGGTCTGGTGGCTCAGTGGATGAAGGCGTCTGCTGCAGTGGCCTGTGTTCAACCTCATGGTCATAGTTTTTTTTTGCTCTAGCCCCGCCCCCTCCCCCACTGGCCCCGCCCCCACCGGTGCGGCCCTCAGCCAGAAACCACACTGTAAATTTGGCCCCCAAGAGAAAGTTTGTGAGTACCCATGGTGTATAGTCAAAAACAGCACAGTTAATATATCTGTCAGTTTTACCTAAGCCAGACCTGTTTATCAGCGGCAGAATTATTCCCTGATATCACAATGGCCAACATATTTACACGAAGGTGCTAATACTCTCTTTTACACTCGATGGTTAACTTGTTTGCAAGCCCGCTCTTTTTGGGGAGATAAAAGGTGTAGCCACGCATGGGAAAGCTAGCTCAGAATCACACACTGCGGGCAGGTGTGAGAGCTAGGATTCAGGTGCCAGGCAAGGTTCCTGACACCACAAGCAAGAATACGCACCACCACCCTGCTGCATCTGCCATAACAATCTTCTAGTTGGATTTGTTCTAAAGCTTCCATCTCCCTTCCCTCTTTGCTCCCAATCCTCCCCCTCGCCTGTCTGCCCCTGTGGTGCGTTTCTCCCCTTCACACCAGGTGCTCCATTTCATGTTCTTCTCTTTCTCTTTGCTTCCATCCAAGGTGCTGTGAACTCCGCAAAACACTAACACAAAAAACATAAAGAAAGATGTTATACCCGTCTTACTTATTTCCGCTTCCTTTATCTCTCTCCTTAAGCTTTGTTTTTCTTGTTATCTACACATTCTGTTCCTTTCACTCCCTTGGCACAGGCACAGGCTCTCTACCCGAAAGAAAAGTCTTGCAGCAGCAGCCATAACGTGGAAGAGATGATATGCCGGGGCCCTGCGTGGATTCAGAGGCAGCCCAGAGGACAGTGGGCGTCGATAAAGGGGTAGACTCTTACCTCTCACACCCGTGGCCAGCCGCCTGTCCTGAGCGTTGTGCAAATCACGCACAACAGCTGTTTGAGGAGCAGGAACAGGCCGGTCCAGCCGTGGAAGAGGGTCGGCTGTCTTCTGCAGTTCAGAAGCGCTGTCAAGTTGTGTGCAGGGAGATAGTTGGGTGGCTTGTCAGTCTCTCGCACTGGCCTAAATTCTGAAGGAGCTGACCTAGCGGAGCCTGATCTGATTGCTCAGTAGACTAATGTTTCACCGTAGTGGCCTGTGTTCCACCTAATGGTCACAGGTTCAAATCCCAGTGGGACCACTCAGCCTTTCATCCTCCTGAGGTCGATAAAATGAGTACCCTTATGTTGGGTAACAATAAGCATCTGTTATTCAGCACCAAGATACCCTTGGGTGTGCATGCGTTTACAAGTACACCTTCTCTCCATCTCTCGCACTGAGAAAATATGTGTTTTTAAATTGCTTAATCCGCACAGTGTTATTTAAAGCACTGAGACCCAATCCGGATGTGCCCTGCACGTAAAGTTGCCAAGTCCAGTGCCATGGAGTTTTTTTTTCTTTTTAACAAATCATTGCGTTTATGTGCGTAGGTTAATTTGAAAAGAACTCAAATTAAAAGTCCCACAGTGCATGTAGTTGTTAAGCGAATCCCAAGGATCGGAGCAGTGCGTCATCGATGGCATTGAATCATTGTGTAACCTTGTATATGTATGTATGTGTGTTCTTATATAGCGCTCGACTTACCCTTGGGCATCTCAGCGCTTGCATTGGGAACCCGTCCTGGTTTTTCCCTGTGAGATAACCCGTACTGGGCATCCCCAAGGTGAAAGCCAGGCATCCCGCCGCAGGGGGGAGCCGTTGTGGAGATTAAGCAAGCTGCATAGTGTGAACTCGTGCTTAGAGTGGGCACCAAAGCGAGAATTATCGAGTCCGTGGACAATGGGGCTCCGGACCCTGCCGCGTCGGAATCGAACCCTGGTCCCGGGTCTGCCCTCTGCTTCAGGGTATGCCTCCTTTAACCAGTGAGCTACACTTCTACACTTCTTATATCAAGCCCCAGGGAGTTGTGTTAATTTTACTGGCTGAGAAACGGTGAGGAAACAACTATTAATTTGTCCCGTTACTCTACTTTTTACTGTCCTTTTTATCTGAACTCACCCCAAACTACCCCTTTTACGGGGTTCGAGTGTCACTACTTCATAGCTGGAGCGGGAAGACAACAGTTTGCTTCCAGAGACGCTGGTCACATCCTTTAGTACGCACCCTTGGGGTCAAACACCTCTGACCCTCCCCCACCCCATCATTATTTACGGCTTGTAGCCGCCATACCCCCAGTCCCCACTCTAGTTTTCCCCCCAGCCTGCGTCACGTGGCCAAACAAATGCCTGACTCAAACCAACACACGGACGTGAACGGTAACTGCCTGCGCTGGCCTAAGGTCTTAAGACATGTAGCACCAGAGACAAACTGGCAAGTAGGAGGAAATGTCCAGAACGTGAAATGCGGTGATCGCTGTTTATAGTTTGTTGCATTTTAATCACAATTTTATTAAATACTCGAAGACTAAAGTAACACAAGGAAAATGAAAGCAAAATGGGTGCTATATCTATTCAATTCAGAACAGAGGAGTTGCCTCATAAAACGCCAGAATAGAAAGAACAAGCATTTGCAATACAACAGGTCTCGCATTTGCGAGAGTTTGAGCTATTGGCATTCTAAATGTTAATGCCTTTTATTTATGTGTTTTAAAAACCTGCAAGCAGAGTGTTGTCACACTCTTTGTACTTGTAGTCGTTACTTACGAGAAGCAAGGCTGGCAGTAACTGCGCCCCTTTTACTGCCAGCCTTGCTTCTCATAAGCAAGGACTATAAGTACAAATTGTGTGGTTACACACCGCTTGCAGGTTTTCAAAACACATAAATAAAAGGCATTGTCATTTACAATGGCAATAGCTCAAACTCTCGCAAAAGCAAGACCTATTGCATTGCAAATGCTTGTTTATGTGTGTACTGTATTGTGCCTTGCTTTCATGGCGTTCTCTATGTCTCTGCACCGCTATGAAGGAATCTGTGCGCTCCACACCAAACCACGCGTGCTTTGGAACTTGTAAGTCACTGGCCAATTTCGACAGGCTGCACTTACCGAAATTGACCACGCGAATACTGCAGGCGGTGAGGTGATTGTACAACACATTTTAACTCTGTTTAAAATTCTAATTGCGTTTGCATGCATCACCGCTGTTGTAATATATTAATCTGACATACTGAACTGCGCCTTCCACCCTAGACATTCAACCCACAATCTTCCAGATTATGCACCCCACATTACAATATCTGCACCCCACATCTATACCTCACACTCTGAGCCCAATTTCCATAGCTTCTTAAGTAACTCAACATGTCAACCTGCACCCCGTCTATATACCTCACTTACCAGTCCAGACATTATACCTCGCCCTACATACAGCTCTACAGTAGACTCTAGACTGGTTTATACGTGGCTCAGTATCAGTATGCCACCCTTATACCTCACAGTACACTCACCCTATAACTGGGAGTCCGCAGCCCACCTTTACATTTCATCCTGTTTCCACCCTACAGTGCAGCCAGTCTACATCTCACAAGGTACTTTTCAACTTTACATTTAATCCTGTATCCACCCTACAGTGCAGCCAGTCTACACCTTACAGGTTACCTTTCACCTTTACAACTCACACTACAGGCCAGCCGATACCTCACAGTGTGTCACATGTAAGACCCGGTTCTAAGCCTTCAACTAGCATCCAGCCAGCCCCCATTCAGTATCCCTTATCTGTGCCCGACTCCCCATGCCACGTGTACAAGCTGCACGGCACCCCAGTCTAAACCACACTCTGTACCTCACTCCCCATCCCATCTCTGTAACTCTGTCCCCATCCCACCTCACTCCCCATCCCACCCTACCTCTGTACATCACTGCCCACCCCCACCCTACCTCTACCCCAGTCCCCATCCTACCCTACCTCTGTACCTCACTCCCATCCCACCTCTGATCCTCATTCCCCATCCCACCCTACCAGTAACTCACTCCCCATCCCACCCTCCCTCATTTCCCCTCCCACCCTACCCCTGTACCTCACTCTGTAATCCACATAAAGGCGAGCTCAGTGCCCCAGCCTTGAACCTGGCAGTCCAGCCCCCTGTAATATGTGGTAATGTATTTAGGTGTTTTACTTTTAGGAATGTTGGTTGTAGAATTCTTATTGTTCGAATGTTGGTAGTTGGCTCATTGTAGAACCTGCATTGAAGCTGTAAGCAGGAGGTTGTGGGTTCTGTTCTCCTAATAAACATATTTTTATAACCTCGTTTTTGGATTCCTTCGTTAAAACCACACTACATCGCCCCCCCCCCCCTCCACGGCACAGAATGCCCCTACACTGGTGCCCCAGGGACAGAGGCAGGCCCGGCCTCCGCAGCCTGGGGCCTCCTGTGAGGCGGGCAAAGGCAGACCGGTTCTGTTGTCACAGGTGCGAGCCCCCTTGTAGGGGACCTGCCAGCACACCCTGCAGCCCCATGCACGGCCTCTCACCAACCCCCTGCCAAGAGCTTGGCTGCCAACCTGACAACGCCGTGCCTACAACCTCGATAAGCGTTTTATTTGTCTTTAATTCAGCACCAGCGCTGCCCCACAACCTACACGACGGTAGAATGTAAATACCCCCCGAGCTCAAGCGCTCGCCATGACGTTTCCGTTTGGCTTTTTCTGCCGTGACCTCGCCTGCTAAAAGGTTTCTTTTCTTTATGGGGCCATGTGTTTGGCCCCATAAAGATAAGAAACCTTTTGCAGTAGAAGGAATGCAGGCGAGGCCGTACAAATGGGACGGCTCAAAAAGCCAAGCGAAAACATCACCAGCACCTCTTTCCCAATGGCTGGCCGCCGTTTACCATAAACGGTGACGCCGGCCAATGGGAAAGAGGGGCGGGGCTTAATGCCCCTTACTGAAAATACCCTGTTAACAATAAATCTCGCCAGAGAGACTGCACACGCGTGCAGCCTTACGCTAGCGAGACCTAAAAAACAGTGATATGCTGATGAGAGAAGTTTTTGGCTGGTGCAAGTGATACATAGTTGGTCTTGAATGAATACGAAGTCACAAATAGATTTCTGGGTGAGCAGCAACAAACGAGGTATGTTTTAATGCTAGAGAAAGTCTTTAAACAGCCCTAAATAGTACATCAATAGTTTTGATATATCGCGGCTCATGGAAATATTCACACTCAATTTTAATATTTTGCTTCGTTTAGAAAACATACTTTTTAAAATCTGGTATGCCATCTCCATTCATGTTCAGTATTCAAGTTTAATGGAAAAGTTTACTTGTTTATCCAGTCTTACTATTTACTGCATTACTTATATTGGTAGAATACCAGTTTTTGCATGTGTGACAAAGGCCATGCTGAAAACACGTCTGCTGGCTCCATCGTGACCTGCAGTGAAAGGGGAAAGTAACTCGAATGAAGGGCAGGACACAAGTCCTAAACAAGCATTGAAAATGCAATAGGTCTCGCCTTTGATTAAGTTAAAGCCATTTGCTTTGCTAATGGTATTGTATAGCAAAGCAAATGGCTTTAACTTAATCAAAGGCGAGTCCTATTGCATTTTTAATGCTTTCTTTCTTATGCCTCTCTACACCTTAAATGCTCTCCCATCACACCCTGACTTTTGACTCCCTCCCCTGCAGCGCCGGGATTGGCCGGACGGGCACCATCATTGTGATTGACATGCTGATGGATATGATCAACACCACAGGTAACTGGCATGTTTCTGCCTATAATCAGACTGCATCAGGAGTTGAGCAGCTCATCAGTCCTAGTGTGCTGCTTAACCCTTTTGAAAGAACCGTTTCAGCTCTGTGTTTTCAGCTCTGTTTGCTTTTCTTAAAGCAGTTTTCAATGCAGTGGCATAGGCCAGTGTAAATTCGAAATTGTGCAGCATTATCAGTAAAAATGTATTGTGCTTTGAGGCTTACACTGACATAGCATTTAACTTAAGACCAATATTTCATACTTAAGTGACAAGGGACTCATAATGTTCTCTTAAACTGCTTCTTCCGTTATTCTCCATAGTAACTCAGGGGGTTGAGCACCTGCTACAAAGATAAGAAAGTAACATACTGTTTATCGTTTCAGAAGTCAATTAAATGACTACCATTGACTTATTTAATAACAATGCATGTTATTTAGTGCCAAAATAGACAACTTAATGAACTGTGTGCGCTATATAAATGATCAGTACAGACCTGCAGTGTGTACTTTGTGTGCAGGCTGAATACAAGGGTTCATATCCATTCACACGAGTTATGATAAAAAGCCTGGTTTTAAGTTTAATGTTTAAATATCTTCCTAAGAACTCAGAAGGAGGAAAGAAAAACTTAGCTGGTGATCGAAAGTTCGGTAGCGCACATTGTTTCCACCAGCAATTTTTTGCCCTTCACAAATTTTGCCAGTTGTCCTGATTTACCTTCACCTAAATCCAAGTAAAGTTTTTTCCACTTTATGAGATAATTGTCACCATACTTTGGCGAGATAATGATCACTTTAATCAAACCCAGCCAAGATGAAAAATGCATTCAGACCTTTTGTAATATAAATTGTTGCAACAGTTATGATTTTCACCCAAATGTGGCATAAAATAAAACTTTGCAACTTTCTTGAAGTTGAAGTTTTTCATAGAACTTCACAAAGGTTGCAAATAACAAAACTGTACTCACCTCTGATGTTGTGGGCTCTTTCAAAGCTTCACCACAAGCCAATCTCTGCGTATCACACACCTGATGCCCACTGCATTATTTTCTTCTTTGCCTCCTCCATACTGCCTGCCCGCGTATAGGCCTGGACTGTGACATTGACATCCAGAAGACAATCCAGATGGTTCGGGAGCAGCGTTCTGGAATGGTGCAGACCGAGGCTCAGTACCGGTTCATCTACATGGCGATCAGTCAGTTCATCGATACCGAAACGCAGAAGTTCGAGGCCATGCAGGTACCATGGGGGTGAAGAGAGCAGAATTCAATTCTAAGGCAGGCTGGATGACAGCAGAACCAATGAGAAATGAGCACAGACCCGTAACCCCCAGGAGATGGGTATAGGCTGACTGAAACTCTGGGAGATGGGTACAGATAGACTGAAACTCTGGGAAATGGATACAGATAGACTGAAAATTCGGGGAGATGGGTATGGATAAACAGACTCTGGGAAAGGGGTACAGATAAACTGAAACTCTGGGAGATGGGTATTGGTAGACTGAAACTCTGGGAGATGGGTACAGATAGACTGAAACTCTGGGAGATGGGTATTAATAGACTGAAACTCTGGGAGATGGGTATAGATAAACTGAGAGTCTGGGAAATGGGTACAGATGGACTGAAACGCTGAGAGATTGGTATCGACAGACAGAAACTCTGGGAGATGGGTATCGACAGACTGAAACTCTGGGAGATGGGTATCAACAGACTGAAACTCTGGGAGATGGGTATCGACAGACTGAACCACTGGGAGATGGGTATAGACTGACTGAACCACTGGGAGATGGGAATACACTGACTGAACCACTGGGAGATGGGTATCGACAGACTGAACCACTGGGAGATGGGTATAGATAAACTGAGAGTCTGGGAAATGGGTACAGATGGACTGAAACTCTGGGAGATTGGTATCGACAGACAGAAACTCTGGGAGATGGGTATCGACAGACTGAAACTCTGGGAGATGGGTATAGATGGACTGAAACTCTGGGAGATGGGTATCGACTGACTGAACCACTGGGAGATGGGTATAGATAGGCCGAAACTCTGGTAGATGGGTATAGATGGACTGAAACTCTGGGAGATGGGTATCGACTGACTGAACCACTGGGAGATGGGTATAGGCTGACTGAAACTCTGGGAGATGGGTACAGATAGACTGAAACTCTGGGAAATGGGTACAGATAGACTGAAAATTCTGGGAGATGGGTATGGATAAACAGACTCTGGGAAAGGGGTACAGATAAACTGAAACTCTGGGAGATGGGTATTGATAGACTGAAACTCTGGGAGATGGGTACAGATAGACTGAAACTCTGGGAGATGGGTATTGATAGACTGAAACTCTGGGAGATGGGTACAGAAAAACTGAAACTCTGGGAGATGGGTATAGATAAACTGAGAGTCTGGGAAATGGGTATCGACAGACAGAAACTCTGGGAGATGGGTATCGACAGACAGAAACTCTGGGAGATGGGTATCGACAGACTGAAACTCTGGGAGATGGTTATCGACAGACTGAAACTCTGGGAGATGGGTATCGACAGACTGAACCACTGGGAGATGGGTATAGACTGACTGAACCACTGGGAGATGGGTATAGACTGACTGAACCACTGGGAGATGGGTATCGACAGACTGAACCACTGGGAGATGGGTATAGATAAACTGAGAGTCTGGAAAATGGGTACAGATGGACTGAAACTCTGGGAGATTGGTATCGACAGACAGAAACTCTGGGAGATGGGTATTGACAGACTGAAACTCTGGGAGATGGGTATAGATGGACTGAAACTCTGGGAGATGGGTATCGACTGACTGAACCACTGGGAGATGGGTATAGATAGACTGAAACTCTGGGAGAGGGGTTTAGATGGACTGAAACTCTGGGAGAGGGGTTTAGATGGACTGAAACTCTGGGAGAGGGGTTTAGATGGACTGAAACTCTGGGAGATGGGTACAGATAGACTGAAAATCTGGGAGAGGGGTTTAGATGGACTGAAACTCTGGGAGATGGGTATCGACAGACTGAAACTCTGGGAGATGGGTATCGACAGACTGAACCACTGGGAGATGGGTATAGACTGACTGAACCACTGGGAGATGGGTATAGACTGACTGAACCACTGGGAGAAGGGTATCGACAGACTGAACCACTGGGAGATGGGTATAGATAAACTGAGAGTCTGGAAAATGGGTACAGATGGACTGAAACTCTGGGAGATTGGTATCGACAGACAGAAACTCTGGGAGATGGGTATCGACAGACTGAAACTCTGGGAGATGGGTATAGATGGACTGAAACTCTGGGAGATGGGTATCGACTGACTGAACCACTGGGAGATGGGTATAGATAGACTGAAACTCTGGGAGATGGGTACAGATAGACTGAAACTCTGGGAGAGGGGTTTAGATGGACTGAAACTCTGGGAGAGGGGTTTAGATGGACTGAAACTCTGGGAGATGGGTTCAGATAGACTGAAACTCTGGGAGAGGGGTTTAGATGGACTGAAACTCTGGGAGAGGGGTTTAGATGGACTGAAACTCTGGGAGATGGGTACAGATAGACTGAAACTCTGGGAGAGGGGTTTAGATGGACTGAAACTCTGGGAGAGGGGTTTAGATAGACTGAAACTCTGGGAGAGGTGTTTAGATGGACTGAAACTCTGGGAGAGGGGTTTAGATGGACTGAAACTCTGGGAGAGGGGTTTAGATGGACTGAAACTCTGGGAGATGGGTACAGATAGACTGAAACTCTGGGAGATGGGTATAGATAAACTGAGAGTCTGGGAAATGGGTACAGATGGACTGAAACGCTGAGAGATTGGTATCTTCAGACAGAAACTCTGGGAGATGGGTATCGACAGACTGAAACTCTGGGAGATGGGTATCGACAGACTGAAACTCTGGGAGATGGGTATCGACAGACTGAAACTCTGGGAGATGGGTATCGACAGACTGAAACTCTGGGAGATGGGTATCGACAGACTGAACCACTGGGAGATGGGTATAGACTGACTGAACCACTGGGAGATGGTTATAGACTGACTGAACCGCTGGGAGATGGGTATCAACAGACTGAACCACTGGGAGATGGGTATAGATAAACTGAGAGTCTGGAAAATGGGTACAGATGGACTGAAACTCTGGGAGATTGGTATCGACAGACAGAAACTCTGGGAGATGGGTATCGACAGACTGAAACTCTGGGAGATGGGTATAGTTGGACTGAAACTCTGTGAGATGGGTATCGACTGACTGAACCACTGGGAGATGGGTATAGATAGACTGAAACTCTGGGAGATGGGTATCGACAGACTGAAACTCTGGGAGATGGGTATCGACAGACTGAAACTCTGGGAGATGGGTATCGACAGACTGAACCACTGGGAGATGGGTATAGACTGACTGAACCACTGGGAGATGGGTATAGACTGACTGAACCACTGGGAGAAGGGTATCGACAGACTGAACCACTGGGAGATGGGTATAGATAAACTGAGAGTCTGGAAAATGGGTACAGATGGACTGAAACTCTGGGAGATTGGTATCGACAGACAGAAACTCTGGGAGATGGGTATCGACAGACTGAAACTCTGGGAGATGGGTATAGATGGACTGAAACTCTGGGAGATGGGTATCGACAGACTGAACCACTGGGAGATGGGTATAGACTGACTGAACCACTGGGAGATGGTTATAGACTGACTGAACCACTGGGAGATGGGTATCGACAGACTGAACCACTGGGAGATGGGTATAGATAAACTGAGAGTCTGGAAAATGGGTACAGATGGACTGAAACTCTGGGAGATTGGTATCGACAGACAGAAACTCTGGGAGATGGGTATCGACAGACTGAAACTCTGGGAGATGGGTATAGTTGGACTGAAACTCTGGGAGATGGGTATCGACTGACTGAACCACTGGGAGATGGGTATAGATAGACTGAAACTCTGGGAGATGGGTATCGACAGACTGAAACTCTGGGAGATGGGTATCGACAGACTGAAACTCTGGGAGATGGGTATCGACAGACTGAACCACTGGGAGATGGGTATAGACTGACTGAACCACTGGGAGATGGGTATAGACTGACTGAACCACTGGGAGAAGGGTATCGACAGACTGAACCACTGGGAGATGGGTATAGATAAACTGAGAGTCTGGAAAATGGGTACAGATGGACTGAAACTCTGGGAGATTGGTATCGACAGACAGAAACTCTGGGAGATGGGTATCGACAGACTGAAACTCTGGGAGATGGGTATAGATGGACTGAAACTCTGGGAGATGGGTATCGACTGACTGAACCACTGGGAGATGGGTATAGATAGACTGAAACTCTGGGAGATGGGTACAGATAGACTGAAACTCTGGGAGAGGGGTTTAGATGGACTGAAACTCTGGGAGAGGGGTTTAGATGGACTGAAACTCTGGGAGATGGATACAGATAGACTGAAACTCTGGGAGAGGGGTTT
Source organism: Triturus cristatus (assembly GCF_964204655.1). Classification (NCBI taxonomy): domain Eukaryota; kingdom Metazoa; phylum Chordata; class Amphibia; order Caudata; family Salamandridae; genus Triturus; species Triturus cristatus. Next base: position 1,689,425,886 of record NC_140590.1, read on the forward strand.
AGGTGGACTGAAACTCTGGGAGAGGGGTTTAGATAGACTGAAACTCTGGGAGAGGTGTTTAGATGGACTGAAACTCTGGGAGAGGGGTTTAGATGGACTGAAACTCTGGGAGAGGGGTTTAGATGGACTGAAACTCTGGGAGATGGGTACAGATAGACTGAAACTCTGGGAGATGGGTATAGATAAACTGAGAGTCTGGGAAATGGGTACAGATGGACTGAAACGCTGAGAGATTGGTATCGTCAGACAGAAACTCTGGGAGATGGGTATCGACAGACTGAAACTCTGGGAGATGGGTATCGACAGACTGAAACTCTGGGAGATGGGTATCGACAGACTGAACCACTGGGAGATGGGTATAGACTGATTGAACCACTGGGAGATGGGTATAGACTGACTGAACCACTGGGAGATGGGTATCGACAGACTGAACCACTGGGAGATGGGTATAGATAAACTGAGAGTCTGGGAAATGGGTACAGATGGACTGAAACTCTGGGAGATTGGTATCGACAGACAGAAACTCTGGGAGATGGGTATCGACAGACTGAAACTCTGGGAGATGGGTATAGATGGACTGAAACTCTGGGAGATGGGTATCGACTGACTGAACCACTGGGAGATGGGTATAGATAGACTGAAACTCTGGAAGATGGGTATAGATGGACTGAAACTCTGGGAGATGGGTATCGACTGACTGAACCACTGGGAGATGGGTATAGGCTGACTGAAACTCTGGGAGATGGGTACAGATAGACTGAAACTCTGGGAAATGGGTACAGATAGACTGAAAATTCTGGGAGATGGGTATGGATAAACAGACTCTGGGAAAGGGGTACAGATAAACTGAAACTCTGGGAGGTGGGTACAGATAGACTGAAACTCTGGGTGATGGGTATTGATAGACTGAAACTCTGGGAGATGGGTACAGAAAAACTGAAACTCTGGGAGATGGGTATAGATAAACTGAGAGTCTGGGAAATGGGTACAGATGGACTGAAACTCTGGGAGATTGGTATCGACAGACAGAAACTCTGGGAGATGGGTATCGTCAGACAGAAACTCTGGGAGATGGGTATCGACAGACTGAAACTCTGGGAGATGGGTATCGACAGACTGAAACTCTGGGAGATGGGTATCGACAGACTGAAACTCTGGGAGATGGGTATCGACAGACTGAACCACTGGGAGATGGGTATAGACTGACTGAACCACTGGGAGATGGTTATAGACTGACTGAACCACTGGGAGATGGGTATCGACAGACTGAACCACTGGGAGATGGGTATAGATAAACTGAGAGTCTGGAAAATGGGTACAGATGGACTGAAACTCTGGGAGATTGGTATCGACAGACAGAAACTCTGGGAGATGGGTATCGACAGACTGAAACTCTGGGAGATGGGTATAGTTGGACTGAAACTCTGGGAGATGGGTATCGACTGACTGAACCACTGGGAGATGGGTATAGATAGACTGAAACTCTGGGAGATGGGTATCGACAGACTGAAACTCTGGGAGATGGGTATCGACAGACTGAAACTCTGGGAGATGGGTATCGACAGACTGAACCACTGGGAGATGGGTATCGACAGACTGAACCACTGGGAGATGGGTATAGACTGACTGAACCACTGGGAGATGGGTATAGACTGACTGAACCACTGGGAGAAGGGTATCGACAGACTGAACCACTGGGAGATGGGTATAGATAAACTGAGAGTCTGGAAAATGGGTACAGATGGACTGAAACTCTGGGAGATTGGTATCGACAGACAGAAACTCTGGGAGATGGGTATCGACAGACTGAAACTCTGGGAGATGGGTATAGATGGACTGAAACTCTGGGAGATGGGTATCGACTGACTGAACCACTTGGAGATGGGTATAGATAGACTGAAACTCTGGGAGATGGGTACAGATAGACTGAAACTCTGGGAGAGGGGTTTAGATGGACTGAAACTCTGGGAGAGGGGTTTAGATGGACTGAAACTCTGGGAGATGGGTACAGATAGACTGAAACTCTGGGAGAGGGGTTTAGATGGACTGAAACTCTGGGAGAGGGGTTTAGATAGACTGAAACTCTGGGAGAGGTGTTTAGATGGACTGAAACTCTGGGAGAGGGGTTTAGATGGACTGAAACTCTGGGAGAGGGGTTTAGATGGACTGAAACTCTGTGAGATGGGTACAGATAGACTGAAACTCTGGGAGATGGGTATAGATAAACTGAGAGTCTGGGAAATGGGGTCAGATGGACTGAAACGCTGAGAGATTGGTACCGTCAGACAGAAACTCTGGGAGATGGGTATCGACAGACTGAAACTCTGGGAGATGGGTATCGACAGACTGAAACTCTGGGAGATGGGTATCGACAGACTGAACCACTGGGAGATGGGTATAGACTGATTGAACCACTGGGAGATGGGTATAGACTGACTGAACCACTGGGAGATGGGTATCGACAGACTGAACCACTGGGAGATGGGTATAGATAAACTGAGAGTCTGGGAAATGGGTACAGATGGACTGAAACTCTGGGAGATTGGTATCGACAGACAGAAACTCTGGGAGATGGGTATCGACAGACTGAAACTCTGGGAGATGGGTATAGATGGACTGAAACTCTGGGAGATGGGTATCGACAGACTGAAACTCTGGGAGATGGGTATCGACAGACTGAAACTCTGGGAGATGGGTATCGACAGACTGAAACTCTGGGAGATGGGTATCGACAGACTGAACCACTGGGAGATGGGTATAGACTGACTGAACCACTGGGAGAAGGGTATCGACAGACTGAACCACTGGGAGATGGGTATAGATAAACTGAGAGTCTGGAAAATGGGTACAGATGGACTGAAACTCTGGGAGATTGGTATCGACAGACAGAAACTCTGGGAGATGGGTATCGACAGACTGAAACTCTGGGAGATGGGTATAGATGGACTGAAACTCTGGGAGATGGGTATCGACTGACTGAACCACTGGGAGATGGGTATAGATAGACTGAAACTCTGGGAGATGGGTACAGATAGACTGAAACTCTGGGAGAGGGGTTTAGATGGACTGAAACTCTGGGAGAGGGGTTTAGATGGACTGAAACTCTGGGAGATGGATACAGATAGACTGAAACTCTGGGAGAGGGGTTTAGGTGGACTGAAACTCTGGGAGAGGGGTTTAGATAGACTGAAACTCTGGGAGAGGTGTTTAGATGGACTGAAACTCTGGGAGAGGGGTTTAGATGGACTGAAACTCTGGGAGAGGGGTTTAGATGGACTGAAACTCTGGGAGATGGGTACAGATAGACTGAAACTCTGGGAGATGGGTATAGATAAACTGAGAGTCTGGGAAATGGGTACAGATGGACTGAAACGCTGAGAGATTGGTATCGTCAGACAGAAACTCTGGGAGATGGGTATCGACAGACTGAAACTCTGGGAGATGGGTATCGACAGACTGAAACTCTGGGAGATGGGTATCGACAGACTGAACCACTGGGAGATGGGTATAGACTGATTGAACCACTGGGAGATGGGTATAGACTGACTGAACCACTGGGAGATGGGTATCGACAGACTGAACCACTGGGAGATGGGTATAGATAAACTGAGAGTCTGGGAAATGGGTACAGATGGACTGAAACTCTGGGAGATTGGTATCGACAGACAGAAACTCTGGGAGATGGGTATCGACAGACTGAAACTCTGGGAGATGGGTATAGATGGACTGAAACTCTGGGAGATGGGTATCGACTGACTGAACCACTGGGAGATGGGTATAGATAGACTGAAACTCTGGAAGATGGGTATAGATGGACTGAAACTCTGGGAGATGGGTATCGACTGACTGAACCACTGGGAGATGGGTATAGGCTGACTGAAACTCTGGGAGATGGGTACAGATAGACTGAAACTCTGGGAAATGGGTACAGATAGACTGAAAATTCTGGGAGATGGGTATGGATAAACAGACTCTGGGAAAGGGGTACAGATAAACTGAAACTCTGGGAGGTGGGTACAGATAGACTGAAACTCTGGGTGATGGGTATTGATAGACTGAAACTCTGGGAGATGGGTACAGAAAAACTGAAACTCTGGGAGATGGGTATAGATAAACTGAGAGTCTGGGAAATGGGTACAGATGGACTGAAACTCTGGGAGATTGGTATCGACAGACAGAAACTCTGGGAGATGGGTATCGTCAGACAGAAACTCTGGGAGATGGGTATCGACAGACTGAAACTCTGGGAGATGGGTATCGACAGACTGAAACTCTGGGAGATGGGTATCGACAGACTGAAACTCTGGGAGATGGGTATCGACAGACTGAACCACTGGGAGATGGGTATAGACTGACTGAACCACTGGGAGATGGTTATAGACTGACTGAACCACTGGGAGATGGGTATCGACAGACTGAACCACTGGGAGATGGGTATAGATAAACTGAGAGTCTGGAAAATGGGTACAGATGGACTGAAACTCTGGGAGATTGGTATCGACAGACAGAAACTCTGGGAGATGGGTATCGACAGACTGAAACTCTGGGAGATGGGTATAGTTGGACTGAAACTCTGGGAGATGGGTATCGACTGACTGAACCACTGGGAGATGGGTATAGATAGACTGAAACTCTGGGAGATGGGTATCGACAGACTGAAACTCTGGGAGATGGGTATCGACAGACTGAAACTCTGGGAGATGGGTATCGACAGACTGAACCACTGGGAGATGGGTATAGACTGACTGAACCACTGGGAGATGGGTATAGACTGACTGAACCACTGGGAGAAGGGTATCGACAGACTGAACCACTGGGAGATGGGTATAGATAAACTGAGAGTCTGGAAAATGGGTACAGATGGACTGAAACTCTGGGAGATTGGTATCGACAGACAGAAACTCTGGGAGATGGGTATCGACAGACTGAAACTCTGGGAGATGGGTATAGATGGACTGAAACTCTGGGAGATGGGTATCGACTGACTGAACCACTTGGAGATGGGTATAGATAGACTGAAACTCTGGGAGATGGGTACAGATAGACTGAAACTCTGGGAGAGGGGTTTAGATGGACTGAAACTCTGGGAGAGGGGTTTAGATGGACTGAAACTCTGGGAGATGGGTACAGATAGACTGAAACTCTGGGAGAGGGGTTTAGATGGACTGAAACTCTGGGAGAGGGGTTTAGATAGACTGAAACTCTGGGAGAGGTGTTTAGATGGACTGAAACTCTGGGAGAGGGGTTTAGATGGACTGAAACTCTGGGAGAGGGGTTTAGATGGACTGAAACTCTGGGAGATGGGTACAGATAGACTGAAACTCTGGGAGATGGGTATAGATAAACTGAGAGTCTGGGAAATGGGGTCAGATGGACTGAAACGCTGAGAGATTGGTACCGTCAGACAGAAACTCTGGGAGATGGGTATCGACAGACTGAAACTCTGGGAGATGGGTATCGACAGACTGAAACTCTGGGAGATGGGTATCGACAGACTGAACCACTGGGAGATGGGTATAGACTGATTGAACCACTGGGAGATGGGTATAGACTGACTGAACCACTGGGAGATGGGTATCGACAGACTGAACCACTGGGAGATGGGTATAGATAAACTGAGAGTCTGGGAAATGGGTACAGATGGACTGAAACTCTGGGAGATTGGTATCGACAGACAGAAACTCTGGGAGATGGGTATCGACAGACTGAAACTCTGGGAGATGGGTATAGATGGACTGAAACTCTGGGAGATGGGTATCGACTGACTGAACCACTGGGAGATGGGTATAGATAGACTGAAACTCTGGAAGATGGGTATAGATGGACTGAAACTCTGGGAGATGGGTATCGACTGACTGAACCACTGGGAGATGGGTATAGGCTGACTGAAACTCTGGGAGATGGGTACAGATAGACTGAAACTCTGGGAAATGGGTACAGATAGACTGAAAATTCTGGGAGATGGGTATGGATAAACAGACTCTGGGAAAGGGGTACAGATAAACTGAAACTCTGGGAGGTGGGTACAGATAGACTGAAACTCTGGGTGATGGGTATTGATAGACTGAAACTCTGGGAGATGGGTACAGAAAAACTGAAACTCTGGGAGATGGGTATAGATAAACTGAGAGTCTGGGAAATGGGTACAGATGGACTGAAACTCTGGGAGATTGGTATCGACAGACAGAAACTCTGGGAGATGGGTATCGTCAGACAGAAACTCTGGGAGATGGGTATCCACAGACTGAAACTCTGGGAGATGGGTATCGACAGACTGAAACTCTGGGAGATGGGTATCGACAGACTGAAACTCTGGGAGATGGGTATCGACAGACTGAACCACTGGGAGATGGGTATAGACTGACTGAACCACTGGGAGATGGTTATAGACTGACTGAACCACTGGGAGATGGGTATCGACAGACTGAACCACTGGGAGATGGGTATAGATAAACTGAGAGTCTGGAAAATGGGTACAGATGGACTGAAACTCTGGGAGATTGGTATCGACAGACAGAAACTCTGGGAGATGGGTATCGACAGACTGAAACTCTGGGAGATGGGTATAGTTGGACTGAAACTCTGGGAGATGGGTATCGACTGACTGAACCACTGGGAGATGGGTATAGATAGACTGAAACTCTGGGAGATGGGTATCGACAGACTGAAACTCTGGGAGATGGGTATCGACAGACTGAAACTCTGGGAGATGGGTATCGACAGACTGAACCACTGGGAGATGGGTATAGACTGACTGAACCACTGGGAGATGGGTATAGACTGACTGAACCACTGGGAGAAGGGTATCGACAGACTGAACCACTGGGAGATGGGTATAGATAAACTGAGAGTCTGGAAAATGGGTACAGATGGACTGAAACTCTGGGAGATTGGTATCGACAGACAGAAACTCTGGGAGATGGGTATCGACAGACTGAAACTCTGGGAGATGGGTATAGATGGACTGAAACTCTGGGAGATGGGTATCGACTGACTGAACCACTTGGAGATGGGTATAGATAGACTGAAACTCTGGGAGATGGGTACAGATAGACTGAAACTCTGGGAGAGGGGTTTAGATGGACTGAAACTCTGGGAGAGGGGTTTAGATGGACTGAAACTCTGGGAGATGGGTACAGATAGACTGAAACTCTGGGAGAGGGGTTTAGATGGACTGAAACTCTGGGAGAGGGGTTTAGATAGACTGAAACTCTGGGAGAGGTGTTTAGATGGACTGAAACTCTGGGAGAGGGGTTTAGATGGACTGAAACTCTGGGAGAGGGGTTTAGATGGACTGAAACTCTGGGAGATGGGTACAGATAGACTGAAACTCTGGGAGATGGGTATAGATAAACTGAGAGTCTGGGAAATGGGGTCAGATGGACTGAAACGCTGAGAGATTGGTACCGTCAGACAGAAACTCTGGGAGATGGGTATCGACAGACTGAAACTCTGGGAGATGGGTATCGACAGACTGAAACTCTGGGAGATGGGTATCGACAGACTGAACCACTGGGAGATGGGTATAGACTGATTGAACCACTGGGAGATGGGTATAGACTGACTGAACCACTGGGAGATGGGTATCGACAGACTGAACCACTGGGAGATGGGTATAGATAAACTGAGAGTCTGGGAAATGGGTACAGATGGACTGAAACTCTGGGAGATTGGTATCGACGGACAGAAACTCTGGGAGATGGGTATCGACAGACTGAAACTCTGGGAGATGGGTATAGATGGACTGAAACTGTGGGAGATGGGTATCGACTGACTGAACCACTGGGAGATGGGTATAGATAGACTGAAACTCTGGAAGATGGGTATAGATGGACTGAAACTCTGGGAGATGGGTATCGACTGACTGAACCACTGGGAGATGGGTATAGGCTGACTGAAACTCTGGGAGATGGGTACAGATAGACTGAAACTCTGGGAAATGGGTACAGATAGACTGAAAATTCTGGGAGATGGGTATGGATACACAGACTCTGGGAAAGGGGTACAGATTAACTGAAACTCTGGGAGATGGGTACAGATAGACTGAAACTCTGGGTGATGGGTATTGATAGACTGAAACTCTGGGAGATGGGTACAGAAAAACTGAAACTCTGGGAGATGGGTATAGATAAACTGAGAGTCTGGGAAATGGGTACAGATGGACTGAAACTCTGGGAGATTGGTATCGACAGACAGAAACTCTGGGAGATGGGTATCGTCAGACAGAAACTCTGGGAGATGGGTATCGACAGACTGAAACTCTGGGAGATGGGTATCGACAGACTGAAACTCTGGGAGATGGGTATCGACAGACTGAAACTCTGGGAGATGGGTATCGACAGACTGAACCACTGGGAGATGGGTATAGACTGACTGAACCACTGGGAGATGGTTATAGACTGACTGAACCACTGGGAGATGGGTATCGACAGACTGAACCACTGGGAGATGGGTATAGATAAACTGAGAGTCTGGAAAATGGGTACAGATGGACTGAAACTCTGGGAGATTGGTATCGACAGACAGAAACTCTGGGAGATGGGTATCGACAGACTGAAACTCTGGGAGATGGGTATAGTTGGACTGAAACTCTGGGAGATGGGTATCGACTGACTGAACCACTGGGAGATGGGTATAGATAGACTGAAACTCTGGGAGATGGGTATCGACAGACTGAAACTCTGGGAGATGGGTATCGACAGACTGAAACTCTGGGAGATGGGTATCGACAGACTGAACCACTGGGAGATGGGTATAGACTGACTGAACCACTGGGAGATGGGTATAGACTGATTGAACCACTGGGAGAAGGGTATCGACAGACTGAACCACTGGGAGATGGGTATAGATAAACTGAGAGTCTGGAAAATGGGTACAGATGGACTGAAACTCTGGGAGATTGGTATCGACAGACAGAAACTCTGGGAGATGGGTATCGACAGACTGAAACTCTGGGAGATGGGTATAGATGGACTGAAACTCTGGGAGATGGGTATCGACTGACTGAACCACTGGGAGATGGGTATAGATAGACTGAAACTCTGGGAGAGGGGTTTAGATGGACTGAAACTATGGGAGAGGGGTTTAGATGGACTGAAACTCTGGGAGAGGGGTTTAGATGGACTGAAACTCTGGGAGATGGGTACAGATAGACTGAAACTCTGGGAGAGGGGTTTAGATGGACTGAAACTCTGGGAGATGGGTATCGACAGACTGAAACTCTGGGAGATGGGTATCGACAGACTGAACCACTGGGAGATGGGTATAGACTGACTGAACCACTGGGAGATGGGTATAAACTGACTGAACCACTGGGAGATGGGTATCGACAGACTGAACCACTGGGAGATGGGTATAGATAAACTGAGAGTCTGGGAAATGGGTACAGATGGACTGAAACTCTGGGAGATTGGTATCGACAGACAGAAACTCTGGGAGATGGGTATCGACAGACTGAAACTCTGGGAGATGGGTATAGATGGACTGAAACTATGGGAGAGGGGTTTAGATGGACTGAAACTCTGGGAGAGGGGTTTAGATGGACTGAAACTCTGGGAGATGGGTACAGATAGACTGAAACTCTGGGAGAGGGGTTTAGATGGACTGAAACTCTGGGAGATGGGTATCGACAGACTGAAACTCTGGGAGATGGGTATCGACAGACTGAACCACTGGGAGATGGGTATAGACTGACTGAACCACTGGGAGATGGGTATAAACTGACTGAACCACTGGGAGATGGGTATCGACTGACTGAACCACTGGGAGATGGGTACAGATAGACTGAAACTCTGGGAGAGGGGTTTAGATGGACTGAAACTCTGGGAGAGGGGTTTAGATGGACTGAAACTCTGGGAGATGGGTACAGATAGACTGAAACTCTGGGAGAGGGGTTTATATGGACTGAAACTCTGGGAGAGGGGTTTAGATAGACTGAAACTCTGGGAGAGGTGTTTAGATGGACTGAAACTCTGGGAGAGGGGTTTAGATGGACTGAAACTCTTGGAGAGGGGTTTAGATGGACTGAAACTCTGGGAGATGGGTACAGATAGACTGAAACTCTGGGAGATGGGTATAGATAAACTGAGAGTCTGGGAAATGGGTACAGATGGACTGAAACGCTGAGAGATTGGTATCGTCAGACAGAAACTCTGGGAGATGGGTATCGACAGACTGAAACTCTGGGAGATGGGTATCGACAGACTGAAACTCTGGGAGATGGGTATCGACAGACTGAACCACTGGGAGATGGGTATAGACTGATTGAACCACTGGGAGATGGGTATAGACTGACTGAACCACTGGGAGATGGGTATCGACAGACTGAACCACTGGGAGATGGGTATAGATAAACTGAGAGTCTGGGAAATGGGTACAGATGGACTGAAACTCTGGGATATTGGTATCGACAGACAGAAACTCTGGGAGATGGGTATCGACAGACTGAAACTCTGGGAGATGGGTATAGATGGACTGAAACTCTGGGAGATGGGTATCGACTGACTGAACCACTGGGAGATGGGTATAGATAGACTGAAACTCTGGAAGATGGGTATAGATGGACTGAAACTCTGGGAGATGGGTATCGACTGACTGAACCACTGGGAGATGGGTATAGGCTGACTGAAACTCTGGGAGATGGGTACAGATAGACTGAAACTCTGGGAAATGGGTACAGATAGACTGAAAATTCTGGGAGATGGGTATGGATAAACAGACTCTGGGAAAGGGGTACAGATAAACTGAAACTCTGGGAGATGGGTACAGATAGACTGAAACTCTGGGTGATGGGTATTGATAGACTGAAACTCTGGGAGATGGGTACAGAAAAACTGAAACTCTGGGAGATGGGTATAGATAAACTGAGAGTCTGGGAAATGGGTACAGATGGACTGAAATTCTGGGAGATTGGTATCGACAGACAGAAACTCTGGGAGATGGGTATCGTCAGACAGAAACTCTGGGAGATGGGTATCGACAGACTGAAACTCTGGGAGATGGGTATCGACAGACTGAAACTCTGGGAGATGGGTATCGACAGACTGAAACTCTGGGAGATGGGTATCGACAGACTGAACCACTGGGAGATGGGTATAGACTGACTGAACCACTGGGAGATGGTTATAGACTGACTGAACCACTGGGAGATGGGTATCGACAGACTGAACCACTGGGAGATGGGTATAGATAAACTGAGAGTCTGGAAAATGGGTACAGATGGACTGAAACTCTGGGAGATTGGTATCGACAGACAGAAACTCTGGGAGATGGGTATCGACAGACTGAAACTCTGGGAGATGGGTATAGTTGGACTGAAACTCTGGGAGATGGGTATCGACTGACTGAACCACTGGGAGATGGGTATAGATAGACTGAAACTCTGGGAGATGGGTATCGACAGACTGAAACTCTGGGAGATGGGTATCGACAGACTGAACCACTGGGAGATGGGTATAGACTGACTGAACCACTGGGAGATGGGTATAGACTGACTGAACCACAGGGAGAAGGGTATCGACAGACTGAACCACTGGGAGATGGGTATAGATAAACTGAGAGTCTGGAAAATGGGTACAGATGGACTGAAACTCTGGGAGATTGGTATCGACAGACAGAAACTCTGGGAGATGGGTATCGACAGACTGAAACTCTGGGAGATGGGTATAGATGGACTGAAACTCTGGGAGATGGGTATCGACTGACTGAACCACTGGGAGATGGGTATAGATAGACTGAAACTCTGGGAGATGGGTACAGATAGACTGAAACTCTGGGAGTGGGGTTTAGATGGACTGAAACTCTGGGAGAGGGGTTTAGATGGACTGAAACTCTGGGAGATGGGTACAGATAGACTGAAACTCTGGGAGAGGGGTTTAGATGGACTGAAACTCTGGGAGAGGGGTTTAGATAGACTGAAACTCTGGGAGAGGTGTTTAGATGGACTGAAACTCTGGGAGAGGGGTTTAGATGGACTGAAACTCTGGGAGAGGGGTTTAGATGGACTGAAACTCTGGGAGATGGGTACAGATAGACTGAAACTCTGGGAGATGGGTATAGATAAACTGAGAGTCTGGGAAATGGGTTCAGATGGACTGAAACGCTGAGAGATTGGTATCGTCAGACAGAAACTCTGGGAGATGGGTATCGACAGACTGAAACTCTGGGAGATGGGTATCGACAGACTGAAACTCTGGGAGATGGGTATCGACAGACTGAACCACTGGGAGATGGGTATAGACTGATTGAACCACTGGGAGATGGGTATAGACTGACTGAACCACTGGGAGATGGGTATCGACAGACTGAACCACTGGGAGATGGGTATAGATAAACTGAGAGTCTGGGAAATGGGTACAGATGGACTGAAACTCTGGGAGATTGGTATCGACAGACAGAAACTCTGGGAGATGGGTATCGACAGACTGAAACTCTGGGAGATGGGTATAGATGGACTGAAACTGTGGGAGATGGGTATCGACTGACTGAACCACTGGGAGATGGGTATAGATAGACTGAAACTCTGGAAGATGGGTATAGATGGACTGAAACTCTGGGAGATGGGTATCGACTGACTGAACCACTGGGAGATGGGTATAGGCTGACTGAAACTCTGGGAGATGGGTACAGATAGACTGAAACTCTGGGAAATGGGTACAGATAGACTGAAAATTCTGGGAGATGGGTATGGATAAACAGACTCTGGGAAAGGGGTACAGATAAACTGAAACTCTGGGAGATGGGTACAGATAGACTGAAACTCTGGGTGATGGGTATTGATAGACTGAAACTCTGGGAGATGGGTACAGAAAAACTGAAACTCTGGGAGATGGGTATAGATAAACTGAGAGTCTGGGAAATGGGTACAGATGGACTGAAATTCTGGGAGATTGGTATCGACAGACAGAAACTCTGGGAGATGGGTATCGTCAGACAGAAACTCTGGGAGATGGGTATCGACAGACTGAAACTCTGGGAGATGGGTATCGACAGACTGAAACTCTGGGAGATGGGTATCGACAGACTGAAACTCTGGGAGATGGGTATCGACAGACTGAACCACTGGGAGATGGGTATAGACTGACTGAACCACTGGGAGATGGTTATAGACTGACTGAACCACTGGGAGATGGGTATCGACAGACTGAACCACTGGGAGATGGGTATAGATAAACTGAGAGTCTGGAAAATGGGTACAGATGGACTGAAACTCTGGGAGATTGGTATCGACAGACAGAAACTCTGGGAGATGGGTATCGACAGACTGAAACTCTGGGAGATGGGTATAGTTGGACTGAAACTCTGGGAGATGGGTATCGACTGACTGAACCACTGGGAGATGGGTATAGATAGACTGAAACTCTGGGAGATGGGTATCGACAGACTGAAACTCTGGGAGATGGGTATCGACAGACTGAACCACTGGGAGATGGGTATAGACTGACTGAACCACTGGGAGATGGGTATAGACTGACTGAACCACAGGGAGAAGGGTATCGACAGACTGAACCACTGGGAGATGGGTATAGATAAACTGAGAGTCTGGAAAATGGGTACAGATGGACTGAAACTCTGGGAGATTGGTATCGACAGACAGAAACTCTGGGAGATGGGTATCGACAGACTGAAACTCTGGGAGATGGGTATAGATGGACTGAAACTCTGGGAGATGGGTATCGACTGACTGAACCACTGGGAGATGGGTATAGATAGACTGAAACTCTGGGAGATGGGTACAGATAGACTGAAACTCTGGGAGTGGGGTTTAGATGGACTGAAACTCTGGGAGAGGGGTTTAGATGGACTGAAACTCTGGGAGATGGGTACAGATAGACTGAAACTCTGGGAGAGGGGTTTAGATGGACTGAAACTCTGGGAGAGGGGTTTAGATAGACTGAAACTCTGGGAGAGGTGTTTAGATGGACTGAAACTCTGGGAGAGGGGTTTAGATGGACTGAAACTCTGGGAGAGGGGTTTAGATGGACTGAAACTCTGGGAGATGGGTACAGATAGACTGAAACTCTGGGAGATGGGTATAGATAAACTGAGAGTCTGGGAAATGGGTTCAGATGGACTGAAACGCTGAGAGATTGGTATCGTCAGACAGAAACTCTGGGAGATGGGTATCGACAGACTGAAACTCTGGGAGATGGGTATCGACAGACTGAAACTCTGGGAGATGGGTATCGACAGACTGAACCACTGGGAGATGGGTATAGACTGATTGAACCACTGGGAGATGGGTATAGACTGACTGAACCACTGGGAGATGGGTATCGACAGACTGAACCACTGGGAGATGGGTATAGATAAACTGAGAGTCTGGGAAATGGGTACAGATGGACTGAAACTCTGGGAGATTGGTATCGACAGACAGAAACTCTGGGAGATGGGTATCGACAGACTGAAACTCTGGGAGATGGGTATAGATGGACTGAAACTGTGGGAGATGGGTATCGACTGACTGAACCACTGGGAGATGGGTATAGATAGACTGAAACTCTGGAAGATGGGTATAGATGGACTGAAACTCTGGGAGATGGGTATCGACTGACTGAACCACTGGGAGATGGGTATAGGCTGACTGAAACTCTGGGAGATGGGTACAGATAGACTGAAACTCTGGGAAATGGGTACAGATAGACTGAAAATTCTGGGAGATGGGTATGGATAAACAGACTCTGGGAAAGGGGTACAGATAAACTGAAACTCTGGGAGATGGGTACAGATAGACTGAAACTCTGGGTGATGGGTATTGATAGACTGAAACTCTGGGAGATGGGTACAGAAAAACTGAAACTCTGGGAGATGGGTATAGATAAACTGAGAGTCTGGGAAATGGGTACAGATGGACTGAAACTCTGGGAGATTGGTATCGACAGACAGAAACTCTGGGAGATGGGTATCGTCAGACAGAAACTCTGGGAGATGGGTATCGACAGACTGAAACTCTGGGAGATGGGTATCGACAGACTGAAACTCTGGGAGATGGGTATCGACAGACTGAAACTCTGGGAGATGGGTATCGACAGACTGAACCACTGGGAGATGGGTATAGACTGACTGAACCACTGGGAGATGGTTATAGACTGACTGAACCACTGGGAGATGGGTATCGACAGACTGAACCACTGGGAGATGGGTATAGATAAACTGAGAGTCTGGAAAATGGGTACAGATGGACTGAAACTCTGGGAGATTGGTATCGACAGACAGAAACTCTGGGAGATGGGTATCGACAGACTGAAACTCTGGGAGATGGGTATAGTTGGACTGAAACTCTGGGAGATGGGTATCGACTGACTGAACCACTGGGAGATGGGTATAGATAGACTGAAACTCTGGGAGATGGGTATCGACAGACTGAAACTCTGGGAGATGGGTATCGACAGACTGAAACTCTGGGAGATGGGTATCGACAGACTGAACCACTGGGAGATGGGTATAGACTGACTGAACCACTGGGAGATGGGTATAGACTGATTGAACCACTGGGAGAAGGGTATCGACAGACTGAACCACTGGGAGATGGGTATAGATAAACTGAGAGTCTGGAAAATGGGTACAGATGGACTGAAACTCTGGGAGATTGGTATCGACAGACAGAAACTCTGGGAGATGGGTATCGACAGACTGAAACTCTGGGAGATGGGTATAGATGGACTGAAACTCTGGGAGATGGGTATCGACTGACTGAACCACTGGGAGATGGGTATAGATAGACTGAAACTCTGGGAGAGGGGTTTAGATGGACTGAAACTATGGGAGAGGGGTTTAGATGGACTGAAACTCTGGGAGAGGGGTTTAGATGGACTGAAACTCTGGGAGATGGGTACAGATAGACTGAAACTCTGGGAGAGGGGTTTAGATGGACTGAAACTCTGGGAGATGGGTATCGACAGACTGAAACTCTGGGAGATGGGTATCGACAGACTGAACCACTGGGAGATGGGTATAGACTGACTGAACCACTGGGAGATGGGTATAAACTGACTGAACCACTGGGAGATGGGTATCGACAGACTGAACCACTGGGAGATGGGTATAGATAAACTGAGAGTCTGGGAAATGGGTACAGATGGACTGAAACTCTGGGAGATTGGTATCGACAGACAGAAACTCTGGGAGATGGGTATCGACAGACTGAAACTCTGGGAGATGGGTATAGATGGACTGAAACTCTGGGAGATGGGTATCGACTGACTGAACCACTGGGAGATGGGTATAGATAGACTGAAACTCTGGGAGATGGGTACAGATAGACTGAAACTCTGGGAGAGGGGTTTAGATGGACTGAAACTCTGGGAGAGGGGTTTAGATGGACTGAAACTCTGGGAGATGGGTACAGATAGACTGAAACTCTGGGAGAGGGGTTTAGATGGACTGAAACTCTGGGAGAGGGGTTTAGATAGACTGAAACTCTGGGAGAGGTGTTTAGATGGACTGAAACTCTGGGAGAGGGGTTTAGATGGACTGAAACTCTTGGAGAGGGCTTTAGATGGACTGAAACTCTGGGAGATGGGTACAGATAGACTGAAACTCTGGGAGATGGGTATAGATAAACTGAGAGTCTGGGAAATGGGTACAGATGGACTGAAACGCTGAGAGATTGGTATCGTCAGACAGAAACTCTGGGAGATGGGTATCTACAGACTGAAACTCTGGGACATGGGTATCGACAGACTGAAACTCTGGGAGATGGGTATCGACAGACTGAACCACTGGGAGATGGGTATAGACTGATTGAACCACTGGGAGATGGGTATAGACTGACTGAACCACTGGGAGATGGGTATCGACAGACTGAACCACTGGGAGATGGGTATAGATAAACTGAGAGTCTGGGAAATGGGTACAGATGGACTGAAACTCTGGGATATTGGTATCGACAGACAGAAACTCTGGGAGATGGGTATCGACAGACTGAAACTCTGGGAGATGGGTATAGATGGACTGAAACTCTGGGAGATGGGTATCGACTGACTGAACCACTGGGAGATGGGTATAGATAGACTGAAACTCTGGAAGATGGGTATAGATGGACTGAAACTCTGGGAGATGGGTATCGACTGACTGAACCACTGGGAGATGGGTATAGGCTGACTGAAACTCTGGGAGATGGGTACAGATAGACTGAAACTCTGGGAAATGGGTACAGATAGACTGAAAATTCTGGGAGATGGGTATGGATAAACAGACTCTGGGAAAGGGGTTGAGATAAACTGAAACTCTGGGAGATGGGTACAGATAGACTGAAACTCTGGGAGATGGGTATTGATAGACTGAAACTCTGGGAGATGGGTACAGAAAAACTGAAACTCTGAGAGATGGGTATAGATAAACTGAGAGTCTGGGAAATGGGTACAGATGGACTGAAACTCTGGGAGATTGGTATCGACAGACAGAAACTCTGGGAGATGGGTATCGTCAGACAGAAACTCTGGGAGATGGGTATCGACAGACTGAAACTCTGGGAGAGGGGTTTAGATGGACTGAAACTCTGGGAGATGGGTACAGATAGACTGAAACTCTGGGAGAGGGGTTTAGATGGACTGAAACTCTGGGAGAGGGGTTTAGATAGACTGAAACTCTGGCAGAGGGGTTTAGATGGACTGAAACTCTGGGAGAGGGGTTTAGATGGACTGAAACTCTGGGAGAGGGGTTCAGATGGACTGAAACTCTGGGAGATGGGTACAGATAGACTGAAACTCTGGGAGAGGGGTTTAGATGGACTGAAACTCTGGGAGAGGGGTTTAGATAGACTGAAACTCTGGGAGAGGGGTTTAGATGGACTGAAACTCTGGGAGAGGGGTTTAGATGGACTGAAACTCTGGAAGAGGGGTTTAGATGGACTGAAAATCTGGGAGATGGGTATAGAAACCTGAAACTCTGGGAGATGGGTATAGATCAACCGAAAATCTTGGAGATGGGTACAGGCAGTCTAAACCGTTGTGAGATTGATACAGTCATACTCTACTAGGTGATGGCTTTAAACGGACTTAACCCCTAGTGAATGGGTCTGGGATAAACTTATGGGAGTTAGTTGGAGGCAGGACCATTTCAGGACTGATATGTACATACGCCACAGTGAGATTGGAATAAACACTGTGAGGTAAGTATGGGCAGTGAAAGCCACTTTGGTCCAGGTGCAGACAGAGTCACTGTGAAATGGGTGCAGAGTGAACCACTGGAAAATGGAGAGAGCTACTTTGAGATTGGTACAGACAGAACCACTATGAGATGGGTGCTGATGATGAGAAGTGCAGAGATGGGTACCACCAGAGGCACTGTGACATGGCTAAAGTCAGTGAAGTCCAGAGGGATACAGAGTGAACCAATTGGAGATGGGTAAAGACAGAACACAGTGAGATGGATACTAAGCGAACTACTGGGGGATTAGTAGAGGCTGAGGGAAAGGCTTCTAGGCATCTACGCTTATGACCAATATAAGACCGCGCAGACAAAACAAACCTGAGATGGTCAAACGTAGAACCAGGCAGTGCCAACAGAACTCATGCAAGGTGGACTCAGACAAGATATGTGTTAGACAGGCACCAAGAGAATATTTATAGAATATGCAAAGATAAAAGCACAATGAAAAAGTAATGACAGAACCACTGTGATATGGGCACAAATAGGACCACTACAAGATGGGTGCTGACAAAACATTCCTGTGAGAGGGATAAAGGCATTAGCACTGGGTACAGAGGGGACCACTGGGACATGGGCACAGGCAGTACCACAGTGAGGTGCATACAGATGGTGAGAAACGCTGGTGTGTGTATATTGAAAAGGAATTTGAGCTGATTCTGTTGCATGCATATAGTCATTCAGAACCAATATGAAACTCCACAGAGAGATAGACATACCTCCATCTCTATGCATGCTGATAGGGGGTATATTTTGGAGCTTTAATGATCCTTGGAGTTTTACTCTTCTCCTTATATGGTTTTGTTTTGCAGAAAAATACAGAATCTCAGTACGGTAACATCCAACGAATTCAAAGGGCTAAGAACACACACACAAAAGCTACACGCAAGTCCTCGAAGTAAGTAACTCCTGCATTGCTTAAGTAACTCCTGCATCACTATCCACATTAAATATTTGTGTATCTTCTGTCACCTGTGACCCTCTCCCATGACCCACTTTCTCTTCAGTATCTCTACGTTGCTCCTTTGTGCACCGAAAAGTATTCATCACAACTCTTCCCTCAATAAGATTGTTCCTGCCACTTCTCTCTCCTATTTTTAGGCAGCAAGATGAGCCGATCTATGAGAACCTCCATGCCACACTGGGGAAGAAAGAAGACAAGTCAAAGGAGCAGAAATCGACTGAGCAGGAGAAGCAGTAGTAGTCATATTTGCTTTAATCGACAGATATATCATCAAAGCAAGTACAAGGAATGGTCGTAGACCCATATGTAACAAAAATCATTTTAAACTGTCCGTTAGAACAATAAAATCCAATAAAACAGTTAAAACATCAGAGTGTAAAATATCTTAAAATCCTAGGTACATTTACAATTCATTGTACTGTTTGCCGCATGGTTACAGATAAATACATTAGCATCATGTCAGTCCCTTACCATGCAACCTACTAACATCTGATAAACGGAGGGTCGGATCTGAAGTTCAAATAGGAAGACTAAAAACAATTACAGACCTTTACTCTGCAGACATTGCCTGAGATCTAATGGCCCATGCCCATCCCAAACATTTTGCCAAGGCAAAGACAATATATGTTAATGTTTCAGAGTGCAGTAATCTTAGTGCAACGTCATTCCTTCTAGTGCCCAGTGATCTGCAGATTGGAGACTGCCAAATTTGCCGTGGAGCGGTGTAAGTTGGGCAGACAATCAGCAAGTGAGCCAGGGACTCCAGTTGGGCTTGGCAGATGGGACAACATTCATAACTTAGTAAATCCCATCTTGCTGTAAGCGACGTTACTGGTAATGAACCTACCCTGAATTGGAAGTATAACTTCCTATCATATGGCTTGGTTATGATATCCAGTATAGTTCCAGCTTTGGAGATGGCTTTGCATCTAAAAAGTGCCCTGTGAGTGAGGAAGAGTCACTATTCCTATAGGTCTTATTGGTCACCCAGTCCCAATACCTTCCTTTCAATAATGCTTCAGGGGGCAACGGGGTACTCACTGGGTTTTCCCATAGTGTTACCATGCCAATACTTGTTAAGGTGACTCTGACTTCCTGCAGCCATTTTATTTTGTTGTGGCAGTCTGGTCTAATTAGGTCCTTAAGCCGGCAACATAAAAAGCCAATTCCTGTGTTGACCAGATTCTCCGCCAATGTAGTAAGGGGCGCAGTCTGGCTATATCGGCCAACGCCTTCCTAACTAGGTCATAAAGTAAGGGCATACTGGGGTGCTTTGTGGAAGGTTAGTAATTTTACGCAAGAACCTATTTTCTGCTGTGGTTAATTTACAGAGATTCTCAAACCCCCAGAGCTCCGCCCCATATAAAGCAGAATTGACAACTTTCATATTATATATTTGCAGGACTGGGCTAACTGGTTTTGTAAGGGATGCATTGAACTCAGTTTGCAGGGTTCCAGCCAGTTGTCGGTGCTTCAACGTGGCCATGTCAAGTTGCCGGTTCCACCTCATGTTCTTCTGCATGATGACCCCCAGATATGGGAAATAGGTTACCTGTTTTAAGGGCCGCTTATTCAGCACTATGCCTCCTCTGAATGATCTATGGGGATTAAAAGACATACATTTTGTTTTTGACACGTTGATTTCCAGGCCCCGTAGGTGGCAAAACTCTTCAAAGAGTGACAGGGCTCGTTGGAGGCCGCTCGGTGTTTTAGCGATAATCAACGTATCATCCGCGAACATTAAAATGGGGACTCTAACACCGGCTAAAGCAGGGACAGCAGTAGGGGTAGCTTCCAGAAATTTTGCAATCCCATTGATGAACAGAGCAAAGAGTGTTGGTGCCATTACGCAACCTTGCTGCACCCATTTTTCTACAGGAAAGGGATTTGTAACATTACCCTGTAGCCCCCATCTTATTTTGGCATAGTTACCCACGTGAAGTCTGACAATGAGGGACAATATTTCGGGTGGCATCCCCATCTCTCTGAGTACTACCCATAATTTGCTACGGGAGACAAGGTAGAAGGCTGACGTAAGTCCACGAAAGCAGCATATCAGCTGCCTTGTCCAGGACCACCGTCGTCCAATATAGCAAAATGAAACAAAATACCTGATCGATATTACTGGTACGAGCCCGGAAGCGTGCCTGAAGTGGAGCTAGAATACCCTGCTCATCTACCCAATCCTGGACCTTATTTAGGGCGAGCCGTCCCATAATCTTTTAGAGGGAATCTATTAGGCTAATTGGCCTGTAGTTTCCAGGGTGAGATTTGTCCCTTTTTTTGAAGACTGGGATTATCTCAGCCCCTTTCCATGAATCTGAGACTGGAGCACCTTTAGCAATTTAATTTGCCAGTAACATAATATACCGACACTATTTGGACTTATCATAGAGAAATATGTCAGCCGGGATCCCATCAGGGCCCGGTGCTTTACCTCCCATTACAGCTCCCAGCGCAAGGCTAAAGTCCGCCTCATCAAAAGCCAGGCCGTGATAGTAAGAATATGGAGGCTCCACCACCTCACTATCGTATAGACTACTAGCATATTGCGATTTAAAATGAGTGACCCATTGGTCCTGACTTACATGGTTTTGTGGCTGAGATGGCTGACCACCTCTGCCTCACTTTACAATATTCCAAAATTGTTTAGCACTTTTGCATGCCCGTTTGAGGTCCTGCCATCTGTTCTTATCCCACATTTTCTGGGCCTTTTCCTGAGCTCTCTTGTAGGTTTGCCTTGCAAGTCGTACTTTACTGGGGTCCCCTTCTCTAATTGCGTCCCCTAGGGATCTACGCACCTCTTTGCAATCATCGTTAAACCATTTGCAGGTTTTCTTAGGGTGAGTACCCCTAGTCTTGTATTGCTTAACAAAATAAGTGCGGAGCCGGGCAAATAATTCGTCATGGATTCCAATTACAGACTCAGAAGTTACAGGATTGGCCACGAGTGCTGCCATCTCCACAATTACACTATTAGTGTCTAGGGAGATGTTTTCAAGGACTTTAGATTTCTCAAGTATATTTACCAATTTTAATCGTCTCATGTCATTGGTAAGGGCCAAATCCAAAGTGAATAATTCGGTGCCAGGCAGGGTGATTTCGTTCTGCAACAATAGATCAAAAACTGCACCCGGGTTTGTGGTCACTCTCTAACCGCTCTCTTACAACTATGTCCCTAAGAGCATACCATAGCTGTAGGTTGGTCAATAAATGGTCAATGCGACTGGCACTGTGACCGTTATTAAATGTACAAGCCCCGTGTCTATCGGACGAAGACCTACTGTTTGCCGCCCTTAGGCCTTTCTCCAAGCAGAAGGAGTTAGTTGGATTGCCACGTCCGACCATTTTCTTATGGGAGCCAGTTTTAATTTTGGGATGTCCCACTGGTCATCTTCCTCATCAGAGAAATTACATTTCTCATTTGTAAGAGACTCAAAAGACACGTTAAAATCACCAGCAATTATGACACTAGAGTCCCTGAAATACTGGTCTATTAAAAAGTCGAGAGCCGCTAGAACTTCTGACTTTTTCCCATTCGTCCCCCTCGCGTAAACATTGTAGATGTCAACTCTCTCTTGCTGGCCCCACTTCAACCTAATTATAAGAATATTCTTGCTCTGAGACTGGAGTACCTGTACAACAAAGCTGATAGCTTGACGAACCGAGATTAATAAACCTCCTGAGGGTGGACCTTTCCCACACTAGTAGCTGGTATATGATAATTTAGGTAGCCTGTGCGGTAGAAAGGATCCACCATCTAGGTTTCCTGTAAAAGACAGATGTCAAAATACTTGATAAAGGTGTGCCAATCTGGAGATGTGACCTTTGTCCTCAACCCAGCTGTATTCCAAGACATCATAGATAATCCAGATGAGAAATTAAAGCCTGGTCCTTGCCCCTCAGGGGTATTAGGTAGATCACCACTAGAGACCCCTGACCCTTTCTGCAAAGGATACTTTGTCAATATATTTCTTGGAGCCAGATCGCAAGTGATAGCTGAGTGGGAAAAGAGATATGAGGGGGGGGTGGCTTCTCTACAAGATGGAGAAATGACCTGAGGTCCCAGATGATTTCGAAACTTGTTCAGCAGTCAATCATTAGCCTCCAAGTAAGAGGAACCTGCTAAACAAGAGGGTGGTTGCCCAGGCGAACCTTCATAAGGGTTAATGGGTGGAAAACGTCTGAACTGGATGAAAGAGTTATCTGGAGAGGATGTACGAAATTCCAGGGCAAGGAGATTTTCAGCGAGGGCTCGTCCCTTTAACGTGAGCTCAATACAATCTAGTGGATGGACTCGGGAAGTAAGTCTATGTGCTCTGATGATATCTTCGCAAATGACTGAATGGCATCCCCTAACATAACAAATCCAATGTACTGCTTTGTTGGTCAGGGAATCTGCGCTTTCCTTGCCGTTTCTATCATTGTGTTTAGGTACATTAAACATATAGATTGTAGAAGCCTGAAACAGGTTGGGACTGGGCAAATTAATCCTTCGCTGATGAGGACTATGTGGGAGATTTTCTGTCCTGGGCAAAGGGGAGGGTCTGATGCAGGTTCACGCTGGTGCCTGTTTAAACTAGTCTCATTTGGGCGATTTGGCCACACAAGAGGGGTCGCTTTCTTTTGAGATGTGACAGGAGAGACGGAGCGATTGGAAACCTTATTACAGGAGCCCTTGTCTGCAGTATCTGCCTTGCGTGTGGGGTGATATACCTGGCTAGATTGGGATGACTGTCTTGAATTGGGATTTATAATCTCTGGATGAGCAGAGTCCTTTTGTAATAAGAGTTTGACCATAGACATTAGACCCTCAATCATTGTTCGCATAGACATTACTTCCAACCTAAGGGTGTAATAAGATGATACATTTCCTGGGGTTCGGTGGAAAGACTAGTGCCTAACTGTGTGCTAGGTGAATGGGGGGGTCTGGGGGGCAGTGAGGGGAAGTGCTCAACTGGGTGTCCACTCTAACACACTCAAGTGAATCTGCTAGGGGAGAAAACCTATTGGTACAGGTGATATCAGCTCCCAACAATTGAAAGTTATCACATATGAGCTTGCTGGGAACCTGACTTCCCTTCCCCATGTCTGAAGTTTCATCCAATTGGATTGCAGGGCTTCCTCCTCTAGCAGGCTTATGGAACATGGCTGGAATAATTGGCTGACGTCCTGGGCTGCGGTTGGAAGAGTGCGCGGGACGTTGGGATTAATCAATACTATCAGCCTGTGTGGATATATCACCCTCTAAAATGTCCTCACACTCACTAATAATTTTGTCTATCTGATCCAGGATGCAGTTACTGCCTGGGTGTTTCTGTTTCTGCATCTTCCTGGCCTTTTTCCTCTTATTATCCTTCCCGATGCTTCCCCCTCCAACCCCACCTCCACTTCCCGCCATGGGTTTCCGTTTCCCCATTCTTAAAGGCGCTACGTTTTTTAAGAATTAAGGACCGTCCAACCAAGCCAAGAGTATACAGGGACTCAATGTTAACAGTAGACAGAAGTTAAACTTAATTCCCTCACATGCAAACACAACCATAAGATATATTAGGTCAATGAGTTCAATGTTTGGAGTCCTAATTAGGCAGGGTAGCTGCACAGTTGAACAGTACCTGACAGGGTGTGACCAAATAGGTAGTGACACAGTCCATAGTCTGTAGACCAGATGAAAGGGGGTGGCCCTGCACTGCCTCTTCCGGGCAAGGTCGGGCCCGCCCTTGGCCCGGGCTTCACCCAGGCATGGCCCGCGCTCGACTCGCAGCGAGCGCATTATAGCGCGAGATGTCAGACACACTCCTCCCTGCTGGGAGAGCAGGAGTCCTGGGACTTGGAGTCCCCCCAGACAGGCAGCAAAGTGTCGGCAGGAACCTGGCTGAAGCACCAACCTGCGCTGCGGGAGTCTGGAGCGCTTTTTAGCGTGAGATGTCAGGCACGCTCCTCCCTCCTGGGAGAGCAGGAATCCTGGGACTTGGAGTCCCTCCAGACAGGCAGCAAAGTGGCGGCAGGAACCGGGCTGAAGCAGGAGAAGCAAAAAGGATCACTGAAGAGGAAATAATGCCAAAAAAACAGAACGTAAGATGTGTGGTCTCCTCTAAAAAATTCAATTACTGATCTCCACATAATGACGCTGATTTGGAGAAAAGAGAAACTTGTGCTTTGGACCACGTGTGGTCCAAGCCTCCAGCAGGATTTCCTCCGAAGATCAGAGGCCTACCTCGTCCCGAGTGACCGTGGGCTCCTGGTGAGTGATTCCTCCCGAGGCGTCTTTGTGATCCCTTGCCGGTTGGCTTGTGGGTCCCCTGAAGACTTTTCTACAGAACCAAAGGGCTCCCCTGGTTGCTCCAGGCCTGCCCTGGCTTACCCTCGCTGGGTGAGTCCCTCAGACCTTGCTGGTCTGCACCGCTGACTTTCTTCACTTTCCACGAGACTTGCTGTTGCCAAGGCTTGTTGGCTCCAATCCGGTTGCTGACACCTCAGTAAGTTGCAGACTTCGTGGGACACTCCGAATCCAGCTCCTGGTCGTCGTCGACACCTCCTGGACCTCATGGCTGAAGAGTCAAAACACCCGTGATCACCTGAAATCACCCGACTACTGTGGGCATCCAGCTTCCTGGCCCCGGGTCACTGGCTAGTGACTTTGAACACTGTCTCCTCTGCTTTCAGGTCTTCTTTCTTCAGAATCCAGCCTTGGATTCCACCGGACACTATTCCTGTCTTCACAAGCAGCAAGTCTTCTTTGACTCCCATTGAAAACAACGCCACGACCCGACACCAAAAGACACCTATGCACCCGGCTTCCCTAGGTAAGGTAACTCGAGTACTCCGGTGCTCCTGTGCGTGTTGGCTCTAGAACTACTTACCCTGTAAGTGACTTGCTTGTAGACTCTCCCGAAGTATCCTAAAACTTTAAAATTCCAACCGCGACTTGCTCCATTGAAGTCTTTTGGGATCCGCGGCTGTGTTCTCACACTGCATGCGTCTCCCGTGGGTCCTTTACTTACCTGCCTTGGGTGGATTGGTGAGGCCCCAGCGCTTCTGAAGACCTTAGGCCTTCTCCCTTCTCAAGTCATTCTTCTTATACCTCTTTTTTAGTATATGGTCTGGTACACCCCTAGGGCCCCAGCCATGTAAGTGGTTAATTTGTTGTGAAATGTTGATTTGTGCATATGTCCTTGACTTCTAATCTCATAAAGAGATTAGTAGAGTGTGTCTAGTAATAAATACATATATATTTTATATATATACCTGTGTGGTGTCCTTTCATTTAGTGATTTAAGAGATTATAAGGTAAAACAAGCTGCTTTACATTCCTCTGAGACTTAGCCTGAAGGCTGCTCTCCACAGCTACCACTAGGATAGCTTTCTTTAAAAGGTTGTCTTAAACCTATCTACCATAAGAGTCGAATTGTACTGGTGCAAGGTGGCCACTTTAACTAGTGACCAGCATATACCAGGCCAACTTCTCACATTGGTGGGCAGCGTGTGGGATTACAGCTTGCCATTGTTTTACCAGAAAATCTCTATTTGAATTACTAACTGAAAACCCCTATAGGTACTCAAGGTACATATAAAGTCAAGCTTAGTATCACCAAGTTCTACTGACCTTAGAGCTGTGTGTGAAGAGATTGCACACCCTTGCTACAGCTCAAGCTAGGATCAGACCACAAACTAGTGTAGGTAGTACAGCACTGCACAACTCTAGAATGTCCTTAAGTGTTGGAACCAGTGGGTCCACCCAGCCTCAGTATAAGGACATGACTTTCTTTGACTTGAAAGCCATGTGTGCTGCAAGGCACCTGAGGATAGGACAGAGTCCCTCCACACTTCACCTGATAGATCTGCTGACAGCAGATGATCTTTAATTAGCTCTAGGAGTTAAGGGGTCTGAATCAGGGGGTGGGTCAGCTATAGTCTCTGGGTCAGATGATGAAAATCAAGATGACCTGGACTCTGTGGTTGAAGGGCCAGATCCACAGGGATCTGAAAAGGACAGAGGAATTCTCCCTAAGAGAACTGACAGAGTGGAAGAGAGGCATAGGTCCCCTTCAAGGGAATCTGACCACTCATATCACTCTGGCAGGGAATCTGTCCAGCAGAGGAACTTATACCTTCCTAGAAGAGAGACCTCCTCTGAAAGAATGTACAAACTGCTGCAGTATGAGGAAGCAAGAGTTGCCCTCAAGGCCAAGCAGTTGCCATTAGATAGAGAAGCCTTTGAGCTCCAGAGAGCTTCTAGAAAAGAGGGGTTAGAACCCCCTGGTGGCAGCAACAGTGTCCCTAGAGTCAGAGATTACATTCCAGACCATAGGAACCTGTCCAAGGTTGTTCCTCCCTACCAAAGTGGGGATGATATCCACAAATGGATAACTGCTATGGAGAGGGCCTGTAGAGTACAACAGGTCCCCCAGAAACAGTGGGCAGCAATCTTGTGGCTCTCTTTTTCTGATAAAGGTAGAGACAAGCTCCTCACTGTTAGAGAAGAGGATGCTGATGATTATGAAGTCCTGA
Source organism: Triturus cristatus (assembly GCF_964204655.1). Taxonomy (NCBI): domain Eukaryota; kingdom Metazoa; phylum Chordata; class Amphibia; order Caudata; family Salamandridae; genus Triturus; species Triturus cristatus. The sequence continues at coordinate 1,689,453,508 of NC_140590.1, forward strand.
AGAGTGCATTAATAGATGGGTTTGGCTTAACCACTGAACAGTACAGGTTGAAGTTCAGAGACACCCAGAAAGCACAGAATCAGGACTGGACTGACTTTGTAGATTGTGCAACCAAGGCTCAGGAGGGTTGGCTGGCTGGTAGTAGAGTTACTGATTATAAGGGATTGTATAATCTTATGATGAGAGAACAGATCCTTAATAATTGCCAAAACCAGTTGTTGCATCAGTACCTGGTGGACTCTGATCTGAACTCTCCCCAAGAATTGCGAAAGAAGGCAGACAAATGGGCCAGAACCAGGGTGAGGCAGAAAACCCAGAACCAAGGGGGTGACACTAAGAAGCAGGATCCTAAAGGCTCTGAGAAAGGTGGGGATAAGTCAAAAGACCAGAAGTCTTCACAAGGGCCCCAAAAATCTGCATCTGGTGGGGATTCACAGTCTAACAAAGGAAAAAGCCAAAAGAAGCCCTGGTGCAAATTCTGTAAACAGAAAGGGCACTGGACTTCTGACTGTAACAAGTCCAAAGACCAAACCACCACCACTCCTGCCCCTAAGGCAACTGTTCCCCCTAGTACAGCTACTGGTGGAGGTGGTAATCAGAATAAGGGTATAGTAGTGTTGACCCTGGGTTCTGAAGTGGACTCTGGCCTAGTCAGAGTACCCACTCAGGCATTGCTGATCTGTGATGGAGACGTTGATATGTCCTTCCTAGTGAGCCCCAGTAAACTGGGCAAATACAAACAGCAGCCTGTAATAAATGGCAAACAGGCTTTGGCATTCAGGGACACAGGTGCTAGTGTAACCATGGTGGCAGAGGATCTTGTGGACCCTGGGCAGATCATCCTGGGTGAAATGTACCAGATTACCAATGCAAACAACGTCAGGACCAACCATAGTCTGGCAGTTGTGAATTTCTCCTGGGGAGGGGTAACTGGCCTCAAGAAGGTAGTATTCAGTGCAGACCTCCCTGTCAAATGTCTATTGGGCAATGATCTAGAGACTTCAGCCTGGTCTGAAGTAGAGTTATGGACTCATGCTGAGATGTTGGGCATACCTGCAGAGGTATTTGCTGTGACCAGGTCACAGGCCAAAATGCATAAAGCTGAACCAGCTCTGGATCCTGAAACTATGGACCAGATGCTACCCAAGAGGAGGAGCAGTAGGGTTAAGGCTGTGCCTTCCCCTCTGTCTCAGATCTCAGATTCCCCTCCTGAGGGAGGAGAAGCAGAGCCTGAAGAACAAACGGCCCCAGAGGAACTTGAGCCTGGTCAGGTTGAGTTCTTGGGGGCAGGGTGCCCTTATAGGGAAGATCTGAGCAAGGAGCAACAGTGCTGCCCCTCTCTTGAACCCCTCAGACAGCAGGCTGCTGCTGAGGCGAGTGCTAGTGGGTCCCATAAAGTTTATTGAGATGAGGGACTCCTATATTCTGAGGCTAGAGATCCAACCCCTGGAGCCACCAGGAGGTTGGTAATACCTCAGAAGTTTAGGGGGTTCCTCTTGACCCTAGCACATGATATCCCTTTAGCAGGTCACTTAGGCCAAAACAAGACCTGGGACAGGCTTGTTTCACATTTTTATTGGCCACATATGTCAGAGGACACCAAGGAGTTTTGTCGCTCCTGTGTCACTTGCCAAGCCAGTGGCAAGTCAGGTGGCACAACAAAGGCCCCCCCTGATACCACTACCTGTGGTGTGGGTACCCTTTGAAAGGGTAGGGATTGACATTGTTGGTCCCCTTGACCTTTCAACAGCATCTGGGCACAGGTTTATCCTGGTGGTAGTGGATCATGCCACCAGGTACCCAGATTCAATTCCCCTGAGGACCACTCATTGGAGTTTTGTCCAGAGTGGGTTTCCCAAAGGAGGTCATATCTGACAGAGGTACCAACTTCATGTCAGGACATCTGAAAGCAATGTGGAAGGAGTGTGGTGTAAATTATAAATTCACTACTCCCTATCACCCACAATGCAATGGGTTAGTTGAACATTTCAACAAAACCCTAAAGGGAATGATTAAAGGCCTCCCAGAAAAACTTAGGCGAAAATGGGACCTTTTACTTCCCTGCCTTCTGTTTGCATACAGAGAGGTTCCACAGAAGGGGGTTGGTTACAGCCCCTCTGAACTTCTATTTGGGCATCCTGTAAGAGGTCCATTATGTTTGGTGAAGGAGGGCTGGGAGTTACCTCTCAAACCTCCCAAACAGAATGTGATGGACTATGTACTTGGTCTCCGCTCCAGGATGGCCGAATACATGAAGAGGGCAACTAAAAACCTGGAGGCCAGACAAGAACTACAAAAACTTGGCATGAACGAAAGGCTGTGCTGACTGTGTACCAGCCAGGATAGAAAGTGTGGGTGTTGGAGCCTGTGGCCCCAGCAGCTCTCCAAGACAAGTGGAGTGGCCCCCATACAATTGTTGAGAAAAGGGAGAATTCACCTACTTGGTGGATCTTGGAACTCCCAGGAGCCCCCTTAGGGTGCTCCATGTCAACAGATTGAAACCATATGTTGACAGGGCTGACATGGGCTTGCTCATGGCAACTGATGAGGAACAGGAGGAGGAGAGTGACCCTCTCCCTGACCTGCTCTCCCAGAACCCTGATGATGGGTCAGTAGATGGTGTTGCTTTGGCAAGCAGCCTCACTGATCATCAGAAAACTGAATGCAGACAAGTTTTGCAACAGTTTAGACATATGTTTAGCCTGACCCCTAGTCAGACTTCCTGGTGCACCCATGGGTTGGACACTGGAGACAGTCTGCCTGTCAAGAGTAAAATCTACAGGCAACCTGACCATGTCAGGGACTGTATCAGGACTGAAGTCCAGAAAATGTTGGAACTAGGTGTGATTCAGATAGCCCTTGGGCTAGTCCAGTAGTCCTAGTACCCAAACCTCATACCCAGGGTGGTAAGAAAGAAATGAGGTTTTGTGTAGACTACAGAGGCCTCAATGCAGTCACCAGGACTGATGCCTATCCAATTCCCAGGGCAGATGAACTGATTGATACTTTGGCCTCAGCCAAGTATCTGAGTACATTTGACCTAACAGCTGGCTACTGGCAGATCCGGTTAGCTGAGGATGCCAAGGCCAAAACAGCATTCTCAACCCCTGGTGGGCACTACCACTTTGTGGTGATGCCCTTTGGTTTAAAGAATGCACCTGCCACTTTTCAGAGGTTGTTGAACAAAGTTCTGACAGGTATGGAAACTTATTGCTCAGCTTATCCAGATGATATTGCTGTCTTTAGTTCCTCCTGGCAGGATCACCTGGTCTACCTCAGAAATGTTTTGGAGGCTCTGCAAAAAGCAGGCCTCACTATCAAGGCCACTAAGTGCCAGATAGGGTAGAGTCCGGTTGAGTGCCTGGGCCACCTTGTTCAGCCTCCACAGAGCAAAATCCAAACCATCATGGAATGGGTTGCTCCAACCACCCAGACACAGGTGAGAGCCTTTTTGAGCCTGACTGGGTACTATACGAGGTTTGTTAAGGGATATGGATCTATAGTGACCCCCTTAAATGATCTTATCTCAAAGAAAATGCCAAAAAAGGTTGAATGGACAGCTTGCTGTCAAAAGGCATTTGAAGACCTAAAGCAGGCCATGTGCACTGCCCCCATCTTACAGAGTCCAGACTACACCAAAAAGTTCTTTGTCCAAACAGATGCTTCTGAGCCTGGTGTGGGAGCTGTACTGTCTCAACTGAATGATGAAGGTCAAGACCAGCCAGTAGCTTTTATTAGCAGAAGGCTGACCCCTAGAGAGAAACGTTGGTCAGCTATAGAGAGGGAGGCCTTTGCTGTGGTGTGGGCCCTGAAGAAGCTGTGGCCATACTTGTTTGGCACTCACTTCATAGTTCAGACTGACCACAAGCCCCTCCTACGGCCTAAACAGATGAAAGGTGAAAACCCAAAACGTTTAAGGTGGTCCATTTCCCTACAGGGGATGGACTATACAGTGGAACATAGACCTGGGACCCAACATGCCAATGCAGATGGACTCTCAAGGTATTTCCACTTAGAACACGAAGACTCAACTGGTCAAGGTTAGTTTAGTGTCCCTGCGTTGGGGGGGGGGGGGGGTTGTGTAGGAGAGTAGGATCTGCACTTATGTTGCCCCCACTTTTTTTCTGATGTTTACACTGGTTTCTGGCTATAGTCTGGCTGGGGCCCTGCTAATCAGGGCCCCAGCCTCTCTGTTCTCTCTAAACAACTTGGAGTGCATATTAGATGCACAAGTGATTGGATACTGTGGTACCTTATGAGCCCCTAGTATGTGGTACCTTAGGTACCAAGGGCATAGGTACTTCACAGGCCTACCAGGGGCCGAATCATGTATTATGCCACCCCTGGGAAGCAGACTAAATCTGACACCACAGGCCTGCTACTGCAGCCTGGGTGAGGTAGTGTTAGCACTCCTCACTAAGGTATAGGTTCCCTATATCTCACCTTACACACACATATAAACCTATCAGTCACCCCTAAGGCAAGCCCTATCAACCCTGAGGGCAGGGTGCTTGGTTTCCATGTGAGGGGGTGCCTCTGCCTGAGCAGGGCCTCTCTGCAGCTCTCAGAGTCCATTATCTGTAGCTGTTTGTGGATGCGGTTAAACCATATACTCTTAAGTGCATTATAACCTAGCGGTAAATGCTAACTTTGGGATGGCTGCTTCAAAACATGTCGTGTTTGGTGTCAAACGCTTTGGAATCATACCCCCACACCAGTAACTGGTGTGGGAGTATGATCTCACCCTTCTAGAGGGATAGACATGTACCCACTGTGGAAACACGGTAGAATCCTAAAAAGTCCTGGCATCACAAAATGGATGCCACCAGCACAGACACTGGGCTGCCCTCCTGCTGCTGACCGAAACTCGCAGTGGAGGAGGCCCAACAATAGGCATCCTGTCACAGGGAGGTGTAACCACCTTCCAGACAGGATTTATTGTATTGGGGCTGGATGGGTGCACTCCTAGAGTGCTTTGAAGTCCTGCACTGGGGGAGCAGTAGGCTCCTCTGTGCATATGCCAGCTCAAACCGGTTCAGGGGCTACCAGCCCCTGCTCTGGCGTGAAACTGGACAAAGGGAAGTGGGTGTAGTCACCCACTCCCCTGACCCTCCCATAGGAGTGGTCATAGAGCTAGTCCCTCCCTTCCTTGTAGTATAAGTTAGGGAACCCTTGCCATTGCAAACTAGATATCCCTGGACGACACTCTGAAGAAGAATCCTGGACCTTCGACGTTCCACTACCTTTGGAAGACTGAAGAATCTCCCTTGGAGTCAAGGAGTGACTCCCCTGCTCGGCAGGCACCAAACCTTTGCATCAACGGTCGCACACTTTCCCTGCTCCCACCGGAGTCCGAAGTCCCTGCAGCCCTGGAAGTAGATTTCCTGACTTCTCGACGGCCATTGTGAGTCCCCAGCGAAGCTGAGGCGAGTGGACCCCACGAGTGACGAGGAACAGCAATACCCGGGTACCGTGCACTATTGTCAAGTGCAACCCCTTCACGACGTTCTATGAACTTGTGCTTTGGACCACTTGTGGTCCAAGCCTCCAGCAGGATTTCCTCTGAAGATCTGAGGCCTACCTCGTTCCGAGTGACCGTGGTCTCCTGGTGAGTGATTCCTCCCGAGGCGTCTTCGCGATCCCTTGCCGGTTGGCTTGTGGGTCCCCTAAAGACTTTTCTACAGAACCAAAGTGCTCCCCTGGTTGCTCCAGGCCTGCCCTGACTTACCCTTGCTGGGTGAGTCCCTCAGACCTTGCTGGTCTGCACCGCTGACTTTCTTCACTTTCCAAGAGACTTGCTGTTGCCAAGGCTTGTTGGCTCCAATCCGGTTGCCGACACCTCAGTAAGCTGTAGACTTTGTGGTACACTCCGAATCCAGCTCCTGGTCATTGTCGACGCCTCCTGGATCTCGTGGCTGAAGAGTCAAGACACCCGTGATCACCTGAAATCACCCGACTACTGTAGGCATCCAGCTTCCTGGCTCCGGGTCACTGGCTAGTGACTTTGAACACTGTCTCCTCTGCTTTCAGGTCTTCTTTCTTCAGAATCTAGCCTTGGGTTCCACCAGACACTTCTCCTGTCTTCACAAGCAGCAAGTCTACTTTGGCTCCCATTGAAAACGACGCCGCGACCCAACACCAAAAGACACCTATGCACCCGGCTTCCCTGGGTGAGGTAATTAGAGTACTCCGGTGCTCCTGTGCGTGTTGGCTCTAGAACTACTTACCCTGTAAGTGACTTGCTTGTAGACTCTCCCGAAGTATCCTAAAACTTTAAAATTCCAACCGCGACTTGCTCCATTGAAGTCTATTGGGATCCACAGCTGTGTTCTCCCACTGCATGCGTCTCCCGAGGGTCCTTTACTTACCTGCCTTGGGTGGATTGGTGAGGCCCCAGCGCTTCTGAAGACCTTAGGCCTTCTCCCTTCTCAAGTCGTTCTTCATTCTTCTTATACCTCTTTTTTTCTCATAAAGAGATTAGTAGAGTGTGTCTAGTAATAAATACATATATATTTTATATATATACCTGTGTGGTGTCCTTTCATTTAGTGATTCAAGAGATTATAAGGTAAAACAAGCTGCTTTACATTCCTCTGAGACTTAGCCTGAAGGCTGCTCTCCACAGCTACCACTAGGATAGCTTTCTTTAAAAGGTTGTCTTAAACCTATCCACCATATGAGTCGAATTGTACTGGTGCAAGGTGGCCACTTTAACTAGTGACCAGCATATACCAGGCCAACTTCTCACACTGGTCTATTTAAAAGTCGAGAGCTGCTATAACTTCTGACTTTTTCCCATTCGTCCCCCTCGCGTAAACATTGTAGATGTCAACTCTCTTTTGCTGGCCCCACTTCAACCTAATTATAAGAATATCCTTGCTCTGAGACTGGAGTACCTGTACATCAAAGCTGATAGCTTGACAAACCGAGATTAATAAACCTCCTGAGGGTGGACCTTTCCCCCACTAGTAGCTGGTATATGATAATTTAGGTAGCCTGTGCGGTAGAAAGGATCCACCGTCCAGGTTTCCTGTAAAAGACAGATGTCAAAATACTTGATAAAGGTGTGCCAATCTGGAGATGTGACCTTTGTCCTCAACCCAGCTGTATTCCAAGACATCATAGATAACCCAGATGAGAAATTAAAGCCTGGTCCTTGTCCCTCAGGGGTATTAGGTAGATCGCCACTAGAGAGAGACCCCTGACCCTTTCTGCAAAGGAGACTTTGTCAATATATTTCTTGGAGCCAGATCGCAAGTGATACATGGGAGCTGAGTTGGAAAAGAAATATGAGGGGGGATTCTCTACACGATGGAGAAATGACCTGAGGTCCCAGATGATTTCGAAACTTGTTCAGCAGTCAATCATTAGCCTCCAAGGAAGAGGATCCTGCAAGAGGGTGGTTGCCCAGGCGAACCCTCATAAGAGTTAATGGGTGGAAAACGTCTGAACTGGATGGAAGAGTTATCTGGAGAGAATGTACGAAATTCCAGGGCAAGGAGACTTTCAGCGAGGGCTTGTCCCTTTAATGTGAGCTCAATACAATCTAGTGGATGGACTCGGGAAGTAAGTCTATGTGCTCTGATGATATCTTCGCAAATGACTGAATGGCATCCCCTAACATAACAAATCCAATGTATTGCTTTGCTGGTCAGGGAATCTGCGCTTTCCTTGCCGTTTCTATCATCGTATTTAGGTACATTAACCATATAGATTGTAGAAGCCTGAAACGGGTTGGAAGTGGGCAAATTAACCCTTCGCTGATGAGGACTATGTAGGAGATTTCTTGTCCTGGACAAAGGGGAGGGTCTGATGCAGGTTCGTGCTGGGGCCGGGTTTAAACTAGTCTCATTTGGGCAATTTGGCCACACAAGAGGGGTCGCTTTCTTTTGAGATGTGACAGGAGAGACAGAGCGGTTGGAAACCTTATTACAGGAGCCCTTGTCTGCAGTATCTGCCTTGCATGTGGGGTGATTTACCTGGCTAGATTGGGATGATTGTCTTGAATTGGGATTTATAATCTCTGGATGAGCAGAGTCCTTTTGTAATAAGAGTTTAACCATAGACGCTAGACCCTCAATCATTGTTCGCGTAGACACTACTTCCAACCTAAGGGTGTAATAAGATGATACATTTCCTGGGGTTCGGTGGAAAGACTAGAGGGAGAAGTGCTCAACTGGGTGTCCACCCTAACACACTCAAGTGAATCTGCTAGGGGAGAAAACTTATTGGTACAGGTGATATCAGCTGCCAACAATTGAAAGTTATCACATATGAGCTTGCTGGGAACCTGACTTCCCTCCCCCATATCTGAAGTTTTATCCAATTGGATTGCAGGGCTTCCTCCCCTAGCAGGCTTATGGAACATGTCTGGAATAATTGGCTGACGTCCTGGGCTGCGGTTGGAAGAGTGCGCGGGGCATTGGGATTAATCAATACTATCAGTCTGTGTGGATATATCACCCTCTAAAATGTCCTCACACTCACTAATAAGTTTGTCTATCTGATCCAGGATGCAGTTACTGCCTGGGTGTTTCTGTTTCTGCGTCTTCCTGGCCTTTTTCCTCTTATTATCCTTCCCGATGCTTCCCCCTCCAACCCCACCTCCACTTCCCTCCATGGTTTTTCTTTTCCCCATTCTTAAAGGCGCTACGCTTTTTAAGTATTAAGGACCGTCCAACCAAGCTAAGAATATACAGGGACTCAATGTTAACAGTAGACAGAAGTTAAACTTAATTCCCTCACATGCAAACACAACCATAAGATATATTAGGTCAATGAGTTCAATGTTTGGAGTCCTAATTAGGCAGGGTAGCTGCACAATTGAACAGTACCTGACAGGGTGTGACCAAATAGGTAGTGACACAGTCCATAGTCTGTAGACCAGATAAAAGGGGGTGGCCCTGCCCTGCCTCTTCCGGGCAAGGACGGGCCCGCCCTTGGCCCGGGCTTCGCCCAGGCGTGGCCCGCGCTCATCTCGCAGTGAGCGCATTTTAGCGCGAGATGTCAGGCACGCTCCTCCCTGCTGGTAGAGCAGAATCCTGGGACTTGGAGTCCCCCCAGACAGGCAGCAAAGTGTCGGCAGGAACCTGGCTGAAGCAGCGACCTGCGCTGCGGGAGTCTGGAGCGCTTTTTAGCATGAGATGTCAGGCACGCTCCTCCCTCCTGGGAGAGCAGGAATCCTGGGACTTGTAGTCCCCCCAGACAGGCAGCAAAGTGGAGGCAGGAACCAGGCTGAAGCAGGAGAACCAAAAAGGATCACTGACGAGGAAATAATGCAAAAAAAACAGAACGTAAGGTGTGTGGTCTCCTAAAAAATTCAATTACTGATCTCCACATGATGACGCTGATTTGGAGAAAAGAGAAAGAAAGATAAAGTTATGACTAAAGGGGATATATGATTCTCAGAGGCCAAATCTCCCCATCTATTGTGCACCATCAGGGGTTTCTGCAGAGTATACTAGAATGTGTAGAGTGTGCTTGATTTGTTTTGTTTTAAGAATATATACTGAATCTTCTCCTTCCCACCAATTGTTGAGTTTAAAAAATCATATCCAGACACTTCAAGCAAAACTTCCACTTGCATGACAAAATAGTCTGATAGTTGGCTTTTGAATGTGGATATTATGTTATGCTATATAGTATTTGTTATTTGCACCCGTATCGAAGTTTCATTTCGCTAAAGGACCAACAATAACATCTGAAAGCAAAAAAATCGAACCTAGATTTCCTGAAGCACTACAACATAACTACTGGTAAAATAGATGAGCTTTCCGAAGATTCCTAATGCGAATTAGAGATGAATGTTGTTGCAAAGAAACTGATAAAACATTCCAAGTCTTTGCCGCTGTAACAGAGAAGGCATGGTCACCTTAAATTTGGTATAGCAAGAAGATCCGGTGCATTGGAACGTAGATGTCTGACCTTACCCAGGTAGATTTAGCAGACAAAAAATCTGGAGGGTTCTGATAAATTGTTATGTGGACTATCTCCATTGCTTTAAAAATAACCATTTTCTGAATGGAGAGCCAACGCAACTCATTCGGCACAGGTGAGATGTGATGTCATCTGGGAATTTTACTAATCAGCCGGGCTGGTGTGTTTTGAATACTCTGAAAGTAGTTTCATATTTTTGCTGGAGCTACCAGGTTAAGCAACTTTGCGTAATCCAATTGGGACTGTTGAATACTGGTCCTAAACACATTAGTAATGGCTCTCCTCTCCCACTCTTCTTTCAGCTTGGCGTGAAGGAGTCGCCCTGGCCTCTGGAGTATTGGAGTACTATTGGGTGTTTCCTCTCTGGTATCAAGCCTCTTGGTCAGATACTGCTGGTGCACACTTCCTTCTCTTGGCTAAGCAACTACGCCAGGAAACCTGCTGCATCCCCACTCTCCCCAGGAGAAGGCCCATGCACTGTACCCATCCCACTTAGGGCGCTTCTGGCTCCCTAAGAATCCCTGGCACCCTCTGCAATGCTTCTTCCCCTTTCGGTCCGAGGCCCTCATTCTGGTTGGACCTCCTGATAACAGTGGGCTTCACAGTGACCGATTGTGGACTTCGAGCCTTGCATGGTACTCTCCTTGCAGCTCCCAACTATGATCACCAAGTCATGTGACCTGTTGAGCGTGAACCAATGGCTGGCCAGTTTATTCATTCCACTGGTGGCAACCGTTGTTTTTTCTGTCTGTCAAGATTTACAGCCAGTGTGGCTCTCTTTGTCATTCCACAACGTTTTTCATGCTTGCCATTTCCATACTGGTTGCACCATTGTCAGAATATTTACAGTCTGCCCCTGAATGAGGGATCGATACTATGGGAAGCCGTTCACATCAAAATGACAGATCCCTATATACGACACCTTTTGAGATGCAGATTGTGCTGCAAAATGATTATGAAACACACCAGAATGAATCTAATATCTCTCAAGGGAAATACGATACCTGGCAGAGTGAATCTGATCTGAACCAAAATAAATATGAAACCTGGCAGAGTGAATATACTACTTAGTGATTAATATGAATAACATACACTCTGAATTAAATAAGAGATATATTGAAATATACTTTCAATGAAACTTTAATTAATATGGCCCTCACTATAAACAATATAGCAATCAGTGAAACAAATTCAATATGCTTCAAAAAGGATGGGACATTCCTTGAAATGACTGACATTTGCCAAGAGGAATATGACATAAATTAAAATGAATATGACTGATTTAAATGAATATAAGTTACTGAAATGAATATGTTATATTCTGAAAAGAATATAATGCATATTGAAATTGTGATAACATAAACTGAAATGAACATAACACATGTTGCAATTAATATAAATTGAGTTGAAATGAATATTACCTAGATTGCAATGAATATGAGATATACAGAAATTAATAGATGATTTCAAATGAATATGGCTTGTATTGAATTAATATAAGCCCCATTGAACAGAATTTGACATGCCTTACAGTGAGTATGAACAAAGCTAAAATTCTCATGACATTTGTCAAAATTAATATGGCATGCATTGAAATTAATATGATACTTATTTAAATGAATATGATATATGTTAAAATGGATACGTTGCATCTTAAAATGAATATGGAAAGTGTTAATATGAATATAAAATCTATTGAAATAAATATAACATTGATTGAAAAAAATCTAAAGCATGTTAAAATGAATATGAAATTAGTTGAAACTAATATGAGGTCCATTGAAATGAATTTGACATGTTTTAAAATTAATATGAGTAACATCAAAATGAAAATGACATTTATGAAAATTAATACATCTTGCTTTGAAAGTAATTTGATATTCCTTGACATGATTATATGTGTTGAAATGGATATTTAAATTAATGTAACATTTATTATTTTGCATGAGACATATGCTATATGGTAATATGAATAGGACATGCATTGAAATGACTATGAGCCCCATTGAAATTGATTCAAAATGCCTAAAAATGAATATGACCAATACTGACAATAAAATGAAACTTGTCAAATGAATACTTTATGCTTTGAAATTAATATGATATACATCAAAATGAATATTTCACGCTTTGAAATTAATATGACCTATGTTGAAATGGATGTGACCCATGGTAAAATGATTCTGACCCGTGTCTATTGAAATGAATATGACATTCATTGAAAGAAATATGACACATGTTAAGATGAATATGAACCACTTTAAAATGAATATGACACCTGTTGAAATTAATATGGCCACATCAAAATAGATATGACGGGGGCGTGGCCAACCATCATAGCCGCTCGAACGTGATTCCGAACAGCTCCGTCCCAGGCCCCGCAAAAGTAGTTAAAAAGGGCACAATACCTGGCACCGGACCCAGCCTACGCAACGACAAGGGCTGCGGAGGCACTGAACTGCGGTTGTGAGTCTCCAGATGCTGGTAGATGGTCGGAGCCGTGGGCCAGACGAGAGGCTTCTGGGGTGTCGCCGAGCAACCTAGGATGGCGGAGGCCAGTGGTCTGCACCGGTAATAGTGGGAGAGGCCCTCTGACGTCCCGTTCTAATGGTGGAGACAGCGAGCAGAACCGGAGGTGAGCGGGGCACCGCCCACACGGTTCTCGCTGGGGGTAACACAGGAGTCTGTCCCCATGGTCGGCAAACTTCCCCTGCGCAACGCGGCGGACCCGGCCCCGGCATTTACCGAGAGGGGAGGCCAGTGCGGTGAAGACTGTGGGCTACTGCTAGCAGGAGGCAAACATCTGGGCCCCCCCGGCCGGTAGCGGGGCTCCCAGGAGCAGTTCAAAGGGCTGGGGAAGACAGACTGGGCACCTGGCATTCCCTTCCTGGTGCCTGACTTTAAGATGGCGCCGGCGCCCCACAGCAAGCAGTAGGGCATAGGGGAACCTAAGGCACAGAAGGCAATCCCCAATCTGCTCAACAAGGAAAGGTGGCTAGCACTGATTCCCCCCCTACCCCCGAGCATCTCATCATCTGGACAGTAGAACTGGGTGTCGGGCCGTCCATTTCAAATGTCTGACCTCAAGATGGCGCCGGCATCTCAATCAGATCAGATATGAGGGAGTATAGGGGGTAGCCGAAAAATACCCCAACCTCCATAATTCCTGGTGGCAGTGGGCACGGACCCCCCCCCCCCCTGCCATCCCTTCATCTAAGAAGCCCCCAGGAGATAAGGAAGAATTGAAGAGCGCCGAGACCCCTGCTCAGATAGACTCACTGCATTTATTTTCTTTTTTTGCTCCTGTTAAAATGAAGGTTTAAGGGTTATTGATCTCGCTACAAAGCCAACACACAAGTGCCCTATCTAATAGGTAAAGGGGTTCCTGGGAGCAGAATAAGACCCGCTCCTGGAGTTCAACACGCTGTGACCTTCCTCTGGGATGGAAGTCCCCACAACTCACAGTTATTGTTTATGTTTGTTCCAGGTTTTTTGTATCATGGTGCTCATACAATGGATGACTCTAACGGAGCCGCGAGTGGGGGGAGGTGTGGAGAGATGTTTTGGCCAGGGGAAGTTTAAGGGAGACGTTACGGAAGGGGGGGGGGGGGCATAAAATGACAAATGACAGTTAACTGTATTTCCTCAAACATCAGGGGTCTTAACTCCCCTAAAAAGAGCCAGAGCCTATGGAAATTTTTAACTGATCATCAGATTATGATAGCCGCACTACAGGAAACCCGTTTAAAGAAAAGTGAAGAGGTTCGGCACAGAAACATAAACGTTACCCGCAGATTTTTCGATCCTCGGCCCCCACGAAACAAAATGGTGTGGCTCTTCTTTTCCACACCTCGTCCCCTTTAATCACCAAGCTACTAAAACAGACACAGCAGGGCGCTTTCTGATGGTCCAGGAGGAGCTCAGGGGCCAAAAATGCACCATTGCTACGATATATGCACCTAACTCAGGGCAACTAGATTTCCTGGAGGCATTTTTAACTACGCTAGAAGGGATTGCATCAGGGGACATTTTACTGCTGGGGGACTTCAACTTAATTTGGGACCTTACATTAGACACAACGCAACCACACAGTACTACAGGTGTTACATTCAGCAAGACCCTTACAACTTCCCTTCAGCGTTTTGGCCTACTAGATGCATGGAGGGAAACACACCCCACAACATGGGACTATTATTTTTTCTACCATTCTCATAGAACCTACTCTTGAATAGACCACATCTTTCTCAGCCAATCCCTTCTTCATACAATTTTGGAAACTAGGTTACACTCGGTTTGCCTCTCAGATCATGCCCCCTAGAGGTAGTCCTAACTTGGCCAGCCTCACGGTCGAAACACAGAAGATGGTACTTCCCCAACTGCCTCTGCAGCGATAGACTCCTCAGAGACGAACTCAAGAAAGCAATCACTGAGTATTTTAATAACAATGACCCTGCCCTGACATCGTACGCTAACAACTGGGACGCCTTTAAGTCGGTTATTAGGAGCTAGTGCATAGAGTTAGCAACCCCCTTAGAAACCAGCAGAGGGAGGAGAGGCTTCTGTTAGAAGGGGAACTACAAAGTGCAGAAAAAGCACACCAGGAGCATCCGTCGACCCAAACTCTCCGCAAGGTCATGTCTCTAAAAGGTACACTAAAGGCCATATACACTAATAGGGCAGAGAAATCTATTCTAAGGCTCCAGACGCGTGGCTACGAAAGCAGCAACAAAATAGGTACCCTCCTGGTGCGGCAGCTGCGGGCGAAACAAGAAAAATAATATATCAAGAAAATAGTGGACGACGCGGGCGTATCCCATCTTGATGAGGAGGGTAAAGCAAATGCCTTTAGAAATTTTTATCGCACTCTCTACACAGCCAATTCCCTAGAACCCCAGGCCCAGGAGAGCTACCTGGCACCTCTCAACCTGCCTCAGATTTCTGCCCACTCTAACGTAGAACTTAGTCACCCCTTCATCGGGGAAGAGGTTCAGAAAGCGATAGATGCTTTAAAGCTACAGAAGGCCCCCGGCCCAGACGGGCTAAATGCTCAAATCTATTGTACCTTTGCTCCCGAGCTGACTCCTCACCTGGTGTCCCTTTTTAACGAAATAGCCAGTTCTCAACGGGTGACAGATTCCATGGGGGAGGCGTTGGTCATCGTTATTCCCAAACCTGGGAAGGACACCAAGCCCTGCGCCTCATACAGGCCCAAAGCTCTCGTAAATCTAGGTTCAAAACTATACTCTAAAATACTGGCCAACCGTCTTGAAAATCTTCTCCCTGCTCTGATTGATCCCAATCAGTAGGGGTTCATTAAGGGACGGCAGACCCACGACAATCTTCAAAGAATAACTCACATCATAGAGAAGGTACTAAAAAGGGCATTCCTGCGGCCCTCCTCTCGCTGGACGCGGAGAAGGTTTTCGATCGGGTGGATTGGCCTTTTCTCCTGCGAACACTCAGACGATTCGGCTTTGGTGAGACCTTCATAGGCATGGTGCGGGCCAATTATCACTCTCCCCGTTCTCAAGTCCTTGTAAACGGGGTGGCCTCCGACTCTTTTACACTCTAAAGGGGAACAAGGCAGGGCTGCCCTCTCTCCCCCATACTCTTTGCTCTCAGCATCGAGCCACTGGCAGAGTGGATCAGGGCAAACCCAAATATAAGATGGGTCACATTTGGTACTGACGACCATAAGATTTCCCTCTTTGCGGATGATGTCCTACTTCCCGTCACCGACCCACTGGGCTCGCTCCCTGACATTCATTCAGAGCTTGACCACTTCAAAGTAGTCTCCGGCTTTAAGGTGAGCCTCTCTAAATCATTCGTGCTCAACTTAACCCTGCCGGGTGAAGTACTGTGCCGAATAAAGGAGGCTTCCCCTTTCTGCTGTACATGCAAAGACATCACGTACCTGGGGGTCAAGCTCACGCCAAAACTTGCTGGCCTCTGTAAAGCCAACTAACCACCTTTGCTGCGGCAAATTAAAGTGGATCTAAACTGGTGGAGAACTGCCTTTTTCTTCTGGATTGGGAGGATCAATGCAATTAAGATGAATGTCCTCCCCAGGCTACTCTACCTCTTTCAGGGCCTTCCAATCCCAGTGGACAATGAACTGTTTACAGCTCTGAAAAAATTGATTACTAAGTTTATATGGCAGGGTCAAAGAGCACGATTTTCTTACTGAGTTTTGACCAGATCGAGGGAAGAGGGAGGCTTAGCCCTCCCAGACTTCCGGGGATATTATAGGGCTGCCCAGCTCCGTTTGCTGATGGGATGGTCCCTTAGGGAATCTGAAAAACACTGGCTCCACATGGACTGTCAAATAACAGGCAGGACCATCTGGGATCTTTTATGGCTAAAGAAGCAGCGTAGACCCCCAAACACTTACGTCAGCACCCCCACAGCAACTACTTTGCGTTTTTGGGAATTTCTCACAAAAACATTGTCCCTTACAACCTTCCCCTCGCCATACACTCCCATTCATTTCAACCTAGAGTTCCCTCCAGCATTACAAGATGGTCCCTTTAAACAATGGAGAGTAGGGGGCTGCCTTGTGAGCTTCCACTATTACAAACACTGGGAACTCTTGTCCCTTGAAGAGTGCACCAAAACATTCCAGTTACAATCCACAGAGGGCTTCCACTACAAACAGCTCAAACATTGGGTACAACATCCCCAGGTACGGCTGGCCGCGACCAGAGACCTGCTCCCGATAGAGAAATTCGCACAATCAGGCGCATCCACTAAGGGGACTATTTCCTTTCTGTACTCCCTCATTAGTGCGCTGAGCCCACACTCGACACCGAGACACAGGACATTCTGGGATGCTACCCTTTCTAGGCCACTAGAGGAGAAACAATGGAGCCGAATATGCAAAAATATAGCCAAAGACATCCGCTCTATGCACATGAGAGAGGCTCATTATAAAATTATGTATGACTGGTACTGGCATGCCCAGAAATTGCTTAAAATATTCCCTAACTCTACGGATAGGTGCTGAAGGGGATGTGGGCTCTTGGGAGATTTCTGTCACATCTGGTGGGACTGCCCCTCTATTCAACCATTCTGTCACAGATTAAACTGATACTAGGGTACCCCATCCTGGAAATCATTGACCACACTCTCTTGGGGATCCAAGACCTGATCCTGCCGCTTCATCATGTGGCTGTGCCTGGGAGCCGCCAAAATGGCTATTGCTGCAGCCTGGAAAAAGGCAGAGGCCCCATCCATCACCCAATGACACCGTCACGTACTTGTTTTTTCTATAGACTATTGTAGATTTGCTCCTTTTAGGGCTTCAAGTTGAGATTGGACACACAGGTGTTGTGTGGCAAAGGTCCCATAGCAAGGCAGCCTGACGAATGATGCAATGCATAATGCTAAAAGAGTAGACCGGGATACTTCAGTACGGTCAAGTATGGTGCTAAGACCTTGGCAACAAGCTGAATGTATCTAGAGGATATCTGTAACTCTTGGCCTATATAATGTACTTGTCATTACAATATTCTGCTATGTAATGTTACAAACTCAATAAAAAGACTTTGAAACAAAATGAATATAGCATTTTATGAAATGAATATGAAACTATTTGAGCTAAATGAAGCATGCTTTGTAATTAATAAGCACACATCGAAATGAACACAAGCCATGTTTAAATGAATATGACTCCTGTTCAAATGAATATGGCTTGCAATGAACTTATGTTGATTTACTTTGAAATTAGTATTACATATAGAAATGAATATTACATAGTCTGAAAGAATATGACTAAATTGAATTA
This sequence comes from Triturus cristatus, assembly GCF_964204655.1. NCBI lineage: Eukaryota > Metazoa > Chordata > Amphibia > Caudata > Salamandridae > Triturus > Triturus cristatus. Next base: position 1,689,471,227 of record NC_140590.1, read on the forward strand.
AAAAAACTTAATATAACACACATTTAACAGAATATAAAACATGGAACCAGCCTTTACCATGCATCCATTACTAGTATCCATTTTCAGCACAGGTAAGTATTCTGCATTTGTCTCACTGTACTTATCACATCGGTAAGTATTTTTGTAAATAACATCATTTATTTTATGTGCGCGTAGAAATAAAGGGAGGTAAGGATGATTTTAGGGTTTAGGGGTGGGCAGAGGTAAAGGAAGGAAATTGGGATTTTAGGGTTTAAGAATTGTATAGAGGTAAATGGAGGTAAGGAATAACAAGCATTTTCAATGCAATAGGTCTCGCATTATTAAAGTTTGAGCTGTTGGCATTGCTAATAATAATGCAACACCAATAGCAGCTCAAAGATTCAGTAATGTGAGACCCATTGCATTGCAATTGTTTTTTTTTTGTTTTTTTATATAGCACGAACTTGAGTGAAAGGTGTGTATTTATGTTGCATTGAGTACAGTGTAATTATGTGTTGTGTTATTATGTGGCACAGAGTGGTATTGTGTGGAGTGTATTTATATTGCATTAAGTAGAGAGTAATTATGTGGCATGCAATTATGTAGTACTGAGTGGTATGTGGAGTGTATTTATGTTGTATTGAATACTGTGTAATTATGTGATGTGTAATCACACAACCACACACCCACAACCACACACACAACCACACACAAAACCACACACACACACACAACCACACACACAACACAAACACACACCCACAACCACACACACAACCACACACACAACCACACACATAACCACCACACACACACACATAACCACCACAACCACACACACAACCACACACAACCACAAACAACCACACACACAACCACACACACAACCACACATACAACCACACATACAACCACACACACACTCAACCACACCCACACAACCACACCCACACACAATTACACACATACACAAGCACACACACACAACCACACACTCAACCACACAACCATGCACATACACAACCACGCACACACAACCACGCACACACAACCACACAAATACCCACACACACAACCACACACACACACAACCACACACACAACCACATACACAACCACACACACAACCACATACACAACCACACATACAACCACACACACACAACCACACACACAACCACACCACACACACAACCACACACACAACCACACACAACCACACTCACACAACCACACACACAACCACACACACACAACCACACACGCAACCACACGCAACCACACAAACAACCACACACACAAACACACACACAACCACAACCACACACACACACAACCACACACAAACACACACAACCACACACACAACCACACCTTTGCATTTGCAATGCAATAGGTCTCACATTACTGAATGTTTGAGCTATTGACGTTGCATTATTAGCTGCAACGCCAGTAGCTCAAACTTTCACTACTGCGAGACCTATTGCATTGCAAATGCTTTTTGTGCATTTGTAACCTTGTTGTACAGGCTGGTCGTTTTAAAGACTGTGTGGTAAATGATGTCTCCCCTCCTCACTACCTCTGCCTGCTCACCCACTGGGTGCAATCTCACTCTGGGCCATATGTAGGTAGCATAACATTTACCGATTCATAAATACCGAATTTTACCGATTCGGTATTTGGTATGTAGGTAATTAATCGGTAATCATTACCGATTCGGTAAATATCGGTATTTATGAATCGGTATTTACCGAATCGGTAATAATGCATCCCTTCCCATTGATTCCTATGGGCCTGTAGGCCCATAGGAATGAATGGGAAGCCAGTTACTATTACCGATTCGGTAAATACCGAATCGGTAATAGGGGAGGCATTATCATGGGTGGCAGGGTGTCACATTGACACCCTGTTGCACCCCTGATTCGTGCATGTGTGCACATGTGGCGCACATACATGCCCTAAGGGCATGTATGTCTGCCACATGGCACTTCACAAATTGCACAAAAGTGCTTTTTTAAAGGTATTCGTCATTTACCATCAACTTGTAGTTGGTGGTAAACAACGAATCCAGACACCAATTATGCACTCACTTGAGTGCCCCCTACATAGCATTTCTGGATTCGGTATTTACCGAATCGGTATTTTACCGATGTCTAACAATTCCGATTCGGTAAATACCGAATCCAGAAATTTGCCACCTACATCCCAAGTGCCTCAATACCGGTCGGTAACGGGATATTTACCGAATTTCGGCCGTTACCGACCGGTATTTGGCTTCCTACATATGGCCCTTAGTGCTTAAAGATGGATGAAAGGAGGACGGGTGTCTGTAAAACGGCCGAGGCCAAAAAAGCGTAACTAGAAAATCTTCCCAAGATGTGTGCATTGCATGCCATGGCTTACATACAATATAAAAACTGTGCCTCTACGCCACGCAGGCCCCCTGCAGAGCACCTGAGTGTTGTGCCTGTGCGTCCAGACATCACACAATCACCCCCCCCTTTCACAACGCTGCCTTGTGCACTCTTGGTGTGTGAGACACCAATCCTTTCATCTCTCCGCATCCCCATGTGCACGTCACGCGCCACGGCCTTCCTCTTCAGCACCGTCCATCCACTCTTGTCGTTCTGCTTATACTTCCTTGTGTGAGCGCCCCTTCACTGTGCCCTCACTCCCACGCCCGCTCCGTCTTTCTCTCTCCTCACCTGTAAATAAAGCATTTTGGTGCACATGCATCAAAATTCCGAAAAGCGAGTCCTTATTAGCCATAAATAAGGAATCGCAAATAAGGAATCGCTTTCCAGGATGCATGTACAGATTCGGTAAAACTTAGCGTTGCCTTAAAAATCGCTAAAACTAACGGAAAACACAATAGCGATTCCTTGAAATAAAGAATAGCAATTTCCGAATTCGTTATTACCGAATTCGGTATTTGCGAATTCGGAAATAGCGAATTCGCTAAAAACGGGTCGCACTAGAAGCGGGCTGATGACATCACAACCAGGAAGTCATACAGCCCATCCCTCATTCACTGCCCTGAGGAGCTCACAGGAGGAGGCAGAGCATACAAGCTGAGCCAAGAGACTTCACCCTTAGAACCCATCCAGACTACCTTCATCCAGGATGGACAAGAATGCACCTGCTACATCAAACACGCCCAGGAAGAGGAAGAGAAAGTTCTCTGACAGGGAACTTGAGCATTTGATCGAGGGGGTGAGCAGCAAGTTTGGGAAGCTGTCACTCAAGGTGCCCGAAGCCGAGAAGCGGAAGATATGGCTTCGCATTAGGGAGAGGGTGAATGCTGTCAGAGTGACGCACCGCAGCATCGACGACCTTAAGAAGAGGTGGTATGACCTCAGGAAGAGGGCAAAGGAGCGCATTGCCGAAAGGGTCAAGGAAGCAGCTGGCACAGGAGGGGGGCCATCCAGAGTACCTGCCAACACTGCCTCGTTGAGAGGACCATTGAGCCAGAGGCAGTCGTCGGAGTAACCCAGATGGACACCTCCGGCGCAGCAACCACAGAACAAGGTAAGATGCATGCCTGCGCCTATACGCTGCGTATTGTATACCCATGCCCATCCCCCCAGGTCAATCACAGTGTGCAGGGAGAAGTGCATAACACATATACCCTCACATTAGTATTGCATCATGGGAGTTGTAGTCCTGTTAGCCAAGAGTGCATGTATGATCACCAATGCACAATAAATGAGATCAGCAGTACAGGCCCAACAGTGTGTCTAAATATGTAATTTATTGTAGGAAATAAATGCGGAATGACAAACAGATGTAGTAACAAAATAAACTAACAATGCACTGTTTCACACACAGATGCATCTCCGGTGGACTCTGATGACAGTGAGTGCCTCATCATCTCCGAGACACTGGCAGATACCGATGGAGAGACTCCGCAGGAAGGTCAATCCACACCACCACCACTGAAAATACCACCACCACCACCACCAGCGACAATGCCACCACCACCACCACCACCGACAACACCACCAAGACGCAGGGCACATGTCCCCTCCCTGCAGGTGATGGATACAGAGCCGAGACCAGCACCCACAAGTGTCCCCAGCCAGACACGTGTCACACCGCCAGCCCCACCACCAGCACGTGGCCAAGTCATACAGCGGCGCAGGTCCATGCGCAGCATTACAGAGCGCCCCGAACAGCCAAGGAACATCTATGGTGGTGTAGAGGCCCAGATGCTGCGTGTTCAGCGCCTGCAGGGGAGACACATGGGAACAATGAACCTCAACATCTCCAAACAGGCAAAACAGATGTGCACTCTGACAGACGCTGTGCGGCACATGACCACAGTTGTGGCTGAGGGCAATCGGGACATCAATAAGAACCTACAGGAGCTCACCCGTGCCATCCTAGCAGGACAACACAGCGAGCGCAGGAGGCATCGGCAGAACTTGCTCCGTACTACTGCATCTATCAGGGCCATCACAAAGCTCTGCAACAGCACTGCAGTTTTGTCCCGCCGCTCCATGTCACTGCAGGTGGACCTCGGGCATTACTGTGGGGATGTAGTGAAGGCCTTAGGCCAGGTGACCACTGCAGTGGAACACTTACAGTCAGGGACATTTAGTGGCAGCAACTTGGGAGGGGAGGAGGGCAGTGAGGCCGCATCAAGTGTGAGCAGCATGTCCGTGCTGGAGACCTGCAACAGGAGGCGGAGTTCGCCCAGCTCTACAGCCACAGACACACAGCGTGGTGAGGTAGAGGAGACATGCGACAGGAGGCTGGGGGTACGTGGGAAGCGGCACTAGACATTCAGTCCCGCATCTCTGTCCATGGTGGTGTAACCATAGGCCACTTGCATTTTGCGTTTGCACTCCCGTGATGCCAACGGATATGTTTTCTCCACAATGTGTAGAAGCACTGTAATTTATTCTACTCATGTTACATCACTTTGACAAGTGCTCATGTGAAGTAAACATTAGCACTCCAAAATATATTGTCATGGCTCATTCTTACCTGGCTCTGAAATGATGTTGTGTGATGTATGTCCGCCTCCTTTGACCTTCAGCTGTGTTTGGCATGTGTGACTGTCGGTGTTGTGCGGGTGGTTGGTCATCCCGATCGTTGTCGTTTCTGTCCATCTCTATGGGTATCTGCCTTCTGATTGCAATGTTGTGCAGCATGGCATATACTGCTACAACCCTGAAGCAGGTCTCTGGGTTATATTGCAAAGCACCACCAGTCTTATGTAAGATCCGGAAGCGACTCTTCAGGATCCCGAATGTTCTCTCAATCACATTTCTGGTGCTAATATGTGCCGCGTTATAGCGTTGCTCCTGTGGTGTTGCTGGGTTGATGTAGGGGGTGAGAATATATTCCCACAAGGCGTATGCACTGTCACCTACAGGGGGTAAGCAAAGGCTTAGCGGCAGTAATGCTAATACATGTGTGATACTGATGTAATGAATAGGTATGAGTATGTACCAAGCAGGAGTCCCTCTCCGAATTCTCCATTGAGCAGACGCCTGTGGATGCCACTATGTCTGAATATATATGAGTCGTGTGTGCTCCCTGGAAATTGTGCCACTATGTCCGTGATTATGTGCTTGGCATTGCACACGACCTGCAAGTTGATGGAGTGATAGGACTTCCTGTTACGGAAGATGTACTCATTGGCTGAGGGGGGACAGATGGGGACATGCGTGCAGTCAATGCATCCTATGACATGGGGGAATTGGGCCACCTGGTAGAATTTCTGTTTGGTCTGGTCCATCTGCTGTGGGGTTGTGGGGAAGGTGATGTGGGTATGTATCATTGTCAGCATGGCATCAATGAATTTACGGAAGAAACGTGAAAGTGCGCTTTGTGACACGCCTCCCGCTACCGCTACGACCCCCTGGAAACTTCCAGACGCCAGTAGGTGCAGGCTGCATAGGACCTGGACGTGCGCAGGAATGGCATTGGTCCTACGTGTCTGGTGCTGCAGTAGTGGTTCCAGGTCAGCAATTAGGCGCATTATCATGGCACGATTGAGACGGTACTTGTCATATACTTCCTCCTCATTTTGGCCCAGCAATGTAATGCGCACTCTGAATACCCTCATCTGGATCCTTCTCCTGCGCTGTGCTGCTGCATTTATTCTCATCCTCCTTGCGAGCACGTAGAGGGCTGCCATTTTGTAAAAGGAAACGGGGTCTCCAGGCCCATTTTTGAAGGCTATCTGATTAATTACACCTGTGGTACACTTTGACTACTTTTTTTTTTTGGGTGTGTCTGCAACTTTACCTCCTGGTTCAGATTCCCCTTATTCTGCTCATGCTAAATAGCAAATTTGTAGGTTTTCGGTATTAGCGATTTTTGATGCATTCTTTAGCGATTCTTTATTTGCTAATCGCTATTGCCAGACGCTATTTGTGTTTTCGCTATTTCCGATTCTTTATTTTGCGATTCTTTAATGTAACGGGGATTATTTTAGCGATTCTTTATTTTTTTCGCTATTGGGGTTGATGCATTGGAATCGGTTGTTTGGCACTCGATGACGGACGATTTTAGCGATTCGGTATTTTTGCGAGGACAATTTTGCTTGATGCATGTGCCAGTTAGTCAATTACGTGACAATTCATGTTATGTTCAAAGTTCAACTGCAGAAATCAAATTGACCAACACAAGGTATTATGCCCTTTTATCTAAATGGAAAAATGAGGGAACTATAACCACCCAAGAATTTAAATATCTTAAAAATGACTATCCGGTGGTACCAACAATGTACTTTATCCCCAAGATCCACAAGGATCCACTCAAACCACCAGGCAGGCCCATTATTTCAGCGAGAAACAGCCTACTTGAACACACGTCCAAATATGTTGACTTTTTTCTCCAGGATTCTGTGAAGTCATTGAAATCATATGTACGTGATACTGGGGATTTTTTAAACAAACTCAAGGATTTCGTATGGAAACCTGGGTATTTGTTTATAGCCCTTGATGTTTGTGCACTGTATACCAGTATTCAACCTCAGGATGGTCTGACGGCACTGCGATTTTATCTGAATAAGTTGGTTGGAATGACAGAAGCACAAAAAACAATGCTGATTACAATGGTGGAATTCAGCCTAATGAATAACAGATTTATGTTCAATAATCTCATATACAGACAGGTCAGAGGAGTAGCCATGGGTGCCAGCTTCTCTCCCAGCTATGCTTGTTTACACATGGGCTGTTGGGAGGAGCTGGTACTCAATACCCAATATCGACACATCATGAACAATAACATTAAGATATGGCTACGATTCATAGATGACCTGTTTGTAATATGGGAAGGCAGCACCGAAGATGCCAATGAGTTCATCAGGGCATTGAATATCAACAATCTAAATCTGACATTCACAGCCAATATCAGTGAAACAGAAGTAACCTTCCTTGATACAAAAATATATGTACGTGGTGAGAAAGTAGAATCTAAATTGTACCGCAAGGAAACAGTAGGGAACTCCACGCTACATGCGAGTAGTTCCCATGCCAAACATTTGATTAACAGTATCCCCTATGGGTAGATGCTTCGCTTGAGAAGAATTCATAGTAATGATGATGATCTAAAAGAAGCTCAAGCCTCAAGTAGAATAAGATTTCTAGAGAGGGGATACCATAGGAACGTAATCAACAGTGCTATTTCCAAATCCATGCGGAAGGACAGATATGATCTACTGTCCAAGGTTGCTCCTTGTGAACTAGACTCTATGATTCAACAGCCAGTACATACCAACAAGGAGGATTTTAGATGGATACTGTAGTTTAGTCAACAACATAAACAAATTAATTGGCCAATGGTGCTAAGTGACCCTATTATTGGGAAAACTTTACCAACTCGCCCCTCTGTTACATATAGTAGAGGCTTATCGATGAGAGATGAGCTAGTGAAGACGAGTCCAGAAGTCATTGACAACACTAATTGGCTACAGACACATAGGGTTTTTTTTCAGGTGTAAAACCTGTAAAGCATGCCAACAAGGGGAGAATCGCATAACATATGTGACACCTTTTAGCACATTGAAGATCAAAATATCTAAACTCATGACGTGCAAAACTGAATATGCGGTTTACGTTTTAATTTGCCTCTGCAACCTACAATATGTGGGGAGCACCAAATTACCGGTGCACAAGAGAATTCTGCAGCATTTAAGGGCAATAAATAATCAGGATAATACCTACCCCGTGGCACGCCATTTTAAAAGCGAGCATAACTCTAGAAGTCAGGACTTGAAATACTTTGTGAGCGATTCAGTACCACCGAGTAGACACGGTGGGAACAGAGAACAACAGTTACGCCAACTTGAGACTAGATACATACTGGAATTAAATTCTAAACTTCCAAATGGTCCTAATATAACAGAGGACATGTATACATGCTTATAATTGATTTTTTTAGGGAAGTCTTCAAAACTTAAATCTTTAAATTTTAAATTTTGCTTTAATGAAATATCTTTATGGGCTTTTAGAATTTGATACTCTGGTTGTTAATATATAAATGTATTTTAAATACAGCGAAAGGATTTTTATCTAGAACCTCAAAGGAGTTTGCCACAATATATTCAATATATTGTATAGTATTTAAACTTATGTACGTCCTCATTTCGGACGTCATCTATACAAAAATGATATGGACAAGTCTTTGAGATTAGGCAACCAAATTGGTAAAATCCGAGATAGAAATCCAGGAACACAGTGTCACATTACTACCTGATTTCACTTGTCAAGCTGTCTAAATGGCATTTAGGCCAATACCTTTAACAAATATTTAATATTTAGTAATAAACATGTCAACATTGACATTGACAGCTCATGAATGTATTCAATTGTACGACACAAGGACAGTAAGATAACGGGTTGGTAAAGTGAGATATACAACAACAAAATCTTCCCACCAGTGGACAAGAGGATCAAGAGTAGCGAAATCAAAAAATCCAGATAATTCAAAATTAAATCGCAAAATAAATAATACAAAATAACATTTAGGGATAAAGAATTTGAAGGTCTCCCATAGTCAATAAAGTTGTACCTGTAGCAGATACATTAGTTCTCAAAAGGAGGGTTTTGGGGCTCCAATACCACATTAGTGCAATTACCTTATGAAACAATGAACGGGGTGTTTAAAGTATATGAAACATATGACTTTGGTGGAATATTCTATTTGATTTTATCTCTATATGCTTATGGAGAATGAATTAGTAGTAAATTCACTGCACTGAGGGTTTCATTTATTAGCACATTTTGCACATTATAGGGATATATAGATATAAACCTGACATTAGAGGCGTTCATATATACAAAACAAGGAGACAATACACAATATGAGGTTTTTTGTGTTAAAGGAGTACAATAAATGAATCACCATGGTTTTATAAAAACAGTTGGTTTTATTCTTGATTTTATATTTAGAACCACAAATTTATATATATATTTATATTTATACTTATATTTATATTTATAAATGCATTTAGGCATTTATTGAAATCAACCGTTCATGTATGAATTTTTTATCCTTGTCGCACAATTGTCTCACACGAAAGAAAATGTATTCAAACAGGATAAACATCAATGTAACTCCTCTATGTCTATGGCGAAAGTTTGCACAGGTGAACTCAATGTAGTTTGTAATTGCACAGGGCACTTTAAAAAGATCGAGATGTATGTGGGACTCTGTCATGTGATCAAGGCTCCCGTGTGAGCTGAAACGCGTCATGCGATTTCGCACAAGCAACAATAAAGGAATAAGCACGAATATTGGGTCCGTTTCCGTTACTTGGACATACCTGGGAAACAGCGGATATCGAGGGATATATATATTTGTGTACAATTTTGCAGTTCGCTGCTCTAGGAAAGGTGCACAATCAACCCGCGTTCTCCGGCAGGACTACAGTGGAGCTGTCGTTCAAGGCCTTTCACATGGCATCCAACAAAATGACGATCGTTCTTCCTTGTTGCAGACTGTGTCAAATGCACATTCCGACTTCAGTGTTGGTGTGTTTGCTTTTTGTCTGTTTTCTGGCTTCAAGTTAGTGTCACACTACTAAATATTGCAAGCGACTGCATAGGAAATTGTGGGTTATAGCCCATACTCATTTGACTTTTCAGGGAACTCTGTTACCCTTGCTATCAGACGCTGTTTATTGTCAAAGAAAAACCAAAGTCCATATTTACCTGATTCTGTTTAGGTTAATGTTACACCCCTTCCTATTTGTCAGACATTAGAGGCTGCAAGCTAACACTAGAGTGTTGGGATTAATTAATAATGGCCTGTAATTCAACCCACAAAAAATTAAACAGACTGATACTTCAAATTAAATTAGTATAGGTTGACAGTTGAGGCGACTTGAAAGAGAGGAGTCCTAAATAAAACGAATTGAGGTAGACAATGTGTTCTGAAGCAAGTGTTAATGATATCTGAATGGATGCACTGTCATTGTGTGTGTTTCTGTGTAACAGCATGCGCGTCCATATGTGGACCTGAGCATGTTTGTATGTCTCCTTTTACGTATTTGTAGATGCACGTGTGTAGATGTGGGTGCATATTTGTGTCTTTGTGTGTGTCTCTGTTTGTAGCAATGAATGTGCATGTGCCCCATCTTCCTCGGACCATGAGACGAAGGTTTATGCCAATGGGGTGAATTTAACACCATTATCGTAAACCTGGTCTGTCCACCGCTAATTAAGGTGGGCAGACCGAGAGTTTGACAAAGAGGATACTCCATTGCCATTGCCCCTTGGTCTCACTATCATTAACCCTTAATCCAAACTCTGCAATGGCCTTACAGGGCTTTAAAAAGTGTAAATATGAATCCATCCTCTATATAAACACATATATATCACAAACGCTGTTTACTTATTTTCCCCATTCTTTTTTGTTCACATTCAGTTAGCATTGTTCTTATTAGTAAATCACAAGCGAATACTTTTACAACATTGTCCATCACATATTCCATTGCATTCTAGGCTGTAAACATATCTGTAGTTAATTATGCATGCATGCATCTACTCTAGCGCTGAGCTTCCAACCCCTTTAGATAACTACATGTGTTTTTTTACGGCAGCTAGCCATAACAAGCATTTACAATGCAATAGGTCTCGCATTGACATGAGTTTGAGCTATTGGCATTGCAAATAACAATGCCTTTTATTTTTGTTTTCTTTTTAAAAACATAAATGAAAGGCATTGTAATTTACAATGCCAATAGCTTAGACTCGCGTAACTGTGAGACCTATTGCATTGCAAATGCTTGTTTATTGATTTTTTATATGATGCCTTGCTGGGCCCGTCCTACGATTTTCTCCATTCTCTTTCTCCTTTATTTGCTTCTTTTTTAGTTCCATAAGGTGTGCTGAGAACCAATTAGCATGTCTGCCCACCGTCCAGGCGGCATGGACCCAGCGGCTTTATAAGGACCAAGGTGTCCAAGGAGCCTGTGAGCCAGTTCCCAAATTTGTTGTATCTCTCATCAATTTCCCCTTTCATTTTTGGGGTGGATTCGGCTAGGAAACCTTCCCAGTTTGGGGTGTCTAGTTTTGACCAGCAATGTCTTAACTTTGTGGAGGTGGGCTGTTTATCTGTGTGCCGGGGTATGTAGAGGGAGAAGAGCACTAAGTGGTGGTCAGACCAATACATAGCGGTGGGAGTGTCTGTTGAGAGCTCATTAATGTTAGAAAAGATAGGCTCCAGTATGTGGCCCAGTTTATGAGTGGGTTGCTTTACAAATTGGGTCATTTGGATTGCTGCCATGCCCTGAATTACGTTTTTTATGCTTTCGTTGCTATCTTTATCGAAATGTAGGTTGAGATCTCCTAGTACTGTAAAGTTGGACTTCTGAGGGCTGAGTTCTGCTGTTAGTTCCTGGAGTGCTGGCTGAATACTGAACCGGGCCTTTGGGGACGATATGTCAATATACCTGAGAATGTTAATGTGGCTGAGAGCTCAAGCGAGAAGAGCAGGCCATCACTTCAGGGAACCTCCAGAGAGAATTGTCCTTTTAAAGTCTCTTTAAAAACTATGGCTACCCCTTTCACCCCTCCAGTCTTCGCGGTCGCATCTTGCGATGACATAGCCTTGTGGGAGTGCCATGGCCACATCCAGCATGGAGTCCTCCCGTAACCAAGTCTCTGCGATAAAAAGTACATCTGTTTGTTTATCATCTAACTATATAAACAGTTCTGCGCTGTGTTTTGGCATGGACCGGCAGTTCAGCATCATCATCTGCCACTTGTGTGTTGCCTTTCTCAAGGGGTAATGTGCAGTGCTGTTGGGTATTATCTCAGTGTTCCCTACATCCCTCTTGCAGTGGTTGCAGACCCAGCATGGCCATTCAGGTAGCACAGAGTGCTGACAGAGCTCACCTGTCGATATGTTGTACGTGTGGAGTTTGGCTGGGGAGTAGATGATCTGAGCTGGCGGCGGACGGACGGTGGTAAACTGTGGATTTACGTTTGGGATTATCATGACGCTTTCTTTTATTGTGCTACCGGGTATGTGTTAACCCTTAATGCTGACATCACATTATCATCTTTGTCTGGAGACCTCATACTTTTGAGGGCTGATATTTTTAGATAACTTAGGTTTTTTTGCAGTACTAATGTCCACCATCATCGTTTGTGTCTTAGTTTACATTCTAGTTTTCCAGTACTACAGTGCCGGTAATTCTGTGCTGTATTTTCGAAGGCCAGCATCTTTAGATATTTCTAATAATTATTGAACACATTCACTATTTAGGCTGAGCTCTATTCTTGTAAGGTTACTATGCCAATTTTCTGCACCAGTTTATGCTTTAATATTACATACTCATTGTATATCTCCATTACTACTTATAGATATTATATATCAATTTACTTATTATTTCTTTCTCTACTACAGGAACTGTTTATATACAACAGGATAATTTTAAACATGCTTACTATATGTATCTTTAATTCTAATACTCACTATTTAATCAAGTCCTATTAGGTGAGACATTTAGGTTTCTCTAACTATGATGACATTTTATACTAGTTTTCATCATCCATCACTCAAGTGGGCTGCCTCTTAAGGATTTTTCAACTTATAAGTTGTAGTATTCCCCAAGTAAGTCACTGTATTGTCTTCAAAGATATATTGTGCACAACACTAGTTTACATAACCAAAGGTGTGAAATGAGAAAATGTATGGGTAGGTTGTAGACGTCCTTGATATTAGCCTTGTTATATCATTTCAATCTTACTGAATAACCATCACTTAGTGCTTGTCTATGATTGAATCTTCTATGGAAGAAATATGCAACCTCACTGACCTCCATCTGTAGACACTTATAACCTCCTGGCAATACATATGCTGTTCTTCACCACACTTCATATGGCTTCTGCTTTATTTCTGGATTCACAAAAGTATAGAATCTGTATTTGCTGATTGTGGCGATCATGGCGGCCATCTTGAGACATGTTTCCACAATGGTAATAGCTCTGCTTGCTCATTCGGTATATGGTAATGCCATATTGCAGGCTTTCAATGCAGTATTTTTAAAGGCCGGCAATTTTAGATATTTCTAATAAATAGTGAACACATTTACTACTTAAACTGAGCCCTATTCTTGAAAGTTACTATGCCGCTTTTCCACACCCTTTTATGCATTAGTAATATATATATATATTCACTTTATATATCCATTACCACTCACAGATGTTACATATAGATTTGGTCATAATTTCTTTCAGTACTTTTATCAGGAACTGCTTATGTGTGACAGTGCTATTTTAGACATGCTTAACCTGTGCATCTTTAATTCTGAAACCCACAAGAGGTATGTTTATTATTTCTTAATAAATACTTTATTTTCTAGAATTTTAAATCAGATCTTTTCAGTTAAGAAAAATATTCCTTGAATGAGCCGACGAGTATACGATTTACTCATTGCTGCCATCACACTAATAGTTTTCATCTGATAGTATTGCTTTAGATAACAATTAACGTTGCATTACATTTTCTCTTATACATAAAATAATCTATGCAAATACTATGCATAACATACATGTACATTTTTGGGAATCAAGATTTCCTACCTCTTATAGTTTCACTTGTTGCCAACAAATTAGTGTTGACAACTTTGAGATTCTGATTATCTACATTTCATAGGATTTATGACTGCCCTTTAGAATATATATCAGGACTATCTTCAAAGGGTTACAATTCATAATATTTGCATTTTTAAAGAAATTATTTTCTTTCACTCTAGTGTGTAAAGAACCCTTCCTAGTGATTTTAATTAAAGTATATGCCCTTATGAAGCAATAAAATCAATGTCATAGGGCAATATAAATCAAGGGTGCACTCTGTTTTAGATAATATTTTTAATAAAGGGAAGAAAATAAAATAAAGGTTTGTATACAGTTCACAGCACTGGATTCAATCTATTTACTTTTGAAAGACTGAGTACATATGAAGTTTAGAAGAGACATTTGTTGAAAAAATTTATCACTTCACTTGTAACAGATTTAATAGTGCACCCTCAATGTCGTTGATAATGTCATATTTGTCCTCTCATCAGTGCATGTAAAGGTGTTCTATGTCATGTGACTTGCATGTTGCATCTGTAGAAAGAGTGAATTCTGTGAGCAAGCATGGAAATTAATATTGTGTTCTGTGAAGCAACGTGCGAGGTTAAAAGAATACAGGCGGGACAGCACAAGATCAATTCAAAGACCCACTGTACTCATTCCTCTTTTTCAAGTTCATCTCTTGCAGTCTTAGGTGCTTATTTGCATACTGAAAACAACATTTGGAATTTTGCAAAGTTCATACCGAGAACAGACAAACATTTGTGCTAGAATTGGGTCATGTAAATGGTAAAGGTGAGGGATTGTTATACCAGACATTCTTGGCATGGTATTCAGGTCAAACGTTTTGCCTCTCCCACCCCTGCTATTTGCTGAATTTGTTTATGTTGGCTTTAGGACTCTGCACATGTTCACACTGCTAACAAGTGCTGAAGTGCTTGTGCTCTCTTCTTCAAACATGATACAATCTGATTACACCTAATTGGCACATTTAATTTACTTGTAAGTCCCTAGTAAATGGTACTACTATTACCCAAGGCCCGTAAATTAAATGCTACTAGTGAGCTGCAGCACTTCTTGTGCCTCCCACTGTAAGACATCTCAGGCCTGCTGCTGCACCAGGTGTGTGCAGGTTTAAACTGCTATTTCGACCTTGCAAACTAAACCGTTTGCCAGGCCTAAACGTTACTTTTTAATACTTACAAGTCAACCCTAATGTAGGCCCTAAAGGCTCATAGGGCAGGGTACATTGTATTTAAAAAGTAGGACATGTGTATTTAACTTTTACATGTCCTGGCAGTGAAAACCCCCTAAACAGGTTTTTCACAGTTGCAAGGCTTGTCTCTCCCATTGACCAACACTAAGTTGCCTTCTAGCATTTAATATGTGCTAACTTTAGATTGAGGGGAGGTAGAAATATACTGTTTTCATTCAAATTAATTGTCATTTAAAACCCTTTAAAATGGTGAATTCGGTGTTTAAGTTGCAATTCTTTAAAAAAATATATCTTTTTTATTAAACAAGCTCAAAATAAATACATACTTTACATGATTAAGCATGCATGTCAACACAGTTCGCAAATCAGTGATACATCGGTGGGTGCTCGGGCATCAATCTGTGCTCCCAAACCACTCGAAGGTCCACAGTGAGGGCTTATGCCCACAGCATCAACTTTACACATATATTAAATCAGTAGATTCATCTATGTACACATAAATGTAACCTGGACTCTTAAGTGTCTCATCTCTCTCTATATTTGCACCATTGCGACCACACCTTCTCCCATTTTTTAATGCAGCCCCTACTCTTGTACACTGTTTCTTCTGCTCGCTGGCACCAGTCCAAATCTTTTTCCCACTTGGCCACCAATGGCGGCTGAGGCACTCCCCAAAGTCTAGCAATATTTTGCTTCGCAACGCCAGACGCCAATGTCAGCCAAAAATTAATATACCTGGGTCTTTCCGCTTCCCCTTTAATCAATAGGAGAAGCCCCTTTGCTTCTAGGGCAACCTCTACATTGGATACTTTTGCCATTATGCGTGTGATCTCCTGCCAGAAATTCACAATCTTGGGACATTCCCATAGGATATGGAAGAATGAGCCCTCCCGTTGGCAGCCCCGGGCGCAAAGCGACGTCAGCTCCCTCTCCCATTTGAACAACTTGGTGCGAGGATATTATGTACGATGCAGCACCTTGAGTTGTACCAACTGTGGAAATGTGGATTTTCCTGGTCAGTTATGTCCCCTATCTTGGACCCCAACGGTTCTATGTGCATGTCACAAGTACATGTATGTTCCCTCCAGTTCCAGTTATGAAGACGCAAATACATGTGCGTCCACCGTCAACATGTCCTCTGTCAGATCCGCCATGAATAGGCCGGATATTCCATTCCTAAATATGAAAGGCCACCGGTTTTATATGGTTCACTTATGCCATTTTACAGTCCAGGCAAGTAGGCCCTGATTCTGCCATCGAAACTCCTCTTGCCTTCTGCCTCTGAAAGCTCCAGTCTGAGCCTGCATCTGTGACCATGAACTTTGTCTCATTCTCTGCGCGGCTCACGAAGCCTGACATCAGCCTATTCTCTGCCAAGAACTGTATTTCACCTTCGAATTATCTGCTTCCCCCTCAGCCGATGCATTCCTGCCTAGTAGTTTAAGTAAACATTCTTCCAGTTACCAAGCAAAAGGCCCGGCTTCTCTGTCCTCATGCAAGAAATTCATAGCCCTGTTACTAGGGAATATTACTACCCCCTCGCATTCAGTGTAGACACTTAGACGCTTGTACACGCACGCACAATCAGTATAGAATAGATTCTGTCCGAGAGTCCTTCTTTTGTGGATAACACAGTTCTTTAAACATAGGATGTTAGATATGATTTGGGATTAGGTTGACTTGACCCCCCAGACTTTTCGTCTCCACATGTAGAGCTAATGTCAAGTCCCCTTCACCCCCTAGTTACACGTCAATTACACGTCATGCTGCTGCGCGCGCATCTATGCCAAGTATTATCTTATAGATCCACCTATATATGACATCATAACCAATCATGTTCCTTTTTATTCCTTATTACACCCATTTTCGGTTACGCAGGTAACACGTCAATTTCCTTATCAATTGTTACGCCTACTGCATTCGCTTCATTGTAATGTATGTATTATAAAAGTTACTTCTTGTCAATAAAGTATGTACTTCACTTCCTGAACCCCCGTGGTGATGGAACTTGGAGCATCCGATTATAATCGATCATTGGAATAAAGCCCATTCCGAAACTCTAATATCACGGATTCTGCCTCTCATTTTACTGAGCTATTTTATTATGATTCTATATCAAATTCAGTCCCGGTAAAGGAATTTTATTTACCACATGATGGCGCCCGAACAGGGACACTTTCTCATCTCACGCGCCGGCGGTGAGTTGTAGGCCCGGTCTCCTGCCACAGCTGGACGGACAATTACGCGTACCAGCAGGATTTCCTGTATCTCCCTCCGGTCAAGCGGGGGCGACTGAGACTGCGATCAACACCCAGACGAGGCGGTGAGAAGTGCGAAGTATCCCGACCAGAGCCTAGCTGAGAGAGCAAGATCCGAGGTATACAGAGACCCACCAGTTCGAAGTCAAGCCCAGTTCCCGACGAGTCGAGTCGAGTCCAGTCCGGTTCAAGTTCAAGTTACCGAGGCCTTCCGTTTCCGAAGCTACCCGGTGAGTACCATTACTGGGGAGGCATTTCTGACGTGCACATAGGTTGTGCCGGTCAAGACGGGTTTGGGTACACAAATCCGGTCTGCACTGTTTTAGCAGTGTATCTGTACTGTTTAGCAGTATATCAAGTATTCCGAAGTATCTAGTTATTGTCAAGAATTATGCTTGGTGATTAGTTATGCAGACGATCATCATTGTTGTTTATTTTAAAGGTTAAAAATGTTTAATGTTTAATGTTTAATGTGTTAAACGTCCTGCATATTGTGGTATGAATGGTTGTTCATTAGTGTGCTTTTGTATTAAGTGTTTTCAAGATTAAGTATCGGAGCAGTTGTCAATATGCCGCTCTTTTCGAAATTAAGACAGATCACTACTAGAAAAGGGGTACTTGAAGAAGCCGTCCCTATTCCTCCTAGGGATACTCCAGGGCACTTCATGTATCACAAACATGGCTTAGACGCTATATTATTTCTTGATTTATGGGTAGACTACACCAAGGGATTACCAGAAAGTCAGAGGTAGCCCGCAGCGGGGACCTGGGATGCAGAATGCATCATGAAAGTCGAGGAAGAATTATGGAAAAGGAAAGTCAGACAGTCACAGAAAGACGCCGTTGAGTTATGGCGTAAAGAATCTCATAGACGTACAGAAAAAGCACGTAGACAGGAAGAGAAGAGTAAAGAGAGTTCAAACAAAGATCGAGAAAATCTATTAATTGAGGAAGGTATCCGAGTGAAATCAGAACAAGTAGACAGACAAAGAAATGCCCTCACGAATGGTATGTATCCCCTTCTAGCCGAAGGATTACCTAAGGCTACTCCGGAGATACCGAAAGACTTGCCACCCCCATTATTCCCAATTAAGGTACATCCTAAGGGGCATCCTAGAACCGCAGAAGATGTTTTTCTTTCCTCATATTTAGATGACGTAGCTCCCGAGTATGCTAATTCCGCCCCACATAGACCGCATACCAGGGAGGTCCAACGCCAAGATCCAGCACCCGTATCCCTACAGCAACAAATCGAGTCACAAGTTCCGGCAAGCACATCTGTTTCTGCATCTGTCCCTACAGGTACTTCTATAGCTGTGTCCACACCTATAGTTGCTGTGTCACGTTCGACGAATCCTTTCACACCCGACGCCTCAGATGGGGCCACGGGAGGTGCTACCAATAATTTTTCTACGCCACCTAGAATAAATAAACTTATTTTTCAAGAGTCAGCGCATTCACGTACACCCAAATTCGTAAGTGACCGTGCGCTTAAGGAACTTCTTATAGATTGTAGATATGACCCGGTGACCGGTAAAGAGGACGAAATGATCCTGGCATCATTACGTATCAGACGAGCCGCAGTGTATTTAGCGAAGTTACCAGGAATGACTGCGCATCTAGACAAAATATACCATTTTGTCCAAACAGGGCGAGATCCAGAATGTATTAACAGAGCTATGGAATACCAGAAAGTAGAGATACAGGGGGAACTGTTACGTTTCCTCATAAACTGTGTGATCAGAAATCAAGACCGACCGGGGGTAGACCCGGATGCAATGCAAATTCTTACAAGATGGAGCCAGAATATATCAGAAGGGAGACACGATAAGCAAAATTGTATAATAGCCATGTGCCGAAAGATCCGTAAAGAAATAGAACGCCTACACGAAGAGAGATTAGAGACAGACGAGGTCGAACAAAGCGAGGAAGAAGGGTCAGGACCGCCCGCGGGACAGTCGGACACCATAGCCTATGTAGGTAAAGGAAGATCTTGTAATAGAAATCAGACTAGATGTCATACTGACTCAATACGTCCGATATGTCCAGATAATAACAAGAATTTCCAAATACCTATAATTAATATAAGGTCTAACGAGCATTCATTCCAAACCGCCGACAAACTACTCCGAGAACGAAGGGGTTATCATTTTCTCGATTCTATGGATGAACAAGATTTAGCCAGGGCAGCTGTCCATTGGGTGGACAGTCCCGGAAAATATAGTGATGCTAC
Organism: Triturus cristatus; assembly: GCF_964204655.1. Taxonomy (NCBI): domain Eukaryota; kingdom Metazoa; phylum Chordata; class Amphibia; order Caudata; family Salamandridae; genus Triturus; species Triturus cristatus. The sequence continues at coordinate 1,689,490,958 of NC_140590.1, forward strand.
AGTAGTACGCACATTTTTGAATCTCACCCCAGATGAACAGAGGTTAGCTGGGATTTATATGATTCAACAACTCATTATACTATATCGGAGTCAGCATTCGGACCCTGGTCCCTTACCTGACATATTGACTGAATTGCTTACGAATAAATGGAGAGGTCCAGGTACTGAATTAATTAAAGAAATTCTAGTATCAAGAAAGCAGTATATTCTTTTTGTATGCTCAGAGCATGCCTCATTGTCCGGAAAGGAAAGAACCACGTATCACATGGATAGACAGAATCCCTTACGAGAAGTGCACCCAATAAAAGGCGAGGACAACGAGTTTAGGCGCGTATTTGTATATACGCCCATATCAAAAATAGAACTGTTACAAATGAAGAAAGTGGTACCCAGTCATGACAAAGATCCAGCGGGTTTTCACCGAGAAATTAAAGACATGTTACTCATGGGAGAGTATACCTATCCCGACATTATGACAATATTAAAGGTGTTGATGCCTGCTGGCATTTATGAGAAACTCAAGGAAAAAGAGTGGGAGGTAGGAGACCAAAAGATAGAATGGTCAGCATTAGAAGCAGAAGAAAGGGCCCGAGGTCCAGGTTCGGGGCTTGGGGACAAAACTAAAGCACTACCAGGTCTACTAGTACAGGTACTGCCACGTTTATTAACTACGAAAAAGGAAGATTGGGGTACAATTTCAGCCTGTAAACAGAAGCAAGATGAAGACACTAGTGATTACTATGCCCGATTCGAGAAATGTTTTGGTATAAACAGTGGCATAAAAGCAAGTAGCGAATCATACCCACATCTGTTTGTAACAAAATTAGTAGAAAATGCCCTGCCCCCAGTAAAGAATAGAGTATTAAAATTCGAGAGTACCTGGCAAGGTAACACTCCATCACAAATGTTACAAATGTTACAGTACCATCACAATAGAATTAGAGAGGAACAAGAACATGAACACAGACGCATGAAAGACACAAAAATGAAAATGCTAGTTTCCCAGACAGTTCCAGCTGAAGGACATAAAAAGGGTATGACACATTCCGATTCAGCAGGACCTGTAAAAGGGACATGCAATTATTGTAAAAAGCCAGGTCATTACGTACACGATTGTCCAGTTCTAAAACATAATATCTCTATAGGTAAAACACAAGAAAGATCACGGCCACTAAGACAAGATCAGAATGAACAAGGAGCTATGCAGCATGCCCAGGCCATGCCAGCCGCACAACAGCCAATACAGTTCGTGCCAGCTGCACCACCGTTGCCTGCTGCTGCCACACAGACCACAACACGACAAATGTATCAGACTGCACAGTATGAATATCCTGAGTATCAGCGTTACGCATGAACGAGCCTAGAGAGGGAAGTTGACTTACCCCTTATCGAGATTCCTGTAGATCAAGAAGGACCTTATGTACATAGTGAATTATTAGGTCAAGATAGAACATTTTTACTCGATACAGGGGCAAGTCGAACAATTATAAAACGTAGTGAAGTTCCAGGGGCACCCCTCTCAGGCTCTCAGAATATTTCCCTTGGTTTTTCAGGAAAACCTATTGTTAATGAAGTATCACAGCCTCTTCCACTTACGATAGGACCTCTGACCCGAACTACAGATTTATTGCTCACTAAATCATGCCCAGAAAATCTGTTAGGAATTAAAACCCTGAAAGCCCTAGGAGCCATAATATGTTGTTCCCCGGAAGGAGTAAGGTTGTTTTTACGTGATTTTAAAGGTCACTATGTGTCTAGAGACATGGATCCCCGACTACAGACTTTACCTACACATCTATGGGCACAAGGCCCTACTGATGTTGGTTGCATGAATATTACACCATATCGAGTCACACTAAAGGCAGGAGTGGTGCTACCACGAATGCGACAATACAAGTTACCACCAGATGCTGTAGTGGCTTTACTACAAATCATTGACGAGCTAATTGCCCAAGGAGTAGTTGTAGAAACAGACTCCAATGTATGTAATTCACCGATAATTCCGGTTCTTAAACGAACAGATCCTACAGCCCCGCCAGTATATCGATTGGTTATTGATCTGCGCGAGTTAAACAAATGCATTGTGCCACAATTTCCTGTGGTCCCAGATATCTCATCATTACTGACAGCTATTGATTCCGAAGCAACATTCTTTACTGTAATTGATCTCAAGAATGCCTTTTTCAGCGTCCCAATAGATCCGGAAAGCCAATATTTGTTCGGATTTAGTTTAAATGGGCGTAGCTTTAAATTCTCACGCGCACCTCAAGGATTTACAGAAAGCCCCAGCATCTATAGCCAAGCACTGAAACGAGAACTTGACAGTATCCACATGCCAGTTAACACTGCCCTGCTTCAATATGTCGATGATCTGCTGATCACCGCCCGAAGCGAACCTGAATGTGAAAAAGCATCACTGACAGTTTTACAATTTCTAGCCGAAAAGGGGCACAAGGTGTCCCCTTCTAAGCTGCAATTCTGTGTCCAGCGAGTTGTTTATCTTGGACACTCGCTGTCCAAGGAGGGAAGGCAGCTTACACCCGACCGCATTCAGTTAATAGCTAACATGCCAATACCCAAGACACAAAAGGAAGTACGAGCTTTCATAGGCCTCACGTCATATTGCAGGCAGTGGATCCCTCAGTACGCATTTCTAGCAAAACCACTCATTCAGTTAACCACACAGGAGGCAGCCACACCGACTGTTCTCCCTTGGACTCAGGAACACACACAAGCTTTTGAAAGCCTAAAGAAAGCTTTATGTCAAGCACCCGTTTTAGCAACGCCATGTTACAGAAAACAGTTTACACTCTTTGTTACAGAACGCGAAGGTACTGCCTTGTCAGTACTCACACAGGAACAAGCAGGAGCACACAAACCATGTGCTTATTTTTCTAGTACATTAGATCCCGTAGCTCAGGCTTTGCCTGCATGCCTGAAATCAGTAGCAGCGACAGCTTTAGCAATCAGACAAAGCGATGCCATAGTGTTAGGACATCCATTGACAGTTCAAGTACCACACGCAGTAGAGGTTCTTGTAAATAGAACGCAAACACAACACTTGACTATAGCACGACTTACAGGGTATGAACTTACATTGTTTCAGCCACATATAGAAATCAGACGCTGTAACACATTGAATCCTGCCACACTTTTACCTGTAATCGGAACAGACCCACTAGCCCATGACTGTATTGAAGTTATTACGATAACGACAAAACCCAGACAAGACTTAACCGATGTTCCATTGTCAGATCCAGACCTGACATTGTATGTAGATGGTTCATGCATGAGAACAAGTACAGGAGAGTTAGTGGCCGCTTACGCAGTCACAACAGATACTGAAGTCATTGAAACTAATCGTATAAATACTTTGTCAGCTCAAGCCGCAGAACTCATCGCTCTGACACAAGCCTGTATTCAAGCCACGAATAAAAAAGTCAACATATACACTGACTCACGTTATGCATTCGGAGTTGTACATGACTTCGGCGTGCTGTGGCGAGAGAGAGGTTATTTAACTTCCCACGGTGCCCACATTCAGCACGGACCCCTCATTCATGCCTTATTAGATGCAATACATCTACCCACTGCAATATCAATTATGAAATGTAAGGCTCATACGAAGGTTACTGATATCATTTCCCAAGGCAATGATCTAGCCGACAGAACAGCTAAACAGACTGCTCAAACTCAAAGCCCCGACATGACAAAGACAATAGTCCCGACACCGACACATTGTATGACAGTTAAAGATCCTACTCTTGACGTAATTGACATACAGACACATGCTACACCAGACGAAATAAAGAAATGGACTGAATTAGGAGGGATCCAAACGGACCAAGGATGGATGATGAAGGAAAAGTCTGTATGGTTCCTTCCTGATTCAATGGTTCAAGTTATAATTAACACTATACATAGTCCAGCACATCTAGGAGAAAAAGCTATGCTAGACAGCATTCAACACATTTGGTTCAATAAACATTTACGAGCAGCAGCAAAACAAAAGGTCCGTACCTGTATGATCTGTTGTCAGTTTAACCCAGGAAAAAGCGTTCCCGTAGAACAGGGTGGATTTCATACTCCTAATCATCCTTTTGAAGTACTCCAGATGGACTATATCCAGATGGAACGATGTCGAGGATTCAAATATGTTCTTGTAGTTGTCTGCGCTCTGTCCCGTTGGACAGAGGCATACCCGGTTTCAGATTACACTGCCCCGACTACTGCCAAACAGTTGGTTCGAGAATTCTTCCCACGATACGGTTTACCACGTGCTGTTCACTCAGATAACGGCCAGCCGTTCTCATCCGAATTAATGAAACACGTTTCACTTCTGTTAGGATATCAGTGGAAATTCCACTGTGTCCGACACCCCGAGGCAGCAGGTCTCGTAGAAAGACATAACCAGATACTGAAAATCAGAATGTCCAAAATATGCAGAGAGAAAGGTGTCGACTGGGTAGTAGCGTTACCCGTTGCACTCTTTTACATGAGAATGGTAGCACACTCACGAACAGGGCTATCCCCGTATGAGGTGATCTTCGGCAGACCACCAAATATGTGGGGGACGCCTATACCACGCAAAATAACTGATATTGACTGTAATATGCTGACAGATTACCTGGCTTCCTTGATGTCTGCACTACAATCTTGTCGTTCACAGGTAGCTGCAGCCTTTCCCGACAACACTGAGGTGAAACCCCATGACGTTGTTCCGGGTGATCTTGTCTTTGTGAGGAATTTCGACCGAAAGACTCAGCTGGAGCCCAGGTGGAAATCACCCAAGTTGGTCCTGTTGACCACAAGGACAGCCGTGAAGATCGAGGGCCGCAAGGGCTGGATTCATTCAAGTCATATCAAGAAATTTCATGGACTATCCTCGGATATAGACATTGTGCCATGCACTCCCTCACAGACTGATTCAAAACTTCCTTTGGTTGAAAAGACTGAAACCGAACTTTATAAAGTGAAATTGAGGCCTAGAACGTCAGACAATTTGATTGTTTAAGTCCTCTCCAAGGTGAAGCGGTTGAATTTGTCCCTGACATGTATCCTCTAGACCTGAATCATGGACAGTCGCGAAAAATGTTGAAACGACAGGCGTATTGTAAATCACTGCGTAGCCACTGTATAGGGACATTATTAATTCTGTTTTTATTGAGTCTTTTAATAATTATTACAAGTATGTTGTTGCACATATATTACCCTATTTCTAGACACGTTTATAATGTTACTGCTGAACATTCTTTTAGTGACTTACCTCCGCATGAATTGTCTTATAGACTTGCGCTGCGCAATAACACTTTCATTAGTATGTTACATCATTCCCATCAGACTAGTAATGCCACCAATTGTTGGGTGTGTGGCCGACTCCCTCCCTATCAGAATTATGAAGGAGTCCTGCCTTTCTTTCCACATCCATTCACACATAATGGCTCCTGTGGAGCATGGTTTAGTTTAATCAATTCCATAGACTCAGACACAGCAGTTTACCAAGATCATTGGATATGGGGAAACCTGAACCTAGTTTTACTCAAGGTCTGCTACCCTGACAAGGAGGGTCGCCCCAAAAGAACAGGAACTGATCTAGAAAATGAAGTATATGGATTAGGTAATTTTACACCTAATCTCATGATTCTAAACGTCGTATCCGAAGTTGAACTAGTCCTACCCACCATGTCAGTATTCCCAGCAAAGGGTGAATTGTGTGTAAGAAAGGTTGGTTCCATACATATGGGCCATAGTAAATGCACTACTATAGTAGAATTCAGTGATCAAGGCAAATCTTCATTTAAAGCTTCTCGCCACTCCTATTTTATATGTGGTCAGACGGCATATATGCGTCTACCTCCAGATTGGGATGGTACCTGCTACATTGCATTCCTTTTGCCACCTGTTTTTCTAGCTCCTCCTGATTATTACAGAAATATTCATTTAGTACACAACAGAAAGCGGAGAGATCTCCCCATTGTCGATTACACTGAGACGGCATGGGACAAGTATGTAGATTTTAATAAAGGCATCTTCCCCTATATAGGTACTGTTACTAATAGTAAGCTGATACGTAGATTAACTAGAACCCTTGAAGCAGTAGTGAATGAGACTATTTCCGCCTTAGGCAATTTAACAGAAGAGCAGTCTGCTATGCGGATTGTTGTGCTTCAAAATCGTCTTGTCCTTGACGTCATCCTGGCTGATAGGGGCGGAGCTTGTAGGGTCATCGGATCAAGCTGCTGCGTATTCATACCAGAAAATTCGCCATCTGTATATAAAGCCATCACTCGCCTTCATAAGATTGTAAACCAGATACACCAGAACCCAGGCACTTGGACTTGGTCCAGTTGGTTTTGGAGTGTGATATCAGCCTGGGGATGGAGAGTTTTATCCTTCCTAGGTATTGGCCTTCTCATACTATTCAGTTGCTGTCTATGTCTACAATGTGGACCAGCGATTTGTGGTCTGTGTGCCACATCGTGTATTCCACCACCAAGATTTCATTCAAGATCACGGAAGAAGAAAGAAGAACAAATGATGCTATATGAACAGATCAATGGATTGATGAAGATTGATATCTCTTGAAGGGCCAGTAGGGGACAAGGAGGGAATGTGGAAATGTGGATTTTCCTGGTCAGTTATGTCCCCTATCTTGGACCCCAACGGTTCTATGTGCATGTCACAAGTACATGTATGTTCCCTCCAGTTCCAGTTATGAAGACGCAAATACATGTGCGTCCACCGTCAACATGTCCTCTGTCAGATCCGCCATGAATAGGCCGGATATTCCATTCCTAAATATGAAAGGCCACCGGTTTTATATGGTTCACTTATGCCATTTTACAGTCCAGGCAAGTAGGCCCTGATTCTGCCATCGAAACTCCTCTTGCCTTCTGCCTCTGAAAGCTCCAGTCTGAGCCTGCATCTGTGACCATGAACTTTGTCTCATTCTCTGCGCGGCTCACGAAGCCTGACATCAGCCTATTCTCTGCCAAGAACTGTATTTCACCTTCGAATTATCTGCTTCCCCCTCAGCCGATGCATTCCTGCCTAGTAGTTTAAGTAAACATTCTTCCAGTTACCAAGCAAAAGGCCCGGCTTCTCTGTCCTCATGCAAGAAATTCATAGCCCTGTTACTAGGGAATATTACTACCCCCTCGCATTCAGTGTAGACACTTAGACGCTTGTACACGCACGCACAATCAGTATAGAATAGATTCTGTCCGAGAGTCCTTCTTTTGTGGATAACACAGTTCTTTAAACATAGGATGTTAGATATGATTTGGGATTAGGTTGACTTGACCCCCCAGACTTTTCGTCTCCACATGTAGAGCTAATGTCAAGTCCCCTTCACCCCCTAGTTACACGTCAATTACACGTCATGCTGCTGCGCGCGCATCTATGCCAAGTATTATCTTATAGATCCACCTATATATGACATCATAACCAATCATGTTCCTTTTTATTCCTTATTACACCCATTTTCGGTTACGCAGGTAACACGTCAATTTCCTTATCAATTGTTACGCCTACTGCATTCGCTTCATTGTAATGTATGTATTATAAAAGTTACTTCTTGTCAATAAAGTATGTACTTCACTTCCTGAACCCCCGTGGTGATGGAACTTGGAGCATCCGATTATAATCGATCATTGGAATAAAGCCCATTCCGAAACTCTAATATCACGGATTCTGCCTCTCATTTTACTGAGCTATTTTATTATGATTCTGTATCAAATTCAGTCCCGGTAAAGGAATTTTATTTACCACACAACCAGAATCTTGACCGTATTGCTATTTCTCTGGGGCCCTGGAGGGCCTCCGTCCACTCCTCCTCATCTATATTGCCCAGATCATCGACCCAGGCTGTCCGGATGGCAGTCAGAAGGTCTGGCATATTATTCATGAGTTTACGATAAATTGTGGCTGTAGCTGTTTCAGGGATGGGGTCTACCAGGAGTCTGTCTTCTTGGGGGGAGTGATCTGGAAGGACTTCAGCTCGCTGTATGTGACTTCGCAGAGCATGCATGAGCCTCAAGTACAAGAATCTTTGGGCCGTGCTTAGGCTGTATTCCTTCTGTAGGTCTTCAGACGACAGAGGCTCATCAATTAGCCACACATCTCCTAACCTCTCTATTCCTAAACTCTCTATTGTCTGCCAGCTAAGGAAGCCCCTCAATGTCGCCACCTCTTTTAACTGATCCCCAACCCACAGGGGTGTCATGCTTGTCAATCTGCCCGCCATCCCAGCATTTTGTTTGCGTCCTTCCAACATGCCACAACTGTTGCGGTGTGACTAGGCCATGTGGGGCACACCTTCTTGGCATAGATAAGTGACACGCAGTTCCCGCCTACCATTGCTTCTCTATCCACTCTGTAGGCAGGCTCGCCTCGATCCGCGAACACCCAGTCATTTATGACCAATAGTTGTGAGGCTAAATAATATAGCTTTATGTCCGGGACCGCGAGACCCCCGTCATAAACTCCTTTCTGCAGCTTGCATATTGCTATTCTAGGTGCGCCACCCTGCCACAACAGTGTCCGAACATCTTGCGCCACTCACGTGAAAACTGTCGAGGGAATTGGATAGGGGGAGTTCTGCATGATGTATAGGAGACGTGGCAGAGCCATCATCTTGTACAACGCCGCTCTGCCCATCAGGGACAACGGCAAAGCTCCACAATGCCGTACATCAGTGTGAAGCATCTCCAATTGGGGAGTAAGATTCCTTGCCTGAAAAGTCTGGCGATCTCAGGGTAGTGTACACTCCTAAGTATTTAAAACCATTAGTCACGATTGGGCCCCACATTTCGCTGGCAATCCCGGAGGGCCTGACATAAGGAAGATCACTGACTTCGCCCAGTTTTATGGAGAACCCCGAGTAGCTGCCAAACAATTTGAATATATGTAGTACTCGCGCTATCGAAATATACAGTTGTGATAGATATAGGATAATATTGTCAGTATATAACGATATCCGCTCCTCCCAGCCCCCCGGTATTGCTATGCCCCAGATCATTGGGTCCATTCTGACCCAGTGTGCCAACAGCTCTAGAGTCAAAGCAAATAGCAGGGGCGACAGGGGGGAGGCCAGTCTCGTGCCTCTTCTGACCTGGAACGTTCTAGACAACACTCCGTTAACTCGAACTCGAGCCAGCGGGCTGCAGTATAGTAGCTTTACCAAACTGCAAAAAATGGGACCGAAACCCAATTCAGTAAGGACCGCAAACAAATATGGCCACTCTATGCTGTCAAAGGCTATTGAGGCGTCCAGCGCCATCAACGCCATCTGCTGTAAGGCTGGGTCTTTAGTCAGATGGAGGACGCCATACAACCCGTCGTAGGTTGTGGCGAGTGCTTCTGAGTAGCATACATTTGGATTGGCCTACATGGACTATATTTGTTATGATGGGCACTAACCGCTTGGCCAAGACTTTGGCCAGGAATTTTGCCTCCACATTGAGCAGAGAAATTGGCGTGTATGAGTTGCATTTGTCCGGCAGCTTACCCGCCTTATGTATGACTGTAATGGTTGCTGATCGCTGATCTACAGGCAGCTGGCCCTCTTCTTGCGCCTCTACGAACATGTTGCATAATGGTGTTGTTATTCTAGACAAAAGGAATTTATACAGTTCGACTAGAAGGCCGTTTGGACTAACCCCTTTCCCTGATTTCAGGGAGCACTGCGCCTCTGACAGCTCCTCAGCTGTAAGGTAAGCGTCTAAGGCATCTCTTGATTCCTCCGAGAGGATCGGCATCCTAAAGTCCCACAATAGATCATCGTAGTCCCTCTCCAATCTTGTGCATATAGGCCCTTGTAAGATGAAGCATTGGCTTCCGCTATCTTTAGATTGGACGTATGAAATGAACCGGCTTCATCTCAGATGTTGACCACCCATGACCTCTCCTGATCCCGCTTATCAAGCCAGGCCAGCAGTTTAGTTGCATTATCACCCACGTCGTACAGCCGGTGCTGTGTCGCCAACGCATAGGCTCTCGCCTCGCCGTCTGCCAATGCCCTCAATTCTCTTTGACGTAGGGTCAGTTTCTGGTGCCCGTCTAAGTTCCTACCTGATGTAGCCTCCCTTTCTATGCGCTTTATTTCACATTCCAGTGTCTTCATTTGTGAAGCTTCCTCTTTTTTCTTGCCTCCTATAATTGCCTGGCCCTGATCCCTAAGTACAGTCTAGTACGCCTCCCAGTCATTGTACCCTTGTTAGTCCTTGTACACATACACTTTAAAGGGCTTTGCCTACGTCACACACAAAAGAACCTAGCACCAGGCCTGCCCTGCCTTTTGTCTCCCCAAACCGTTTGGAGCCCTCACAAGGCAAAGGGGAAGACCTTTCCAGAACCAGTGTTGGGGAAGGACAAGGAGACACCCTACATAAAGGCTTGCACAGGTATAAATATTGGACCACCAGAGCCACTCATCAGAACACTCCTGGTCCTGTGGAAGATTCAGAAGAATGACTGCCCTGCTTCTTGAAGGACTGCCCTGCTGTCTAAAGGAGGAAGAATGGACATGTGTGCCTTGATCCCAGGCTACCCAGAGTGATTTCAAGGGTCAAATGGCTGACCTTCTCTTTGGCCTTCAGAGACACAACAAGATTGTAGAGGCCTGCCCTGCAACTGCTCAGATGATGACTCCAACTGGACCTGCCTGAGCCCTGCTGCTGGCCCTTTGCTGGAGAGAGTCCTGTTCGCCAAGAGTTTACCCCAGGCCCTGTACTCTTGGCTGCCATCAGAACGTCTTCCTGTCTAACTGAAGGTTCCATCAGTTTGCAGGGCCCCACACAGCTGTGCAGGTATGAATAGAAGGCTTCATTGGAATGGACAACAAGTGACTCCAGTCTTTGCAGGGCCAGGCCACACAGATCCCATCTGCAAGGTGAACCGGTTCCAACACTGAGGAACGTGAAGGCTCGCTGCACAGCCGAAAGCTTAATCGGAAACCGAAGACGGTCGCTGCAGATCCCCACAAGCCTCACCGCATAGCTGAGAGCTTTATTATAATCAATGCCGTGCAGCACAGAAGCCTAATCTGAACCAACGTAGAATGACGCACAACCTCGCAAAGGACAAGGTACAACTCTGAGCGGGCCAAACTCGGTCATTTGCCCACCTGCACTCCATCGCAGGTGGCCTGAACTTGTGACTTTGTCCCTGTCCAGCACGACCAGAGAACCACAGCTGGCGCTTGGAGCCTTTTGGCGCTATTTTGACCTAAAATTCGAAAATTCAATATCTCCTATTCTACTGGTTGGATTTTTGTCATTCTGGTATCATTGTATTTATTAAAATGTATTCTATTTTTTTATATTGATGTGTAATTTTCATTGTGTTGTGTTTTCACATTCTTACTGTTTGTGAGCTGCATAAATACTTTACACATTGCTTGACTGCTTTTGTACCAAGCTACCAGAGGTTTAAGCACAGGTTATTTTTGTGACATTTTGTGGTTCACCTTGACTGAGTCTGAGTGGAGCTTCCATCCCTCTCAACCAATAACCCAATTTCTTACTGGGATCCACTGTACTGCAGAGCAGGATCTCTGTTTTCTGCTCTTCAAGGAAGAACCAACAGAGCTTCATTTAATGTTAGACATATTTTAGACACTTTGCCACTCCATGAGGATCCCTCCTCTATTTGAAGTAGGTCTGGGAGTCATCAGCATAGACAGGGCAACTGATGATCATATCCAAGAAGTACGTTAGCGGAATCATGTGGATGTTAAAAAGGATTGTTGAGAGGGCTGAGCCCTGTAGGATCCCACACTCAATGGTAGTGAAGTCAGGAAGGTAGAAAAGTCAAGCTAGAGTTGTTGGGTAGGATCTGAACCAGGAATAGATGGTTCTGCCATTTACCTTATGCACAGTCAGTTGATTGATATGACTGAAGATCCTCAAACTCTCTAACTATTCAAATTTGGAGCCTAGGATGGGCCTTCTCGGGGACTACCATTCCTGGCGGTTGTCCTTCCAGTACTAATGCTTATTAACCATCAACTGCATTTGTCACTCAGTGATGAAACTGAGTTAACATTACAACTCCAAATGAATTCTGATATATATCTTTAATAATCAGAGGCGGCTGGCATCTACGGGGAGGGAACATGCGCTAAATATTATAAACAATAAATAAATATATAAAACGTACCTAGCGCAACGTCCTCACTCCGGACCTCTTCTTTGCAGGAACCGTATGCTGGAACTCACTTGCCCAATCCTGGCGCTGCTCACATGTAGCATGTGGGTGGGCTGGGTGGTTTTAGGGTGGGGTGCTGGGGTGTTTTTAGGGCTGGGGTTCATATCTAGGGCTGGGGTTCCCTTATTGGATTCAGGGTGGGGGGCTGGGGTGTTTTTAGGCCTGGGGTCGTACTCAGGGCAGGTGGCTGCGTTTTAGAACGTAGGGCGGGGGCTAGGGCAAAACCTTAATCATGCATATGCCTTTACCAAATATGCCATTACCACTCAATTAGTTGTAAAGGCACGCATGGTTGGGAATTGCGTGGTTGCAACATACAACCACTGCAAGGAGTGACACTGCTCCAGGAAATGAGATTCACACAAAGTGAGAAATACTATACTCCTCGGCACGAGATTCACGCAAAATAATGAAGAGTCTGCTCTAAGGTGTGGGACTTTAAGTGACTGAAACTAAGCTACAAGAGTCTAAAGAAGTATGGCTTTGCTCAAGATGTAAGCCAGCCACTCAAGACCCTATCACTAGTGGCTCTGTTTATTGCAATATATGTAGTAACTGCTGTTACCTCACATTATCACATATCACAATTATGAGCTTTTACCTTGATAGGGATATGGGAAAACATTTCCATTATTTACCGAAACATGGATTTTGGGGCAGTAAGCATCAAAATCTCCATTTTATTCCCCAAAACTCATAACTGTGTGGGATTAATTGTACCTTAAAATTCTGCTTCCGCAGAATCGGATTTTATCAGATGCGATAAATATCACGTCAGTTGCCGGGCCACTCGTAACCAGGGCCTCAATAAGTGACCATGTGCTCCAAGAGTTGAAACTCACACTCAATGAGTGTGACTCTTTCCCAAGGTCTGGGAGTCACACCAAATGAGTGATATTTCGGCGGGTGTGAGGGGAAGGCTTGCACCAAATAAATGAGACTGTGCTCCAAGATGTGAGATTTACGAAGTCAAACTTATGCCTAGTAAGTAAATAAATGCATATACATTGCATGATCTTGACGTCTCAAATACCATATGGCAATTTATTACTAAGGACCAGATGTAGGTAAATCTGAAGTACTGATTTCTTAATAGCGAATTTTACCGATTCGCTATTAAGAAATCGGTATTTCCTACGTAGGTAAAGATTCGGTAAGAAATACAGAATTCTTAATATTCCTTATTACCGAATCTGTAATTGAGAGTCGGTAATAAGGAATACCTACCCATTCATTTCTATGGGCTTGGAGGCCCATAGGAATGAATGTGAAGACATTCACTATTAGCGATTCGGTATTACTGAATCGCTAATAGCGCGAGCACTTTCAAGGGTGCCTGGGTGTCAAAAGGACACCCTGTTGCACCCCTGAAATGTGCATGTGTGCACATGTGGCGCACATACATGCCCTAAGGGCATGAATGTGTGCCACATGGCACTTAACAAAAAACTAAAAAGTGATTTTTAGGTCTCGCCTGGCGAACGCAGCGCGAAGCGCTGCAATCGCCAGCGAGATCTATTGTTGCTGACTTGCCTCGGAAGGGGGACAGGAGATGTGCACGCGCAGGCTCTTAGCGGATTTGAATTGGTGTACGCGCTTACAGCCACGCGGCGTGCACATCTCCTGTCCCCCTCCGACCACATGTCAGCGCTGTTGGAGCGGCCCGCTTAGAATGCCAAAAGGATGCTGTGCCTCGATCAGGCACCAACAAAAGACCACACGGAGCCCCCCAGCCCTTCTTCACTCACCGGGCTGCTCTTCTGGGGGGGCTCCTCCTCGCGGCTGCAGCACTTCTCTTGCGGGGCTTCCCTGGAGCCCCGCGCTGCCGTGGGCAGCCTCGGCCGCCGCAGTCACCTCGGCAGCCGCAGTCTTCACCCGGGCCCCCTCCTGGAACCCGGGGCTTCGCTCCACTCCGGTCGCCACCGCGGGGCTCTCCCTTCAGCATGGGAGCCCCGCGTTAGCATGGCACGCCGTTTCTCTTCCTGCCGGAGCAGGCCCCGCCCACGTCCCGGGCAAGGGCGCCTGACTTCCGGCTTGTTTTGTTGGTTAATATTTTCCTAATCAGTCTCTTCTGGGTCTGCTTCTTAACCAGGTGTCCCTCATTAGGCTTGCAGTTAAAAGGCTGGGAATGCAACGAATTTTAGTAGTCTTTGTGGCTTTGACCGAATTAACGAATGGGGTTTATGTACTCCTACTTCAGAGTTTTTTTATCACTATTTTTAAGTTTGAATAGTTCAATCCCCGTTCATTAGTCCGTAACTAGCACACGCGATTCCCTTTCCACAGTCCTTGACTATACAATCTCTCTCTAGTGGCAATTCCTCTGGTTTGAGTCTTCGGACAGCTCTTAGGACCGGAGTTGTAAACCAATCTATAATGCTTTTTTTCTGTAATTAGGCATGCTGTTTTTATGTTCAGGGCATCAACTCGTTTTCTTCTTTTGGGTTTTTCTCTAGTGTTAACAATTACTTTTATCTCCTCAAAAGCAAACTCTTTAGTTCTCTTGCATCAACGTGCCTTTAAAAAAAAAAAGTAAGGTTAGGCTTACTCCTGTTGTTTTTCGTGTAATCTCTCCTTGTTTATCACGGTTCCATTTTTCTTAAGCAAGTGGGCCTCATACGGGACTTGTAGTATTTTGCCCTTTAAGTCTGCCTGCACACAACATTTAACACTGCCTGAAGATAATGTATCCATTTGTGTGGATTTTCTATGGCTTTGCTTTTGATGAGCTTCTGATGTCGTTTTTAGTTTTAAATCTTGTTCCTGTAAGTCACGGCTTTCCATGAAATGAAGCGATATCCCGAGGCGGGGCAGGCACAAAGTGAAAGCCCCTTGGAGCCGCCCCTCCGCTGACCAAGGCTTTGGTTGAAAGGGTCTCATTACCGTCCCGCTTTCATCAGCCAATCAGAGGAAGGCACGAATTTAGGTTTATTCAAAGTATAGAGCTATGAAAAACAGAGGTGCTGCGGGCTTTAATCTGGGACACTCGAGAGAACCCCGACGCAGCAACAAAGAGCAGAGAAAACGAGAGAAAGAAGAGATTCCGTAAGATGCATGCCTTGCCTTGTTTACTTCACTTGCTTTTTATGCGGTGACGTTTCATGACATGCCTGACTCCTTGTCAGTCGGGTCACTCTGTGCCAGTCCTGGGGGGTTTAATTAGCGACTCGGTGCATTCTGGGGGTTGTAGTCCCAGTCCTCGTGTGGTGTACGTGTTAGTCTGAGGCTGTAGGTTACAGTAGGTTACAGGAATGAAAGACTAGTCAATGCGAAGTAAACTAAAGATTAATGGCATTGCCGGATGGGGGCTTGGGGGGGCGGGAGGGGTAAGAATATTGG
This sequence comes from Triturus cristatus, assembly GCF_964204655.1. Taxonomy (NCBI): domain Eukaryota; kingdom Metazoa; phylum Chordata; class Amphibia; order Caudata; family Salamandridae; genus Triturus; species Triturus cristatus. The sequence goes on from NC_140590.1 coordinate 1,689,506,504, forward strand.
GAGTAGACTCGAGGAGTCCAAACAAACCATATACAAACAAGCATTTGCAATGCATTAGGTCTCGCATTTACGCGAGTTTGAGCTATTGACATTGCAAATAACAATGCCTATTGGCATTGTCATTTACAATGCCAATAGCTTTAACTCGTTTAGTTCTCGCTGGCGTTGCAGCGCGAAGCGCTGCCGCCAACGAGAACTATTGTTGCCCAGATGCCTCTCAAGGGAGACAGACCGGGGCACGCGCAGCGATCGGGGTCTGTGGACGCGCTTCACGCACACGCGCACACACCCCGCCAATGCCGACCCCCGTCGAAATTGTACGCATTTGCATTTTTCAATGTCGGAACGGCACTGCTGTGCGAACGCCACTGCTGTGCATGTTCCGGAAACTGTTCAGAAGGTGCAGCACTCCCTCTGGGGAGTGCCGTGTGTCTGTTGCTAGTTTTCTAACACCGGGAGTTGCTTCCTGACCAGCGTGGGCAGTAAGTATTACTCTCCCTGCGGGCTTGGAGAAATGCGGGGTGCTGTTTGCATCTGCGAGGTGACGTGCGCTTACTTTTTAGGTGCTAGAATTGTTGGGAGATCGCACACGTTCACTTCAGTGTTGTATTAAAAGAAGGCAGGTGGGACTCTTGTGTGGTTTATTTTTGGCACAGAGCTGGTATGCGGCAGGAGGATCCCAGTCCGTTTTCGGGAGAGATACATGCGTTTGGCTTTATTTTTCCTTTTTTTTTTATTGTTTATTTGCATTGTATTCTATTATTTTGGTGGGCTTTCGAAAGCTACAGGTCGGTCCTTAAACTCTTTACTTATTTGTGCCACAGACCGATTAAAACAAAGTCGCAGGTGCGTTCCTGGGACGGACCCGACTTAAAATATGTAATTATCACATTATTTTCTTTGGAAGTGCTACGCTTCGCAAAACATTACAAAGTTAATTGATGTTTGTGCAAGTATGATTTTATCAAGATCGTTTTGGATATAAATGTTACAATTTAAAAATCGATATGGTAAGTGGCCTCGTCAATGACACTTTTACAGATGCTTTTAATGTTTTTCCTAGTTTCCGGTTACCTTCCTTCATCTTGACGCGCAAGTGCACAACACCAGTGAGTTTTTGCATCGCTGCCACAATTACTCCATCATTCATGTGCAGTTAAGGGTGTTAAAAAAAATAAGTAAACAAGCATTTGCAATGCAATAGGTCTCACATTTACGGGAGTTTGAGCTATTGGCATTGTAATTGACAATGCGTTTTATTTATGTTTTACAAACAAAAACATAAATAAGAGGCATTGTCATTTACAGTGCCAATAGCTCAAACTTGCGTAATTGCGAGACCTATTGCATTGCAAATGCTTGTTTTAAAGGAAATCGGTAATTACCACCAACTTGTAGTTGGTGGTAATTACCGATTTCTTAAGGCTCAAAAGCACTCTTTAATGTGCTTCCTACATTGCATCTAAGGAATCGGTATTACCGATTCCTTAAATGCAAGAGCAATAAGGAATCGGTATTTACTGATTCCTTATTTACCGATTCCTTACCTACATTAGGAATGGCTAAATACCGGTCGGTAACGCTGAAATTTACCGAATTTCGGCATTACCGACCGGTATTTAGCCACCTACATCTGGCTCTAAATGTTTTAACACAATATGTTTTCCAGAATGTCTTAAACTTTACGCCTTTGACAGCCTAGGTCAACATCAACTAGATATCAGATGTTTTTAGGGTTCTTTCTGTCGCCGAGGTAGGCGAGGCAGCTAGAAATGATTATAAAGGTTGTTTCCAAATCCAGGGGAGGTACATGGCCATCCCTGTTTCCAGGGCATCTGCAATGCTTGGCATAGCCTGAATGTCTTAGTAGTTGGATAGAGTTTCTGAGTCAGAGTTCATTTTGCCTGTGTGACAGTGACAGCATTTTTCAGGTCCTGCTTAATGAGGCATTAATGTGTTTAGTGATGGGCACAAAGATGGATTGGCATAGGTTGATGAGTCTCTCAGATTGTTTGAAGCATGAGACCATTTCTTCAACAAGTGTAAACTCACAGGATAATGGCAGTCCACTACAATACTTGATCCAGAATGATATTAGTTATAGAACTGGGTTTTTTCTTATGAAGGTGATTTTGTTGCAGAAGCATGTTAGGTTATTACATAGGTTTGGAAGAATTTAGTTTGTTATAGATTCTGAATAGTTTTTTGACTAATTCTCATGGAAATTAGCCTTTTTTGCTCTAATGCAAGTAGCCGCAAGATGGTATGTGTAAGATCACTGGGTGGATATTAATTGATCCACCACCTTTCAAGCCCCCATCTGTTTGATTCATAGGGAGGAGACCAATTTTCTTCTCTGTTGTCAGGAATGTTTCTGGGACCCTTGAAGGGACCCATTTGGTTGGGAGTCAGAGCGAATCTACATGCATGATTTGTGTGGAGGAGGAAGAGCCCGGTTATGATGATTATGAAGTTTTGTGTGTATCTGGATGTATGTTTTGGAATTGTCTATATGGCAGAAAAGAAACCCTGGGGTTAAAAATAAATGTTCCCTTTGGTGAAAACTGTGGGAGATTAATTATACTCAATTTACGACCACATTCATACTTGACACAATCAACTTTTCATGCAGGATGTTTAAAGCACTTACATGCACACAAGTAGATATATTTAAAAGTTCCTTTTAATAAAAAAAAATATACAGATTTTAAATCCACATGGATAATATCATAAAAACTTTAAAACACATTGATTCCTAGATGGAGTTTTTTTATGTATCTAAGAGGGAGAATTAATTTAGACAATCAAATTTGTCTTACACCTGTTAATTTGGACACAATATAGACAGCACAAAGCATAGATGTAAATTCCCTGTCTAGAATTAGTTGCTGACTTTGCCAAATTTAATACAAAAAGGCACAAGGTGTCGACGCGTTTCAGTGGGACAGTCACAATTGGACCACCTCCTTCAGGACAAAACAATTTTCTCCTTAGAAAATGGATCCCATTTCAATCAATAATCCCACCTATTATAAGATTGAGAATAAAAAGAATATATATATATCACTACAATGTAATGAATTATTACAGGTAGACAACAATTCTTATGTCCCTGCTCTTTACAACAAGTTAAGCATTTTATGCAGCATCACAGTGTGAACAGATTACATTTATAAATTTCGGTCTATAAGTGCTCCATACATCCCATACCGGGAGTCCATCTAAGACAGCCAGAATCAATCCTCTCACAAGCCAGTCATATAACATCACTCAAAATCAGACATTCCTCATCTCAATGCTCGCTATTTTGACTCACCGGTGCAGACGCACTCAGGCGAATGTTTCTCCAGAAATCAGAGGGATTCAATCGATGGTTCTTCAAAGATGGTGTCACACACCAGAAAGGACCCGGGGTCAGTCGAACGTCAGAACACGTTTTTTATCAACAAAGCACAGCTTGTTGTCTCCGGGTTTGTTCGGGTCTTTGGTCTTCGGGGTCTTGGCTCAGGATTCCTGTTGGTATACCAAGGGTCTTTCGATGTCTCTCGGGATGGTTCTTCTGTCAGGGTCTCCGCCTCGTGGAAATGAGAGGGGTACAGGCTGTTAGGAATCCTATATATGCAGGTTCTGTCTCCCACCTGTTCGGTGAAAACGAAAATAATAGATAAAGAAAAGCGGGAGAAGACCTTCTGCCTTGGATACCGGGTTACCTCACCAGAGGAGGCTATGTAACCGTGTGGTTACCAGAGAAGAAAGGCAGACAACGAAAGAAATACAAAAAGGGGGAGGGGTTTTTGTGAGGGAACCCGCCCGTGTAGGAGGGGAGAAAAAGGGCCAAGAGTTCTGTCTCCACTCAAGGCCTCTGTGTAGCGCCCTACGCAAATACCGCTTAGCTGCCTTGTGCCTTTATCGGTTTCTTTTCTCCGTCCGGGTTATCAGCGTCAGCCGGCCCCGTACCTCAATATCCCAAGAAGGCCAACCGGTGAACCGCCCAGCTTTGCCAGACCCTCCCTGTCCCTCTCAGCACTTGCCTTGTACCGTGACCCAGCAACGGGGTCACGGCTGCCTCGTCCTCCGCTCCTTCCTGAGGGGTGTCTCCCTGGAGCTCCTCACCGCCGCCGGTCATTGGATTTGGATCTGGCTCCGCTTCCTCGCTGCTCCTCTCGCTCTTGTCCGTCTCGGCTCCTCGTCTCCGTCCGGTGCTGTCTCCGCTTCTACTGCCGTCCTTGCCCTCAGGATCCGATGCTTCATCCTCCTCGAGCGTCTCGCAAGCCACCGCTGGTTCTGTCTCTTCCCCTTTTCTTCTTCTGCACGGGTTGGGGGCTGGCCTTCCAGATGGCGGGAGTGTGTTCCTGACGGTACCCCCGGGGTACCGTGGGTCCGCCCCGTCGCAGCTCTGTCACATGGCATTCCCACCAGACATGGCCGATCAGGCCATGGACCCCCCTCCAGTCTGGAGAGGAAGTCCACGTTAGCCTGCTGAACCCCAGGCCGATGAGACACCTGAAACGCAAAAGGTTGTAAGGCCAGGAACCATCGTAACACGCGTGCATTGGTGTCTTTGTTTCGTGCCAGCCAGACCAACGGGGCATGGTCGGTCAGCAGAAGAAAGGACCGGCCGAGTAGGTAGTATTGGAGGGCCTGAACAGCCCATTTGATGGCCAAGCATTCCTTCTCAACCGTTGAATAGCGGGCTTCTCGGGGTAACAGTTTGCAGCTGAAATAGGCGACAGGGTGCATGTTATCAAGGGGGTCGGGCTGGGACAACACCGCCCCCAGACCCTGGTCCGAGGCGTCGGTCTGTAGGGTGAATGGCTTGGTAAAGTCAGGACACAAAAGTACGGGTTTGTGACATAGGGCCTCCTTCAATAAGGCCAGACTCCTTTGTTATTCGTCAGTCCAGTCCCTAATGGCGTTGGGGTGGTCCTTTGCCAGCATGTCTGTCAGAGGGGCTGCTAGGTCCGAGAATTGGGGAATGAACCTTCAGTAGTACCCTACGAGGCCCAGGAAGGCTCGTATCCATTTCTTGGTGGAGGGTTGGGGTAGGTTCCTGATGGCTTCTACCTTATCCACCTGTGGCCTGAGGTGCCCTTCTTCTACATGATAGCCCAGGAACCGAGCGGAGCCGGTGGCGAGCATACATTTTGCAGGGTTGGCTGTGAGTCCCGCCTGGCGCAGGCTATCCAGCACGGCTCGCAGGCGGGCTAGGTGGTGTTCCCAGGAGGGGCTATAAATAACGATGTCATCGAGATATGCAGCTGCATACTGTTGGTGGGGGCGTAAAACAACATCCATCAATCTTTGGAATGTGGCTGGTGCGCCATGGAGGCCGAATGGTAGGACTCTGAAGTGGAAGAGGCCGGAGGGGGCGGAAAACGCTGTTTTCTCCCTGGCTTCAGGGGCCAGGGCGATCTGCCAGTACCCCTTTGTGAGGTCCAGAGTGGTGAGGAACCTAGCTGAGCCTAACCTCTCAATCATCTCATCGACCCTGGGCATGGGATATGAATCAAAGCGGGATAGGGAGTTTAGTTGCCGGAAATCTACGCAGAATCTCACCGACCCGTCGGGTTTCGAGACTAGGACAATAGGGGAGCACCACGGGCTACTTGAGGATTCTATGATGCCGTCCTGCAGCATGGCCTTATCCTCCTGATCTACCACCTGTCTTCGGGCCTCCGGGATACGGTAGGGACGGAGTTGAACGGGTTTAGCCCCGTTGGTATGTATATGGTGTTGTATCAGGGGGGTTCTGCCAGGGCGCTTAGAGAAAACGTCCCCATATTCTTTGGTAAGATTAACAAGGGTCTCTTTTTGGGTGTCGTTGACTCCGGGTCCCATTGGGACTGTTATTGGGGTATTGTCCTGGTCCAGGGGCGGAAAAGGGATGGTCAGGGGTTGTTGGTTTGTTATCAATAGGGCCTGGTGCTGTGGGGGATCAGGGTAGGGTTCTTCCTCCCACTTCTTTAAGAGGTTTACGTGGTAGACTTGTCCTGCCGTTCCAGTGTGTGGGACTGAAACCCGATAGGTGACAGGGGTGACCTGTTGGAGGATACTAAAGGGGTTCCCAAACAGAAACAGGTTGAAAACAAGAGGGTCCTAGGGAAAATTTAAAGACCACATAGAATTTATTCCCATCATTTAAAGGCGTTCCTTGAATATGTCGTGTCTATTCATCACTAGATTCTTTGTGATTAAAACCAACTGCTAATACCTTTGGTAGATGTCGATGGAATTTAAGGTGATCTCTTTCATACATTTGTTCTTTTCATTTCTTTGAGGATTCAGTCTCTCTTATTCCTATATGCTGGTAGAAATTATGAAATGTGTTAACCCCACTATTCTTTTGTATAAAGATATAAACTTATATATTCATCATTGTAGGATATCACCCTATTTCCTATAATCTCACCTGCAGAGTGATTTCAATGTAAGGGTCACTCTTGTGCTCTTAATATTCGATACGAGCCGGAACACGTTTCGGTCCCTATAGTTTAAAATATATTTGTTTAATAAAAAAATTTAAATCCTAGAATTTGTACATATCCATTCAGCTTCTTGGTATTAGTCATAGTCCAATATAAACCTCATAAATAATAATGTTAGACCTCACCTCATATGCTGTATGTTACAGATCTTAATGTCCCCCGTATTATTGGCACCAGGATCAAGTATCCGTAGCTAAATGTGAAAAGATAAACACCGTTATTTAAATATGTATCCATGCAAATATTTTGGTTATTTCAAAGTGCTCTCATGGAAAAGAAACCCTACTATATACCCTCAGAGGCCTGGTACTCGTCTGATAGGGAAGTTAACCAGGATGAGATCTGACCAGGAGATGGGCTGATATTTTGTGATATGCAGTTTCTGGGATCAGGAAGACAGGGAGGTGAGGCAGTGAAGCACAGGCAGTCCATGTTATGAAAGAATCCTTTTTAGGTCTTGGCCTGGTGAAAGCAGCGCATGTGCTGCTCCCGTCATACGAGGGCTTCTTGGAATCGATACGATTACAGAAGTCGTGTGGCGGCTCCGCCTCCATTTTTGATTTGTGCGCGTCGTTTTGTGTCATAGATTAGGCAAAACACAGTGTAATGATTGCACCGGAGGCAATCATTACACTGAGGGTTGCCATCCTATCCTCTTTTGGCCCCGCCCACCGGGATTTGATCTTTTACTTGCGGCGGGAGACAGTGTCTCTCAATTAGCCGCTAAGCACTTTTTTTTCGTATTACGCTTTTGCCTTCAACAATGGCTGACGCGCTTTTTATTTCTCCGTTCTCTGCTTGGTTTTTTTGCTGGCATTGTGCTTGTAAATATGAATGAGCGAGGCATTTCTTGTCTATTTTGCTGGTGCCACAGCTCTTTGCCAAGCAGCCAGGACAAAGTGTGACCTCAAACACTCCGAAGCACTCAACATTTGTGCAGAGGCGGTTTGCTCGGATTCAAACGTGAGCATAAATTAGTCGGGAAATGTCCAAGTATGGTGCTGTGCGCCTGTTTTCCGCACAGCATCCCACCTAATCCCAAACTGTTTTGCAATGGCACCGACGACCTCACAGATCCTGGCGGTGAGCACTGAGCAGCACTCGAAAAAAGGAGGGCTTTCCAGGTCTGGTTGCATCCATCTAATGTGCACAGGATGCTAGGCTTTTTATTTTTAGGTCTCGACCTTGCTATCGCGTAAGCTATCGCAAAGCAAGACTATTGTAAAAGGGCATTTCAAAGTTCTCCCAAAAAGCGGATTGCATTGCTAGCACGCGCACAATCACGCGCTTGGTGCCGCAATGCACTCCGCTTTTTGGAGCACTTCAAAGGGTTCGCTCCCCCGCCTGGAATGCGCTCCCCCGCCCCCAAGCGCGCGCGCGCCACGCTCCGCCGGGCTTGTTTAATGAGGAGCAAAGTGGCGACCATGCGGATTTGACAATTCAGTAACTTTGTTTTGTGTCCGTTTCATCCGCTTACTGCAGCCAGGCTTTTTGCCTGGAATTACATCTCGGATTAGTTGGTGCATGGGTGCCAACGATAGGCAGGAGTTAGCAACAATTAAAAGTTATCTATTGTTCCTCCTTGGCGTAAACTATTATTATTTGTGCTGAGCTTTGCAAACAGATATCCGTCAATTTTGCCAGCAAAAGGATTGGCTATGCCTGTTACTAGAGAACTTTGTACAGCTAAAACTGCAAGTCCTACGCAAAGCCGGTAGTTTTCCTTAGTGCTGTGATAAGTATAGAGACAAGCCACAGCTACAGAGTACATCTGTGATCGGCAAAATTACTCCCACAATATTTTAAGATGTATCCTTTGTTTGGTATATCTAAGGTCCCAAAGGTGCGGACTGAGATGTAAGAAACTTGTAGATTTTGAATTTTTGGCCCGCAGGCTTCACCTCATCTTACTGCTGTGATTTAACTGCTGAATACGGGAAAATATGAATTTTCAAATTTTTCACCACTTTTTCCACATTGATTCTTTTTTGCATTTGGAGAACTCCGTTGTCCGATACCACCAGATTATATGGGAGTGATTGACGCATACTCACACAGAGTGCAAGAAACACAGCAGTGCATGTTAGATGCAGCTGGGTCACACTTGCTCCCAGCCACAGATGACCATATCTACTCTACTCTGAAACCAGTGGCACATGCCACACGCCAATACAAGAATGAGATTTTGTCGTATTGTAACACGATTCCATGTGGAAAGGCACCATGAAGCAGTCCATAGTGCTTCAATGCCACAGTAATGTCAGATCTGCGCTCTACGTGCAACCACCTGACAAGGTGCAAATTGCGTATAATTGCTGAAAATCCGCTGGCCCGTTTGCAATTAAATTAATGTAAGCCAATGGGCGTATCCTCTATTCTGGCAGTGCACAGCAAAGTGTTTGTTGGAGAGACCAGAACTATTTCATACAGGAAGTCCTAACTTAAGTCTTGTTTTGTTCATTGTTGGAGGAAGCTAAATTAATGGAATTTTATTCGAATTTGTTTCAGCATGATTATTAATGGCAAAAAAGTAATCTTACTTTGTAGAGGACAGTCTTCCCACCCAAGTATGCTTTACCGCACCTCTAAATTTCTAGGGAGTAAATTGTCTGCTTCTTTCCAACAAGATCTGCTGCTTCTCTTGCACACTGAAAGCTTGGAATTCTACATTTTTCTCTCTGAGCACTTTTCTGAGCATTACCTCATTGTAACTGACCATGCGAACAAATTCTAGATGCTCTTCCCACACAATTCATTACCTGAGCCAGTGACATTCACCATTTATACAGAACAAACAACCAAAAACTGATTTGTCTTTTGGTGCTTGAATAACTGGGTTGCTGGATCACTCTCCGTGTGAAATGATTGGATTACACATGTGAACGTGATTTGTGGAGAGCAGGGCAGGTTTAACAACAGGATGACATGCAGGCGTGGAATTACATGGCAACTCTAATTTTGGCATCCTACTTCAAAGGGTCCGCTCCCCCGCCTGGAATGCGCTCCCCCGCCCCCGCCAAGCGAGCGCGCCACGCTCCGCCGGGCTTGTCCTACTTGTTTTGTTAGGTACGGGAACATTAAGTGATTTGCCCAGAATCACAGGATGTTCAGCGTCGTTACCGAGACTCGAACCCAGTTCCCCGGACGAGCGCCCTAACCGTTAGGCGTGTTGGAGAGATGGCTGTGTGTTAAGTGTCGGATGCACATATGTGTGCGAAGGAGGTTTTAGTTTTTACTTTATGAGCCCACTACAACCTTTCAACAACAAATGTCATTTATTCTATTTTTCTGTAGCACGTACTTGGTCCAATAAGACGTCAGCACACTTTACATGCTATGGGAGACTGACATCATTGTATAAATGTAAATAGTTACTTATGGTATTATAGTAAGATACCGCTTGCCTCTTCAGAAAGGCAGAAAGCGATATAGACAATAGATTCAATACTACAGGAAGGATTATAGTCTCGGAAGGGGCGATGTTATTACTAACCATCTTTTAGTGGTTCGGACAAGAATGCACTTTTTCCAACGGATAGTCTGTAAGAGAACTCATATGGCATTGCAAAATCCCGACTAGAAGGAAAAGAGGAAAACGCTGCTCCAGACCGTGTTTGCAGTACTTGCGCGCACCCTTCGACCAGAAGAAAACCGCACCGTCAATTTCGGGCAGTTTAAAGGTATAATTCGGAATCCTCGATCACATATAAAGTCAATGAGATAGTTTGGGTGATTAATGCGTTTGCTGCGGAGATCTGCGTATGCAGTTCAGGTGACACATTTGCTGCAAGCAGGGCTTACTCCGTACTTCATGCTTCTGCCATCGACGGAGCTCTATGGAGATGACTGGTACTAACATCTGGATGCAGTGTTCGGAAGCCCCGAGGTTAGGCGCTACATTAAGCATGTTATTAGGCGGAGGCCTCCATTCTTGGTACCCAGGGAAGTGGTCTGTGTGACCTCTGCAGTAAAGTAACACATGGTGTTGACTTGTACGGACAGCGCCTGGTGCCTGTCCCTGGCGAGGATGCTGTAATTAACGGCACAGGAGCATTGCTGGCATTGTTCACATGCCTGCAGAGGGAAAGCATCCCCGTACCAGGTGGTGACAAACCCCCCTCCACTTGTGATGGATGGTATGCCCCTGCTGCAGGGGCAGCTGCAGTCCTGGACGGCGGCTCCGGCTCCACTGACCTCTGTGTAACACTTATGAGTACAGTAAAGGGTTGGTGTAGGATCAAACCAGGCCCAGGCCCTGCCTGTCTATGCTCAAGGCCACCTTTAGGGGGCTTCATCAGGGGAGCACAGCGTCAGACTCTGCCCCAGAATTCAGATTTTACCCAACAGTGACACAATCGCAGCCCTCCCCAGGCAACTGGAGAGCTCAAATCACCAGCATCCCTAACCAGTCTGTGGAGGACGGACCATTAATGCCAGGTCAAGATAATATTGTCAGAAACCCTATTATGTCACTTGCCTGGACTATTACATCAATGGCTGTGACTATCTTATCACTTGCCAGGACCATCGCTTCCATAGACTGGACTATGAGGTCATTAGCCCAGACCATGTGATCTTTGCACAAACACTAATGGTGCAGGAAAATGCACCACCATTGGCGAACATCCCAACACAGCCAGGCATCACCAGCTGCAGACCTACTGACCACAAACTAGTGACCGAAACAGGTTGACACAAACCATAGTAGAACAAGCATTTGCAATGCAATAGGTTTCGCATTTGCAAAAGTTTAAGCTATTGGCATTGTTCATGACAATGCCTTTTTTATCTATTTTATAAAACAAACACATAAATAAATGCCATTATCATTTACAATGCCAATAGCTAGTGTTGCATTATTATTAGCAATGCCAATTGCTCACACTTTTATAATGCGAGACCTATTGCATTGCAAATGCTTATTTATTTTGCAAGTAATTTCTATTGAGGCAATTAGAAAGAGAAAATAAACAAAGGGAAGTTAAAGATGGACTGTAAGAAACTGTCTCTATATATACTGTAGCAAAGTGCGGTACAGTGTGTATAGAGTCCAAGAGTTTCCAGAGGTTTGGCAGAGGTTAAAGTTAGATATAACCTTACTCTCTAAAGTGGTAGCTTGGTCGAGCAGTAAGGCAGTATCAGAGGACAGTGTCAAGCATTTGATGTACACACTCAGTCAGCAAATGGTCTCACACACTCAAGAACTGAACTCTAGGCCAATTGTTTTGTATAAAAAATATACTGTTGTTTTATTTCTAGAACCAAGCAAGCCTGGTACAGGTAAGCATATAAATACTTTGCAATAGTAATTTACTTGTATGAACACAGTTCAGAATTGCAGTATAACTTGTACTGGTTTTGGTTACAGTTTTAAGAAAGCAATTTGCAACACTTTGCAGGTATGGCACAGTCAATTGAATTGGCTTTTTAAGCAAAATGCAGTTAATTACTTTTCAGATTACTTTTGTAACCACAGGACTGGATCCTAGATTCAGCCCTGGGACATTTCCTAAAAACAGGTGAGGAAATGTGTTTTGGTTAAAGGTACTATTTTTAAGGAATATTATTGCATTTCAAAAGTTGACACTTAGAAACTTTTTCAAATAGGATCACCAATGTTATCCTATGGGAGGAAATTCACTTAGCAGGTTAGTTAGGTTATTGTTACTTTTTAGGTCTCGGCTCGAAGGCTGCGCTTGCGCAGTCTCGATCCGAGATTTAATGACTTGGAGAAGAGGGGCTTGAACCCGCCCCTCTTCTCCCCTGTTCTCCATTGGCTGGCCTCTTGAATGCTGGCCAGCCATTGGAGAAGAGGTCCGTCATTCCGATCAGGCCCCGTCCTTTTCGGATCGGGGGGCGTGGTTTTTTCAGAAAGTCTAATTATCTCCTCCAGCCAATGGCAAGAGGAGATAAAAGCAAAACACGCCCCCGAATCCGAAAACGCCACTGCGTTTCTCCGAGGCATTTCTGCTCTGCCTCGGAGAAAGGCAGTGGTGTGCTTGTTGATTTTATGCGCAGGATCGTCATTCTCTTTCTGAGGTGCTTAGTGTCAATACACAGAGGCTTTTCATATGTACCTCAGTATAACCTCTGCATGGGAAGAGTGCAGCTCTTTGGCTTGCATGTATGCACGTGTATACCGTGTTGTGTTTCTTCATTCTCTCTGTGCTTCTGTTGGGGCCGTGTCTCCTTTCTGCAAATATCTGAACACGAACTTGTTCTCTGTATCCCCACCATGCAAGGAAGAGTGCCCTGCTTCTTAATGTATCCCGTATGTGCTGCTTCTAGCTTTATTGTATTTATCTAATTTCTATCTTACGTGCTTCCCCAGTGTGCGTGGGTAACATGGGCTGCTCTTGCGTGCGTAGCCGTCCACAACCATGCGTGATTATATCCCTCCGTGCACGGTTAGGGCCCGTGCCTCCTTAGAGCGTGTATCTAACCCCCTCTTTAGTGTCTGTGTGTAGCCCCCAGCGCAGTGCGCTCTCGTGTGCACGGCTGTTTCTGCCCCTAGACATGGGTGACTTTAGCTCGCCCCCGGTGCATCTGTCGGCCTCCTTCTCTGCCCTGCCACATTGCATCTGCTCTGCCCTGCCACATTGCATCTGCTCCTCTTCCTCCGGCCTGTTTTTGCATCTGTCTCTGTATATCTGCTCTTTCCTGTCTTCTGCCCCATGTCCGGTCACGTGTTCGCGGGCTTCGGTCTGCACATCCGCTTTTGTGATCTTGCGCGCAATATTCAGATTATCGTCGAGATGTTACTGTTAATTAAGTGCTTCTCTCAGTAAGGTTAACTTGTTGGTAGATCCGCCTGTTTCATCACATACTCGCTAGACTCCAGTGCATATCTTCGAAAGAGCAGACCTGTATATACCCTCCCATCTGAACCTGCGCCAAAATCACATCTCATCATTCCACGTGTGCCTGTTGTGTTCCTCACCCTGAAGTTCACAGGTTTTTAAACCCTCACTATGTATAGCGCTCCTTTATTTGTACCCGTTCCTGCGTGTGCAGATTTCTCACAGCTCATGTGTTTTGTTTTACATATTTTTCCAGTGAGCTTGTCGCGTCATGTGTGTGTATGTCATCCCCGTATGTGTGCCCCTCTTTCCTTGTGAGCGTTTCATGTGCGTGTCAGTCCCGCCGCAGTGTGTCTGCGCATCACTCCGTAGATCGGACTTGTAGGAGCCCTCCCTCGTTTGTGTCCTTGAATCTCTGCTGCTTCTTAGTTTGTGGACCTAGGCAGGGCCTGCACGCTCCCCCGCCCTCGCGTATGGGTGCACCTCATTCTCTGCCGAGGATTGAGGACACATAGATAGGAACAAATTGCAGGCTTCACCCTTAGGTGACTGTCTGTGCAGCGCCTCTGGTCTTAGGCAGGAATTCCAAGTTTCCACCCCGTGTGTGTGTCTGTATATATCACCTTTTCCCCTAAGGACATGTACCTAGGAATCGTAGGTTCCCATCCATTCTGTGTGGCACTGTCTTTTCCACTCTCTAGGAGACTTGTACCAAGGGAAGAATCCCAAGCTCCTGCGCCTTGGATCTCTCCCTCTCCTGAAGGTGAGTGAGTACCTAGGCAGGAATCACAGCCCACCAACCCCCACATTTGTGAGACTGCATCTTCTACTCTCGGAAGATGTGTATCTAGGCAGGGACTGCAGGATCCCATGCGTTGTGTTTGTGTCTATGTATCTTTTCCTCTTCTAAAGATGTGTAACTAGGCAGGGACCACAAGTCACATCCATTGTGTGTCTGTGTATCTATTCCTCTCCTAAAGATGTGTATCTAGGCAGGGACCACAGGCTCCCATCCCATGTGTTTGCTTTTTTATTTCTCCTGCTTCTGAGGATTTGTACCTGGGCAGGAATTGCAGGTTGCCACCACGTCTTTGTATCTTCTCTTCTCCTGAGACTATTTGTAGGTAGGCGGGCAGCACAGGCTCCCACCCCGTGTGTGTCTGTATCTTCTCCTCTCCAGAATATGTGTATCTAGGCAGGACTCTTAACACTTCTATCATCAAGGACTGTACATGGGCACGAATCCGAGGCTCCCATCCCCTGTGTGTCTTGATCATCTTTTCCTGAAAATGTGTGCCTAGGCAGGACTCTCAGTCTCCCACCAAGTCTATTTCCTCCTCCCCGAAAGATGTATACCCGGGCATCAATCCAGATTCCCACACTGTATGTGTGTCTTTGTAGCTCATCTGCTGCTGAGAATATGTACCTAAAAAGCAAAAGGTACACAAATGATCGACGGAATGCAGAGCAAATCAAACATTCACCCCCAGTCAAGAGATCTGGGTTAAATCCATTCTTCTTTTGCTCACCATGCTACCCCAGTTTCTACCCAGCCATATGCAGATCCATCTTAACCATGTGCCTCATGGGAACAGTCCGTCCCGAACTGCCAAGCCAGGTCCTTCCTGGACCGGAAACAAGCATCCTGGGACCAATTTCCAGGCATCACCCCATATCAGCCAGGCTAGATTGAATCCAGTGGCAGAGTGAGCCTGGGACCTACGTCTGGGCAGACCCGGCGCACTTAGGGCGAGAAAGAAAAAGAGACACAACACAGATGATTGACGGAATGCAAAGCAAATCAAACATTCACCACCAGTCGAGATCTGGGTTAAAACCATTGTTCTTTTGCTCACCATGCCACCCAAGTTTAGACCCAGCCATATGCAAATCAGTCTTCACCCTGTGCCTCATGGGAACAGTCCAGCCTGAACTGCCTAGCCAGGTCTAGGCAAGAATCCCAGGTTTCAATCCCATGTGTGTTTCTTTGTGCCTCCTCTCCTGAAGATGTTTCTAGGCACAAATCACAGGCTCCTACCCCGTGTGTTTCTTTGCATCTCCTCTTCGAAGGAGTGCACCTAGTTACAAGTGCCCATCACATTGTGTGCCAGATTATTTCTTCCTCTCTTGAGTATGTGTTCCAAGACTGTGATTGTATATTCCCCACCCCTCCCTCTTCTTTTTTAGGTCTCGGCTAGCGAAGGCTGCGCTTGCGCAGTCTCGCTCGCGAGATATAATGACTTGGAGAAGAGGGGCTTGAACCCGCCCCTCTTCTCCCCTCTTCTCCATTGGCTGGCCTCTTGAATGCTGGCCAGCCATTGGAGAAGAGGTTCGTCACTCCGAACAGGCCCCGTCCTTTTCGGATTCGGGGGCGTGTTTTTTGCAACTTTTCTAATTATCTCCTCCAGCCAATGGCAAGAGGAGAACACGCCCCCGAATCCGAAAGCGCCGCTGCCTTTCTCCGAGGCATTTCTGCTTTGCCTCGGAGAAAGGCAGTGGTGTGCTTTTTTTTGTTGTAACGAATCAGCACATTTCCGTAGCTTTTTAATTGACAAAATGAATTTTTTGTCGAGTTTGTAACGAATCAGCACATTTCCGTAGCTTTTTAATTGCCAAAATGAATTTTTTGTCGAGTCCACGTCAAAAAAGTTACGCAACCCCGACGCAGAATGCACACAGAACTACCGCGAGAGCCGGCCGCTAAAACTGTATGACTGCAGCCTCCGAACTAGGCGCCTCGGTAAGAGCGCGGAGGTTTACCTGTGCTCATCACGAGAAATAAGCCTGTCCCAGTGCTGTGCCAGAGGCTGACATTCTACCCGGCGCCGCGGTTAATTCAGCTTATGAACCTGCGAGTTCACTTCTGCTCTCCGGCCCCGAGGACGGAGGCGTGCAGCTCTGCAAATATTTTTTCCATCAGCGGACTGAGATCTCACACGTGAGTGGGATGGATTGCAGCTGCCTGCGGCAGAGGAAGTGTGGCCTTTCTTCATGGGGAGCCCGTGACTTTGTCCGCACGCAGGAAGACAGCGGGATAAGGTCAGACTGAGACCATGTAAAAGACAGTGTAGCTAACTGCATGGACAATGGCGATAGGTTCCAGCAAAGATCAATCAATCCCACCTGTGGCCCCAGAAAGTGAAGTGGTGTAGTGTGGGGGATGGGAGAGTGTCATTTTAATACAAGGTCCACAGAGAGCGTGTGCCAGGCCGCAGCGTGCATCTCCCATGTATGAGCAGAGACAAGCAACACATCCCTCCGGGCAGCTGCTACCCGGCCCCCATCAACCCCGCCGGTGGCAAGAGGCTTCATTTAGGGATCGCCCGCACTGCCCTCCGCTCGCTGTCCTGGACTCGCTCACCTAGCAGCAAGGGGTTATAACTCACCACAAACATTTGGAATCTCGTTACACATGCGTGTGTGCCCGTGGGCACGTTGCACCCGTCACATTCTCATATGTTGGGGGTTTTGGTCAGAGCACCCACTGACCAAGACATTCACACCCATCCTTGGACCTGCCAAGGGCAACGCTGCCAATCTAAGCTGCAAAGCACATGCCATGCCTCGTCCACTCCCAACACTGCCAGCCAGACAGCTGCTTCTCACCCGTGCCACGATCTGGGAGGGGGTGGGCAGGACTAACAGATATCTTTATTATACAAGGGTGAGGTGGGGGTTCTATCGCCCTCTCTCGCTTGTTTACAGATAGATAGCAAGCAACTGGTTGGAACCACAAGGAACAGCTTTGAATATTTATATTTCGCAGTTGTTATATAGCGCTAACTCGGCCCAATAGCATTACAGCGCCTTACTTGAGCTCCGGTTTGCATTCCACCAGCTAAGAGTCGTGTTTTGGGGCATGGGGAGATTAAGTGATTTGCCCAGAATCATGGCATGTTGAGTCGACACCGGGACTTGAACCTGGTTCTCCAGGTCCTAGGTGGGAGGTCACAGCTGTAGAAAAGTTGTAGGAGTTGTACCTATGCGTAAAATAAATAGCGCCTAGAGTAAAAGACAGTCCAATGGCACTGCTTGGACTTCAGCCTAATAAATGTCAACTTAATGGGAAACGAACGGATCCAGTCCCACTACAAGCTGCGAGTTCATAAATATATGTCTGTTTATGTGCCATGAGTACAAAGTGTCAACTCAGCCCTAATGAATCTTCGAAGCGCTTTAATACAAGGATAAACTCGAACTGTATTATCAATGCTTTTCTGCTCATTCAACACCCTGTACAGCGCTCTGAAACCTAGACAGAGTCCGCGCTATGATTATAAATGATGCATTCTAGCGCATCAAAGCTGGCCAGTGTGGCACAGCACCCGTTATAGAATTTCTCTCTACCAAAACAAAACATAGTCATTCATTGGGAGTGTTTGGCAGTTTGTTTGAGCCGGGGCTGTGATGGATGCTGTAGTTTCTGAGTGTGATGCTGCGCAGGAGCCAAGGACAGGAGTCATGTGCGTCTGCTCTCGACCTTGTCTCCAGCTTTATCTTATTTTATGTTTGATGCAGAGTGGCTCTGTGTGTGTGGGTGGCTATGTGTGTGTGGGTGGCTTTGTGTGTGTGGGTGCAAATGCAATAGGTCTCTCATTTGAGAGTGTTATGAGCAATGCCAATAGCTCTAACTTTAACAATGCCGAGACCATTGCATTGTAAATGCTTGTTCTTACTCAGAGCTGGATCCTAGATTCAGCACTGGGACATTTCCTGAAAACAGTTGAGAAAATGTGTTTTGGTTATTCGGCTGTTTTAAGGAATATTTGCAGTTTTCAAAAGTCGACACTTGGAAAACTTTTTGGGAGAAAAAGTGTCAATGTTATCCTATGAGGAAAAATGAGTTATCGGTTTCAAGGTAAGTAATTGGTCTTTTGAGTTAGGGTTCTGGGGTTAGACTCAGGGGTCTCCCAGGGTCAGTGATGCACTGTTGTTGCACCCTCAGTGGCACTAGGGCGGCCGGGTGCAGAGTGTTGAGGCCCAATGTTATCCTATGGAGAATAGGGGGGCTCCGGTTGGTGGCTGCTGGTGCCCAGTCTTCAGTGCAGCCATTATGGTGCTGGGGAGTTCGTAATGACAACCTCATATACTCTTAATGGCAGCACTGCACTTACAGGGCCCAGGAATGGAACTGGGCACTATAGGGGTACAGGGCTCATGCACCTGCACCCTCACCACTGGCATAGGGCACGCAGCTAGAGGGGTGATTGATGTATGCCAGGGCAGTGGTTTGTGGGCATGGCACATAGGGATGTGTGGCATGTCGTCTCTTTGTTTTGTTCTGCACCTAGACACTCAGCCTGCAAAAGCAGTGTGTGTGTGTCAGGGTACAGGGCCTCTAAGGGTGGCACAATAAGTGCTGCAGTCCTTAGGGGCCTTCTCTTGTCACAGTGCACTGGGTACCTATGGTGCCATTTACCAGGGGCTGACATGTGGCCAGAGATGCCAATTGGGTTTAGGCTTCAATGCAGTTTTAGGGAAGGAACACAGGCCCTGGGTACCTGATTGGCAGGAGCCCAGGGCACACTCAGTCAAAGTACATCAGCAATTCAGCAAAACGTGGGGGCATACCATGCAAGAAAGAGGGCACTTTCTCACAGTAACATGGCAAAGGAAGGGGGGGGGGATCCACGCTGCTCGGAAGATGGAAGGGAAGGTGGCGGGCTTGTGCCAGACGGCTCAGAAATAGCATGGGTGTGGTATGCAGACATAGAACTTGACCGTCTTTGACAGAAACATCTCCAGGTCAGACTGTCAACAAGTTCGGATCTGAAAGGTCACATCCAGATCAGAACCAGGGAGGTGCCCTCAGCGCCGGGGATGAGCGCTGCACCTATTCATGTGCTGGGCTATATTAAGAAGAGTGACCCAAATAACTTCCACTACCAGACAATACGTGCTCATATAATCAGTGTCATTAAGGACCGTCTGGAGTCCTATATTCCAGCGCAACCTCTTCCAAGAGCAGCTACATCTGGCGCGTCCTTAGCCAGGACAGCCCAGCATGGCCCAGTAGCAGTGCAGCCTGACAGCGCACCGCAGAGGCCATTGGAAACAGACCTGACCCCTTCCTCTGTGACCACCAGCTCAGGAGTACCGCTGGAAACCTCCAAGCATCACCGCACGACAGCCCTGGCACCCCACTGCAGCATTAATTAGAATCCCCAATACCAAGAACCAACCATTTACAACAGCACCGCTTGGTGTCACTGAGCCAACAAATGACCTCTCATGGTAGAAGCTGTCAGCCGGAATTACATCAAGAAACCGAAATAAATAAATAGAAATTGCCCAGAAAACACCAAAATACAATTATCTAGCTTTCTGTGAGACACACCAAGGGCGTTGTAGGGCTTACTGCGGGACCCTGCTAGGAAATTAAGTGGTCTTCTAGCGGTCACAGCTGGGGGAAAAGGTGTACAACCCTCCTGCTAGGGACAGAGGATCTTGGAACAAGCTGGGCTACTTCAAATAAAATGCACGAGATTAGACAGCTGCAAAATATCAAAATGTTCTTATAGGGGCCATCCATTGAAATAAAAAAAACTACTGTCCTTTTAGCCAGTCTTGCATCATCAGAGGTCACCAACCATAAGGGTTCTGGACCGTCTCTGTTTCCCTGATACCTCTTTTGGCTTGTTAAAGCTATTGTGACATCACTCATTAGAAGTCCCATTAAATACAGTTCTTGGACATATGCTAGCCAAGTTCAGGACGAGTGACCAAAGGCCGTAAGTAAAGACTGACCCTCCTACATAGTTCAGACCACAGTCCCTGATAGATCTGAATCTGCCAACAGCCTGGTCAGGGAGAAGTGGGGACCCAGGCCCTGTATTCTATACTGCCATGCCTTCATTTGGGAAACTCGCGTGTTGTTCGTAGGAAAGGGAAGGTTTCCTAAAAACAGCAAGGAGGCGAAACTCACTCTCATCCTGAAGAAAATATAGGAAACAGCAAAAACATGTCTTTTCCAAATATGGGGTCTCTGATACTAGACAGAGGGGTTCCCGAGCCAAACTGCAAACAGTGCCTTGGTGCAAGCAAGGAAAAACAAGCATTAAAAATGCTATACAATACCATTAGCAAAGCAAATGGCTTTAACTTAATCAAAGGCGAGACCTATTGCATTTTCAATGCTTGTAATGTGTCTGGAATGGTTATCATCCGTGTGTCCAAGCTGTTCCAATTGATATCCCGTTTTGAGATTGTAAGGGTGTGTTGGTGAGGTCAGTGAGGTCTCTCTTAAAGGTAGCAAGGTGTTTTTAGGGATGATAGATAAGTGCACTGAGGATTGACCCTCTTCCGCTACTCTTAGGTTACAAAAGTCCACAATGATTGGAGAAGAGGCTTAGGTAAACCAGGACTGTGAGTGTTGGACTACGGACAGTTATTTGGGATTGAGTCACAGGTAGAATTCCTTATGACAGGTCTTACATTCAGGGGTGCCATGCTGAAGACTTGGCTGATCCAGCCTCACTGAGGGAACAGTTGCTGTTTGATTGTGTTAACAAAGCTGTGCTGGTTTCAGTTAAGGTCGATGTTGGCATTCTTAGCGGTCTTCATGTTAGATTGATTGATTTTGTTTTTCTTACAGTAATGTTTGCCAAAAAGAAGCAGAATGTTAATTTCTTTGGGTTTTCTTGTCCTGGTATACTGTTAAAATAAGAGGCGTGCATGTCCCCTGGCTTACAGGAAATTAACTCTCTAGATGTTAATTGTGCTTGCGAGGGGTGTCACCAAAATACTGAACACATTTATGAATTAGTTATGTCTCTTTAGAACTTTTCCTGTGTTACTCTTTCACTGCTGTTTCACCACAAACACATTACAATATCGCTCTCCCATGTTTGTGGGTAAATAGATTTGAAATTACACAGGTCTACTTTACATTTTACGTACCTCACTGATGATGCTATTTTTAACTTTTTTTTTTTGATAAAGATCATTAGGCGTCTGCTTTTAGAAATGCAATTTCTGCATTTATGTTTTCCCTTTGGACCCTTCTCAAGCTGGTTTACGGCATAGAGTGAGATGGCGTCAATACATATGGATCTGGCCATGAACGTCATCATGTCGCGGGTGACAGCTTGGCGTCACCCTCATCCTGTATGATTTATCTGCGGCTTTTGATACTGTCACCCATTCCTCACTGATTGGCCATTTGTCAAAGCATGGGCTCTACAGATCAGCATTAGACTGGATCAACGGGTGTTCAGCAGTTATAGTTAGACTTATCTCAAGTAATTACAACTCATGCCCTAAGGTAACTATAACTCGTGCCCCCGCCATGCACAGTTTTCTCATCTAGTTTTACAGCAAATGTTGCAGTGATATTATCAATAATGTCAGAGAAGATGTCACGAGTGATGTAATATGTGGGGTAATTAGCAGTGCATGGCGAGGGCACGAGCTATAGTCACCTTATGTCACAAGTTATAGTTACTTGGCATTACTCTAACTATAGCTTCTGAATTTCTATGATTTGTGTGTGTAAAATCTGAACCTAACTATAACTTCCCTGTAACCTTTGGTTTTTAGTGAATTTCTCAGGTTTTTTAAAATTTTATTTCCTAACTATGACGTCCCTGTAACCTTTGTTTTTTCTGTGAATTTCTACATTTTTTAATGCTGTTTCCTAACCATTACGTCCCTGTAAGCTTTGTTTTTTACAGTGAATTTCTAGGGTTTTTTAAACGTGAAGTAATATTTAATGACCATTCATTGACCCAACCACTGCCCGCGGCCAACCCACCGCATGCAGCTAACCCCACACCGTGCACAGCCTTTGGTTGTGCACAGCGGGGGGTTGGCCACAAGCCCTGCCATCTGGGACACCATTTTCCTGGGGCAAGGCACATTTTTCAGTTGAGGGGGGATCGTGTCCCCCCTCCCTGTGCTGATTTTGGCCCCGGGGATCCGATCCCTCTGTGCATTTTTTTAAGGGGAATGGGGTACGTGACCCCCCTTCCCGGGCTATTTTAGTCACGGGACCCATCCCCAGGGCCCACCACTGTTTTATGGGGGGGCATGCAGGCCCCACCCTCCACGGTCTGATTTCAGCCCTGGGGACCCCATATCCCAGAGCCCAGCCATATTGTAAATAGGGAAGGAGCATGCAGAACTCCCAGGGCCCGGCCAACAAAGGGTTGGTGCCAATCTAGGGCACCCACCACATCCATTATGGGGGCCGCAGGGGGAGCCCCAAGGCTCCCACGGCCCTAGCCAACTTCCCGCATCCAGAGGGAGCAGGCATTGCTCCAGCTCGTCGCTATAATTGCTGCTCCCTGCGGGCGGAAGCAATATTCAAATCTGGAGGTTGGGGTCCCCAGGGTCAAAATCAGACCAGGGAGGGGGGCTGTGCTGCCTCCCTTTCCTTTCAATTTATCAGCAGGGCCCCAGGGGAAAAACAGTTTATTCGAGGAGTACCTGGGCAAAGAGTAAAAACAGACTAGAAAGTCGTGAGCTGAAAGGGGAGAATTTAACCTGTGTCAGTTCTAGTTGGTTGTGCAGGGGGTCAACATGTTTCATGCCTACAATAAGTCCATTAGGATTTAGGCCCTGGGGACCCCATATCCTAGAGCCCAGCCATATTGTAAATAGGGAAGGAGCATGCAGAACTCCCAGGGCCCGGCCAACAAAGGGTTGGTGCCAATCTGGGGCACCAACCACATCCATTATGGGGGCCGCAGGGGGAGCCCCAAGGCTCCCACGGCCCTAGCCAACTTCCCACATCCAGCGGGAGCAGGCATTGCTCCAGCTCGTCGCTATAATTGCTGCTCTCTGCGGGCGGAAGCAATATTCAAATCTGGAGGTTGGGGTCCCCAGGGCCAAAATCAGACCAGGGAGGGGGGCTGTGCTGCCTCCCTTCCCTTTCAATTTATCAGCAGGGCCCCAGGGGAAAAACAGTTTATTCGAGGAGTACCTGGGCAAAGAGTAAAAACAGACTAGAAAGTCGTGAGCTGAAAGGGGAGAATTTAACCTGTGTTAGTTCTAGTTGGTTGTGCAGGGGGTCAACATGTTTCATGCCTACAATAAGTCCATTTGGTCTAAAATGTGACCTTTTTCATGCATATGGAACTGGATGACTTGCGCCAGGGTGGGGACATTTAGCATGGCGACACAGCATCGTAAGATCGCATTTAGTTGGTGACGGGCTTGCAGTCAATATGGCCATGTAATAAAGCAGAATCTAGGGCTACAGACAACTCTTCCCCACTCCCAATCGCATTAAGATGGTAGGGCGTGGGATTCGCATTGCTACAGGCATTTAATTTGCCCATATAAGAGCAGGACGGTGCATTGGCAGGAAACGGTGTAAATAAAGTGGGGTT
The DNA here is from genome assembly GCF_964204655.1 of Triturus cristatus. NCBI lineage: Eukaryota > Metazoa > Chordata > Amphibia > Caudata > Salamandridae > Triturus > Triturus cristatus. The sequence continues at coordinate 1,689,530,120 of NC_140590.1, forward strand.
TTAAAGAGGCTGTCCCTTGGCCATTCCTATAGAAGATGTGCACCCGTAGACATGAGAGTATGGGTAACAGATGCTGCATTTAAGCAAAGAAACTTTCAGAAACCATTCAGCCAGGTGGGGTGCGTTAGTTTGTCATGCCAGAAGTGTGCCGTGGCTCCTATAGTGTCGAGAAATATGGGTTTGGAGCACAAAGGTTGACAATTCCAGAAGCACATATTGCATTCTTATCTAAAGAAGGTGCAGGTAAATATGCGCATATATTTTACTCCATGTCCTCAAAATCTAAAAGCATTGGCATCTTTTGCGGCACCTGGGATACCTGCAGTAAGCTGGCTATGGGCCATATACGCTTGGGCGGGGACACCAGCATGGCGACACAGCATCTGAAGATCGCAGTCAGACGGATGGGTGGTGCAGGCAAGAAGGACGTGATGTAGCAGAATATTTGGAGTACCATTAGGGGACATCTGGACTCACCCCGCTGTAGTCAGACCCACCTTTGTCTTGGTTTAGGTGGGGAGATCCACCTGGTGTCCTCAGAAGGCATGCCAAAGCTCAAATTCAATACATGTCATATGTTTCCAATGGGTGAGAGGGTCATGCCAAGGGCTAGTTCAGGCGGGGGTACCATCGGTCACAAGACTCTATCTTGTCCCTGCCCAATGCCCTTCCCCAGGGGTCCATAATTCACTCGCTGTGCGGCAGATGGTTAACAGTTAGAACCCTCAAAGTTGGGACTCGCCAAGTAGGGAGGGGGGTGAACAAGGGTCAATCCCCAAATGTCAATACATAATACTGCACACGGTGCACCATGGATTATATCACACATAACTGTGGTTATGAAGAGAGCAGTAGTTTTAAATGCTCTTCGGGTCCTATTTCCTGTTGGCACTGCGTTCCGATACAATTGGAGGTCAGTTGGAAGAGACATGGGTATTGGTTGGCCCCATGCACTAACATGAAGTGTAAACAAAGCTGTGGTTAAAGAGGAGAACAGTAATTCACAATTTCCGTGGAGGCCATCGAACAGTCATACAGAAAGGTAAATAAAGCCATGTACAAGCCCACCAAGCAGGAGGGCTTGGTTCAACTCAAATACAAATCAAATAAGAAGGGCTTGGTAAAGTTGGCGTGGCCTCTTTTGTGTAAACACCACACAGTACCCCGATAGGGACGGGGCACACATATCAGAGGTAGATAGGAAAATGGTCCCGCTAGAAGGACTGGTAACTGCAGTTTTTAGGAGGTTATGGAGCCTGCAATAACTGGAAGGGTAAATAAAGCTGTGGTTAAAGAAGGGAACGGTAGATTCCCCCTTCCGGGGAGGCCATCACATTCCTACAGAAAGGAAAATAAAGACATGTACAAGCTCACCAAGCAGGAGGGTATGGTTCAACTCAAATTCAATATAAAATAAGGGCTGGGTAATTAGGCATGGCCTCTTTCGTGTAACACCACATGGTACCCCGAAAGGGACGGGTACACCTGTCAGAGGTGGAAAAGGAAATGGTCTACGTAGAAGGACTAGCAGCATGTTGCAGGTGGTTATGGAGCATGCCATGGTGGGGGGCCGGATATGACGGCGGCCACATCCTGGGCATTGGCGGAATTACAGGGAGATCCGGAGGCTGATTGGTACAAAGGGGGTATCCTTTCAGGAGCACAGAGGGGTGCCTTATGCCAACCCCATGAGTCTTTACAGCAGGATCCTGGATGAAAACATTGGTGCCCCGCTTGTCCTTCGGTGGTTGTAAGCCTGAGCAAAAGGGGGCTGGCCTTGCAACGCTCTGCCCCTAAAAAGGCGTGAGTAAAGTTATGGACTGGTGGTCCATAGTATTTAAGGGGGATAATCCCCACATAAATGGTAGCACCGATTGGGTTGGCCACTGTGCCGTTTGGCTCATCAGGCAGGGCGGATTAGGTTAGTCACTTTGTTTGTGAGGAAGCTAGTGCTGGGAAGCCTGACAAGGTAGCCATATGCGCTATACGTCATTATAACATATAACATAACATTTCTTAGCCCATCCTATGTTTATGATTGTCTATGATAGCGATGGGTTTTACGACTAGGTTTTTCTTGTTGATCGACACGGATAACAAACCAGAATGAGCAACGTCTGGGCACTGACCATTAAGGATTTCAAATTACTGAATGGCAGCTGAGGGATCGGTTTTTCCGGGAGGCCAAATTTGAGTTTGTCTGTTGGTGGATGGTTTGGAGTTGATTCCTGGTTTCCATGTTGGTGTCAGGTTCTTCATGCATGTTTGAAGCTGTTCTGACTTTTCAAAGAGGAAGGACTGAGGTCCCATGAGGATTTATATGGTCGGATAGATCCTGATTGGTGGAACAGTAAGGATAATGAGCAGAGACTCATGGGAATTGTAGGTATTATTTTTGTTAATGTTTTGATTGGCTGCTGTGCTTTTCAGCAGTAAAGAAAGAGAAGCATTATCCTAGCTTCTGTGTCCTTAATAGAATCGAAAATTCTTCATGCACTAGTTAGAAATGTTTTTATTCAGTCAGATTCCCAAAGACAATAAGCAGGTATAGCAAGGGTGGGGATCAATTATCAAAGTTGGGGCTGTGTTTAACTAGGGTTGGAGCCTTTAGGGTACACTAGGCTCCCATTGTTCAAGGCCTTGAATGGCTGGGGACAGGACTTCGGCTCAGTGTGAATTATTCAAAGATGCAGGACTAGTTGGGTGCGGTGTAATGGAAACAAAAAGAGGACTATAGACTGACGTGGCGTCGCTGTCTCCGAAGCAGCGATAACCTATTGGACCACTCTGGTTAACTTCTCCCTCTGTCAAGGCTCCCTTCCTGTTTCCTTCAACACTGGGCAGGTCACCCCTCTGCTTAATAAACCCACCGCTGATGCGAACGACCTCAACAACTTCCGCCCCATCACTAACCTACCTTTTCTTGCGAAAATCACAGAAAGATGTGTAGCGAAACAACTCTCTCGTCATATCAAGGACAATGATCTTCTTGAAAATTTCCAGTCAGGCTTCATTCAAAACTGCAGCACTGAAACAGCTCTGCTGCAAGTGATTGATGATGCGCTGCAGATACTCGATTCGGGGGAGTCTTGTCTTCTAATTCTCCTTGACCTTTCTGCAGCCTTTGACACTGTCAATCACAACACTCTCCTTAACACTCTTCAACAGAGAATGGGCATGGAGGGTGTGGTAAATAATTTAATTACCGGGACTTAATTTGATACAGAAACATAATAAAATAGCTCAGTAAATAAGAGGCAGAATCCGTGGTATTAGAGGTTCGGAATGGGCTTTATTCCAATGGTCGATTATAATCGGTTGCTCCAAGTTCCATCACCACGGGGGTTCAGGAAGTGAAGTACATACATTATTGACAAGAAATGACTTTTATAGAACATACATTACAATGAAGCGAATGCGGTAGGCGTAACAATTGATAAGGAAAATGACGATTCATATGCGTAACCAAAAATGGGCGTAATAAGGAGTAAAAAGGAACATAATTGGTTATGATGTCATATATAGGTGGATCTATAAGATAATACTTGGCATAGATGCGCGCGCAGCAGCATGACGTGTGATTGACGTGCAACTCGGTGGTGAAGGGGACTTGACATTTAGCTCTACATGTGGAGACAAAAAGTCTGGGGGGTCAAGTCAACCTAATCCCAAATCATATCTAACATCCTATGTTTAAAGAACTATGTTATCCACAAAAGAAGGACTCTCGGACAGAATCTATTCTATACTGCCTGTGCGTGTACAAGCGTCTAAGTGTCTATATGGGATGCAAGGGGCAGACACCTTCCATGGTAACAGGGCTATGTATTACTTGCATAAAGACAGAGAGGCCGAGCCTTTGCTCGGTAGCTGGAGGAATGTTTACTTAAACTACTAGACAGGAATGCATCGGCTGAGGGGCGAAGCAGATAACTCGAAGGTGAAATACAGTTCTTGGCAGAGAATAGGCTGATGTCAGGCTTCGTGAGCCGCGCAGAGAATGAGACAAAGTTCATGGTCACAGATGCAGGCTCAGACTGGAGTTTTCAGAGGCAGAAGGCAAGAAGAGTTTGATGACAGAATCAGGGCCTACTTGCCTGGACTGTAAAATGGCATAAGTGAACCATATAAAGCCAGTGGCCTTTCATACTTAGGAATGAAATATCCGACCTATTCATGGCGGATCTGACAGAGGACATGTTGACGGTGGACGCACGTGTGTTTGCGTCTTCATAACTGGAACTGGAGGGAACATACATGTACTTGTGATTCATACATGAAACCGTTGGGGTCCAAGATAGGGGACATAACTGATCAGAAAAATCCATATTTCCACATTCCCTCCTTGTCCCCTACTTGCCCGTTAAGAGATATCAATCTTCATCAATCCATTGATCTGTTCATATAACATCATTTGTTCTTCTTTCTTCTTCCGTGACGAATGAAATCTTGGTGGTGGAATACACGATGTGGCACACAGACCACAGATCGCTGGTCCACATTGTAGACATAGACAGCAACTGAATAGTATGAGAAAGCCAATACCTAGGAAGGATAGAACTCTCCATCCCCAGGCTGATATCACACTCCAAAACCAACCGGACCAAGTCCAAGTGCCTGGGTTCTGGTGTATCTGGCTTACAATCTTATGAAGGCGAGTTATGGCTTTATATACAGATGGCGAATTTTCTGGTATGAATACGCAGCAGCTTGACCCGATGACCCTACAAGCTCCGCCCCTATCAGCCAGGATGACGTCAAGGACAAGACGATTTTGAAGCACAACAATCCGCATAGCAGACTGCTCTTCTGTTAAATTGCCTAAGGCGGAAATAGTTTCATTCACTACTGCTTCAAGGGTTCTAGTTAATCTACGTATCAGCTTACTATTAGTAACAGTACCTATATAGGGAAAGATGCCTTTATTAAAATCTACATACTTGTCCCATGCCGTCTCAGTATAATCGACAATTGGGAGATCTCTCCGCTCTCTGTTGTGTACTAAATGAATATTTCTATAATAATCAGGAGGAGCTAGGAAAACAGGTGGCAAAAGGAATGCAATGTAGCAGGTACCATCCCAATCTAGAGGTAGACGCATATATGCAGTCTGACCACATATAAAGTAGGAGTGGCGAGAAGCTCTAAATGAAGATTTGCCTTGATCACTGAATTCTACTATAGTAGTGCATTTACTATGGCCCATATGTATGGAACCAACTTTTCTTACACACAATTCACCCTTCGCTGGGAATACTGACATGGTGGGTAAAACTAGTTCAACTTCGGATTCGACATGTAGAATCATGAGATTAGGTGTAAATTTACCTAATCCATATACTTCATTTTCTAGATCAGTTCCTGTTCCTTTGGGGCGACCCTCCTTGTCAGGGTAACAGACTTTGAATAAAACTAGGTTCAGATTTCCCCATACCCAATGGTCTTGATAAACTGCTGTGTCTGAGTCTATGGAATTGATTAAACTAAACCATGCTCCACAGGAGCCATTATGTGTAAACGGATGTGGAAAGAAAGGCAGGACTCCTTCATAATTCTGATAGGGAGGGAGCCGGCCACACACCCAACAATTAGTAGCATTACTAGTCTGATGGGAATGATGTAACATACTAATGAAAGTGTTATTGCGCAGCGCAAGTCTATAAGACAATTCATGCGGGGGTAGGTCACTAAAAGAATGTTCAGCAGTAACATTGTAAACATTTCTGGCAATAGGGTAATATATGTGCAACAATATACTTGCAGTAATTATTAAAAGACTTAAGAAAAACAAGATTAATAATGTCACTATGCAATGACTACGCAGTGATTTACAATAAGCCTGTCGTTTCAACATTTTTCGTGATTTTCCATGATTCAGGTCTAAGGGATACATGTCGGAGACAGATTCAACCGCTTCACCTTGGAGAGGACTTAAACAATCAAATCGTCCGACGGTCTAGGCCTGAGTTTTAGTTTATAGAGTTCCTGACGGTTGGCCTCAGCCAAAGGTAGTTTTGAGTCAATGGGTGAAGACACACGAGGTGGGCTATTTACATCTGAAGGAAGTCCATGAAATTTCTTGATATGACTTGAATGAATCCAACCTTTTCTGCCCTCGATCTTCACGGCTGTTCTTGTGGTCAGCAGGACCAACTTGGGTGACTTCCACCTGGGTTCCAGCTGAGTCTTTCGGTCAAAATTTCTCACAAGAACGAGGTCTCCCGGAACTACGTCATGGGGTTTCACCTCAGTGTTGTCGGGAAAGGCTGCAGCTACCTGTGAACGACAAGATTGTAGTGCAGACATCAAGGAAGCCAAATAATCTGTCAGCATATTACAGTCAATATCAGTTATTTTTCGTGGTATGGGCGTCCCCCACATATTTGGTGGTCTGCCGAAGATCACCTCATACGGGGATAGCCCTGTTCGAGAGTGTGCTACCATTCTCATGTAAAAGAGTGCAACTGGTAACGCTACTACCCAGTCGACACCTTTCTCTCTGCATATTTTGGACAATCTGATTTTCAGTATCTGATTATGTCTTTCTACGAGACCTGCTGCTTCGGGGTGTCGGACACAGTGGAATTTCCACTGATATCCTAACAGAAGTGAAACATGTTTCATTAATTCGGATGAGAACGGCTGGCCGTTATCTGAGTGAACAACACGTGGTAAACCGTATCGTGGGAAGAATTCTCGAACCAACTGTTTGGCAGTAGTCGGGGCAGTGTAATCTGAAACCGGGTATGCCTCTGTCCAACGGGAAAGAGCGCAGACAACTACGAGAACATATTTGAATCCTCGACATCGTTCCATCTGGATATAATCCATCTGGAGTACTTCAAAAGGGTGATTAGGAGGATGAAATCCACCTTGTTCTACGGGAACGCTTTTTCCTGGGTTGAACTGGCAACAGATCATACAGGTACGAACTTTTTGTTTGGCTGCTGCTCGCAAATGTTTATTGAACCAAATGTGTTGAATGCTGTCTAGCATAGCTTTTTCTCCGAGGTGTGCTGGACTATGTATAGTGTTAACTATAACTTGGACCATTGAATCAGGAAGGAACCACACAGACTTTTCCTTCATCATCCATCCTTTGTCCGTTTGGATCCCTCCTAATTCAGTCCATTTCTTTATTTCGTCTGGTGTAGCATGTGTCTGTATGTCAATTACGTCAAGAGTAGGATCTTTAACTGTCATACAATGTGTCGGCATCGGGACTATTGTCTTTGTCATGTCGGAGGTTTGAGTTTGAGCAGTCTGTTTAGCTGTTCTGTCGGCTAGATCATTGCCTTGAGAAATGATATCAGTGACCTTCGTATGAGCCTTACATTTCATAATTGATATTGCAGTCGGTAGATGTATTGCATCTAATAAGGCATGAATGAGGGGTCCGTGCTGAATGTGGGCACCGTGGGAAGTTAAATAACCTCTCTCTCGCCACAGCACGCCGAAGTCATGTACAACTCCGAATGCATAACGTGAATCAGTGTATATGTTGACTTTTTTATTTGTGGCTTGAATACAGGCTTGAGTCAGAGCGATAAGCTCTGCGGCTTGAGCTGACAAAATATTTATGCGATCAGTTTCAATTATTTCAGTGTCTGTTGTGACTGCGTAAGCAGCCACTAACTCTCCTGTACTTGTTCTCATACATGAACCATCTACATACAATGTCAGGTCTGGGTCTGACAATGGAACATCGGTTAAGTCTTGTCTAGGTTTCGTCGTTATTGTAATAACTTCAATACAGTCATGGGCTAGTGGGTCTGTTCCGATTACAGGTAAAAGTGTGGCAGGATTCAATGTGTTACAACGTCTGATTTCTATATGTGGCTGAAACAATGTTAGTTCGTACCCAGTGAGTCGCGCAATAGTCAAGTGTTGTGTTTGCGTTCTGTTTACAAGAACCTCTACTGCATGTGGTACTTGAACTGTCAATGGATGTCCTAACACTATGGCGTCGCTCTGTCTTATTGCTAAAGCTGTCGCTGCTACTGATTTTAGGCATGCAGGCAAAGCCTGAGCTACGGGATCTAATGTACTAGAAAAATAAGCACATGGTTTGTGTGCTCCTGCTTGTTCCTGTGTGAGTACTGACAAGGCAGTACCTTCGCGTTCTGTAACAAAGAGTGTAAACTGTTTTCTGTAACATGGCGTTGCTAAAACAGGTGCTTGACATAAAGCTTTCTTTAGGCTTTCAAAAGCTTGTGTATGTTCCTGAGTCCAAGGGAGAACAGTCGATGTGGCTGCCTCCTGTGTTGTCAACTGAATGAGTGGTTTTGCTAGAAATGCATACTGAGGGATCCACTGCCTGCAATATGAAGTGAGGCCTATGAAAGCCCGCACCTCCTTTTGTGTCTTGGGTATTGGCATGTTAGCTATTAACTGAATGCGGTCGGGTGTAAGCTGCCTTCCCTCCTTGGACAGCGAGTGTCCAAGATAAATAACTCGCTGGACACAGAATTGCAGCTTAGAAGGGGACACCTTGTGCCCCTTTTCGGCTAAAAATTGTAAAACTGTCAGTGATGCTTTCTCACATTCGGGTTCGCTTCTCGCGGTGATCAGTAGATCATCGACATATTGAAGCAGAGCAGTGTTAACTGGCATGTGGATACTGTCGAGTTCTCGTTTCAGTGCTTGGCTATAGATGCTGGGGCTTTCTGTAAATCCTTGAGGTGCGCGTGAGAATTTAAAGCTACGCCCATTTAAACTAAATCCGAACAAATATTGGCTTTCCGGATCTATTGGGACGCTGAAAAAGGCATTCTTGAGATCAATTACAGTAAAGAATGTTGCTTCGGAATCAATAGCTGTCAGTAATGACGAGATATCTGGGACCACAGGAAATTGTGGCACAATGCATTTGTTTAATTCGCGCAGATCAATAACCAATCGATATACTGGCGGGGCCTTTGGATCTGTTCGTTTAAGAATCGGAATTATCGGTGAATTACATACATTGGAGTCTGTTTCCACAACTACTCCTTGGGCAATGAGCTCGTCAATGATTTGTAGTAAAGCCACTACAGCATCTGGTGGTAACTTGTATTGTCGCATTCGTGGTAGTACCACTCCTGCTTTCAGAGTGACTCGATATGGTGTAATATTCATGCAACCAACATCAGTAGGGCCTTGTGCCCATAGATGTACAGGTAAAGTCTGCAGTCGGGGATCCATGTCTCTAGACACATAGTGACCTTTAAAATCACGTAAAAACAATCTTACTCCTTCCGGAGAACAACATATTATAGCTCCTAGAGCTTTCAGTGTTTTTATTCCTAACAAGTTTTCTGGACATGATTTAGTAAGCAATAAATCTGTAGTTCGGGTCAAAGGTCCTATCGTAAGTGGAAGAGGCTGTGACACTTCATTAACAATAGGTTTTCCTGAAAAACCAAGGGAAATATTCTGTGAGCCTGAGAGGGGTGCCCCTGGAACTTCACTACGTTTTATGGTTGTTCGGCTTGCCCCTGTATCGAGTAAAAATTTTCTGTCTTGGCCTAATAATTCACTATGTACATAAGGTCCTTCTTGATCTACAGGGATCTCGATAAGGGGTAAGTCAACTTCCCTCTCTAGGCTTGTTCATGCGTATCGTTGATAATCAGGATAGTCGTACTGTGCGGTCTGGTACAGTTGTCGTGTCGTGGTTTGTGTGGCAGCAACGGGCAGCGCTGGTGCAGCTGGCACAAACTGTATAGATTGTGGTGGAGCTGGCATGGACTGTGCATGCTGCGGGGCTCCTTGTTCATTCTGATCCTGTCTAGGTGGCCGTGGTCTTTCTTTTGTATTACCTATGGCGATATTATGTTTCAAAACTGGACAATCGTGTACATAATGACCTGGCTTTTTACAATAGTTGCATGTCCCTTTTACAGGTCCTGTTGAATCACTGGAATGCGTCGTACCCTTTTTATGTCCTTCAGCTGGAACTGTCTGGGAAACTAGCATTTTCATTTTCGTGTCTTTCATGCGTCTGTGTTCATGTTCTTGTTCCTCTCTAATTCTATTGTGATGGTACTGTAACATTTGTAACATTTGTGATGGAGTGTTACCTTGCCAGGTACTCTCGAATTTTAATACTCTATTCTTTACTTGGGGCAGGGCGTTTTCTACTAATTTTGTTACAAACAGATGCGGGTATGATTCGCTACTTGCTTTTATGCCACTATTTATACCAAAACATTTTTCAAATCGGGCATACTAATCACTAGTGTCTTCATCTTGCTTCTGCTTACAGGCTGAAATTGTACCCCAATCTTCCTTTTTCGTAGTTAATAAACGTGGCAGTACCTGTACTAATAAACCTGGTAGCGCTTTAGTTTTATCCCCAAGTCCTGCTCCTGCAGTTCGGGCCTTTTCTTCCGCTTCTAATACTGACCATTCTATCTTTTGGTCTCCTACCTCCCACTCTTTTTCCCTGAGTTTCTCATAAATGCCAGCAGGCATCAATACCTTTAATATTGTCATAATGTCGGGATAGGTATACTCTCCCATGAGTAACATGTCTTTAATTTCTCGGTGAAAACCCGCTGGATCTTTGTCATGACTGGGTACCACTTTCTTCATTTCTAACAATTCTATTTTCGATATGGGCGTATATACAAATACGCGTTTAAACTCGTTGTCCTCGCCTTTTATTGGGTGCACTTCTCGTAAGGGATTCTGTCTATCCATGTAATACGTGGTTCTTTCCTTGATGGGCAATGAGACACGTTCTGAACATACAAAAAGAATATACTGCTTTCTTGATTCTAGAATTTCTTTAATTAATTTAGTACCTGAACCTCTCCATCTATTCATGAGCAATTCAGTCAATATGTCAGGTAAGGGACCAGGGTCCGAATGCTGACTCTGATATAGTATAATGAGTTGTTGAATCATATAAATCCCAGCTAACCGCTGTTCATCTGGGGTGAGATTCAAAAATGTGCGTGCTACTGTATCATCACTATATTTTCCGGGACTGTCCACCCAATGGACAGCTGACCTAGCTAAATCTTGTTCATCCATAGAATCGAGAAAATGATAACCCCTTCGTTCTCGGAGTAGTTTGTCGGCGGCTTGGAACGAATGCTCGTTAGACCTTATATTAATTATAGGTATTTGGAAATTCCTGTTATTATCTGGACATATCGGACGTATCGGGTCAATAAGACATCTATTACTATTACAAGATCTTCCTCTACCTACATAGGCTATGGTGTCTGACTGTCCTGCGGGCAGTCCTGACCCTTCCTCCTCGCTTTGTTCGAACTCGTCTACCGCTAATCTTTCTTCGTGTAGACGTTCTATTTCTTTACGGATCTTTCGGCACATGGCTATTATACAATTTTGCTTATCATGTCTACCTTCTGATATATTCTGGCTCCATCTGGTAAGAATTTGCATTGCTTCCGGGTCTACCCCCGGTCGGTCTTGATTTCTGATCACACAATTTATGAGGAAACGTAACAGTTCCCCCTGTATCTCCACTTTCTGGTATTCCATAGCTCTGTTAATACATTCTGAATCTCGCCCTGTTTGGACAAAATGATATATTTTATCTAGATGCGCAGTCATTCCTGGTAACTTCCCTAAATACACTGCGGCTCGTCTGATACGCAATGATGCCAGGGTCATTTCGTCCTCTTTACCGGGCACAGGGTCATATCTACAATCTACAAGAAGTTCCTTAAGCGTACGGGCATTTATGAGTTTGGGGGTACGTGAATGTGCTGACTCTTGAAAGGTAAGTTTATTTATTCTGGGTGGCGTAGAAAAAATATTGGTAGCACCTCCCGCAGCCCCATCTGGGGTGTCGGGTGTGAAAGGATTCGTTGAACGCGACACAGCAACTATAGGTGTGGACACAGCTATAGAAGTAGCTGTAGGAACAGATGCAGAAACAGATGTGCTTGCCGGAACTTGTGACTCGATCTGTTGCTGTAGGGATACGGGTACTGGATCTTGGCGTTGAACCTCCCTGGTATGCGGTCTATTTGGGGCGGAATTAGCATATTCGGGAGCTGCGTCATCTAAATATGAGGAAAGAAAAACATCTTCTGCGGTTCTAGGATGCCCCTTAGGATGTACCTTTATTGGGAATAATGGGGGTGGCAAGTCTTTCGGTATTTCTGGAGTAGCTTTAGGTAATCCTTCGGCCAGAAGGGGATACATACCATTCATAAGGGCATTTCTTTGTCTGTCTACTTGTTCTGATTTCACTCGGATACCTTCTTCAATTAATAAATTTTCTCGAACTTTATTTGAACTCTCTTTATTCTTTTCTTCCTGTCGGAGTGCTTTTTCTGTACGTCTATGAGATTCTTTACGCCATAACTCAACGGCGTCTTTCTGTGACTGTCTGACTTTCCTTTTCCATAACTCTTCTTCTACTTTCATGATGCACTCTGCATCCCAGGTTCCTGCTGTGGGCCACCTCTGACTTTCTGGTAATTCCTTGGTGTAGTCTACCCATAAATCAAGAAATAATATAGCGTCTAAGCCATGTTTATGATACATGAAGTACCCTGGAGTGTCCCTAGGAGGAATAGGAACGGCTTCTTCGAGTACCCCTTTTCTTGTAGTGATCTGTCTTAGTTTCGAAAAGAGCGGCATATTGAGAACTGATCTGATACTTGATTTTGAACAAACTTAATACAGTAAACACGATAATGAACAGTCATTCATACCACAATATGCAGAACGTACTTAAAACATTTAACATTTAACATTTACCTGAGCAATCAAAAATGATGACGATCTAAGGAAAACTTAAACACAAAAACATAATACTCGACTTTAACTGATTTATTCTGAATTTATATACTTGATATACTAGATATACTGCTAAACAGTACAGATACACTGCTGAAACAGTGCAGACCGGATTTGTGTACCCAAACCCGTCTTGACCGGCACAACCTATGTGCACGTCAGAAATGCCTCCCCAGTAATGGTACTCACCGGGTAGCTTCGGAAACGGAAGGCCTCGGAAACTGAACTGAACTTGAACCGGACTGGACTCGACTCGACTCGTCGGAAACTGGACTCGACTTCGAACTGGTGGGCCTCTGTATACCTCGGATCTTGCTCTCTCAGCTAGGCTCTGGTCGGGATACTTCGCACTTCTCACCGCCTCGTCTGGGTGTTGATCGCAGCCTCAGTCGCCCCCGCTTGACCGGAGGGAGATACAGGAAATCCTGCTGGTACGCGTTATTGTCCGTCCAGCTGTGGCAGGAGACCGGGCCTGCAACTCACCGCCGGCGCGTGAGATGAGAAAGTGTCCCTGTTCGGGCGCCATTCATGTGGTAAATAATTTAATTACCGGGACTTAATTTGATACAGAAACATAATAAAATAGCTCAGTAAATAAGAGGCAGAATCCGTGGTATTAGAGGTTCGGAATGGGCTTTATTCCAATGGTCGATTATAATCGGTTGCTCCAAGTTCCATCACCACGGGGGTTCAGGAAGTGAAGTACATACATTATTGACAAGAAATGACTTTTATAGAACATACATTACAATGAAGCGAATGCGGTAGGCGTAACAATTGATAAGGAAAATGACGATTCATATGCGTAACCAAAAATGGGCGTAATAAGGAGTAAAAAGGAACATAATTGGTTATGATGTCATATATAGGTGGATCTATAAGATAATACTTGGCATAGATGCGCGCGCAGCAGCATGACGTGTGATTGACGTGCAACTCGGGGGTGAAGGGGACTTGACATTTAGCTCTACATGTGGAGACAAAAAGTCTGGGGGGTCAAGTCAACCTAATCCCAAATCATATCTAACATCCTATGTTTAAAGAACTATGTTATCCACAAAAGAAGGACTCTCGGACAGAATCTATTCTATACTGCCTGTGCGTGTACAAGCGTCTAAGTGTCTATATGGGATGCAAGGGGCAGAAACCTTCCATGGTAACAGGGCTATGTATTACTTGCATAAAGACAGAGAGGCCGAGCCTTTGCTCGGTAGCTGGAGGAATGTTTACTTAAACTACTAGACAGGAATGCATCGGCTGAGGGGCGAAGCAGATAACTCGAAGGTGAAATACAGTTCTTGGCAGAGAATAGGCTGATGTCAGGCTTCGTGAGCCGCGCAGAGAATGAGACAAAGTTCATGGTCACAGATGCAGGCTCAGACTGGAGTTTTCAGAGGCAGAAGGCAAGAAGAGTTTGATGACAGAATCAGGGCCTACTTGCCTGGACTGTAAAATGGCATAAGTGAACCATATAAAGCCAGTGGCCTTTCATACTTAGGAATGAAATATCCGACCTATTCATGGCGGATCTGACAGAGGACATGTTGACGGTGGACGCACGTGTGTTTGCGTCTTCATAACTGGAACTGGAGGGAACATACATGTACTTGTGATTCATACATGAAACCGTTGGGGTCCAAGATAGGGGACATAACTGATCAGAAAAATCCATATTTCCACATTCACGCACTAGTTAGAAATGTTTTTATTCAGTCAGATTCCCAAAGACAATAAGCAGGTATAGCAAGGGTGGGGATCAATTATCAAAGTTGGGGCTGTGTTTAACTAGGGTTGGAGCCTTTAGGGTACACTAGGCTCCCATTGTTCAAGGCCTTGAATGGCTGGGGACAGGACTTCGGCTCAGTGTGAATTATTCAAAGATGCAGGACTAGTTGGGTGCGGTGTAATGGAAACAAAAAGAGGACTATAGACTGACGTGGCGTCGCTGTCTCCGAAGCAGCGATAACCTATTGGACCACTCTGGTTAACTTCTCCCTCTGTCAAGGCTCCCTTCCTGTTTCCTTCAACACTGGGCAGGTCACCCCTCTGCTTAATAAACCCACCGCTGATGCGAACGACCTCAACAACTTCCGCCCCATCACTAACCTACCTTTTCTTGCGAAAATCACAGAAAGATGTGTAGCGAAACAACTCTCTCGTCATATCAAGGACAATGATCTTCTTGAAAATTTCCAGTCAGGCTTCATTCAAAACTGCAGCACTGAAACAGCTCTGCTGCAAGTGATTGATGATGCGCTGCAGATACTCGATTCGGGGGAGTCTTGTCTTCTAATTCTCCTTGACCTTTCTGCAGCCTTTGACACTGTCAATCACAACACTCTCCTTAACACTCTTCAACAGAGAATGGGCATGGAGGGCACTGTGCTTAAATGGTTTGCTTCCTTCCTCTCTGATAGATCCCAAATTATCAAAATAGCGAACAGTCTTTCATCTCCTTTGGCGGTAGGTCAAGGTGTTCCTCAAGGCTCTATACTTGCACCCACATTGTTCAATCTCTATTTAGAACCATTGGGAAATCTCCCAAGTAAATCTGGGATCCACTATCATCTCTATGCGGACGACACTCAAATCTACCTTAAGGTGGCCTCCACTCATGATCTCTCCATCCTAAGCTCTACTCTTGACTCCATTCAAAACAGGATGTTAACTCATCACCTGATTCTGAATCCCTCCAAAACTGAATTCCTCCTCCTCTCCTCCTCACTTTCTCCTCCCCCGGTTCAATCATGGATGGATCCGATGAATCTACTTAACAATAAACTCATCATTGTCGACAGCGCAAAATCCCTTGGTGTCATACTCAACAAAAAACTCAATCTACTCTCCCACATCAATTCCATTGCAAAGTCTGCTCGATACCAACTGCGCCTTCTTTGGAGGATTCGTTGCTTCTTCCCGGAGCAAGACCTTAAAACCCTGGTCAAATCGCTGGTTCTCTCCAGACTGGACTACTGCAATTCTCTTCTTACTGGCCTCCCCAAATCCCACCTGTCCCCCCTTAAATCTGTTCTCCATTCAGCAGCTCGTTTCCTATATGGGGCCAAAAGAAGCGACCACATCACACCCATTTTATCCACCCTCCGTTGGCTTCCCATTGGCGCAAGATCTATCTACAAGACTGCCTGTATCACCCACAAAGCCTTGCACTCCTCCTCTCCTCGCTACCTGGCGAATAAACTGAAACTCTCTGGAGGCTCTAGACCATCACGTAATGCGGAAAATGTATTGCTTGAACCTCCCACTTTCAAGAAGGAAAGATCGATGGCCCAATCCTTTTCAGGCAACGCGGTGAGAATCTGAAACTCACTTCCGTCTCAGCTCTGGACCACCACCTCTTCCCAGGCCTTCAAAACTGACCTCAAAGTTTTCCTCCTTCAAAGACACTTCCAAATCTAATTCACGCCCTCTCTATTATCTGAAGGAAGTCCTTCCATTATAGGAAATTCTGTTCTCCATGACTATAGAAGTGCCTTCCCAGTGTGTTCTTGTGTTTTGAGTGTCTGCCATTTATTGCAGTATTATACTTCTACTTGTATTTTGTACTCATTTGTAACATGCACACGTCACTTTTCCTCTTGTAACGTATCGTTTGCTACCTCTTGTATTTTGTTTGCTTTGGATACATGCACAATTGCCACCATTGCCTCACGTAACCTAACGTTTGTTCTTGTGTTTTGAGTGTCTGCCATTTATTGCAGTATTATACCTCTACTTGTACTTTGTACGCTTTTGTAACATGAACACATGTCACTTTTTCCTCTTGTAACGTATCGTTTGCTACCTCTTGTATTTTGTTTGCTCTTGATACATGCTCAATTTTCACTATTGCCTCATGTAACGTAACGTTTGCTTTTGTAACATGCTCACCTGTAATTTTCTCCTCATATATCATTACTATTCCTATTGTGAAGCGCTCTGACACATTGGGGTAAAGTCCGCGCTGTATAAACGCATTAAATAAATTAATAAATAAAACCTGGTGACCATCTTGTAAAGATCCGTCGCACGGTTACAATTTATTTGGGCATTTTAACATGAGACAACGAATTACACCTCAGAAACTGTAGTTTTCGGTATGTAGCGGTCTCCTTTACTGAGTAATATTTCCGCTGTAAGAAACTACATTTTTTTTCAGAGGTGATATTACCCTCTTACTCACATTTTCTATTTTTTATGAAGTAGTATGCAATAATAATAGTTGTAGGATGAAATGCCACGGAACTGGGAGCTTCTGGGTGTGTTTGCGCGACACATCCTTAAATGGCAGAGGAACTCCTGCCTGCAGGGGCAGTGTGAGGGGAGTGTCCTCGCGCACAGGCCGCCCCTCTCTGAATCCCTGCGGCGCCGATCGTTAGCAGCGGGAGAACAGCCAATCGGAGAAAACGAAAGTAGTGGAAAGTGGGCACTGCAGAGAAGTGTACCCACTACCAGCCCACAGCATTTCACTGAATAGCGACCGGGGGCACACAGCTGCCGAGAGGGGGAGACACGTAATACGGTACAACTGTGACACGCTAAAAAAGGCCCAGGGAGAGAGTGAGAAACCGAGAAAGACACCCTCGCGTGTATTAACCGAATTGAGCGAAGCGAGGGGGCTGTTCCCTTGAGCCTGCCCCACCCCAGGCAGCAGTATGTCCAGCCTGCAGAGGCAGATGACATCCACGGGCTCGGCGCAGACGGTGGCGCCGACTGTGGAGCAGGCTAAAGGTAGGTCTGGGTAGGTATAATAAGGCACACAGCGGCAGGTCTAGAGCTCGCTATTGCTGCCAAATTTAAACTGTCCAACATTAATTATAAATTCTCAAGTTTTCCAGAACATTCTCACCTTTATGGGATGTTGTCTTGAAATCTGACTGGACGAGGTAGCAGGAAAATCTTCCCCTTTCTCTTTCGGTGTGGCTCACTTGTTGAGATGTCATGGGTCATTGTATTTTATTGCAGCATTTGTTTCGCGCTTCTATATGGGGCGCTGAAACTTCATGTATGACACGCGGTGTTACCCCGAAACCGGTCCCAGGATGCTTGTTTCCGGTCCAGGGAAGACCTGACTTGGCAGTTAGGGCCGGACTGTTCCCATGAGGAATAGGGTCAAGACTTATTTTTATTTCATTCATTTATTTTAAAATTTTTATATAGCGCTAGCTTGACCCGTGGGTATCAGAGCGCTTTACATACACACAGTGAAAACAGAAGAAAGTTGCATTACATAGTAGGAAGGCGGTAGGGAAGCAAAACAGAGATAAAAAATACAACATGAAAAATGGGTACACAGTGCAAGGGAGGGAGAGAAAACACACGAAGGTGGCCAACACAGTCCGGTCACCAACTCTCCTTGAATGTCAAGAGAGAGAAGAGTCAACTCTGAAATTGGAGTCTAGGTTTGTTGACGTTGGTCAGCAAATTATTTGTTGAGGAGATGGAGTTTCAGGTCCCTTTTGAAACAGGAGAAGGAGGGGTTGCATCTGAGGACTCTAGGGAGAGCGTTCCACAGCCTGGGAGCGTTGCCAGAAAACAATCTTTACGGAGTGGTTTTCTTTTTCAGTTTCGGAGGGATAAGAAGGAGTGAGTTGGAGTTTCTCAGAGTTCTGGATTTTTCTGCTCTTACCAGTTTGTTGTTTAGGTAGTTGGGAGACAGAGAGTGACGGGTTTTGTGTGTGATGCAGGCCAGCTTGTAAATACACCTCCCTTCCATGGGAAGCCAGTTGAGGGAGTTGAGAGCTGGAGTGATGTGTTCAAATCTTTTTACTCCAGATATGAGTCGAGCGGCCATGTTCAGCACTGCCCTTAGTGGGGCTAGGTGAGATTTTGGAGTCCCTGTTAGGATGGCGTTCCCGTAGTTGATTTTAGAGAGAACTAAGGATTGACCTACTGTCTTGAGGTCATCATGGGGAAGAAAAGGTTTCAATTTCTTGAGGTGTTTTAGTGAGACAAGCGCATTTTTTGTAGAGTTTTTGATGTGGGCCTCCATTGATAAGTTCTTGTCAAGGGTAATGCCTAGAGACTTAACGGAGTCTGATAGGATGAGGGGGCAGTGTAGGGCAACCAGATTCTTGAGCCACTCTTGTATAGGACGGTGGTTACTTTTTGGAGAGAATAGGATTAGTTCAGTTTTATCTGGGTTGAGCTTTAAGTGGTTAGCGTTGAACCAAGTTTGGATCTCAGTTAAGAGTTACATTGAGGTGTCGGATGTCGCTGGGTGATTTTGATTTTGTAATAGATTTGGGTGTCATCAGCGTAAAGGTGGTAATTCACTCCTGCTTTTTTCAAGATGATTGTGAGGGGCTCCATGAAGAGATTGAAGAGGGACGGGGAGAGGATCGAGCCTTGCGGGACCCCTAGTGTGACTTTTGTTGGCTTCGAGAGACAGGAGTTGATTTTAATTTGTTGGGAGCGGTGCTGAAGGAAGGAGGTGAACCATTTTAGTACTGTGTCATTAAGGCCGGAGCGCTTCCTCAAGGTCTCCAGAAGAGCTGGATGATTTACTGTGTTGAATGCCGCAGATAGGTCAACAAGGGTGAGTAGGCAGGCATCGCCTTCATCTAAAGCCTTGTGAATATCGTCAGAGATGTTGAACATAGCTGTTTCAGTGCTACAGCCTTTCCTGAATCCTGATTGAAAGGTGTAGAGGAGGTTGAACTCATTAATGTGTTTGTTGAGTTGGTGCATATCCCCAATGTTTTAGCAAGGAACGGGAGGTTGGAGATAGGTCTGAGGTTGTTAAGATCATTAGGGTCGGCCCCTGGTTTCTTGAGAATGGGTGTGATTTGTCCCAGTTGAAGGGAGTCTCGGACACAGCCTGAGAGGCGAGAGGCGTTGATGATTTTTGTCCAGAAAGGGGAAATGGTGTGGTTGAGTTGTTTTATAATTGTGGATGGGAGGGGGTCCATAGTGTGGGAAGAAGGTTTAAGGTTTGAAATTATACTGAAGACCTCGTTTTCCGACATTAGCTCAAAGTCGGACCAATGCGTATTGGTTTTTAGCTGGAGGCTTTCTGATTGGTCAAGGGTGATTAAAGTGGGGCAGGTTAAGAGGGAAGGCGGATTTGAGATTAGGAAGAAGGATTGATCAATTTTTGAGACTTTATTAGTGAAGAAGGTGGCAATTTCTTCACATTTTTCTTTGGTGGCTTTGATTTTGTGAGAGGGAGTGCAGTTTGTTTGGCTTTTGACAATGTTGAAGAGTTCTCTGTCTGTTTTTTGCCAGATCTAGTTGGCTGCGGAAGAAAGATGCCTTTTCACTAAAAATGTGTTTTTTGTATGCCAGCTGAGCAGATCTAAGTTGTGCAAGGTCGAAGGGTTTAGTCTCCAAGACCTTTCCGTTTGTCTGAGTTGACGCCTTTCGTTATTAAGATCCACGTTGAACCAGGGTTTAGATTTGGTTTGCCTCATTTGTTTGAGTGGAGCTACTTGGTCTAAAACCTCTGTCATTGTTGAATTAAAGTTTGTAGTGAAGTCATCGGCCGTCCAGGTGGAGGGTTGGAGTTGTAGATGGGCATGAATCCTGGATTCAAGTTCGGGTAAAGGGACTTCTTTGATGTTTCTGGTCCAGTGCCTAGGTTTGTCATCACAAATAGGTTGGTGGCTGACAAGTGCGTCAATCTTGAACAGAATGAGATGGTGGTCGGACCAGTCAATGGGAGAAATCGCTCTCAGAGAGACCAGTTCATTATTGGTAATGATCGCATCCAGTGTTGCACCTTTGATGTGAGTGGGTTTATTGCAGAGTTGTTTGGGGTTGTATATTTCAAGTAGGTTGGATAGGTTCTGCACAGTGGAGTCTTCTGGGTCGTTCCAGTGGATATTGAGGTCACCCAGGAACACGTCTTTTGTGTCTGTCAGGGAGAAATGTGTTATTAAGTCGGTTAGTTCTTCGGAGAAGAGGGTATGCTCTCCAGGAGGATGGTAGATGGTGTGGAATTTGATGGGTGAGGTGCCCTTGGCAGTGAGTTTGACACCCAGGTATTCAAACGATAGGTATTCTGCAGGTTTAAGTTTGGTAATCTGTATTCCAGCTTTATGAATGATGGCTAGTCCCCCCCAAGTTTTGATTGGCCTGTCTTGTCTGATGAAGTTGTACCCTGGAGGGGTGAGAATGTCAAGAATGGGGGTGGAGTGGACATTGAGCCAGGATTCTGTGAGGAAAGCAATGTCTGTTTCTTCAGCGAGTAGAGCTTCAGCAATGTCTGTGGCGTGTTGTACTACTGATCTGCTGTTTAGGAGCATGCAAGAGAGAGGGCGGGGAGCCTTGATGATGGGGGGGGGGGGGGGGCTAGGTGGATAGGAGTATTGAGCAGGAGGTCTAGGTGAGTGGACAGTTTTAGGGATTCTGTTAGTGCCAACAATAACGGATGGAGAAAGGGGCAGAATTCTGGCTCAAAGTGAGGTAAGAGTCATTGATCTCATCAGGTTTCGGTACCGAAAAGGGGTGGCAATCCCGGTTGGGTCGAAGTGCCTGACTCGCCGACGGAATGGAGTTTCGAGGAGTGCTCTGTGAGGCCATGGGAGAGGTATTGAAGGGGGTAGGAGCAGATCTACCCGGGGAGAGGGAGCACGGTGGCTTGGTCCTGTTGAGAAGGTCTTGTTGTAAGTCTAGGAAATCGGCAGCAAGGGAGTTAATTTTCCGCTCCATTCTGTTCAGTTGCTGTGTTATTGAGCTGAAAAAGCTTAGGGTTTTTTGCAGGGGCCGAGAATGACTTGGGTCTATGGAGGGAGAGAGAACATGGGTCGGGGATTGGACGGAATCAGTGGGATTAGGAGAGGGGAGAGGTTGGACGTTAGTGATGTTCCCATTCAAGGTGTTCGGAGGAGGAGTAGTGGGTCTAATGGCCAAGTATGGAGGGAGAGAAATTCTAGGTAGGAAGTCAGAGTCTGGGGAATGTCAATGAGATTAGCGATGTAGGCAGGTTGTGTATGTGGATGTGGGACGGCGGAAGGGGAGTGGGCAGTGATAATAGGGGGCAAAGTGTCTGCTGGATTGGTGAAGACGTTGGACATGGGGATGTCACAGGGATTGTCAGTTAGATAAGCGGTGGAGATAGGTTTAGCATGTGGATGTGGGACATTGGAAGGGGAGTGGGCAGTGGTAGTAGGGGGGAGAGTGACCGCTGGATTGGAGATTACGTTGGATATGGGGGAAGTAAGGGCCGGGGGAAAAGGGTCTGTGTTGGAGAAAGTGGTAGTTTGTGAGGGAGGGTTCAGATTATCGGGGGTCGAGAGGGGAGTGCATGTGGGGATTTCAGTCGCAGGAGGGCTGTGATTAGTGTCCGAGCTGTCAAGATCGAGATCGGCCTTGTGGTGTTTGTTAATTGTGAGTTTGCAGTTCCTGGTGTGATCAGTTGATGTAATAATGGTGGGTGTTTGGTGATGGAGAGTAATCATAGAAATAGTGTGATTGTAGTGAGTGATGGTGGATGTCCATGAGTTGGAGAGAGGCTCTTCAGGGCAGGGAGATTGGATCAGTTCCACGTTAATAGTGAGGGTGGTGGGGGATAGGGGAAATAGGGTTTGATGGCTCAGTTGAGTTAACAAGGAGAGTAGTGTGGGGAAGTGGCGGTCAAAAGTGGTGAGGTGCGGGTCGGTGGCATGTATGAGAATGGTTCCAGTTCTGTGGATGGAAATGGTGAGTTCCCCTTTGAAGTTAGGGGAGATGGTAGCTGAGATTTTTCACCATAAGGAATGATTACTGACTTGAAGGTGAAGAAAGGTGGTGTTTTTCCATTTAGTCAGGCGATTTGTGTAAAAAATGAAGTTAGTTTTCATATTGCCGTTGGTTGCTGTGTGGTAGTTATCTACAATGAGTGTTTCCGGGTGTTGTTTTAGAGTACTGTGCTTGAAGTTCTTTTTAGCATTACTGGTTATTTTGTCTGGGTAGTTAATGGACCAGGAGTTTGGTCCCCAATGCACGAGATTAGCATTCCGGGTGGGGTTAGGCGGGCGCATGGTTGAATGGAAGAGAGACCGGAAAAAGAGATTGAAAGGAGGAGAGCTTCCTTCCTTGAGGTTCAAACCGATTAGTAGTCGGGAGCAGTCAATTATAGACAATCATAGACCTAACCTAGGTGAAAGGCGATACTTTCCGCTGTTGGGTCATTCGGAATGAGAGCGGGATCAGGGAAATAGAAGCGCCAGGCGCGCTCTTATATAAAGCCCAGCTGCAATCAGGAAAGGAGATACATTCGGCTGTTGGGTCGATTCGGCTTAGGGCAAGATCAGGGCAAACGAAGCGCCAGGCTGGGCGCGATCCTGTAGAAAGCCCAGTCGCAATCAGGACTCGAGCAGTAGGCTGGGGTGGTAGTTATCATACATTTAAATGCAGTATATACTGGGGTGGCAAAGTGAGCTAAAGAACAATGATGGATTCAACCCAGATCTGTGACTGGGGGTGAGTGAAAAGTTTCAGCGCTCCGTCCATCATCTCCTTGTGTTTGCTTGGCACACTACACCTTGCACGGTGTGTGGTTGGAAGGATGTTGTCTTTGATTTGATTAGATGTGAGAAGTTGTTCCCTGCCATGGATGATGAGCACCGAGGTGGGATTATTGTGTTATGGAAGCAGCGGGTTGAATGATGAAGTATGAGAGACAGGTGAGCAGTTTATGGTATTCGGTATGCTTGGTTAACATCTCTCTTAATGAACACTGCCCTTAAGTGGCACCCTCACAGTCGTTTTACGGTAAGACTTTGTGATACTTTATTACACTTCAATAAATGATCCTAATGTGGGATCTGCTCTGTGGTGATGCCACATGTTTTGTTCAACCAGGTTATTATTTTTATTGTTATATACTGATGTTGGTTTGCCCTGGTAACCACACATTAGATTTTACTGCACAATTAATACTGCCCGCTTTTGTCTCTGTGCAATGTTAAAATAGGTACTCCGATTTAATTAAATATAGTTAAAACCTCTTTGATGTGTCGTAAATTCTGTTTTAATGTCATCTAAAGCTGTAAAAGTTTTCTTGTAATGTAATCGAACTTCATTGAAACTACATATTAATGTCAATGTATTATTAATGTGTGCTGATGTCACCGAGCAATGATAGTTGTACCCTGTGATGTCTTCGAACTCTATCAAAGCTGCATTGCAATGTCACCAGGCTGTTAAAGCTGACAGTGAGCATTGTTAAATGTTGCTTGTGTTGTCATTGAACTCAGTTAATGCTGCCTTGTGATGTCATGAATCTAGGATCTTTCAGCTATGAGATGATGATATGCCCCTATGTATGGCTGCCTTATGATCATGCTTTGTTGAAGCTGCCCAGGGACAACCCACCCCTGAGGCACATCAAGCAGGTGTATTGGAAGTAGAATGCGCCATGATCTGCTAGTTTACATATGATGAAATCCTAGAGATTAGTGGATGATTGGCATACTTATCTAACCCTTGCACCTGCTATACGTGCTACTCAGCACCTCATAATTAGTGTTTCCGGATGATAGTGATTGCTCAAGACCTCTGCTCCTGGCTGCCCATGCACTTACATCTTTGCATTGTTTCACACCATAACCCGCTTGTATTACAAGTAACTCAAGCTTTTCCTTAGGTCAGAGAGTTCCCAGTTGTAGATGGATATTTGAAGGGACTCTGCTTTTCGATTGACAATATTTTGAATGTGTGCACACAATTACGCATTTTAGTTCTAGCATTGAAGGCACTACTGCTTTGGGTATAGTTTGGGATGCCTGCAAAGCGTAATCTTGGGGGCAATCTGGCTCAAGTGTCCCTATGCATGGATACTTGAGCCAGACAAATGATACATTACCGTTTGTACTGTGTGTTTGCCAAACTGAGAGAGTATGGTTTTGCTGCTTATTTGGTGTTTTCTTGTGGCGGTGGATTCGATTGTTCTGATGTGGTTTAGTGGAATTTTGTCAACTCTGATTGTAGATATGGCTATTGTGAGTTCAGTCTATAGCTAGCTGGATGGCCTTGTATTGTATGGTTTTGAGATGGGA
The DNA here is from genome assembly GCF_964204655.1 of Triturus cristatus. Lineage (NCBI taxonomy): Eukaryota > Metazoa > Chordata > Amphibia > Caudata > Salamandridae > Triturus > Triturus cristatus. Next base: position 1,689,554,863 of record NC_140590.1, read on the forward strand.
GTGATTTGTGGGTTTAATGTAATCTTCTAGTTATCGGGGAATGTAGCTTTGAGGGTAGATGAACAATGAGAAAGGGGGAATAGGCTGTATCTAATTGGTGACATTGTGTCAGTGGAGTGGGACTGAAAGATTGTACTCTGGTTGATTGATGCATGTGGAGGTTTGAGAAGAACAAGGCCAAGGTGGGTGAAAGGCGGCAGATCATTTTCAAAAGGTGTAGTTAGACTGTGAGATGGATGGAGGAGTAATACTCTGATTTGCATTGAAGAGCAAGTTTTACGAGTTCCTGGTTCTGGCTGTAAGAACTGATGGGAGTGTGTCTGATCAGATTAAATGGAATTAAGCGTGCCAGATTCTGACTTTGTCCCGATAGGAAATAGAGTACTTTGGTAGAATGACTAGGAGGCTAGTGTGAAAGGTTAGTTTTGCTGATATGGTATTGATGGCAGTTTTGCCTCTTTCGAAGTGGCTTTGGGATCGACTGTTTCAGATGGTCAGTACTTGAAGAGTGTAGGGTGGTAGCTGTAGTTGTTTGTAATAGTGAAGAATGACCTCAACCACATTCTAAAGTTAATTAGTATGATCCTTTTGTGGCAGAGATGGCAAGAGTCCCTTTCAAGCGCATGAAAGAAATGGGCTGTAAGGTCTGGGGGACCTAAAGAGTTTGTGAGGCAGAGGAGTTGCAATATCGAAGAGTTCAGCTTTAGAAAATGCAATAGTAGCATGCATGGAGTTTAACTAATAACTGTGAGGCAGCCTGTCACAGGAGCATGGGTGTTAGAGAATGATGGAAAGCAGTGCGAGATTTGCATGTCGTCCATGTAGAGGTGAAAATTTGAAAAAGTCAGGCCATATTTAGAGAGAAACCCAACCGGACTGAACGTCACCGTTTTTGAGAGGCAGGGTATACTTGAATAAAGATGAGGGGTCTGTTGGAGAGGCTATGGTAGTGCAGTAGATTAGTGCAGCTAATTGGTTGAAGGAAAGGATGACGGACTAGTTCTAAACTCTGGAATTTCCTACCTCTCAAACTGCGCCTTTTGGAGCATGAACTTCCCTTCTGCAAAGTCTTGTAGACCTGGCTGTTTAGGTAATAATTCCTTTTACAGCTCTTGATATTCTACTGTGTCTGTTCCAGTGCTGGGAGGCTTCCGGATTGGCACACGCTATACAAAAACTGCAGCATAGAATAAAATGGTTTGTAGGATGAGATTGTCTAAGGTTGGCATGTTAAGTATTGAAAACAGGTCTGCAGAAGAGGTTGGGCGAAGGGAGCGCTTGTTGTGCGAATTGAGTGGAGAGTATGAAAGGTGAGAATAAGAGTTGGGGAACTGCAAGACGCTTGTTAAATGAGCATCTTATGAGTCAGTGGAGAAGTTAGATTGATATGTTGGATTGTTGTGCTGCCTTGAAGAGCATATAGGGAACTAATGGTATGGGATGCTCGCTGGCAGGAGAGCAGTTTATTCAGAAGTGATGAAGGTCATCGATTCTACATTAGTGAGCGCTTCACAAAGGTGGGTAGGATTGCAGAATTTTCACCATTTCCAGACAAGTATGTGGATTTGAGTTTTGCTGTTAATTTCACGTTTTAACATAGCACGATTGCATAGCTAGGTCACAGTACTCTTTACCGTTAAACTATGGAGATGAAGAAGTCCTACAGAGAACAGAAAAACACTGAAAACTACGATCTATTATATAAGTTAATTATCTGGAGGTGTGCTTGTAATATCAAAATTAGCAGAGTTCAGAACGAGAAAGTAGAGTGAAAAGAAGAGTCAGGAAAGCAGTGAAGAGTTGAAGGGATGTTTCAGTAGTAGGAATTGATTTGGGCTTTGGGAAGACTGAGTAGCAAGTTATGAAAGCAAGTCATGAGAACATAGCAGGTGAAAGGGAATTGAGCAGAATGGCCGGAGTGTTGAAGCAAAAACATGAGAGGATAGAGCAGAAGGATGAGCCTATTGGTGAAAGGTATGAAAAGGACTGAAGAGTGTTGTTGAAGTACTCTTGGTGGATTTAGTCAAGGAATGGAGGGATAGATTTAACAGAGTGCTTTCCTTTGTTGTTGAGTGTCAGTTAAGCCAAATGAGGGGGTGGTGGGTGTATTCATATTTGTGACCAGAGCATGGTCAGGAATTGACTGGTTGTTGGGTAGACTAGTGCATGTGTTAATGAGTTAGAGGGTAATGTTTCATTTTTTTGTTTAGGACTTATAAGTTGCCAAGAGGGTTGGTGGGGTGGTGATGATTGCAAAAAGAACTATTGATGGACAGAATGCAGAACAATGTCATACATTCACCCCAGTACAGAGATCTGGGCCTAAATCCATCGGTTTTTTGGTCACCATGCCATTCCAGTTTGGACCCAGCCATATGCAAATCAGTCTTGACCCTGTGCCCCATGGGAACAGTCCAGCCGAACTGCCAGGCCAGGTCCTCCCTGGACTGGAAACAAGCATCCTAGGACCGGTTTCAGGGTTTCACCCCTCTTCAGCCAGGATAGCTTGATTCCAGTGGCATGGAGAGCCCGGGACTCGCGTCTGAGCATACCCGTCCCACTCGGGTGACCAATGGATGTGGGGTTAGAACGGTGTAATACCAGCGACTGGTCTGTGTTCCCTTTGGGGACTAAGGAGCCGGGGACAGGTATGATATTGATTCATCTGTTAGAGAGGAAGCCAACTCTACAACACTTGTGAGCTATGTGGGTTGTATGAGTGAAGATGTAATGCTCATTCTTGAAAGCTGTGTTGTTGGCAGAATATTTGAGGTGAATTCATATTGTGGATATGCCAGTGTAATGAAGGAGTGGAGGATTCTAGAAGAGGTTGATGTGAATTGAAGAAAGTTGTTTAAAATTCCCAAGTGGAGGTCAACCACCACGGCCAGTGAACAACAGCTGGAGGAAGAAAAGTATTAGTTGTTAAGGGAACATATGTTACTCATGTCTGGTCTGGTGGCTGTACTTCAAATTTGCACAGGTGGACTCTGTTGATGGGGGTCATTTGCTTCGGAGGTGTGAGATATGTGTATATGACAGCGAGAAAGCAATGGTTTGGGGTAGTTATGTCTTGGACGGAGGCTATGCAGAGAGGAGCTGACCGCCAGGTGCACACAAGTACCGCAGATAAAATTAAAAAATGCTATAGTTATAACTTTTAAAACTTTGCTGTGAGATGATTGGACCCTTTTAAAGGACTGTGTTACAGAGCTCTGTTAAAATCTGATCTGCTCGTCGATGTAACCTAGATCTGTTAAAGTTCCCCAGTGATATATCAGGCTCTGCTAAAGCCATTTTTTAATGTCTTCAACCTGTGTAAAATCTGCCATTTGTTGCCGTTGAGTTTTGTCTGTTCAGTTGAGTGGCTGCTCCTTATTGATATTTTGCAGATCAGGACTCCCAGACATTTCATTCTGCCTCTTCCCTGCCTGCTCTTTACATACCGACTCTGCATGATCTTCAGACTTTACCTTCGTTTGAACTTCATCTTTTTGAGTCCGCTTTGCAGTGGTCCTTGTGGAGGTGATGAAGGCATTCAGTTCCCCAGAGAACACCCTGTGCATGGACGAGGCCCGTGACAATGCTTGCAATGACATGGGGAAGATACTTCAGTTTGTGCTTCCTGTAGCAACGCAGATCCAGCAAGAGGTCATCAAGGCCTATGGCTTCAGCAACGATGGTGAAGGTAAGTGGTTGTGAGAGCTTGAGGGTCATGCAGACGGTCCAGAGAGTCAGGGGTCAGACCTAGAGCTGGGTTAAACTAATATACGTGAATCTAAAGAAATGTCTTGGGTAACGCACAGAGTCTGCTGCAGATCAGTGCTAAGGCAAGGCATGAGATGGTGAAGAGACCTATCTCCTGTCCCACCAGTGGTTCTTGTTGGAGCTGGGGTTAGACTGAGGCCTGTGACAGTCAGTTAGCTGCAGAACTGCTGTTGGACTGCAACGTGGCAGGGAAGAGAATTATCTGAAGTCACACCAAGAGTGTGCTGTAAAGTTGTGGTCAGGCTGAGACAAAAGGACGTCTCTGAGATCACATAGTCAGGGCTAGGAAGAGAAGGGACTCCCCTAAGTTCGCACAAACCCCTTTGTTGATTAAGACGCAAAGGGATGAAGAGGTTTGTTCAAGATCATAATTGAGGTTAGAAATGTATCTTAACCAAGGCAGTGGAAGACTGTTGAGGAAGTAGGGGTGTTTCTGTGGCCATATTTTAACTAATGTACAGAAGGGTTCATGGGCTCACTTGAAGTCATGTAGGCAGTGACCTGTACAGAAGGGTTTACACCGGGTGCAGGGGGGTGATTGGACCAGCACTCTCTGTTGGCAGGCACCATGAGGATTGGATGCAACGTCTAGGTTACTGCGCAAGAAAACTGTTCTTGTGGGAAGCTTGAAAGGCCCCTCCATGCCAAAACATAGAATGTGGAAATAAAAACCAAAAAAACCTCATTACCAACATTTCTTCCGTCATAGCTGTCTCTCGACAAACAATATGTCGTGCTCCTAATCTTGGTATCAAGCCGATGCTCTCAGTATTGAAGTATGTTAGTGAATGGTCATTTATTTCAGTTCTGAGAGATGTAAGAAGAGGATTTGCCTGTATATAGCAATTAAAAGTACAGATCAGGTTTCCCTTGTACATAAGGGAGGTTTGCCTTGCTGCTGTTCGTGATGTGCCTATTCTGTGTTTTTGGGAAACCATGCACCACTGCTGCCAGTGTTGTACCAGTTTATTTGTGAACACTCCTGCTGCCTGTACTGTACCTATTCTGTACTCGTGAATTTAGTTTTCATTGCCTCTACATCAGAAGGAATATGAGATAGCCCGGTCGAGTGAAAATGCTTTGTTGTGACAGATTTCCACCTCCAAGTACCCTCACAGGCTCCTTTGTTTCTCTTTTCCATTTGTAGGCGTCTTGAAGTTAGCTCGTATGATCAAGTCCTATGAATCCCAGGACACCGAGATCGCAGCCATGTCTGGCAAACTAAAGTCTATGTTCCTGCCACCTATGACGGTGTCCCCTCAAGGAGGCACTGCTATTTCTACATCATGAAACAATGGACAGCTAACACTTGTGTCCTCGTACTGAAAAGTGGGCATGATATGTACTGAGAACAGTCACATGAACTCTAACTGTGCACCTATCGAATTACTTAGCGGTGTCTGAGCTGGAATCGGACCATCCTTTTAGCATGGGGCTAAACTTGGAGTGTTTGTCTGTTTCTTGTTATGCTGTAGTGTTATATTCTTACTTTTTATGTAATATTTAAAAATATTAAAACATTAAGTCAGATTTGTAACTCAGTCAAGATAGTTCCTTGGTTATTTCAAGCCCAAAGTATGATCTTCAAACCAGGAGCCGTGTCGGGATTGTTGGTGACCAACCACAATGACGTCAAAGAGGAGAGTTGGTCACTATTAACCACTAGCCTCTCTGTCATCATGCATCATGAAGTGTTCAGAGGCAGTTCTTAATCAAATTGGGAGGCGTTCTGCAGTATGACTTTTATATATTCATATGGATGTCTACTTTGTCACTTGCCTACAAGATCCAGGCAGGTGGCAGAAGGTGCAAAAGTGAGTCTCTGAGAGCCTGTCAACTGTTAACAGGTAAATTACTTAGGGCGTCATTTAGTCCTTGGCAGGAGGCATACTAGGTGGGCAGAGGCCCTCTGGATGAAGACTGCCAGCCTTGAGTGGTCCCCAACTGCCTGGCAAGGACTTCTTCACTAAGGATGTTGCTATAGAAGGATGAAATTAGTCTCTTAAGATATTGTAGGAGATTACCTGCATGCATTTAATCATTGAGTGTTAGCACCTTTATTTCGGCATTGTTCACATAGATGGGCCCACTGTCATGCATGCTTTATGTATTGACTTTTGGAACTCAAGGCCGCAAGACTGCACCCCTTTAAATCTTGGCTGTAAACTATGAGGAAATTATTAGGGTGGTTTTATAAGTCGTGAATTGCAGGGCTGTATACATCACATATCCTTAATTTGTCCAAAAGTGCTCTGCATTGCCCATTGCTGTAACCAAGGTGGACTTGTCATCATAAGTGTAAATACAGTCTTGTGAGCCAACCAGCTCTGTACGACTTCTCCTGTGGATAGAGATGATGTCACATTGTACAGGCTTATGGGAGGAGCTTATTTTCAAAATTCCATCAAGAAATACAAGAATGTAACTACTACCTTAAATTCCATTGCTATTCATTGCCACTGCTGTGCTGAACTGTGATGGCTGGTTATAAGAGTAAACCCAATACAGATCTTGAAACGAAAAGGCAATCTCACACTGATTGTATGTCTTTGACATTTCCCAGTAATAATACAGTTTGTAACCTGCTTGGTCCTAAAATTTTATGTTAACAGAGATTTGCATAGTACTGCATTGCCATTAAATATTGTAGTAATGCTGACATGGTTGTGGGCAACCTGTTGAAAAATAAGCAGGCTGATACCCACGTTTATTTCACTTTTCAGTGCGATTAGGTGTTACTACAATCCTAGTATGTACAAATGTCTAGCATACCGTTGCATACATTCCATAAGACTTTGTGTAGGCATGCAGACTTTTTTGAACAAATTCTTCTGCACTGGTGGCTTCTCTTACTGCACGTTGATGCGGGAAGCTACCGCAGCCTGCTCAGGTGGGATTAGTAAACGGAACAGCAATAAAAAGCAAAGGAACAAAATAGTGCCATGAGGGATACGGGTGGTTGAAGGGCATCCCCTCATTAAATAAAATATGAGGTTGCAAGCGGGGGAAGCCACTGTTGGAAAAAAAAAAGGGGGGAGGTGGATAAATAGGAGCTCTGGAAGCCACCCCAGTGAATAAAATGTGCTTGCACATAAAAAAAAAAATGGCAAAGTAAATAGATCTCGCCTCTTGTATCTACTGGTATTGCCTGTGCTGTTTTGGGGCAGGGTGAGAGCACATGATGGACAGAGCAACCGGATGCGGGGAGTGAAAAACGATGGAGAGAGCAACAAGTATCACTGGGGTGTTGGAAAAGTGTGGAAGCATACGTGGGAGAGAGCAACACTGAGCATTTGGCGGGGGGAAGTACACGAGGGATAGAGCAATACGGAAAATATGGGTGTTTTCTGGGGGAAGAAGCACTCAAGGGCGAGAGTAATATGGAGCACGGGCAACGGAGTAGTTATTGGAGGGGGACAACAGAGAGCAACATGGAGCAGAGGGGCAGGGGAATTTGCATGGGGAGAAGAACACGAGCGACATGGAGCTCGGGGGACTAGCAGGAGTGCAAACACATGAGGTTGAGAGATCCAGGAGGGGCTTGTTTTGCAGGTGTGGGAAGCACATGAGCGTGAAAATCTTATGAGGGAGAGCAACACGGGGCAGAGAAGCACATGACTGCGAGAGCTGGGGAGTTGCAGAAGCCAATGCATATGAGGAAGAAATCAACAGAGGCATTGGGGGTGGTTTGCGAGGGGAGAAGCAGATTAGGGACGGAGCATGAGCATGGTGTGGGAGATCAGGCGGAGAAAGCTAGAAAACACATGCACTCTCATGGAATGCTTAACCAAAAAGAAAAAAAGGAGTTCCCTAAAAGAGAGCAGTGAAAGGATAGAAGGCAGCCAACCAGAGAGCAGGGATAGAGGCCATGCCCCAGAGGAGGGAAAACACAAGATGGGACAAGATGAACCCCTGAATAAGAAGCAAGAGTGAAGGTAAAGCCAACCAATGTTAAGTAACATGTGGACTGTAGATCGCGCTGTCTGGTAGGAGAGACCTAAAAAAGATATAGGAAAAAGGCCAGCGTGTTGTAGGTGAACCAATAAAGGCCAATACAGCTTCGCTTCTGGGATTAGTCCTTCCTCCATGACTACACGGCCCCTCCAATAATCGTACACATGTTGTCTTCCACTATTCCTCAAAAGCAACAGAAAAGTTTCAGGGAAGGATGGAAGAAAATTAGAACAAGCATTGGCATAGCCAATACGTCTCGCCTTTGGGACCTTATAAGTGTTTAGCCATGCAACAGTTGCATAACTAAATACTTATAAGGTCCCAAAAGCGAGACCTATTGGCTATGCAAAGCGGCCGTGCGGCCGCGAAAGTAAAAGTGATCACGATCAAACATCAAAGAGGCCGGGCGGCCGCTAAAGTGAAAGTAATCGCGGTAAAGCGTGCGCCCGCGCACATGCACTGTAGCTCCAGGCTGGCCTGGTAGCACTTTTTGGAGCCCTCTCAATAAGTCTCGCCAGACCACCGCATGCGCTGGGTCAGGCAAGACCTAAAAATAAAGTAGGTGGTGAGGTGGGAGAAATAAATGTAAAGAACCACTGACTGAGGAAACATTGTTGGGGAATCTCACCTGTGTACTGTCCTTATCCAAACCAAAGCTTAGAGTCCCACTTAAATTATGCAGTAGACTTACAAAGAGCTCTGGTTTTTATCCAGCCATTAGGTTGAGAGCGGCTCCTGTTTATGAGCACACCTAGAACGCCACCAAAAATCTGAAACTGCCACCTCAAACGTCTGTTTTTGTAGCAGAATTTTCCACCTCAAATGTCGGTTATTCTAAAAGAATTTGTAATGTTGGGAATTGCTCAACGCGATACACACTGACCTAAAGACTGGCAAATCCTCTTACCATTTGGGATTAGTAACTGCTATCGATGCCAAGCTAGAGAATGTCATTGCGCCATTCCAGGGCTGTATCACAGCTTTGGATTGGATAAAATACCGTCCAAGCCAACCTGGATAAGTAAAGCAGCTTCTGGCTCATGTTCGAGTCTTGTTAGAGCACTTCACTGAAGCATAGCTTTATACAAGCGTAATGGGGGCTTGGGGGGCAGCCGAGCACGGCGAGGTCTACCCCCCGGGCAGTTTGGGAAGGGGGGGGAGTGGCCGGCGAGCGGCCATTTTGTATATTTTGGGCTACATTGGGACTAGCCCAATTGTAGCCCAATATTTGTAATTATAGCCCAAGGGGTATATAGGTGATTTTCGCGCCTCCCCAGCCACCATTTTAGGTTTGGTGACCTGGTGGCTGGGAGCGCTTCACAGTGCAGTTTTTGTCAGGCTTGTTAGTGTACTTTTGGTGTGTTGAGGTACATTTATTAGTGCTTGTAGTTATGGCTGGTGGTGACCGTCGCGTACTTGAAGCTTTGAGGCTGCTTCGCGAGGCCGGGAGGATGGATCTGGTGATCCCGGCGGTGTCTCTGGCCCGGGGCCCGGTGAGGCGCGCTTCGGCGGGGTGGCGGCCACCATCGTGGCCTGCTCGCCCCCTCGTAGGGCCGGTAGATTTAAGGTGAGTGGGGGGGCTCGCGCATATACCAGGAGCGCTGCCCAGACTTTGAGAGCGGGGGCGGAGGGGGTTGCGGGAGGGGCAGGGAGTGGGATTGAGGTCCCAGCGTCACCCATTGGAATGGTGCCTAAAAAGGAGCAGGGGCAGTTTCGCCTAATTCAACATTTGTCATGGCCTGAAGGAGGTTCGGTGAATGATTTCATCGACGTAAGGAAGGCCGCAGTATCCTATTCATCTGTTGACGTTGCCATGTCACTGGTGGTGACCGCGGGCGCAACAGCGATGATGGCTTTCCGGCTGCTTCCAGTTCACCCTGATGACTGGGATCTTTTGGGCATCCAATTTGGCGGTCACTGGTACGTGGACAAAGCGTTGCCGATGGGCTGCTCTATGTTATGCGCGCTTTTTGAGTGTTTCAGCACGTTCCTACAATGGTTGTTTACGGAACGGACGGGTCACCAAGGAGTTACGCACTACCTGGATGACTTCTTTTTTGTAGGCACCTCAGGCTCCACGGACTGCCAGACAGCTCTGGACAGTTTCAATGAGATCATGAGGGAATTAGGCGTGCCGTTGGCACCTAAGAAGACTATGGGGCCTAGCACAGCACTTTCCTTTTTGGGAATTGAATTGGATTCAAGGTTGATGGAGGCACGCCTTCCTGCAGACAAAAAGCAGCAAATGTTGGGGCTGCTGGAAATCCTGTTGGCAAAACAAAAGGTCACGGTGAAAGACATTCAAGTATTGCTGGGTCACCTCAATTTTGCCTGTCGGGTGGTCAGAGTAGGACGGACTTTTTGTAGGCGACTGTTTAGGGCGTTGGCGGGGCAGAGGCCTCCACATCATCATGTACATCTCTCTGTCGGGGTGCGAGAGGACTTGAGGATGTGGCAGTTTTTCTTGCAACAATTGATGAGGGAAGCAGACATGGTGTGGGATGTCCAGATTTTTTCAAATGGAGCAGGTAGTACTGGTTTTGGCCTTTACTGGCAAGGGAGGTGGTGTGCAGAACATTGGCCTGAGGAGTGGCTGGAAGGAGGCAGGAGCATAGCCTTTTTTGAGTTTTTTCCCTTGGTGGTAGCAATTTCGCTTTGGGGGGAGCTTTTGGCGCACAAGAAGGTCACCTTCCGAATTGATAATATGGCGGTGGTGCCCATTGTCAATCGCCAGTCTGCACGAGATGAACAGGTTCTGAAGTTCTGAAGTTGTTCTGAAGTTGTTGAGGGTTTTCGTGTTGGGGTGTTTGAAGCATGATATTGCTTTTTGCGTGGTGCATGTGCCAGGTGTGGACAATGACATTGCGGATGCTTTGTCTCGTTCGCAGTGGGGGAGATTCCGTGGGCTCGCCAAGGACGCAGACAGGACCCCGACCAGAATGCCGCACCAGCTTTGGTACGTAGGCAACACAGGATGTTGCAGCTGGTTCTAGGTTCCCTAGCCCACTTCACAAAAGCAGCATATAAGGCAGCATGGGAGGAGTTTTTGTGCTCTGGTGCATGGCGGCGGGCCTCCTTGGCGGCTAGGCAGGAGGATGTTATTCATTTTATCTTGGACTTGGTGGAGAAGGGTCTTACGAAAGTGACGATAGCCGGCAAGTTAGCGGGGATTGCTTTCGTCGGGAAGTTATTGTGGGGCTATGCCCCCTCCGCGGGGGAACATGGGGCACGTATTTTGGAGGGTTGGGCGTGGGAATGTGGGCGCGCATCCCGGATGCGGAAGCCTTTGTCATGGAAGCTGTTGCAGGGGGTGATTGGGGTTTTGCCTGGTTTTTGTTATGACACTGGGGAAGTGATACTTTTCTCCACACTGATGTCCTGGATGCTTTTCGGGGCTTTTCGGGTCTCGGAGTTGTTTGGGGCCAAAGCAGATCGGGGATTGTCTTGGAGGGAAGTTTCGTTTAGCACCGACAGCGTTCACATATGGCTGAGGAAGGCTAAGGCGGATCAGAGGGGCAGGGGAAAATCGGTTTCTTTGAACAAGGGGCTGACTCCGCAGATTTGTCCTTTTCAGTGGGGTCTGAGGTGGAGATCTTTTTCTGGAGCTTCGGGGGGTTTGGTCTTTGGACATGGGGTGGGCGGTGTGTCAAGGCATCGCAGCTTTTAGCCGTACTGTGGAAAGCTTTTGGCAGGCTGGGGATCGACGGGAAGGATGTTGGGACGCATTCATTTTGTATTGGCGCAGCTTTAGAAGCTCACTCTAGAGGCTGGGAGCGAGGGGACATCATGAAGTTGGGCAGGTAGTTTTCGGACTGTTATCAACGTTATGTGCGCAGCGTACAGGGGGGGCTATAGTGCGTTTGTTCTTCCTTTTCCTGTTGTTCATTCATGTTTCTCGTTGCAGGTTCGGTGATGGGTCCCCTCGCCAGTGAGATGTCCATTTGGATTGTTGGCCATTCCTTTGTGAAACTGGCGCAATTTCAGGCACGCTCAAGCTATTTTGGGGAAAGTTTGGGGTTCAATAAAGATCTTTTTTCTGTGGGTTGGCGTGGCAGGGGTGGTATGCGGTGGAATGAGCTATTACAGGTTCTCCATGGGATTTTGGTGGCTGGTAGGTGCCCAGATGTGTTGGTACTTCACTTAGGCAAAAATGACATGGTTAAAGAGACGGGTTTGGCACTCATGCCTTGCATGAAAAAGGATTTGGCTTTGGTTAAAGCTCGGTGAGCTGGTTGTTCTATTGTCTGGACAGAGTTTGTTCCTCGTAGGGTTTGGAGAGGGGCCGTTAACCCGGGTGCGGTGGATAAGGCCAGGCGTAAGTTGAACACGGAAATGGTGAGATTTTGTCGGCAGACAGGGATTTGCAGGATTGCCCATAAATATATTAGGTACGACACGCCGGAATTTTTCAGGGACGACGGGGTCCATTTATCTCGGCTGAGGATGGATTTGTACCTATTGGAATTGAGAGAAGTATTGGCCAGGTTACTGGGTGTTTATAGGCGTTGAGAAAAGAGTTGTTGTGTTGTAGGGGGGACAGAAAAAGGGGGAGGCGGCGTCTTTGCCTACACTCCCGCCTTTTTCTGGGTGGCGGGGTGGTTGACAGTTGGCCGGGATTGGCTGTAGTTTTTTGTTATATGTTGGTAGTTTGTGAGCAGGAGCAGGGAATGGGTAACCAGGTAGGATAAGTTTAGATTAGAGGTTGGTTAGTCACAGTAGCACGAAGGCAGGTAGGGATTAGGGTCAGGAGAGTTTAGGATTTGGAAATGCTACATTTGGTAGGAGTGGGTAAGAGCATTGTTATGGAATGTTATGTCGTATTTCGTGGGGTGGGGGGGATCTGATGTGGGGATGGTAGGGGTGGGTGGAGGAACAAGGGGTCAGGAAATTCTTGTATAGTGAGGTTCTTAGTTTTGGAAGGCAGTTGCCAAGGGTTAGTAGGACTTGACACCGGTTAGCGACCTTGCCGTCCGGCCAGATATGTTAGAATGCAAAATTCAGGCAGGATGTTAGATTCGGATAGGAAACACGCTGTATTAGACGTTTGTTAAGGTTAGCCTTTGATATTTGTCTACGATTCTGTAAATATAATGTCATGAATTTTGCTTATTCTTGCATAACTGATGTAATGTTGATATGCATCCTTTTATTGTTTTTGTATAATAAATACGGCCGGGGGGTCCCTGACCCCCCACCTTCCAAAGATAATTTGCTTATGACAATTCTTCAAGGTGGTGTGGAAAGCTGGGAGGGGAGGGGAGCCAGTCACGGACCATGTTAGCCAGTGCCTGGAATGAAAATCAATCGTTGTCAATTTTGCCTCACTGATGGGACTTGCTAATCCTATGCTATCATCGCCTTACTATCAACAAGTAGACAACACGGTTTGCAAACTAATGGCAGCTGCAGGCCGAGAGCAAACCCCTTCTTTCATTAAAGAGGCATTCGATAGCCTTGATAAAGTTCCCGAAAAAATAATGCACAGACCTCCCCCCACGCAATGATTTTGCCAAGAGTGCTGGAGTCATTGCATTGTGCTTCGTGGGCAATACCAGATGGCCTCGGATTTATGTTTTCACCCTTACCATCAACCCAAAACATTAGATCACTTAAAATAATCTTCTTCTATAGATTTGCTTCTGGACATAACATTGATAACATCCCCTCCTATCTCTGGGAATATTAGAAGTGAACATAAATCTTTTAGACCGTGGAAGGGTGAATCTTAGCTCGCTATAAAGCTTTTGTTTTAAGTAAGTTGGCAAATGTGTCACATGAACTCGTAGTAGTAATTAGTTTTTATTAATTACTTCACGTACATAATCATTGACCGTTGGTCTTATTATTTTAAATGGAGCATTTCAGTATGCATCTAAAGAATAGTTAAGAGAGATCTTATAAAGGTCCGAAATACAAGTGTACCATTCTTCGCCAGTAATAGGCCTGGTAACGTTACCTTCGGTTGAAGCGCTTCTATCCAATGTAACCACTGTCCAAAACTTTGTTGTATTATTCGTCATGATTGCATGAATGATTGTTTCTAAATTTCTATTATTTTTGTTGTCTGTGTCTTGTATTTCTGAAAAGCTCTATGGCGAATATTTATTGAGCTTTCCCAGAGTTCCGTACACTTTACTGATCTTCACGTGCTATCTCTGAATATCAGAATCAAAGCACATAGGTTAAACATGCTTCCCCTTTCAGTTCTTCTTGGGTCTATTATCAGTTAAAGTTACATAATTTTAATTAGCCATTCCTTTTCAGTACACAGCCATATTCCTTCTCTGTACAAACATCTTGACCTTGGAGTTGTCCTGAATGAGCTTGGGGATGACTGTGGTTTTCATGTCTGCCATACAGCTGTGCCCTGCATTTTTAAGGCTAAATGAAAAAAATAAGGGATTGGAGCCATTTGAACTGAAGGAGGGGTGGACCTTAAGCACCAGAGCTGCCAGTGTTGTGCGCGCACCAGGAGGTGCACTACTTAAACCCAGCAGGGCTCCTGCAGTTCAGGATCGTGCCCGGGTGAAGAGCGGGCCCGTCTGCGCCCGTCAGGGGCAGGAAGAGGCAGGATGGGGCTACCCCCTTTGGCTCGTCCCTCAATGAGCAGCTTAGAGCGTATCAGCTCTGCTGTGACATTCTTCTCAGAATGAGGTCAAGATCAAGGTATTTTTTGTTTTTCGGGATTTACCATCCTGTGCCCTTGACTGTTTTTTCCTGACTGCTCTGCGAGGTTGCCTTATCAACGTCCCTCCTTGGCTTAATTCTGTTGCTACCCAGTTTGTGAATTGGGCTAAATTGTGCTGAAGGGTGTTGCAGGTATAAACAGAAATGCCCCCCAGCAAACCCTTGTCGCATTCTGGCGCTCCTTGTGTGTCGTCCATAGAAGGATTCCTCCATCGGGCTGTGGAGGCGTGTTGAAAGAAAAAGAACTTGTTGAGAGAAGGCTCTCGCTGGACAGGGACTACCCACATGCCCCCCCCCCCCACTCCTTGGGCCACCCGCCGTTTGCAGTTTGGTGGGGCCTCCCCAGGACAGGAGTCCATGGGGGATCGCGAGGAGGACCACAGGGCCACCCTGGGAACAGACAGACTTATAACTCCTACCACAGCAGCCATCAGTCCAAAGCGGAAGCTGAAAAGGAAAGCCTGTGCATCTACCCAACCCCCCGCAGAGTCTTTGCCGGCGGCCCATCTTATTTCTCATTTATCTGAAGAGGAGACAGGCTCTCTTCACACTAATGTTTTGATTCGGGACCTCGAGACTTTGCTAAATAACAAGTTGGACCCAATCCTGTTGAGATTCCCACATTGAAGACAGGGTCTCTGAATTATTTTCTCTGATGACTAAGGGCTTGCCCAGGGGCAGGAGCATCAGAAGAGCTGTGGGGGGTAGGTGAACCAATAGGAGGGGCCCTACGACAACCCTGGAAAATGGCGGTGCAGCGTCTCAGTCCTCCCAATTAGTTTCAAAGCAAGGGCTTGTGGAAGTAACTCGTAGCTCTCGCAGTATTGATGCCCCCCATGCCCTCTGGACGAATCAGGGGGGAAATGGTGCCCTGTGTCTCGTATAAACCCTGGAGGGGTGCTGAATTTTTCCCGAAAGCAACACCGTATGTCATGGTCTTGAGGAATTCCCCCCCACCCCCCCTTTTCCTTACCACAAACCAAAAAACAAGGTGATGCACTGGATCAGCTCACATCTCTTTTATAGGAGGGAGCTTCGGACTCTATTATTATGGCATGAAGAATAAGCTGGATAGGCAAGGATAGAATAACGTGTCCAGGAGACTGCATGGTACTTAATTTGAATAATTCCTGGCTTGCTGGTGAACTACTTGATGCCTCCCCTCGATTTACATTAGGGATAGTCGCCCTGCCCAAGGGATCTTTCTACAGTCCAGGCAGTTTAGCTAGTGTCACACTTTCACTCTTCTGGTAGGAGACCCTGCTCAGTTACCGGCTATCTTGCTAGTAGGCCATCCCCCCGATAGCCATCGCCAATAGATTTCTCCCCTTGAGTGGATTGGAGTGCTGCGTTTTGATTGGACCAATCTGAATCTTCCCGGTCTCAAGGAAATCCTTCCGACAGTTTCCTCTCAGCAACCAAAGTGTCTTATATTGCTGTCCTGGAACATTACAGGTCGTGTTTCTAAGTTTAATGACCCCAGGTGGGTGTCTTATGTCAAACCCTTCCACATAATCTGTCTTCAAGAAACCTGGGCAATTGATAATAGCTTTTTTCTGGAGGGATACACAACCTATTTTGTACCTGCAGTGCCATCAACGGCCTCTAGGGTCAAGGGGGTCTTAATTACGCTTGTTAAAATTGAGTTGAGTGGGCATATCTTGGACATCAATTGGCAAGCTCGCTCATTGCTGGGTGTACAACTCTCATTGCCTGATATTCTCCAATGGTTTTAATTAATTTCTATAATAGCAAGGTAGGACGCTCTGAGTCCTCCGGAGTCCCTCATCTGGATTGCGTCTTGAGCTCTATATCAGCGATGGGTGATGGCCAACTGCAATTCGCCCTTGTTGGCGATTTGAATTGTCACTTTTGTAATCTTCCCCCAGAGGGTGGTGCCTCCACTGGTGGTAGTTGGCCGAACAAAGGTTTACATTTTTTTGACTCATAGGAGGGGTGGGAGTTAAATGACCTCTTAGACACTCACAACCTAGTCTTCACTATGGGGAAATTTGTAAACCCCGCAATTTGCCTATCTTATAAAGGGAGGGGCAGTGGTTTGATTATTGATTTTACATTTGTTTCAGCACCATTATACCTGCTCATCTCTCCTTTTAATATAATTTACAGCCCTTTCAGAGACCACAATCCATTATCCCTAACCCTGGACATTGCCTTGGGCCCAAAACCACAGTCAAGGGGTGCCCCCATGAGCCTATCTGTTGTTGAAAAGGGGAGAAGGCTGAATTGGGTTCAGGTGGACCCTCAGCATCTGCAAACGTCGTTTTTAGGTCTCGCTGAGACAGCGAAAGCTGTCTCTTTGAGACATTTTGTAAGTGGGCTTTCAAAAGTGCTACCCACATGGTTTTGCTGGCCTAGGGCTTGAGTGCACAATGGCGTGCACGTGCACAGCTGCTCCTTGCATTCCCCCCTCCCTTCTCACCCAGCCCTTTGATGCTCTGCTCGATTACTTTCACTTTAGCCGCTTTGACCCTTGCATTCCCCCCTCCCTTCTCACCCAGCCCTTTGATGCTCTGCTCGATTACTTTCACTTTCGCAGCTTTTTTTTTCTTCTTTTAAACGCGATGAAATACAACCTTGAAAGTCTGTAATGTAGAACTGCTTTACCCAGTTAATGTTTATCATGAGGCATTCGCCGCCGAGGGAGAAGTCGCAGGAGAGTGTGGGAGGAATCACGCTGCTTCTGACAGCTGCGCACATTTGCGTATTAAAAGGTGCAGCTCGGCTTGAGCCCTGGACACAATTCACGCGCCCCCTCACAAGCCATGCAAAGAATCACCAGCTCTAACCAACACTTCCGCCCCCTCACTAAGCACTTTCAGGGTGATTGCTTTCTATTACATGTCTGGCGAAAGCAGGATGGTCTCGATCATACGTTTGTTTCCCTAATGTGGTTCAATGGCGAGGCTCGTTTGAAACTTTGTAACGTCCTAAATACATTTATTAACAAGTTAGACGGCTCACTTAGAAAACTCGGGGCCAACGTCACAGACTCGACTTTCCGTAAGGCACACACTGCCTGTATACTCATGAAGTACACTAAACCAGTACCACCAGGCGGAGTGCTAACACTTGTTTTTTTTTTTATTGCCATGGCACCCGCTTCATGGGCCGTGGCGCTTTCAAAAACAGATGCTTCCCATATTTTTTGTTTATCGCCACGGCGCCCGCTTCATGGTGCGCGTTGTCATAGGTGACGAGCGCAGACAGGATTGTTAAAGCCTGTGCTCTGATTACTAAAAAAAACATGCATTCGTCTTTTTTTTTAACACGCCACGGTGCCCGCAATTCTTCATTATCACCGATGACGTCATCTGCGGGATAGAATCGCCCTTGTAACCAAGAGCTAGCGGCAAGACAACATGTCGGCGCTATACAAAATACTGCCGGTGTATAAATGTATTTGTGAGACATGCATGCAATGTTGTTTTTAAAGGGGCCCTAGCAGGGACAGTGTGATTCGCTCTTGAGAAACAATGCCCTCTGTACGTGACGTTGTTTACCTGTAGATCCTCTTACCCTGGGCTATGCATCTGAGCAGCTTTCCATGTTACCACAGTTTGAGCAGCAACATCGCTGTTCTCTGTCAAGTGTAATCCCATGTTTACAGATCAAAACCTCTTGACCGCCTTCCGCGTGGGCTGCGGAAACATTTCAGGACTCCGCATTTCAACGGGGAGAGAGTTCCAAGAATAGTACAGTGGCTTCTCTGCCTTGTCAGCCATTGAGTGACCAGTTTTGTGCCACATACATTCATTCATGTAACTGAGGTTAATGATTGCACATGAGGCTCGGTGATCAGCTCTACAACAGACTGATTCTGCAGAAAAAATAATTGCCAGCTCAGTATATTGTTTTCTGTTTAAAAATGTATTTATTCCTGCATATGAGGTACAAATAGGGTTCTTTTATATATCTTTTTATATTTAGCACTTACATTTCCCATTGGGTCATGGTATATATCTTTGGACCTACCCATAGAATATTTTTCTTTTTTTTGCAGTTTTATGTAGCGCCAACTCGACCCGAAGATATTGAAGTGCTGTACATTATACAAGAACACGTTCATTTTTGGAGATTAGGTAATTTGCGTAGAATCAGCACTTTTACAGTTTGGACAGCTACAGATGAGCCCTCCCCTCCCACCCCCCATGGTCACCTTGTGAAGCTTTCTCTATCTGTGTGGTCCTGAAGAAGGTGTCTGGCTAAAAGTAAATGTCCACACCAAGACAGGATTGTTAAAGCCCGTGCTCAGGTTACTTAAACAAGCATTTGCAATGCAATAGGTCTCGCATTTTGCGAGTTTGAGCTATTGGCATTGTAAATGACAATTCCTTTTATTTATGTTTTGTTTTTTAAAACGTATATAAAAGGCATTGTCATTTTCAATGCCAATAGCTTAAATTCTTGCAAATGCGAGACCTATTGCATTGTAAATGCTTGTTTATTCCTGCCTGCCTTATTTCAATACCTGTCTGGATAGCGATGCAGGGAGGGAGGCGTTGGAAGCTTACGAAGGCATAGTTCGGGGGGCTTTGTAAACTTTTGACTGTCACAACCACTGGTTCTCGGGTGTCACAAATTCCAAAATGGTTTGACAGGGACTGTTCGAGAACTCTGCATCATTTGAAGGCAGCCCTGAAGCAGTCCCTGAGGGACAGGCAATTGATTAGAAATTGCAGGGAGGCTTACAAGTTGGCTCAAAAGATGTGTAGACATAACTTACAGGTGTCAGACTGGGAGGAGCTTTTCAAACCTGTGAAAAGGAGGATAGCTCCCTTTTCTGGAGGATTGTAAACAGGCAATGTTTTTCTGACGGCTCTGGTCTGCTTTTATGTCATCACATCCTGAAGCAACAGTGGGTGGCTCATTTTGAGGGTATCTATAACCAGGGGGTTGAAGGGGGCGATAAAACCCCCGGGGCATTTGGCAAGACTGGTAACCCTGTGATTTTCACACTAGACGAAATCCAACAAGGAATTCTTGCCCTGTCCAGAAACAAGGCCCCGGACCCAGACAGTATACCACCAGATCTGTTCAAAGCTAACATAGAGGTTAGGGCCGCTCTATTTAAAAAATAAATGTGATTGTCCTCATCTCACCAAAAGACGTTGGCAGATTTAACAAGCCGACTACTTTGAACGAATGGGCGCCCCTCGGCTAACTGCTTTTGTCTAGGCCATCATTGCCTTCCCCACTTTTTTGGGGGTCTGGTGTAATCATTGGACCCACTATTGGCACCTTTATCTGTCCGGGGATCATTCGAAGACCACGTCCCTAAGTTATTAATGGGGACCAGATGTTGTTGGGCCTAGTCACCCCACTATCTTGATCAAGCAAGGCCATCCTCAGCGCAGCTTTTAACCAGCTATCTCTGACCGGAGGGGACGGATCTTTCCACTTAATACAAATCTCCCTCCTGGCCAGGATTATAAGGTATAGCAATAAGCCCTTGTGAGACTGTATAAAAGACCCATTTACTTGCTCGTTTTTTCCAAAAAACACAAGGTAGAGGTCGACCTCGATATCAATTTCAAAGATAGCTGATAGTGAGTCCCCCACATTTTCCCATAAAGAGCTTCACTCTGGGCAATTCAAAAAAATATGAATATCATCCGCTTTATCTTGTTTACATCTTCGACAGGTTGGGGTGGGTACCGGGGCAAATTTGGCCGGGGTATAATATAGCCTGTTTAACACGAAGAAGTGGTTCTTCTTAAGGAGGGCGGACTTGATGTATCTGTAAAGTAACTTGAGGGAAGCTTCATACGTTTCTTCAATGCCTTGGACGAGTGGAGTTGAGTTCCATATTGAAGTTTGAGAAGGAACCTCGCTATCCTCTGCTTCAAGAAGCCTTGTATACCGCAAAGAGATTTCCTTCTTTTTAGGCTGCGGATCTTGTAGTAGCTGTTCAAGTTCCCATCTCCCTTTTATGTCTCCCGCCTCAACCTCGCACCATAATTTTAACTGAAGAAATGTAAACCTTGAAAAGGTGGGGCCGATCTTAGTTAGTAGAACCTCCCAGGGAAGGACCCCGTCTGAATCCACCAGGTCCGACCACTTCAGCAAACCAGCTCTTTTTATCGGAGCCACCAGGCTGTCGCGCCTGCAGGGGGGGGTCCCTGGGGAATCCCAAATAAGGGCAAAATCAGAAAAATAACCTATACCCTAGATACGTCTTAGTTTGTACCAGGTCGACAGAGCAGCCTTCAGGACCTTAAGACGTACACGCTTAAAAAATCTGGGTGCCCCGAATTTATATAGGAATCCAGCCCCTCCACTGCCTCCCTCTGTTAGAGCCATTTCTCCAAGTAACCTACCCCATGCGGTTTCCTCTGGGGTAATCAACAGCATCCTGATGCCCTTAAATTGGAAAGCCATTAAGTACCAGGTAATATCTGGAAGAGCCAACCCTTCCTTTTAAAAGTCTCCTTCTTAATTTTTTCCACGACATCCTTGAGCTTTTTTGTCCCCATATAAAGCTCCCTATTTTTCCCTGGATTTTATGTATATTTGTCTGAGGGAAAGTTAGGGGGACAGCATTAAAAAGGTATGTCAGCTTAGGGAAGACGGACATATTTACCAGATTTACTCTCCCGTAGATCGTCAGGGGGAGGTTTTTCCATCTGGCAAAAAGGTAGTCAATTTCCTTTTCGATTTTTGCCAGATTTATCAGGGGAATTTTGCTCAGATCTTTAACTATTTTAACCCCAAGATACTTAAATTCTTTTGCTGGAGGGCCGCCTCCATAAGCCATATTCCAGCACATAACTTGTGTTTTAGCCGAGTTGGGAAGATATCCTGAGATCAGACCAAACTCGTTCAATGTGTTTTCAAGCCGCGGAATGGTAGAATCAGGGTCACTAGTATACACAATAACATCGTCGGCATAAAGTGCTATTTTGCACTGATAATTCTGCAATCTAAATAGGATAATGGTGCTATCCAGTCTTATTGCCTGCGCTAGGGGTTCAATATATATATATTGAATAAGAGAGTAGATAGGGGGCATCCCTGTCTTGTCCCTCTCTGGATGTCGATGCTGGGGGTCAGAGAGCCATTCAATAAGATCTTCGCCATAGCCCCATTATAACAATTCTTTAAAGTCTGCACGAAAATGGGGCCAATACCCATGGCCTCCAGGACCCCCAAAGATATCTTCAACACACACGATCGAAAGCCTTGGCGGCGTCCAAGGCCACTACCGCCAGGCAATCCGAACTTGTCTCAGCTAGGTCAATATTTCCTATCAAGAGTTGGGTTTGTTCCTGGATTGTTCTCCCTACCATAAAGCCCTTCTGGTCTATATTGATCAGGCTTGGTGCCAATTTTGCCAATCTCCCTGCCAGGATGCTCATAAAGATCTTATAGTCGGCATTCAGCAGGGAGATTGGACAGTAGGAGTCGTCCATCGATGGATCTTTCCCTGGCTTCAATATTAAAACTATTGTGGCCTCCCTCCAGGAACTGGGGATTACCCCTGTTGATCTATAAACTGAATTAAATAAAGTGTGGAGTATAGGTAACAGTTCATTAGACAGTAATGTGTTCACTTCATTGGGGAGGACATCAAGACCGGCAGCTTTTTTGTTTTTTAATCTCTTAATTTGAACCCTAATCTCCTCATTGGATATGGAAGCGTCTAGGGCGTCTTTGAAAGAATCTGTGAGGACAGACAAAGACTTATCACTTAACCACGATGATATCCGGTCATGAGAGGGGGCTATATTCTCCTTATAAAGATTCGAGAAGAGAGACAGAAGACATTTCTGCATCTCTTCTGGCTTGTTGGATTTGGTCCCCCCATTATCTATGATAAGTTCATTTATGTAGTTATTGGCCCGGTCTATCCTCGCTTTCCAGGCCAGTAGGGATCCGGCTCTTTCACCGTATTCGAAATTTTCCATATTTCTAACTTGCCACTGGGCCTTACATTTCGAATTCAGGAAGATCCTAAGATCCTGCCCAGCTTCCTCCAAACTCTTCCCTAACAAGGTCAATTTCTCGATATCCTCCAGATCTATAAGCCTCCTCTCCACTTCTAGTTTAGATATTCTATTCTCCAGGACTTGGAGTTCCATAGCCTTACTTCTATTCTTGAAACTTATTAGGCTATGTAGTGGCCCTCTTAGACTGGCTTTGTAGGCATCCCAAACGAGTTCTATAGATGTGGAACCTACATTGATGTTGAAAAATTCAAGAGAGAAGTCTCTAATTGACTGCACTATTCCTGGATCTAACAACATTGTTCTATTCAATGTCCATCTTGATTGAGGGCTGTTTTCATTTATAGAGTATAAAAACTGAAGGGAAGCATGGTCGGATAGATGAGAGGGCAATATCGATACACTTGGAATATTATCCAAGTTCTCTCTATTGATCAAAACGTAATCTATTCTGGAGAAGTGACAATATCTTTTGCAGTAAAAGGTAAAGCCTTGAGCACTCCCCATCTTAGCTCTCCAGAGATCTGCCAAGTTTAGATTTAACAATAAATTTTTCATGACCCTACGAGAACGCTGGTTACCTTTAACGTGACTCAAATTAGACCTGTCCCCTACGGGCTCAAGCCTTATATTAAAATCCGCCGCTCTATTAACGCAGATCTTGAATGTGGCTGCACTGGAGGGGCTGTTCCCCTCCTGGTCCATGGCTGTGATGGTCCCCATTTTTAAGAAGGGGGACAAAGAAAATCCACAGTGTTGTCTGCCAATTTTTTTATTGGATGCTATGGTTAAGGTCTTGGGGAGGGCAATTTTAAATAGGCTTTGTTACTGGGCATAAGAAAATAACATTTTGAGTGACGTCCAGTATGGATTTTAGGCGGGGAGGTCGACTGCAGATCAGTGCCTCACCCTCCATTAAATGATCAACAAAAATACGGGGGCTCAGTCTGAATCTCGACATCTCACATTTATGGACCCGACGTCCGCTTTTGACAGGGTGAATCGAGCGAAATTGTGGGCTATGGTCAGCAAGATGGGGGTCGATGTTAACATTGTGGCATTATTAGCTGATTTGCACTTATCGACCTCAGCCTAGGTGCATTTTTCTCAAGGAGCAGCATGCACCTGATCATTTTCAACAAGCTGTGAGGTTCGCCAGGGGTGCATTCTTGCACCTTTTTTGTTCACCTTTTATGTGAACGGGTTAGAGTCTGTGCTTCTATCAGTGTCGGCCGACTGCCCTAAGATCGGGAACAGATTTCTTCCCATTTTCCCATATGTGGACGACACTGTCCTGATGGCTCGGACCACACGGGGGTTGGACTTGTTGCTAGTCAAGTATGTGTCTTTTATGGGACTCCTGGACCTCTCGGTTAATTTTTCGAAGTCCTATGTAATGGTAGTGGGCCCAAAATCAACAAGCAGTAAGACTTTTAATGTATCCAATTTTACTTTGTGCAAAGTTAAGGCCTTCCCTTATTTGGGAGTTTTATTTGACAGTAATAATTGTTGGAAACCCCTGGTGGAATCCAAAAGATCAGAGTAAGTAAAAACTGTGGGGGTGGTTTATAGTTTTGCACATAGGCTTGGGTCCAGGGCACCAAGCGATCTTTGAAAAATCTATAAAGCAAAGTGTATTGCACAGCTGCGCTATGGCAGTGAGGTTTGGGGGTATGTTAAGGTGGATCAGATTCAGACTGTGGAGAACAACTTTCTGCACAGGTTGGCCCAGGTCCCCCAGTCCACCCCGGTGTCTTCTGTGCATGTGGAATTGGGGCTTGATTATGTCTTGGACCTAATCGCCTTAAAGCCCGCTCTTGTGTTGGATTAAGATTTGGAGCAGGGAGGAGCTGAAGCTAAGTCGGTTGATTCTTGAGGATTGTCTTTGGACTGGGCAACTAGTATACCCTGGTTTGCTCAACTTAAGACATCCTTTTTCTCTTTCGGTAGGCCTGGTATTTTTATGAATACAATTTCTCTCTCTGCCCACGAGTTGGGCAGTGTCAAAAGACTGTTCCTGGAAAGCTGCAGTTTGGAGAAAGAAAGTTTAGAACTCCAGAAGCCAGCAGTTAGGGGCAAAATGGTTATAAAAACTGTACAGGGGGGTGGAGCCATACTTGTGCTTGGTTTGCTCACAGCATGACAGGTTTTTAGTGATCAGGTTCAATCAATTGCATTATTTTCTGGCTTCCCTGTGTGGGTGGTTTCGGCCTGAGGTAAGGGCACACTGCGACTGTGTCTCCACAGGATTTGCTCCATTTTATAACATTTTGCTCTTACTTCAGGTGGCAGAGGAAGCGTTTTTTATTCCCCTTGCTGAAATCATTGCACTTTAAACGTCAGGCCCGCCTTGTAGCTTCAGATGCTTCCCACCGAGCATGTGACTTATTCAGTTTTATCTTTTTTACGAGCTGTCTGGGCGTCTAGGAAAACAAGACCCGATTTAATTGTTTGTGTTCCTTGTCCTTATGAGTAATTTTATTGTCTGTTTTTATTGTTATTCATGAAATTGATTTAATCATTTTGGATTTGTATTTTTTTATAGTGATTTT
This sequence comes from Triturus cristatus, assembly GCF_964204655.1. NCBI lineage: Eukaryota > Metazoa > Chordata > Amphibia > Caudata > Salamandridae > Triturus > Triturus cristatus. The sequence continues at coordinate 1,689,579,791 of NC_140590.1, forward strand.
ATTTACCGAATAAAGATTTAAAAGAGAAGAGAGATAATTGGATCATTTACTTTTTTATGATGAGAATCCATATATCAGTCTAATATTAATATTATTCAACATTCACATGGGTACTCGCAAGCATTTTCTCGGGGTCGCAATGTTTGGTCTTTGGTGTGACAGAGGGCCACACTAATACTGACAGAGGAGGGTGGGTGTAAAGTGGGTTCAGGGAAAGCGAAGTATTTATATCTAGTGGCTAAACTCAATTGCGCAATGTGGAACTAGAAAACCTGGAATGAATCCCGGCTTCTCCACTTGCACAAATTGTGTGACCCTGGGCAATTGTTTTATTTCCATTTCCAACCTTTTTCTTCATCATCACATAAGAGGACCTCGAAATACATGACTTCAGAATGCATGTTGGACAAAACCAGATACTGTGCTTGAATGTAATCATTAATGGCATTGTTGTCATGGAGAGGGGGGATATAAGCATGAAGGTCAATGAAATACACTTTTAAAACTTTGAAAACATTATCGTATTTTTACATGTTACGTTAACAATTGTTTATAGAGCGCGTGTTCACCGGTTTCTTGACGCTTGGTCTAGGATAAGCTGAGGTTGTGTTAATCTGTCCTGCACTTGAATTAATCATAGGCTTGAGCAAATAGCCAGGTCTTAAGAAGCTTCCTGAATTTCATGAGTTCCGTGCGTGCTCTGATGTTGGGTGTCAGGGAATTCCAGAAGCCAGGCGCCAACACTGCCAATCTATATCCACCTTGTCGCTTCAGCTTACAGGCGGGTATGGTTAGCAGGTTCATGTGAGACGAGCACAAGTTGCGCATGGGTACGTGCCTTTTAATGAGGTTGGAGATGAATTTGTGGCTTGGGCCATGTAGGGACTTAAAAATCAAGCAGCCCACTTTGAAAGCAGAGCATTGCAGAATGGGTAGCCAATGCAACTTCCTCATAAGGGGGGAGACGTGTTCCCACCTGGGTTGCTGAAAGACCAGCACATGCCTGATTTTGAACCAACTGCAGTCTCTTAATGATACAGTGGTATGCCAAAATAAAGTGAATTGGCATAGTCAAGTGGGAGATCACCATGGCTAGAACAGCCTGTAATAGTGCTTCTCTTGTCAGCAGTCTGCTGATTTTCCTAATTTTCCTAAGTTGGTGATGGCAGGTCGAGGTTACTGATGTGATTTGGGTGTTCATTGATAGATCGTTGTTAATTATCACCCCAAGACATTTTGCTTGGGAAGACGGAATGGGGGGGGGGGGGGGGGGGAGTGCCCAACTCGTTTGGCCAGAACCGAGGACTCTAGAGGTTCTTGGTGCCTTCTAACAGGACCAGTTCTGTTTTATCCAGGTTGAGTTTCAGCAGATTGCTATTCATCCAATCCCGGATATGTAGCTTTAAATTCAGGTGCAGAGTCAGGGGTATTATTGATGATAAATATAAGCTGTAAGTCGTCCGCATAGTTAAAAGTGCTCACCTTCCTGGTTTTTAGGGACTGAATCCATGGAAGGAGGTAAAGATTGAATGATGGGGGGGATAGTGAAGATCCCTGGGGTACTCCACAGGAAACACTCTTTTTCGGCGCAGTGCACTCGAATAGACTGACTGATTGCTAGCGGCCCTCCAGAAAAGACCTTATCCATCTGAGGGCTGATCCCTGAAGACCAGCGGCACTGACGGGGTCGATTAGGATGTTATGATCGATCGTGTCAAATGCCGTTGACAGGTCCAGCAGTACCAGAGCCTGAGGAGAGCCATTGGCTATTTTGTTCCGAAGAGTGTTCAGGACGGTCAGTATGACTGTCTCCGTAGAATGAGCTGGGTGAAACCCTGCTTGGCGGGGATTGAGGTATTTAGACTGTTCGATGAAGGCACATAGACATCTAGCTACATGAGATTCAAGTGCCTTAGCCAGATACGGAAGCAGCGAAATAGGTCGTTGATTAGTCAGTATCTCAGGGTCAGCCCCTGATTTCTTCAAGAGGGGGACAATAATAGCTACTTTAAAGGCACTCTGGACAATGCCCTGAGGCAATGACTCATTTAGAAGAGAGAGTGCAGGCGTAGGAAGTAGAGAGAGAACCTCTTTTAGAACATAGGATGGGCAGCTGTACCTTGGGGATCCTGATTTTACTTTGGACAGGAGGGCTGGGAAGTCCAGCCTGTCTATCACTGGAGAAGTGGGTGTTTTCCAGTATCGTTGATGGTGCCCTAGACCTAGTGTTCTTTAAAATACTGTCCTTGATTGCAATAATTGTATCTATATAAAAAAAGTGTTGAGAGGATTACACAGCGCTTGGGATGGTGTAGGTTTCACTGTGACTCGATCGGGGTTTGAAAGTTCATTAATGATGGAAAAAATGTCTTTCGACTTATCAGAGGAGTTCATGATTTTGGCGGAAAAGTATGTGGTCTTAGCTGTACAAATAACTTTTTTATAAAGTTTAAGTTTGACTAGAAAGATCTCTCTCTTAGCCGAGGAGTAGCTACTTCTCCAATTCCTTTCCGCTTGGGGGAGGGCTAGTTTTTGAATTTTTAGGTCTGCTGAAAACCATTTCTGGGCCTCATGGCGCCGGACTGAATTCTCCCTCCTAAGCGGGGCGTGATCGTTGCAGGCCGCTATGAGCCAAGCAGTGAGATTAACAGCAATGGCTGTAACGGAGGACTGAATGACGGGAGCTGTATTGCTCAGTGTTGCCAGGAAGGAAGTTTTATCCAGATTCTTCCAATTCCTGGCCCTAGTCCCTCTGGCAACTGGTGGAGTGATCTTCATTATATTGTTGATGGTGAACTGTATTAAATGATGGTCAGACCATGTGCAAGGGGAGACTGTCAAGGCAAAAACTGGAGTATTAACCAACCAGGCATGGTCTAAAATATGTCCCTTGTGCGTAGCCAGAGTTACCCACTGGGTGAAATTCAGTCCATTGAGTAGATCATTCACTTGTTCCACGTGTGGCCTGCCCAGAGCATCGTTGGCCCAGTAGTTAAAATCGCCGATCAGTAATGTATTAGCATGGTTCATCGTAAGGTAAGCCATCTGTTCTCCAAGAGAGTGGGGGAACAGGGGCATACTCTGGGAAGGTCTATATAATAAGACGCAGATCAGTAGAGCCGATGCAGACTCTAGTTTTGATAACTAGGTTATCCACCTTGTTTAAGGCTAATGGTGCTAATGAGGTGAATTTTAACTCCTGACTTATGATGGCAGCTACTCCCCCGCCCACCTTTCCTAGGGGGCGGCTCGCATGCAGGATATGGTAGTTGTTTGGGAGTGCCGCCAAAATGTCAGGGGCAGAATCTAGGCATAACCATGTTTCTATAATAGCAGAATATCTGGGCATGTTTAATCTAGTAGATGGAGGATGTCCAATTTGTGTTTAGGCAAGGAGCGAGTATTCAAGTATATGATGCTTAGCTCAGATGTTTTTGAGTGGTTTAAGCACCTATGGAGTCTATTCTGGTTGAGTTCTGTCTTATGTTGGGTGTCTGTGATTTCTGGAAAGACTGACCTAGCTGCCATGATTCCCAGCTCGGTCAGTCTACAACTGACAGAGGGCTCAAGTGGCTGATCTCCTGATCGAAGGGATTTTAGACAGGACTGAGTAGAAGTCAGACAACGGGCATAGTGACTAGCCCCTAGCCCCATACTGGTGCGGATGGGTGCAGACGGGCTTGCCTTTGGAGCGCCTTTGGCGTGCCGCTGGCGCTCCCGCACTGCAGCCGCCATTAAATGGCAGTTACCGATTTACTACTACTACCCGCCTCCCGTGGTACCGCCCCTAATGGGAGTGTCACCAGGAAGTTTAGCTCAGCCCCACGGCAGCAGGGAGCCAAGCCGGTGAGCGAGTGAAACGATCAAATTTTTAATAAGCATCAAATTCATAACCGTTTTGGCAAGTTTAAAACAGGTTTAAAACAACTAATGTGCGGCAGAGCGGCAGCGCTATCCATCTCATGTTTGCTGTCTTTAATAATGAAGGTGTTCCTAAAGTTAAGGGCCTAGTTACTTCCTATTGTTTTTCTGAAATTAACTTTAAAATAAGTGCTTGCTGTATATTTAGAAGTTTTTTTATGTTAGTGTCGAGTTCACAGCAGCCCAGTGCTGCTGCTCCTCAGGGGGCCGCATGTAGAGGTCAGGAGGGCCGCAAGTATCAGGGCACTAAGGTATACTTAATAAATAAAAATTCTAGCAATCTAGTCTAGAATTTTCAATTTTATTAAGGACTCTGAGGCAAGGATTATGCTTTCTTTCTTTGCTGTTTATTAAAGTAGTTTCTCACAGCAGCCAATCAAATTAAACGTTTAACATAAACTACATTTCTCATCATTCCTTGTTATAACATCATCATCTTGACACCATTTTGAACCCTCTATTCTTTGCCTCCTCTACTTCCATGCAGAAACAAAACCATATGTCTCAATTGGACTCAACAGTCTAAGGTATACTTAATAAATAAAAATTCTAGCAATCTAGTCTAGAATTTTCAATTTTATTAAGGACTCTGAGGCAAGGATTATGCTTTCTTTCTTTGCTGTTTATTAAAGTAGTTTCTCACAGCAGCCAATCAAATTAAACGTTTAACATAAACTACATTTCTCATCATTCCTTGTTATAACATCATCATCTTGACACCATTTTGAACCCTCTATTCTTTGCCTCCTCTCCTTCCATGCAGAAACAAAACCATATGTCTCAATTGGACTCAACAGTCTAAACTGAACCAAGCAAAATGTCCTCCAGAAACGATGGCCAAGAGCCGGAACTGTTCGCACGACTATCCAGAGGAGTTCAGCACAGCACATAGTTAGTCCATATGCTCTCTTTTATTCCTGCTTCTGGTCATTATCTAGAAGGAAACAAAGAAATACGCATACTCTCCATACTATTAAGAGAAATCGATGGCAATAATCAGTGACATGGAGTATCAGGGTGGGTTGAAGCTTTCTTATAAAAAATAGTAAGCAGTTTGGAGAACGTCCACCGGGTGGGATAATCCTCGCCTTTCAAGTCCATACTGGAATTAGACATTCTAGACCAGATAACTACCAAGATTTTTTATTCTGTGCAAGGACTGGAGGCTTTGGTTTATGCTTGTTCAGAGCTTTTGGAGCACCACTGAGGCCACATCTAGAAACGGTTTGTAATAAAAGGATTTTAAGGTGGATTCAGTGGACAAATCTGCAGCTCTCAAGATATCCTTTAGTTTAGAACCTAGATAATTGGTTTGGAGAACATCTCTCCTCTTACAGAATGAACTCTGAATCTGTCAATGTTTATCCCAGCCTCCACCATTAACCATCCAACCCATCTTGCTAGTGTGGCAGAACAGACTTGATGAAAAGGGTTTTAAAGAGCAATAAGCAGTTGGACACCAGTGTATTGCCTGAACACTCTAGTGCGATCCTCGCACTCTTTTAATCCTTGGATAATACACAATTTTGGGTTGTCAGGGAAGCGAGGAAATGAGATTTGCTTCGAAAATGGTTTAGTTCTCTTTCAAAGTTGAAACATAACCCCTTCTGGAATAACATGCCTCCCTGCTAAGTCCTTGGCTTAAAGATCTGATACCCTCCTGGAGGAGAATAGGCAAAGAAGGATAGTCAGCTTCACAGAAAGTTATTTCTTGTTTAGCTCTATATTAGCAGGCCATTTCTGAAGGAAATTTAACACAATGTGCACGTCCCACAAATGACTGTATTTGGGTTGAGGGGGGTTAGCCAGCCTTACATAACTCAACTAACACCGGAGGATGCTTACCAATTGGCTTCCCACTTACTAATGTGTGACTGGCTGAAATAGCTGATTGTTGGTTGTTCACTGAGGTGTAAGCCAGACCACTAGAAGCTAGTTCTGCTAGAAAGTTAATCACAAAGGTAACCGGGGGCCACAAGGGATCCAGACTTCATTTGTCACACCAACCCAGTCATCTTCGCCAAGCTGAAGAGTATCTCTTGTGAGTGGAGGCAAACCAGGATTGAGCTATGAAACTATCCGGTTGTTCTGATAAGCCTGGTAGGAGCCAGCATCTCCTAAAAATTTCCCAGGCCAGGAGGTGCAAGAGGATGTAGAAGTCCTGCTGAATCTGCCAAAAGATCCGGGAGCATGAGAAGGCGGATAGGAGAGTCACAGGAAGTCTCTAGAAGTACAGGAAACCAAAACTGTGCTCTCCAGAGTAGTGTCACCTGTATCAATTCTGCTCTCTAGTTTCACACCGGAGCCGACACTCTGGGAATCCTCAGAAAGAGAGGAAAGGCCTACTTTATATAGAAACAAGTTATAACTGAACAAATCAATCACTGACAAGGTGCGGTAGGCAGAGAAATACCCTCGTAGTTTTGGTGGTGTTGCAAATGTAATCAATCATCCATCTTTATGTTCACCATCAGTAGATCGGAACAGTGACAAAGTGCTATATGCCCAAAACACCCTTGAGTCATGAGTGGTGTCGCAAACTGAATCCAGTATGTTTTTTAATTCACCGTCAGTAGATCGGTACAGCGACAAAGTGCTATAGGCCGAAAATCACTCGAGTCATGAGTGGTGTTGCAAAATGAATCCAGTATGTTTTTGAGTTCACCGTCAGTAAATCGGTGCAATGAAATTCAGTCTCGCTCTTGCTAGAGTTTTGTACCTATTGCCGTGGAAGTCAAGGCCACCACTGGGAACACTTGTGTCATTACTAATTGTCAGACCTTTTTGGGCAGGCCAAAGAATGGATGGATGATAGGCTGGATATTTCGATTGATTTAGATAAAGCAGGTACCTCTTTCGCACACTTGGGAAGGCAGAACTGGGAGACTCTTTTATTTCCAAAATCAAAGTGTTATTAATTCCCAACTGTGCAAATAAACCATGGGGGGCATCTGATCAAGACCAATCAAAATGGAGAAGGTGACGCACAAGGGGGGTAGCTCTTTTCGTCTTACTCACCATGGAGCCCCTAGTTGCAGCTATTCGAGCTTCCAATATAATCATGCACATTCACATCCACCCCGCTTGCCAAGGTCAAGTAAAATGTATTCTTTATGCAGACAATATCTTGCGTGTCGTGTCCACCCCAGCTCAGGAGCACACAAATGATCACAGCACACATGGAGCTCTATAGCACATGTCTTTTTTCTTCGGCATGCATCCGTTAACTGAACGCAATACGTAAGACTTTACTGACCACACCCAAATACCTCCCAACTGATTATGTAACTTTGTAAGGAGTCCATCAAGGACTGCAAGATTCCTGCTGCACATGCTCACACGACACTACACCAACAGTCACAGCCTCAGATATTCCTTTGACCACTTTTCACTCATGGTACTCTTGGGGATTAAAATAAACTTCTATATGTATGAAGTATTGCCCATGACACAAGATTGATAGGACCACTCTATTCATTGGGTACCTACGGGATGGAAATACTTTGGAATAATGGCTAATAGGGGCTTGAGAAAATTGTGGAAGAAAACCAATGCCCTCTAATTTACAAGACATGAAACGAAATCACAATTTAGGTCCATCAAAAACCATTCTTGGAGGGCAAAATAAAGGTGATCAGAATAGTTGTGGCCCCCCATAACAACTTTTTGTACAAAATTCTCTCTTTATCGATCCACAAATTCATTCTACTCTGTATCACTGCTGACATTAAAGTCTTCATAAGGTATGGAACATGTCCAATGCTGAAACCCTGCAAACACCTTGCACGCCCAACATCTGAGCTCCTCGGGGTAGCACACATTGACTTCTATAACAGGCATATCAACTATCGCAGTTGGCCGGCTTCATGGCAATACCAGACTGTTGAACTTGCTGTGCAGACCTACAGGAAGAATTACTTCACTGTAGGCAAAATTTAGTCCTGTTATGTTGGTATAGAACTCTATCGCCTGATCTATATAATCCTATACTTAGAGCAATGATTGTTACTTGGAAATATGTTCACAGGGACCTTGGAGTAGACCTCCTGCTCCATCAGACTGCACCCATTTGGGATAATGTAGGAATCCTGATAGGAGGCACTACGATCAAATTGATGAAGCCGAAGGAAAAGGCAATTTTACCAGTGGATCAATTATTGGATGGAGGCTTTGAGGTCGTTTGACTTACCTCAGAGTTTCAGCTACAGCTCACTCATACCCGGCAGTTTCGCATGCTCTCTCATTGTCTCCAGAAATGGTTGTCGCTGGAGCCGACTACCTTACACAGCACCTATTTTACAATATGTCAGTACTTGGTGTGGGGAGGGGTTAATAGCTGGAGTAGTCTTTGGCCTCAGTGGGGTGCTCATTGACAGCTACTTCACTAAAAATGTGGGAAACGTAGTATATTGTTCTGGCAAGCAGTGCCACAAAGTGACAACTCCAAAGAGGAATAGGCCTTCTTATTTCTCACATGACAAATTGATCAAGGAAGCAAGGCTCAAGTTGTCTTACTTGAAGATACTTCACAGTTGTTATTGGTCTCTACTCAATTGCATTGGGCCGGCCCCTTGCACCACTAAAGTGTTGGAGGTGTTCTTAAAAGGGCTTATCTTGCGTCATATACTGTGGAGTGGCACACCATGACTATAGTGTACTGGACTGCTGTAGGGAATGCTATGTCTGCTATTGCCACTTTTTTTTTTCCTTGCGCGACCCATTTGACACTCTTGCATTGGGTATCTGACATAAAGACCTTACCAGTACATAGACGGCTTGCAATATCGCTGGCTATTGCTGAAACCTGTATGCTGATGCACTGGAGAAAACCTGTGGTGCCCACACATGATGAATGGCTGTCTGAACGCATGTAGATAGCCTCACATGAACGCATGATTTAAAAGATATATAACCACAACCCGGATGCCATCTTCCTGACGGAGACATGGCTCACGCCCCATTCAGAGCCAGACTTAGTCACCGCCCTTCCCCCTGGGTTCCAGATCCATAGAATGGACCGGACCAAGGGAAGAGGGGGAGGCCTGGCTATCATTCTAAAAGAGAAATACTGCGGGCGCATTTCGACCGAAGCTATCCCCGAATGCGAAAGCTTCACATTCAGAATAGACTTCTCTGCGAACAGCTCCTTTTCTGGTACCTTGATATACCGCCCCCCAGATTCAGGAAAACTGTTCATTAGGTCTCTACCAGGTATCATTGCGAATCGGCTTCTAACCCCGGCTAATTACACAGTTCTAGGAGATTTTAACTTCCATTTTGACTCCCCCACAGACCTTGTTGCTAGGGAATTAACAGAGGACCTGGCAGCTCTGCAATTGACTCAGTTGGTGAGGTCCCCCACCCATGAAAAGGGAAACTTGCTCGACCCAATCTTTAGTAACTGCACCGGACTAACGGTCGGGCAACCCACTCGCCTCCCATGGACAGACCATTTTCTAATCCCATTCACTTGGTCTACCATCAAACCTCCCTCATTGCCTCCTCGTTCTATAACTAGGAGGAATTGGAAAAAACTTTCCATAGAGCCATGGACAACTATCCTTGAAGACTCCCGTCCTCCTCCCTGTACTAACCCCAACCAAGCAAATAACAACTATGAGGGTTGGATCAGGAAATCACTGGACACGATCCTTCCTCTAAGGAAATCCGCTCCCAAGAGAGCACACAAGTCCGCTCCCTGGTTCTCAGATTCCCTGAGAGACTTGAAACGCCTCTGCAGGAAAAAAGAGAGAGCCTGGAGAATAGATTTCCTCCCAGAAAACAAAAAACACTATAAAGAGGCTATTAAGGCCTATAGAAATGGGGTAAGAACAGCTCAGTCCGCCTACTTTGCAGACCAAATAATGGCAGCAAAATCAAAACCCAAGGAGATCTTCCATCTGGTCAAGAAATGCATTACTGTCAACACTGCCCCCCCAGTCCCGAAATCACTAGAGCAATGTAATGAACTGGCAGACTTTTTTCACAATAAAGTTACGCAGATCTATTCTGCTTTCCCGGTAACAGCTAACAATTCAACTAACCAAAGCCCCCTTAACAGTTCCCTCCTGCAAGGACAACCTATGCTGGATCATTTCTCCTTACTAAACTTGGAGACACTGCAACAACTGGCAGTCCAAGTCAAATCTGGGTCTCCCCTCGACCCTGTCCCACCAGAAATACTGCTCCAGGCAGGCCAAGCCATCCTTCCAGTAGTGCTAGAGCTCCTTAATTCATCCATTTCCTCCTGCACAGTACCTACCGGGTGGAAGAAAGCCATGGTACGGGCTCTGTTAAAGAAACCCACCCTCAATCCAGAAGATCACTCTAGCTACCGTCCAATTTCATTACTTCCCTGGGTAAGTAAAGTTCTAGAAAAACACATAAATACCCAGTTGACACAATTTCTGGAAAGCCATGCACTCCTGGACCCATCCCAGACAGGTTTCAGGCCAAAACATGGCACTGAAACTGCGTTACTGGCAGTCGTTGAAGAGTCTCGAAGGATACTGGATCAAGGAGGATCAGTGGCAGTGATCCTCCTTGATCTAAGTGCAGCCTTCGACACGGTCAGCCACGCCACTCTGTTGAACCGTCTGCATAACATTGGTGTCGGAGGCGACGCCCTAAAATGGCTGGAATCATTCCTGCATAATAGATCCTTCCAGATCTTTGATGGGGATATAACATCAGTCAGAAAACCCCTAGACTGTGGAGTACCACAGGGCTCCTCTCTGAGTCCTGTGCTCTTCAATGTCTATATGAAACCATTGGCCGGGCTCGTCGAACCATCAGGCATAAAAATTGTATCATATGCCGACGATACCCAGCTAGTGGTTTCATTGACGCAGGAAAGCACCGGCCACACCTCAGGAAACCTGATAAACTGCCTGGAGGATATAAAAAAGTGGATGACAGGCTCTTCATTAAAGCTGAATGGAGATAAAACGGAGCTCATGCTCCTAGGCACCGCTTCACCCACCTTAATCCCTTCCAGGTGGCCTGGATGTTTGGGCACACCCCCCATCCCCAAAGAGAGTGTAAAAAGCCTGGGAGTATGGCTGGATAAAAATCTCTCCTTCTCCACCCAGGCCACTAAACTCTCCGCTATCTGTCTTGGCTTACTTAGAACACTAAGGAAGGTCCTCCCCCTCCTCCCTAGGGAAGCTAAACAAGTGGCAGTTCAGGGCCTGATCCAGTCCCGGCTGGACTCAAATAACGCTCTGTATGTGGGGGCCCCAGAGCTGTCCACGCGTAAACTGCAGGTCATCCAAAACTGCGCAGCACGCATGTTGCTGCAGATTCCTAGGACGCAGTCTGCAAAATCTGCCCTGGCCGCCCTACACTGGCTCCCAGTAAAGCAGAGAGTGGCATTTAAGGCACTATGCATCGCCCATCGAGCTTTCTGGGGGTCTGGTCCAAGGATCCTCAACAAACTGGTTACTAATACCATCCTAACAGAAACCTTCGATCTACGGAAGCTTTTTTAGCCGTAGTCCCAAGAGTGCGAAGAGCCAGGACCGGAGGAAGGATGTTCTCCTTAAACGCCGCGAAGATGTGGAACACACTCCCGCTACAAATCAGGTCCAACCCCAACTTACTCTCATTCCGAAAGCAGCTGAAAACGTACCTGTTTGCTAGGTCCACCTAAGCTCGTTTTCCATCCCTCATCAGTTTTGTTTTTTATGCCTTTAGCGCTTGGACGCCCATTGGGCAGCAATCGCGCTTTATAAATCACAATACAATACAATACAACAAGTGGGCACTTTTCAGACACATTTGGGTACCTTTTATGCTCTCGGAACAGGCTAGGGAGCATAGCTGATCCCAGACACCGGGAGCCATGTGGGAAGCTCTGGAAAATTATTGGTCCTTGTCTCCGTCCCTCACCTTAAGTATTCCTGTTATCCCTACTCTTAGCCTTGATTTCTGTTCTGTTTGATTTATTTTTTAATATTCCAGTTTTGGTGCTCTTCATTCACCACTATCCTTGATGAGTTAGAAGGTACCCTAGTACATGCGTTTTATTTTCTGCTCCGTATATCTGGCTGGACTTTGTTGAGCAGCAAATTGCTTATTGATGTCCTTGGACACTGGTTGTATTTTTATAAAACCCTAATAAAAATTGTTTTAAAAATGTTTTAAACTTAAAAGTATTTCTCGCATTCTCAGCAGCCATCTGATACATTAGAGACTTTTCTTATTCGGGATTTATTGTCATTTGGTAGTTAACTTTTGTTACTCACCTCAAACAACTGACTATAGTTGGCCAATACAATTAGACTACATTTAAATTGAATTAGTGATTATATAGGTGACGCCTCTGAGCTTTGTATGCTTTTGTTAAAAATGCCAAGAAAATGCCACGCTTTTTGGAGGCAACAGGAGCAGCAAAGTCTCTGCATTGTAAATCTACAAAATGTGTCATTTGGTACATTTGAGTTGTTCGATGTGTTTGGATTTTGATCAGTAGAAACAGCGAGGCATGATCTATCCCATCCCTGCTGTGCGTGACGTAATAATAGTTGTGAAAACACAGATTTTTGCTATTTCGGTGTTCGTTTTTTTTCAGTTGTGGCAATGGTGTGCTCTATTTCAATAGTTTCGGTGAAATAAACCCGTTCCCTGGTCAGTTTGCTCAGTTTAATCTTCCTGTTCTTTTTCGGTTTCTTCAGTTACAAAACTGTCAAAGGCATGTTGTCCGCTTCCATTATAATTCAGCATTGACAACTGGAACACGCCTGCTGTGAGCTAACTTGTAAAACAAATGTCTAACTATAGCTGCCACAATATTGCCCATATGTGACTTGTTTTGGCTATTTCTGACCACATTCTGGCTATTCATGTCAAATAGCGACAGGTCCGTTCTCTATTATGGGTGCTCTTGGGAACTTTCTGGCTATACATGGTATAAAAGTGGCCATCCTTGGCAAAGTGTGACTGTTCATGTTAACTTCTGGCTGCTCTGCCATAGTAGTGGACTAATTTTGACATATTGTGGTATCCCTGAAAAACGTCTGGCTATTCTGATACAGTGGTCGTCCATCCTTGACATATTGTGGGCAATCATACTTTGTGGGTAGAAGATCAGAGCTGTGTCAATCTTATTATCATCTTCATATGGAAGGGACATGGTGAATTTCACTGCTTCACTTCCTGAGTTTTACCACAAACAATGCCTGCAGCAAGCACACATGTATGCAACACACCACCCAGCCAGCAAATCTTAGAAAGCTCACAGTTCCTCGTTTCGACATCCTCTCGCCAAACGTCTCCTTCTTCACAGAAACCTGGACCAACGCCTCCTCCGCCCTTGGCCTCACCACCACCATCTCCGACAGGTACAAGATCCAGATGAAAGGCCACCCCAACCGCCCAGGAGGAGGACTCCCAATCGCACACAAGAGCTCCCTCCGACTCTCCACATCCACCACGAACGACTCCTCCACCACCACCAAACACCTTCACTTCCAGATCCAGCCCAGCCCTAGAACCACCCTACACAGCAACCTCACATACAGACCCCCCGGACCTCGAAATGCGTTCACCACTACCATCACCGACCTTGTGGCACCCCACGCCATCGCCTCCACAGTCTACATACTCATCGGAGACCTCAACTTCCACCTCGACAACCTCAGCGACCCCAACTCCTCAGCTCTCCTGGACAACCTCGTCAAACTCGGACTGCAACAGCTCGTCACCACCCCCACCGACAAGGCGGGACACACCCTCGACCCCATCTTCGCAGGAGGCAACAACGAAGCTACACCTCGCAGCCCCTCTGGACAGACTACCTCTGCATTCACTTCCACTTTAACAAACCCACCGCCTCCAAACCTACACCCCGTCCACCACAAAGGAACTGGAGCAAGGTCATCAAGAAAAACCTCTAATCCACCGTCAACCGTGATGCCCCTTCCACCCCGACCGACGCCAACCTCACCGCCAAAGAGCTACACAGATGGATCACCATCTGCGCAGACGAACTTGCACCCCATGGCATCCCCAACAGACAGAGCCCAAGAAAGGCCACCTGGTTCACCACCGACCACCAACAAACCAGACGCACCTGCAGACGTCTCGAAAAGAACTGGAGGAACAGCAAATCTCCGGAAGATCGCACCGCATACAAGAACGCCATGATAGAGCACCACCAACTCATCAGATCAACCAAAAGGTCCTTCATCCAAAACAAGATCACCAGCAACTCGAAGGAACTCTTCAGCATCATTCAAGAATTCACTAAACCCCCCCCAGCAAAGCCACAGACATCACCCCCTCCCAGGACCTCTGCAACAAGCTCAGCACCTACTTCCATCTGAAAATCAAGTCCCTCTACGGCAACTTCAACAAACTGACACCGGACGGTGAAACCACAAACTCCTTCAAGCAATGCCAGTTAACTCACCATCTCCACCTGGACCCCAGCCACCACAGAAGACACCGAATCAACCATGAAAGGCATCCACTCAGGAGCACCCACAGACCCCTGCCCTCCCCTCATCTTCCACAGAGCCGCCAGCGCACCGGAACTGCGACGCACCATCAAAACCTACATCTTTCCCGATGACTGGAAATGCACAGAAGTCAAGCCCCTTCTCAAGAAACCCTTGGCAGATCTTTCGGACCTCAAGAACTACCAACCCATCTCTCTCCCCCACTTCACGGCCAAAGTCACTGTGAATACCGTCAATGCCCAACTAACAAAATTCATTGAAGAGAACTTCATCCTCGACCCCTCCCAATCCGGATTCCGGAGCAACAATAGCACTCAGACCGCCCTACTCGCCGCCACAGACTACATCCGCACCCTCCTCGACCAAGGCCACACGGCGGCCCTTATCCAACTCGAACTCTCCGCAGCTTTTGACACCATCTCCCACCGCACTCTCGCTGCCAGACTTCACGACCCCGGCATACAGGGAACCGCCCTCAAATAGTTCTGCTCCTTCCTCACTGGCAGAACTGTAAGAATCAGACTGACCCCCCCCCTTCCTCTCCGAACACACAGAGATCAACTGCGGAGTACCTCTAGGATCATCTCTCAGCCCTACGCTCTTCAACATCTACATGGCCCCCCTAGCCACCATCGTCAGACAGCACGGACTCAACATAGTCTCCTATGCTGCCGAGACCCAGCTCATCCTCTCCCTCGGCAAGGATCCCGCCGCCACCCAACTCAGCTTCCAGGAAGCAATGAAGGACGTCGCATCCTGGATGAGCAGCAGCTGCCTGAAGCACAACTCCAAAAAGACAGAGGTCCTCATCCTCGGACCCTCTCCCACCGCTTGGGACAATACCTGGTGACCCACCACCCTCAGCAGCCCGCCCACCCCCATGGACCATGCCCGGAACCTCAGCATCGTACTCGTCTCCTCCCTCTCCATGACCTGACAGGTCAACGCCGTCGCCTCCACCTGCTTCATCACCCTCCACATCCTTCTCAAGACCTACAAATGGATCCCCCCCGAATCAAGAAAGACAGTCACCCACGCATGCATAACCAGCAGACTGGACTACAGAAACGCCCACTGCACCGAAATCAATAAGTCTCTCATACAGAACACTGCAGCCAGACTCGTCCTTGGCATCCCTCGACAAGAACACATCTCCCAACACTTACGAGACCTCCACTAGCTCCCCGTCGAGAAGAGAGTAACCTTCAAGATCCTCACCCACGGCTACAAATGCCTCCACAACACTGAACCCCAATACCTCAACGAAAGAATATCCTTCCACGTGCCCTAGAGAAACCTCCGATCCGCCGACCTCGCCCTCGCCAAAACCCTGCGTGTCCACAGAGCCAGAAGTGGCAGAAGAGCCTTCTCCTACATCGCGACCAAGACCTAGAACGAGCTCCGAGTCGACATCAGATGCGCCCCCTCTCTGCACATCTTCAGAAAGACCCTCAAGACCTGTCTCTTCGGCTGACCAGAGTTGCTTACCCTCACCCAACCCCCCACCCTTCAGCACCTTGAGACCCTCACGGGTGAATAGTGCTCTTAAAAATTCCCTCATTAACTAATTTACAAATGGGGGAACTTTTTTTGAGCAACTAGTATTTTGGTGCCTGGGCATCTTTTCTATGCCAGTCCGACCCCGATTTTAGGTGGCAGTCGTGCAAGAAAAGGACAGTTTAAGTGCTGGTAAGGGTATGTGCCCGTGTCTCACCTTTAACAGATCAGTAGGTACAGCTGATCATAAGAACTGTGTAGAAACTGGAGGCGAGAGTACCATGTATGTTATTGTCTGCAACAGTGCTTAATTTGAGCCGGTGGTGTCTGGTTCTCAGCTTCGTCATTTAACTCCTTTTTCCGCGGCGCAAAGTCCGCCGCGGTGCGGGAGTTCTATCAGGTGGGCGGACCGTGTCGGCCAACGGACGTGCGCAGCACTTGCGAGGTAGTGCTCGCGACAGCTGTTAGACGACGGGCGCACTTAACGGGTTAATTTCTCAGCACCGGCACTAGTGACAGTCTGCCACATGGTGGCACTGTCTGTTTAATTTTGAAAGGAGCCCAACCGCCATGTTTATTGAGTAACTTTGCCTTGACAATGAACGACAGCAACCTCTCACGCCATCATTATAGCTTTGTGTGACCTGAAAATGTCTGATTTGTCACACTTGTAGGAATGAGATGGTTAGTACTTATGTTGGTCCTGTCATTGGCAGCACCGGCAGGGTATGGGTGGTGCAGGCTGCAGTGGGCTTTCGAGAAGGGCCCTGGCACTTATTATTATTATTATTTTTTACAAATTAAGCACTGATCTACGCCTTATTGGTCTGTGCCATTTGTGTACCTAGGGCTTGGTGTCCAGAAGCTCTGGCTATGTAAAATACCAATGTGTGTAGGCGATCCGCTACCTTCTCTGTGCTTGTAGCTGCTTTCTTACCTATGGCTAACGGGTGTGTGACTGCTCAGCCTGTGCCTCACAGCATTTTTTGTGTGTACGTGAGTGCGAAATATTAGTGTACGTCTTTACGTATTACAAAATTTGGCAGAAAAGAGAGTTTGGCTGAATTTGTCAATATGACTGGTTCAGATCAACTGAGACTCTGAAGTGTGCATGGCTGTGTATGGTGTAGAGCTGTGCACTGTCTTAATGTTTGTACAACTCTTCCTGTCCTGTGTAGTGTCATAGCAAGAGTCTCATGGGACATAACTAGGGTTCCCAGTTTTATGGTATTTATTCTTTTAACATTTCCGTCTATATTTATCCATATTTATTTCAGGCCATTTTATCTGTATTTATCCATATTTATTTAGTGTTTTGCAGATAAATGAAGTTGTAAAATTGTACATTTCCCTATTTATTTAACTGATAGACACACAGTCATACTTTGATGTCTGTTGTGTTTTAGCTATTTAAGCTGCTAAATACTACATATCAAAACGTCCACTGGTAAATATTAGCACTATACCACAAATGTATGTTGACGTATACCGTTATTTAAAGAAAATTCATCCTGTTTTTTAACTTCCCGTGCTGTCCATCTGATCAGCTGTTAGGCTATAATTCATGAAAGACAGCGCAGAGAGTCACATTAAAGAAGCCCAGTTTTCTGTATTTGTCCACTTTTAAAAATAAATGCAAACAGAAAACATATTCCTTTCTGTCTGTATTTATCTGTAAAAATCTGTAAACAACGGAAAACCGGGAGCCTTAGACAGAACACAAGCAAAAACAAGCATTGGCATAGCCAATAGGTCTCGCCTTTGGGACCTTATAAGTGTTTAGCCATGCAACAGTTGCATAACTAAATACTTATAAGGGCCCAAAAGCGAGACCTATTGGCTATGCAAAGCGGCCGTAAAAGTGAAAGTGATCGCGATCAAACATCAAAGCGGCTGTGAAACCGAAAGTAATCGCGGTAAAGCGCGGCGCGCGCGCCCGTGCACATTCACTGTGGCTCTAGGCTGGCCTGGTAGCACTTTTTGGAGCCCTCTCAATAAGTCTCGCCAGACCAGCGCATGCGCTGGGTCAGGTGAGACCTAAAAAGGGCCCTCCAGCACCATGGTCGAGTAGTTTAAAAAAAAAAAACAGTTGTAATTTAGGTACAGTGGTTCCCCATACACACCCCTACACAGGTCCAATTGCTCGTGCTGTACTATTGATGGCTACACACGTCTTCCTTTGCATAGGTCGCTACAAGAACATACCCTGCAAGTTTGAGTGTGACTAGTTTGTTGTGATTACATCAGCTATTTTATTGCAGTTCAATTTCATTTTTTTGAGCGGCGCATGTGTGTAGCTTGATATTACTATGGTCACTGCTGGTATTGTTCTCAAACACGTACGTAAAGACAACTCATCATTTTCATCCAAAGGAATCCTCGGCCCATGTCTTACTGAGCTTTCCCCTGCTTTGAATGCAAAAGACGTGTTACAATTAAAGATGTAGTCTTGTAGGTTACAAAAGGAGCAGGTTTATGAGGTTTAGATCAGGTTACAGGTAAATCGGGTAAAGCCCCACCAGGAGCAGCATCCTGCTGCCCAGCCCTTCTTAATCCAGCTGTCCACTCATCCAAGAACAAACACTCTCAACACTCCAACCATCCAATGACCTCACTCACGGGCTGAGCAGTCCAAGACTGTGAGGAGAGTGCTTAAGATAGCAAGAGGCCACAATGAGACGTTTTGGATTAAAGCCCCTATTTAGGGAATTGCAGGTTCATGTCTGTCAACAGTCAATCATTGCTTTCAGGGCTCCTTGCCCAGTTTGTGAAATTTATGGGCCAGGTTAAAGTGAGACTTGACAGTCAAAGAACTCTGGAAGAATGGAATTGTACTTTAGAAGTTTCATTTCGCATGGGGATGTTGAAATCTGAATCCCCTCATATTTAGTCTCTTTGATACAATTTGACCATGAGTATCTAGAACACTGATTAGCTTGATGTCATCTACGCTTTATATTTTTTAAATTTTGATGGGTTTTAGGTTTATCGTTTTAGAAATATGCTGAACGGCTCACTACAGTTTTTGAATTTCCCATTAGGCACTTTAACCTTGACGTTTTGCACTATGTTTTCTTGATACAAACTGTTGATGATTACCAGGACATTTTAGTGATGCTGTTTGGGATCAAATCTTTTTAATAGTTGCATGTTTTACTTAATTTTTAGGACTAAGTTTTAATTCAGATACAGACGAATTAATGTTTTAAAAATCATTTGAATGATTTGAATTAACTATTAAATAAAGTTATTGTTGCTGTTATTGTTCCTATCATAGATTTATTTGCCCGAAGCTTGGCAAGAATTATACATGTCTCCCTTAGGTGGTATCATCATGAATACAGCATATGTCTATATTACATCGTTGATGCACTCACATTACCTGTGAATGCCTGTCACTCAGCATTGGTGTTTCATTTAAGCTGAACATTTCTGGCTCATTTTGGTTTTTGTACTGAATATTGAGCATTGAATATCGTTCTACCTTAATTTCTTAGCCAAAATACTGAAAACACAACTATTGACAGGTGAGTGCATAAGAGGGAGGTGTATAATAACTATTTTTATCTCTACATCTAAGTACCTTGAAGACAGAAAAGTGTCTCAAACTGTTCAAGAATCGTTAACAACGCCATAGCAGCGGTGGACCATCTGGGGCGTCCTGCAGTCCTACTGCTGGCTGACATGGACAAAGTCTTTGATTCTTTTAGCTGGACCGATCTCTTCGCACTCCTGTGATAACTTAATATAGGCCCCAGATTCTGATCATACATAACTCGACTATATACGGATCTCACAGCCTCGGTGCGTGTGCCTGGCTTAGTCTCTCCCAGGTTCCCTATTAGTCGTGGCATCCGTCAAGGATGTCCCCTATCCCCATTTCTATTTGCTCTGGCCATGGTGCCATTAGCGGCATGGGTCAAGGTAGACGCTCTACTCCGAGGATTCGAATGGTTGCAAGAAGATTTGGGCAGCATAGCACTTTATGCTGATGATGTCCTTTTTTTCTCACTGACCCAAATAGAGCAGGCTCCAGATTGCTCCAAATCATGCAAATATTTGCTGAGACGTCCGGTCTATATATCAATGCCCGAAAATCTATCCTATGGCCGTTGCGGGTATAAGCAATCTGGGCATGTGGTCCACAGACTTGACCATTGCCACAGATGGGCTAAAATATCTAGGCATCTTTCTGTCCACCTCCCAGCCCACATCATGGGAACATAATCGTGCCCTGCTATCGGTACAAGTGAAAGAAGAGGTGAAGTCTTAGTCACATCTGCCCCTGTCATTATTTGGACGATCTGCCATCTTCAAGATGGTATCCCTCCCGCGTCTTTTGTACCAATTGCAGAATCACCCATACCCGATCTCGTCCCCCTGTTTCCGGCATATGAACCTGATATTAGGCCAATTCATGTGGGGGTGGAGGCATTGCCTGACTAGACCACCGAACATGTTTCCAGTCTACATATTGTGGGGGCATTGCAACCGCAAATATTCAATCATACCATGCAGTATCCCATTTCCTGGTGCTGAATGAAACGTGGTACCGCGACAAAAATGACCCGGCATGTGCAGTGGAACGCTGTTTGATGGGTGACACATCTCTCCATTCGTAATTATACATGGGCTCGGCGCTTCAGGCCCTACCGCCCGCGACGGGTGTGGTGTTCTGGGTCTGAAGGCAGTCGTTGTGTCGCATGGGATGGTGGGGTCGTCTTACAAGAGAAACTCCTCTGTGGCATAATGGCCTCCTGCCTCAGTTGGCCACACTAACTGGATTTCGAGGATGGGACGCTATAGGCATATCCACACTGGGAGTGTCAATGCACGGCCGGTCTCTCAAATCTTTTCAGAAGCTCCAAAGAGAATTTGCTATGCTGCACACTCAGTTCTATAAATACCTTCAATTTTAACATGCTCTGTCCCCGTACATTACAAACCTCAAAACCCTCCCGGAATTTAACCCATTCGAAGGTAAAGTGTTTATGGGAGACCTAGATGACCATAAAATCAGTAAGATTACCAATCTCTCGTCACTAATAGCTCCAGTACGCTCTGCACCCTCCGAGGGACCTGGCAGGAGGATCTGGGCCCGTTGGATGATGATGAGTGGACTGAGGCCCTGGAGTCCCCACGGGGTGCAGCTATCGTCTCGCATCTGTGCCATATCCAGTTCAGATACTTACATCGTGTATACTATAACCAGGTGCAAGATTGGGAGGGCTGGCCTAATAGCATCTCCTACATGTCTACGATGTGGAAACCGCAACAGTACCTTTATGCTCACAATCTGGCTGTGTGATGCGCTCACTAGGTTTTGGAGGGGGGTCATGACGTGCCTCTCCGAAGTGTTGGATTGGGATCTCCCCATTTCACCGAGATTGGCCTTATTACACATGACAGATGAGATCGGGGGCAATAGATATAAACAACACTTACTGTTCTTGGGCCTCACTTTGGCGAAACGGGACATTGTCAGACTATGTAAGGCTACTCCCTCCCTTCCTCCCACCCTTGCTGGGCATATGGAAAAAGGGTATGGACTTTTGCATGGGCATGGAAGTACCTATATTTAAAACTAGAGGATGCCCACAGAAACACCCCAAAATCTGGCAGAAATGGGCAGACTACTGGGGCCTTTATCTAGAGCCTCCGACCTTGATGACAATAGCTATAGAAAATTAGGGTTGATAGTGATGTAAATGTGTATAATACCATATGATTTAACAGCGTTGGAGACCTTGAGGTGCGGTGGGTGAATGCTGGGGAGTATAGCGAGGACATCGCACATTATGTTGTAGTGTGGAATGTTATTCTATTTTTGGAAAGCACTGATATCGACATTATGGCTGCACTTATATATGATGTAGTGTATATGCAAAGACAGAGGTGCCCTCGATGAAGACGCACTCCAAAAAGGCTTACTTTTATTAGGAATACAGAACAAGCAGGATCTTCCATTGCCTTAGATTTCATCAGCCTTGTGTTGTTTATATAAGCGAAATCGGCCATATGTGGATGTCAGCACAAATAAAAATTTGTTTTGAAAAAAAACAAATCAGTACCAACAGTCGAGGGAACATGTTGGGGGATCCTGTACATCTCTCCGTATCTGAAACTTGGCAAGTACAGGCAACCTGAATGTATTGGGCGGATAAGGGGTGGCACAGGCTGGCTAAAGTAATGTCGGTGAAGATTCTCTGCAGTGCCTTTATCCCAAGTCACATTTTTTCTTTGGATTACAAACAGTTGGGCTTCTAAAGCCCCAGGAACCCCTGTAGCTCCATCCATTTAAGTGACCTCCAAATAGGTCGTTTGTCAGATGACCTGGGTGAGTTCGTGTTGGGAAATCTGGTCATCTCTGCTTCACACTGGAAACAGCAGCTCACCCCTTCCCCTCAAGTCACAGCAACAAGGTGCTCCAG
The DNA here is from genome assembly GCF_964204655.1 of Triturus cristatus. NCBI lineage: Eukaryota > Metazoa > Chordata > Amphibia > Caudata > Salamandridae > Triturus > Triturus cristatus. Next base: position 1,689,602,100 of record NC_140590.1, read on the forward strand.
GAAACAGGACGCCATTCAGTACGCGTTGAGTGTCTAACAGAAACCGGTGGAGGTACTCCCTCTGTTTCTACACTCACGCAGGCCCTTCCATTCCCACTCGTTTATTTTAGCTCCATGTTTCCAGTGATATATAAAGGAATCCTGACGGCTCCTCTGCAGTGCGGTCATTTTTCACAGCGTATCGATCAGCTAGTCCTTTCGCTAAAACATAAAACAGCCTGATTAGTTTGAGCAATGAAATGAAAGCTCAGAACTTTACTCAAGGGTAGGGGACCATGGTTACTACTGTAAGCTAAGGTAGGGACGGGGTTGTGAGCATATGTTCCTCCTTTTCAAAGGGGTGTATTCCGGTCAATAGGGTAATTCCTTATTTGAATGCAATACACTACAAGTAGATTTGAGTGAGAATAGTTCTTTTTATTCAGCACTTGATTAAGCCCATTTCACTCATCATAAATTTTTCATAGAAAACGTTGTTAAGGAAAGTGAACAGCTGACACGTGTTTCGCCCTGTGTGGCGGGTAGAGCCAGGTCTTTCTCCAGGCTAGTAATATCGTTCCAGCAAACATTGTCTCAACGTTCCAAGATTGTAACAGAACATTGTTTTTGTAGCATCCAAATTTTCTAAGTAGATCCAGTGTCGTCTCACGTCTAGTCCCCAGTTGATTCCGCTACTTTGAAATTTGGATGCTATAAAAACAATGTATAATGAGTGAAATGGGCTTAATCAAGTGGTGAATAAAAAGAACTATTCTCACTCGAATCTACTTGTATTGTATTGCATTCAAATAAGGAATTGCCCTATTGACCGGAATACACCCCTTTGAAAAGGAGGAACATATGCTCACAACCCCGTCCCTACTTGTTCTTTCGAGGCTGAAAAGGTCCAGAGCCTTGAGCAAAGTTCCTCCGGAAATCTAGGGATTCGTATCCGGATTAGGGATCTCTGGACTGTTCTCCTTTACCCTAACCTTCATTACTACTGTAAGCTGATACTACACTGAGATGAAGGCATGGAGGACTCCTAATCTACCGGCCAAGCTGACTATGCGTGCATGACCTGCTACCTCAATAGCCAGACTTCAAGTGCTATTCACTCCCTCAGACATCCAGCCCACGGTGAACATTCTATTGTGACATCACACATTCCTACCAGCCTACAGTGAACACTACTTGTGACACCACCGGCTTCCTATCGCCGCTCAACCTGCAGTGAATATTCCATTGTGACCCCACAGCTCCTATGGTCAGCCTGTGGTGACACCACCAGCTCCTACCTATCAGCCTACAGTCAGTATTCCATTGTGACATCACTAGCTTCTTCCTGTCAGCCTATGGTGAATATTATGTTGTGACATCACCAGCTCCAACCTATCATTCTGCAATGAACATTCCATTGTAACATCACACTCTCCTGTCAGCCTGCAATGAACATTCCATCGTAACACCACATGCTCCTTCCTACCTTTCACTCTGGTGAACAAACTGTTGTGTCCTCACCAGCTCCTATGTATTATCCTGCAGAGAACATTCTATTGTGACATCATTGGTTGCTCCTTTCAGCCTGCAGTAAGCATTCTGTTGTGACATCACTCCTACCTATCTACCTGCAGTGAACTTTCTAATGTGGCATATCACAGGATCCCATCTTGTCAGCATGCAGGGAACTTTCTATTGTAACACCAGAGGCTTATTCTTACCTGTCAGCCTGTGGTGAACATGCTGTTGCGACTTCTCCTCCTCTGACCTATCAGCCTACAGGGATCATTCTATTGTGATATCACAAAGTCACCTCTCAGTCCAAGATAAACATTCTATTATAACATCATTAGCTCCACCTTTCAACCTGGGTAACCATTCTGTTGCGACATCACTTTTACCTGTCAGCTTACAGTGAACTTTCTATTGAGACATCTCAGACCCGTTAGCCTGCATTGAACATTCTATATGACACAGCATTCTGTTGTGACATCATAGGCTGATACTTGCTAGCCTGTGTGACATCACAGGCTCCTGTCAGTGAGCCTGCATTGAACACTTTACTCTAACACATCCTTCTGTTGTGGCTTCACAGGCTCCTGTCTGGCCCAGTGAACATTCTATTGTGACATCACGAGACCGGTCTGTTAGCCTGTGGTGAGCTTTCAGCAGTAACATCACAGTCTCCTGTCAGCCTGCAGTGAACATTCTAATGTGACATTACAGGGCCCTTCCTAGCTGCTCATGTTGCAGCCCGATTCAGTTTCATAATATTCATCTAAACAGTGCCCACACATACAGGAGAAATGCGTACCCGAAATTTAGAGAATTTTCCTAAAAGTGCAACCCAGCAAATGTTTTTAGGTCGAGTCTGGACAGCTCATGCGCAGCTCTGCGCGGCATGCTGTATTCGAGTATGGACTTGAAGCTCCTCCCACTCCCCACCCATATTTTTCATTGGCTTGTGTCATTGTCCTTTGTAAATGCTGGCTACTGATTCGTTAATAGGCTTGTTTGACCCTCCTTAGTACCGCCTTGTCTTCATTTTTAACCTCCCATGAGGACTGGCCCTTTTACTTCTGTTGTTACACGGTATGTCTTATTTAGTCTTTGAGTACTATTTTCTTTAATGAGTTTCTCCTACTTCCTGGCACAACATAGTATCCTGCAACATTCGGCGAGCCATGCGCGCTTTCACTTTCCATGCAGCCCGGGACTATGGCGGCTGCTTCTTTGAAGTGAAATAGGTCTCGCATTTACAAGAGTTTGAGCTATTAGCATTGTAAATGGCAATTCCTTTTATTTATGTGTTAATTATCAAAACTAACCCCGGCCGAGTAGCTCTGCTCCGCCAGCAGAGTTTACAGAGTTTTGCCTACTCCGCGTTCCGCTGCGAACGCGGAGCTTAGGCAAAACTCTGACTCTGTGGCGGAGCGGAGTTAGCCGGCCCCTCCACCCTCCAAGAGAAATTATAATGTTTCAAAACGGCACTTACCTGCCGTGGCTGCCTCCTCCTCGCCATGGCAGCTCGCCTTCCTCATCTTTGCCTTCCTTCTTCTAAGATAACCCCTACATTATTCGTCTTGTGTGTGCGCAAGCACAAGATGTACAAGGTAGGGGTTATCTAAGAAGAAGGACGGCGAGGACAAGGAAGGAGAGCGGCCATGGCGAGGAGGAGGCAGCCACGGCAGGTACGTGCCTTTTTAAACATTATAATTACTTTGCGAGGGGCAGGGAGAGGAGCAGAGCAGAGTTCCACGGAGTTGTTTTCCAACTCTGTGGAACTCTGCGCAGAGGCACTACGCCTGCTCCGCCCGAGCTTAATCAAAACAGATAAATAAAAGGCATTGTCATTTACAATGCCAATAGCTTAATTTCTCACAAATGCGAGACCTATTGCATTGCAAATGGTTGTTTACAAAGTGAGCAAACCGGCCGAAATTTTTGCTGAGCCATACCCCTCAGGGAATGCTTCAAGGAGCAGGTATTGGATAGGAAAATATTAAATATACCACTCTAGTATTAAGTCAGTGGCGGCAAGGCGGTTTCTGAAATATGTTTGACCTAAATAGCCCTTTGGCAACCTGTGATCATGGCCCGTTTGCTCCTCAGCTTTGTATGCCACACCCCTAGTGAGGCATACAGGTTTTCCTGGCACCCTGAATGTACCCCACCTCAGCACGCGCGAGTGCAAACTCATTTTTCCATCGTTGTGTTTTTCAAACGCCTGTATAGGGCTGAATGGTGCCTCGGGTGCTGTACACAATGCTTTTTGTGGGAGTTGCCTTCTAGGATCTGTGCGTGGTGGGAGCCATCTTCTTTGAAGCGGGTTTAATGCAGCATAAACAGGCATTAACAGCGTCTCACTAGAAGACCGGCCGGTGGGACAGCAACCCGCGGTGACCTTGACAACCAAGAGGTGAAACGCTGATGTATGTGAAGAAGCAGCTACCGACAACATCTACTCCACCGGATGCTGCCAAGATGCCTCAGTGAGTTAAAAGCTGTCAGCTGAGATCTTCAAAAGTCACTAGTTTGAATCCCAGCGAGACCAACTCTGCCTTCCATCCTTTCGAAGTCGGTAAAGTATCATTATACAGCGTGATAGTAACACATTATACAGTGCTTAGAAACTGAAATGCTATATAAAACAAGTGTTAAAAGCAAAGGAGCTTTCTGATAAGGACTCTCCATCCGGGCAGATGTTTGTAGGGCTGGCTCGCCACACCGGGATGTTATGCAGTTTAACATAAGTTAACAATTGTATTTATAAAGCACACCTTCCCCTTGAGGGGCGTCTTGGCGCTAATAACACATGCATAGATGGAATGGATCTGAAACGTATAGCGCAAACTCAACCCGAAGGTATTGGAACGCTTTACTTAAGCACCGATGACATCACAAAGAGTCACACAATTATTGTTTATAGGCATGGAGAGATTAAGTGATATTTCCAGAATCACAGGATGTCAAGGCATGACCGACTCTCTGGATCCCCAGTTCCAAAGTTGGCAGCTCTGGCCTTAACGCCCCATCCAGGGTGGCGGGCAGAAGCCACATGAAAACTCGGCTCGTTATGGGCTCGAGGTTCCCACTGATTCTCGAGCTGAGCCAGAGCCAGGCTTCAGGCTCGAGCCTTCGCTGTCTCGCCTCCTCTAGGTCAAACATCTTGCTACAGATAATATGTCGGCTCTTCAGGCTTCCCTTTCTCAAAGACTCTTCGGGGAGATTTACTAAAAACGTGCGCAGGCTGAAGGACGTGATGAGGACATGGCGGGGCGCTCCTCCGGGGACTGTTCACGTGGGTGGGCGCCTGTTGGGGGGGAGGGAGGCTACTTGGTCTGTTTGGGCGCTGCTACACTTAGGGCGGCATGGACTCAGGCGCAATTACAGCTAGTAAGCAAGGTTTGGAAACCAGGATGTCACCCCAGAACTATGCATCATACAGGGAACATGGCCCTCTTCGGGCGCGGTTGGCGCCTTTTACATCTGCAATTGCCCATTGGCACCCCTGCAATTGTCTGTTCTCATTCTTACCATATGTGGCTACTGCTGGGCATAGAGCTTCGGGGGCGGGGGACTCTGTACATTTTGCGACTGCATATGAACCTGTACCTGGGATATGGCATGAACCTTTGGTCTTTTGGGCCTTTGCCCTTTGATATTTGAGTTTGTTGGCTGCTGGCCTCTGAGGTTGTAGGCGAATAAGCTGTGTACTACTACAGATGCGATCCTTCAAAATTAATAAAAATTTGTTTTATAAAAACGTGCGCAATAGCGCAGGAACCAAAGATGGTGTGCTGTGTAGCGCTAGGAGAGAGCCGAACAGTGCCGTATTTACTGAGCTAAGGCGCGGCGGCTCTCGTCCTTAGCACTGATGATGCGTTTTTCGGCTGCCCAGAGCCTTGAACACACCTTTTCGCAATAATGCCAGTGTGTGCGTGATGTCTCACATTGATATTGTTCTGGAAAGGTAGCCTTCAGGTGCAAAAAACTATGCTAAGACATTCTTTAAAACCTTTCAAAGATATTAAATGAGTTTTACAGTGCATCACACATGCAAAGTTAAAAAAGTTTGGAGAAATAAAAACATTTAACGACTGCCTCAAGGAGGCGATATTTTTGGGGCGCAAAAAGCCTTATCTACAAATGTCAGGGGACGGTGCTTTGCGTCAAAAACCATAGAAGGTAATGTCCACCTATCCACGGGTGCCCGTTGGCACAAAATAATGCGCTGCTTCGCCTGACTTTTCGGCCGATTTCATGCACAGGAAAATAATTAAGAAATAAACACTTTTCCCCTGTTTGCGGCACTTTTAGAGACTTTGCACCCGTGAAAAGTAGTGATGAATCTGGCCCTTCGTTTGATTGCACCTGACCCTTGATGTGTGTGGATCTGCCGCGATGGCTGTTATGAATCCACCCACTCGTTGGGCCCGAATAATCAACTCTGCGCTGGTGCCGTCACCAAAAGCGACACAAAGTGCTGATTTGGGATTTATTTGCCAGAAAGTTGCCTAAAAGTAGCACAAAGTATTTTGCTGCTTTGCATCGAGGGGGTGCTCTATAAGTGGTACGTGGGCATCCTCCTGCAACCACCTTGGTTTTTACAATAAGCTCTGTCTACTTACATTTGCAGAAAGGTCTTTGTGCCTAAAAAGACACTTTCTTAAGGCAAACGCAAAGAAGAAAAGTTTTCTTTTCTCCAAAGTCCAAACCCTTCTAACTTTGCAGCATACATACAAAGTGGGAGAAGTTTAAAGAGCGTCTAGGCGTAGTATTTTGTACAGGATGGAGACCCGTGTTAGAAGGGGCCACTTCGATTCACACAGACACTATTGTAGAAAGGTCTGTGCGTGGCGCTGGGCAGCCAGAAAGTCGGCACTTGAGAAGTGAGCAGCAGCGCTTTAGCTTAGTACAGTGCAGTGGTTTTTAAACCTTTGATTTCTGTAGACCCCCATTATGTCATTACTGGAATCCTGGGACTCCCCTTCCCGCCCCCCCCACTAAATCAGTTTTGGAATCCAGCCCACTCCCCACTCCTCCCCCTCCCCCCTTCCCCCACACACCCTCCCCCCACACACCCTCCCCACACACCCACACAAAAAAAATCCGGATACCTGCTGAGTCATTATTGGAATCCGGAGATCCTAGCCTGAGCAATTTCGATGATTTGAACTGCAAAACAATACATCAAATTACAGAAACCAGCATTCATCAAACAAATGCACAAATATTTAAAAATAATTATAATTATTTTAATGGGAAGGTTGGAGCTCTTCTAGATCCCATTGAGGCCATGGATTGTCCCTACTGTCTTCTGTTTGACGCACCTGCTCTGCTTCCATGAATCAGTCCGAAGATACCAAAGTACTTTGTAGTCTCCGATTTCAAATTCCTTCACATTTACAGCACGTTTTACAACCTTCTTTATTTATATGCACTTTATCGATCTGTTAACATTATTTCATTTCTGATAAGTCATGGACCCCTCCTCAGGAGACGTCACGGACCTCCAGGGGTGCCTGGGCCACAGGTTAAGGACCCCTGGCTCAGTAGATCTGGTTCTGCTCTGCTCTCTTCCTCTTGTAGCTCGCTGTGATGCCTTAAATCTGCCCCATGGTGTCTCTGCCCCGCAGTTACTGATTACTGTCCCTCAGATTAATAGAGTGGGTCATCTCTGTTCTCCACAGGTTCCTATCCTAGGAAGGCAGCTCAGGGGGTTAATGCACTCCGAGCAAAAATATGTCATCCTGTAGTACAGCTGTTGGGATCCCAAGAAGGAAGCTCAGCGAGGCTCCTACAGAGGTCTGTGTATCAGGGAGGTGCAGGTTCCAACCCCAGTAAGGTAGCTCCAGATGTTAATGCACCTGTCTCAGATCTGCGTGTAAACTGTACGTCACAGCTTCTAGACCGGTGATGTCGCTCAGGAGCATGATAAAGCTCCCGTTTCCGCCTTTGTCCCTCCAAGGTCAATAAAATGATTGTCGTTGAGTTGTGTGATAAAAAAGAAAAAAAATCTCTCCGTGTGGCAAGCGACAGATAAGATTGGGCAGGGCACTTATCAAGTGCCAACAATAAATATTGTATCACGTGCAGCTATAAGCACTAAACATCCTTATCAGTGCTGTCACTCTTCTTACTTTCTATCACTTATCTTCCACGTGTCTCTGCTTTCCCTCCCCTTCACCCCTCACCTGCAATACTGTGTTTCCATGGAGCACTTGAGCCTCTCTCTGCGGGTCCAGAGGTCTGCAAATTTCGGATGTTGAAACTGCCCAAATCATTGGTGGTCGTTGTTTCATGAACTAAGGGAGAATGACTATCTGACTATGCCTCTTACTAGGACTGGTACTGCTGACCTACTGTTTACAGACACATCTCTGCACAGGCTCCTCAACCCACTGAGCTATCTTTCTGCGACACAGACACGTAACCTGCTGCCCAGTGGAACTCAGATTCCAATGGCCCAACTTTCACCATCATTCAATGCTGTGCTAGCGCCCAGATTATCCAAATGTTGTTCCCAAAAAAAGAAAAATATTAACTATTTTGAGGTAAAATCGAGGAAAGCAAGGATTACTAATGGTACCTGAGCCTGTGATATTATAGAGGGAATGCCTAATGTACAGATAAGAGATCTTGAAAACCAACTACTAGTGCAAAAAGCCACACTCAACTATTCCTACCTAGATAGGAGCCACACAGGCCAGAGGCCAACAAGGCATCCAGTGAGAAACTTGCAGGAACTAGTTCAAAGTTGGCAAACTCTTGTTGAAATGCAACATGAGCTTTGCAGGCACCACTGCAACAACAAAGTGATGGATGGAATGCTTCAGTAAGTGATGGATGGAATGCTTCAGTAAGTGATGGATGGAATGCTTCAGTAAGTGATGGATGGAATGCTTCAGGTAAGTAATGGATGGAATGCTTCAGTAAGTGATGGATGAAATGCTTCAGTAAGTGATGGATGGAATGCTTCAGTAAGTGATGGACGGAATGCTTCAGTAAGTGATGGACGGAATGCTTCAGTAAGTGATGGACGGAATGCTTCAGTAAGTGATGGACGGAATGCTTCAGTAAGTGATGGACGGAATGCTTCAGTAAGTGATGGACAGAATGCTTCAGTAAGTGATGGACGGAATGCTTCAGGTAAGTGATGGACGGAATGCTTCAGTAAGTGATGGACGGAATGCTTCAGTAAGTGATGGACGGAATGCTTCAGTAAGTGATGGACGGAATGCTTCAGTAAGTGATGGACGGAATGCTTCAGTACGTGATGGACGGAATGCTTCAGGTAAGTGATGGACGGAATGCTTCAGTAAGTGATGGATGGAATGCTTCAGTAAGTGATGGATGGAATGCTTCAGTAAGTGATGGATGGAATGCTTCAGTAAGTGATGGATGGAATGCTTCAGTAAGTGATGGATGGAATGCTTCAGTAAGTGATGGATAGAATGCTTCAGTAAGTGATGGATCAGTAAGTGATGGATGGAATGCTTCAGTAAGTGATGGATGGAATGCTTCAGTAAGTGATGGATGGAATGCTTCAGTAAGTGATGGATGGAATGCTTCAGTAAGTGATGGATGGAATGCTTCAGTAAGTGATGGATGGAATGCTTCAGTAAGTGATGGATGGAATGCTTCAGTAAGTGATGGATAGAATGCTTCAGTAAGTGATGGAATGCTTCAGTAAGTGATGGACGGAATGCTTCAGTAAGTGATGGACGGAATGCTTCAGGTAAGTGATGGACGGAATGCTTCAGTAAGTGATGGACGGAATGCTTCAGTAAGTGATGGACGGAATGCTTCAGGTAAGTGATGGACGGAATGCTTCAGTAAGTGATGGATGGAATGCTTCAGTAAGTGATGGATGGAATGCTTCAGTAAGTGATGGATGGAATGCTTCAGTAAGTGATGGATGGAATGCTTCAGTAAGTGATGGATGGAATGCTTCAGTAAGTGATGGATGGAATGCTTCAGTAAGTGATGGATGGAATGCTTCAGTAAGTGATGGATGGAATGCTTCTGTAAGTGATGGATGGAATGCTTCAGGTAAGTGATGGATGGAATGCTTCAGTAAGTGATGGATGGAATGCTTCAGTAAGTGATGGATGGAATGCTTCAGTAAGTGATGGATGGAATGCTTCAGTAAGTGATGGATAGAATGCTTCAGTAAGTGATGTATGGAATGCTTCAGTAAGTGATGGATGGAATGCTTCAGTAAGTGATGGATAGAATGCTTCAGTAAGTGATGGATGGAATGCTTCAGTAAGTGATGGATGGAATGCTTCAGGTAAGTGATGGATGGAATGCTTCAGGTAAGTGATGGATGGAATGCTTCAGTAAGTGATGGATGGAATGCTTCAGTAAGTGATGGATGGAATGCTTCACTTAATCTCAGCCACTGGCAATCACTCGGGCTGCATCCCAATGCATCATTCCCCCCCTCACCCTAACACCTCAGTTTGAAACCAGCCATATGCAAATCAGTTTTGACCCTGCCCCAGTGGGAACAGTCCAGCCTGTACTGCCAGGCCAGGTCGTCCCTGAACAGAACACAAGCAACCCAGGACCGGTTTCGCTCTGATTGGGGCTCTTCAGTCCGGTGTAGCTTGGTTCCACTGGCCTAGTGAGCACAGGACCCACACCTGGGTATGCCCGTCGCACTTAGGGCGGCAACTGCAACAACAGCAAGGTGAGGGATGGAAGGCTTACATTAATCTCAGCCACTGGCAATCATTGGGCAAAACTTGAGTCCATAGTTTTTCGCCCACATGCCATGTCAGTTCGGACCAAGCCATAAGTTCTAATTTTGCTGATTGCAAATACATAACAATTGCTGCTAGTGGCAGGTGCACAAAATATTTATTTTTAATCTTTTTATTAGAAACACAAAAAGTCTTAGCAGACATTGCACTGGTACAGTTTGTAATATCACATTTCTCTTTAATCACACCGATGAGCATGTCCCAGAGCCAAACATCATTAATTAGAATCGTGCGCATTTCCAGATTGTCCATAATCACAAATATTGCCCCTTTGGGCATTTCAGCCTCTCCAGACTTCCCCCATTTCCGAGGGCAGCCTCTACTTTCTTAAATGACCCTTTCTTCTAACAAGCACCAATCTAGATCCCGTTTCCAGGCCTCGATGTCTGGTGGCTGAGCGGAGCCCCAGGATTTTGCAATGTTCCTTTTAGCCACCACCATGCCCGTCATCAGCCGCAGGCTTGTGGCCCTCCTGGCATCCGTCTCTCTCCGCACATTCAGCACACATTGCTTAGCTGACCCATATATGCCCGCACCCTCAATCGGCCTTAAACAATCAATTACCTCAGCCCAATAGGTGTGTATATGCGTGCCTTTGCAAAGGATGTGGAAGAATGTGCCTGTCTGTCAGCTCCTTAAACACTGATCATCTCCTGATCACCCCATTCGAACCACAGTGGTTCTTGCTTACTACGAACGTGTAAGATTTGCAGTTCAATTAAGCGTAAGCCCGACCAGATAGCCATCTCCTGAGGCAATACCATGGCCTCCTCCTATTCACCTTCATCAAAAAAAAAACATCACTCTCCCATTTCCCTTTTAACTGTTGCATACCATCTGGTGTGTTGTTATAGGTGAGCTTTTTATAGGGGAGTGAATCGTCTTCTGTGGCATATAGTCAGTGAGAAGTCTGTCCTCTAGAGGCGAGGAATCGGGCAATTCTACCCCCTCCGGAAGGACTGCTTGCAGGGCAAGTTGTATCAGCAAACAGCAGTAGTCTACCGTTGGTTTCATTTGATATTCTTGTTGCAACTCCGCCACGGAATAATCGTCCTCATTTCCATAGGTCTACAACCCTGGAGATTCCCATCATGTCCCATTTGTCAAATCCCTGCTGATCCTGCAAGGAGACTGAGTCTGGGTGATAGTGTTTCTCCACCCTAAGAACTTCGTTGTCTTCCTCCAGATCTGTATTATCTACCGAGTAGGATCCGGCCATTCATTTTATCACACTTAGAGCTCTGTTAGCTCCGTCGCCCCATCACTGCCCTGTCCATTCGGCCCATCGGTTCCGACATTGGGAGAAAGACCCACCCATTGATTACCGTGAGTTGAGATGCCCAATAATATTTATGGATGTCGGGCACTGCTATCCCTCCCATTGAACCATCCTCTAGTAAATATGGAGAAGGCTATACATGGTGCCCAACCCCCATCCATAGCAGCGCACACACCTCTGCTTCAATCGCTGTAAAGTAGGAGCCCGGCACCTCATAAGGAGTGTTTTGCAATCCATAAAGAATTCGGGGTAAGGACATAATTTTAAAAAGGACCGCCCTGCCCAGGAGAGAAAGTGGGAGTAATTTCCAATGGCGTACGTCTTGTATTGTTGAAAAAGGTCTGGATCGGAAATAATATATATATCCCATAATATTGCAAGATAGTTATTTTTGAGGAATAATACAAATGGTGCAGTGACCACGATCAACTAGTGATAGTGATACAGGTCATTATGGACTCTGTCTCCAATCATGAACTTTTCACCGACAAATCATTGTTTTTAAGTGTGTTAGTCTAATAAGTCCAACGGATACAATGCACTATATCAACTCCCAGAATGCAATGGGCTTTTAAACAAAAGTCCTGAGTTGGAGACGGTGTCTGGAAGGACCTGGAAAGGGGTGTCACCCTAGCTAGTGATCGAGATGATCACATTTTGATTGTGATTTGGATGCCCTGAGCTGCTACTCATATTCAATCAATCAATCAGGGTTTGTAAAGCGAGGCTACTCACCTGTGAGGGTCTCAAGGCGCTGGGGGGGGGGGGGGGGGGGGGGGGTCGGCTGCCGATCCGTCTGAGTGTTGGAGTTCAATCGAACAGCCACGTCTTGAGGTCCTTCCTGAATTGTGTCTTCGAGGCCGATTTCCTGAGGTGGATGGGCAGTGTGTTCCAGGTCTTGGCGACGAGGTAGGAGAAAGACATTCCTATGGTTCTGCTCTTGCAGATTTTTGGGGCAGAGGCCAGGGAAAGCTGGGCGGAGCGAAGGTGTCTGGCGGGTATTGGGAATGGGAGGCTGTGGTTCAGATTTGCAGGTCCTGCGTCGTGGAGGGCTTATTAGGCGTGCGTGAGCAGCTTGAAAGTGATTCTTTTGTTGACTGGGAGCCAGTGGAGTTGTCGGAGGTGTTCGGTGATATGGCTGCGGCTCAGCTACTTTGTTATATTGTTGAATAATGTGCTGCTGTGTTGATGACTTCCATTGCTTGGCTCTACTATTTACTGCAGTCAAGGTGTTAAGTGGTGTTCTTTTTACAAAGTAAGAACCCTGGCAGGAAATTACAACGTTATTGTGACCGATAACCAGAGCCACTGGAATTATGCGGCAAGGGAAGATCAAATTATGTGGCAGGGTTAACTAAATTATCCAGCAATAAAAGGCAAATATGCAGCCTAATGCAGCACGTTTTGCGTTTGTATTACCTTATTATTTTGCCAGTCTTACACATGTAAACACTATCTGGGCAAAGGTTTTACCTCATTTGTACCACTTTGATACCCAAATAGAGAAATAACCAATAGAAAGCTCACAAGTTAACCTTTGCGAAGGGTCTTTTACTGTGCAGTCACGTGTTGCCACGTTTTAGCACTTTTAAGATAGTTGAACTAGAAACATTTTTTTGCTGAAATCTGCAGATTATTGCAGCAGATGATGGATTATGTGACAACGCATCAAATTCATAACATGCGGGAAAACGCTACAGCTGCAAAATCGCATAATTCCAATGGCCCCTGCTGTTCACTCTGCTGAACTGTATATAGGTTCAGCCTTCACACCACCTCCTTTGAGCGAGGTCTCCCAGCATGTGAAGAAGGCTTCGGAGACCAACTTTCGACCATAGGCCTGGTGTGTAGTGTCCCAATTAACACCTGCAGTTATCTCCTCTTGATGCTGGTAAGAAACACACCCAAACCCCCGAGTGGTTCAGGCTTGCTCGCTACGCTCGCGTGCTACAGTGCTGTGCGGCAATTGTTTTACGCCTCACCACTTTCAAATGTCACCAGCTGCCACTGGTTAACCCACAGACTAAATGTACCTAGATTTGAAACTGACCTGCAGGCTACCCACAAATGTCTGCAGCAGGCACATTAACCCGCTCAGCTCGATTACTGGCAAAGTCATCTGGTACATGCAGGTTTTTGGCAGAGATCTTAAACAGAACTCTGACTCAGTGAGTGGTCTCACTTGGATACAAACCAGTGATCCGCAGGTCGCTGTCAGGCTGCTGCAGTAGGTACTTTATCCCACTATGGTATCTTAGAGAGATTCCAGCCCACTACCCTGCGTTTGCATTATCATCGGTGCATCTGGCTGCAGAACCCTTCTGCCTTTGGCACTGAGAGCTGCCACCTGCTGCATGCATAGATTTATTCAACTGGTCCTTTTAACGCCCTGTTCCTGGTGCATGACTTGTGACACAGGCGTCACGGAGATCACTGCACAAGGTACACAAATATGTATCTGCCTGCAGGAACGCACACCTGGCTAGCTGGGTACATACGAACCTATGCAGCCGGTGCGTAAACCCGCGAAGCTATCTGACTGGGAGTGGATGCTGTGGGTGACAGGTGACACGCTGACCTCTACAGCTGCACATTACCCAGTTCGCACCTTGTTTACGTCGACGCACTCGATTTACGGTTCATAAATCCTGCCTCTGCAGTAGGCACATTATCCTGCTGAGTTGCAGCATGCCGGCCAGTTGTTTGTCTTCCTGTAGGAGCCGGTTTCTGATCGCCTCTCTGCCGAGCCACGTATAATTATAGTTCAGCTGGCGCTCCGCTCCCATTATTCATTAACTGGGAGCTTGAGAGGAGCCGGCTGAAAAGAAGCCTGCCTTTGTCCCCGGGGTTTAGCGGTCTATCCTTTACTTCAGGTGTGTGAGAACTTCCTCCTCCTCCCCCCCCCGCCCTCGATCTCCATAGCAATCCCTGCGGGACTCGACCTGGGAGGACAAACAGCGGAGCGCAAGTCTCGGCAGTTCCTGCGCCGGTGCGCCACCAGCCACCACAACTGTGCGCCACCGAAGTCGGCGGTTCGCAACCAGGTGCGCCGCCAGCCACCGTGCGCCTCCATACTCTCACTGGGGCGCCAGCAGCCGATACACTCATCGGTGCGCCAGCAGCCACCACAACTGTGCGCCACCGAAGTCGGCGGTTCGCAACCAGGTGCGCCGCCAGCCACCGTGCGCCTCCATACTCTCACTGGGGCGCCAGCAGCCGATACACTCATCGGTGCGCCAGCAGCCACCGTGCGCCTTCAGACTCACTGGTGTCCCTGCAGCCGCCACAGCTGTGCACCACCGAAGTCAACGGTTCGCATCCAGACTCGGGGGTGTGCCAGCAGCCACCACGGTCATCGGTGCACCACCAAACTAAACTGCGCCACCAGACTCTACAGTGCCCCAGCAACCGTCACACTCACCTGGATCCCAGCAGCCACCGTGCGCCTCCATACTCACTGGTGCTCCAGCCGCCGCTACAGTCAGCGGTGCGCCACCAGCCACCGTGCGCCACCGTGCGCCACCAGACTCACCAGAGCAGCCACTACAGTCAGCGGTGCGCCGCCAGACTCACCGGTGACCCGGCAGCCGCCACACTCACCGGTACGCCAGCAGACGGCACAGTGTAACAGCGTGAGCCAGCAGCCAACGGTGCGCCAGGAGACTCGCCAGTGCAGCCGCCACAGTCAGCGGTGCGCCACCACACAGTACACAGTGCGCCGCCAGAATCACCGGTGCCCGCAGCCCCAGCAGCACACATAGTCCACGGTGCACCAGCAGCAACCGTTGCGTACCGTACCCCAACGGCCAGTGCGCCTCCGCAGCATCTGATGCGCAACCAGACACCGGTGCGTACCGAAGGCACCGGTGCTCTACTAAGCCTGTCGTGCACCACCACAGCGGACCATCTGCCATCAGGAGGGGCTCAAACGACAGCGACCTGCCCGAGCCTGGGAGTCTGTCTCGGGTGAACAAGTTCCGGCAGGTACACGCACCCTGCGTCTCTCCCGCCTGGGTCACCATCACCGTGTGCTGTGGACGCATGAGCTCCTGGCACTGCCGGGGACTGCAGTCTGGTGTTCGGCAGTGCTACGGGAAGTGAGGGCCTCGTTAGTCACAGCTGTCTGCTCCGGATGTCGGCAGTCCTCCCACCAGTGCCCAGGTCAGCAGCACCTGCTAGGGTCTCATCGGGGTCCCTACTCCTGAGGACAGGGCCCAGGCCGCAGTGCCACCGCCAGCACCCCGAATCCCAAAAGGTGAGTACCTCCGACAGTCCGCGGCCTGTTTCTGGGAGGTGAGGAGGTAACACTGTGATGACGGGAAGCTGGGAGCGATGACGCGGGAGGCTTGGAAGAGGTGGGCTGGTGGCTCCGCCCCCACTGGAGCTAACGGAGAGCCACTCGCTAGCACCGGCGCTGGCGGTTCTCCTCCCTAGGTGGGCGTGGCAGCGGTGCCTTGGCACCAAGGTGTGCGGGAACTGGCAGCTAATAAGGCCGGACATGCCCGATTAGTTCTCCTTTTCTCCTGCCCTCTCTAACACCGTAGTTTACTGTTTCCAGTGCGTACGCTGAGGCAATCTGTGTCTGTCTCTTTCCCTCATCTCTTTTGAGCCAACTCTCTTTTCCTCCCCTACTTACACCCTTCCTGTTCTCCCTCTCGCCCTCATTTTCTCTTTTGGCCTCTCCACGTCTCTGTGTCATGCGCGCGCTTTCATGAGCGCCCTCTCTCTTCCTCTCTAGTTCTGTACTCTCTCCTTCCTTCTCTCCCACTCTGTATGTCACGCCTCCCTTTTGTTGTCTCCCTCTTCTCGCTGTGTCTCTCAAAAGCCTGCTGACTCGTTCTGGCAAGACCCGGCACGCCTGTCTCTCACCAGCGAGACAGCCCGTTCCTGACAGGGATTCTGGGATCTCCTCCCTCCCCCACCTGGCTGCCAGGATGACTTCCAAAGAGTGAATCACTTGGCACGGACTCGGGGATCAGCGCTCTCAGTGTCGGGTAAACTGTGTTTTTTATAACGTTTTAACGCACCTGCTTCCAAGCGCTTTCTCGCGTGTGAGTCTGTGGTGATGATGTCTGGGGATATTTACTGGCTCTGTAGGCGCCGTGGTGGCTGTTTATTATCGTGGAGGGGCTTTATATAAACGTGGTGGTGCGTTTCGGCTCTTTTTGTGAATCTGGAGGGAGTGGGTGCCCTGTCAGCCCACCTGTGTCCACCCTCGTAGGGTGCCCGGCCGCAAACGAGCAGCGGACCCGAGGTTTCTCGTCTTTAGGTCTCGGCTACAGACCGCTTTAGGTAGACCTATTGTTTTCAATAATACTATACTTGCGTTTGGGCTTTGTGTCAAACCATTGGTCATGATTGCACGAAGAGAAGGAAAACAGGCCCATGTCACCAGTTGGTTAGCAAAACACTGCCATATTTGGGTACAGAAGGACACTCACTGTAAAGTAGTGGGCCCTAGGCCCACATACTAGATAAAAAGACAGCATGGACACAAGGTTATGGTGGGTGTAACTGGCCCAGGGCACGTGTGCCCGGCCCCTTTTATCAGCAGGGTCACCTGACTGGTGACGTCTGTGTTGGATGGGTGTTAGCACGGCTCCTATGGAGCAGCCACTGAGTGGCGTGTCCTGCAGGACACTACATTCCTCCAAAAATCTCAAAGAAAAACAACAAAGTCCATCCTGTGGAACCAAAACAACAACAAACTGGATACCACATGGTCCTTCGGTTTCTAGAGTCAATCAGCAGGACAGCAGTGGACATACGGGCCGATGAAACGAGCGGCAACAGGTCGTCTCCGCTCACATTCATAATTTAACCGGAGTGGTTCAGGACATAAACGATGGCTCAGAAATGTCAGGGACCTTCCGGGTGCGTCAGGAGTGTTATCGGAGTCCAATTCCAAAGCATCCATCATGAAGCAAGCTTTGGTGGCTGCTTGACTCGTTGAACACGTTTGCAACCTGTTGAGGTCCCCGCTGCAAGGGCTTGCCACCTCCTGGCATCCAATGGTTGAGCTGTGTCAAGTCTACCCCTCGCACATGTGGAGGCCCCTTGGATGGGTTATTATGGGACTGCATGTGGTCTGCACTGGAGCTGCGTATGTGACACATCTGGGCCGCTGCCAAGCCACACTTGCAGCCGCTGGGGTAGATGCGTCTTGGTCAAGACTCGCTCTCGCCTCCGGGATCAGGGTGTAGGCAGGGTGAGTAGGCAGTCTCTGGTTGACTGACTCTTCCGAGTGTCACTGGTGCTTCTTGTCTGTGGTTCTGATAACAGTGTTGTACTCCACTTCGGATGATCTATGCTCCATAGATGGTAGGGTTGACACATTAAGACAGGGCTAGCATGCTGGGGTTGCCAGTCGTGTGGTGAACCTGTTTGATCTGGGGCGATGACTTGCCTTGATGGTTGAAGGCATTCTTTCTTGGGTCTTCGAGCAGCTTGGATTGATTGTGGCCAGGTGCTTACATTATTTCTTTGCGGTGGCATCTGCATCCTAGTGCCTGGATATTTTGGGTTGCTGAGCCATTTGTGACTGTGCCTGGACAGATCTGCTGGGAATCATGGGGCAGGGCTTTGCTTCGTGCGTGCTTGCAGCATACTCTCCGTTCTCCCGCTGTGCTATCACCAGGTCATCCTTGTTTCTCCTAGATGGCTTGCTGCTTGCGTGTCTGGATGCGCTCCGTCAGGAGCTCAAGTCTTCTTGAGAGTGCCTTTCAGGCCTGTCCTTTCTTGATCTTCCATCCTTGTCTTGGGTCAGGTTTTCCAGTGTGAACCAGTAGGTCACACACTTTCTCCTCCTCTTTCTCCTTGGTGCTTCCGCATGCATCTTCTTTCCAATTATGTAGATAAAGCTTCTCATTGCGAGTCTCTTCTTCTAGGTGCAGCAGCATGCACCATCTTCGGGACCTGCCAACAGGACCTCTTAGTGGTCGACTGTCTCTGGACTATGCAGGTGAGACTCCTTGTCACTTAAGTCTCATCTCCTTCTGGGTGCAGCGGCATGCAACTTCTTCAGATGCCGGCCAACAAGGCCTCTCAGTGGTTGACTACTTCTAGTCTGGGCACCAGCTTCAGGTGTTTGGCTCTGGCTTGGTGATGATCTGGGCAGTCGCTGATTCCTTTCTCCTCTTCTTGAGCACAGTCTGGCGTCCGGCCATATGTTGCATGTTCCTTCTTCAGAGACCTTCATGGAGGTCCTATTCTGTGGGTATATATATGTGGTTGGCCCTCTACCTCTAGGGTCTTCCACCTGTCTGACCCTCTTCTTCTCTGGGTCGGTGAGGCGTCATGCCACGTGTCGCTCATTCCCTCCTTAGGGACCTCATTGGAGCTCCTATTCTCGGGTATTACCTCTTCCGGGCCTTTTTTTTAGTTAGTAGTAAGGAGCTGTGCTTCTATCTCTTTTTTTTCTGGTTGGCGCAGCACTTGCCCCTTGAGGCATTGCGGCCATCAGGCAGGGTTGGTTGGTAGGCTGCTGCACGGTGTGCCTTGAGGGTGCAGGACGATGTGGTTCTGGTGTCTGGACCACCATCACGGCACTGTGTTCTTCTGTCCACCTTCATGTCCCGCCTCGCTTTCTTCAGACCTTCTCCGGCCTGGAGCTGTGTCCATCTGGCAGGCTTAAGCAACAGTGTGGTGTCTCTGGGAATCCCAGTCTCTTTAATGGGTGGCAGGTGGTGAGTTGCGTCTTGTGGTCTGGGTATCTTCCTGGGATGCTTCCACTTCTCAGTGGTGCAGAAGTACAGTCGGAACGCTGTCCTCAGTTTTCTGCTCAGCTGTTCCAATCCTCTCCTCAGCTCAGGGGAGACAGGCTCCTGCCCATGTCTTGTCTGGAGCTGGCTCTCTGGTGGTGCCATAGTGCATTTGTGTCTTCTCCTTCGCGCTTGGCAGACTGTACCAGGGTATCTCTGAGGCCAACCGCTGCTGTTGGTTCTTGGCAGATGGAGCTATTTGCTTTGCCACTTTGATTCACTTGTACTGTCTCTCTTTGGAAGTGTCCCTATTTTTATTACTACTTTTGGGCAGGTGATGGACTGGTGCAGTTCCACTGCACAGTAGTAGGAGTAGCATTTGATGCTGCAACCGTTTACCTTGTTGGATTGGGTGATACAGTCTAGCTGTGGGCCCTGGGCTGTTGGCAGTCTTATTTTCCCTGGAAGTAAGGCCTGTGGTTGCCACACTTGCATGCTCTTAAGGCTACTGAGATGGCTTTGCATGTTTGAGTGATGCTACCTATCCGGCGTGGGCCCTAGAGCTCCTTGTGGTGAGCAGATCTCTTCTGTGCCTATGCAGGGCCCCTAGGGCCTGCTGGGATTTGGGGTGTGGTGTTGCTGGGCAGAAACCATGGGTGATCCTCTTACACTATCAGGTGCCCTGAGTCTTTGTTTTATGACCACTGGTTCCCCTCCCCTCGGGTTCATGATCCTTGTCTCTCTTTTCTTTAGCAGGGTATGCCCTAGTGAGCCGGTGCTCCTCCAGGCAGTGCTGGGGCGGCTTATGTTTCTGGTGCTTTAAACTAGCTTAGTTCTGCCATTGACACCCCTTATGTGACCAGCCATAGACTTCCTGCGCCTCAATCACACTGCTGGGGCCGTCCTATGCCTTGCTGTAGCACCACTGACAACACTGGAGGCTCCTGTAACCTCCCTTGCTCTCATGCAGACTGGCCTTCTGTCCTGCTGCTTCCCAGTGCAGCACTTCTTGTGCTCCATCCACAGCTTCCCATCTTGTGCCTGGGGGTTTATGCTGGTGTGGCGGGGTTGCCACAGGAGGCCAAACGGTCTTCTCCTCTCCTGTGGTGGTGGCAGATGACCACTGGGGTGCATAACGCTTTCAAGACCCAGCCTGGCTTTCTTTGACTCACCCACCTTGGGCTTACCCTCTGCTCTGCTGTTCCTCAGTGTGGCGCTGCACTCCTTGTACTGCCTGTATATTCCCTCTCTGGTGCTAGGTGAAAGGGTATCGCCGGTGCAGTGCTGTTGCCACAGGAGGCAATGGGGCTTTTCTCCTGCTGTAGTCGCAGTGCGGTAGTGGCCTACTGCCACCACGGGGTGCATCGTGTACACTGCGTGCGTCTCGGCTTCACCTTGCAAGACTCTGGCACTGAGGAAACAAGCATATGCAATGCAATAGGTCTGGCATTTGTTAAAGTTAGAGCTGGTGGCGTTGAAAATAACAATGTTTTTTACTTTTGTTTTTTCATTTGCAGTGGAGTTATTATATTTGCATAGCACTATTGCCAATGGTATAGCAAAAGTAAAAAACATTGTCATTTTCAACTCCAACAGCTCTAATTTTAACAAATGCGAGATCTATTGCATTGGAAATGCAACGAGTCTCACATTTGTTGGAGTTGAAGTTATTGGCATTATAAATGGCAATGTTTTTTACCTAGCAGGGTTGCTGGGTGCAGTACCATATATGGCCAAAAGAGGTCCCATGGAACCTCTTTTGGCTACATCGATACTGCACCCTGCAAAAGATATAGTAAATCCATCCTACCCATAATGCATTGCATGCAAGACAGTACTACGAGTACATTCAAATAAATATGTCCATATATACAATTAGTAGCTTTGAAATGTGAGAAAAAATGGTTATATTAATTCCGTATTAGGTTGTACTCTGTGTGGAGCTGACGAAGGGAAACTTATAGAAGGTCTTATATAAATGTGAGATGTGATAGGGAGTAAAGTAACCACTGCCAGCCTAGTTTCGGACCAAGTGAGTGTTCTGTCTGAAGCCTTTTAAGAAAATAGTGCCTTGAGGCTGTAGTTAAAACTTATGGAATAACAACACATGTAACACATGTAACAGGGGTGTCCTCCTGGGAGGTTACAAGAACAGACAAGGTAGTACAAAGGAGGGACTACTAATCCTATTGACCAATGAAAATCCACCCTTACAAAGGACAGGGATGGGAGATAAATAAAGAGAAAGGCGGAAAGAGGGCAGAGCATTATGCCCATATCCTGAATACAGCATGTCTCGAAGAGATAGCGTAAGCGCTGCCTAGGGAAGACCTAAAAAGTGACCGCTCACGTATGTGGACTTGGGTATGTGGGGAGATCTTTGCCCTTTTTTGTCCCGGGGCATCAGCTGCTCTGAGCTTGGGTTGGAGTACGGGGCCCTCTCTCCAGCCCAATGTGGCCTTTGTAGCAGGATCAGACTCAGCTCAATCTGTAGGCGTCTTTCCTCTCCATTGGAATCCATGAATGTTGTAGGCTAGGGGAGACTCTTCCCTTCACTGGGAAATGTGTGCCTAGGTGGGGTACCGTGACAGTGCCATCCAGCCATCCTCCTCCCTCACGGCGGGTAACCGTGGGGCAGCTCAGCAGGTGGGGCCAGACCACTTCGTCGCCATTGTAAAGTAGTGGGCCTAGGCCCACATACTAGATAAAATGACAACACAGACACACAGTTATGGTGGCTCCTTTTATGAGCAGGGTCACCTGACTGTTGGCGCCTATGTTGGATGGGTGAGGGTGGGAGTTAGCACAGCCCTGAGAGAGGGGCTGCTGCATGGCGTGTCCTGCAGTACACTTCAGGTCTGAGTGCCAGTTTAGCTGCTGCACTGTTGATAGCATGCCCCTGATTTTACGGCTTTGTTGTCGATTTCAGTTGTCTCATCTTGATTCAATGGTTTTGCTCCATCTTCTTGTGTTTATCCCTCCTAGGAGCATTTCCCTCTCTCAGTATTCTGATTGGTGCTGGAGATGGAACAAAATTAGTCTGAGAGTCAATAAATTGGAGGTCAAGAGGTGGTAGCAGAAAAGGGGTGGAGTTATGAGGGGCTGAGTAATGAGGAGCAGAATCTAGTATGCAACTTACATGTTTACTTTTGAACAATTCTCTGCAAAAAATAAATAGACAACATGGACAAACGTGAGGATTATTCTGTTCGGGCTTAATAAATTAGTCAGAAGCAGACTGCATTTTAAAATATCATAGGGGGCTCAGGCACCTGCTGTAGAGATCTTTATATGTATCCAGTATTTTTCAGGTCTGATAACATTAAAACTACTCTGTTGGGTGATCCACCAGCTGGAGAAATCTGTGTGCAGTCTAGTCACAGCTTTGACTCATTATAACAAGCATTTGCAATGCAATAGGTCTCGCATTTACGCAAGTTTGAGCTATTGTCATTGTAAATGACAGTGGCTTTTATTTATGTTTTAAAAACCAAAACATAAATAAAAGGCATTGTTATTTACAATGCCAATAGCTCAAACTCGCGTAAATGCGAGACCTATTGCATTGTAAATGCTTTTTTTTTACGAAGCCTTTATTCCACTTGTTATTACACTGCAGAAACACACAGCATCTTGGGGGCAATTCAAGTAACTTGCCGGGCTTGTGGGGCATCAAATAACTACGTCTCAGTAAAGGCGCAAAGATCCTGGTCGTTTTAAAAGGCTTCTACGGATCAGATGGCGCCGCTCTCTGCAGCCGCAAACACGCATCTGCTTCTGCGACAGCACAACAAGGATAGGTAGGCGTTAGTGCAGCAGAAGTCCAGTGCCTAGCTGTGTCTTATACGGGGAGCAGCCGAGACTCAGGGTCGCGACAAGACCACTGACCTCGCCACAGGCACTTGAAATGACAGGGCACAGCCCAAAATCTAAGAAAGGGGGACGTTGTGATTTAAATAATATTAAAAACACACTATATACTTGTAGGAGAGTAGGGTCTGCTATCCTATGGTCACCCCAAATTTTTGCTTTTTGCTTCACTGGTTTTGGACATATTGAGGCTGTGGGCCTGCCAATCAGACCCCCAGCCTGCTGTTCTCTCTACTAAATTAAAACTATGCACCCTAGGTTCGTAACCAATTGGAAATGGATCACCCTGTCAGCCCCTGTACCAGTGTACACTAGGTACCCAGGGCATTGGTGTACCCAAGGCCTGCCAAGGGCTGCAGCATGTATTATGCCACCCCAGGCTTGGCCTAACAATTTGACACAACTGGCTGATCACTCAGCTGGGGTAAGTTGGTGTAATCACCTCTTACTTAGGTGTAGTATACCTATACCTAACCTTAAATGGGACACCTGGTAACCTATAAGTCACTCCTATGGCAGGCCTTAACAATCCTGAAGGCAGAGTGCTTGGTTCCATGTGAGATGGTGCTCTGGCATGAGCTGAGCCTGTCTGCAGTGGTCGGAACAACTTCCTTCTACTGTTTCCAGATATCGTCATACCATATACTCTTAAGTGCATTATGAACCTCGCGGTTAAATGCTATCTTTGGTTTGGCTTTATCAAAACATGTCGAGTAAGGTGTCATACGAATTGGAATACTAACCCCTCGCCAATTCTGGCGACGGGGTTAGCATTCCACCCTTCTAGAGGGACACGACATGTACAGTACCTGAAACCCGGGTAAAATCAGACATAGCCTCAGCTCCACAAAATGGATGCTGCCACCACAGACACAAGTCTGCCCTCCTGCTGCTGGGAGTCCTTCCAGCTTGGGAGGTGTGGACAAAGGGTTTCCTGCCAGGGGAGGTGCGTGCACCACCCCAGACAGGATTTTGTGTATTGGTCAGGTAGGGCTTGAAAGAAACCAGACATGCCTGTGGCTCACAAGGAGCCTCGGTGCATATGCCAGTTCAAACCGGTCCTGGGGCACACCAGTCCCGGGCCTGGGGCGAGCTGGACAAAGGATTGGGGGTGTAACCACCCCCCTTCCTGGTCCCACCCATAGGGAGGGACCTAGCAGGTAGTCCGGCCCCTAGAATCCGCTTAAAGGTAGGAGCTGTGTCCTAAGACTTCAGACATCCTGGAATCAACTTAACACTAAGAAGAAGACGGGAACTTCGACGCTCTGCTGCACAGAGGACTGAAGCCAATCTCCCCTGTGGTCAGGGAGTGACCACCTTGCTAACGCAAGCACCATCCAGCGAATCAACGTCTGCTTTGCCGCCGCCTCCCGCCGGAGCCCGAGCCCAGAGACTGACAAGACCTGGACCTCCAGACCTCTCACCGCCCGATCCACAGTCCCTGAAAAGAGGAGACCCGTGGAGGCACCGAGACACGTGGAGCCAGCCATCTTGGATCGACTACGACAAGCTGACAAGTGCAACAACCGAGGCTCCCTCCAAGTTGTGCTTTGGGATCTGAGAAGCCCAACTCTCGAGCAGCATTTGCACCAAAGGTGAGCCCTCCAGCATCTCCACGATCTGCGTGGGGCCCTTCTGCATTTTGCTACTCGACGCGCCTAACCGGTTGCTGGCCCGCTGGCTAGTGGCCATCTTGGCGACGAACTCTACGAAAAACACCGCTGGTCTGGTTGCTCCAGACTGGCCCTTGCTCCTCTCCAAAGGAGCAATCCTTCTGACCTTGCTGGTCAGAACCAACAGCTGATTTCCGAATCCTCCTACAATTGCTTTTGCCAAGGCTTGTTTGCTTCGACCAAGTCGCCGACACCGCCGACAGCGAGAGCCTGCGTGGGACAGCTCGTGAGCCGACTCCTGGACGTCGTCGACCTTCAGGGACCACGTGGCTGCGGAGACAAGCTACCCCTCATCACCTGTTTGCACCCGACATCGCCTGGTACCTACCTGGTGCCACGCCGGTCACTGGCTAGTGACTGTGAACACTGTCCCCTCTGCTTTCAGGTCTTCTGCAACTCCGATCCACCCTTGGATCCACCGCATCTCTCCCGGACCGACCGCCTGCAGCATCTTTGTCCCAGGCTCAACGGAACAGATAGAAGAAACCCGACGCACTTTGAGGCCTATGCACCCGCTTCCTGTGGGTGAGGTAAAGCTGGTACTCCGGTGCCCAAGTGTAGTAATACATCTCTAGTGCCTGTGTTCCAAATCTTAAGTTCCTAGTTAACCCGGAAGATCTCCTTTGCAGTAACTTTGTACTTTTTACGCACCCATTGAAACCTATGGGAGCACGCGTGTGACTATTTGCTCTGCACACGCCACCCGTGAACCTCCTGGTCACTAACTGACGTTAGCTCCTTGTAGGCCCAGCGATTCTAGAGGCCCTAGGCCTTTTCCCTTTTCTGTTCGTGGTACTTATACCACTATTTTAGTATATGGTTCGAGTGGCCACCAGGGCCTATCCATATAAAGTGCAACTTCTGTGTATTCTGTGATAATCTTGTTTGACGATTTGTGCTCCTGTGCTCATAAAGAGATTAGGGGTTACTTTGAGAAATAAATACATATATATTTTGAATATATATCTGTGTGGTGTCCTTTCATTGGTATAAAAGGGGGTTGCATTTGGTAAAACAGCTGGCTTAACACGCATCACGAGTTTAGCCTCAAAGACTGCTTAGCCTACGCTACCACTAGGGCAGCTAGTCCGAAAAGGTTGACTTACAACCACACCATAAGGGTTGCTTGGCATGGTACAAGGTGGTCACTTTAACTAGTGAACATCATATACCAGGCCAACTTCTCACATTGGTGAGCAGCGGTTGGATTTGAGCTTGCTGTGTTTTACCATTGTAATCTCTTGGTTACCAATTGAAAGATCACATAGGTACCTATAGGTACATATAAAACAAGATTAGATATACATAAGTTCTACTGAACTTAGTTGTTGTAGAGCAAAGGGAGTAGCACACCCTGACTACAACTACTAGATAGGTTTAGTAGGTAAACCCAAGTGTAGGTAGATTGCAACACATCCACCCACACTTAAGAGCAATGGCCGGGGCAGAGGGGTCCACTGTACCCATCTCTGTTGAGAGTGACCCCCAGAGGGCACCATCCAGCTTTGCTACCCTTAATCAGAATGAGCTCAGGCATTTGGCAACTCTTAGAGGCCTTAAACAGCCCAAGAACCCTACCTCTGCTGAGCTCAGAGAACTCTTACAGAATGATGAGAATCAGAGAGAACTCAGGAAAGCTTCCCAGTTAGCCCCCTTAGGGTCAGGAACAGGAGGCCCCCCTTCTGAAGATGCTACAGAGGTACCCAGTTCCAATAGCCATCCCTTAGATGAGAACCATACTACAGGGGAGGAAAGTGGTGAGGATACAGAAAGTAGTGATGATGAAGGGAGAACTAGCCCAGTGCCAAGTATTATACTTGGCCCAGCTAAACTAAGGCTATTGGGGACTGACAATGGGTTCACCCCATTGGATCTCCCCAGTGGACTTAACACAGGGCTTGGGAGGCAAAGGAATCGCTCAGGTGACTCCAATGCTTCTCATGGCTCTAGAGGCTCTCAAGGTCACTCCAGGAAAAGGATGACCACCCCTCAGAGGAGGGAACATGAGGCCAGAATGCAGGAAGCCCAGCTGAGGATCAGGAAGCAGGAGCTAGAAGTAGCCCTGATGGAAGAAAAACTGAACAAGGCTAGGCAACCTAGAGAGAGTGGGTCTATACCCACTGGTGGCAGCATTGTCCCTAAGGACAAAGATAGGGTCTTTGACAATAGGAACCTGTCTAAGGTTGTGCCCCCCTACAAAAGTGGGGATGACATCCACAAATGGATAACTGCTCTTGAGAGAGCCTGCAAAGTACAGCAGGTTCCTGAAGACCAGTGGGCAGCAATCCTCTGGCTCTCCTTTGAAGGAAGAGGCAGAGACAGACTCCTCACTGTTAGAGAAGAGGATGTCAGAAACTACAGAGTCCTGAAGAGTGTTCTGGTAGATGGGTTAGGCTTAACCACTGAACAGTACAGGTTAATGTTCAGAGACACCCAAAAGACACAGACTCAGGACTGGTCTGAATATGTTGAATGTGCCACTAAGGCTTTGGAGGGTTGGTTGCTGGGAAGTAAGGTATCTGATTTTACAGGATTGTATAATTTGATGATGAGAGAACAGATTTTAAATAACTGTCAAAACCAGCAACTGCATCAACACTTGGTTGACTCTGATCTGACCTCTCCCCAAGAATTGGGAAAGAAGGCAGACAAATGGGTCAGAACCAGGGTTAAGCAAAAGAACCAGAACCAGGGCCAAGGGGGTGATCAGAAGAAAACAGACCAAAAGGGTGGAGATCAGAAATCTAAAGACCAGAAGTCTTCAACAGGGCACCAAACTACTGCTAAGGAGGGTGGGTCCCAACAACAGTCCAAAAAGAAGAAAGAAGGTCAAAAGAAACCCTGGTGCAATCATTGCAAGAATACAACTCACTGGACTAGTGATTGCAAAAAGGGTGGAGCCCCCAACACTGTTGCCCCTAAGGCACCTGCTCCCAGTACTACTGTTAGCAGTGTTGGTCCCCAGACAAAGGGTGTAGTGGGAATCACTATGGGAACTGAAGGAGATTCTGACTTAGACAGAACCCTGACACAGGCAGTCTTGATCTGTGATGGGGACATTGATTTGTCCCTGACTGTGAGCCCCAGTAACCTGGGCAAGTACAGACAGATTCCTTTAATTAATGACAAAGTGGCTCAAGCCTACAGGGACACATGTGCCAGTGTCACTATGGTGACACCAGGCTTTGTGGACCCTGGACAGTACATACCAGGTGAGAACTACCTGGTGACCAATGCCAGCAATGCCACTACTTCACATAGTGTGGCAGTTGTTAACTTCTCATGGGGAGGGGTAACTGGCCTCAAAAGGGTTGTGGTTAGTGCAGACCTCCCAGTAGAATGTTTGTTGGGCAATGACCTAGAGAGTTCTCTATGGTCAGAAGCGGAGTACAGGACTCATGCAGAGATGTTAGGTATATCATCACATGTCCTTGCTGTGACCAGGTCACAGGCCAAAAAGTGCCTCACTGAACCTCAGGTCTTGGATCCTGGAACAATGGGCCAAGCACCTACCAAGAAGAAGAACAGGAGGGTCAAGGCTGTGCCTTCCCCCCTGCCTCAGAGTGATGATCAGCCTTCCCAGGAAGCTGATCTAGAGGACCCTGAAGGAACTGTCCCTGAAGAGCTTGAACCTGATCAGGTTGAGTTTCTGGGGACAGGGGGACCTTCAAGGGCTGACTTGAGGCAGGCTCAGTTATCCTGTCCCTCTCTTGAACCCCTCAGACAGCTGGCTGCTGCTGAGGCTGCTGGGAATGCTCAAGGTACCCATAAAGTGTATTGGGATGAAGGGCTCCTTTATTCAGAGGCTAGAGACCCCAAGCCTGGTGCTACCAGGAGGTTGGTTATACCTCTGCAATTTAGGGGCTTCCTTCTTACCTTGGCCCATGACATTCCTTTAGCAGGACACTTAGGCCAGAACAAGACTTGGGACAGACTTGTCCCTCACTTTCACTGGCCTCACATGAATGAAGATACAAAGGAGTTTTGTCGCTCCTGTGTTACCTGCCAAGCCAGTGGCAAATCAGGTGGCACAACAAAGGCCCCCCTAATACCACTACCTGTGGTGGGGGTCCCCTTTGAAAGAGTGGGAATAGACATAGTGGGTCCCATGGATCCTCCCACTGCATCTGGGCACAGATTTATACTGGTGGTAGTGGATCATGCCACCAGGTATCCAGAGGCAATTCCCCTTAGGACCACTACAGCACCTGTTGTGGCCAGGGCCCTGCTGGGAGTATTCTCCAGAGTGGGGTTTCCTAAGGAGGTAGTATCTGACAGAGGTACCAACTTTATGTCAGGATACTTAACAGCTATGTGGAAGGAATGTGGTGTCAACTACAAGTTCACCACCCCTTATCACCCACAATGCAATGGGCTTGTTGAGAGATTCAACAAGACCCTAAAGGGTATGATCAAAGGATTACCTGAAAAGCTCAGGCGAAGATGGGACATCCTTCTACCCTGCCTTCTGTTTGCTTACAGAGAGGTCCCACAAAAAGGAGTTGGCTACAGCCCCTTTGAATTGTTGTTTGGGCACCCTGTGAGAGGCCCACTGTGTTTGGTGAAGGAAGGCTGGGAGTTACCTCTCAAAAAGCCTAAGCTAGACATAGTGGACTATGTACTTGGTCTCCGCTCCAGGATGGCTGAGTATATGGAGAAGGCATCCAAAAACCTTGAGGCAAGCCAGGCCTTACAGAAAGCTTGGCATGACCAAAAGGCTGTCTTGGTTGAGTTTCAGCCAGGACAGAAGGTATGGGTGTTGGAGCCAGTGGCCCCAGCAGCACTCCAAGACAAATGGTCTGGACCCCATACAATCCTGGAAAAGAAGGGAGAGGTCACCTACTTGGTCGACCTAGGAACTCCCAGGAGTCCCCACAGGGTACTCCATGTTAACAGGCTTAAAGCATATGTTGACAGGGCAGACATGGGCTTGCTCATGGCTACAGATGAGGGACAGGAGGAAGAGAGTGACCCTCTCCCAGACCTGTTGTCTCAGAACCCTGAAGATGGCTCAGTTGAAGGAGTGACCCTTGGAGGCAACCTCACTGCCCATCAGCAGACTGAATGTAGACAGGTTCTACAATCATTTTCACATATGTTTTCCTTGATACCTAGTCAAACTGACTGGTGTACCCATGTGGTGGACACTGGTGACAGTCTGCCTGTAAAGAACAAGCTTTACAGACAACCTGACCACGTCAGGGACTGTATAAAGGCTGAGGTACATAAAATGCTGGAATTAGGTGTCATTGAACCCTCAGAGAGCCCCTGGGCTAGCCCAGTGGTTCTGGTCCCCAAACCTCACACCAAAGATGGCAAGAGAGAGATGAGGTTCTGTGTGGATTACAGAGGACTCAATGCTGTCACCAGGACAGATGCACACCCTATTCCAAGGGCAGATGAGCTCATAGACAAACTAGCTTCTGCAAAGTTTTTGAGCACATTTGACTTAACAGCTGGCTATTGGCAAATCAGATTAGCTGAGGAGTCCAAGGCCAAAACAGCATTCTCAACCCCAGGTGGGCACTACCAGTTTGTGGTGGTGCCCTTTGGTCTGAAGAATGCACCTGCCACCTTCCAAAGGCTGGTGAACCAAGTCCTTACTGGGTTGGATGACTTTTGCGCAGCATATCTTGATGACATTGCTGTCTTTAGCTCCACCTGGGAGGATCACCTGATCCACCTGAAGAAGGCTCTTGAGGCTCTGCAAAGGGCAGGCCTCACTATCAAGGCTACTAAGTGCCAGATAGGGCAGAGTAAGGTTGTGTATTTGGGCCACCTTGTAGGTGGAGGCCAAGTTCAACCACTGGAGAGTAAGATACAATCCATCAAGGACTGGTCCCCTCCAACCACCCAGACTCAAGTTCGAGCTTTCTTGGGCTTGACTGGGTACTACAGGAAGTTTGTTAAGAACTATGGGTCCATTGTGACTCCTCTTAATGATCTGACATCCAAGAAGATGCCCAAAAAGGTTCAGTGGACAGTAAGCTGTCAAAAGGCATTTGATGACCTGAAGGAGGCCATGTGCTCTGCACCTATCCTGAAAAGTCCTGACTACTCCAAAGAGTTTATTGTCCAAACAGATGCTTCTGAGTTGGGTGTGGGAGCTGTGCTGTCACAACTTAATGTAGATGGTCAAGACCAACCCATTGCTTTTATTAGCAGAAGGTTGACCCCCAGAGAGAAGAATTGGTCAGCTATTGAGAGGGAGGCCTTTGCTGTGGTGTGGGCCCTGAAGAAGCTGAGGCCATACTTGTTTGGCACTCACTTCAAGATTCAGACCGACCATAAGCCCCTCTTGTGGCTAAATCAGATGAAGGGTGAAAATCCCAAACTGCTTAGGTGGTCCATTTCCCTACAGGGGATGGACTTTACAGTGGAGCACCGGCCAGGTACTGACCATGGGAATGCAGATGGTCTCTCCAGGTACTTCCACTTAGGACATGAAGACGAGACTGGTCAAGGCTAGTTTAATGTCCCAGCGTTTGGGGGGGGGGTTGTGTAGGAGAGTAGGGTCTGCTATCCTATGGTCACCCCAAATTTTTGCTTTTTGCTTCACTGGTTTTGGACATATTGAGGCTGTGGGCCTGCCAATCAGACCCCCAGCCTGCTGTTCTCTCTACTAAATTAAAACTATGCACCCTAGGTGCATAACCAATTGGAAATGGATCACCCTGTCAGCCCCTGTACCAGTGTACACTAGGTACCCAGGGCATTGGTGTACCCAAGGCCTGCCAAGGGCTGCAGCATGTATTATGCCACCCCAGGCTTGGCCTAACAATTTGACACAACTGGCTGATCACTCAGCTGGGATAAGTTGGTGTAATCACCTCTTACTTAGGTGTAGTATACCTATACCTAACCTTAAATGGGACACCTGGTAACCTATAAGTCACTCCTATGGCAGGCCTTAACAATCCTGAAGGCAGAGTGCTTGGTTCCATGTGAGATGGTGCTCTGGCATGAGCTGAGCCTGTCTGCAGTGGTCGGAACAACTTCCTTCTACTGTTTCCAGATATCGTCATACCATATACTCTTAAGTGCATTATGAACCTCGCGGTTAAATGCTATCTTTGGTTTGGCTTTATCAAAACATGTCGAGTAAGGTGTCATACGAATTGGAATACTAACCCCTCGCCAATTCTGGCGACGGGGTTAGCATTCCACCCTTCTAGAGGGACACGACATGTACAGTACCTGAAACCCGGGTAAAATCAGACATAGCCTCAGCTCCACAAAATGGATGCTGCCACCACAGACACAAGTCTGCCCTCCTGCTGCTGGGAGTCCTTCCAGCTTGGGAGGTGTGGACAAAGGGTTTCCTGCCAGGGGAGGTGCGTGCACCACCCCAGACAGGATTTTGTGTATTGGTCAGGTAGGGCTTGAAAGAAACCAGACATGCCTGTGGCTCACAAGGAGCCTCGGTGCATATGCCAGTTCAAACCGGTCCTGGGGCACACCAGTCCCGGGCCTGGGGCGAGCTGGACAAAGGATTGGGGGTGTAACCACCCCCCTTCCTGGTCCCACCCATAGGGAGGGACCTAGCAGGTAGTCCGGCCCCTAGAATCCGCTTAAAGGTAGGAGCTGTGTCCTAAGACTTCAGACATCCTGGAATCAACTTAACACTAAGAAGAAGACGGGAACTTCGACGCTCTGCTGCACAGAGGACTGAAGCCAATCTCCCCTGTGGTCAGGGAGTGACCACCTTGCTAACGCAAGCACCATCCAGCGAATCAACGTCTGCTTTGCCGCCGCCTCCCGCCGGAGCCCGAGCCCAGAGACTGACAAGACCTGGACCTCCAGACCTCTCACCGCCCGATCCACAGTCCCTGAAAAGAGGAGACCCGTGGAGGCACCGAGACACGTGGAGCCAGCCATCTTGGATCGACTACGACAAGCTGACAAGTGCAACAACCGAGGCTCCCTCCAAGTTGTGCTTTGGGATCTGAGAAGCCCAACTCTCGAGCAGCATTTGCACCAAAGGTGAGCCCTCCAGCATCTCCACGATCTGCGTGGGGCCCTTCTGCATTTTGCCACTCGACGCGCCTAACCGGTTGCTGGCCCGCTGGCTAGTGGCCATCTTGGCGACGAACTCTACGAAAAACACCGCTGGTCTGGTTGCTCCAGACTGGCCCTTGCTCCTCTCCAAAGGAGCAATCCTTCTGACCTTGCTGGTCAGAACCAACAGCTGATTTCCGAATCCTCCTACAATTGCTTTTGCCAAGGCTTGTTTGCTTCGACCAAGTCGCCGACACCGCCGACAGCGAGAGCCTGCGTGGGACAGCTCGTGAGCCGACTCCTGGACGTCGTCGACCTTCAGGGACCACGTGGCTGCGGAGACAAGCTACCCCTCATCACCTGTTTGCACCCGACATCGCCTGGTACCTACCTGGTGCCACGCCGGTCACTGGCTAGTGACTGTGAACACTGTCCCCTCTGCTTTCAGGTCTTCTGCAACTCCGATCCACCCTTGGATCCACCGCATCTCTCCCGGACCGACCGCCTGCAGCATCTTTGTCCCAGGCTCAACGGAACAGATAGAAGAAACCCGACGCACTTTGAGGCCTATGCACCCGCTTCCTGTGGGTGAGGTAAAGCTGGTACTCCGGTGCCCAAGTGTAGTAATACATCTCTAGTGCCTGTGTTCCAAATCTTAAGTTCCTAGTTAACCCGGAAGATCTCCTTTGCAGTAACTTTGTACTTTTTACGCACCCATTGAAACCTATGGGAGCACGCGTGTGACTATTTGCTCTGCACACGCCACCCGTGAACCTCCTGGTCACTAACTGACGTTAGCTCCTTGTAGGCCCAGCGATTCTAGAGGCCCTAGGCCTTTTCCCTTTTCTGTTCGTGGTACTTATACCACTATTTTAGTATATGGTTCGAGTGGCCACCAGGGCCTATCCATATAAAGTGCAACTTCTGTGTATTCTGTGATAATCTTGTTTGACGATTTGTGCTCCTGTGCTCATAAAGAGACTAGGGGTTACTTTGAGAAATAAATACATATATATTTTGAATATATATCTGTGTGGTGTCCTTTCATTGGTATAAAAGGGGGTTGCATTTGGTAAAACAGCTGGCTTAACACGCATCACGAGTTTAGCCTCAAAGACTGCTTAGCCTACGCTACCACTAGGGCAGCTAGTCCGAAAAGGTTGACTTACAACCACACCATAAGGGTTGCTTGGCATGGTACAAGGTGGTCACTTTAACTAGTGAACATCATATACCAGGCCAACTTCTCACAATACTCTACTTCTGTTATTACAATACACTGTACAGCGCCCCGAACCCTTGATAGGTGAGTTTGCGCTATAAAAATGAAATGAAAATACAAATACCATGGTCCTGCTGGGTGGTAGTTGCAGCTGGAAGTGACGCGCCAGGAGCATTCCCAATAAGTGAATCCTGTGTGGTCGGCTCTTGTTGCCTCAGTACTGATCATCAAAGTGGTAACCCACCGGTCAGCACCGTGCCCCCTCGGGCTAGTAGGCTGCAGTATTGAACAGCGCATGTGACACTGTGGTGGCATCCACGACACACCTGCCAGTAACGGAAGGCGATTTTAATCCCAGGTGATGTGCACCTCTCGGCTCAAAAGAAGCAGGTGATAAGAGGGGCAGAGGTCCCTGACGTGAAGTGACGTGTAATACATGCAAAGCCAGAGATAGTTATTTACCTGTGCTTAAGGCCAGAGTGGGGAACTTCTCAGCAGGGGTGCAATACTTTAAACGGAGAGTGCCAGCACTTCTCAGCAGGGGTGCAGTACTCTCAATGGGAGAGTACCCGCACTTCTCACCAGTGGTGCAATACTTTCAATGAGAGAGTACCACACTTGTCAGCAAGGGTGCAATACTTTTAATAGGAAAGTACCAGTGTTTATTACTAACTACAAGATACCCTGGTATAGTAAGTACCTTTAATTTTAGATTTCCATTTCAAGCGCTAACCTGAAGCCATCACCAGACAGCAACGCTAACCCTCAGAAAAGGTATTGAAATATGTGGTAATGGAGACATCTGGCCCAAGAGTCTACTCAGAATCTTTTCATGGGACGTCATTATGTACATCTCTATAAGCCATCTGTCATCTGATGACGCAGTATGAATGCCAATGTCATAGTATGCGCTGCTCACCTGTGCCTAGGGTAACTGGAGGCAAAGTACCTCCACTAGCCATTCGTCATCTGATGACGCAGCTAGTGTTTAAGTATGCACATCTTGTCTGTGGCCAGAGTTACTTATGTCCATGCATCCCTGCTCGCCGTTCGTCATGCGATGACGTCAGGTGACCCCCAATGTCTGATTATGCACACCTTAGCTGTGACCAGGGTAACTGACGTCCACCGCCGGTGATGTTTCAGAAGTGTGGTGCAGCAAACTGAGTTTGCAAGAAGTCATCGGAGGGTGGTCACGGGGCCATGCAAGCGTGTACCATACAATCAGTCTCCCAGTGTTTATTTGGGTGTAGGCAAAGCCAGAACCCATGGAGCTGGGCACGGCTTGGTTGCGCTTATCTCCAGCATAAGCAGTATCTCTTTGGCGTGGTAGCATGGGCACTGTTTGGAGCACCTGACATATATGAAATGATGCTCTTACTTCTGATCTCATCCCATGTGCCACTGTTTTAAGCCATGACTACCAGGAAAATGTGTGATTTCACCTTATATGGCGCTGAAAGGCCGTTCCTCAGGTGCAGATCCAGGTTTTGGGTAACTTGGCAACCGTGAAAGCAGGACATCTAAGTTCTAATCCCGGTTCTCGCTTCAGCGCCCCTTGTGATCATGAGCGCAGCACTTCGTTTCTCTTAGCCCCGAGTCCTGTCTGTAAACCTGAGAGCGCTTCGGAACATGATGCGCTCTGGACTCTGGTGTGAAATACAATCGGACAAAGTTGAGGCGTGTTAACTCCTGAAAAGTCCACAACCGCTGTGCACTTTTCAGAGCTGAAGAGAAAACAAAGGCACCTTTGCAAGATGTGACTAAGTGCGTTTTGGGATTAAAACTCACATTTGGCGAAGAGCTGATGGAGCTGCGGGCGGGCGAAGAAAAAGGGGAGGAAGAGGGGAGAGCTCTGGGTAGGGAAAGGAGGGGAGAGGTTAACAGAGCTGTGTGAGTAGAAATGGGGATTCTGCCTGAGGGCGAAAAACCGTAAGGAGAGAAGTTTTGTTGGGAGGAGGGGAGGTGAAACTAGAGGAAGTACAGAGGAGGAAAGGGGCCTCGAGCGTGAGGCAAGGACACAACGCACGAGCAACAGACAACGGGTGGGCGGGGCCCGCTACCTGAAAGCTGTTTCCCGTCCAGGCACGTGCACATCTCCTGTCTTGACTCGCGAGCAACAGATGATGGTTGGGCGGGGCCTAAGGGAGACAGGGCGGACACCAACCCCGCTTCCAAAGAAGCTGGACAGAAAAGCAACAACTATAGGTCTCGCCAAGGCGAAGCAGCGCATGCGCTGCAACGCAGGCGAGACCTAAAAAAGCATAAAGTATAAAAGTGCCTGCTGCAGAGCACATCTTCTAACATGCAGACCACATATTCCTAGTTGATATAAATAGCTTAGTGGTCCAGTTCTTGTGCTGCATAGATACTTATGTTATCTACAGTTACAAGTGAGAATACTTGTAGCTCACAGAGGTATGACCTGGCATCAAGGAGCTGTGTACTGTAAGGCATAAGTGTAGAACCTTGCTGTTTTTTTCTCAATCTTTCGTTATTTTACAGTTGATAAAATGGTTCCTCTGGGTACTAACGAAGGACTTATAAGGGCTCTATAAATTGTTATTAGTGTGATTACCCACGTAGACAGATATATCTGAACTTTTTGTAGTGCGTACATATGTCTTACATACAGAGTCTGGAAAGCTCAAAAACTGTCTTTAAATCATAGTTTACCTCAAGCACTTGTGAAGTGACTAGTTGAGTGACTTTGTTTGCTAGATTGCCATCGGCATCGAGGTGTTAACTATCAGCTACCCCTCAGCTAGGATGAGACTGGAACAGAAGGGGTGTTGATAGCCCTTTGAGTGTGGGGTTTGAACTGGGCCCAGGTGAAACTG
This sequence comes from Triturus cristatus, assembly GCF_964204655.1. Classification (NCBI taxonomy): domain Eukaryota; kingdom Metazoa; phylum Chordata; class Amphibia; order Caudata; family Salamandridae; genus Triturus; species Triturus cristatus. Next base: position 1,689,638,932 of record NC_140590.1, read on the forward strand.
AAAGTAAGAGAGCTCTATTACCTCCTGCAGGTTGCTGTTCTGAAGGCATAGCACACAAAGTGTGGGCGCTGCTAAATGTGGCCCGGGTTCGGCAAATTGCACCTGGACAAAGTAAGTGCATTTAACTGAGGTTGGATCGAATCCCAGATCAAGCTCGATACGGCTGTCAGATCGGGGATCCAAGGTGGACCCCCCTCGGTTCCAGTGCTAGTTGCAGCCTTCCACTGCATTGCTGAGGGTACTCTTTATAGTATTTTCAGCACTTCGTCGGAGTGTATGTGTTTTCTTGCTCTCTCCTATTTTTCCTGTCTCCCACAAGCGCACCCTTTTTATTCCCCCCCCCAATGAAAATTGAAATTAAAATGATATTTGTAAAGCTAGTGCTTCTAGCGGAAAACAGAGCAGAAGAGGATACTTGGATCTCAAGATGTTAAATAGCCACGTTTTTAAGGCTTTGCGAAAAGAGCGCAAGCCTGGCTTGTATTTTAGCTCAGCTGGCATCGAGTTCCAAAGCTTTACAGTACAGGAGTTGAAGCTACGACCGCCCCATTTGGCTTTCTTGAATCTAGGAACCACCAGATTAGGAGCAGCTGCTGACCTGAGTGTTGTGCTGGGAATGTACCACTGGAATCTTTGTTTAAAGTATTTAGGTCCCATATCATGTAATGCTTTAAAGTTGATGCAGAGGGCCTGAAAATAGATTCGTTTTTTTACAGAATGAAATGTTAATTATATTTTTATCCCACACTCCCTGATATTCCCCGTCATGATTAGGCCTGGGCAAAATTTCCGTTCTGTTCGCGGAATTTGCGATAATTTGGCATTTCCGCGTTCCGCGGAGAGCGCGGAAATGTCAAAATTTCCGCATTCCGCAGCTTTGCGATAATTTGGTTCTTGCTCGCGCTGTAAAATAATACATTCTCGCGTGCGCGCGATCGCCTTACCTGAATCCCCGCGTTCGCCGACAAGTTTTCCCGATCCGGTCGCGTTCTCCATGAGATGTTGTATTGTTTTAGCCATTTGCGCTATCTCGCGACAGTTCGCGTCCGCAGTGACGTCATGTGTCGCGCGATCACGTCTTTTTTCTCGCGATTATGCACCGCGAGACAACTGAAAACAAGATGGCCGCGCCCGCAAGCAACCACATGGGTAAGTTGGCGACCCGCAACCATGCAGAAAATCTCGCGAACATGCCGGAAAAAAACTTCCGCATCTTCGCGATATTTCCGCTTGTTTGCGGAGATTTTTAACATTTTCGCGATAATTTGCGAAAGTCGCTTTCGCAAATTCCGCCCACCCCTAGTCATGATCCACGTCCAGCTCCCCACCCCACTCCTCTGTTAAATGTAGTTATTTTAAAAGAAATTCTACAAGGAACCGGCAACTGCAACATTATGCCGGGGTTCTTACATTGTTTTGTTTACAATTAAATATACTGTTCTAACATGGTCATCTGCCACTTTAAAATTTCAAATAAAAAGTGTTTACTCTGTCACAAAGCGCACATATGTCACAGCGTAGGTGTGCACTTCAGTGACCATCATGCCTGATTGCTATCTATGTATTTGCATTTGTCTCTACTCATGTGCACGTGCCATTGGCAAACACATTGTCAAAGACAATAGATCAGCCTTTTAGAACCTAGACTTATTGGCTTTGCCAAGGCTTGTTTTAATTGCTTGGGTTTATCTTTTGTGGGGGGATGGATGTTTGTTATGCAAGTAGGCTTGGGTGGAGTGATATTGGACCAGTCGGTGGTGTTAGAGGCTCTTGCACATACTGGTCATGTTATTGCACCTACTAGTGGCCTTTAGTACCATTAATAATGTGGTGTTACTGTACCGTGTTATTGGACCTGTGAACCTATGTGCGGTCTACGATGGTATTGATCATGGACAGTGTTACTGTGGAATGTTAATGGACCTATCTGTTGTCTTCAGAAGTGTTCATTAAGATATATTAATATTGAAGGTTATCTAATCGATTGGTGATCTTTGATACTATTGGTCACCGGGGGTTACTGTGGAGTGTCATTGCACCCTTCAGCAGCCTTTGATGCTGTTGTTTATGGGGGTTCTTACTGTTGAATACTATTGCCTCTCCTGGAGATCTTCAACACCATTGATCATGAGGTGTTGCTATGCTGTGTTATTGGACCACTGGGCGGTCTACAAGAGTATTTATTTTGAATGGTGTGACTGGGGAGTGTTGTTCAACGTATTCGTGAACTTCAGAACTGTTCCATACGAGTGTTTTAGTGTTGAACGATATTGCATTTATCAGTAACCTTCAATACTACTGATCATTTACCGTGAAACTTTAGAGTGTTTTATTGAACCTATTGGCAGTCTAAAATGCTATTACTGTAAAGTGTTATTGGACATATCAATGGTTATTGGACCTATCCGTGGGCTTCAATACTAGTGATCATGGGGTGTTGCAGTGGAGTTTTATTTTACCTATCAATAGTGATCAGAACCATTCATCATGGGGTGTAACTCTGGAGTGGTATTGGACCTTTGAACAGTCTTCAATACTATTTATCACGGGATGTCACTGTGAAGCGTTATTGGACCTATCAGTGGCCCTAAATACTGTTGATCACTTAGTGTTACAATTGAGTGTTATTGGATGCCCAGATCATGCATCATTACTTTGGAGTGTTATTGTACCTATAAACGGACTTTGATACCATTCGTCAGGTGGTGTAGCTGTGGAGTTTTAGTGGACCTATCAGCAGCCCTCTATGCTATTCATTATGAGGTAGTACTGTGGAATGTCACTGGAGTCACCAATGGTCTTCAATGTTATTGATCATGAGACGTTACTGTGGAGTGCTATTGGACCTTGCAGCTGCCCACAATACTGCTGCTCACTCGTTGTTACAGTGGAATGTATTTGGACCTCCGAACAACCTTTTTTTATAGATCATGAGTTGTTACTCTGATGCTTGGCAGATGTGAATGAGCCATGCTACAGGGGGACGTCCCAGCCCCGTACGTAAGGACCTCATAGCCAGTAGTCCCCAGGTGAAGGCTGTGGGCTGGGCCTTTGCCATTTCTTTTGTGGGGTTTTTGCTTCGGCAGTATTCCAGTCAGCTGGGTCATAGCAAGGACCTGGCTGCAAGGCCACCATATAACAATGGTGTTCATGCCTATGCCTCATTTCAAGACAGCTTAAGGAATACATTCCAGGCCAGATGTATGACCCACCAATTTGCGAGTCGCAAATTAGGATGCACAACAGTTTCAGAGACACTGTTTGCGATTCCCAATAGGGTCGCAAATTGCATGGCTCATGCATATTAATGAGGCTGTCGCAATTAGCGACCCCATTGGGAATGGCTGGCACTCCCAGGGATGGTGGCCTTCTGGGGTCAGCAGACCACCATGTCTGGGACTGCTTTTAAATAAAGCAGTTTTTTAGGTCGAGCCTAGCGGCACCGCGCATGCGCTGCTCGCTCTGCGAGGCATGCAGTTGTCGAGTATGCTGTGGAAGCCTTGCCTTCTCTCGGCCCATATTTTTGATTGGCTGGTGTCATTGTCCTTGGTAAATTCTGGCTTCCGATTGATAATGAGGCTTGTTAGTCCCTCTTTGTTACTGCCCTCTCACCATTTGTTACCTCCCATGAGGACTGGATCTTTTACTTGTGGCGTTACACGGTCTCCTTCATAAGTCGATAAGCACTATTCTTTTTTTTTTTTTTGCAGCACGGTCCGCTTTCACATTAGCGGCTGTGCTTGTTTATTTAATTAATTTGCCACGCGGCCCGAAAGGGAGCGTTTCTACTCACTAATCTAACAAGCATTTGCAATAGGTCTCGCATTCACGGGAGTTTGAGCTATTGACATTGCAAATAACAATGCCTTTTATTTTTTGTTTTTGTTTTTAAAACGTATATAAAAGGCATTGTCATTTACAATGCCAATAGCTTAAACTCTCATAAATGCGAGACCTACTGCATTGCAGATGGTTGTGTTTTTTAAGCAGCTCGGCTGCCCGTAACACGGGCGCCTGCTTACAATTACTTTAACCCGGTGTTATCTTGTGTCTTCTTTACCCCCTCCACCCCCCTAGTAAAATGGAATTAGAAAGGATTTAGCAAATTAAGTCATGTGAATTCCAGGCAGCACATAATCCGGTGCTAATGGGCTGAAGCTGACAACAGCACATCTGTGTTGCATGCCATCTGTACTAAGCCACCTGACTGGTTGTTTTCAAAGGCCTGTTTTATTAACAACAACAATACCTCCACCACTACCAGTACCACCACCTCAAATACCTCCACTACTATCAGGACCACCACCACAAGTACCACCAGTACCACCACCACCACCAGTACCACCAGTACCAGTACCACAACCATCAGTAACACTAGAACCACCAGCAGTACCACCAGTGCCACCACTACCACCAGTACCAGTACCACCACCACCAGTACCACTACTACCAGTACCATCACTACCAGTACCACCCCCACCACCACCAGTACCACCACCACCACCACTGCTACCAGTACCACCACCACCAGTACCACCACTACTAGTACCACTACCAGTACCACCCCCGCCACTATCAGTACCACCTCCACCACTACCAGTACCACCACTAGTACAACCACCAGCAGTACCACCACCACCACCAGTACCACTACCCCCACTACCACTACTACCAGTACCACCACCACCACTACTACCAGTATCACCGCCACCAGTATCACCGCCACCAGTACCACCACCATCAGTACCACCACCAACAGTACCACAACCACCACCACCAGTACCACTACCAACAGGACCACCAGCAGTACCACCACCACCAGTAACACCAGTACCATCCCTACTACCAGTACCACCACCATCACCAGTACCACCACCACCACTACAAGCACCACTACCAGTACCACCACTATCAGTACCACCCCACCACTATCAGTACCCACCCCACCACTACCAGTAACACCACCACCACCACCAGTACCACCATTACTACCAGTACCATCACTACTACCAGTCCCAGCACTACAACCAGTACCACCACTACCAGTACCACCACCTAATAATTCAGGATCAATGTCTGAGAATGTTCGATGCTGTATGACTAAGGTGGCAGAATGGATGTCTACCAATTTTTAAAACTAAATGGGGATAAGACGGAGGTGATGGTCGTTGGCCCAGGGGCAACAAGCTGGAACAGCAGTAGCTGGCCTCATTCTCTAGGAATGTGTCCTTCCCTAGGAAACAAGGCCAAGAACCTGGGAGTTCTGATGGGCCTTGACTTCAACGCACAAACTAACTGTACTGTCTCCACCTGCACCTGGATCTTAAGGATGCTGAAAAAATCATTCCTTTTATCCCGCTCCCTGCACGTAAGCAGCTCGCCCTCGCACTGGTAATGTCCAGGCTGGATTATTGCAATTCACTCTACCTAGACTCAAACAATAATGTGCAGCACAAACTCCAGCTAGTGCAAAATGCCCTTGCTAGACTGGTTCTGGACATTCCCAAAAAGACATTCTGCGGCAAAGGGACTGAAAACCCTACACTGGCTATCAACAAACGCATCAGCTTCAAATCCTTATGTATGGTCCATAAGGCTCTCTCTCCCCTACCCTACGAGACTAAAAATCATGTTCACTTGGTATTCTCCGGGCGGATCCCTTCGCTCATCTTCTAATCTATATCTCCATGTACCCAGAACAGTAAGGAAGAGATGGAGAAACAGAGCCTTCTCTACGGCTGCCAGTAAGCTGTGGAATACCCTGCCGAAAAAAATTAAAGCCATTTCCCAGCACCTCCATTTTAGAAAGGCTCTAAAAACGTGGCTATTCTGCCTGTAGCCACCCCGCTATCACCCTCTCTTAGGCACTCTCTTTCTGGACGGTAGTCTATAGCGCCTTGACGCCCTTGGGTAACTGCTGCGCTCTATAAATTCAAATCAATCACCACTACCAGTACCGCCACCACCACTACCAGTACCACAACCATTACCAGTACCACAACCACTACCAGTACCACAAGCACTACCAGTACCACCACCACCACTACCCACTACTATCAGTACCAGCCCCACCAACACCACTACCAGTACCACCACCACCACCACTACCACCACCACTACCAGTACCACCACCACTACCGCCACCACCATCAGTACTACCAGTAACACCAATATCACCACCAGTACCACCACCAGTACCACTACTACCACCACTACCAGTAACACCACCACTACCAGTACCACCACAACTACCAGTACCACCACCACCACTACACCACCACAACCACCAGCAGTACCACCAATACCACCACCAGTAGCACCACCACCAGTACCACCACCACAAGTACACCACCACCAGTACCAGTACTAACAGTAACACCACCAGTACCACCCCTACCAGTACCACCACTACCACTACTACCAGTTCACACCACCAGTACCACCACCAGTACTACCAGTACCACCACAAGTACCACCACAACCACCACCACCACTACTACCAGTAACACCACCACTACCAGTAACACCACCGCCAGTACCACCACCATGACAAGTACCACCACCACCAGTACCACCACTACCAGTACCACCAGTACCACCACCACCAGTACCACCACCACAAGTACCACCACCACCAGTACCACCACAACTAGGACCACCACTACCAGTACCACCAGTACCACCACCACCAGTACCACCAGTTCCAGTACCACCAGTACCACCACCACCAGTACCACTACCACCACCAGTTCCACCACCAGTACCATCACCACCACCAGTACCACTGCCAGTACTACCACAACCAGGACAACCTCCACCAGTACCACCACTAGTACCACCACCAGTACCACCACCAGAGTCACCAGTACCAGTAAGACTAGTACCACCACCAGTACCACCAGTACCACCACCAGTACCACCAATACCACCACCAGTACCACCACCAGCAGTACCAGTACCACCAGTAACACCACCACCAGTACAACAACCACCACCACCAGTACAACTAGTACCACCACCACCACTACCAGTACCACCACCACCAGTACAACCACCAGTACCACCAATAGCACCAGCCCCAGTACCGCCACCACCAGTACACCACCACCAGTACCAGTACTACCAGTAACACCACCAGTACTACCACTACCACCACCACCACTACTACTACCAGTACCACCACCACCACCAGTACCACCGGCACAACAAGTACCACCAGTACCACCACAACAAGTACCGCCAGTACCACCAGTACCACCACCACCAGTCCCACTACTAGTACCACCACCACCACCAGTACCACCAGTACCACCAGCACCAGTACCACCAGCACCAGTACCACCACCACCACCAGTACTACCACCACCAGTACTACCACCACCACTAGTACCACCACCACTAGTACCACCACTAGTACCACCACCAGTGCCACCACCAGTGCCAACACCACCACCAGTACCAGTACCACTACCACCAGTACCACCTCCACTTATCCCAAGTACCACCAGTACCACCACTACCAGTACCACCAGTAACACCACCACCACCAGTACCACCACCACCCGTACCAGTACCACCAGTAACACCACCACTAGTTCCACCAGTACCACCACCACCAGTACCATCACCAGTACCATCACCAGTACCACCACCAGTACCATCACCACCACCAGTACCGCCACCACCATTACCACCACCACCAGTACCACCACCAGTGTAAGTGCCAGCACCACCAGTACTATCACCAGTACCGCCACCACCATTACCACCACCAGTACCAGTACAATCGGTACCATCAGTACCGCCACCACCAGTACCACCACCACCAGTGCCACCACCACCAGTACCACCACCGCCACCAGTCCCACCCCCAGTACCATCATCAGTCCCACCACCAGTACACCACCAGTACCACTACCACCACCAGTACTACCACCAGTACCACCACCACCAGTACCAACACCACCAGTACTATCACCACCACCATTACCACCACCACCAGTACCACCAACACCACCAGTACCACCACCACCACTAGTACCTCCACCAGTACCACCACCAGTACCAACACCACCAGTACCACCTCCAGTACTATCACCACCACCAGTACCACCACCACCATTACCACCACCACCAGTACCAGTACCACCACCACCACCAGTACCAGTACCACCAGTACCGCCACCACCAGTACCACCACCACCAGTACCACCACCAGTACCACCACAACCAGTACCACCTCCACCACCAGTCCCACCACCAGTCCCACCACCAGTACCACCACCAGTACCACTACCATCACCACTACCAGGACCACCAGTACCACCACCACCACGAGTCCCACCACCAGTCCCACCACCAGAACCACCACCACCAGTATCACCACCACCAGTACCGCCACCGGCACCACCACCAGTATCACCACAACCACCACCAGTACCACCACCAGTACCAGTACCACTACCACCACCAATACCACCACTACCAGTACCAGTACCACAAATGCCTATACCACCACCGCCAATACCACCACCACCACCACCAGTACCTCCACCACCAATACCAGCACCACCACCAATACCACCATTACCAGGGGCACTGTAGGAGGCCAGAGCTGCAGCCGAGACCATCCCTCCCTCCATGTGTGCCATAAAGCACAGCCTGCCCTACACCAGGAGGGACCCTACTACAGCTGGAGTGTTTATTAGGCCAAAGATAGCATTGACATTATGCAATGCCACACTGCATACTCAAATCAGGGAGAGGGCAGAAAATAGCCCCCTCTCCCGCTCTTCCTCCTGACCCAGGACAATGTAATCACAGTGCGAAAGGTTTTGGAGAGCTTTGTTAGTGTTTATAGCTCGGATCCTATGTAACTCTCACTTCACACTTTGTGTCTGTGTAATTTACAACACTTACACATTTTCTTCACTGCACTATTTATCACCACTTTGAAGACGTCTCAGGCCGGTCTCTTCCTCTGATATTTGCAATCTAACAAGCAGCCGAGAAGGCCCTTTATTGCAATGAAATAGGTCTAACATTTGCAAGAGTTTAAGCTGTTCGTATTGTAAATGACAATGCATTTTATTTATGTTTTAAAACCCAAAACATAAATAAAAGGCATTGTCATTTACAATGGCAATAGCTCAAACTTGCGTGAATGCCAGACCTATTGCATTGCAAATGCTTGTTTTTTTTCAAATGCAGCCTGTGTTTTTTTAAAAGGAAAACGAGATGCATTTAAAAAATAAAAATGAAACTTTTCAGTTTCATTTTTTAAGGTTCAGTTTCATTTTTTAAGGGCAGGCAGTGGCCCTTAAAAAATGTTTTCAGAGCCACTCACAAAGGGGAAGCTTAACCGTTTGCGGGTGGTTTACCACCCTTCTTTGCAGGGTGGTAAGCTGCAACTGTTTTGCAACGCCAATTGCGTTTGCAAAACAGTCATACATAGCTTCAGGTGTCGGTATTAGGAAGGTACACCCTTGGAACGCCCCTTCCTTAGAGGGAGTCGCTAATCCTATTTTCTCTAAAACCCATTTGTGCCTGCAAAAAACGTTAGTGCATCTGGCCCTCCATGCCTAATTGGCTGTAACTAAGTTTGTTAAAGCTCAACCCGGAAGAGTCAGAACTGATTGTTGAGGGCTCTGGGAGCCTCCTGGACTTTTAATCGAATCAGATGGGCTGCCACCAGTGACGTAGGCATCCCCTTCCTGTGACCCTCAATGTGACCTTGGAGCTTCCGGAGTCAGCTTCCGGTGCGACTCTCATTTTAACGTGCAATGCAAAATTATATGTTTAAACCCTAAAGACAGTATGGACAACTTTGCAGCTTGTGAAGTTTCAAACTTTGCCTCCTCCGAATGAAAATCGAGACTTTTGCAATGTTCAATGTAGCATAACATCCGTATTTGACATTTGATTAAATGGTTCTGCGTATGATATGCTTCATTGATTTCCGCTTTCTTCTTTGCAGCAGTGCCATTGTGCAAAGGGACACTTATAAATGGGCACAAAAACAGCTTACATTTCCCCGCGTGGCCAATCCTGGAAAGTTGACAAAGATATAAATTAGGGGCTTCACAGAATGTTACTAGTTAAAATAAAACCGAGCCCTCTTCGTTCACGATTCTTGTTTGGATGTAATTATTGTTATTTGCATACATATCATGACTTGTAATATGTCATTGTTGTTGCAGAGTAAGGCTCTAATACCACTTGATGAAGCAGCGCTATAGAAAAACACAGCAAAATAAAATACATGAATACATAGTTGTCATGTAGCGGAAGTGGTGAGGACCATATTTTCATGTTTGAGGGCTTCTTGCAGGCCAGGAAAGACCCTTTTGCCACTTGCATTTTCTTGGATGGCTGCAGGCTTGTGGGCAGCTTTTACCGCAGGGTGGGCTGCAATGACCCAACCATGACGGCCACTAGTGCAGCTTGGGCAGCTTTGAACATTTTTTCCAGGACTGCTCATTTTTTCAAGTCTGGTCCTGGAGTATCTAGGGAATGGGCGGAGCCCTTAACAGTCCGCCCTCCACACTATGAGCCTTTGGTGTAGCTGTCAATAGTGCAGCAGGTGCAGTGGCACCAGGGCCCAGGGGCATGAGAAGCCACTTGACCAAAATTAGTGGCTGCATGTACTACAAAATCAGGGAGGTCCAATTGCCTGACTTGCATTAAGGTCCATGATGCCCTGGCTGCACTGCTGACTGGTCCAGGCCTCAGGACTGCCCTCCGTTCATCGCTCCTTGAATGTCTGTGGCGAGAAGGCTTTGTCTAGGACCGAACTCAGCAGCTTGAATACCGAGTTATCTTTATTGCTTCATGCGCTTGTTCTCTGGTTGTGCTGATTATTTACATTTTAAATAGTGGGGTTCATTCAGTATTGGGGACATGTGAAAATCTGTGGGCTCCCAAGACGAGGGAACATCAGATACGCACATGCAATGGTAGCAGTTGGTATCCTGGCATGCCCTTGATACCCCTAATGTTACATGCTTAGCCGGAGGGAGCCTCGCAGGACCGTGCGCGCTTGGACGTCGCGCAGCGTAAATAATGGGACACCCACACAGTGCTAGTGTCAGTGGCCGACTGCCTAGAGCGGTCACACCCCGTTTATTATAGATAAGCGCTCCGCCATCCGGCGTGGGGCCCGTATATTTCCGGCACGTGCGTCAGCGTCAAAGGCTGGCACGCTAACTCACCACATCCCATCCCAACTCAGTCCTTGACTGGATTCCAAGTGTTTCGTAGTTCACTTACTTGGCAGGCAAAGTCTCTCAGGCGAGTGTTCGGCTGGGGGTTTCTCCTCCGAACATACCTGTGCTGGCCACGGCTGGACCTGGGCTCTGCGGCTGGTTCGCTGGGCGGTGGTGGTGTCTCTGGGGGGCCTTTGGGTCGCTTCTCGGGGTCTTGGTGGGGAGGCAGACTCTGGATGGTAGTCCTCTGCCTCTCCGGGCTCCTCTGGTGTCGCCCTCAGCTCTCCAGGATCGCTTGTTGCTTCGAGACAGTGTTCTTGGTTGACCACCTGTTTGAACCATGAGATGTTGCTCGTTACGACTTCCCCTTCCTTGTCGACTGTCACCATGGTTCCCTTCACGTCGGTCACAGTCCAGTAGCCCTGATCATAGCGGGTACGGAACTTTCCTCCTGGCCTCCAGTCCCTCATGAGTACGGTGTCTCCCGGTTGCAGCTGACGAGACACGGCTCTTCTGGTTTGGCTGGCTGTGACATTGAGTTGTTTTCTCCTCTGGAGGGTGCCTTCTTCATCATAGGGTTGGGGGTGTCCATCCTGGGGCGATTTGGAGGCCATCGTGGCGGGAACCATTGAACATTAGCGCCCATGGTGCCTGGCACGTGGAGCTTTGAGGGGTGCTACGGTGTTCCCGCAGGAACTTCTGTAGGTGCTGTTCCAGATCTGCGTGCTCAGCCACGGCGATGCGTAGGGATTTGTTGATTCTCATAAATTGTTCAATCTCGCCGTTGGCTTGGGGCCACTGAGGGGTGATGTGTATGTGCCAGATGCCATGGCGTTGCATGAGCTCCTGGAACTCATACCCTTGGAACGAGGGCCCGTTGTCGCTTCCGAGTTCTTTCGGGCATCCAAACATGGCAAATATTTTTCCAGCACGGGGCCGACGTGGGAGAAGGCTGTTACTTTCATGGATTCTTCCCATGCTCTTCGGTGAGGATAGGCACGGGTCTTTCGTGGGCACTTGTCACCTGGCAGGAGGGGCACCGCTGGACCGTCTTGACGATACGGGCATCCATACCCGGGAACCAGACTTTCTCCCACATGCGGGCTTTCATCTTTTCTACCCCTTGGTGTTCTCTGTGGGCGAGTTGCGTCGCTCGTGACTGGAGTGACGCTGGGATCACAATCCGAGAGCCACTCAGCAGGATTCCTTGTTGGGTAACGCTCAGTTCATTCCTGACTCTCCACATGTGTATCAGATTCTCCTTCTCCGGGCCCGCTGATGAGTTGGCTGATTGTAGTGCCCTCCTTGGACGGCTGCTCGGACCTTGGCAATGACTGGGTCCACCTCTGTGGCAGATGCTACCCCCTCCAAGGTCAGCGCTCGAGGGCACGTGAGTGCCGAGATCAGGTTCAGGTGGTCTTCCGTGGGGTCAGTGCTCAGTTCGTCACACCCGTCTTCCACTGGCCCTGGGTGTCTCGAGAGGAAATCGGCAGGATTCTTAGCACCCGGCGGGTACGCCATATCCATCTCGTACTGCTAGGAGTCAAATGGCCCACCGTTTGATGCGTGGTGGGTAGTGAGGCGCCGATCCTTTAAATAGTGGTACTAGGGGTTGATGGTCCATAATGATCTTGAACGGGTGCCCACATATGTACAAATGAAAATGCCGGCACGCCCATCGGATGGCTAGGGCTTCCCTCTCTTTCTTGGCATATCGCTTCTCAGTCGGGGATAGTGCCTTGCTGGTATATGCTAAGGCAGCCCATCGCCCCGGCTCTTGCTCCTGGGTAAGGACGGCTCCTAGGCCTACGGGACTGGCGTCTACTAGTATTTCAGTCCGTTTGGTGGGGTTGAAATACACCAGTGTGGTGTGATCGAAGAGAGCACTTTTGACTGCTTGAAATGTTGATTCTTCGGCTGGGCCCCACAGTTACATGGCATCGGCTCGCAGAAGATTCTGAAGTGGCTCCGCGATGGTGGCTGGGTCCAGGAGGAAGCGGCCACAGTAGGAGGGCATTCGAGGAAGCTGCGGACTTCAGCCACTGTGAGGGGTGCGGCTGCGTTTTTGATGGCCTGGGATTTCCAGGGATCGAACTGGATTCCATCCTTCGTGAATGTATAGCCGAAGAATTCTATTCGTTGTTGGAACAGCAGACACTTCTCCCGATGTAGTGTGACCCCATGGTCCTGGAGCCTTTGCAGCGTGGCTCCCAGGTGTCGGTAGTGTTCCTCAGCTGTCTGTGAGTGGATGAGGATGTCGTCACTCACGTTTAGTACGCCCTGTAGCCCAACCAGGATCTCTTTGACTGCATTGTGGAAGATTTCGGCGGCTGAGGATATGCCAAAATTCAGGTGCTTGTATCTTCTGAGTCATAGGTGTGTGCTGAAGGTGGTTATGTACTGGCTTTCTTTTGCCAGCACCAGCTGATGATAGCCTGCACTCAGGTCTTATTTCGAAAACCACCTGGACCCATTCAGATCGGCCACAATGTCGTCCATAGTCGGCGTGATGTGGCGTTTGCGTCGAATGGCCTTGTTGGGAAGGCGCATGTCAATGCAGAGTCTTATTTTCCCTGGTTGGCGACGCTTTTCAGCAATCACCATGGGGGACACCCATGGCGTGGGCCCTGAGACCTTCTCTATGCCCCCTTGGTCTTCTAGCTTCTGCAGCTCTACTTCCACCAGCGGTCAGAGGTGGAAGGGAATTCTCCTGTGCCTCAGGGCCATCGGCATGATGGTTGGGTCTATGAGCAATTTGATTGGAGCTCTTTTTATCCGTCCAAGTCCCTCGGACAGATCCTTGAACTGACTGAGTAGTTCATTGGTCTGTTCATCTTGCACGCTTCTGGCAAACTTCACTAGTCCCAGCTCTTCTGCTGCGTGGCTGCTCAATAGTGTATCTGCCTCTTGGTTGATGACATGGATGTCAACTGTGATCTCGGTGTCTTCTGACCACACAGGCACGGTCATTTTGCCTCGGAGGGGTATCAGCGAATCACTGCCATAGGCGAAGATTTTTGTCTTTGAGGGTCACAATTCTGGCTCGGGCTTCAATTTGTTGTATTGTTGAATACCCATGAAGGTGACGGACGCTCCTGTGTCTATCACAGCATTGACTTCTGACCCTGCTATCAGCACCGTGCAGCGGGGTTGGGGGATGTCTCTGCCTTTTCAGGGCTTGGGTGAAAGAGACTAGATACGTCTCTCCTTCCTCATCTGCTTGGTAGGCGGTTGTGCCCGTCGCCTTCTTTCCTGGCAAGGACGATAGCGAGACGCTCGATGGTTGACGGACCATTCTCCGCAGGGGTTTGGGCCGCTTGCCTTCTTTCCGCATACTGAGGCGAAGTGGTTCGCAATTCCACAGTTGGTGCATGTCTTCCCTTGTGCTGGACACGACTGCAGGGATGTTCCTTGTAACCACAGTTCCCGCATTGGCTTCTCAGGGTTGGCGGTGGGCGATCTCTTGGTTTGTTGGTCCAGTCCCTCATCCTGATGGAATCGGCACGTTCAGTCTTGATAGCGACTCCTTTTTCTGTGTTGCGCATGAGCACAAGGTCCATTTCTTCTGCACACGTGGCTGAAAGATCATGGGACCTTTCCAACACCAGGATGTCGTTCATTGGTATTTTCGAATGTCTTAGGATGATGTCTCGCAGGACTTTACAGTGGATTCCCTGAATCAGTTGTGCCCTAATTTCTTCTGCGGCTCTGTCCCCTACGAGGTGGGTGCTGGCAAGCTCCCTCAGCCGTGCGTGAAAAGAGTCCACTGATTCTCCTTCCCTTTGTCTCGCTTGCCTCAACTTGAAATGTTTGAAATCAGGATTTAGTTGTGGGTCAAAATGTGCGTTCAATGCAGCTACCGTGGCTGCATAGTCCTCCAGGGGCCCGGTGGCGGGGAGGTGTTTGAAGAGCAGATAGATTTTCTCTCCCGCGTAGTGGAGAAGTAGTGAGCGTTTGATGGCACCATCCGTCTCCCTGGTGGCGATGAAGTAGTTCTCCAAGCGGACGAGCTGTGGAAATCTGAAATAATTTCTATTAGCATGAGCTGAAGCCATCTTGGTTATAAAAGGCGGGTGGTGATGGACGGAGCATCAGAACCAATCAAACACTCACACCCAGTCAACAGATCTGGGTTTGATCCATCACCGTTCTTTAGCCCACTCTGCCACCCCAGTTCAGACATGGCCATATGCAAATCAGTCTGACCCTGTGCCTCATGGGAACAGTCCAGCCCGAACTGCCAAGCCATGCCTTCCCTGGACCGGATACAAGCTGCCTAGGACCGGATTCTGGCATTCCAGCCGTCTTCAGCCAGGCTTGCTTGAATCCAGTGGCAAAGTGAGCAAGGGACTCACGTCTGAGCATACCCTGCCAACTTATGGCGAACAAAGCAGTACAAAAGGGGGTGGTGATGGACGGAGCATCAGAACCAATCAAACACTCACACCCAGGCAACAGATCTGGGTTTGATCCATCACTGTTCTTAAGCCCACTCTGCCACCCCAGTTCAGACATGGCCATATGCAAATCAGTCTGACCCTGTGCCTCATGGGAACAGTCCAGCCCGAACTGCCAAGCCATGCCTTCCCTGGACTGGATACAAGCTGCCTAGGACCGGTTTCTGGCATTTCAGCCGTCTTCAGCCAGGCTTGCTTGAATCCAGTGGCAAAGTGAGCAAGGGACTCGCGTCTGAGCATACCCTGCCAACTTATGGCGAACAAAGCAGTACAAAAGGGGCTGGTGATGGACGGAGCATCAGAACCAATCAAACACTCACACCCAGTCAACAGATCTGGGTTTGATCCATCACCGTTCTTTAGCCCACTCTGCCACCCCAGTTCAGACATGGCCATATGCAAATCAGTCTGACCCTGTGCCTCATGGGAACAGTCCAGCCCGAACTGCCAAGCCATGCCTTCCCTGGACCGGATACAAGCTGCCTAGGACCGGTTTCTGGCATTTCAGCCGTCTTCAGCCAGGCTTGCTTGAATCCAGTGGCAATGTGAGCAAGGGACTCACGTCTGAGCATACCCTGCCAACTTATGGCGAACAAAGCAGTACAAAAGGGGGTGGTGATGGACGGAGCACCAGAACCAATCAAACACTCACACCCAGTAACAGATCTGGGTTTGATCCATCACCGTTCTTTAGCCCACTCTGCCACCCCTGTTCAGACATGGCCATATGCAAATCAGTCTGACCCTGTGCCTCATGGGAACAGTCCAGCCCGAACTGCCAAGCCATGCCTTCCCTGGACCGGATACAAGCTGCCTAGGACCGGTTTCTGGCATTTCAGCCGTCTTCAGCCAGGCTTGCTTGAATCCAGTGGCAAAGTGAGCAAGGGACTCACGTCTGAGCATACCCTGCCAACTTATGGCGAACAAAGCAGTACAAAAGGGGGTGGTGATGGACGGAGCATCAGAACCAATCACACACTCACACCCAGTCAACAGATCTGGGTTTGATCCATCACCGTTCTTTAGCCCACTGTGCCACCCCAGTTCAGACATGGCCATATGCAAATCAGTCTGACCCTGTGCCTCATGGGAACAGTCCAGCCCGAACTGCCAAGCCATGCCTTCCCTGGACCGGATACAAGCTGCCTAGGACCGGTTTCTGGCATTTCAGCCGTCTTCAGCCAGGCTTGCTTGAATCCAGTGGCAAAGTGAGCAAGGGACTCACGTCTGAGCATACCCTGCCAACTTATGGCGAACAAAGCAGTACAAAAGGAGGTGGTGATGGACGGAGCATCAGAACCAATCAAACACTCACACCCAGTCAACAGGTCTGGGTTTGATCCATCACCGTTCTTTAGCCCACTCTGCCACCCCAGTTCAGACATGGCCATATGCAAATCAGTCTGACCCTGTGCCTCATGGGAACAGTCCAGCCCGAACTGCCAAGCCATGCCTTCCCTGGACTGGATACAAGCTGCCTAGGACCGGTTTCTGGCATTTCAGCCGTCTTCAGCCAGGCTTGCTTGAATCCAGTGGCAAAGTGAGCAAGGGACTCACGTCTGAGCACACCCTGCCAACTTATGGCGAACAAAGCAGTACAAAAGGGGGTGGTGATGGACGGAGCATCAGAACCAATCAAACACTCACACCCAGTCAACAGATCTGGGTTTGATCCATCACCGTTCTTTAGCCCACTCTGCCACCCCAGTTCAGACATGGCCATATGCAAATCAGTCTGACCCTGTGCCTCATGGGAACAGTCCAGCCCGAACTGCCAAGCCATGCCTTCCCTGGACCGGATACAAGCTGCCTAGGACCGGTTTCTGGCATTTCAGCCGTCTTCAGCCAGGCTTGCTTGAATCCAGTGGCAAAGTGAGCAAGGGACTCACGTCTGAGCATACCCTGCCAACTTATGGCGAACAAAGCAGTAGAAAAGGGGGTGGTGATGAACGGAGCATCAGAACCAATCAAACACTCACACCCAGTCAACAGATCTGGGTTTGATCCATCACCGTTCTTTAGCCCACTCTGCCACCCCAGTTCAGACATGGCCATATGCAAATCAGTCTGACCCTGTGCCTCATGGAAACAGTCCAGCCCGAACTGCCAAGCCATGCCTTCCCTGGACCGGATACAAGCTGCCTAGGACCGGTTTCTGGCATTTCAGCCGTCTTCAGCCAGGCTTGCTTGAATCCAGTGGCAAAGTGAGAAAGGGACTCACGTCTGAGCATACCCTGCCAACTTATGGCGAACAAAGCAGTACATAAGGGGGGGTGATGGACGGAGCATCAGAACCAATCAAACACTCACACCCAGTCAACAGATCTGGGTTTGATCCATCACCGTTCTTTAGCCCACTCTGTCACCCCAGTTCAGACATGGCCATATGCAAATCAGTCTGACCCTGTGCCTCATGGGAACAGTCCAGCTCGAACTGCCAAGCCATGCCTTCCCTGGACCGGATACCAGCTGCCTAGGACCGGTTTCTGGCATTTCAGCCGTCTTCAGCCAGGCTTGCTTGAATCCAGTGGCAAAGTGAGCAAGGGACTCACGTCTGAGCATACCCTGCCAACTTATGGCGAACAAAGCAGTACAAAAGGGGGTGGTGATGGACGGAGCATCAGAACCAATCAAACACTCACACCCAGTCAACAGATCTGGGTTTGATCCATCACCGTTCTTTAGCCCACTCTGCCACCCCAGTTCAGACATGGCCATATGCAAATCAGTCTGACCCGTGCCTCATGGGAACAGTTCAGCCCGAACTGCCAAGCCATGCCTTCCCTGGACCGGATACAAGCTGCCTAGGACCGGTTTCTGGCATTTCAGCCGTCTTCAGCCAGGCTTGCTTGAATCCAGTGGCAAAGTGAGCAAGGGACTCACGTCTGAGCATACCCTGCCAACTTATGGCGAACAAAGCAGTACAAAAGGGGGTGGTGATGGACGGAGCATCAGAACCAATCAAACACTCACACCCAGTCAACAGATCTGGGTTTGATCCATCACCGTTCTTTAGCCCACTGTGCCACCCCAGTTCAGACATGGCCATATGCAAATCAGTCTGACCCTGTGCCTCATGGGAACAGTCCAGCCCGAACTGCCAAGCCATGCCTTCCCTGGACCGGATACAAGCTGCCTAGGACCGGTTTCTGGCATTTCAGCCGTCTTCAGCCAGGCTTGCTTGAATCCAGTGGCAAAGTGAGCAAGGGACTCACGTCTGAGCATACCCTGCCAACTTATGGCGAACAAAGCAGTACAAAAGGGGGTGGTGATGGACGGAGCATCAGAACCAATCAAACACTCACACCCAGTCAACAGATCTGGGTTTGATCCATTACCGTTCTTTAGCCCACTCTGCCACCCCAGTTCAGACATGGCCATATGCAAATCAGTCTGACCCTGTGCCTCATGGGAACAGTTCAGCCCGAACTGCCAAGCCATGCCTTCCCTGGACCGGATACAAGCTGCCTAGGACCGGTTTCTGGCATTTCAACCGTCTTCAGCCAGGCTTGCTTGAATCCAGTGGCAAAGTGAGCAAGGGACTCACGTCTGAGCATACCCTGCCAACTTATGGCGAACAAAGCAGTACAAAAGGGGGTGGTGATGGACGGAGCATCAGAACCAATCAAACACTCACACCCAGTCAACAGATCTGGGTTTGATCCATCACCGTTCTTTAGCCCACTCTGCCACCACAGTTCAGACATGGCCATATGCAAATCAGTCTGACCCTGTGCCTCATGGGAACAGTCCAGCCCGAACTGCCAAGCCATGCCTTCCCTGGACCGGATACAAGCTGCCTAGGACCGGTTTCTGGCATTTCAGCCGTCTTCAGCCAGGCTTGCTTGAATCCAGTGGCAAAGTGAGCAAGGGACTCACGTCTGAGCATACCCTGCCAACTTATGGCGAACAAAGCAGTACAAAAGGGGGTGGTGATGGACGGAGCATCAGAACCAATCAAACACTCACACCCAGTCAACAGATCTGGGTTTGATCCATCACCGTTCTTTAGCCCACTCTGCCACCCCAGTTCAGACATGACTGGACATGACTGCAGGGATGTTCCTTGTAACCACAGTTCCCGCATTGGCTTCTCAGGCTTGGCGGTGGGGGATCTCTTGGTTTGTTGGTCCAGTCCCTCATCCTGATGGAATCGGCACGTTCAGTCTTGATAGCGACTCCTTTTTCTGTGTTGCGCATGAGCACAAGGTCCATTTCTTCTGCACACGTGGTTGAAAGATCATGGGACCATGCCAACACCAGGATGTCGTTCATTGGTATTTTCGGATGTCTTAGGATGAGGCCTCGCAGGACTTTACAGTGGATTCCCAGAATCAGTTGTGCCCTAATTTCTTCTGCGGCTCTGTCCCCTACGAGGTGGGTGCTGGCAAGCTCCCTCAGCCTTGCGTGAAAAGAGTCCACTGATTCTCCTTCCCTTTGTCTCGCTTGCCTCAACTTGAAATGTTTGAAATCAGGATTTAGTTGTGGGTCAAAATGTGCGTTCAATGCAGCTACCGCGGCTGCATAGTCCTCCGGGGGCCCGGTGGCGGGGAGGTGTTTGAAGAGCAGATAGATTTTCTCTCCCGCGTAGTGGAGAAGTAGTGAGCGTTTGACGGCACCATCCGTCTCCCTGGTGGCGATGAAGTAGTTCTCCAAGCGGACGAGCTGTGGAAATCTGAAATAATTTCTGTTAGCATGAGGTGAAGCCATCTTGGTTATGGCATCCATTTTGTTGGCTTTGTAATTCTCCCATCTTCTGTTGCTCCTCTTTTTCCCTGCCTGTGCTGTCTATTTTAGTTGACTTCCTGACTCAGCTAAAAGCAATATGCATACTAAAGAGTTTGTAGCTGCCAGAACAACTGGTCTCAGACTCAACTGTCAATCTCTTAGTGCTGCCATAAGCACTCCTCCTCCCCCTCCCACTTTGCTGACTAAGTGATCTCCCATCTGCCCATGTTTGTCGGTAGTTATTCCTGTGTATGCTTGTACCTTCTATTTGTAACTACATGCTTACTCTGCAACAAACTCTGTATATAAGGCCTGTGTTCTGTGACTTCAATGTACTACCTCAGGCAGCACTTGAGAGTGCTGTGTGGACGTAGTCCCACTCATGAGTGATTAATAAACTTGTTATTTGAATTCCAGCTTCGGTGCCAATCTCTATTTTGTTGGTCTAAGGACCCGTGGACAGAGAAGGGTGACCCCTGCACCAGTGTACCCCTTAAAAGGCACATTTCCACAGAGCCAGACCTGCCACCTCGGCGAGGCCGTAGAGGGGACTGCGGATTCACTAAAAGGAGGTAGAACTCCTGAGGGAGGATGTTGTGTGGTGGCCCCCACTGGTGGTTGCGCCTCTTCTCCCTGGTCTCCCATGATGCTGGTTAATGGGGTTCCTGTCTATCAGAGCGAGGAAGTAGTGCCCTAAGGTATGGATCCGGCGTGTGGGCTAGAGGGACTGGCACCACTAGGGTCTTGCGCGGGCAGCTCCTTTGGGCACAGCCTTGTGGCACGTGGGTGATCTCTGCAATGTGGGGAAGTGCCTGGGTGTCTCCCCTGTGCATCATGCGCAATTCCCCACCGTTGGCGTGGGCGTGTCATGCTGTGCCTTTGTCAGGTACACCTTGAGGGCATGTGAGAGGCCTCCTACCTCGTGGTGTTGTCTGTGGCGTCTGGCCTGCTTGATGTTGGGCCTCAGTGTGGACTGCACACTGTTGGGGGACGTGTTGCAGCAACCCTCAGCAGGGTGCCTTGGAGCGTGGATCATTTCACTCCTCGTCGCCAGTGTTACACGCTGTGCCGGGGGTGGCCTCGAGGGGCCGTGCGCGATTGGCAGTTGCGCAGCATAAATAAAGGAACACCCACACTGTGCTAGTCTCAGCGACTGACTGCCTAGCGCAGTTGCACCCTGTTTATTATAGATACGCGCTTCGCCTTCCGCCACAAGTGCGGGTGCTAGATATTACCGGCGCGTGCGTCAGCGTCAAAGGCTGGCACACTAACTCACCACACCTAACACAATCCTGCCACTTCTAGCTTCAGAGGTCATGAAGCCGATGGCAGCAAAAGAAAGTAAAAAGGATTCAAGGTCTTTTTAGGTCTCACTTTACCTGTATTACGACTTCTTGAACATATACAAAGAGGGAGCATTATCTCCACCCAGAGGAGCATTTCTGTCTCATCTCATGTTATTGTCTGTTTGGTGTTTCATTCCACCATCTAGGAAGTATGCCTTGGAATGCATGAGGGGCTCTCCTAAAATCAGAAAAGTACACTGTTATCACAGTGTTTGTCACAATCAGTTCTTTCTCTCCTATATACCTTCTGTTCTGAAACCGACCCCTTTTTCCTACTTTTTTCTCCCAGCATTGGCAAAGCCAAGAGATCTGGCTTCAATGTGCTAAACAGCATCTGTATGTAATTCTTGCAAACAGCATTTTGTTCATGTCTGTGTTTACCAGCAATAGCAGGGCCCGCTTTAGGGCAGTGCAACTGGGGCAGCCACACTGGGCGCTGACCTGGGGAGGGGCTGCTGTCCTCAGGGGGGTGAGAGGGGGTTTGGAGCTGTGTTTATCAATAACTTACAATATAAAAACACCTTCAACAGAGTTCCTTGTGCGTCTATTTTTCAGGCAGCATTAAAAATGTCATGATAACTCTTGTGATTAATGTTCATGCTAGAGAGAGAGAGATCAGAGTTTTGTCTAGGGTCAGTTCTGACTCACCATAAAGTAGCGTAGATGGTTAATATGCCTGCTGCAAAGAACGCGTACCACCCCAGTCTTTCATTATCTATTGCTAATGTTGCTGAAAAGTGTTTGTTTGGGTAGCTATACATTCTAATTAGGAAAGCCAGCCTTTACTAGTGTCTTAAAACAAAGTGAGAGAGTGGCTATAGAGAGATGAGGTGCACTTTTGCCTGCTGGTCGTGAGAGAATCCGAGGAGATGGTCATGGGGGGGAGGTGGGGGACCAAAACTGATTGTCGCACCGGGCACCAACAGCTATAAAGCTTGCCCTGAGCGATAGCACATTAAAGCCAGACCTATTGGATTTGCCAGTGCTTATTACTTTCTGTACTCTTCAACGATTGCCCCTACTCTAATCTTTCAGCAGTCAATAGTAGTAGATGAGGGGCTAAGAGGGTCAACTTGTTGATGTAATCAGGAGTTAAAGGGTACATGATTTCACTTCTGCTACCTTAGCATTTTGGTGAATCGAAGTCCATGTCCTTGATGAGTTTGGGTTCTATGTTCTGGGCCTTTTGCAACTGCAGGGACAGTTCTTACGGTGTCCTACGTATGAATATTGGAGTTTTCCAACTTGTCTCCTCTAATGGGTGCAGGCTTCCGATGTGGGCACTTCTTTTTCTAACTCAGAAGTGTTGTCTTTTAGAAGGGCCCGTGCTGGTTAACCTGGTTTATTCTTTTCTTTCATATTTAACAGGTAGAATTTTGAGCCCTGTTGTTGTGGCAACGTGGGTTTCATCCAAGGGAAGGACCATTGTTGGGTGATGGTGTACTGCTGAGGAAGTAGAGTTGCTTTTTTCTTTTCTTGCTATTGAGTGTTAGCTCGATGCCTCCCTCTAAAGTTTACTGATAAGTACGTGGCGGTTGAGGAAGTTGTATATTGGGCTATGTGGAGGTTTTATTACGCAAACAGATTTTTCCATAGATTATTGACCTTATCGTTGTTCGCAGTTTCCCGATTCCCCTTCATCTACACCCAAGTGTAGTTTTTCTCTCGCTTCTGGTGATGCTTTTTTCTCCTAAGTACTGCCAACTTGTCGAGCCTCCAGAAGCAAGCTTTTTGTATAGTAATGCACACCTTGTTTAGCTTTTTTCTTGTGCATGACTAAGCGCCTGATTATGAGTTTGGCTGTGTGGGAGTAGGCTGTCACGCTATCGCCCCGCTCCCACACCGCCAAACCTCACCACCGGCCACCCGACAGATTACGAGTAATCTCATGATCTGGCGGGCGGTCCCTTGGCGTTCCCACAGCAGTTCCTATTAAAAAGGCACCGCTATTGGAGCGCCAAAGCCCGTTCCTGCACGGCATGGACTGTGCAGTCCATGTCTGCAGGAAAGGAGGTGCATGCAGACAGTAGGCACACCATGCACCCCCCTGCATGCATCCCCTGGCCCTGAGGCAACAAGGGGCCCTGTAGGGACCCCTTTGTTTCCGCACTGCCACAGTGTTCATGGTGGCCACACTGCCATGAAAACTGTGGTTGTGAGGAAACTCCAAATATGCTTGGCGGTGTCGCGACTGCACCGCCTTGCATATTGGAGCCTCTGACCACCACACCATCCATTTTGGTGCATAAACCCAACTCACATGGCTCTTTGAGCCAGTATTTTTCATTGTTTTTGTGCGAAGTATGCATTGGAAGAAAAAGCTTTCAACTTCACATACAACTAGTCTCATGTTAATTCTGAGGGTTCTAACTGTTGCGTTATTTAAGAAAACGGGTGAACGTGGCTAACGTAGTATGATGCTTGTTGTGATAGTTTTGATGAAGTTTTAATCACCCAGCAACATTATCTGATGTCCACTTGGGTACAAACAAGGTCAAGGATGCTTCTGAAATTCCCTATTTGTTTGAGTCTGTTTTGTAAATTCCAGTGATTGAAGTCACCCTTGGGAGCTGGCAAGTACAGCATGACCAGTATGATGCTGCCATCCTTCTCCGCCAGCATAAGCAATTGGGCATTCACATCTATGAGTGGCTGCATTGTACTGTGCCCTAGACTGATAGCCAGATTGCTAGTGTCCTTCGGCATTTCGAGGATATTGTCAATGAAAGCTATGCTCAACGTTAGTCCATCAATGACCAGGTTTTCCCGGTCCAGAATGTGTTTTTGTTGAGCTGTAGTTGATGATGGCTAAAGTATTGATGAAGGTCTAAGCAATGGTTTTTCCAGCAGTGTGTTACATCATACACTCATTAGTAAGGGTAATTTCTTGCCTGACTCCTTAGTGCCTAAGGTATTTCTTCGTTGAGTTGGGATGGTGCTCGGAGGTGAAGTTGAGTTGTGGAAGTGGTTGGTTCTAAGGGTGGCGGTCTTTAGTTGACTATGGTTATTGGAGGCTAATGTTGGTGATATCTGTCCTGATATATGGTTTATGTTGTCCATCATGCAACTGCAAAGATCCTTGTATAATTTTTGTGAACATGGGAGCAGGTGGATGTACTGTGTGGCACAACGTAAAATTGACTCTTTTTCTAGGTAACTGGTCATGGCTAGCAGTCTGGGATTTTTTGTCTCTTTCTCAGGTGATCAGCCAAAAGGACATTTTCCTCGACTGTGAGTTTCTGTGCCTGGGAGTTTGTGTTCTGTGCTTCCAGGGATGACCAGCCTGGGAGTGAGATCCCTGTTGTTGTGGGGTCACCAGTCTAGAAGTGTGGCTTCTCTTATTCTGGGTGCCCAGTCTGGGAGTGAACTCCCTGCTGTTGTGGGGTGACCAGTCTAGAAGTGTGACTTCTCTTATGCTGGTTGAAGTGACCAGCCTGGGAGTAAACTCCCTGTTGCTGTGCGGTGACCAGCGTGGAAGAGTGGCTTTTCTTATTCTGGGCGACCATCCTGGGATGGCCTTTACGTCTTCTTGAGTGTCCTGTACGGGGTCTTTTTCCCCTTTTCTAATGGGTTGTCCATTCTGGGAGTCTTATCCTCTTCTGATGGGGTGTTCAGGCTGGGTGACTTTTCATTTTCTTCTGTGGTGTCTGGTCGGGGATTTTCTTTCTTCTTATAATGTGACCAGTCTGGGAATTTCCCTTCCTCCGATCTAGTATCCCACCAGTGAGGGTCATCTCTTAATATGAGGTATCCAATCAACGAGATTTTCTTCCTGTATGGGTT
This sequence comes from Triturus cristatus, assembly GCF_964204655.1. NCBI lineage: Eukaryota > Metazoa > Chordata > Amphibia > Caudata > Salamandridae > Triturus > Triturus cristatus. Next base: position 1,689,664,450 of record NC_140590.1, read on the forward strand.
TCTGGTCTAGGTTTTTGCCTCTTCCTCTTGGGTGCAGTGTATGCGGTGGACATTCCACTTTTCTGCCTTTCTTTGTCTCTGGGGTGGTACCAATCCTTGTCTCTCGTGACACTTCGTCTAGATTCCCCACTTGGGACTGTAAGAAAGTGCCCTATTTTTGCATGGTAGCCCCCGCTTTTTGCCAAACTGCTGATGTACTTTGCCTGAGTGTGCCCTGGGTTCCTGCCAAACAGGTATCAGGGCCTATGTTCTTTCCCTAAACTGCACTGAGACAAAACTCAATTGGCATTTTTTGGCCACAGGTCAGTCCCTTGTAAATGGTACCATAGGTACCAAGGGCACTGTGGTCAGGGAAGGTCTCTAAGGGCTGCAACACTTGCTGTGCCACCCTTAGAGGCCCTTTACCTTTACACACAAACACTGCCTTTTACAGGCTGCATGTTTTGGTGCAGAACAAAGTGAACAGTCGACATGGCACTCATCCCTGTGTGCCATGCCTACAACCCACTGCCCAGGCATAGGTCAGCCACCCCTCTAGCTGGATTCACTATACTAGTGGTGAGGGTACAGATGTATGAGCTTTGAACCCCTACAGTGTCTAAGCCAATTGTTAGACATTGTAAGTGCAGTAATGCCATTAATAGTATATGGTGCTGGGAGTTTGTCATTACGAACTCCACAGCACCATAATATAATGGCTTTACTGAAAACTGGGAAGTTTGGTATCAAACTTCTCAGCAACATTAAACCCACACTGATGCCAGTGTGGGATTTAATTAAAAATGAACACAGAGGGCATCTTAGAGATGTCCCCTGAGAAACAATCTAAAACTAGTGTCCTGGATGAGTGGCTGCTTGCCAGCTACAACCACCAGACATGTTTCTGGACCCCTGGGTCGAGATCCTGCTGCTCTCTGGAGTCTGGAACAATGCACATCCTGGGACGAGGTGCCAAGCCTCCTCCCCCAGGATTGGCAGGGTCCACGAAGGGGAAGCTGCATAGGCTTCCCGCCTAAGTGAGCTACCCCAGCCCTTTGCTGATTCCAACAACTGGCTCCCACCGGTTCTGGCTCCCACTTTGGGCGGGAGAATCGTCAGGACAACCAAGTGAGGGAGGGAGGTGTGCCCACCTTTGCCAACCTTACCCTCTCAGGTGGGGGAAGCGAGGTGAAGCACAACTCTCAGTCTCCGCCATCTTGTAGATGGGGGGACCCAGCAACCAGAGAGAGGCAGATGCCCCACTCCCACTGGAGTTTGGGAAGGAAGGGACCCATTGGTTCCAACCTTTACTTACCTGTAACACCCCTATATCTAGTACTTAGGAGCAACCCCGAACCTTGCCTCCTCAGACAAGAACCGACCAAGAAGAAAAAAAGAAGGACCAAAGAAGCTGTGCTGAAACTAAGAAGAGGGGGATGCCCACTGACTTGGCCCCAGCCCTACCAGCCTGTCCCCACCTCAAACCTGCAACAACGAAATCCCGGTGCATCCTGCAGCCTCAAGAACCCAAAGGACCTGCCCTGCGTTCCAAACCCAAGACTTTGGCTCCCGTTCTAGGAGAGTAGGATCTGCACTTATGTTGCCCCCACTTTTTTTCTGATGTATACACTGATTTCTGGCTATAGTCTGGCTGGGAACCTGCTAATCAGGGCCCCAGCCTCTCTGTTCTCTCTAAACAGCTTGGAGTGTATATTAGATGCACTAGTGATTGGATACTGTGGTACCTTATGAGCCCATAGTATATGGTACCTAGGGCATAGGTACTTCACAGGCATACCAGGGGCTGAAGCATGTATTATGCCACCCCTGGGAAGCAGACTAAATCTGACACCACAGGCCTGCTACAGCAGCCTGGGTGAGGTAGTGTTAGCACTCCTCACTGAGGTATAGGTTCCCTATATCTCACCTTACACACACATATAAGCCTATTAGTCACCCCTAAGGCAGGCCCTATCAATCCTGAGGGCAGGGTGCTTGGTTTACATGTGAGGGGGTGCCTCTGCCTGAGCAGGGCCCCTCTGCAGCCCTCAGAGTCTATTCTCTGCAGCTGTTTGTGGATGCGGTTAAACCATATACTCTTAAGTGCATTATAACCTAGCGGTAAATGCTAACTTTGGGATGGCTGCATCAAAACATGTCGTGTTTGGTGTCAAACGCCTTGGAATCATACCCCCACACCAGTAACTGGTGTGGGAGTATGATCCCACCCTTCTAGAGGGATAGACATGTACATACTGTGGAAACACGGTAGAATCCTGAAGAGCCCTGGTATCACAAAATGGATGCCACCAGCACAGCCACTGGGCTGCCCTCCTGCTGCTGACTGAAACTCGCAGTGGAGGAGGCCCAACAATAGGCATCCTGTCACAGGGAGGTGTCACCACCTTCCAGACAGGATTTAGTGTATTGGGGCTGGGTGGGTGCACTCCTAGAGTGCTTTGAAGTCCTGCACTGGGGGAGCAGTAGGCTCCTCTGTGCATATGCCAGCTCAAACCGGTTCAGGGTCTACCAGCCCCTGCTCTGGCGCAAAACTGGACAAAGGAAAGTGGGTGTAACCACCCACTCCTCTGACCCTCCCAGAGGAGTGGTCATAGAGCTAGTCCCTCCCTTTCCTTTAGTATAAGATAGGGAACCCTTGCCATTGCAAACTAGATATCCCTGGACAACGCTCTATAAGAAGAATCCTGGACCTTCGACGTTCCACTTCATTTGGAAGACTGAAGAATCTCCCTTGGAGTCAAGGAGTGACTCCCCTGCTTGGCAGGCACCAAAACTTTGAATCACCGGTCGCAAACGTTCCCGCTCCCGGCGGAGTCCGAAGTCCCTGCAGCCCCGGAAGTGGATTTCCTGACTTCTCGACGGCCATTGTGAGTCCCCAGCAAACCTGAGGCGAGTGGACCCCACGAGTGACGAGGAACAGCAATACCCGGGTACCGTGCACTATTGTCGAGTGCAACCCCTTCACGACATTCTACGAACTTGTGCATTGGACCTGTGGTCCAAGCCTCCAGCAGGATATCCACCCAGAATCAGTGGCCTACCTCGTCCCGAGTGACCGTGGGCTCCTGTGAAGTGAATCCTCCCGAGGCGTCTTCGCTATCCCTTGCCGGTTGCTTTGTGGGTCCCCTGAAGACTTTCTCATCAAACCAAAGGGCTACCCTGGTTGCTCCAGGCCTTCCCTGACTTACCCTTGCTGGGTGAGTCCCTCAGACCTTGCTGGTCTGCACCGCTGACTTTCTTCACATTTCACGAGACTTGCTGTTGCCAAGGCTTGTTGGCTCCAATCCGGTTGCCGACACCTCAGTAAGCTGCAGACTTCGTGGGACACTCCATATCCAGCTCCTGGTCATCGTTGACGCCTCCTGGACCTCGTGGCCGAAGAGTCAAGACACCCGTGATCACCTGATATCACCCGACGACTGTGGGCATCCATCTTCCTGGCCCCGGTTCACTGGCAAGTGACTTTGAACACTGTCTCCACTGCTTTCAGGTCTTCTTTCTTCAGAATCCAGCCTTGGATTCCACCGGACACTTCTCCTGTCTTCGCAAGCAGCAAATCTTCTTTGTCTCCCATTAAAAACGACGCCACGACCCGACCCCAAAAGACACCTATGCACCCGGCTTCCCTGGGTGAGGTAACTCGTGCACTCCGGTGCTCCTGTGTGTGTTGGCTCTCAAACTACTTACCCTGTAAGTGACTTGCTTGTAGACTCTCCCGAAGTACCCTAAAACTTTAAAATTCCAACCGCGACTTGCTCCATTGAAGTCTATTGGGATCCGCGGCTGTGTTCTCACACTGTATGCGTCTCCCGTGGGTCCTTTACTTACCTGCCTTGGGTGGATTAGTGAGGCCCCTGCGCTTCTGAAGACCTTAGGCCTTCTCCCTTCCCAAGTCGTTCTTCTTATACCTCTTTTTTAGTATATGGTCTGGTACGCCCCTAGGGCCCCAGCCATATAAGTGCTTAATTTGTTGTGAAACATTGATTTGTGCATATGTTCCTGACTTCTAATCTCATAAAGAGATTAGTAGAGTGTGTCTAGAAATAAATACATATATATTTTATATATATATACCTGTGTGGTGTCCTTTCATTTGGTAATTCAAGAGATTATAAGGTAAAACAAGCTGCTTTACATTCCTCTGAGGCTTAGCCTGAAGGCTGCTCTCCACAGCTACCACTAGGATAGCTTTCTTTAAAAGGTTGTCTTAAACCTCTCTACCATAATAGTCGAATTGGACTGGTGCAAGGTGGCCACTTTAACTAGTGACCAGCAAATGCCAGGCCAACTTCTCACATTGGTGGGCAGCATGTGGGATTACAGTTTGCCATTGTTTTACCAGAAAATCTCTATTTGAATTACTAACTGAAAACCACTAAAGGTACACAAGGTACATATAAAGTCAAGCTTAGTATCAACAAGTTCTACTGAACTTAGAGCTGTGAGTGAAGGGATAGCACACCCTTGCTACAGCTCAAGCTAGCTCTAGGAGCTAAGTGGTCTGAATCAGGGGGTGGGTCAGCTATAGTCTCTGGGTCAGATGATGAAAATCAAGATGACCTGGACTCTGTGGTTGAAGGGCCAGATCCTCAGGGATCTGAAAAGGACAGATGAATTCTCCCTAAGAGAACCAACAGAGTGGAGGAGAGGCCTAGGTCCCTTTTTAGGGAATCTGACCACTCGTATCACTCTGGCAGAGAATCTGTCCACCAGAGGAACTTATATCTTCCTAGAAGAGAAACCTCCTCTGAAAGACTGTACAAACTACTACAGTGTGAGGAAGCACGAGTTGCCCTCAAGGCCAAGCTGTTGGCATTAGATAGAGAAAACTTTGAGCTCCAGAGAGCTTCTAGTAAAGAGGGGTTAGAACCCCCTGGTGGCAGCAACAGTGTCCCTAGAGTCAGAGATTACATTCCAGACCATAGGAACCTGTCCAAGATTGTTCCTCCCTACCAGAGTGGGGATGACATCCACAAATGGATAACTGCTATGGAGAGGGCCTGTAGAATACAACAGGTCCCCCAGAAACAGTGGGCAGCAATCTTGTGGCTCTCCTTTTCTGATAAAGGTAGAGACAAGCTCCTCACTGTTAGAGAAGAGGATGCTGATGATTATGAAGGGGCTCCTTCAACGACTCGGCTGCATCTGTTTACGCTGCCCGGTGCATACCTGTGTGCCCCTGTGGTGCCTGGGGCAGCTGCATCTGTCGCTGGTTCCTGTCTCTCCCTCCCGCCGTCGCCGGACATCGCGACCGCAGTGTGGGGGGAGCGCAAGACGGGACTACACTTCCCAAGATCCCTGGAAACCCCGGAAGCGGAATTGGCATAGTTTCGCGCCCGAAGGCGCTACTAAAGTGAATCCGCCCCCCGCGTCGTGGGACCGCACGCGGGCGGCGCCGGGCTAAGCCCAGGCAAAGGGCGGGCCCTCTGTGGCCCTCAGAGGCACAAGGAGGCCGGGCTGGGCCACATCTATTGCCATAAACATCAAGGTACTGTAATCCGATTGGTTTTCCAAACTATCGTGATCCACTTGTGAGGCTGAGTGGTGGACAAAGTTCTTAACACTTATATACTGGTCACTGATTTCTTGAAGTATAAGCAGGGGACCTTAATCTATTCTTTTGATGTGCCCCGACCACTCGGGCAGTGAAGTACTAAATTGTGACTGTAATTTGCGCATTTTGTGTGGGATACACTGAGAGAAGGGGGACTGTGACCGATAGGGTACCATGGCTTCCAAACCTAAAACAAGATCATCGAAGAGAAAACCAAGTACCCCATCGGTGGCCAAACAAACTGGATCGAATATCACTAATGTAGCTGGACACTTAGCCCCCCCCCACTGCCATAGATCTCATGCTACGTAAGGTCATTGGGGCAGTGGATGGGGAGATTGAGCGCGCTGAGAGACGCCTCTCGATGACCCCTACAAACAACCCCCACTCACAAACACAGAGTACACTCTCGCAGGTGTTAGATATAAATCTTTGTGACAGCTCACAGGACAATACCCAAGATATCTCATCTGAAAATGTGCCATGCGGCCAACTGGTATCAGAGATTGACCCTCCCCTTGCTAGGTCAGCAAAAAGACTATTTGTACCAAAACATAGACCACCTAAAAGGCGCACAAAGAATGTGCATGCAAGGAAATTAAAATCAATTAACATGGGTGGGAAGACACTAGAAGATGAGATTATAGAAGTAGATGTGCAAGGTCCACTAATCCCGCCAGGATGGCTCCAACCGGTAATAAGTGACCTTCAAAAACATTTAGAAACCTTCATTATCTCACAAATAAAACCTTTAATTAGCAAAATAGATAAAATCACAAATGAATTGCAAAAGTTAGGGAGACTGAAGGAAAATGTAAATCCCATCTCTATTGGAAACCCAACTCCAATTGAAACCCCCTCCTCAAGGATATTACCCATGAACAATAACTGCGCAAGCAATGAGCCATGTACTATTGCCCAGGTTCATGTGCCGCCTAAAACTATAGCCCACTCGCAGAACAGAGGCTTTAATGAAAATGTGAAAGAACCTAGCGCTAAACCCCAGGTTCCGCAAAGTCGGGCGCAGACGTTGTTAGGGCAGACGTTGTTAGGGCAGGTCGTTTCTCACAGCCAGGTAAATAAACAACAAAAAGACTATGAGAGTAAAGGAGAAACTCTCCCCCCCCCCCTCGTGTAAATTTACCCCCCCAAACAAGCCCCTATGTTGTGGTACTTGCTGGGGTGCCTGAACTTAGGATGGGTCAAAAAGAGCCATACTTAGATTTAAAAAACAAGATTATTAATTGGCTTAATATACACAGACCTCTCCGGGGGCAGGAAAGGGGAGAAATTATTCACGTGAGGAGAGTATCATGGCTGGGGACCAGAGAGAAGGATATTGAGGGGGACTGTGTCATTGTAAATTTTAGGAATCCGGGTCTAGTGGAATACATATTGGGTAACTTTAATAAAAATGTAACTAGTACTGTACAGGCTATGCCACTAGGTTATTTCTATCTGAGAAGTAGAAACACATATCCCTTGGCCCAAAATCAGGGAAGGAGGAATAGACGATTATAGGAAAAGAAAACCTGAATATAGTCACTTCTCATCACTGGATCTGGATGGCCTGCAGTGGAAAAACAGATTCAGTCCCCTTCAATACCTGGACGAAAACGACTGACTAACCAACCCAGATATACAACCTGTGGGGAAAGAAACTAGAATGACCAGGGATAACATTGATTTAACTCCTACAGGAAGATATACACCGAACCCCCAGGAAGGCTCCCAGCAAAATCAGAATGGGGAGGTACAAGACCCCCGGCCTGAAGAGAGGGAGGCAGATGCTTTCCATATTTGTGACTCAAATTTGATAGGGAAACAGGGGGGAAAGGTGAAAATCACATCCTGGAATATAGCAGGCTTAGCAGGAAAAATAGCTAATGCAGATTTTAGGAATCAATTGAGGGAATCCCATATAGTAGCTCTACAGGAGACTTGGGCGGTTGAGCCCGACCTCTACCATTTGGAGGGTTACAAGCTATTTTTTGTCCCTGCACAAGAGAGTAGGGCAGGCAGAGCTAAAGGAGGTCTAATAATTTATGCTGATATTAATTTAAAGGGGAGATGGATAGTGCCATCTTGGACCTCAAAAAATTTGCAAGCAATAATATTTCATGGCTATGGGATGAAGGTACAACTATTTAACATTTATAACTCAGGCTCAGGAATCGGCACTAAAACCGTGCTAGAGGAACTAGACACTAGATTACAACAGGAAGCCGATTCAAGGAAAGGCGGTGTAGATTCATTTGTCCTCTTAATGGGAGATTTAAATTGTCATTTATGCCCATATTTAACTTCAGTAACCACGGACTGGGATCTTTGTCCAGTTAGTAAAGGGCCACACTTCGAGCACAGCTCGGAGGGTACATCACTTACAAAATTAATAGGTAGTCACTCATTAGTACATACCATGGATCTAGTAATCCCAGGGCCAAAGGCTACCTTGGTACCAACTTTTAAAGGCAGGGGATGTTCGTCTATTATAGACTACATCCTGATAACTGCCTTTGCCAAACAATGGGTGGGGATGGTATGCACTAAATGGAGTCCCTTTAGCGATCATAATCCCTTATTTATAGAAATACTCTGCAGGGGATATGTTGAAATGAATAAACAGCTAGATATTATCTTACAGCCTTCAGATCAAGGAAGGCGTTTAAAATGGGCAAAAATCAATGCCTCAGAATTTTATACTGCATTGATAGTAAAGGGGAAAAAGTGGGTTGAAGAGTGTCTAGATTTTAAAATAGAAGGAGCTGATTTAGTAGCTGCCTTCAGCGAACTAACTAAATTGGCCGAAAAATTATTGGAGGCGAAAGGTCCTAGAAAATCTGGGACCCATCCAAGATGGTTTGACGCAAGTTGTGCACGAGCGCTAAGAAATCTAAAATTAAGCCTTAAAGTAATTCCAAGGGACACAGTGGAAGTGGTAAAGTGTAGGAACATTTATAACATTAAGATCAAAGAAAGGAAGGCTTCCCTAAAAGCAGAACTATGGGCTGACTTAAGAGAGGCCGGTGAAAACAGGGATTTTATTGAATTCTGGAAAATCATAAATAGGCCCTGTTTTCACGACCAAAATGCCCCAGTCATTAGCACAAATATCCTCCCGCAGCAATGGATGACCCACTTCGAGAGCCTTTATAACCAGTCTATAGATCCTAAACATAAAGGGGAATGGGATGGTAATAGGAGCTGGGTGCAGGATTTCACACTCTCCGAGATTATCCAGGCAATTAAAGGGTTGACTCCAAATAAAGCCCCCGGGCCTGATGGCACCCCCTTCAGATTTGTATAGAAGTAATATTGACTTGTGGGCCCCAATTTTAACGAGGGTGTTAAATGCAGCTATCAAGACAGGACTCCCTAGGTCGTGGTCCACCGCCTTAATTGTACCTATTTTCAAGAAGGGAAATAGGGACAATCCTCAGTGTTACAGACCCATATCACTGATCGACGTTTCTGCCAAAATACTGGGGCGGGTGATCCTAAACCGCTTAATGATCTGGACAGAAGAGCACCATACAATAGTGGATACCCAGTATGGTTTCAGAGCAGGAAAGTCGACCAGTGACCAATGTTTAAATTTATACCTTTTGGTCGCTAAATACACCAGAGTGAGCAATGGTACCATGTATATGGGTTTTATGGATCTGGCGGCGGCCTTTGACAATGTAAATAGAAGTAAACTTTGGGAAAGGATGAGCACTTTGGGGATTGACCAGGGACTTATAAGTATCCTAAGAGAATTACACTGGAACACCACAGCCAGGGTTCGCTTTAGTATGGAGGGAGGGCAAACTGACTCCTTCCCATGCTCTAGCGGAGTAAGGCAGGGATGCATTCTTGCCCCCTTCCTTTTCTCATTCTACATTAATGACCTGGAGTCATGCCTCATAGCCCGGGCGGTGGATTGTCCCAAGGTACGGAAGCGTCAAATACCGGTACTATTGTACGCAGATGACGCGGTCCTGCTCGCCCGGACACCGAGAAGTCTCCAATCTCTGATCAATGGATTTGTGGTCTTCATGGAAAAATTAGATCTGTCTGTGAATTTGACCAAGTCCTTTGCACTGATTGCAGGCAAAAAACCCATCAAAAAACCGGTGTTTAAAATTGGGACTCATAGCATGGGCATTGTAACCACCTTCCCATATTTAGGTCTATTACTTGATGGCAAGATGCAATTTGACACATTACTAGAGGAACACTGTACTAAATTGGCTTCCTCATGTGGTGCAATTATGAACTTTGCCCAGAGACTGGGACGTTGGTCTCCAGAGCAAATAATGAGCTTGTATCGCTCAATAAGCACAGCCAAAGCAGTATATGGAGCCGAGGTTTGGGGCTTTAGGGATGCCAAACAGTTACAACTAGAGGAAGACAAATTCATCTGTAGAATCCTCAAGATCCCACACTCAATACCAGCTGAAATTGCACATTCCGAACTCGGAATTCCGTATATTGTAGATCAGGTCAAGATTAGACCGGTCTTGGCTTGGCTTAGTATTTGGGCTAACCCGGAGGCTGTATTAAGCCAAGAAATCCTCTCTGACTGTATACAAATGGACAAAGGGATGTCAATACCTTGGCTGAATTATGTCAAACTAACTTTAGAGTCCGTAGGTCAGCACACCCTTTTTAGCACCCCTGCACTAATTACAAGGAACAGTAAATTACAAATCAAGACTGTTGCTTGACAATTTGGAGAGGCTTAGGGAAACTAAAGCTTTTGCACTAAAACGGTCAGTGGTAGCACACTCCTTAGTTAAAGATGCACCGGGTATGGAACCGTACCTATTTCTGATGTATAATCACCAGGATAGGTTTTTAGTGTGCCGTTTTAGGCTCAATTTGTTGCAAAATATTTTAGCTTATCCGTCTGGTTTTACTGCAACTATTGAGCAGAAGGGTGCCTGCGGCTGCGACAACATGTCTCCGCAGGACACCCTTCATTTTGTATTATTATGTCCATTTTATCGTTACCCAAGGCGTATGTTTCTGGTTGAAATCTTAAAAAATGGAAAATTTCGGCATGCTAAAATAGCCCTGCTGTTTCTACAGAGAGCAAATGATATGCATACCTTATGTTCAGTAATAGGTTTTCTAAAAGCGGCAGTAAGACTAAGAAATACCAGAGACTAACCTATCATGAATAATATATTGATTCTTTTTGTATTTTAACAGGGTGATAGATGGTTAATTTTGATATTGATGTGATAAAAAATCATGTATGTTTCTGTGTTTTAAAATATGTACTTTTTATGATGATTTTTTTAACCATCGAAATAAAGAATGAATTGATTGAAGTCCTGAAGAGTGCATTAATAGATGGGTTAGGCTTAACCACTGAACAGTACAAGTTCAGAGACACCCAGAAAGCACAGACTCAGGACTGGACTGACTTTGTTGATTGTGCAACCAAGGCTCTGGAGGGTTGGCTGGTTGGTAGTAGAGTTACTGATTTTAAGGGATTGTATAATCTTATGATGAGAGAACAGATCCTTAATAATTGCCAAAACCAGTTGTTGCATCAATACTTGGTGGACTCTGATCTGACCTCTCCCCAAGAATTGGGAAAGAAGGCAGACAAATGGGTCAGAACCAGGGTGAGGCAGAAAACCCAGAACCAAGGGGGTTACACTAAGAAGCAAGATCCTAAAGTCTCAGAGAAAGGTGGGGATAAGTCAAAAGACCAGAAGTCTTCACAAGGGCCCCAAAAATCTGCATCTGGTGGGAATTCACAGTCCATCAAGGGAAAAGGCCAAAAGAAGCCCTGGTGCAAATTCTGTAAACAGAACGGGCACTGGACTTCTGACTGTAACAAGTCCAAAGACCAAACCACCACCACTCCTGCCCCTAAGGCAACTGTTCCCCCTAGTACAGCTACTGGTGGAGGTGGTAACCAGAATAAGGGTGTAGTAGGGTTGACCCTGGGTTCTGAAGTGGACTCTGGCCTAGTCAGAGTCCCCACTCAGGCATTGCTGATTTGTGATGGAGACATTGATATGTCCTTCCTAGTGAGCCCCAGTAATCTGGGCAAATACAAACAGCAGCATGTAATAAATGGCAAACAGACTTTGGCATTCAGGGACACAGGTGCTAGTGTCACCATGGTGGCAAAGGATCTTGTGGACCCTGGGCAGATCATCCTGGGTGAAATGTACCAGGTTACCAATGCAAGCAATGTCAGGACGAACCATAGTCTGGCAGTTGTGAATTTCTCCTGGGGAGGGGTAACTGGCCTCAAGAAGGTAGTAGTCAGTACAGACCTCCCTGTCGAATGTCTATTGGGCAATGATCTAGTGACTTCAGCCTGGTCTGAAGTAGAGTTATAGACTCATGCTGAGATGTTGGGCATACCTGCAGAGGTATGTGCTGTGACCAGGGCACAGGCCAAAATGCATAAAGCTGAACCAGCTCTGGATCCTGAAACTATGGACCAGATGATACCCAAGAGGAGGAGCAGTAGGGTTAAGGCAGTGCCTTCCCCTCTGTCTCAGATAACAGATTCCCCTCCTGAAGGAGGAGAAGCAGATCCTGAAGAAGGAACTGCCCCAGAGGGACTTGAGCCTGATCAGGTTGAGTTCTTGGGGGCAGGGGGACCTTTGAGGGAAGATCTGAGCAAAGAGCAACAGTACTGCCACTCTCTTGAACCCCTCAGACAGCAGGCTGCTGCTGAGGTTGCTGGGAGTGCTAGTGGGTCCCATAAAGTTTATTGGGATGAGGGACTCCTATATTCTGAGGCTAGAGATCCTACCCCTGGAGCCACCAGGAGGTTGGTAATACCTCAGAAGTTTAGGGGGTTCCTCTTGACCCTAGCACACATCCCTTTAGCAGGACACTTGGGCCAAAACAAAACCTGGGATAGGCTTGTTCTACATTTTCATTGGCCACATATGTCAGAGGACACCAAGGAGTTTTGTCGCTCCTGTGTCACTTGCCAAGCCAGTGGCAAGTCAGGTGGCACAACAAAGGCCCCCCTGACTCCACTACCTGTGGTGGGGGTACCCTTTGAAAGGGTAGGGATTGACATTGTTGGTCCCCTTGATCCTCCAACAGCATCTGGGCACAGGTTTATCCTGGTGGTAGTGGATCATGCCACCAGGTACCCAGAGGCAATTCCCCTGAGGACCACCACAGCCCCTGTGGTGGCAAGAGCCCTCATTGGAGTTTTCTCCAGAGTGGGTTTCCCTAAGGAGGTTATATCCGACAGAGGTCCCAACTTCATGTCAGGGTATCTAAAAGCAATGTGGGAGGAGTGTGGTGTAAATTACAAATTCACTACTCCCTATCACCCACAATGCAATGGGTTAGTTGAAAGGTTCAACAAAACCCTAAAGGGAATGATTAAAGGCCTCCCAGAAAAGCTTAGGCGAAAATGGGACCTTTTACTTCCCTGCCTTCTGTTTGCATACAGGGAGGTTCCACAGAAGGGGGTTGGCTACAGCCCTTTTGAACTTCTGTTTGGGCATCCTGTAAGAGGTCCATTATGTTTGGTGAAGAAGGGCTGGGAGTTACCTCTCAAACCTCCCAAACAGGATGTGATGGACTATGTACTTGGTCTCCACTCCAGGATGGCTGAATACATGAAGAAGGCAACTAAAACCCTGAAGGCCAGCCAAGAACTACAAAAAACTTGGCATGACCAAAAGGCTGTGCTGACTGTATACTAGCAAGGACAGAAAGTGTGGGTGTTGGAGCCTGTGGCCCCAGCAGCTCTCCAAGACCAGTGGAGTGGCCCCCATACAATTGTTGAGCAAAAGGGAGAAGTCACCTATCTGGTGAATCTTGGAACTCCCAGGAGCCCCCTTAGGGTGCTCCATGTCAACAGACTGAAACCATATGTTGACAGGGCTGACATGGGCTTGCTCATGGCAACTGATGAGGAACAGGAGGAGGAGAGTGACCCTCTCCCTGACCTGCTCTCACGGAACCCTGATGATGGGTCAGTAGATGGTGTTGCTTTGGCAAGCAGCCTCACTGATCATCAGCAAACTGAATGCAGACAAGTTCTGCAACAGTTTAGACATATGTTTAGTCTGACCCTTAGTCAGACTTCCTGGTGCACCCATGAGGTGGACACTGGAGACAGTCTGCCTGTCAAGAGTAAAATTTACAGGCCCCCTGACCATGTCAGGGACTGTATCAGGACTGAAGTCCAGAAAATGTTGGAACTAGGTGTAATTGAGCCTTCAGATATCCCTTGGGCTAGTCCAGTAGTCCTTGTGCCTAAACCTCATACCCAGGGTGGTAAGAAAGAAATGAGGTTTTGTGTAGACTACAGAGGCCTCAATGCAGTCACCAGGACTGATGCCTATCCAATTCCCAGGGCATATGAACTGATTGATACTTTGGCCTCAGCCAAATATCTGAGTAGATTTGACATAACAGCTGGATACTGGCAGATCAGGTTAGCTGAGGATGCCAAGGCCAAAACTGCATTCTCAACCCCTGGTGGGCAGTACCACGTTGTGGTGATGACCTTTGGTTTGAAAAATGCACCTGCCACTTTTCAGAGGCTGGTGAACAAAGTTCTGACAGGTATGGAAACTTATTGCTCAGCTTATCTAGATGATATTGCTGTCCTTAGTTCCACCTGGCAGGATCACCTGCTCCACCTCAGAAATGTTTTGGAGGCCCTGCAAAAAGCAGGCCTCACTATCAAGGCCACTAAGTGCCAGATAGAGCAAGAGTCAGGTTGTGTACCTGGGCCACCTTGTAGGTGGAGGCCAGGTTCAACCTTTACAGAGCAAAATCCAAACCATCATGGAATGGGTTGCTCCAACCACCCAGACACAGGTGAGAGCCTTTTTGGGCCTGACTGGGTACTATAGGAGGTTTGTTAAGGGATATGGATCTATAGTGACCCCCTTAAATGATCTTACCTCAAAGAAAATGCCAAAAAAGGTTCAGTGGACAGCTAGCTGTCAAAAGGCATTTGAAGACCTAAAGCAGGCCATGTGCACTGCCCCCATCTTACAGAGTCCAGACTACACCAAACAGATGCTTCTGAGCTGGGTGTGGGAGTTGTACTGTCTCAACTGAATGATGAAGGTCAAGACCAGCCAGTAACTTTTATTAGCAGAAGGCTGACCCCTAGAGAGAAACGTTGGTCAGCTATAGAGAGGGAGGCCTTTGCTGTGGTGTGGGCCCTGAAGAAGCTGAGGCCATACTTGTTTGGCACTCACTTCATAGTTCAGACTGACCACAAGCCCCTCCTATGGCTCAAACAGATGAAAGGTGAAAACCCAAAACTTTTAAGGTGGTACATTTCCCTACAGGGGATGGACTATACAGTGGAACATAGACCTGGGACCCAACATGCCAATGCAGATGGACTCTCAAGGTATTTCCACTTAGAACACAAAGACTCAACTGGTCAAGGTTAGTTTAGTGTCCCTGCGTTTGTGGGGGTTGTGTAGGAGAGTAGGATCTGCACTTATGTTGCCCCCACTTTTTTTCTGATGTATACACTGGTTTCTGGCTATAGTCTGGCTGGCACCCTGCTAATCAGGGCCCCAGACTCTCTGTTCTCTATAAACAACTTGGAGTGCATATTAGATGCACTTGTGATTGGATACTGTGGTACCTTATGAGCCCCTAGTATATGGTACCTTAGGCACCAAGGGCATAGGTACTTCACAGGCCTACCAGGGGCTGAAGCATGTATTATGCCACCCCTGGGAAGCAGACTAAATCTGACACCACAGGCCTCCTACTGCAGCCTGGGAGAGGTAGTGTTAGTACTCCTCACTGAGATATAGGTTCCCTATATCTCACTTTACACACACATATAAGCCTATCAGTCACCCCTAAGGCAGGTCCTATCAATCCTGAGGGCAGGGTGCTTGGTTTACATGTGAGGGGTGCCTCTGCCTGAGCAGGGCCCCTCTGCAGCCCTCAGAGTCTATTCTCTGTAGCTGTTTGTGGATGCGGTTAAAACATATACTCCTAATTGCATTATAACCTAGCGGTAAATGCAGACTTTGGGATGGCTGCATCAAAACATGTCGTGTTTGGTGTCAAACGCCTTGGAATCATACCCCCACACCAGCAACTGGTGTGGGAGTATGATCTCACCCTTCTAGAGGGATAGACATGTACCTACTGTGGAAACATGGTAGAATCCTGAAGAGCCCTGGCATCACAAAATGGATGCCACCAGCACAGACACTGAGCTGCCCTCCTGCTGCTGACCGAAACTTGCAGTGGAGGAGGCCCAACAATAGGCATCCTGTCACAGGGAGGTGTCACCACCTTCCAGACAGGATTTAGTGTATTGGGGCTGGGTGGGTGCACTCCTAGAGTGCTTTGAAGTCCTGCACTGGGGGAGCAGTAGGCTCCTCTGTGCATATGCCAGCTCAAACCGGTTCAGGGTCTACCAGCCCCTGCTCTGGTGCGAAACTGGACAAAGGAAAGTGAGTGTAACCACCCAGTCCCCTGACCCTCCCAGAGGAGTGGTCATAGAGCTAGTCCCTCCCTTTCCTTTAGTATAAGATAGGGAACCCTTGCCATTGCAAACTAGATATCCCTGGACAACGCTCTACAAGAAGAATCCTGGACCTTCGACGTTCCACTTCATTTGGAAGACTGAAGAATCTCCCTTGGAGTCAAGGAGTGACTCCCCTGCTTGGCAGGCACCAAAACTTTGAATCACCGGTCGCAAACTTTCCCGCTCCCGGCGGAGTCCGAAGTCCCTGCAGCCTCGGAAGTGGATTTCCTGACTTATCGACGGCCATTGTGAGTCCCCAGCAAACCTGAGGCGAGTGGACCTCACGAGTGACGAGGAACAGCAATACCCGGGTACCGTGCACTATTGTCGACTGAAACCCCTTCACAACGTTCTACGAACTTGTGCATTGGACCATGTGTGGTCCAAGCCTCCAGCAGGATTTCCACCGAGAATCAGTGGCCTACCTTGTCCGGAGTGACCGTGGGCTCCTGTGAAGTGAATCCTCCCGAGGCGTCTTCGCTATCCCTTGCCGGTTGCTTTGTGGGTCCCCTGAAGACTTTCTCATCAAACCAAAGGGCTACCCTGGTTGCTCCAGGCCTGCCCTGACTTACGCTTGCTGGGTGAGTCCCTCAGACCTTGCTGGTCTGCACCGCTGACTTTCTTTACATTTCACAAGACTTGCTGTTGCCAAGGCTTGTTGGCTCCAATCAGGTTGCCGACACCTCAGTAAGCTGCAGACTTCGTGGGACACTCCGAATCCAGCTCCTGGTTGTCGTCGACACCTCCTGGACCTCGTGGCTGAAGAGTCAAGACACCCGTGATCACCTGAAATCACCCAACGACTGTGGGCATCCATCTTCCTGGCCCCGGCTCACTGGCAAGTGACTTTGAACACTGTCTCCACTGCTTTCAGGTCTTCTTTCTTCAGAATCCAGCCTTGGATTCCACTGGACACTTCTCCTGTCTTCGCAAGCAGCAAATCTTCTTTGGCTCCCATTGAAAACGACGCGACCCAACACCAAAAGACACCTATGCACCCGGCTTCCCTGGGTGAGGTAACTCGTGCACTCTGGTGCTCCTGTGTGTGTTGGCTCTCGAACTACTTACCCTGTAAGTGACTTGCTTGTAGACTCTCCCGAAGTACCCTAAAACTTTAAAATTCAAACCGCGACTTGCTCCATTGAAGTCTATTGGGATCCGCGGCTGCTTTCTCACAGTGCATGCGTCTCCTGTGGGTCCTTTACTTACCTGCCTTGGGTGGATTAGTGAGGCCCCAGCGCTTCTGAAGACCTTAGGCATTCTCCTTTCCCAAGTCGTTCTTCTTATACCTCTTTTTTAGTATATGGTCTGGTACGCCCCTAGGGCCCCAGCCATATAAGTGCTTAATTTGTTGTGAAACATTGATTTGTGCATATGTTCCTGACTTCTAATCTCATAAATAGATTGGTAGAGTGTGTCTAGAAATAAATACATATATATTTTATATATATACCTGTGTGGTGTCCTTTCGTTTGGTAATTTAGGAGATTATAAGGTAAAACAAGCTGCTTTACATTCCTCTGAGACTTAGCCTGAAGGCTGCTCTCCACAGCTACCACTAGGATAGCTTTCTTTAAAAGGTTGTCTTAAACCTCTCTACCATAAGAGTCGGATTGGACTGGTGCAAGGTGGCCACTATAACTAGTGACCAGCATATGCCAGGCCAACTTCTCACACCCGTGAGCACCGGATTTGCTCACCAACAGACAATGGCCCCAGCCAAAACCTTGAGTCTGCACCACTCCGCACCCGATGCCTAAAACCCGAGTTCGAGAGGCCCAACACCACGAGGAGATCTCCCCGGCGATCCTGGCTTAAGATCTGGTGATCTCTAACCTGCCTCGACACTCCAAACAATGCCTTCAGTCTCTTTCTGAAGGACCCCTTCAACCGCAATCGGAGCTGGTAAGAAACCCGACGCCTAAAGACGACCCTGCACTTGACGTGCAAGCATCCCCAGGCATCCCAACTTACCTCTCCAACCGGTGGTTACCTCCAGAACATCTTCGTTCCGAGCCTGCAGTCTTTGTGGCAAGCGGAGAATCCCCATTGAAAACAACAGGTCACCCAACACCAAAACAGCACCCTGCACCCAGCCACCGCTGTGGGTGTACTTTGGGTGCTAACTCGGATCCCCCTTTTCCCTGAGCCGAACACCAGGAGCTTTGCTCCCACAACCTTGTGGCCGGCTCGTGAGCAGCCACCAACCAGAGGCCCCCTATCGCCCATTGGATAACATTGGGTCTCAGCACTCTGCACCCGGCCGCCCTAGTGCCGCTGAGGGTGTTCGAACCTGGGGGAACCTTGGTTCTAATTCCCGAAAACCACCTCCCACAAACAAGTACTTACCTGCAAACCGTTAACTTTATTTTTCTCCATAGGAAAACATTGACTGTTTTTCCTTGAAAATTGTTCAAAGTGTGCAGTTGGTGTGTATAGAACATTGAAAAACTGTCTGTACTAAAATTCAGTTACTTACCTTTTGTCTAGGGGATGTCTCAGTGTGATATCTAGGCATATCAAACTAATTAGCAAAAGTAATCTGAAAGGTAACGTACATGGGAATCTTCAAAGTAACTAAAAAGTAATTCTGAACTGTTGACTTACCTGTATTTCAACCAACTGCATTTGAACCTGCCTTCAACTATAAAACACTGCATAAGAAATAATATTTTTGATACAAAGAAATAGGTCTGAGTTCAGTCGTTGAGTGTGTGACATAATTTGCTGCCTGAGTGTGTACAACAAATGCCTCTGATAAAGCCTTACTGCTCGCCACACTACCGCAAATAGAGAGTAAGGTGCTCTCTACTTTTACCTCTGCCTACCTTTAGGGTTCCACTGGACTCTGTGTACACTATACCTCACTTTGGTATAGTATATACAGTGCCAGCCTCCTACAGGGACAGTTCAAGATCTGTATCCAGCAGGTTGATTGAGGAAGTGAGTTCAATTGTCACCTAAAGGTCTCACTGTACCGTTAAGTCTGCGCCTTGCGATAACGTGACGCACAGTAGAGACTGCTTCCCGAATGAAGACTAACACTCTCAGAGGCTCAAAGTATCCAGATCAGGTTTAACGGGAGCGGCACGGCTATAAATGGACCCCGCCAAAGCTCACTCTCTGTGCACAAAATAAGAGGTTCATATGCATGTCCAGAAGAACTTCTGAGCCCTCCTCAGCCTCCTGGTTAGTCTGCCTCTACTCTTAAGTTACACTGTAGTCCTTGTTAGGAAATCCAACAAACTGGCATAAGTTGGAGAAGTTTATTCTCAGAATCTGTTCTTTTTATGCTCTTTTCTTGTCCCAGAGATGTTGCTGGTTACAAGGATTATTAGTTTCAGTCACTCTGTGTTCTTGTCAGATTTATGGCCACAAGATGAGGGAGTGCATTTACAGATTGACGGGGTTTTGACCAGGCACAGCTGACTCTTGTCCTGGTGACTTTTGTAGTATCTGGAAAAACAACAACACATTTTGTTGAACTAGTGCTAGGCAGAGGTACATTGTGTGACTGTGTTGTTACAGCCGTCAAAAGTCAGAATAGACATAATATAGTGAAAATAGAAAATGGTACATCACTTTTGCTTGTGCACATGCTGGAGTCTGTATTCTCCTTTTATCCACTTGGTTTTGAGGACAGGTCATTTCATTCATGTTGTTTTGGTATGGTTCATTTACTTTATATTTGTTCTTTTGTTTCCCTTAGATATTACTCGTCTCCATTCTACCTCTCTCTGGATGAGGCAGTGATGCCTTCCACATTGAACTACATGTTACTAAGCAGGTGAGAATGTCTTACAAACCAACATCTTATTGTTCCTTCTTGTTTGTGTGTTGCTGCAGTGAGGGGCGGGGTGCCAAGGAGAACCACTGTGATTCAAAGGTAGTAAAACTGCCCCGCCTAGGTTGTTGATCTGCCCTTCTAATCCTAACCTTTTCTTGTTAGTTCTTAAAATTCTGTTCTCAGGTGTGATTTAGAAGTTCACCCATCCTTTGGTTGTTTTTTGTTGTTGCAGTTTTTCTATAATGGGAACACCCAAAGACATTAGAGTGCTTTATGTAAACACCAGATTACATTGTACATGTCTTCTTATGCGTGGGGAGATTAGGTGATTTGCTTAGACCCAAAGAATGTAGAGCCAAGGCCAGGACTTGAACCAGGGTCCCCAGTTCCAAGGTTGTGAATCTGACAGTTAGGGCCACATGTACCCCATCCGTCCATCACTTTGTACTTTTCAACTGCAGTCAGCCATAAACCCAGGCACCTGCCGCATGGGGACCTCAGTGACCCCCAATTCCACAGCTGCTAAAGTATCGGACACGCTGCTCCGGATGTATACAATGTACAGACCTGGGGCACTTCATGAGAGTTGAGGAGGCATTCTAGGGCAGTATGTGGAGAGGAGGGCAATTCATGATTGCTGAGGGGGGAATTCATGGGATCTGCTGGGGCAGTTCTTTAACACACATGGGACATTCTGGCGTGTTGGGAGCCAACCCATGAGCCTCAGAGTAATCCACAAGACGGGACCGGGTTTCACTGCTGCGAAGTTTACTTGGTTTGTTCCCACGCGACAGCTGGGATCTTCCAATGGGGGGAAATGTTGTGGTTCCCAGAATCAAAAGTAGTAGATGGGGTGAGAGAGCTTTCTCCTTATGCACTACAAATGTATGGAACTCTTTGCCAGTGTAGATCAAAACAGTAGATAGGCACATCTTGTTTAGAAAATATATCAAGGCCTGGCTCTTCTCTTTAGAGACGTCCTTGTTTGGTTTGAGTAGCGATTTCCCTTATAAGTTGTCTTTTATGTAGCGCCAAGACTCCGCTGGGTAATAAGTGTGCTCTATAAGTATTTTTCCATTTTATTTTATTTCCGGACTCAAATTTATTGAGTCTGGAAGCATCAGTTTACCGGGTGCGGCTGTGCACCTGGTAAAACCACAGGTATAGGGGGCTGGGGGCTGTAAGGGGATGGACAGCTTGGCCCCTGCCTGGCCGCCCCATCAACATAGAGGGTACAGACAGTGCTCCCCACCCAAAGATTTCTAAGTCTCCCTAGCCATAAAGGCGCCCATCATTCCTGGACTCGCACTGGCCTTGGGATCAGTGAATCAGGTTCCAGCAGAAGGGACATCTTAAGGATTTTGGGGGTCCTGGGCCAAACGTATTTTGGGGGCCCCTGTTTGGAACAGTTCTGCATGTATGAGCCAATTTCAGCTCTTTCATCCCCTGTATGGCCAGGTCACTGACAGTTCACAGGCAGTTCACAGGCACACTCGTCTAAATTCTAAATGTTTTTACATCTAATATTCAGGGGTAGTGACTATGGGCTAGATGCATCAAGCATTTTTTGCCTTCGCAAATGGCCTATTTGCAGAATCGGCTGTTTGCGAACGTAAAAAAATAATTTTCTGATGCAGCAAACCCTATTTTGCGATTCGGTAACCTGTTACCGAATCGCAAAATGGGTTTGCTACTAGGAAGGAGCATGTTTAGGACTTCCCTTCCTAATACCGAATCGCATTAATATGCATGAATGTTTTGCAACCGAAATGCGGTCGCAAAACATTCGCATTTTACCACCTACTTCAAGTAGGTGGTTACCAATTCGCAAATGGGAAGGGGTCCCCAAGGGACCCTTTACCCTTTGTGAATATCTGTAAATGCATCCCACGGACCACTCCCTGCTCTTAGAAAATGAAAGGAAAAGTTTTCATTTTCTCTTTTGTAAAGCATCCCATTTTCCTTTATTTAAAAGCAATCACGGACATGGTGGTCTGCTGACCCCAGCAGCCCACCATCCCTGTGATTTTTGCGATTCCTAGGGGGTCGCAAATTGCAACGTACTTCATTAATATTCATGAGGTAGGTCATTTGCAATCCCCTAGGAATCGCAGAAAGTGTTAGACACAATTTCATGCACTCCATTTTGTGATTTTCTAATTGCGAATCGCAATAATTCGCAATTAGGAATTCGTAAACTGGATCGTTGATGCATCTGGCCCTATGTTTTCAATATTGTAACACAGCAGCAGGTCACTAGTATTACCACAAAAAATCTCTGTGACACTCTCCCATTTCTCATATGCAAGGTTAGGTTTAGACCTAAAATAAACTTTTTAACGTTTGTTGCATGAAACATAAACACAACATTTCGCTGCAAAATGTCTGTAATAGACTCTCACACATCACCCACTTTAAAAATAAATGAAAGGAAAACTGTCTCTTAAACAATCTGGTTAAGAATTCTACAAGGGCATCAGCCTCTGCAGAATAGAGCTGCAGGGGGTCCCCTGAAAGGCTGGGGCCCGCTTTGCCCGTGCCTTAAAATGCCTCTGTCCAGCAGGTTATTCCGCATTCCAGGGGCTTTAACTCATAATCCCAGTTAACTCACGGGTAGCTGCCACCCGGGATCTGTAATCCTGGTATCTCCCCATGGAGTTAATGGGACACTGCCAATGAGGGCCTACGTGGGGAAATATCTGGGCACTGGAAAAAGTAAACTCACGAGCACCGAGTTGGTAATTCACAAACACTGAAAGGGGCATTCACGAACTTTGAAGGTATAAGCGACCAGGAGGGCAGTTCACTGGTGTAGGTGGGGGCAGTTCATGAGCTGAAAGAAAGGGGAATAACTGATGAACACTGACAAGTGAGGAGGCAATTGATGAATAGAGGATGGAGGGCGGGTCATGAGTGCTAAGTATGGCAAGGGGTGACCCCTAAGGAGGCAAGAAATTAGGACTGAGGATTTATTTTATGAGTTAGGGGACATTTCTGAGGAGTAGGTGAAATTATTTTTCATCGTAGGTGAATTCTTGCTGAATCGGAAGGCATTCTATCATCACAGGCCACTCCATGTTGAGCACAACAGAGCGTTTATGAGACGTTAGAGGGATAATCCATATCTGTCTCCCCCTAGGGCAAATACGTCTCTAAATTATTGTATTGGAAACAAACAATGTTGAGGTGACCTCTGACCTCTGCTCTCGTAGTAGCAGGGCGTGGCAACAGCAGCTCCCGTGACCAGCTTATTCACTCGACAATAAGGGCTCACTTCAACTCAAAAAGCATGAGGGAAGGGAGACAGGGGCGTGACGCAGACCCCTTCAAGGGAGGCGTTGAACCCAAGGTCAACAAATATCTGGGAGACTCTGGAACTTCTCATCACGTTCTGCAGGGGGTCCCTTCAGTTGTTTACGTCATGCCACCGAGGAAAGGGGCTATGTGCAAATACCCCTCGTGGCGTAACGTCCGCAGCCCATTCTGTTTTCGCATCTAGGCGCTCCCTGGGCCGTGTCCGGCCTTCCAGGCACAAGGAAGCAGAAGTGTGGGCCGAAGTGCCAGGCAACATGGCGCAAGTCCTTCCCCGCATTAACGTCTCTTTCTGCTTCCTGCTCTGCTCAGCCTCTCTGCCCGCCTCGCCCTCCCTGGCAGCGCCGAAGAGCGCTCGAAGAGAAGATGTTAAAATAGCCCGGATCTCCCTCCGAGCAGTCAGTTTCCGATAGAGACGTCTCTGTCTCTCCTCACTGGGTGCAACAGCGTAATCACATTTGCCTGGCTCCGCACTTCCCCTTTTGTGGCTTTGGTCGGCAGACACCCGGGGTGTTTTTGTACGTGTGTTACTTCTCTTCTGTGTTTTTTTTTGTTGTGAGCCTCGAGCGCATCGGCTCTTGCGTCTGAAGAGGGGAGCTAGAAAACAGAAGTAGTGGCTAGAGGAGGGCAGGCGGCGCTCCGCACGCGGCTCACTTCGCGAGAGGCCGGTGTGCCGTTGTATAGCAGGGGGCACCAGAGAAAGAGACACACCGTTTTTGCCAACTGTCTCAAGAGGTGTTTCCTTTTCCGTCTCAAAGGTGACTTCACGCCAGTGGAACACAGCGGCAGGTGCTTTTCGACGTTGTCCGCCTACGTCATCCCAGAGGCGCCCCGGAAAGCTCTCTTCGTTGCAGGATGGTGAGGTAAGACTGATGCAGTCGTGGGCTGTGGGGCACTGCTGGTGTTTGTGGGAGAAGAAACAGCCTTGATGTGAAGGTCGCAGTTTCAACAAGGTTCTGGTTGACTCAGGGGACACCCTGTCCGCGTTGCGGCATCAGAGCTGATGTAGTGTTGTTTCCGATCGTTGAGCTGTCTCCCAGAGATAGGCCTTGGTCTCCATTGTAGGCCTATCGACCCTTAGGGCCTGCCTCGCTCCTACCAGAATGCTTTTTGATCAGAAGTTTGTCCAGCGGACAGGGTGGCGGCCTCATATGATGAACCGGACGCTAGACAGCAGGTGCACCAGTTGTGAGACTGTCTTGATTCACGAGATGGGGTTCTTGACTGGGTAGCACTTTGAAGAGGCAGTCTCATACACACTGGAAATATTCTTCCCCACTGGTAGGCCTTCTCCGCTGTGCTCAGACGGTTCTGGCCATGGCGGCCGTAGTCCATCCCTGGACTGTGGGCCTCTCCAATCTGCCAGTGGTAGACAGTCTTACTATGCGGAAGGCACTCTAGCAGGACGAGACGCGGTCTCAACTCACGGTGGGCAGCAGGTTTACACGCCGGATGGTTGCCTCGTCTTCTGCAGGGGGTCCCTCTCGCTGGGAGAGGTTCACACTTCCTTGAGGTGGGCGGCTCTGATTTAGGGCGAGTGAGCATTTGATAGACCAAGTCCAGCACCCAAAGCGTCTTTCCTGCATCCATGCAGTGTGAGTACAACCGGTCCTGGAGAACAGGAGCTAAAAAAGAATCAATAAACATATTATAGCAGTTTCATCTAAGGTTTGTCAACGGGCAAAAGGAAATGGTTTTGCAACGGGCAGCATCAGAAATGTTGCCACCCTGGCGCGTTTCAAGTTGGGTTGCCTGTGAAGGGGCCGTCAGGTGCCGCATGTCGCAATACATTTCAAAACTCCCGCTGACCTCTTTAAGCAAACATTTTGGATTGCCTATTGTTGATGAATGTTAGAATCAGGACTAGTGGAAGAGAACCGCTCTTTTCCTCTATCTGAAGGGCCCTTCTCAGGCAAAACCCCAGCACGGAATGTTGACTTTCAGGATATGAGGCCCCAAAATTTCCGACATTACCCAACCAGGCCTGGACAGATGACTCGCATATGGAAGATGTTTCCTTTGCAGGGTGGCACAGACTTTACAGACATGAAATGCTGCCCCCGCTTTCAGTTAGCCCTTGTGCAGGGTAGGGTATGGGCATAAAGCTGTAGGTGCATGAATCCAGGGCCCAGCCAGCCTTGCCCTCTGGGACATGTAACAAAGGTAGAAGCCCAGAGCCCTCTCACCTGCCCTTCCAAGGCATGCTGCCATACAACTGCAACAAATGCAGTGTACAACCAGACCGTCCCTCTCAGCCGCTCCATATGCATGGAACCCAAGGGCCCACATAGCCGAGCCTTGCCAGCTACCCTACCACCTAGATACAAGGAATCTAGCGCCTAGTTAGCCTTTTCCTCTCAGAAATGAGCCTTCTCACCCTGTCCTTCCAAGGCATGCTGCCGTACAAATGCAAAGAATACGGTACACAATCAACCCGTCCCTCTCCACAGATGCAGGGAAACCAGCGCTCACAGGGTGTATCCCTACCAGTCATGCTCCCATGTAGATACAAGGAATCTAATGCCCAAGCAGCCTTTCTTCCCCACGCATGGTAGTGACTAGGAACACAGGTTCTACTCAACCTCTCACTCCCGAGTAGACGCTCATAAAAATACAGGGGACCCCAGGATCCTACCCCGTTGTCCCTTCCAGACTGGAACTGTATAGATACATGGAAGCCGGTGGTGTCTCAGTCTCCTCTTCTCACTCATGGTGCCACACTGGTGCATGGAATCAGAGGGTGTTCCTGCATGCTGCTATCTGACATGCCGTAACACAGATACAAAAAATCAAGAAACATAGGACGCCTCCTCTTTCAGGCATACTTCCATACTGATGCAGGGACTCAAAGGCAGTCCCGGCTTCTGCCTCCGAGGCACGCTGCCACTGAGGTGTATGGAACCTATCTCTCTCCGGCATGCTAACATACAAATGCAGGGTCCTATTAATATGTCTCAGCACTCTTATTTAAAAGACCATGGTATTATTCAATTGTAATCATACTACACAGAACCCATGAAGTTCAAAGAACAATTTCAATAATACAAATTCTTCCTTAGGTGTATTTGGATTTTTTTCTTCTCTTTATTCATGTTCTCAGTCTTCTTCCATCAAAATTAAGAACGTCCGTAGCCAACGCGTTTCGTCCAAAATAACTTCTTCAGGGCTTCATTATAGAGCTGTTTTGGTTGAAGAAAGCGATTGCAACTTTGTTTCATCTATTTTCATGAGAGAAGCTTATGTCTTGGATCCTGTAGTAAATGGTTGTTTTTACGAAGAGTCATTTTAGAATTGAATGTCGTCAATTTTATGTTTCTTATGGCATTTGAGGAGTGAGATGTCTCCAAGGCATAGTAACGGGAAACAGCATGCACCACGATGTGCAGGGTCCAACCAGCTTGTTCTCAGCATACATTACAGCAACACAGATATAGTGAATGCAGAGACACAGCAAGCGTGCCCCTGCCAGTCATGCTGCCATACAAAAATACTTGCTGCCCAATAGTTACAGGCAATGCAGGCCCCAACAAGCCTGACCATCTCAAACACCCTACCGTACAGATTTGGGGGGATTCGGTCCCATCCAGGCTGGTGCTCCCAGAAATTAAACTGTATAGATATAGGGAATCCAGGACAGATCCCCTCCCAGCCATGCTTGCATATATACGGAGAACCTAGGTATTTTTTTTCTTTTCCTCCAGGAAGCTGTTGTATAGATGCAGTGAGTCTGGCGACGGCCAACATAGAACTTCAAGCTCACTATCGTACAGTTAAAGACTTGTGAAATTGATCATTGAGCAATGTGACATCCTTCACCCTACAGAGGAGAACTTCAGCAGTTGTCTTCTTCATCGAGTGTTATGCAGTTTTTCAAGGGATTGTCTTCTGCACAATGTTTGACAGTGTGTCAATTAAGTTCCTTGGTCATTTCTTGGCTAACCATTCATTAAGAAATGTGGGCTTCTGCAAACAATGATGATTATTTAGGTATTTGACATAGCACCAGGTTAGTTTGTAAGAGGAGCCAAATAGGTTTTTCTAATGTACAAATCTATATGTTTTGTGTCAGAAAACTTTTACCAACTCCTATAAGGGATTGTGACTGTAGATCCATTTGCAGTTTTGAAGTGGCGTGTCTTAGGCGTCATATCTAAATTGCAAATCGGTGTCCTATGTATCAGTGGTCGCAAACCATTGAAAAATTACCGACCCTCCCAAGTTGGGATAGTAGCCCTTTTGGCAAAAGGGAAGGATCTGTTTTGGTCCACTTCCCCTATGTGAATGTCCAAAAAAGTTTCAGGAGGAGTAGCCAGTACTCCAGGATACCACTGTCAACTTTCAAAAAAACTTTAAAAAAAAAAAGAAAACTTTATTTAAAAGAAGGGAAAATAGCAAAGGCGCTGCGCTTTGAATTAAGAAATATCCTATAGCTGTCAAAAGCAAAACAAACGTCCAGATGTGAATCAGAAGACTAGGAAATATAATAAAAATCATGTCTTTATTATGAATGGGTACTTAAAACCTCTACAATATACAAAAAAAACACACTATAAAAATAGACAGAACTTAGATGGTATAAAAAAAAAAATTAAAAATAAATTCATGAAATGCCAAATTGGATTTCAAGTGCCTTCAGATACTAGCATCAAGGCTAGGATATATAGAATAGCTGCTAGATCTCTTCTCAAAATCTGTCTGACTTCTGCAGAGAAACCTGTCTCCAAATTGTTTTTTTTCTCTCTCTGAACACCATTACATACTTTTGGAGCAGTTCTATAGGATAAATGTCCTATTTTTCTAATGAATGCTTGAAAGTTACATAAAATAATCCTTGAAGTAGATAACACAACCTTACTTCCAGCTGTGGGCCAATTCATTCATCGACCCTCAACGCCCCAAAATGAGCTGTATTCCCGGGGAGAAGTAATGTGTTTGTTCCTGGAAGTTCCTTCAGTTTGCAGATTGCAGATTTTGGCCCCGCATGGTATTTCAAGTAATGTTATCTATGATCATTTGCCATTATCACATGCGCTGAGGCGAGGCAAAGATGCAATGTACACCATGCTCAAGGGTTGCATATGCCCCTTGCTATACCCCCAAAATACAAATTCTTGTCTTGCAATCACTTTACAAGACCTACATTTATCTCTACATTGTTCAATCTTAGAGCTAAATCTATAACAACATTGTAGTCTGCAATCGTTTTCCATTCCAGAAAGGGATACTGTATTACTTGTTAGTTATGGAACCCTTTTTTTAAATACTATTAAGAATATCCAAAATAAAAAATAGCTGGTTATTTTTAACAGCTACAAAACCAGTATTTCCCGGTTGCAAAACCAGCACTTCCTCTGGCTTAACCGACCTCTAGCACAGCCCCAAACTAAAGATGCTGATTTTAGAAATGATTCTGTGGCAAATGGGGGAAGAGGGTGAGACTCAAACTGTACGCTACTTGACTACAGTTTGATAAGCCCGCTTGACCCAGACGCTCAAATGGTTGAAGAGCCGAAAGGGACCTCCAGATCTTCGCTGGTACTCATGTTCTTTGTTGCTATCTTTGGGTTAAATCCACTAAAAAGTCAAAAAGCCAGTTGAGTATTCTATACAGTACCACAAGACCTCTGATCCTTCAGTAGCGGCACCAGTCAAAGCTGGACTCTCATGCCATGAAATGGAAGGGTCTTCCCAGAGAGGCCCCAGCCTCAGTATGACGTTTGAAACGATTCAGGTTGATGCTTGTATCTGTTTTATTTGACAGCCTTTCTTCCTTTCTGTATTGTTTAAGAATCTGGCAGATATAACACAATTATATATTAAATTAATAGTTTATTATCTGTCATCTATATTTATAATGCAAATTTTACACAAAACCTCGCAAGTATAACCCCCCAAAAAGAAATGCTACTATTGATTTTTAGGATAGAATAAAACTCTCCTCAAAATATATATTGACATATTTTCCCGTGTAAATATTTGAATTCCACAATGATTCAATTACCAGGTCCGTGTTATCAATTGAATTGTTACTTAAATATCCTGTAATAAAAACACCCAGAGACACTTTTAGGTACTTAGAGGTAAGCTTTTTATGAGTTTCAGATTTACCCACCAGAATGGCAGTATCTGCCAACTCTAACCGGCTGTGGCTTATATAGCCACTCCCTTAAATGCTGAAAGGTCTTTACATGACTATGGGATTTACAATGATACCTATATAGTGAGTATTCTGTGGTCTTTCAGAGTTTCTGTGATTACGTATGTTTGTTTACATAAAACTGCAGGATAATTTGCACCCTTTTTAAAATACACAATATGCCAGTTTGCAGGAGTATTAAACAAGTTGTTTTATTAAATAAATTTCACTTGCTCTTGTTAGACTTTTGGTGATTCTGTGTTTTTTTAATTTTTTTATTTCTCAGTTTCAAATAGTGAACCAATAATATATAAAGGGGCAGAGAGAGAAAAAAAAAATATATATTACCTGCTGGCGATCGCCAGTAGGTAGTTATAGTTAAGATCAAAGTTTCCATAGGAAATGCGTTTTTTGTTTTGTCAATAACTTTGGAACTGATTGACAAATTTTCACAACATTTTCATAAAACTTCCCCATTTTGGTTCAGCTGCTGTGTTTTCCTATGCTATATCTATGGGGAGTTTTCATTTCTTGTTCATGACGACAGCCCAGACCGCTAAACAGAATTAGACCAAATTTGGCAGACGGCTAGATGTTGGTCCACAAAGCGTGCTTTTTGTGATTTGGTGTAAATCCGTTCAGTAGTTTCAGAGATATTTAAGTTTTAAAAATTTAGATATCTGGGAGCCCAACAGCCAACTGAAACCCTACTGAAATTTCATTGGCTGCCAACACTTCAACCAGGAAGTGTTGGCAGCCATCTTGGGACTCGGCTTGAAGCCAAGTCCCAGTAAAAAATGAGGAAAAGGAATAAGGATAAGGTTGGGGGTCCTCACAGGGACCCCTCCAGGGTATAAAAGCATTCTAAAAAAAAAAATGTGCTCCGGTTTTGCTGGTGCATGTTAGCAGCTCCCCTATGTGTAAAAGCAATGCCGGCTCAGGCAGGAGGCAGCAGGGACCATGGGGGCCTTCAGACCCTGCGGTTCCCAGCGTTTAAAAAGTGGGTGCCTTGGGAGAGGCCAGGGCACCCACACCACAGGCCGGGCCCAGGGGGATGGGGTCCCCAGGGCCAAAATTGGGCCGGGAGGAGGGCTGCGCCTCACCCATTGAAAAAAGGCTTGGCCACTGGGGATGGGGTCCAAGGGCCTGAAAATGTCCCAGGGAAGGGGAGCCACACAGCTTAAAAATAAAAAATTAAAACTCGAAAAAAACAAAACTTCCGGCATGTCACCAGAGGCCACGCGACATGAACCACCACTCTGTAAACGCATCTCCTGGCGCAGTGGTGGTTGGGAAATGAAGTCCCCTTAGATATTGAGGGTCCTTGGGGTCCAGGAAACCCTTCTCTTACCTCCAATAAGTGCCAGGCAGTGAGATTGTGGAGAGGACTTGGAGGCCACGCCCCCTTTCTCCACCACTGTGCAAACGCGCCTCCTGGGGCGCTGCGCTTTCGTGAATGAGTTCCACTTTGATCCTGATGCCTCAGTACTAAAATGGACTTCTCTCCCCAGCCAGTAGTGTGCTAGGAGGTGTGTTTGCATAGTGGTAGAGCAAGGGGGCATGGCCTCTAATGACTTCTCAGCAATCCATCTGTATGGGTGGGGTAGTTGATCCCCAGGGACCCACACGAGCCAAGGGGACTACATCCCCCAAGTAGGAGTGCACCAGGAGGTGCATTTGCAAAGTGGTTAAGAACGGGCGTGGCCTCCAAAAACCTCTCAGCAAACCCATTGTGTGGGACTTACTGGTGGTAACAGGAGGGGTAGTTGGCCCCCAAGCACTCTCAATAGCCAAGGGGAGTTCATCCCCTACTAGTAGTGCATCAGGAGGCACGCATGCAGAGTGGTGGAGAAAGGGGGCATGGCCTCTAACAACCTCTCAGCAAGCCTGCTGTGTGGGACTTACTGGAGGTAACAGGAGAGTGAGTTGTCCCCCAAGGACATCCTTGGGAGCCAACACCCCCTCCTGTTACCTCTGGTAAGTCCTACACAGTGGGATTCCTAAGAGGACTTTGGAGCCCATACCCCCTTTCTCCACCACTCTGCAAATGCACCTCCTGGCGCACTACTGGTTGGGGAATGAAGTCCACTTTACTCCTGAGGGACCTTGGGGGCCACAAAGCCCTCCTGGTACCACCTGTAAGTCATACACAGCGGGATTCCTGAGAGCTGGTCAGAGGCCCATCCCCTTTCTCCACAACTGTGCAAACGTGACTACAACTTAAAAAAATACAGAAATTCACTGAAAAAAACAAAGGTTACAGGGACGTTCTAGTTAAGAATTAGTAATTAAAAAACAGAAATTCACTGAAACAACCAAAGGTTAGAGGGACGTTATAGTTAGGAATTAGCTTTTAAAAAACCTTTGAAATTCACAGAAGAAACCAAAGTTTACAGGGACGTTAAAGTTAGGCTCAGGTTTCACTAGTACAAAACCAGTGAAATTCAGCTGTTATAGTTAGTGAGTGAACTATAACTGGCACCCCTGCAATGCACTGCTTATGACCTCACATTTTACATCACTCATGACATGGTCAGTGACATCCCTGATGACCTCTGAAATGGCATCATCCACAGAATCTCTGATGCACCGATTCACACCCCATATAACCTTTCATAAACCCACTCCAACTTCCACACTACCATTCTCAAACTCATTCATATACCCATGCCAGTCCTTTCACAGCCACTCACTGATTTATAGATCAAGACACACATCAACTCACTTACCCATACAGCCACTCATACATCCACTCACTCACTAATACAACCACTGACATATCCACTCATACACCCATACAGTCACTCAGACATGGAGTCATTCACCCATAGAGCTACTCACTCACCCATAGTCTATCACACAGCCACGTACTCACCCATACAGTTACACACACACACTCACTTACTCATACAGATACTAACACATACTCATTCACCTATACAGTCACTGTCACAAGCACACACTCGCCAATACAGCCACTCTCACATTCACTCATTCCCCCATACTGTCAGTCACATACCCCATCACTCACCTATGCTGCCTTTCAACCTACCAAGTCATTCACCCGTATACCATTGACACATGCACTCACTCATGAACACAGCCATACACACACTCACCCATACATCCCCTCACACATGCACTCACTAACCTGTACAGCAACTGACTCACTGACTTACTCATCCATAAGACATCACACATCCCCTCACCCACCCACACAGACACTCAGAGAGGTACTCAGACAACCAATCACTCACCCATACAGAAATGTACAAACCCACAGACACACCATACTGCCAGTTATACACCAACTGACAGACAGATACAGGCATTCACATAACCACTCACTTACCCATATATTCACTTAGATATCTAATCACTCATTATACAGTCAGTCATGCAACCACTGAATCATCCAAACTGGAACTCATACACCCCCGGATTCACCAATACACCTTGGAATATATATTTAACGCTCATAACCTTTTGAAAAACACTCATGGTCACTGGATGTTGTCAACATTGATGTCATCAGTGATGTCATGTGAGATGTCATCAGTGATGTCACTGACCAGGTCATGAGTGATGTAATATGTGAGGTCATAAGCAGTGCATTGTGGGCGCGTGGGTTATAGTAAGCTCACTAACTATAACAGCTGAATTTCACTGGTTTTGTACGAGTGAAACCTGAGCCTAACTATAACGTCCTTGAAACCTTTGGTTTTGTCTGTGAATATATATATATATAAATATCCAGAGCACTCCACCCGCCACTGGCAATTCTGGTTGTTGAGTAGAATGTAGCACGGATCACAGAGTAAGTGCTTATAATTTATTTAATTCCACTGAGTTACAAGGCAGCCATGACGCGTTTCATCCCCGGAGGGTCTTGATCACATGACACGCATACCAGTCAACACGTGATTTTTATCTCGTTTTTGTACCCTAAATTTAAAGTGACATGTGCATCGAAAATGTAGCTGTCAACATAGACAAAATACTACTCGTTTTCCACCGTTGCAGGCACCTTCCAATATGAACCTTTACTGATGTCCTATCTGCACATTCAATGATTGTTGTACATTGATGTTCTGTGATAGACATAGCTGCATAGAGAACTCATGGTTTCAATACCCCTACTTATCGACAGATTCGCTTAGTTCACAATAAAAATGATAATATTGTAAACATTAAATGATAAAACCTATTAAATTAAAAACATCATTGTAAAATACATTATGTGCAAATATAGCAAATTACAGTACAAGATTCATTGGATATTCAGAGTGAGCCCATTCTGAATTCCGAACGAAGGTGCTTTCCTCAACAGTTTCCTCCACTGTTTATTCTATGTAAATATTAGCTACTGAAGTGCAAAGTTGCTTAATTTCTTTCTTAAAGTGCAAGTGCTATAAAACCTCCTCAGTGTCTAATAAAAAAAAAGAGCTAAAATGATCATTGTAGAATAAAAAACATATTGTTTTGACGGTCCAATCGAGTAGCTTTAGCTGCAACTTCCCAGTTTGTGTATCGGGTTGAACAGAATCATGGTTTAAATACCCTGACTACCGAGATGTGTATATCTGAAGCTATCTTGTCTTGTGTTGTAAACATGTGTTAAGATCCTCAGTCATGTTTAGACCTCCAAGATACTTGGAGTCTAACTCCAGAATGTGTCGCGTTTCTAATCTGCGCAGGGCTTTCTCTCTGTTTCCACCTCTTTTGTTAACTGGTACGGCATCAATTAGAAAATATTACAGATCCTTAGGATCCGATTGATGCTTTTCTCCAAAATGGCGAACCACAGGATACATCTGATTAGGATTTTTTATGGCTCGAATATGTTGAAATATCCTCTTGTGCCCCTGTAGTTTGGTACTTCCTACATACCTCAAACCACAGGCACACTCGAGCACATATACAATATAATCGGTTTTGCAAGTCAGGGCTTTGTCGATGGTATTTTCCTGTTTGCTAAAGGATGTTATGTAGGTTGATCTAGTGATACAGTGTTGGCAGGCTTTGCATGAATTCCATTTAAAAAACCCTTTCCTTTGGGCTAACCAAGTCACAGATGTTTTGTCAACCGGGATATTCTGCACCAACTCATCTTTCATGGAGGGGGCTCTGCTATATGTGATAGCGGGTTTAGCCAGTAGTAACTGGCCTATTATTGGATAATTTAATACTTACTATTGGCCAGTTTCTCCTGATAATATGGTAAATTTCTTTCTCTTGTCTGCTAAACCCTATTACCATTCTAAATGTATCCCCTGAGGTGCTTGGTCTATCTGGAACTGCCACCGATGTTGGAGTGGATGCTTGGGGTTGACTAGATTCGAGTAGATCAGCCCTAAGTGACCTCTGGCTTTTGGTAATAGCTGCATCAATACATTTCCTCGTGTACCCCCTCTACAGAAATCTAGCTTTGCAGGCTTCTTGTGCTTTTCTTAGATCTTCCACGTTGCTATAGATTTGTTTCAGTCCAATCATTTCCCCATATGGGATACTGTGTATGAGGTGTTGTGGATGGGCACTGGCTGCATGCAACACTGAGTTGCCTGCTGTGGGATTTCTTTGTGCCCTGGTCTTTATTTTGCCTTCTTTGATGTAAACCTCAACATCAAGAAAGAATACAGTCTCTTAGCTGATATTGGCTGTAAATTCAAAATTAATGTCATTGTTATTTAGACTGACTATGAATTTCTGTGCGTCTGACACGGTCCCGTGCTAGATTAAAAACAAGTCATCTATATATCTTAACCACAATTTGACATTTCTTTGTAATACCGTTCCATGGGTTTTTTGTAGAACCAGCTCCTCCCACCAACCCATGTGGAGGCAGGCATAGCTGGGGGAGAAGCTAGCCCTCATTGCTACCCAGCGTAACTGCTGGTACAAGGTACTATGAAATATTTTTTTTTTATTCAAGCAGAATTCAATCATATTAATGAGCATCTTGCTGTGCTGCTCATGAGTGCTAGGTCTTTTTCTGAGATAGTGCTGGACCGCCCTTATACCTTCTTTATGGTTGATGCTTTTATAGAGTGTAGATCGGCCAGCGCAATATGCCCCCTATTACCATTATTGAGTGTAGGAAGGTTACTCACAAGACGTGAAGTCTCAAATGGGTCATGCTGCCAAAGGGCATAATATAGGGTCCAGCACGCATATCATATTGGACTCGGCACACCGCATTTATAGGGTTTATGTCATGCTGTTTAGTCATGTGTGGTAGTTACAAGGAAAACTAATTAAGTGGAACCAAGATGCAAGAGGTCAAATCCATGAACTGAGATTAAATCACATTGAATGGGACTAGTTACCATTGGAAGAGTTCTTTACCTTTGTCAGTCCATTGCAACCTGCATTCTTGGAGACAATATGTGGTGTTCTGCTCCATAGTTACACTCTACTGTGGCAACTACCTTGAGGTTTACTTTTGCAATAAATGTGTAACTCTATGATTGTACAGTTCCTGCAAATAACGTCTTACTGGGCCTCATTTATTTTTGCTGGTATGGCATGAAAATAAATGTGGCTCAATAAAAGGGACCCAATAAAGCATTCTATTTGGAGCAAGGTTAGTAAACACAGATTCTGACATTCATTACCACAGTGTAAAGGTCAATTCCTATGTTAATAATAGAAATAGGCATACTAGCAGGTTATTTGTGGGAGCCGAGCGAAGAGTCTGGGGCCATAACTAATCGAGCAGCAACATATTTGGCATGTAAATCATGCAACATGCCATATAAAAATATGAAACAATCTTCAGAATTCGAAAAGTGTATTTTTTTTTAACACACAGAAGCATTTCACTTCAGTAGATTGTATCACTACACTGAAAGTATTTATGAGAAGTGACCATTTCTAAATATGAGCTAAGAAATATTCATATCCCCCACCCTCCTCACAATGCCATGGGTGATCCAAAAATTGTGTTATTTTTCATATGCATTCTATACGTGGCTTGGATTGTTATGGTAGATGGAGCACATTATAATCAATTGAACAAAATACATGAGCTGTTTTTGTATGACACACATCCTGAGCTGATGTATTCCAAGATTTTGCCAAATGTGACGATGAAATAAAGGCAGCACAGTGAAAACTAAAGTGATTGTCCTTGATGACACAATTTGGTTAATCTGGAAACCCGGTATCGATCTCAGGTTTCCTGGTACCACTTTGTATAAATCAACCACTGAATAGGTATCTCCTTGTCCCTCCTGTTTTATATCAAAGTGAAACACTGAGGTCCCGATTAACAAAGGTGAACTGAGACAAAATTCTAACTTTACAACTTTTGGTATTCACAAAGGGCATTTACAAATAGTAAAGGTAGACATTTGTCTCAGTTAAAATTAAGTTTTGGTCTTAATATGCTGTGTTAACTAAATACAGGTTATGTATGAATATATGTTAAATGAAGTTGAAACGAGGCTTTTCTAGAATAAAAAATACAACATTAAGTTAAGGGAAGGCAGGGCTCGCTATTTTAATTTTATTCTATTTTAATGTTGATATTACCTGCTTCCTTTAATAAAGCAGCGCCCGATTTCAAGCGAGGCTACTCACTTTCAGTGAAGGCAATTACAAACAAGAGTACATGCAATACAGTAACAAAGGCCTCTGAGAGTCTACGGGGTTCCTTGTCTTTACACGACACAAACAAAATGCAGAGCTGCTGATAGACTTTCACACACACACCACACCATGCAGTCTTTCATATTTTATGTTACTCCCTGGGGTGGGGCAGCATTTCAAATAGGCTGAGCAACAAGCAACAAGACCCTTTGGAGTGCTGTGAAAGTGCTTGGAGAGGGACATATTGGTAATGATTTTTCAAATACTCAGCTTTCACAACAGACTAATAAGTTATTAGCAGAGCATCCCTTGCAAACACTCTCACAGCACTCTGCAGCGTCTTCACTATCAGCCCATCAACAAAACAAATATGGCATTGTGATGGTTTTTAGCTCCTCTGCTGCAGGAGAGGTGGAAAGGGGAGTCTTGCTGAATGAATCCACTTGAGGGCTCAGTGTCATTCCTCTCTCTGATCGTGTCTGGTAAATACCCAGAGGTAGTCACATATTGTGGCAATATCACACCACAACAATGGTTTTACAAATTGTAGATATCAATTATTTAACCTGGAATCAAATCATTGTCTTTAACCAGAAGAATCAGCATAAACATTTTTATTTCCATTCTCTCCACAAGGTGTTCTCTACAGATTATAATGTGAGACACTGTACATGTACTTGGTGAAAAATCTCCATGATAATATTTCGCCTATGATTATAATTTTTATATTTCTATGTATATCCCAGTTACAAACACATTAACAAATGGATATTCTGTAATAAGGCCCACCTCTCAAAAGATATTTCCTTTCATTGTTTTGTATCACTGTTCTAATGGTCAGCATTTGCATTTATTTTACATCTCCTGGATTTTCAATCCTTTTACTATAAGAATAAAAAAAATCTAATCAGCTATCAAGTTGAGAGCTAAAACGGTTTTATATACTATATCTTAAATTGCTTAAATTTGTATCTCTCATTTCTGTATTCAAAGTTCATAGTGCTTTTTAGTGTATATTGCATCCTTACCCCAAATTCTGATTTTAATATTGCATTTTCTGAACTTACTGAAAATCAGTTTAGAAAATTATTACTTCTATAGTTGGAGTCACCTATGACTTAGATTGTCTCTGACCTGGAGGTACCCATATGAAAAACCGGTGTCAGTTGCATTGGCAGAAGGAGCTCTACTTAAGGATGATGCCATTAAATCCAATTCAAGACTTCGGGGTGTGCGTGAGGTTGCGATGATCAATGTTGCCAAAGGCAACTGAGAGATCTTCCAGTATCAGTGGGCAAGGTTCACCTGGGTCCTATGGCCAGGATGTCATTGTCTTTGAATTATAATGTAGCTGTAGCATGATCTAAACTACAGGCCGGAGATGTCAAGAATAAGATTGTAATTACAAACAACAATAGTCCCTAGGAAAGAAGGGATGGAAAAAGCAATAAATAAGGGCTCAAACAGTACTTATTTTTAGAGACTTGTCCAGCCGGACAGTGGTCATGAATTTTACTAATATAATAATAAAACAGAGATATCAAGAAGATTTACAAAGTGGGACACAAGCCTGTGTCCAATACATATAACAAAACAGAGAACAGAGAACAGGGAACCAAAGGTTCAGGCAAGAAAAAATGTTTGTTGCAGATAACACAATAAGGAAATGAACCAACAACAATTCATGGAGCACCCTTATGTATCACACTTAGTATTTTAAAACATATAGGGTGTATACAAGTATCAACGGCGTTTCGATCCTATTAAAAGCATATAAGGATCATCATCAGGACAACAATAATTATGCCTGTACAATATAACCTAAATAGCCTTAAAAGAAAAAGGGGAGGGAAAAGAAGAAAAGATATCAATTAGGACAATAGTTAATCAAGAGGGACATGATTTAAAAAGGACAGGGTTTTAAAAAAGGTCTGAACAATAGCAATTCCGTACGTCATCATATACCAAGAAAGGAGGAATGCAATAAAGCAGAAGGCATGGAATAGCGTTATGCAAAAACAACAGTTGATGGATAGAATGCAGAACAATGTCATACATTCACCCCAGTACAGAGATCTGGGCCTAAATCCATTGTTTTTTTGCTCACCATGCCATTCCAGTTTGAACCCAGCCATATGCAAATCAGTCTTGACCCTGTGCCTCATGGGAACAGTCCAGCCCGAACTGCCAAGCCAGGTCCTCCCTGGAAAGGAACCAAACATCCTAGGACCGGTTTCGGGGTTTCACCCCTCTTCAGCCAGGATAGCTTGATTCCAGCGGCATGGAGAGCACGGGACTCACGTCTGAGCATACCCGTCCCACTCGGGGTGACAAATGCAAAAACAACAGTTGATGGATAGAATGCAGAACAATGTCATACATTCACCCCAGTACAGAGATCTGGGCCTAAATCCATTGTTTTTTTGCTCACCATGCCATTCCAGTTTGAACCCAGCCATATGCAAATCAGTCTTGACCCTGTGCCTCATGGGAACAGTCCAGCCCGAACTGCCAAGCCAGGTCCTCCCTGGAAAGGAACCAAACATCTGCATTGTCAGCATTCCGTCCATCATTTGTTTGTTGTAACGCTTTTCGCCCTAAGTGGGATGGGTATGCCCAGACGTGGGTCCCTTGCTCACTACGCCACTGGAGTCAAGCTATCCTGGCTGATGACGGCTGATAGCCAGAAACCGGTCCTAGGATGCTTGATTCCGGTCCAGGGAAGACATGGCTTGGCAGTTCGGGCTGGACTGTTCCCATGAGGCACAGGGTCAAGACTGATTTGCATATAGCCATGTCTGAACTGGGGTGGCGTAGTGGGCAAAAGAACGATGGATTTAACCCAGATCTCTTGACTGGGGGAGAATGTCTGCATTGTCAGCATTCCGTCCATCATTTGTTTGTTGTAATGGAATAGCGTTATGACAGTAATTCACATGCATCAACAATTATTGTAAATTGAATACCAATCCCACTAAGGAATTTCAGACCCATATTAGACAGATCACCGATGAAGGCCTACATCATGGCTTTTTGAGTAAACTTGAATACCAATTCCTCAATATCAAAAGCCCTAGGATGCCAGTAATTTACACGCTCCCCCAAGATCCACAAAAACCTTGAGAAACCCCCTGGACGTCCTATTGTCTCTGGTTGTGGTTCTATCCTAGAGCCGCTAGGCCACTATGTTAATCATTTCATTAAGGACTTTGTTCCTTTCACTGACTGCTATATCCGTGATAGCATGTCTATGATAAACTTGATTAAGAACCATCCCTATGACCCTAAACTCAACATTCTGTGCACCTTGGATGTCGAATCCCTTTATACAAATATACCACAAAGGGATTCCCTACTTGTGATTGAAACCATCCTTAATCGAGACCTCGCCCCCATACAGTCCCTACCAACTTCATACTGCAACTACTAGAAGTATGTCTAACTAGGAACTTTTTCATGTTTAAAGATCTTTTTACCAACAAGTCAAAGGTACGTCCATGGGTGCAATTTTTGCCCCAAATTTGGCCATTCTGTACGTGGACGCATTAGAAAGGAACTGCATTCTCACCACTGACAACCCTTTTTCATTATGCATTTATAAGTGGAAGAGATATATTTACAATATATTTATGATATGGCAGGCCAATGAAAATCTACTTGCCCCGTTCCTCCATTGGCTTAACAACAACTGTGGGGGTCTTAAGTTTACCTTGACACATGACAGAGATTCTATTCCCTTCCTTGATCTTATGATTAAGCATATGGATGGTTATCTTGTCACCAGCCTTTTTCGTAAGCCTACTGAACGGAACACTTTGTTAAGTTACGACAGCAGTCACCCCCGTGCCTTGAGAGATTCTCTTCCTTTTTCACAGTTTCTGAGGATCCGCAGAAACTGCTTTTTAAAGGAAGACTACTTTCATGAGGCCAAAATACTCTGCACAAAACTGTCTAAAAGGGGTTATCCCAGGAGATTAGTACGTAACTCTATGAAACGGGCTTGGTACTGTCCTCGTGAAACTCTTCTTGAACCTAAACCCAAGCCAGACTCCAACCGATTGGTCTGTGTTACCACATTTTCTACAGTATCTAATGCCATACGGAAAAGCATCCTTAATAATTGGCCTATTCTGAATGCTGGTAATTTGTGCTTAGAACGTCCCTTGTTTGCATTCAAGAAAAACAAAAATATTAAGGACCACCTGGTACGCGCAGCTCTACCCACCACTTCCAGTAAGAAAACCACCAATACTCTAAATGACATTTGGGAACTTCCACCATTAAAAGGTCATGCAAAATGTGGTAATTGTGTAGTGTGTGCATTGACCATTGAGTGTAAAGTTTTTGTCTTTGGCAACATCAGAAATGAATTGAAAATGTTCACTAATTGTAATTCTACCAATGTTGTGTATGCAATCTTCTGTCCGTGTAATAAAATTTACATTGGCCAGACGACACAAAAGATCCGCCTACGAGTCTCTCAACATCGGAGTAGAATTAGATGGAAAAATTCTCACAGTTCCATTGGTTGAACATTTTTTGGAAAATAAACATTCTGAGGATGAAATATGTTGGACTGTGATCTGTCGTTAAGCTACCACCAAGGGGTGGTGATATCATGAAAATATTGAATAAAGAAGAGCTAAAATTGATTTTGAAGACAGATAGCCTCAACACGGGATTGAATAGACTTGAGGATTGGACCACAACTATCTGATTCCCATCCATACATACTGCTCTCCCCATGTTTCAACTGGTTCTATGGTTATCCAACTGAGTGATAATATG
Source organism: Triturus cristatus (assembly GCF_964204655.1). Classification (NCBI taxonomy): domain Eukaryota; kingdom Metazoa; phylum Chordata; class Amphibia; order Caudata; family Salamandridae; genus Triturus; species Triturus cristatus. The sequence continues at coordinate 1,689,706,121 of NC_140590.1, forward strand.
CTAACGCATCGCCTAATTTTCCTCTGCAATTGTTTCAATGAATTCATCCTCTCTCTAGGATTAAAATTGTAACTGTCCATTCTATTAATCTCTCTTTGATCACTCTTCCAATTTTTTCACAACCTTAATATGGTTACTTTTATAGCTGCCTTAATCTTCAGTGCAACTATTCTTTTTTTCTTTTTTTCTCTTCTCTCCTCTCCTTACTATTGCTGGTTATTTTGTCTCAGTGATCTGACTACTGTTTAATTCGTGTTAAACCGAAAAATCTTTTGTCTCAGTGAACAATTCTTCTGTCTCAGTGAATACATTGTTGTCTCATTAGAACTCCATATATCCTTTGAATTCTTGACTTCTCCAAGATGGCCGCCACCATACACCGTTGTCCCTTTTCTCTTCTCACGCTCCAGCCCGGGGCCGACCAATCAGGGTCTCCGTCTGTCCTTTAACATACTCATGGTTTCCTTCTCTGGTAGCTGCCGCATTGACGGATTATTGCTTCCCGCACTGACAGACTCTCGCTATTACCATTAAACATTGGTGAGTTTCCCCCTTTCCTTCACTCCAATCCGCCTTGTTAATTAACCTCATGCCGCATGGTTCCTAACTACCCATTCTCCTTCACAGCATACTATTGCGAACTACTACTCAGCCCCGGTGACGACTTTGTCACACAATTGAGCCAAGGCTTAACTCGCCTATCCTTACCCGTTACGGAATATCCTCCATCCAAGTAACGGTGAGTTTCGTTCCATTCGATTCCCCTTCTCATCCGCACTCCCTCGGAAAACACCCTAACTCTTCCTCTTTCACACACAGACAACGCCCTGGATCCACCGCTTCTGCGGTAAGTTTCACGCACCGGCCGTACTAGCTATAACTTGACTCTTTCGGCCCGTCACTTATCACTATTCAACCCTCCTCCTAGCACTACAGATCATCGTAATACCTTCGCCTAATATTTAGTAAGTCACAAGCTCACTCATAGCTTAATGCCCGTTGCACTCGCTCTCTCATTGACAGACATGTTCTCTTACGGGTATTGCTCCTTGCCACAAGTTGCTACATACTATGCTTAGCAATATTAATATTATTGTTAATTCAGTGAAATGAGTGGTTAATGCATGTGGAATTATGTCACTACGCAATTCTATGCCTACGATGTTACTGCATTCCTCTCCTCTTCCTTTGTTATATGATGACATATGTCAGTTTTCCTCCTTCCTAGCACACCTTCTTCATGTATCTAGATAGTCACAAGCTTACTCTAAGCTTATTGACCGTTGCACCATTAATCGCTATCTTATTGAATGGCATGGTCACTAAAGGGTATTGCTCCTTGCTACACGTTGCCATGTACTATACTCTGCAATACAATTGATAACCCAATGATTGGTTGATGCATGAGAATTACTGTCATAACGCTATTCCATGCCTTCTGCTTTATTGCATTCCTCCTTTCTTGGTATATGATGACGTACGGAATTGCTATTGTTCAGATTTTTTTTAAAACCCTATCCTTTTTAAATCATGTCCCTCTTGATTAACTATTGTCCTAATTGATATCTTTTCTTCTTTTCCCTCTCCTTTTTCTTTTAAGGCTATTCAGGTTATATTGTACAGGCATAATTATTGTTGTCCTGATGATGATCCTTATATTCTTTTAATAGGATCGAAATGCCGTCGACACTTGTACACACCCTATATGTTTTAAAATACTAAGTGTGATACATAAGGGTGCTCCATGAATTGTTTGTTGGTTCATTTCCTGATTGTGTTCTCTGCAACAAACATTGTTTCTTGCCTGAACCTTTGGTTCCCTGTTCTCTGTTTTTTTATATGTATTGGACACAGGCTTGTGTCCCACTTTGTAAATCTTCTTGATATCTCTGTTTTATTATTATATTAGTAAAATTCATGACCACTGTCCGGCTGGACAAGTCTCTAAAATTGATTGGGCCCTTATTTATTGCTTTTTCCATCCCTTCTTTCCTAGGGACTATTGTTGTTTGTAATTACGTAATTCCCAGGGTCCCTGGTCGACCTCCTATGGGTGCTCTTGTTGTTATTTAAATAAGAATAAGATTGTGACATACTTCATATATTATGGTAATGTTCTAGAATTTGTTCTTTTTGGTTACGAATTTAAAGTTGTTTAAAGAAATACTCACCTGTTCACCTTTTTCTTACTCCTCCATTATCGTTACTATATGGTACTACAGGGCTGACGTCCATTTCTACACATATTTTTAAATGGCGTTCTACTGCTCTGAGGTTAGGAAAACTCAATATATTGTGTTTTTGGAAGTCAGATAATGTCCCGACATTTAACTCCTGGTTGAAAGATATGTTTGAAGTGGCGCATTTTGGGAAAAATGAAATATAAACTAACTGATAATCTCCCTTATTTTGATTCTATTTGGGGCCCTTTTCTGGAAATATAACACATATTTATGTTTCAAAGTGTTTATTATTGATATCTTATTTTTTTATTTGAAGATTACGTTATAAAACTTCATTGACAGCTGTTGTATTGATTTATTCTATGCTTGCTCTGGTTTACTTTTTCTTGGTATGTAAAATCTGTCTCTTAGTTACTTCTTATATTCATTTATGATTATTGCTATTATTTGTACAATTTATGTTCTTGTAATGCATATATGATGTTTTTAATATATTTGAAAATTCAATAAAGAATTGCTATAAAGTTAGTAGTCACGCAAGAGATTTTTTGCACTGATGTGATCTTGCAGTTGTACATAGACTGCTTTTTCAATGATTTTGCCAAAGTAGGGTAAGTGAATTATGGGCCGCATGTTAGTGAGATCATCAGGGTCTATTTAATATGAGCTTCTTCAAGAGTAGGGGGATCTTGAGAACTTCTGAGAAGATGCCTTGAGTGAAGGACACATTTACGATGATGAGTAGAGGTAAAAGAGCGTCTCCGGAGAGGGCTTTAATACAGAATTATCAGCATCATGGGGCATTGTTTTGAGGGAGATGATGATGATGTGGGGGAGGTCTGCAAGAGGCAGGCGTTCAAAGGATTACCATTGTGGGACCACTGGGTAGTTATAGTTAAGATCACGTTTCTATACAAAATAAAAAACTTGCTTGCCTAATAAATTTGGCGTTGTTTGACGAATCTTCACAAAACCTTCCCAAATAAATGTTCTTCCACTTCAGCTCTTAACTGGAAAGATTTGCAGGAATCTGTCAAGCGGGGCTGAGAAAAAGGGTGTCTCGAAACACATTTTCCCCATTAATTTTTCCATAGGAACTTAAGACACAGCTACAGCCCAACCATCTGAATGCATTTACATCAAATTTAGCAGAAACCTAGATTTTGGTCTAGAAAGAGTGCTTTTTGTGTGATTTGGTGTGAATCTGTTCAGTAGTTTTTGAGCAATTAAGGCCAATGATCTTTGTATATATAAAGCCGCTGAGGATCCGCAACACTGACAGATCTGATTGACTGCCATCACATCAACAAGATGTGGCCACAATTTTGCCACAAAATTGTGGAGGATCCGCAAATCTGTGGTAAAATTTAGGAAACTATGCATGGTCTCCTATGCTATAAAAAAACAAATAAAAATAACCTGTGTGGACCTGGGGGCGGCGCATGTATTTTTAGGGGGGACAGGGGTTCATGGCCCACCTACCCAAGCCTCTAAGATGACCTGCGGACCCCGTCCCCAGGGCCTAAAAAGGCCCCATGGACCCTGTCCCCCGGTGCCGACATCTTAATTGAGGGAAGAGGGCATGTGCCCCCCTCCCTGAAGCTTTAAGAGGCACCAGGGACCCCATCCCCTGGAGAAGAGGGCCATATGCCCCTCCCCGAGCTTGAAAGGACCCTGGGAACTCCATGCCCCAGAGCCACAACTCAGCAAATGGGAAGGGGGTAAGGTGCACGCGGTCCAGTTATTAGAGCCATATTATGGCCTTGTGAACCCCTTCCCTCGTGGCCGGTCCAGGCATTGTCCTGGGGTCCCCAACCCCCAGGATACCATTTATTACCCTACCCGAGAGTGGTGGCAGGGAAAATGTAATGTGCTCCCACCCAGCAGGAACACAAAACCTTTCTCTGCCTGTGATCTTGGGCAAGGAAATACTCTGAATTTCTCACTGCCTGGCTGGAGCAAAACAAAACTGCTCCTGTGGGGCAAGAGCAATGCCGGCTCCCACTGCACCTGGGATGGATTGAAGCAGGGGAGCTAGCGGGGCAGCGAGGGCTTGGGCCTTCCACTGCAGCCCCCGATGAAAAAAAGTATGTGTCCAGGGTGGGTCCAGGACACCCAGAATTGTTTTTAAAAAGTGCAAAACGTAAATAATAGATGAGCAGCCACAGGCACTCATTTACTATTCACTGCTCCTTAAAGTTCGCCCCATAAAGACTTATGAGGACTTTTTACATATTTGTTTTGTTGATGTCCCTAGAAGGCTGTGTGTTATAGGGTTGGCTGGTCAGAGGCCAGGCCCTGTGGCCATCCCCATGCCGTACACAGGGGGTTAGCTGCCTGGTGGGGTTGGCTGCCGGGCTAGGCCGCAGGCCCGGTGTCCATCCCCATGCTGTGTGCCGCTGAGGGCTTGCTGCCTGCAGTGGGTTGGATGCAGGCACTGGCGGAAAGCCCTGTGTCCATCCCCATGCTGGGCATGGCTGATGGCTGTGTGCCGCTGGAGGTTGGTTGCCTGCGGCGGGTTGGATGCAGGCTATGGTGGCAGGTCTTGTGTCCAACCCCATGGCGTGCACGGCCGAAGGCTGTATGCGGCTGGGGTTTGGCTGCCTGCGGCATGTTGAATGCAGGGCCTGGCCTCAGGCCCTGTGTCCATCACCATGCTGTGCACGGCGAAGGCTGTGTGTGGCTGGGTGGTTGGCTACCTGAGGGGGGCTGGATGGAGGGCCAGGCCGCAGGCCCTGTGTCCATCCCCATTCTGTGCACGGCTGAAGGCTGTGTACAGATGGGTGTTGGCTGCCTGCGGCGGGTTGGATGCAGGGCCTGGCTGCAGACCCTGTTCCAACCCCAAGCTGTGCAAGCCGAAGGCTGTGTATGGATGGGGGTTGTCCGCCTTCGGTGGGTTGGATGCAGGACTTGGCCGCAGGCTATCTGTTTATCCCCATGCTGTGCACGACTGAAGGCTGTGTGCGGCTGGGGGTTAGTTGCCTGCGGGGGTTGGATGCAGGGCTTGGCCACATGCCAGGTTCTGTGGCGAACCCTAGGCTGTGCACGGGCAAAGCCTGCGTGGGGTTGGCGTTACGTCTGGTAATAACATATTAGTTTACATTAAAAAAATCAAAAGAATTCACTGAAAAAAACAAAGGTTTAAGTGCGGTTATAGTAGGTGTGATATTATCTTACTTTGCATTTAAAAAAAACTCTTAGAAAGTCACTAGAAAGCAAAAATTAAAGGCACGTTATAGTTAGGTGAAAAAGTCAGTTAAAACATACCGTTTTAAACGTAAAAAAGACTGAAATTCACCAATTAAAGTTAACTCAAGTAACTATAACTTGTTCCTTAAGGTAACTATAACTAGGGCCCTCGCCATGCACTGCTAATTACCCCACATATTACATCACTCATGACATGTTCTATGACATCATTGATAATATCATTGAAACATTTCCAATGACATAATTGATGACAAAACTGTGTATTGCAGGGGTACGAGTTATAGTTAGTTGAAATACAGGTAACTGGTGAATACATGTGATCAAGACCCTTCTTGGGTCGAAACGCGTCGTGGCTACCGAGGCTTCATGAGCTAACAGTAAAGAACTGTTTTCCTGCACCTAACTGTGGTTCGTGCTCCATTCTCCGTATGGTACTGAGGTTTCAATGGAGTGGTGCAATTCATGGCGCTACCGCTTAACATCTTTAAACAACAAACAATGCCTCTCAGCAATAACAAGAGAGCTTGCACTTGAAGATAGTGAGCCGGCCATGGAAAGGGTGGCAGTGAGGAAACTTACAGGGCCCCCTGTCACCTCTCTGCATGGGGGTGCATGCAGGGAGGCACATGTGCACCCCCTATATTTTTGCACCCCCAGTTCCTGCACGGAAAGAAATGCACGACATAGTTAATTTCTTCCCGTGCAGGAACGTGCTGCGGAGGTCCCTTTCTAAGGCTCTCCTTTGAGCTTCGAAAAGGCACCGCTGTGGGACCGCCACAGCACCATTTGCTCGATCTGAATTCAAACCGGAATCCGGTTGGCAGTCTGACTACAGATCTGGCAGTCCTCCCACGGAGCGCCGGTGTGGCACTCTGCGGGATGACCACCAAATTCGTAATTAGGCCCTTTGATTAATAGATAAAATTTGTTCACTCTAGTGGCAGACTTATCTTTGATAAGATTTGTTGATTGTGCACTACATAGTGTGTCTTTGATATCTAGATGTGCAACATTGTCTTTAAGTTTGTGTTCTGCTGTAGGTTGTGCATGTACTACTGTTCATCAAGAAAAAAATGCACCACCTTGTACATGATTACGAGTTTGGTAGTGTGGTGTCGGGTACACTCTGCCGCCGCACCACCAAACCCGAGTTTCCTACTGTCTGGCGGGCTTTTTTTTGGCGTTCGCACGGCGGTGCCTCTTAAAACGGGTACCCCAATGTGCATGCCAAAAAAAGTTCCTGCACGACATGGACTGAAAAGTCCATGGTTTGCAGGAACTGGTGTGCATGCACACAGTGGGGCATATGTTGTGCCCCCGTGTTTGCATCCACAGGGCGCAGAGGCATCCACAGGCCCTGTAGGGCCCCCTTTGTTTCCTCTCTACCAGGGTTTTCATGGAGGAGAAATCGACATAACCTTGGCGGAGAGGAAACTGCTAATATGCTTGGCGGGACCATGGCGGTCCCGCCAAGCATATGAATGCCTCCACACTGTCACAACACCACCAGGGAACGGTGGTTCCCTGGCATCTTCAGTAGGGCTGTGGCACTCCTACTGCCCATCTCGTGATAGGGCAGTGAGGAGACCACCACCGCCGAGCCCTGTGGGTCTGTCGGTCTGTGGACCGCCCGACTCGTAATCGGCCCCTTTGTGAGCACAGATCTCCACACTATGTATTTAGTGTGCAAACTCTGATTACTTTTGAAGCTTTCACAGTCGCTGGAGTCTTTTCCCTCCTTTTTCTTTCCTCCAGCTCTTTATTGGGGAGTATGATCATTTTCTACATCACTATTGGAAATTTCAAACAATGTTCATTGTGACAAAGTCTTTTATAACTAAAATAAGGAATTTTAGTAGATACAATAATGGCCACCACAAACTGAGTTGCAGTCCTGCCAAGTACCATGCATCAGGCTTTAGACTAACGCATTTTAGTGTGGTGATCCGCATCACCGCACTGAAATGCAAAGTCATGCATAATAGGTATAGCTTCTGCCTCGGCTGTCAAGCCATAGCGCTTCTATGCTGACTGTGAAACATGTAGCTGGATTGGCGCTGTGACAAGCGCACTGCTCCTGGCAGGCTTCAGAGTTTGGCTGAAGCGGAGCTTGGCTACAGTGTTTCAAATGTATTCCTGGGCACGGCATTACCTTCCGACTGAGTGATCTGTGTCTGGCTCACTTAGCTGCGCGCTATATGTGTGCGTTCCTCTCAGCCTCTTCCCCTCAGTGAATTTCCCGGTGCTCTCTGCCGCGGCGGGGGTAAGTCGGCGACCTTTGAGAGCGTTGACTCATTAAGGCAACTCATCTAGGCCGCTGGCTATGCTGGGGCGGAGCACGTAGCGGCTCGTCGACCGGGCTGTGGACCGCTTGCTTCGAGGTAAGTGTTTGTTGTTGGGGCCTCACTCGTCCTGTTAGGGCTGCCCGGTCGGTGAAGGACACTACATTATTGCCCTTCCATTTCTGATGCTTTGCAGCAGTTATCCTAAGAGTTTTCATTGTTAAAATGTATGTTTCCCTCATCTTCATTCCGTGATTTTGCTTGCCAGAAAGGTCACTCATATTTGTGGAAAGGTCACTCATAATCACACTGAAAATATGAAAATGTCACACATAGCAATCTGAAACCTTGGCAGCTATGCTGAGTTGTCTATTGCCTCTTTAGTGATAGGTATCGGACTCAACAGCTTTTGTGATGTTATTGATCACTACAGGATGAAAAATCGAACAGGCTCAGCAAGATGAAACCTCTTGTCTGCAACATACAGATTTTAGCAGCAGGGCTTGTAACTTTGAACTATTTAAAAAAACTTCTTGTGTGCTATAGCCCTTCCCTCACGAACAGTAAAATGTACAGGACACATGCTTGATAATAAAGTGTCTACTATTGCATGTTTATGCATGAGAGTAGTAGGATTTAATACAACAAATATGTTCTCCGACACAGCTGTATATACCACTCCGGTAGGAGTTACCCAGCGGTAAAACATTAGATTTAGTAAATTACCTAGTTCTAAAAACAGATCAGATTTACCGCTTTATTTAGAGTGCAGTGGATGGGATAATCCGTCTATAGTATTACAAGTATGTTTTGACTAAGTACCTTGTCCCCCAAACTCTAAATAAGACCCTTCGGGGCTGATTACTAGTCTGACCCGCGGAGCGCAGTGGTGATGGTCTCCCCACCGCCCCATTACAAATTTGGGCCACAGCCCCGCCGCAGCCACCTTGGAACCTTCATTCCCTGGCGGTGTTGCGGCGGTGTAGAGGCATCCATATGCTGCCGGGACTGGCACAATCCCACCAAGCATATTAGGAGTTTCCTCTCCTTAGGCGGTTCCTCCTCCATGAAAACCCTGGCAGAGAGGAAGCAAAGGCTGGTGCCTCTGCACCCTGTGGAGGCACACAGGGGGCATAACATGTGCCCCCCTGTGTGCATGCACACCACTTCCTGCACGGCATGGACTTTTCTGTCCAAGCCGTGCAGGAACTGTTTTTGGCGTTCCGATTGCGGTGGCCATCTTTAGAGGCACCGCCATGGGAATGCCGAAAAAAGCCTGCCAGACAGAAGGAAACTCCTAATCCGGCGGGCGGCCTCATCAGGGGTCTGGCAGTGCGGCGGCGGGGCGAATCCAGTGCTGCACCTCCAAACTCGCTATCGGGTCCTTAGTAAGCTATGTAGTTCTATACCAGAATTAGTATGTTACCTACTTCTAAAAATATAGCGTAATTAGTAAAGTAGTCATTTCTAAAAATTTACCAACATTTGTGAATTACTTCGTTGTAAAATATACCAGAATTGATACATCACCTAGTTCTAAAATATACCAGAATTAGGGATGTACCTACTTCTAAAATACACATGAATTGGTAGATTGCTAAATTCTAAATTACATCAGAATTAGTGAGTGACCTGTATCTAAAAATAGATATGAATTATTGTCAGGTGCCCGTAACAGTTTGGCAGAAATGCTCCCTTCCAACGGATCGGTGCGGTCAGGGGTATAACTGAAATGCATATTCCTGAAAACCTCACTGACGAAGAGAACTAGATACAAACTTTGATATGCACCCTGCCTTTTTCTGGATAATTGTGCGTTCTGAGCAAGGAGCGGGCTTGTATTTTTTTCACTTTGCAGGATCCTCGTGTAGTATATCATTTAATGTACACATCATTAGCTGCGCTCTTAAAAGTCATCAATTAAACTTCGCAAACTGTGTGCAAATCATAATTACAGCTCTAAGGCCTTCCGTATATTTAGCCAACCACTAATGAGCCCTCTCCCTCTTTAAAATAATTGTATCTTGGTGTAAAATGATATTTCTCGCCATACTATAATTACCCATCCAGCAAATGCATGTTTTTGCATTCACCCGTTACTTGACTCCCACCGCATTGGCTAACACGTGTCCTCAGAGGGCTGACCTGCTAAAAAGGACCCTTTCCTGTGGAAAGAATGATGCTCAGACACATCACGCACATGTCTCCTCTCGAGTCACGCAGGTTCTTTGCAGAACATGTGGTCGGCGGCGTTACTTCTTTTAATGCCACATGCATAGAAGTCCTGTGCCACAGTGGGTGGACATTCTTCTGTTTTTGAGTGATAGTCTTGGAGTAGGGGCTGCCTTTTGTAATTACTTTTGAACATGTTTCGTTTCTCACCGAGGGTGATTTGTAGTTTCGTTGAAGCTGTCTGATTCCCCTAACTTTGTAAAATATCCACGCACACAACTGCTTGGATGTCTCCACAAGGTAAATCAGGCTCAGGTCCAAGAAGGAAACCACAGAGCCTTTTGGAAAGTCACCCCTAGACTACCTAAAGGGCTGCACTGTTATGGCTCCGCAGATTTTGGAAAAACAGAACACAACACAGCGTCTAACTCTGCTGTGCAGGGAATCAGCTATTATTCCTTCAGAACTATGCCCTGACCATCTCAAGGTTGGGGGGAAACCTCTGTGATCCTGCATCAGGTTGTTGCGCCATGATCCATCTTCAAAGGGAGACAGATGTGCCTGTGATCATAGCAGGAAGGATGATAGCTTCAATTAAAAAGCTGAGACGTTGTCACGGAAGAAGTATTCTAGTGAGGGATCTTTTACTCAATATGCTGCAATAATACTTCAGAAATAGGAGTAAACCTGAATTTTCATTCCATCTTCCTGCCTCTACTCCATGATACCTGCTTTTTCCACTTCCTTCATGAGTCCAGCAAAGTGTGAGGTGACTCTATATCCTGGTGTGTCTTGGATAACCCTACAGCTTGATAGGAAGACTTCTGCTCTGCAAAGCTGTAGGATTTGTCTTGGCACCAGGTCTTTTCTTCTCCACTTCGTTCATCGGTTCAAATCTCGGTTAACCAGAATCCATAGAAGATCTGCACATTCATCCATGATCTTGCATGCCCCCTTTTCCATCTCTTTAGAAGATATCCAATATGGTTTAACAGACTTGTTTCGCCAGCCGTAAGCTTGCACCTTTCAATTCAATTCAGTATCTTTATTCGGTCTGAATAAAAATAGACTATAAAAGTACCTAAAAAATGTTACACGTATCCATAATCTCATAAAACAATGAATAATAATCTCACGTTAGACTAAGAACAGTTAAAAAATATATGTACATAAAAAGCTTTAAGATTTTTAGAGTACATCAAATAGCCGTACTTATAAAAGAACAAATAGTGCAATAAACAATTAGTTTTTTAAAGCAACAATACACTCGTATAGGAGTTGGCCCGGGTTTAAAGAAAATTAGAGAGAAGAGCAGAGAGCGAAAACCTCTAAAAAGGGTCCGCTATGCGCTCCTACTATCCCCCCAAAAATACAAGCCGAATACCTCCAGCAGATTCCACCTGCTAATCCACATAACACATACATTATAAATAATTAATCTATTGTAGTTTTCATAGTCCTAATGGCTGCTTTAAAAAAAGTGCAGACACAATAAACGATTTTAGGGGAACTTAGGAATTGTAAGTGGAGCACGGCTATTCTACAACGTTTGAATCCTAACTTGCGTAACAAAGGGAGCAAAAGTGATTGTGCAGAATGACTATCACAGGGAGAGGTAGACACTGTCCTTCTGCGTCTAAAATATTTTTAAAACAAAGGACCAATAAATTGACCCTGTTCTAAATCGGAAGAGAAGTGAACGCTCCTATCTTGTTAATTCTAGAGATAGATACATAAGGGGTTCGTCTGTAAATAAGAGACCACAGTAGTTCAAGACAGAAGGTTTGGATAACTCATTTTCCATCTTGTGTCTGTGCAAAACTCCTCAAATAATGTATTTACCTTCACCTTCGTGTAATTGGGAATACAACTAGGTTCAATGAACCAAGAAGATAGGCCCAGGGTTCCTAAAGTATCCCGAATGTAACTTAGCCATGATATGGAATAGGCCTTGTCCAATGATAGACAATCTAGTATAATGTCTTTGCATAGCTTAGCTGCAGGGTTCGTTCAAAAACTGACCCATAGTGAGAGTGGCGCCAGTTGTACCTTGTCCACTATAAATCCCTGATTTAACTCAAAATGGGTAATAAGACTAGAGACGGGCAGGGGTAAATTTAGCAATCCCCGCAAAAGACGATTTCCCTCAGCCTGTAGGGAACAACTTTTGCTAAATTCCCAAACTCCTCCACCATACGTAGCTGTACTGATACACTGTGAGTTATAAAACTTCAATGGTGCTAGGACGGTGCCCCTAAGGTCAGGTCTAGTAAGATTACAAACTGTGCTAGTCGATTTACAAAGCTTAAGACTAGCTTGAGTAAGATGGGGCTTCCACGACCCTGAGAGCTAAAAATTAACCCTAGATAGCAAAAGTTATCGACTCTTGTTAATTCTTGCCCATTAATACTGATTTTATTTATGGTTAATTTGCCCAGGGCACAATACATAATGTGTGACTTTGTAAAGTTGTTTTTTTAATTTAGATCATGCATAAAAGAAGGAAAACAGTTCACCTGATGCCTAAGTGCGTTTGGGGTAAGGGCTAACAATACAGCGTCATCAGCATACAGTAGTGCAGGAATTGGGGTACCAGGTATTCTTGGGATATCTGAGTGAGAGGAAGAATGGGCTTTTAAACCGTTAATATAGTAAATAAATGATAAAGTAGCCAATATACACCCGTGCCTCACCTCACTTTTCAAGGGAAAATCAGAAGAGAGCTCGCCCTGAGAACTTAAATGACTCTGGCTGAAAGATCTACGTGTAATGAGTATAAAAAATTTACCAAAGGGGTGTCCACTCCTTGATCCAGCAACATTAGCCAAAGTTTGATTCTGTTCACTGAATCAAAGGCAGTGGACAAATCCATGAAGGCTAGGTAAATAGGGGCACGCCTAGCCTTAATATATTTGTAAGTTGTCAATGCCAGGTTTAGACACTGTCCATTAGTGCCTAATTTCATACGAAAACCAAACTGGAAAGGGGAGAGAATGTCCTTGTTGGCTGCACATATGACCAGTCGGTCGTAAATAACTCTTCCACTGATTTTAATAGTACTGTCGTTAAGTGATATAGGGCAATAACCCTTACGGGACAACCGGTCCCCCTTTTAAAAAATTGGCACAATTGTTGCGGTAGTCCAGGAAGGAAGAATATTAACTGATAAACCAGAATTAAGTGTGTTAGTAATAAGGGGGCCCCATATCTCGGGCATGAACTTCAGCCGGTCCATAGGTATTCCATATGAGCCTGGCGCTTTCCCGCCCTTGCTGTGTTGGATAGCCAGTACCACTTCCTGCACCGTTAGTAAGAGGGGGGAAGAATTCTGCACTCTATTACACAGAACAGCTAACATAATTGGGTAATCTTCTATATGAAAAATGGAGCCAAAATGAGTGACCCAGTCTGTGCCCAAGATGTTATTCTGCAGAAGAGGGTTAATGGGGGGAGTTTCCTGTTTTAATTCTTTTTTTACTAAATCCGAAAAGGATTTCCTATCTTTTCCCTGGGCTGCATGTTGCAGCAGTTTCCAATCGTGTTTGTGTACTTCCCTCTTCCTGTTTGAAAGTGCAATGCCATGGAGATTTCACTCCTTACCCTGGGCTGTGCATTTAGTGCAATTCTCAGCTTTCGGTTAGCCTGAAAACAAGCCGTATTTGGCTCATGGATTGGCTTAAGCATATTAACCTGTTGTAATACAAGGCCATCGACTCTTGTTTTCTTTCAACTAAACAATTAAGAAATGCACTTAAGTGTGACTTAATTTAAGCTGATTTATGTATATTTGGGTTTTTTCAAGCGCCACACTAATCTTAGACCATCAGAAGAGTGTTGTGTAATAGAAACTAAATTGCTATTCCAAGCAAGACGCATTATCTGTAGAAACATGGAGGCACACAAAGCATTATGATCACCCTAATCTGTGGGCAGAATCTCTGCTTTGGAAAACCAGGGTATGAGATTCAAGCTTACAAACATATAGTCTATGAGGGAGGCTCTCTCCTCCCTCTAAAAGATGGTATCATATGTTCGTTCAACAAACAAGTTGCTTCTCCTGATTAGATGTCCCCCTGTGCACAACTGTTAATCCCAACAACCGTGGGTAAACAATTTTATCAGCAGAATGAAATGATCATCCAGTTCAACGAATTTATCTTGGTTTTTGATGTTTTATTCACATCAAATGAATGAAATTTCCTCATTGTGAAGTTCATGCTTCTTAAAAAGCGAAACTTCATGTATTTTCTTAGCTACATCAATCCCGATGCATTTCAGGCAACGCAGTGCCCTTCGTCAGGTGAAAACATCTGAAAATATAACCAATAAAAAGCATTTTACATGAAGAAAGCACCCTATAACGGTATATGGTTAAAACGTAAACAGATGACTGAACCTTGATTCCCATATGAATCAAAAATAGAAATTACAGCGTGGATACCAAGTGTTTGGAAAAAAGTGACTGAGCAATTACATACCACAGAAAAGAGTGATTCAACGATGGTGACAAGTGGTTGAGTGACCGGTGTGTTGAAAGTGTGAAAACACATAATCCATAAATGTGACACGACAAAAAACGTGCATGTGGTGATAGTTCATGAGCCGAGAAAGTCGGCGCATGGCCCGTATAATGCCAGGAACTGGTGGTGCCAGGTTAAAGTAAACGTATTAATGCATGACAAGTGAACAAACAAGTGCGAACTCACAGTGTTGTAGCTCACAACGATACTTGGCAACCTGTGGGAGGTAAACGAACCCAAGAATAAATGAAGCGGGCTCCCGCTACGACGGAGTTAAGAGTGTACCTGGATAGAAACACGGTACTCACACTATGCAGAATATCCCTTGGCATGTGTTCTGAAGTGGACCCGACCGGTCTCAAAACGCAGAGAGTGCCGCGCAGTGTGGTCAGTGAAAACTGACATGGTGAATCATGTGATGTGCTCCGTAGCCCAAAAACTGGACTGAAATAGGTGAAAACAGGTGCCATCCTTAAATGGGGTTAGATCTTTGTGAGAAACTATGTGGATACAGAGTTAAATAACGCGTTAGTGAAATGGCATGGAAGAAAGGAAAATAAACGATGGACCTGGGAGGGTTGTTAAGAATAGCGGTGAATAGAAAGTGTGTAATCATGCATGTGAAACAACCTGATATCGTATTTGCTTAATCAAAGTACAAAAGAAATATATACGAGGAGCAATAGTTCACATAAGTAACGTTGGATGGTTCAAAAAGAATATATACATGGAGCGATGGTTCACATATGCAACATAGGATGGTGGAAGATGTAACGTGATGAAAAGGTATGAAAACAAAGGATGAATAAAGAAAACATGTTCATAAATAGCACGAGAATTCCGTACGATCATTCAGTTCATAAGGCTTCATCGTGTTCAGATAGCGGATCCAGTAGTTCTCTCTTTGGAGTAACCTGTTGTTGTTATCAATGCCTTCAATTTTGTCAACCATTTCAAGCACCAACAATTTAAATTGACAGATATTATGTTTTTCTCAATGAAGTGAGCGGCGACCACTAATTTAGTGTTCTTGATCCGTATGCTACTTTTATGTTACAAGATGCGAGTTTGAATTTTCCTCTCAGTTTTTCCAACGTAGCTGAGACCACATGGTCATTTCAACATATAGATGCAGTTCGAAGTGCTACACTTGGCAGTGACTTTTAACTTTATCTTAGTGCCTTTCATCGGGTGAGGGATGATTGAGCCCTGGATCGTGTTGTGGCAATTACTGCAGTTGTGACATGTTTGCAAACCCTTATTCGTGAGAGGTGATGTGATTTCAGATGGCTTGGTCAGTATATCTCTCAAATTACGACCTCTTGTGTAGGTAAAAATGGGTTTATTCAAAAACCGTCCCTTAAAATCCGGTTCAAAAGTTAAGATTGGCCAATGTTTGTTGATGATGTTTTTGAAGTGGTGACTCATAGTGGAGTATTTAGACACTACTACCATTTGGTCCTGAAGTCGTTTGACTGTTTTCTTTAAGAGATCCTTTCTGTCTTTGTTGTCACATCTCAGTTTAGCTTGTTCAAGAGTTGCCGCAGGGTAACCACGTTCAGAAAACCTGTTGAGCAGGATTTTGATTTGTTGTGTACATTGATCAGGATCGGAAACTATGCGTTTAACTCACAGTAGTTGTGAGTATGGCAAATTCTTTTTCAAATTAGGTTGATGAAAACTATTGAAATGTAAAATACTATTTCTATCCGTGTCTTTCCGGAAAATGTTAGTTGCCAATTTATCATGTGCTCGTTGTATTTGTACATCGAAAAATTTGATTTTGTCACGTTGAACATCAAAGGTAAATTGAATGCGTTCATGTATGTGGTTAAGTTCATCAAGAGCGGTTACCAATTCAGTGTGTTAGCCGGTCCAAAGTATGAAAATGTCGTCAATGAATCGTACGAATATTTTGGCATGAGAGGAAAATTCGAACTCGCATCTTGGAACATAAAAGTAGCATACGGACCAAGAGTACTAAATTAGTGGTCGCCGCTCACTTCATTGAGAAAAAACATAATATCTGTCAATTGAAATTTTTGGTGCTTGAAATGGTTGACAAAATTGAAGGCATTGATGACAACAACAGGTTACTCCAAAGAGAGAACCGCTATCTGAACACGATGAAGCCTCATGGACTGAATGATCGTATGGAATTCTCGTGCTATTTATGAACATGTTTTGTTTATTCATCCTTTGTTTTCATACCTTTTCATCACCTTACATCTTCCAACATCCTATGTTGCATATGTGAACCATTGCTCCATGTATATATACTTTTTGAACCATCCAACGTTGGCACCGGTTTTCACCTATTTCAGTCCAGTTTTTGAGCTACGGAGCACATCACATGATTCACCATGTCAGTTTTCACTGACCACACTGCGCGGCACTCTCTGAGTTTTGAGACCGGTCGGGTCCGCTTCAGAACACACGCCAAGGGATGTTCTGCATATTGTGAGTACCGTGTTTCTTTTCAGGTACACTCTTTTAACTCCGTCGTAGCGGGAGCCCGCTTCATTTATTCTTGGGTTTGTTTACCTCCCACAGGTTGCCGAGTATCGTTGTGAGCTACAACACTGTGAGTTCGCACTTGTTTGTTCACTTGTCATGCATTAATACGTTTACTTTAACCTGGCACCAGCAGTCTCGGGCATTATACGGGCCATGCGCTGACTTTCTCGGCTCATGAACTATCACCACATGCACGTTTTTTGTCGTGTCACATTTATGGATTATGTGTTTTCACATTTTCAACACACCGGTCACTCAACCACTTGTCACCATCGTTGAATCACTCTTTTCTGTGGTATGTAATTGCTCAGTCACTTTTTTTCAAACACTTGGTATCCACGCTGTAGTTTCCACGCTGTAGTTTCTATTTTTGATTCATATGGGAATCAAGGTTCAGTCATCTGTTTACGTTTTAACCATATACCGTTATAGGGTGCTTTCTTCATGTAAAATAATTTTCATTGGTTATATATTCAGATGTTTTTTCCTGACGAATGGAACTGCATTGCCCGAAATGCATCGGGATTGATGCAGCTAAGAAAATACATGAAGTTTCGCTTTTTAAGAAGCATGAACTTCACAATGAGGACATTTCATTCATTGATGTGAATAAAACATCAAAAACCAAGATAAATTTGTTGAACTGGATGATCATTTCATTTTGCTGAAAAAATTGTTTACCCACGGTTGTTGGGATTTACAGTTGTGCACAGGGGGACATCTCCTAATCAGGAGATGAAACTTGTTTGTTGATACGTTTCACACTTCTTGAATGAGAACGTGAATCCCCAGTAGCACGCTACACCATACAAATTTGGAATACTTTGGTAGTGCATGTCTTCAACCTTTTTGTTATCATATGTTCGTTCCCCATAGTGTCTCGAGTAAGTCGGCCAGGCCGTGGGCAGCGAGCTCAATCCCCCTTGCGTCCTGGAAAGTTCGGTTTCTGTCTGTACACTTATCTTGTATGCAAGAGTCCCCCTTAGCTTTGCATTAAAATCACCCCAAACATGTGTTTTACTTGAAGGTGGGACTTTTGAGCCTTGGTTTGTAAGTGAGATATAAAATTAAACAAGCTGATATAGTGTGTGCAACTAACATCAGTCAAATTGTCATTATAAAAATGTATCAGCTAAGAGCCATGTTTGTCTTTGGAATGCAAATTATTAGCGCTAAAAAAGAATGTGGCTCAGATGTTACCTGTAAAACTTCTACCTGAAGGCTTAGGCTGACCCAGATGGCTAGCCCACCCACAGCATGGCCATGAGTAGAAGGATTCGCAGGGCTATAATAGCATGCAGACCCCTCGAAATGTGGTGCAATAGTAAGCCAAGTCTCCTGCTGTGCATTTATGTCGAATTTGGAGACAAATGCCCTGCAGTCCAGATTATTAATCATCCCCTTAAGACCTGCAACATTCCAGCTAAGTATGGAAAGAGTTCTGTACTGAGTAGTCAGAATAGGAGGTGTGTTTACCAAATTCTTTATAAGGGAGGGGGACAATAAGTTTTAACAGGCGTAAATGTACTGCATCAAGTAGCAGTTGTTAAAACCGCCATTGTGTCAGTATGTCAATCTAAATCAGAGAGTGCTTCAAATCTGTTGGGTGTAGGTACCGGGCATGGAACACAAGATGCATGGGTTGAACACTGAGCTATGGCTGGCATGTTAGAGAATGATATGCTAACTGTGTCTGGCTGTCTAAAGATGCCTGGGCATGGTTTATCAGAGCCATGTTGAATAGCTGTGTGTATTTCCAGTGCTCTATGACCCGTATCAAAAGATAAACTGCATAATTGCTGCCTCAGATGGAGATGGGGTCTATAAAAAAAAAGCCTAACA
The DNA here is from genome assembly GCF_964204655.1 of Triturus cristatus. NCBI lineage: Eukaryota > Metazoa > Chordata > Amphibia > Caudata > Salamandridae > Triturus > Triturus cristatus. The sequence continues at coordinate 1,689,724,847 of NC_140590.1, forward strand.
GGACCAGTGGCCACTTAAGTGCTTTCCCGAGGTGGTAGGTCCAGCATTAAATAACAGGTAGTGTGCCAAATGTGGAGGTCTAAAATCTACCACAATACAATCTCCCTGGAATTCCATTGGGTTCGGCCCTATCCATGCACATCTCCTTACATGCAAAATATCTTCTGCATGAAGGCAAGACATGCCTCTATAATGAACCAGCCAATCTAAGGTTTTGTTAAAATGCTGCTCATGGGTTTCGCTCTGATCAGTTCTTAGTGAGGGTATCCCCACAAAACTACCACGTAAGGACATGCCGCCTTTGGAAGATTGATAACAGGTAATTGAGATTTTTGCTGTGTTGAAATGGCTATATCCTCTGTGACCTTGATGGTGTTAGAAGATTTGGGCAACTGAACAATGTGCCTGGTGCCAGTATTTTTGTTTCGCTGTTGGTCTGTGTGCGCTAATGGATTACTAAAAACAAGAGGTGCATGCATTGATGGAATTTGTTCTACTGCAGGTACATTGGGTGCTTGCACCTTTCCTCCCATCCAAATGTGACAGCACATGACTCTTCACAGTGGTTTTTCTACTCGATTTACGAGCACTCTTGAAGCCAAACTTGCCTAAACCATCTGATGCTCGTGATTCCTCTCTCTCGGCCCGGTTTTGATGCTGCTGATGGGTTACTTCATCACAAACTTGAAGAATATCCTGTCCGCCTTATTGCATATGCCATAGGATATAATGCATTTATAATGAGGCAGATGTGATATCATTTATAATCAGTTTTATAACTAATTCATGGCTAGTGTTCTGTATTTTAATTAAGACGCTCTTAATAATGCCAAGGTGTGCTCATCAGACATGATACATTTTGTCAATACTCTCAATCAATAATCATTCACAGCCATCACTAGTTATTGCATGAGTGACCCTTCATCATCAGCTAGGCATACCTTTAATTTATCTTATTACTTCCCATATTTAACACTACTCACCAGGTGAGTAGAGTGGGTACACTGTCTCAAAGTGGCAGCCATTGAACTGGTTGCAGCATTTGGGGTAAACGGGTAGAGTAGGGTGGCAGAACCGACCAAAGTGACCTGCAGCCACGGGTCTGTTGGCTGGTGTGAATGGATACGGCAGGTTCCTTTCTGCGTCATGGAGGTTGTGGAGTGGTGTTGGTGGCTGCAGCTGGTGGCTTATTTACATAAGGTAAAAGAATTCCTTGAACCAATGGAATATTTTCATCGATTCATGGTGGCCAAAAGTGTGGAGCCTGTTGTGTTTGGGGATAGCCTGTTTCACTGCATTATTAGCCCTGGCTGAGAAGAGGATGAATTTGTAGCATATAGAGTCTCACTCTTGATGCAAACGTATTTAATTTTATGAAGATGCTGGAGAAAAATGCAGAGGCTGCAACAGTGTAAACACAGTGCCCCCCCTTTCTAACTAGTGTGGGGAACCATGAGTTTGCCGGGGCAAAAGCACTGCCGATTTACTGCATTGCTTCCTGTCCACCAAACTCTATATAAGGCCATTAATTCTTTGATTCAGAGAACAATTAGACAATTTTCAAGAATCATTATTAATGAACTGTCTGAAAATGCTGATGTCTGAGTGTGGGCAAGAATAAAATGAATATAAATTATCTGGGTTACTACATGGGCATCACAGTTGATTGAAAGGAAATGATATTTGTAAAGCGCATCTAATACCCAAGGGTGTCTAGGCGCTGACCTAGAGAGAGAGAGAGAATGCTGCAGTGGAAAGGAGGGTAGATTTATTGGTTGAAGAGCCAGGTTTTAAGTGCTTTTCTAAAGGCTAACAACTCCGTTTTCCCTTTCATATTCCAAGGGGGGGGGGGGATTTCAAAGTCTGGTTGTGCCTACCAAAACGATTCTAACGCCCCAACCTGCCTTTTTGTATTTAGGCTTTGCAATATGAGTTAATTAAAATGCCTGTATAAAATTAGGAAACTAGATTATTGCATATTCACTTTAATCACTTGAAGATTTGGCAGCAGCAGAATTATGGCAGGGTGTCTTTTATCGAAACGATTGTGTAAGCAGTGCAAAGAGGATATTGAGACCTTTGATCACTTATTGGTCAAATATAATAGATCTACTAGATTGTCACTCATAAAATCTATTTCATTTTATCAAAAGATAGAATTCAATCAGATATGCTGAAATTAGTTGTGCTAATATTTTGAATTTCTTTACGATACAAATATTGAAATATTCATTTACCTTTTATGTATGTTTTAAATCAGTTGTAACAGTGTATGTTTAAATGGTTTACATAAACTGATAATAAAAATATATTTGAATGATTGGATGTAAACATGTGTGGTTAGTTATCCACTTAAATGAAACACTGTGAAGTGTTTATGTATCTGAAGGGGGGAACAACCTTTACAACGCAACTTTTACAACGCACTACACTTACAACGCATTTTTTACAACGCAAAATCCATTACAACGCATGACATTACAACGCATGACACTACAACGCATTTTTAAAAACTACCTTTACAACGCATTCCATTACAACGCATACTACCTTTACAACGCATACCATTACAACGCATAATATTACACTACACTATCCAACACTTACCCTACTGTTGCACCCCCTGGAGTTAGAATAGTAATTTTTACCCCTATACTATCCAACACTTACCCTACTGTTGCACCCCCTGGAGTTAGAATAGTAATTTTTACCCCTATACTATCCTACACTTACCCTACTGTTGCACCCCCTGGAGTTAGAATAGTAATTTTTACCCCTATACTATCCAACACTTACTCTACTGTTGCACCCCCTGGAGTTAGAATAGTAATTTTTACCCCTATACTATCCAGCACTTACCCTACTGTTGCACCCCCTGGAGTTAGAATAGTAATTTTTACCCCTATACTATCCAACACTTACCCTACTGTTGCACCCCCTGGAGTTAGAATAGTAATTTTTACCCCTATACTATCCAACACTTACCCTACTGTTGCACCCCCTGGAGTTAGAATAGTAATGTTTACCCCTATACTATCCAACACTTACCCTACTGTTGCACCCCCTGGAGTTAGAATAGTAATTTTTACCCCTATACTATCCAACACTTACCCTACTGTTGCACCCCCTGGAGTTAGAATAGTAATTTTAACCCCTATACTATCCAACACTTACCCTACTGTTGCACCCCCTGGAGTTAGAATAGCAATTTTTACCCCTATACTATCCAACACTTTCCCTACTGTTGCACCCCCTGGAGTTAGAATAGCAATTTTTACTCCTATACTATCCAACACTTACCCTACTGTTGCACCCCCTGGAGTTAGAATAGTAATTTTAACCCCTATACTATCCAACACTTTCCCTACTGTTGCACCCCCTGGAGTTAGAATAGTAATTTTAACCCCTATACTATCCAACACTTTCCCTAATGTTGCACCCCCTGGAGTTAGAATAGTAATTTTTACCCCTATACTATCCAACACTTACCCTACTGTTGCACCCCCTGGAGTTAGAAAAGTAATTTTTACCCCTATACTATCTAATACTTACCTTAAATGCAATTTAATATTATGCGTTGTAATGGTATGCGTTGTAAAGGTAGTATGCGTTGTAATGGAATGCGTTGTAAAGGTAGTTTTTAAAAATGCGTTGTAGTGTCATGCGTTGTAATGGAATGCGTTGTAATGGATTTTGCGTTGTAAAAAATGCGTTGTAAGTGCATGCGTTGTAAAAGTGTGCGTTGTAACGACATACATCCATCTGAAGGTAATGAACAGACCAAAGATATCATGACCCTATGTTGTGTTGTGCCAAGACTCACAGAGGGATAATTTTAAAGATTGCTCACTTCTAGCAACTATTATTTCAGTAATCCTTCAGAATTTACTCTTGTTAAACAACTGCCATTGACCACAACCACACGCAGTACATAAAATCTTTAACAATACTTCACAAATGTTCTCACGCCAGTATCTGGTTAGAAGTGAGAAGGAAAAAAAATTACTGACAGAAATAATTCTTTTGTTGGTGACCAGATATGGGCAACTCAAACCACTGTAGCCCCTCACTCGTGAATGGTCTAGTTTTTTACCAAAACAGTGCAAAGAGGATTTTATATGTGTTGAAACCCGCAAATGTGCCTGAAAGGGCTGCACACAATAAGGAGGGCAATAGCGATATTTAAATACCTTACCAGTTTTTAATATAGAGGAAGTTGTATAGGAGGAAAGGTATGACTGAGCGATTTTTACAGACAGAGCAGTACAAAGAGCGGAGATCTGATGAAGGTATTTTAATATTCTTGGGGTTATTATGTGTGGGAGAGGGGCATGAGAGAGATGTTTAAAAAAAAGCCAATGTATGTTTTTGTGCTTTGGTGATATATTTCCCCCAAGGAGCAGTCTGGTTTTTGCAGCACCCTGTATCAAACATTGATCAGCATCACTAACTACTTCCGTAAGCCCGGAGAGGTAGTCATTCTCCTGGCTGTACCTATTAATTTCAAGGGTTGCGAGAGGTAATAAATGTAATTTTCGTTTAAATCATTTAATCATTTATTTTTTAAATCAAGGAGTTTAGATGTGATCCTTTTGTATTCATGTAAATCCGAGTGGAGGAAGGCTTGCTTACCCTGATAGTATAAATACTTTGGGGGCTGATTCAGTAAAGCAAAGCTTATTGGTTTGCATCTATGTCTGAGAGTAGATTTACTGCTTTCTGGAATTCACAAACATTTCCAAGGATCTGCATGGAAAGCTGCGGCAAGCGCAGGTTTCCTTGCGATTTCCTAAAAAGTCATGTGATTTTCCAATCAGAGTACATTTTCTGCTGCAGGGACTTCTCCCTGGCAGAGACTCCCAGAGGGAGAAAAATCCCCACTGCAAATACACATGTTGTTTTATTATTGTTCTCCAATGTGAAAATATGTTTCCCTGTGGAAAAACCTCTATCCCTACGTGCCTTACAATTCAGGAGTATTTAAATCTTTTTCCTTCCCCGAAAAGGGAATTTATGTGACCAGTGTGTTGGAGTAAAAAGCCGACTTTTTGAAACTGGGAAATTGAATGTGAGGGTTTTGGAACGCCCACAAATGTTGTGGTTTGTGGACACTCTCAAACTTCCAAGGCTAAAGATGCCTTGGAATACCTCGAACTGCTCATATTTCCAATCCCTGAGAGATATTTATGAGTATGGATAACTCCGCACTCGTGCGAAGATCTCCTCATTGGTTAATGGGATTACGCCTGCCACATACCCCTCTGCGATTTTCTGGCAGGAGTAAGTAAGGTAAATTTGGTCTTAAACTTACGTTTACCAATGAATTTACCTTTGTGTATATGTCTCATTATTTTTAAGCTTGATTTTAGGATTCCTTTTACCTATATATCCAGAATATTACACTCTACTTTTTCCCATGGTACGGATTTTCGCATACGCTGATCAGGTTAGACTGGGTTTGGTGACTTGCTCTCATGGGTAGCAAGTGTCCAACTTTACTTCTGCACCTTTATTCATGTGAGATTTACTTCCCTTTCATTACTTCAATAGAAGCGGTAATTTGACTTTGTTTACTGAGTTACCCCAACACTTCGTCCAAAGCATCAGGTAAAGGGCTTTTAAGCTAAGTTTAATATAAAACTTGTGTTAAAAAAATCATTATACAATTTGTACATAATTCTTATTAATATAGAATTTGTCTAAATACAATTGAAATAAAATTACAATTGACATCTGCTGCATAATTTATGGATGTTAATGAATAAATAATATCTAGCTCAAACGGAATGAAAGTTATAAAAATCACATACTTTTGTTTGCAACTGAATGTGAAAGTAACCTAGTCAGGTTCCAGCAATTGATTGATTTACTCAGAGATGACAATTGTTCTGAAATAATGCACAAATCCTACTTGAACACCTGGGGGAAGGACTGCAGTCCAGAGCAGGAATCAAATAGCTTTAGTGATTAAATGGTATTCAATCAGGTTGGAAACAATGATTTTTCCTTTGTCATGGATATGTTTTTTCACTATTCATGCAAATTCATGTTTGCATCACAAATTCTGTTCTCAAAGTAGCATTTACTTTAAGCAGGCCCTCAGACTTCAGTAGCTCCCAATAATGCTGCTTCTCTTTCTAGTTCCTGATGTCTCGAATACTAAACTGCCTGCTAATGAGTCAAATAGCAGATTGGAAAAAATCTATTCTGTTTATCATGGAAGTTTCATAATGGAAAGCAATGTTTCCAGAAGCTCCATAGTATAGGCACAGGGTAAACAAAAAACTAAAGACAGATTTTAGAATTTAACTGAAATGCGCTGAAAAATTAGGAACATCTTTTATAACAAGGATTCTGTAAGTGGCAGCTTGTTTCTGCTGAGTGAAACACTGGAAATATTTTTCTACTCTGGAAGACATGAAGTACCGGGTTTGTAAAATTACTTTCTTGAGCTTTCAGGCCATAAAAATTTAAATTCATGTCAATAACATTTCTAAACAGGGAACTGCTTACTTTGTTCAGTACCCTTTATTGAAACACCTATGAATATTTTGTATAGCAGTGGGATCCCTTGGTTGTCATTACATGACTATTTTGACATGTTTCAGTATTTCAAAATAGCCACATAATGCTTTGCATAATTTGTTTTTAATCATTTAATAGTTCTTATTATTTGTCTTTCCTTGCTGCATTATTTTCATTTCCTGCAGTATAATTTAGCCCATCTTACCTCGTAATTGATTGTTCATGGTCACATAATACCAGTGTCCCTGATTTAACGCTAGAACAACATTACTTATTAGTTTATTATATAAGATTTTACAGTAAATAAATAACATAGAACATTGGGGTTTGAGTGAAGGTTTGATTTTAAAAAATACTGAATATGATTTATTTTCAGTTTAATAGTCTTTATTCGGTCATAACAAATGATCATAAAACACAGATTTAAAAACACATTTTACATAGCATAGTTTCAGATCGAAAGATTATTGAGGAAACTTCACACATCAATTAAAACTATTTTAAAACATCATAAAATATCATTTATGTATGCATTTAACAAATAGTATAACATTGATTTATGAGCACCAATGGTGACTGGCATTCATTTAAAAACTATTAACAATCTAATCAAGGCTAATATAAATAGTCTTATGAAGCATACCTCCTCCTCATTTTTATTGCAGACAAAATGGACAGAGAAACAAATTGTAGGAGAATTTAGACATTTAAAAATGATCACACCGTCTTGGTGCAATGTAAAGTACTTGTTCTTTAAAAGAGGACATAAGAAACGTCTTTTCAAACTGCTATATAAAGTGCAAAAAAGAAAAAAATGCAATGTTGTTTGAGACGAGGAATTATTACATGGGCAACCCGAATGGGATTCAAACCAGGAGCCAGAGTTGGGGAAAGCAACCAGAAAATGAATTGAATGTAACATGAGCCTCGTGAGATAAAATCTATGTTCTGGTTTTTCCACCCAGGTTAATCCTGGGCGTAGTGGAAATTGGCAAATAGTTAAGAACTGAGGTTAAATGGCTTGGCCTTTCAATTCTCTTCAGTTAAAAAAAAGAGTTTATTGAAGAAACAGAAAGTATAAGTATACAATGATACGATGAGAAATATATAATCATATAACTGAACAACTAAACATTAAATATAACTTAAGTAAAAAAAAATCAGATATACATGACTGAAGGGAAATGCCGGTACAAGTAAAAATAAATAATAATAAAATTCTTAAAATACTGTAACCTTTATAAAATAAATAAAATGTCATAAATGGATGCAAAATAATATGTTGCTAAATTGACCAATGTCACGGAGGTTGGGCAACTTCTTGTTGGATGGGAGTTTGAGAGAAACATTTCCTAGCACTGGCCTCGATGTGTTTTGTGACAGGTGACTATAAAATGAGGCGTTTTGTAGCTAAGTGAATAGGATGAACAAATGCCGTGTCTAATCTATGATTATAGCATACCACATACCACCAGGCTTGAAAGGATAGCTTAGTAAAATCTTTCCAATTTTTGGTGATCTGTTGAAAGGCAACAGCTATCAACAGATCTACAATCTTTATATCATGTGTATAGTTATCCCAAGCGGGTGTTAAACTTCTCAAAAATAAATGAACAACTGAAAAAGGAATTATAGAACCAAAGATTAAGTTAATTTGAGACCAAACACTTTCTCAAAAAGTGAGGACATGCAGACATGTAAAGAGCAGTTTTTTTAGGTCAGCAGAAGAGGATGAACATGTCTAACAGGTATCAGGAATGAAAGAATATCTTTTATGTAAAATTACTGGGTGTAATAAAAGTCTATTGTAAATAAAAAATATTGTTTGTGTGGTATTTACTGCTCTGGAGGATTTCTTAATTTTGGACCATATTTTATTCCAAAAGGAGATTGGCCAATCCACCTCAAGATCCTCTTCCCAGGATAATTCTACTTTAGATGTTTCTCTGTCAGCATGTAGATTACGAAGATGATAATAAATAGTAGAAGCTTTGGGGCACGAATATAAAAAAGTATGTAGCCTATTGACAGGATGAGGAGTGGGATTGCTGAAAGATAAAACTTGAGTATGAGCAGTGGAAAGGGTTTGTTTTAGAAGAGTGTGCTTGGGTTGGTAAGAGGGTGGAAAATCAAAAAGCTGACTAGACTGTGAGAAAGATATAATTTTATTCTGAGAAAAAAGTTGATACGTCCAAATTAAACCTTTGTGTCTCCATGCCTTCCAGTAAAAAGGTTTGCCATGGATCAGTATAAAGTTATTGTGCCACAATGTAGAATGAAGAAAGGATTTCAAATCCGTGGCGATCAACTTTGGATTAGATTCTAGAAGTTTGCAGGTATGTTTAAGGTTAGGGGTAGATATAGATTGTGGTTTGCGGGTGAAGGAAAGATACTCTTTAAAGGAGAAAGATATGAACTTTCAAGGTCCACCCACAAAGGACGATCCAACTGAGTCTCAGAAAGCCATCTCAAGGATTGACGGAGTAGGAAGGAATTGTGATAAGTGGGGAAGTCAGGAAAGTTCACCCCACCCTCAGATATTGGTTTTATAAGTCTCAATAATGACATGCGCAACATTTTATTGTCCCATAAGAATGAAGACAGTATGGAATTAATTTTTGGGAAGAATTTTGAGGGATTAGGTGCTGGAATATTAGATACTGTATATAATACTATAGGAGAAAGCATCATCTTAATAGTATCCAAATGCCCCCACCATGACAGGTATAAAGGGTGCCATTTGGATGTTAATGTGGAAATCCTTTGTATGCACTTTTCCATACATAAAGAAAGCATTGTTGGAATTAAAAGGGTAAAATACAACCCTAAATAATGGATCTGTTTGGAATTCCAAATAAAATTTGAGATCGCAAAATCTTCTTTGAAGGTATATTTGGTCAAAGGTAGTATTTTGCATTTATCTTTGTTTAATTTATAACCAGAAACGGAAGCAAAAAGCTCCACCTCACGTAGGAAGGTAGGAATAGAGGATTGTGGATTAGAGATGAATAATAATTTGTCATCAGCTTATGCTGCCTATTTCATTTGTTTGCTGTTAGGATCAAATCCATGAATATCTTTGTTTTGACGAATTTTAGACAAAAATGGTCCTAAGGCGAGATTAAAAAGAAAAGAGGATAATGTACAGCCTTGACGAACACCTCTTCCTAAGTCAAAATAGGAGGATGTGTTACCATTTACAAAAACGGCTGCTCTGAGATTAGAGTAAAAGAGCGAAATGAAAGATATGATCCTTTGGCCAAAACCAAACCATTTAAGCACTTGAAAGAGATACGTCCAATTAACACGATCAAACTCCTTCTCCGCGTCTAAGGCCACAGCTGCTAATGAGTGAGATACGTGAGAAGACTTGGATAGTATGCAAATAAACAAGCGGGTATTATCTGAAATGAGGACTCCTTTAATGAAGCCAGATTGCTCCGCGCCCTGTAATTGAGAGAGATAAGATTCTAAACGCATGGCTATGGTTTTGGAAAAAATGTTGTAATCAATATTGACCAAACAAATAGGTCTATGATTTTTGCAATGGGGTGGATCCTTTCAGTCCTTAGGAATTAAACAAATTAATGCATCTAAAAAAGAGCCAGAGGATTCGCCCGACCTCAAAAAAAGTATTGAAGGTCATGTAATTTGGGAAGAAGCAGTGGTGTGAAGTGTATACAAAATTCCACTGTAAACCTGTCTGGACCTGGGGCCTTGTCTTTCTTGAGTGTTTGCAGAGCATCAAGAAGTTCTCGTTGTGAGATGTCAAATTCTAAGAGGTTTCAGTCTGTATGAGTGTCAGAGGGACTTTGAATACCTGAAAGGAACTGACAGATGTCGAGATCTGAGGGTATGTATTCTGGTGTACATTATGCTTTGTAAAAAAGAAGAAATTCATCTAATATTTCCGAACCTTAATGTGTTTTGCTTATCAAAAATTGAATCAATATCAAGCTTGTTGTTTTTAACCTCTAAATAATTAGTTAGGAGTTTGCCAGCCTTCTTCTGGCCACCATAAAGTTTTGCAATGGACTTTAACAAATAGAGTGAGGCATTATCTGTTAATTCCTTATTGAATTAAAGTTTTGCCTTAATGAGCTGAGATAAACAGTCTTTGGATTTCGAAGAGTAATAGGCATGCTCCAATTTCTTTATTCTCGCCACAAGATCTCTAGCAGTTTCACGCGAAACTCTACGCTTTTTAGAAACAAAACCAATAATAAAATCTCTGGCGGCTGCTTTAAATGCATCCCAAACAACAGAGAATGACAAACTATCAGTCTGCTTTAGGGAAAAATATTAATTGAAAAAGGAGGCAAAAGAGGCATTAAAGTTCAAATCCAAAAAGAGAATTATTAAAATGCCATCTTCTAGGTGTATTGGGCTTTGACAATAAATCCAGTTTAATGGAAATGGGGACATGATCAGATATTAGAATTGACCTAATATCTCTGTCTCTTAAAGATTGAGCAACATTATGTGATAAAAAAAAAGTGATCTATTTGAGATTGTGAGTGGTGAGCCGGGGAATAAAAAGTATATTCCTTTGTAACAGGATTGCATATTCTCCAGGCATCAATAAGGTTATATTGTTGTATGACATCGAGAAATATTTTATGTGACTGATTTAAAGGAGACCAATAAATTGCGGTCTAAAAAATGGTCAACAACTTGATTGCAATCTCCAGCAAGAATAAAATTATCATCAATGCAAGACAAAATTTGTTGGGCTATAGAAGACCAAAAAGAGGGGTCACAATTAGTGGGGGCATATACGTTAAAAAAATAAATCGGAGCATTCCCAATTTGCAAACTAGAATACAACCATCTTCCATCATTGTCCGATAATTGGGAAAGTAACTTAACAACAATCGATTTATGAATCATCAGCCTCTAGTTTAGCTAAATGTGTTAAAACACTTTGTCATTTAATGGGAGAATTCAAACCTTTGACATTCCATGACACAATTTTCAGAGACATGAAAAAAACAACATGACTACACAATAAAGATAATAATCAATCCAAACCATCCAAGAGTATATACTTTTTTTAGATTGATCCAATCGTGTGCGATTGTAATATGATTATAGATGAAGTTTAAGGAAAAATAATTTAGATACAAACGTGAACCATTAGACCAAGTAGAGAAAACAAGAATGGAGCAGAAAAAAAAGGAAATAAATGTAAGCAAGAGAGAGAAAGATGAGAATGTAGATAAAATATGAAGACATAAGGATAGCAAGAAAAAAAGAGAAATCCATAAGATAGAACGTAATACAATGATAACAAAAAAGAAAATGAGCCAAATATACCTATGAGGAATAGAATCCAAGGGAAGGTTGGGGGGGGGGGGGGGGGAGGGGGGATGAGGCCACATGGAACAGATGGTACATCGGGGATCCACGGGAAGGGCACGAGAGGAGCACAGGACAGAGTACAAAATATGGGGAGGACCCTAAACACGAATGATAAACCTGTAAGGAAGCAAATAAGGATTAATTATCAATATTACGTTATAGCAATGATTGTACAAAATAAAGGGGACAAGTGCCCCTTAAAATCTTATAGAGGCAACAAATGCTTGAACAAATTGTTGTCAATACTGATGTAACACTCCAACAATCAAAGTTAGGAATTTATGAATATTGAAGGATAACAAGAAGAAAACACCACTCAAGGAACAGAAGAAGGTCCTGAAGTATCCATGTTTTCGATTTTGCATGCATTAATAAAACTCTTCAGTTTGACCGGATCCTCGTAAGTAGTAGCCTTATTTTTATAGGTAACTTAAATTGGCAGGGAAGTAGCAGGCCAAAACGGGCGCCAAGTAGACGAAGATCTGGTCTTAGGTTGAGGAACCCCTTGCGTCTATCAGAAGTAGATTTGGCATAATTCTGGGAGAAAAATAGAGTATTTCCTGACCAAGAAATACACTTCAAATACGTAACAGCAGCAAGAACTTTGAGAAGGTCAGTGTATTCATGAAAGTACATAATGACTCCTCTTGGCTTGCATGCATGGGAGACGTATGCTGACTGATGACCCAATCTTTGCTCTCTCTGAATGTTGAGTTCGGAATCCGCAGACATATGTAGAAGGAAAGGAAAGGAAAGGAAAGGAAAGAAATGGGATCAGAGCCATCTGACCCTTCAGGCAAACTATAAAGGTGCAAATTCTTCCTTCTGTTTCTGTTTTTCAAAATTTTGACTTGTTTAGAAGGGAAGTGACCTGTGTCTGGAGAGATTGAATCCCATCTAAAGCAGAGCTAAGCGAGGTAATGCTCTGGTCCGCTGTACTCAACCCTTTCTTCTATTTGGGACCATTTGTCTTCGAGAAGCTGCAATTTAGATATCGTTTATTTTACAAATGGCCTTAAGGTGCGTATATCCTCCAGCAAGAGTTCCACTGAGCCAGGTGAAGCAGACTTTGTAGGAGAGGGAGGGTCTTTTTTAGGCGTATAGTGGTAGCCTTCCCAGTATTAGATAAGACAGTATTGCTGTTAGAGCCAGAAGAGGGAGAACCTTTGTGCAAAGCGACCAAGGAGTCCTCCATATTTGACAGGTTTAAAAAAAAAGTGGAATATTTAATACATTTATGAGCAGAGGTTGGGAGTGGTTTGTTAGCCCTTCTCAAACGTCCTTAATTTAAGCAAAAGTCACACATAAGAGAAGAATTCCATCTCCACCTCAGTAACGTGAGGAAAAATCCATTATAAGCAGGGAAATAGCAATAAAGCAGGTGAGTGCGTGTTGGAGAATTGAGAATGAGTGAGGGCAATGACAAAAATTAAGAAAATAAAGCAGCCAAAGGAGAAAACTCACTTCCTCAGGACTAGAATCACCAGCTGTACATCACCACAGAATATGCAAAATGGCGGCTGGCTCGTGTGAGAGAACCGAGCTTTCAGCAAGAGAAGGACTCCTCAGGCGAAGCAAAGGCCGGCGAGCGCCGCAAAAACGTCATCAGGTCTCACCACAACATCGAATACCTCCTCTGAGCGAAGAGAAGCCGCAGGGAGAGTCGCAAGAGTCCTAATTGGCGCACCGGGTCCCGGAGGTCTACCCGGACAACGCCAACCGCCGTGGGCTCCAAACCATGCCCCCTCTTGGCCTTTCAATTCTACTTTTTTCATTCATCATAATAAATGTTTTCTTAACTATAGCCTTAATTTGGGGCCCTGGAAAGTCACAACGGTTCATCAGGCCCATATCATATAAGCTTTTCCTAACATATGCCAGCAAAGGGATAGAGTATCTATTGTCCAAATTCAGTAAAAGGGGTGCCATTTTAACTTTGTTTTCCAAATAGCCCATACCCAGTTCACTAAGGGATATAAAACTTGGGGTCAATTTAGGGATGGCCAGTAACCGACAAACGGACTTGTTTTCAAAGGTCTGCATTCTAGGTGGTGTTCCATGACCCCACACACCCACTCCATTTGTGCCCATGCCCAGACATTTGGATTTATATAGCAGGACCATCTCTTTAATTGACTTATGCCCCAATGTTTTGCGAATCTAAATATAGATTTGCAGACTACTCCCATTTTCTGTATTCTATGGCTGGTCATGCTGCCCCATGACAAATTTGCTTCTAACAGGATACCTAGATAATTAAAATATAAAATCTTAGTGATCAATTTCTTGCCAATAAAGAAAGGTTTTGTTTTGTTATTTTTTGGACCGCAGGTTAAAATAAATTATTTCTGGTGATTTACTTTTAATCTCAGGTTTGTCATAAAACTATTAAAACCATTTCAAATGTTCTGGATGCCATTTACTGTTTGTGAGATTAAAACTGTGTCATCCGCATATAAAAGAACTGGGACAGGTCAAGAGGCGATTCTAGGGGTATCATCACTACATAAACTCAGGGTTTTGTTTAAGGAATTAATATAAAATAAAAACCGAAAAATGTGCCATTATAAAGCCCTGCCTGACCCCTCCGGCTACCTTTATAGGTTGTGTACAGTCGCCTTGTTGAGTGTAGTGGACCTTGGTAGGGGTATCCCAGTGTAACCAACTTATAAGGTTCAGCAATGGTGGGTCCACCCCAGCTGGCGCCATCAGACACCACAACCACCACTAAATCAAAAGCAGAGGAGAGGTTCATAAACGCCATGTGAAATTAACCTCTATTGGTCTTGACCTACTTTCCTGAAGTAAGCAATAAGTTCAGTGCCTGCTCGTAGGTCACCACGCCTGGACGGAAACCATATTGAGCCTTTGAGAAGAAAGAATTATTTTCCGACCAAGCTTCCACCTTTTGCAAGATGACCGGACCGCTAGGTTTTACTGTGGCATCTAACAAAGAAATTGGGTGATAACGTTTTAGGACAATTACTATTCCTTTTCTTGAATATAGTGGATTCCCTCAATGTATTAATTGGGGAACCACAACTGCTTTAAATACATTAATCACAAATGGCCCCCAGAATTCCAGTTTGGATTTTAACAAGTCAATGGTAACTCCCATCGGGGGCTGGGTCATGAGGCAGTGCTCTGGATAGCTTTATTGGCAGCTGTTAAGTCAATAAATTCACTTACCCAGATTTAAAAAGATTTTTTTTTTCATAAAATGTTATTAGGGTTGAAATCAGGTTTATAAATAGCTAAATTAATTTAGTGCTAGGATAAGGGTCCACTTAAGGCAGTTTTAATTTCATTTGTTTTACATTGTTTAGATTTAAGGGCTTGGTTTAAAATAAGATTACATTTAGCTTATTTGAATACAATGAAATAGGTATTACAGGGGTTACTGTTCATGTATTGTAATATGTCAATATAGTTTATTTTTCCCAGGTTGAGGTTAGAATTGGTGTAAGAATAAGGTAACCAATTATTTTAATCAATTAATTTGATTAGTTAAACCAATGTAATTTAATTAAATTTATGTTGGGGGTAAGGGCTCCTATGGTGGAGTTTAAAGTAACTTGAAGTATGTATGAATGTACTTGTGTGGTAATTGTAGGACGAAAACCTCCCCAAAAGACAGAGGAGAACTGTGAAAACAAACGTGTATGTTCCGAATTCAGAAATAACAAGAATTTAAACCCTATACTAAAGGATTCTGTGCTTGGCATTACTGTTTAATGCCTAATATTTAGGTGAATACAGCACAATCTTTCATTTATAGAAACTATTCTACATAGTTGATTAAAGAATGTCTTCTTTGTCACCTATACACTAATCTGCAAACTAAATCAATAATACTTTCTTTGTGAACACCACATCACAAAGCAGGAACACCAGAAGACACTTTCCTTGTATACTTTTGAAAAGATGTATCAAAACAGAAATGGGATGTTCAGGAATTACGCCTTTGCAGAAAAGAAAGCAAATGGATATCAAGATTACAAACCATCCAATATGAATTTAATAAGGATTGTGAAATGCACACTAGGTTTCCATGAATAATAGGTTTCATATATGAGTTTTTTTTATTGCAGGTACACTTAGAAATTGCCACCAAACACAGCTAACATTGACATCACTTCTTTTTACCCTGAGACACCTTATTCTGAAAAAGACGCAACACCTTCCTGGTTTTTGTTTTCCCTGGATACATGTTCATAAACCATTAGCTCATATTAGGAGAGAATAAACAAACCCTGTAATGATTTTTGGGCAGAGTTTGCTGTCTCATTATTCTCGTTTGCCAGTCTCTCTCTTGGCACGTCAAGAGGGCGGCCACTACGTGCCAAATGACATCCCCTGAGCAAAAGTAAGACAGACAGCTTAAATGGTGTTTATCTTTTGTACACTGCGGATTGAACACCTAAACCTTTGTTCCTGAGCTTCCAGTTAAACTTGTGATCATCTCAGCAACTAAGGCATTTAAGAATGTTTTTAGTTGTTACAAAGTACGGTCAACAAGACCCCACACAAACAGCTAATCTTGCAACTTCTCGCGCTTTCTTACACTTTACTTGATGATAACTTTCAACATCCTAACATAGGTTGGACGACTGCTCACAATGATGTTATTTCTTTATCACTGAATGAAGCATATGAGTATTTACACTTAAGATGCTTGCTAATGATTTCAACAGTTTAGGAACAGTTATGCTTAGAGTAATTCTTTTGTCTTTCCAGAAACAAAACCATAAAGACCGCAGATGTTCCACTACCTACATATTTCTATTGTGTTAATCCATTTTAATTTACACTTTTAGAGCCAACTTGACACTTCATTTATTAACTACATTTCATCATTTCAATGTGATGCAGGTGCAACCTCCTTTAACCACCTTGCACGCTAGCTAGCCGACGCTTACATAGAACTGACATTTGCCACTTTTAATTGCATATCCAGGAGTCTCCTACACTGCACATTCATTAAACCCTACGTAGATCAGAACAAGAGCCATTCCTTGCCACCATGATGTTGTTACAGTGTTAAAACTGTCTTCTGATTCAACTGTCCACAAGAGATTTGGCTGCCAGAGTATATATTTGTTAAGTTGTCACCATTACAACGAGAAAACCATAGGGCTCATCTTAAATTCTATAACTGACCAGACTTCCGTGAAGTAATCGCATATGTAACCACATAAGTATACAGAAATGTAACATGTATATTTCTGCATGCGTAAATGTGATGGGAAAATGCATCTGTAGTTTTGAATGTTTTTTTGATTCTCACAGGAAAAATATTTTCCCAATTGAAAACACTTTCCACACAACCCGTCAATTGTGAAGGTCCGACCATCCAATTGCCAGTGCAAAAACCTATTTACCCCAGCCAGTTATAAGAGTAAACATGCACATCTTTTCGGGACAGGAAGCTCCCTAAAATGTTTGTTGAATAGCCACAAGCTGGCCAGTGTTTTGCTTTTGCTGGTTGCCTCATCCAGAATCTCTCTCAATTCCATGCCTGGGAGCAAACATGCCCACATGGAAATTCCATCAAAATGGCGGAGTTTCCATCTTAGAAAATACAATTTTAGAGAGCACAATCCCACCATTTCTGTCTCTGTGAACCAATAATGACATTTTGCCCTTACTAATGCATGTATTGTGCACCTAAATTGCACTCAAGTCTTTAAGAAACAGTCGTGATAGGTTTCACTTCTCTTTTCAGATATTGTTTGCCTGTGACTGGTTCGATTGTGAATATGATTTTGACATTGTGAAATTTTTGAATACGTAATTTACAGTTCAGATAATAACCCTATTTAATATAAAGCAAGTTTAAAACAATGTTTTGGGTGGACTATTAAAGTTTATTTCCTTGTTTATAATCAGCTTTTTTATGCCATTATCAATTCCCATCCATATATATAGATAGATAGATAGATAGATAGATAGATAGATAGATAGATATTGTTATCTTTAAATTATGCCTCTGTAGCTTGGATTTACAAAGTTAAGCATACCAGTTTAATTAAAGGATATTTATATTCCTGTTTAACATCTATCATGTATTCCCTTTTATTTCCTCCACTCGTTCCCGCTCACTTGTATTGTATTGATACTTGTAAATAATATGTCTGAAGGGCAGTTTTACCAGTGCAGTGTGATTTCAGATGGAACATCGGAAGGAACATTGTTTTGAATTCCAGAAGTGACACGGGCCTCACAAACTTTGCTAAATAGCTGGATACTCTTTTGCAAAGGTGCAGAAACAAAAGCTGCTATAGGTAGTCCTCATGATTTACAAATAGTGTTTGAAGATTCTTTCCCAAGGGTGCAGTACCACAGACCAGTGCGTTACTGCAAGTCATTATCCAATGTCTCCCCTGAGTCTTAGTCTTACACAAGTCTTTGAAGTTTCTTCCATAATCGTCCAGTACAGGAAGACGGTATTAGATGTCCATCTTGAATCAGACACAAGATCTTTCTGCTGCAGACACAGGCACTCCCAGCACAAGTCTTTAGTACATTAGGCAGTTACTAGAGATCCAGCTGGCACCTGCAGTGAAAACTAACAACAGTGGTCTCTCGGTCTCATGATCCTAGAAGGTTTTTAACCAATGAGACCCCTTAAACGTCTTTTTCTATCCAAAGCGAAATGGAACAATTGCAAAAAACTTGAGTGTGCTTTTGTTATGAGCATGGCAGTTCATAAAGAGCACAAGGCTTTAACACATTAATGCTTCAATTCACTTTTACTAGTCTATGGATTTTTGCTTCATTTCTGTGGGCTAAGTAAATATGCCATTGCTGGGTATTAGTTGGTATTTTGTTCTGAGGGCATCTTCTGTTTACTCTGGAAGATGCAGGTGAAGAACACTAATATTTATAAATATTACCAATCACTGGAAGTTGGAGAGTGCCAATATTCCACAGAACAGCTCTTTATTAGTTAGTCCAGAGGTTTCTGTTTAGTTAAAGAATATTTCATGTTAGAAGTGGAAGCTATGGAGGACTGCCCTGGGAGGTGAAGACCAACTCTGGTTAGGCTGCAGCGCCAGAGACTCTACAGTCACAGCCTGGAGTCAGCACTCCATGCAGCTGCAAGCATCGTGTGGACTGCCAGCTCCATGCAAATGCCTGCTACATGTGGAGAGCAGCAGAGATTCTGTGAACAAAGCATATAGCTTTATGCAGAGAGCAACATGGGGACCCGCCAAATATGACGCTACATCCATGCAAAAATAAAGATTTTACAGCAGCAGTCACCATTAGTGTTATCCTGAGAAAACTCCTTTCAAGTGTAAAACTGTGCAGTAAGTACTCCAAGACACAAGTCTTTGAAGTTTCTTCCATAATCGTCCAGTACAGGAAGACGGTATTAGATGTCCATCTTGAATCAGACACAAGATCTTTCTGCTGCAGACACAGGCACTCCCAGCACAAGTCTTTAGTACATTAGGCAGTTACTAGAGATCCAGCTGGCACCTGCAGTGAAAACTAACAACAGTGGTCTCTCGGTCTCATGATCCTAGAAGGTTTTTAACCAATGAGACCCCTTAAACGTCTTTTTCTATCCAAAGCGAAATGGAACAATTGCAAAAAACTTGAGTGTGCTTTTGTTATGAGCATGGCAGTTCATAAAGAGCACAAGGCTTTAACACATTAATGCTTCAATTCACTTTTACTAGTCTATGGATTTTTGCTTCATTTCTGTGGGCTAAGTAAATATGCCATTGCTGGGTATTAGTTGGTATTTTGTTCTGAGGGCATCTTCTGTTTACTCTGGAAGATGCAGGTGAAGAACACTAATATTTATAAATATTACCAATCACTGGAAGTTGGAGAGTGCCAATATTCCACAGAACAGCTCTTTATTAGTTAGTCCAGAGGTTTCTGTTTAGTTAAAGAATATTTCATGTTAGAAGTGGAAGCTATGGAGGACTGCCCTGGGAGGTGAAGACCAACTCTGGTTAGGCTGCAGCGCCAGAGACTCTACAGTCACAGCCTGGAGTCAGCACTCCATGCAGCTGCAAGCATCGTGTGGACTGCCAGCTCCATGCAAATGCCTGCTACATGTGGAGAGCAGCAGAGATTCTGTGAACAAAGCATATAGCTTTATGCAGAGAGCAACATGGGGACCCGCCAAATATGACGCTACATCCATGCAAAAATAAAGATTTTACAGCAGCAGTCACCATTAGTGTTATCCTGAGAAAACTCCTTTCAAGTGTAAAACTGTGCAGTAAGTACTCCAAGACACAAGTCTTTGAAGTTTCTTCCATAATCGTCCAGTACAGGAAGACGGTATTAGATGTCCATCTTGAATCAGACACAAGATCTTTCTGCTGCAGACACAGGCACTCCCAGCACAAGTCTTTAGTACATTAGGCAGTTACTAGAGATCCAGCTGGCACCTGCAGTGAAAACTAACAACAGTGGTCTCTCGGTCTCATGATCCTAGAAGGTTTTTAACCAATGAGACCCCTTAAACGTCTTTTTCTATCCAAAGCGAAATGGAACAATTGCAAAAAACTTGAGTGTGCTTTTGTTATGAGCATGGCAGTTCATAAAGAGCACAAGGCTTTAACACATTAATGCTTCAATTCACTTTTACTAGTCTATGGATTTTTGCTTCATTTCTGTGGGCTAAGTAAATATGCCATTGCTGGGTATTAGTTGGTATTTTGTTCTGAGGGCATCTTCTGTTTACTCTGGAAGATGCAGGTGAAGAACACTAATATTTATAAATATTACCAATCACTGGAAGTTGGAGAGTGCCAATATTCCACAGAACAGCTCTTTATTAGTTAGTCCAGAGGTTTCTGTTTAGTTAAAGAATATTTCATGTTAGAAGTGGAAGCTATGGAGGACTGCCCTGGGAGGTGAAGACCAACTCTGGTTAGGCTGCAGCGCCAGAGACTCTACAGTCACAGCCTGGAGTCAGCACTCCATGCAGCTGCAAGCATCGTGTGGACTGCCAGCTCCATGCAAATGCCTGCTACATGTGGAGAGCAGCAGAGATTCTGTGAACAAAGCATATAGCTTTATGCAGAGAGCAACATGGGGACCCACCAAATATGACGCTACATCCATGCAAAAATAAAGATTGTACAGCAGCAGTCGCCATTAGTGTTATCCTGAGAAAACTCCTTTCAAGTGTAAAACTGTGCAGTAAGTACTCCAGTGGACTCATCCAACATTTGAAAGACACCTGAAATAAAGAATGGTTTAAGGGAGCAGGTCTTAGCAAGCCTGTGGCTGAAGACGGCTAACCCAAAACCCACTTTTGCATGTTTGTGAATGTTGAGGACATGCGCTCTGGAAGACAGCTAAAGCTGTCAGCAGTCCTACAAAAAAATTAAGCCAAACATTAACTGTCCTATTACTACAATTAGCCAATGTACTCACCCAGTGGCCATATTGATTACTGCCATATATTTGTTTGCATAAAACTTGTTTAGGATGGCCATTCATACACACACAAATGTTCTAAAATACACTGTGATAAAGATGGTTATGCTACAATAAAAATGCTGTTGTCAAACAACGATTGGAAGCTATTGGTGTTTGGATGTGGGCTTGCTTTATAGCTCATTCCATCCAGTGTCCAAGTCCAAAAGCGGAATTGGGATTTTCTTTCTTTGGAGCCCCAGGTCTGTCTGAGAATTGTTATTGACTAGTTTTAAGTCTTGTTACATTAGATTATATGTATTTGCATGGTGTATATTCTACACTTTGAATGGCCAGCAGGTGCCTTGTTAACATCCTAAAGTTGTAAGATTGTGGAACATTGAGCTGCAACAAAAGTGAACTGTACCAGACTATACAAAAAACTAATCAGAACAATGATGCACACACATTTGCATTTGCACTGACCAACCAGTGCAACAATATCATTAGTGCCAGATGACACAGCCGCTGTCGGAAAATTATTCCTGTTTGATCGATGTATATTTTGAGGGAAATTGCTGCCTAAGATGTTTGTTATTCATAAACCAAGCCAGAGGGGGATCTGAATCCAAGCTAGCTTTACCATCCAGTCTTTATGCACTGCGGTAGTACAGAAGCACAGAAAGTGTGCACCCCCGGATTGTTCTTTAACACAACTTCAATGTTGATGCAACTAAAGATTTTGTGACTTTAATATCAACAGCAAAAATATTGCAATACTAACTATCACTAACTATCAAGGCCTCAACTATCGGCCTTAGATAAATTCCATGCAGAGTGCAAACATATTGACAAAAAATATAGTGAATGAAAATATTGTAATTGAAAAGGTAAGTATATCGAATTTGAAATATTTAATTTTATATTAACTTTAAATAATATTTTACCTTAAAAAATTACATTAAAAATAGATACTTGTATTATAGAAAATATATACATTTTATAACTTAAAAACATTAAATAAAATATACACTTTAAAAAGATAATACACCTATCATGGACATAAATAAAATTATTAAATAAACATGAAAAATTAAATAGCTAATACTAATAATTAAAACACAGTATGTTACAAATTATAAAAACTAAACATACAAAAACATTACTAAAATTGAAAACATTTAAATGGATACACATATCTATTTAAAAACATAATAAATATACATTTAAAATACATTTGAGTCTAAAATAACTTGAAAATGCAAATTATTAAAAACATTTGTTATATATATATATTTTTTCATTCAACTTAAAATACTTGGACAGTCAAATTCACTGTTCCCCACACCAGCTTAAGCAAAAGTAGAAAAAGTGTTGGACTTTGGAACCGCTAGATTTACTATTCTCACTCCAAACTAAACAACAATTGTGAAAAAGTTGAACTTTGGATGGGTCAGATTTACTATTCTAACTCTAATGTAAGCAACAGTAGGGAAAGTGGTTTATTTTGGAAGGGTCAGATTTACTATTCCCACTACTAAAGCAAATAACAAATAAAAAAGTATATATATATACGCATATATAAATAAAAAATAAACTTTTTATTTTTAACATTATATATTTTATATGCGATTAACAATTAAGAATATTAAAACTTAAAATTATAAAAACAATAAAATAAAAAGTATTTACCAATTAAAAACATTGAGAAATATATATTTGAAATACTTCCAACCAAATTACTCTAAAAATCCAACACTCACAAAAACAAATAAAGATAATACAAAAGATAATTAATAGTATGCCCTAATTTAAAAATAATATTCAAAAGAATTATATAAAATACTAAATCATGATGCAATTAATAGATATAAAATTATTAAATACAAATAATTTGCATAATGAATAGACTAATCAATCACCAGTTAAATAATTAATGAGTTTTTTTGTAAAAAAAAAAGTTATTCAAATGTGTAAATGAAGTAACTTACATAAATAATAATCAAAAGTATAAAATAAATAAGCCATTTATAAACAATTATGAAATATGTATTGAAACAATGTCCACCCTACTCTGCTACAAGCCCAGCAACAGACCAAGCAATAAAGAAATTCAAATAAAAAAAGTATTCTTTAATATATCACTAAAGCAAAAATTAACTGCACTAAAATTTAATTACACATAATTAACATAATAATTACTTACAATGCAAAAAGTAATAAAAACTAGCAAAACAAATTAAATTAACAATATTATATACAAATATACTAAACCAAAAAACAGGAACACTTACAAATTATATTCAGACTTGCAGTATTCAGTTTGATTATATTTTTGACATCAAAATAATGGACACAATATTTGTGTCCAGCAATATTTTTTAAATAATATTAAGGTAATGCACTTCAGAAAAACGACTGGGGTTCTATAATCAACAACACACACATTGATTTGAAAGCTACTGCAACACTCAGTACTGAGACTTTCTCTTGTGAACGTCTCTCAGAAGCATGAGTACATCCCTTTGAGTTTTATGCATACCTGACCTATGGCTGGCTTTACAAACACAATATACTGCAATTTGATGTAACAAGCCAGATCACAAACACCGACTTATAGAGTTGTTCAGATTCTCATACCTTTCAACTAATACTCCTATTTCTAGGAAAATTCCGCATTGTAGAAAGCTAGCGCTGATGCGACATGGCACAATTTTTCTTTTTTTTTCTCCAGTGGAAAAGTATTCAACCACCTTCTCTCAGTGGTTAATTTGTAAAAAAAACAAATAAGTGCCGGGGCTCTAGTTGGAGGGCAGCTTGCGCCAGCCCATTTCTCCTGTTAGCGCCGCCTAAAACAGAAATAACTACTAACCATGAAAGTGGGGAGAGGATGTAGACAAATGGCCAGAGCTGCCGACTTCTGAGCTGGCGTCGGCTCAGTATCCTGTGATTCTAGGCAAATCACTTAGTCTCCCTGTAAATTAATGTGTCTGGGCTCGTGAAAAGCACCAGTGTTGATGATTAAGTGCCGGTGCTGAGCACTGGAAACCACTGGCTCAGATTAAGCACTGCCTTTTTTTCTCAGAGTTTTATATAACTCGAACTTGACCCGAAGGAATCGGATATCAGAGCGCTTTACACGAGCACCAGTTGTGTTACATGAGGACACACTTATTTTTGTTAGTCCTTCCTTTAGATATTCACGAAGCTTGTGGACACTGTTACCCCTCTGACCTTGGAAAGTTATCAACTCTAGTGCTTGCTTACAGTAAAACTCTTATCTTTTCCATGGTGGGAAGGGTCAGAGAGTAGTGTGTCAATGCCAGCGAACTCACATGCTTGGTAACCTCACAAACCTTCAACAAAGAAACCTCTTTGAGTCACCCACTCTCCACCCTTCATGTGAGATTTACTTGCAGGTAATATTACACTGTTGTGGGATAACATACGTTGGAGCAAATTGATTAACCACTGTAAGGCATCTTTTTGTTTATACATTGCACTCATAATTTGAGCCATGTGCTCTCATAATTTATATTTACTAGCACATATATGGTTTTGTGACTCAGGTCTGAGTTATTAAGCTCATTGTACCCCCACACATGAATACACTTCCCGCTGGCAGGTAATATGAGCACAACACTTGGACAAGCTTTCTTGCTCTCTTTTGACCTGAATTGGATTTACTTAGGATCCATACCTTCTTACTTCTCAATATTCTTGAGACTAGCCATGCACACAGCCTTAAAGAAATGTATTAAAGAACAAAATAGTGTGGGCTGGCTGTTGAATAAATAATGGTGGAAAAATTAAAATGTAAGGGGTAGAACAAGAGTGGTCTTTGAGAATCCTCTCTTGAGTACACTGATGCGCGGTGGGGGTGTTCCTACTTGCCTACAATCTGTGACCAAACACAGGAAAGATTTTGTTTTCATGTTCAAGAACCACTAATTAGAATAATGGTGATCTCACCAGAAATGAGATCACTACATCTTTGACTTGTGTATTTCATTGCAGGACATCACATTACCTGCCTTGGGACTTGGATCAGAGGAAAGGACAATGTGGCTTCTGACCCAGATGGTGTCATGAAATTCCATATTTGTCTTTTCATCATGCTTCTAATTTTCTTTTCTTCTTTTCCTCCATCTCAGTTGCTCTCCCTCTTTCCATACCCCCTATTTTTCCCCAACTGTTTCCAACTCCTTTCTGCTCTCTTTTCCACTCTCATTCCCTCAGCTCCAACAGCCCTGTCATATGCTCTTATGATCTCTCTCTATCCTTCTATTTTATCTCACCCTCACTCCCTGTTTCCTTTCTTTTTCCTTCTTTCTCCTCTTGTAATTTGTCTCTCTGTTCCTTGTCTATTTTCTTGCACCCTCGCCATTCGTTCCTCTGTTTCCTTTTTTCTATTTCTTATTCCTCCTCTCTCTGTTTTCTCTTCACAGGCCTAGTATCGCCGTGTTTTCTCAAGTGGCTTCTAATCCCCCACCATCTCTCTCTTTTCTTTCCATCCTTGGTCCTTCACTAAGCGTTCCTCCTGTTTTTTTATTTCGCTTAGGATTTCCTCTTCTACATTTTTTTCCTTCGCTCTCCTAAGACCCACGCGGTTTGACCCCTGCAGTGGACTGGGGTGAGGGGTCTGCTGTTGATCTTCTCAGAGAGTGCAGTACATATATAACATATCATGTGAATTTGTAAAGCGCAGGTTCACCCAAGGGTATCTTGAGGTCGAATAACGTGTTAATTCTTACCCAACTCAGTGGTACTCATTTTATCAACCTCAGTAGGATAAAAGGCTGAGTGGGCCCGCTGGGATTTGAACCTCTGACCATGAGGTTGAACATAGGCCCCTATGGTGGATGCATTAACCCACTAAGCCACCAGACCTGGCCCTTGTGACACTTCAAATTTCAAAAGAGTGTATTTATCTATAACGTGGCCAGTGCAAAGTATTTCAGTTTAGTATATTAAAAGTGTAAATTATTATAAGTGATTCTAATCATGAATTTAGACACATTCCTACTCCCACACTCACTGCCCTGACGGCCATGCAATTGGTGAACCAAGAGGAATGTCAGTTGTCTGTGTCCCCCCCACGTGTCCTAGGCTGCTACTATGAATGGAGTCACATTGCAGTCTTGTTTTTGTGCAGTGTACACCCTGATCTGATGTATTTAAAGGTGCGCTTACGTGATGGTGAAGGAAAAGAAGGCATTGTTAAAAGCCTAGAGTCACACAATGTAGTCAAGTGGCAGCAGGGATTGATGCAAGGTTTCTTGGTTTCACGTTGTGCAATTCGGCAAACCCATGGTTATCCCTTTCTTGGTCACATTTTTAGAACACAGCTTAATGCTTTGTGTTAATTTCTTTGAGGCTCTAATTCAGTGCACTTTGTTAAATACATCTGGGCTATGCATCAGTGGCACTGGCACAGATCGGGGGTGGGAGCGGGTGGGGGGGAGCAGGGGTAAAGCAAAAACGTACCTCTTCGCCGCGTATTGCCGCTCTCTCCACCGTCATCTCTCCCGGAACAGAAACAGAGCACCCAGGAAACACCCAGGCTCCCCTGAGCCAATCACCACGCTGCAATGCAGCGTAGTGATTGGTCTGAGTGCCATGGTTCGGTGCTCAGACGGGGAATGGGAGTCTGGGCATGTTCTCCACCCACGCTGTAATGCAGCCTCGGTGGAAAACATAACTGTTTGGCCGGACGTAGACAGACGGACAAACATTCATGCGCACTTAGAGTGTAAACCACTCCTCCCCTGCTCTGGCACCAGAGCAACCCCGTCTGCCCGCAAAGCTGCCGCAACAAGGAAAACATAAAATGATAATAACTTTAAGTTATTATAATTTTATTTTTCCCTTTATTTATACTGCTTAAAAGCAGTGGGGCGACGCACCTCCCCCGTAGCGGAGGAGCCGCCACTGCTAAGCATATTCATCAGGATTGGTGGTCACAGTGTTTGGGACGGTGATGTTTTAATGCAGAAGCTAAAATGAAAATCAGAGCGGCCCCACTACCCCCACCTTAGTCAGTGCATTGAGACCATTCACTCCACTTAGCTAAGTCTTTAGTGTCATCCATTCGTGAATTAATGCATCCACCCACGCCTCACCCAATCAAATATTCATTCATTCATTCGGCCATGCAGTGATGTCTCCGTAACTCCAATTGATGATTGGACATGGCTCTATGATGAAAAATTTGTTGTAAAACGTACGTTTGCAATTTATTTCAAAATGTTGGTGGACCAATTTCCCGGACCCACCCCTGTTGCAGTGGTCAGACTTCCCGCTACTTGCAGAATGAGTGCTGGGTCAGTGGTGTAACATTAGCCCCTGCAGCCCCCAGCTCCAGGGGGCCCCCTCCAGCACTATGCACATGGGGCAGGCCCTTGTCTGAGAGCTCATGACTTGGGTCTGGAGCGTAGTGGGCCCCTTCATGTACTTTGCAGGGAGTCCCCCCTCAAGTTTTGTTATGCCACTGGGCTGGTTGACAACATATGTCGGGCTGGTTTTGGTTCCCCGTCACGCCTTGTCCACGTGACACAACGTGCGGTCATAGAATAACGAACGTGCGCCACACAATACGTGCTCTGTTGCGCTATTTGCCTGCGTTATCACTCTCTCGGCTGATCAATATTTCCATACTGGAAAACATGCCGATGGGGCCTGCCTGATCCCATGTAAACGTCCCGAAATAGATATATGAAGTAAATAGATTTGCATAAAGCAAATAAGTTGGCAAAGTATCAAGGCCTATCCCCCAGCCCTTCTGCAAGAGAATCTAGGAAGATGGCTCAGTGGGCTCAATGCCAAGTTGCAGGGTTCAGTACAAATAAAAGGGCACAAGGAGCTAATTTCACATGAACTTCACAGCTCTGTGTACCAATCCCAAAAAGGTACCAAAGGGCCCTATACGCTTGCTGCACAGATCTTTAAATAGTTCTGCAAGCGGCAGATTTGATTAGCAGTATGGTAGTTTGGGTGGTAAATGCCCCTGCTGCTGAAAACCGTGAAGAATGCAGGTCGTATATTCCAATCCCAGTATAATAGCTAAGTGGGTTAGGCCCCTTCTGCACAGGTTTGTGTATCCTGCGCACTACAACCAAATACGAACAGTGGAAACCCCATTTTTGATGCGTTTGAGGCTGATAAAATGTGAATGCCTAGTTTTCGGTACCAAACTGAAATGCAATTTTTGGTTTACAATGATAACAACTGTGCATCACTATTTTTACATCAAGCCTACCATGCAACGAGGCTGGTTGACCGCAAAAGACAATTTGCGGGCTTAGCAAGTATATGTAGGGGCTTGGAGCCTGCCCAATGGTTGGATTTCCTGTCATTCTCTTTTGCCTGCTTCTTATTCGTATTACAGCTTGTCAATCTTGTGTTTGTCATATGGAGCATAGCCTCTTTACCACATCTCTTCACTGGCTTCATTGCATCCAGTGCTTGCTTTTCAACCAGTACTTTTCTGTTAAGCACTCAGTGAGAATGCATGTGTTTTCCAGTTGTCTCCCTTCGGTACTTCTGTCTTCTTGCATTCAGGGGTTTTCTCAGTCGCCCGTGTGCTTCCCCTTGCCCACCTCCATGTTGCGCTCGCTTTAGTGTCCTCCCCCATTGCTTTCTCTCCAGTGTGCTTCTACCGTACCCACTCCACGTTGCTCTATTGCCTATTGATTCTCCTCTGGACCTCCACCCTCTGTGTTGCTTCCATTTCCGAACCCTCCATGTCGCTTCCCCCACCTGCACTGTCCTTCTTTGTCACCAATTGCTTCTATTTCCCATCCCTGCCCTCTGTGTTGGTTCTGTCCCCCCACCCTCTGTGTTGCTTGTGTCCCCCCCCTACCCTCTGTGTTGCTTGTGTCCCCCACCCTCTGTATTGCTTCTGCCCTCCACCCCATCTCTCTGGGCTTTATTCACAATGGTAAACTTACACTTTCTGTAAGTATACGATTGTTTGCTGTTCACAAAGGGATTTCCGAGTAGTATCTTTGCGAGTGCTGAGTCTCCGCACATACAAAGATAGGTCTTTTTATATGCGGAAAGTCCGCTCTCGCAAAGATACTACTTGTAAATCCCTTTGTGAATACCAAACAATCGTAAATTACACAAAAGTGTAAGTTTACCTTTGTGAATATGGCCCTATATGCTGCTTCCCACTCCCCTGAACCCGCCATCTCTACCACCCATTGCTTCTCTTCCCCACTGCCCACGTTGCTTCCCCTACCTGCACCCTCGGTGTTGCCCTCCCACGCCCTTCATGTCGCCCCCCTCCATCCACACCCTCTGCGGTGCTCCCCCACCGATGCTTAAAAAATTAACATATTTTTTTCTTATTTAGCCGCATTGCTACAAATAGGTCACAAAGACTAAACGTATTGGCTTTGCCAATACTTGTTTATCAGATATCAGTTTGACCTATACTTTAGCAAGAAGCACGTCGAAGGAATAAATTCACCTCGGCTATCAAATCTGGAGCAGGGTCTTTGTATGTAGCAGACTAAATATTGAAACGTGCGTGGCAGGCACACTTGTAATTGTGCACACAGTCTTGCTTCATACCATAAACTAGTCATTTTATAAGCATTTGTATATCACATTTCTGCCAGTTGTAGGGCCTCCTAGCACTAGAGTAACTGCTTAGTGTCCCCCATATCATGTGTGGCACCTTCCACCATGCCAGGCTTTTTAATGTATTATTTTTCCTGGGACTTGAAGGTTTGCGTTCAACATTATACACATGGACCCTGATTTGCCAGCTTGGGAAGTCCCACAAAGCAACTATTAATCCATCGGGGTGAGGTTTCTGTAGAGCAAAACCTTGTGCTCAAATGAAATATAAAAGCTGCTAAATGAAAAGGGCTCCGCCTGAGGGGAAAACCGGCCTCTGCAAAAAAGAAAGCGTAAAGGATGGACAGGGAACAAAAAGGCTTCTCGGTTAACGCGGATTTCTAAAGCAGGATTGCCTGCACAAAGGACACCTCTGCCACAAAGCCCTAAAACAAACACACACCTCAAAAGGGATGACTGAGAAAGAAGGCGTGCTCTAGAGGAAAGACGAGGCCTGGGGTCACTGCAGCACACTGTGTGCGTTTATTCTGGTGACAAAAGAACTCTTGAAAAGATATTCTGTAAAAAATCCAACACACCCACAAATATTGGCACACATTGCTTGAGGCAGGGAGATTCAGTTAATTACAGTGTCTGTTCTTAAAAGAATTGTATTACAGCCCGCTGCTGAGTGCGGCACTGGGTGTTAAAGGGTCTCACCTTCCTATAATGAAAGAGAGGGCCTTTAATAACTGAAACAGCCCGAGATGGAAGGTTTATAGTATTTAGGGCTATTCATCTACTGAGGGTAGACTGTTCTTAAGTAAACAAGGGGAAACAGATGATCAAACATTGGAATGTTGCATCAGAAGGCCTACAGGAAACTATATCGGCCCCAGGGGCCGTGGCACCGGGGCCCAGAGGCTTGGGGTGCCCGCTGAATACTGGTTATTGCTGTGTTTCACGGTTCAGACAGCAGCCAGTGTAACCATTTACTTCCTTGCACTAGGACCCAAGATACACTCTCTGTGACACTGATTGGTCCTGAGCCACCCCAGCCTATAACAAGGGTGAAGGCCTTTAACAACTGGTATAGCTTGAGGCAGAAGGGCTATAATACTGTTAGACAATTCCGCCCACTGGGGGTAGAAAGTTCTAAATAAAAAAAGAGAGAACAAAAACAGAGACTAACATTAGGATGTTGGAGCAGAAGGCCTATACTATTTATTATTGGCCCTAAGCATCATTATTGTCTTCAAAGGCGCTCCCAACATTCCAACTGATTAAAAAGGATAGCTACAGACTTGAAAAAACAATGACTGGGCTGTCCTTTGAGCCCAGCAGCAAAGGGTCTAATAGTCAATTAAAATGTGTAATGGTGGGCAAATTGTGTGTGGTGTGATGTACATTTATTTACAGTTTTGTCTAGCGTGGATTAGATGCAATGGGCAGCAGGGCGTTGTGTATAAAAATAGTTTCATACCTCGCAAGGGCCATGTTCGTGCTATATAAAACTTTATAAATAAATAGTAATATTCTTTCATTTTACTTCAAAAGAATGCGAACAAGTTTCAAGTTGCATGAATGCAAGTTCCGCATCGTTGTGGTAGTTCATCTAATAGACTTGCAAGCAGTTTCACAGACAGTTCTCTCTGCCTCCCTGTAGACAGCAGGCAGGGGGAGTCCACACGTAGGATGCCCATCCTGAGTCACACAAGATTTTGTATGAGGTCACATTGCAATTTGAAGTTGTCTAGGGTAGTCTACTCTTTTTTTATGACTTGAAACAAAAGGCGGCCAACTCCAGTGAAGAAAGATGTATGGCCTCCTCTAAGATACTCTACTGTCCCATCCTGATCTCCTCTGTCCCCGCAGCGGTACTGCTGCATAGTCCAGGAACAGTGGAGATGTGCAGATAAATAGTCTGTCCTTATATAGACAGAGCCAACCATTACCAGATGTTCCACCAGGGCCACCAAGGCTCACTCTTCAATCGTGATGCCGAACAGGTGACGATCCAGACCAAAGACTGTAGGAGTCGCGTCCTTGAAATCGAGAGCACGGTCTGTCCTGGGAGCGGCAGGCTGGCCGGAGAAGCTGAGAGACCATTTCAAAGGAGGAGTGGGAGGGGAGCTGAGTCAGCAGTAGACGAGCAGTTGTCCCAGCAGTTCCTAGCGCACCCCAGGATGTGCACTAAGAACTCCCACCTTCTGCAGCCTCCAGAAGAAGCAGCAGTATGCACCAGGTGCTTCAGGAAGGTGATAGGAGCGCTGTCGGTTTGAAATGAGAGTCGATAAGTGGTATTTATTTGACACAAAATCGAACACTGACTCTCTTCTCCATCAACAACCACCGTCAGGAGAATGTTGTACTTAAAACTGACTAGCGGGAATCCAGATCTATATGCATCATAGAAAACACAATAGGATGATGGAATATCCCACATTAAATCAGATTTAGCATTAACATGACCCAGCATATCTCCCTTATTATAGAAAAAAACAATTGCAACTCTAACAGTAAGTGTAGCCAACCAAACATGTCCTAAGGTGTGGAAGATATGACCATGATATACTCACAAAACATAAATCCTTAAAGCATGCAGACATCTTAGCTTCTCCCCCAGCTCGGTTCAATGGGACCCAGTGCCTGATTACTTTGAACACCAAGTTTTCCATGGACATTGGTCAGCTCAGGTGACAGCTGTCATCAAGAGGACGTTGATTCTTGAAACTGCCCAGCAGTAACCCAAAACGACACACCTCACCAACGCATAGAATTGCATGCTGAAATATATCACCATAAATCAGATTTAACATTAGCATCACCACATGGTTATTTTGCCTATGGGGAGATCAGTGCAGGACTCTAACCTTCCAACATGAACTGGTTAATTTATTGTGATCGGTGATTTGAAATGTAAAGTTCAAGTGGTCAATTGCTGTGGGAGAGGCTCAGAGTGCCTACCATCTAATGGAAGAAATGCACATCAGGGGTGTCCAGACTAGGCTCCAGGAGGGCCAGAGTCGTGTCAGAGTTTTAGATTGGAGACAAGGTTTCTCATTGATGGAAATCTTTTCTTTCCTCAACTGAGTGCAATGGCTGCAACTCCCGTTGCTTTTATCCACTGACTCTTGTAGGTTCATCTTCTACCCTTGGCATCAACTTGTGTTCTCAACTCGTCTGGACAATGGACTGGCCTGCATCATGGGTTCCTAAGATGTTCACATTCCCCTCTTTTCAATACATGTGTTCACTGTCCTCAGAGATGCCACTTACGATCATCTGCTTCCTGACCTTTTATGCTTCCTTTGTTCTTAGGAAACCCTCTCATTTTGAGTCCTGTTGCTCTGTGTTTCTGAACTGTGCTGTCTGTTGCTCAAGCACAAACTTGTTGAGATACTGAGTTAATATGTGTGCTCTAAATACATAGCCCCCAATTTTCCCGTGGCTAATGCATGATGAGCTGCTCCAGTCTACGTTTTTTTCAACCCTGGGACTTTTTGTCCTGGTTTTATAATGGAATAAACAAGAATGAAAGTTACAGGATTCAAGGGGAAAACCCCATGGACTGGAGTAGCTAGTCACTCGTGGACCTGGGAAATTTAGCAGGGCTGCAAACAGAAATAATCTAATAATAAACTTGCAGAT
This sequence comes from Triturus cristatus, assembly GCF_964204655.1. Classification (NCBI taxonomy): domain Eukaryota; kingdom Metazoa; phylum Chordata; class Amphibia; order Caudata; family Salamandridae; genus Triturus; species Triturus cristatus. The sequence continues at coordinate 1,689,758,339 of NC_140590.1, forward strand.
GGATTCCTTCATGGCTGTGGTTCTGAGCTGTGTTGTGTACAGCTCATGCACAAACTGGTAAAATGACTAAATTAACGTTTGCAATGTAGACAGGTCAAAGTAAAATAAAACGGGCACAGTCCCACTTTCAGTGGCCGTGCACTTCCACACAACGGTATCATGAGAGGACCCTCTGTGGGGTGCTTGTCTGCTGCAGGATTGATGATGCTTGTCTGAAGAGTTGTTTGCATTTTAGTTTTTTTAGTCCTACTGACCTCCTTGAGAAAATCTCGGGCAAGCCTAGTGCATTACCACAGCACGTTAGATGTGGCGTTCATTCCAGTCAGGACCTTGTTCTTGAAAAATAAGCACCAGCAGTTCACAGACTTATCTGGCCAACCTTGTATGACCCAGAGCGAGAACACTGTGGTGCTGGAATTAGCATGCTCTATCTGATCCACATACAATGTAAAGGAAAGCTTTGCATGCGAAGGCTTCGCCTACGCAAGCGATTACTGCAGCTATCAACTTCCTACCCTATCTCCTAGCCTATTCGGGACTTCCTGTTTCGACTCAAACTGCAAGAGACAGGCTGTTTTAGTTGAGGGAAGATCAAGCCAGAAATGAAAGTCTCTATCATGAGATTTCGCCTTGAGACCACAGAGCTCCCGCTACAGGCCAAGACCTCTAGGAGTGAGGGGACCTGGGCACGAGGAGAGAGCAACCACTTGATGACTCTTTGCGGGCAGCAGAGCCTGTATGGTAAAGGCTGGCAATACTAGTTGCCTTTTTTTAATGAAAGGTTTATTAAACAACTCAAATTACTATATACACCTTCAAAGAATAATTTTGGTTTACCACAAAAATCATATTATAAAAATATGAGATGTAAGTAAACAAACACATCATGAAAATACTCAAGTCTGTAAGGATGTAAACTAAAACATCATATTTTTAATACAATGTAATACAAGAAAGCTGACAAGAGACAGGGTAATAGATAACAGAGGAGGTAGAGAAAAGGGTATATGAAAATGATCACTCTAAAACTGTAAAAACTTTATATGTAGAAGAAAAACCCCCCAATATTATACAACCAGGATATACAGTGTATATAAAACATATTGATAAGCAAACATAAACTTCAAATGATGAACATTACATATATTATATTATTAAAGGTTTGTTCCTTCTTCAGCAGAGATGGTCTTATTTGTCTCCAGTAAACTAGACTTGTTAATTAATTGTGTACCAGGAGACGCAGGTTATCTCTCTGTATAACAAGGGGTATATGTGTCCCGTATGCTCTACCGTATGCTCTATTTAACCTGTGATTGAAACTTATAGAATACCAACAAGCTTTAAAATTAACATTAGCAGCATTTTCCAATTAGTTGTTTTTGCTAAAATACAACTGCTAGTAAAAGATCAGTTAACTTACTAGCCTGCGTGTGTCAGACCAATCAGCAGACAAACCTCCTAAGTAAATATTCGAGTACTGAAATTGAACATTCATTTCAAAAATCCTTTTAATTTGATTCCAACCCCTCATCCAAAAATGTTAGGTATATGGGCAAGTAAGTAACATGCTTCGGTTCACGTGTCATTTCGTTACAAGACCTATACAAGACATTTAGTTGACAGTAGGAAAATGCCTCTGCGGTCGTGTTTAAAGTCTGTGTTCTTTACCTCACAACTCATTGTCTCTCTTTTTGGGGTGCTCCAGGCTGGAGACAACCCTGCTGGGAAAGCAGCACTTTATTCAAAGGCTGTGCCTGGACAGCTTGGAAAGGGCCTGTGAAAGCAGAACCATCCCAAACCGGTTCTGAAAGTGCAGACTGTGGATGCCCAACTCCTGCCTGCTGTGCTGTATAAAAGTGGGACCTCTCTACCCCACTTGTTGGGCCATGTCCAAGACCTCTATAGCCAAGGAAAGGAGTGTCCTAGAGAGTACTCGTGTGAATGCTCTGCAACCAGACCTGGTGTTTGTCTGACAGCCAGCTTCCCAAAGGGGAGGGGGCATGACCTGAGGATGATGACCTCTTGCTGGAAGAGGTGGATACCTGACCTAAAGCACCTAGAATCCTGTTTGTCTGCTCTGAGCGATGGAAGGAGCCTGCCAACCCTGCAAGAGTAGTGACTCTGGCCAAGATCGCCTGTGCGTTTCTGCACCCTTATGAGGAGATTGGCCTGTGTGGAGCCACACCGATCTTGGAGTATCTGCCCCCTGTTCCGGTCTGTGATAAAATCTTCTGGAGGAATCACTCTACCTGCCTGTGCGACCACCGGGTAAGATCATGAGACAATTGCAGCAGAAGGACCACTGAAGAAGCATCTGTCGGGCGGGTGGTGACACAAACGGGAGCTCCACCCATTGGTATGCTTCCTCCCCGAAACCAGAAGGAGAGGCCAACTCTCAGAGGACGACGGGTGGCCGCCCAAAAGGACTGTTCGACCGTGGGTGGTAAGAACTCAACAACCGAACAGTATGAGAATTGAGCATATTGAACTCTGAGATACTGAGTGAAAAATACAAAAAGGGGGAGATCTGCATCTGAACCATGATTATACTATTGGCTTAATCACAGAGAAGAATCGCCTGGACCGTAGGGGTATAGTTGTACCAGAGAGAACTAGTGGAAAGAGGCACAGCCCCACCACAGCACCATGGGTACTTAATTTTACTTTGCTTGTGTTTGTGTGTAGTATTCTGTTCTAGTATGCATTAAAGTCCTTTTCTTTCTTGAAAGTAAAGCCCGATATCTCTCTCTCTCTCTGTCTAATATATAAAAAAAATATATAAATGAATATATTCACAAGTTGAGGTTAGGTCGGCTTGCTTACAGAACACTGGTGGTGCAGGTAAATGTGTGTGGGTATATATATATATATTCACTTAAAAAACCATAGGTTTCACACATGTTATAGTTAGCTGGACATTTCCCTCGTAAAAAACCAATGAAATTCCCCCGTTATAGTTAGTAAAGGGAACTATAACTCACGCGACCGCAATCCACTGCTGATGACGTCAGATATTACATCACTGTATTTATTCACTTATTTACCCATTTTTATTTCCTTTAACCTTTAGCTATACATATTTAATAAATATTTATTTTACAGAAAGACACATATGTCATCAGTGATGTAATATCTGACGTCATCAGCAATGGATTGCGGTCGCGTGAGTTATAGTTCCCTTTACTAACTATAACGGGGGAATTTCATTGTTTTTTTACGAGGGAAATGTCCAGCTAACTATAACATGTGTGAAACCTATGGTTTTTTAAGTGAATTTGCAAGGTTTTTTAAATGCTAAGTTATGTATTTTTTATTTTTTTTTAAGGTTTTTTTACCTTGCGCGTACCGTGCGCGCACGGTGCGCTTCGTGCACCGTGCGCGCTCTGTGGTCACACAGTGCGCTTCGCGCACCGTGCGCCCACATTACGTCGTTCGCGTAATTTTCCCGTTTCTACCGTGCGCGCACGGTAAGCGCACTCCGCGATTTTTCGTAAAAATATTAAAAACATTTATGGCCCTTGGGGGTCCTTTGGGGACCCCCTGACAATGGCTAGGGGGTCAGGAACTGTCCACCCTGCCCCCTTTTCATGTTCTCCACCTTTATTTTTCACCTCCCTCGGACTGCGAGAGACAAAATGGCGGCCGTCACTTCCTGGTTTCGACCGATTCGAATGTTTACTAAGATCTAACAACCAATCAGAATTGCACTCACACACGGCAGGGTGCGCTTACCGTAGGCGCACGGTGCGCGCCTATAGATATATATATGCTTTTAAATGCTATTTTCTCCGAAAATACTGAACAGATTTACACCAGACCTGCAAAAGGCACATCCCTGACCTGAGGACTACCTCTCTGCCAAATTTCAAGGTTTTCTGTTCACCGTTCGGGCTGTAGCGCGGACTAAAGGTCCTATGGGAAAATGCATGGGGAAAACGCGTTTTGGGACCCCCCCTTTTTCTCAGCCCCCGCTTGACGAATTCACCCGAGACTTTCAGGGAAGGAGCGGAGCGGAGCGCCCCACCTATTTTGAAAATTTCGCGAGGATTCGTCGATCGACGCAAAAGTTATTCCAAATAGAATGTTGCGGATTTCCTATGGAAACACGGTCCTAACTATAACTATCTACTGGCGACCGCCAGTAGATAATATATATATATCTATATATCTATATATGTATATTTATATATTTGCATAGACACATAGCCACTCACACAGCTCTGATAGGTTGTTTTAGGGTTTGGGTGTGTGTTTGTACTTTCTGTTGAGTTTTTTAGAATGTAGTGGTCTGTTTGGACTTGTTTTTTAGGTGTTTTGGAGGTTTAGGGGTGTGCATGTGTTTAGGATTAAGGAGCTTTAAGGGCTCAAGATTACACTTAAACTTTTATAATATATTACATTTAAAAATAATGATAACATTAGAAATAGTTAAGAAACAAATGTTAAAAAAACAAATGATGACATTGAAATTATATTACATAATCCTATTAATCTGAAATTATGGTGTTTCGAAATTAAAAATCCGAAATTATGGTAGGGGATACAGTGATATACAACCACTTTCAACAGTGCTGTATCTATGACCATGACGCACCCAGAGACTTGACTGGGGAGGCTGGGAATTAGCAGCAGCAAACCCTCTTCACGCAAGAGAACTATTTAATCCCAACTTGATTGGTTTATTCCCAGTGTGTCTGCTTGTTTTGAAAAGTGAGTTCCCAGCGAAATAAACCCTTTAATTGTGAGGTGGACACATATGACTTACAGGAGGTGAAATGACATCTAAATGCTTTTTCTACGTTTTTTATATCTGGTTGATATATTTTATATATTATCCAATCAGGCAGGAGACTGGCTTGTGAATGCACTGTTAAACCAGACCTAAAATTCCCTATGCGTTGACTGCCCTTCTACCATCTGTGCTTCTCCTTGAAAGAAACGCCATAAATTATATAGTTATCTAGGACACTTTAATAGAATTGCAATGCCATGTGAGTGCCCCTAAAAGTTCAACCACAGGCAGTTGGATATATAAACAAAATGATCACAGCTATGTGAAGGGCAAGCACTTTTTTGTGGAAGCACACAACTTCTGCCCAATCAAAACTTGCTCTCCTGGCTCCCAACAGGTGGGCGCAGCTAAAGGCCATTTCCTGGTGATTCTCACATAATTGTCTGGCGACAGCTACGCTGTCCAGCCAGACTATTAAAAAAAATAGAATGGCCTCAAATCTCATATGCCATGCATGTTTTATGTATCTCCAACATGGGTAATAACATTAAAAGGGTGTGTCTTTGTAAAGTAATCTCTTCTTACTTTCATGAATTAGTATTTCTACATTACATGACAAACCCGTGGTGAAGGGGGTGTCTGGAAAGATATCTTTACATCAAAACACCTATGAAGTTTGCACATAACTTTGTATGCATCTTGCAAAATTTATTATTGCTAATAGTTTTGCCTGAGGTACATTATATATGTTTAATTAATAACTTACTGGTTTGTGTGTTTTGTGCGTGTGTGCTCGTGCTGGGAAGTGGAGGTGTGATTGTGCATTCTAGGGTATTTCCAAATGGGACAACTAAACAAGCATTTGCAATGCAATAGGTCTCGCATTAACGAGAGTTTAAGCTATTGGCAATGTAATAGCTTAAACTCTCGCAAATGTGAGACCGATTGCATTGCAAATATTTGTTCTTTTTTTTACTAGCACCCATGCGGCGCCTTCACATTTATGAAAGCGGCGCCCCTTTCTTTAGACAAGCCGTGTCTAAAGAAAGGGGCGTGTCCAACATTAAAGTGAAACCGCGGTACGGAGACTTTGACAAAAAAAGCATCTGTTTGTCAAGTTTACAAACAGATTGTTTTGGGTAAAAGCGCCCATGCTGTGCTTTCACTTTAATATCGGTAGCCTACCTTTCTTTAGACGCGGTTTGTGTAAAGAAAGGGGCGCAGCCTCTATGAATGTGAAAGCACCGCATGGGCGCTAGTGAACAAAGTAAATAAAGATATAAATAAATAAATAGGGCGCGGCCGCTAAATGCGTACTGCGCTGCTAAAATAAATAAAAAAATGTGGCCGCTATAGTTAAAGAGGACCGCCATTAGTAAAAATTAAAATAAAAGCAGAAGGCGTGCTGCGAGGTAGTGGGTGGAATAGGGGGAGAGCATTAAATAAAATAGTGCATACCGACTTATAAAGCAGACCATGTAACAACACCAGTAAGAGGTCCAGTCATTATGGGAGGTAACAAATGCAGACAAGACGGTACTAAGGAGGTACCAACAAGCCTAATAACGACTTGAAAGCCAGCGTTTACGAAGGACAATGACACAAGCCAATTAAAACAAGCATTGGCATAGCCAATAGGTCTCGCCTTTGGGACCTTATAAGTGTTTAGTTATCCAGCACAATATCCTTGGAGCAACAACATCAAGTGTTGCATGGCTAAACACTTATAAGTAGGGTAAGCACACTCCTAGGAGAGGGAGGGTGTCACTCGTTGCACTCAGAAGAGAGAGTCAATTCTCCTTATCCAAAGGTATAGTTCCAAGAACTGAAACCGGTTGTTCAAAATCAATTGAGTTTTATTGTTCAATCAAAAATGTAGAATTGTCATCATTCTATCAATCTCAACTTGTATATCAAGAGTTAAATTATTCATTACTCAAATGCCCAATGCATTTCGGGCCGTTGGAGCCCTTCATCAGGGGCGGCACTGTGGAGGAGACAAGGGAGCAGCACTCAATTATCACGTTTAAAGGTACATACCAAATTAGGCATTACAACCTAAAACATTGTTTGTGCAGCGAGCTGCGGTGCAACGATAAAGTTTTATTAGGAGGAAAAACACACACAAAATCGGTAGCGAAGAACACACGCAGCCAGAAAGCCTTGTGATTAACATCTCTAGCTACCCTCTTACCAAACTTGAAACTACGACTCTACAGAAAGGAACTTCCTTCATTCCCACTTACCATTCAAACGCATTGGAGACTGAAATCAGCCTCTTCAAGTTTCTGCGTGTTCTCAGACTCAAACACTATTTCAACAACATATTGAAATTACCGGACATTCCAAGACAAAACACCTTGTTAGGACTTCGGAACAAAAGCACCTACAATGCACCGATCAGTCATAAAGTACTTGACGCCTTCGGGACAATCGTCTTAAAAGAGTTCCAAAAAATTGGTTACCACCACAAAAATAAATTCAAGAATATCACCAAAAAAGAAGAACAAATTCTTAACACACTTGCTAACAGGTCTGAAATCACCATTCGTCAAGCTGACAAAGGAGGGGCACTAGTAATAATGGATACAACCTTTTACGTTGAAAGTGTGGATGAACATGTTAAGGATACACGAACATATATGCCCGTACCCACTGACCCCACAAATAATTTTTTTGACATTCTCAAAACCATTATCAATACTGCCCTTGAAAATGGTACCATTTCTGAAGAAGATAAAAAATATCTCATCAAAACCAACCCATCTATTCCTTACATTTACATGCTGCCTAAGATCCACAAGCATGCCACAAAACCTCCGTTCAGACCCATTGTCTCTACCATTAACTCACTCCATGAACCTATTGGTAAATATTTGGATAAACATCTTCAGGCTTCAGTACAATCTATGACCACCTACATAAAGGACACAACTGACTTCCTTAACATCTTGGAATCCATTCGTGGATCAATAACCACAGACACCATCTTATGCACAATTGATGTGAAATCACTTTACACCTCCATCCCACATGATAAAGGGATTGAAGCTATTGAATCTTGCTTGATTAACACAGACAAATCCAACGATCTCAAAGTGTTCCTCATGGAACTTATGCATTTCACGCTGTATCACAGTTATTTTGAATGGTCTAACACTTTCTACATTCAATGTTCAGGCACTTCCATGGGAAATTGCGCTGCCCCATCGTACGCAAACCTGTACATGTACAGATTCGAACTGGATAACATCTTAACCAACAATGACTGGATTGAACATTTGATCCTTTATAAAAGGTACATAGACGACATTTTTCTTTTGTGGAATGGTCCTATTCAACAACTAGAATCTCTTATTCTAACACTCAACACCATCGACCAACGAATTGAATTTACTCATCTCATCAATACAGAATCCATAACTTTCTTGGACACTCGAGTTACCATCCAACAAGGCAATCTCACTACCCAAGTGTACACAAAACCCACAGACCGCAATAACCTTCTTCACTTTCACAGTTTTCACCAGCCATCACTCAAAAACCACCTGCCATATTCACAACTACTCCGACTTAAAAGGATTTCTAGCACCAATGATTTGTATGAGTCCAGTAAAAATATGTGTATCTCCAAATTCCAACAACGTAAATACCCGAGTGACATTCTGGAAAAAGCAATACTGAAGACAGACAAAATTTCTCGACAAACACTCCTTCAACCCAAACAAAATTTGTCCACCCCGCAGAGAATGACATTCGTGTCCAAATACTCCACCGAGAGTTTTACCATCAAGAAAACTATACTGAGATACTGGCCCATGTTAAGCACTGAGGCGGACTTCAACAACATCTTCGAAATACCTCCCAGATTCGCGTATCAACGATCACGCAACCTCAAACAAATCCTTTTCAAAACCCGGGAGTCCACCACAAGTTCCTACAAAGGCACTCAACCATGTCTCAATTGCGGCAACTGTAATTGTATTATTAAGGGTTCTACCATCCAACACCCACTACATGGTTACCCCATTAAGCTCAGAGTTACTGCTACCTGCAACAGCCAAAATGTCATTTACCTACTGAAATGCCCATGTGGCCTTGCATACGTGGGCAAAACCGAAAGAAAAATTCGCGTTCGAATAAATGAACACAAGAGCAATATAAGAACGCAACAGGCAAAATCACCCATCGCGACTCATTTTCATGAACATCACCACAACATCTGTCAACTCCGCTTCCTGATTCTTGAACAGGTTCCTATTTTGAAAGGACGAGACAACAACAGATTTCTGTTACAGAGAGAAATCTACTGGATCCATAAACTGAATTCCACCCAGCCTAAGGGTTTAAATGAACGTTATGATCTAGGCTGCTATTTGTAATGTGATCTCCTATATTGAAGAGCTGATGACTGTATATTACATGTACCTCTGGTTTTCACTGCTCATTCACGCTTGTTTGATTATGACCATGTTTCCCTTAATTTACTTTGTTTTTACCCCATCACATTCATTACATTTTTTTTATGCAATTCCTGTACTTTTAGACCGCTTACTCTTTTTCACCACATTTGCACATTTTTTAACGCACTTGACGACCCTTTTCACCCACATCAGCGATATTTCGAACTACAAATCTATTTTCTATGTCTATCCTTGTAGTTCACGCACACGCGCGATTCACTCTCTTTTAAATGGTCACGTCCCTTGACCACCTGATTACGATCTACTAAACTTCACTACTGCCGCAGCACTCGTGAGCGACGTCTTGTCGAGTGATGGGAATTCGACTTTAAAACTCGAACGTAAGTAAACACCTCATGCCCTGAGACCGCTCGATACGCGTATTTCATCTGAACCTCTTTTCACCCCAGCGACCCACGTTTTAAATTCTTCGACCTTTGTAAACTTGCACTCTATCAGCTTTCCCTTTCCGGACATAGCATGTTCGTCACCAATACACTCCGCAAACACGCGTTCCTTAGTTATGAACAGTGTTCGATCTTATTCACTTACGTTAACACACCCGGTGGTTTATAACGGATACCTGTTTTCATTCGAATACGCTCACCAACACCACTTGCTTCTCTTACCTCACAGCTTTTTTTACCCTTCAATTCTAATAAAACTTTATCGTTGCACCGCAGCTCGCTGCACAAACAATGTTTTAGGTTGTAATGCCTAATTTGGTATGTACCTTTAAACGTGATAATTGAGTGCTGCTCCCTTGTCTCCTCCACAGTGCCGCCCCTGATGAAGGGCTCCAACGGCCCGAAATGCATTGGGCATTTGAGTAATGAATAATTTAACTCTTGATATACAAGTTGAGATTGATAGAATGATGACAATTCTACATTTTTGATTGAACAATAAAACTCAATTGATTTTGAACAACCGGTTTCAGTTCTTGGAACTATACCTTTGGATAAGGAGAATTGACTCTCTCTTCTGAGTGCAACGAGTGACACCCTCCCTCTCCTAGGAGTGTGCTTACCCTATTTCATTGGTCCCAACCCAGGGGGACTGACTCGCCTTGCACCTACGACTTGATTAACTGAACTACTTTGTTTAATATACGGAGTGCGCCCATTTCTGTTTTCTTCTCATTAAACACTTATAAGGTCACAAAGGCGAGACCTATTGGCTATGCCAATGCTTGTTCCTTTTGTAACGTATCGTTTGCTACCACTTGTATTTTGTTTGCTCTTGATACTTGCACAATTGTCACTGTTTCCTCATGTAACGTAACGTTTGCTTTTGTAACATGCTCACTTGTAAATTTTCTCCTCATGTATCAGTACTGTTCCTATTGTGAAGCGCCCTGACACCTTCGGGTAAAGTCCGCGCTATATAAAAACGCATTAAAATAAATAAATAAAATAAAAATCCCAGAGCGGCGCCCTATCTTCACCTTTGGAAAAGGACTAGTTCACTGCTTGAGCCAACATAATGCTCATTACTTGATTTGGGAGCCTTTGAAAATCCACTTTTCCGATTTCAGGTTTGCGTGGCTTCTGCTTCTTTGGTCTGTTACAGGAAGAAACTCTGGAAAAACACGATTGCGCAGTTGTGGTGTTTTCCATGTAATTATAGTTTTACCGCACTTACCACTGATTTCACCCTCTGCTGCGTAATTGATAGATTTTAACATTAAAAAGGGTTTCTTTTTTAGCTCAAACAATTCAAAAGTTACCAAAAAAATCCCCACGCGTTGCAGCTCAAAGACAGACACTTTGCAAAAGTTTACGGATCACCTTCCTGCTATCGATTGCTATAGTCAGGAATTAAACTGGTAGTAATGAGGAGAATCCTTTGCCGAAACAGCATTATTATTCCTAATTGACGGACAAGCGGAGAGCTTTTGTTTGAAAAGAAACCTTGCTTATTTAAATATGACTCCAATACGTTGGAAAAAATAATAGCTTCATAGTCAAGCATGCTTTGCTAATTAGTCATGCAGATTAACGTTACACAGCAGACAGTGATCTGAAAATGGTTGCTGTAGCAGCACTAAACAATATCGAAATATCACATTTTACTTCTCTTTTCAAAGTCTGATGTCTTTAATCCAACCTTGCCTTCTTGCGAGATACATATGTAATGTAAAATAGTGTAGTGCAACGCTTGTTTTTCTTAATGAAAAGAGAGGCTGCAGAGGCCTGTAGTGTGGAAACTGAGTAAAACCAAAAGGCCATTCCTAAAACTAACTGGTACATGCAAAATAAAAGAGCTGGATAAGGTGAGTGTGCCGCTCACCATAGGCAGCAACTCATGATAAGCAGCCTTGAGCCTGCTCCAGTGGACACAGCCAAACACAAGCGCTCGCCAGGCAGCCGCGGCACCCGCGCTTTACTTTTAACATTAAAAGTAAAGCGCGGGTGCCGCGATTATACCAAAAGTAAAGTAATAGAAAAAACATCTACAACACGGCCAGATTAAATGAACCATGTTCTGGAAATGCTAGAACACCATCTTCTTTAGTATAGCCAACCCAATTCTGCAACCATATACAGGTATGTAATCCATATTTCGCAACCATGAAGGATGCAGGTGTTTTCGCTGGAGGAAGCAATTCACCCTCTCTTGTCTTAACCTCTTTATCCTTACTAAACCACTTTTTAACTTTTCCAAAGAAGGTTTTCTTCTTTTTCTCTTCTTGATAATACATCTTAGCTAATACTTATTAAACTCTCTACTTTTAAGTCAAAACCCAATTCTCGTTAACGCACCAGTCCTGGAGCGTCTACGTCACTAAGCAGCTCTTCCAATCCCTGCGCGACTCACACTAACGCACCAATCCTAGCGCGAACCCTATTCTGAGTTACTATCCAATCAGTGCGCGAACTTTCTGACGTCAGCAGCCGCTGCAGTCTCTGTCTCCTGTCTCTGTCACTCGTCTACCCCTCCTTTACAAAAACTCTCAGTAGACTTCGTGTGTCAAAATTTCTACAAATCTATTAGTTACAACATAAAAACATCTCCATTGTCTGCTTCGCTAACCACAGAATAGTAAAAGAGTGTCTATTTCTCAAGAGTCAACAACTTTACATACATCTCATAACTGTTTCCTCTAGGACGTATCCAAAAGAGTCTTACAATCAATAAATGTATATGCATTCACGCACATTCATACGAGAAAAATATAGTACATACACACAGAATCCTGCTTCTCGAGAACAGCACAACCTGTCTCTGTACAGAATTATAACTCACAACAACTAAGCAGCTTACCTCTGCCCAGTTCTGCTAACAAGCTCAGAGAATACCTACTACTCCTCCCGCAATAAGCTTTAACGGCAATCCTTACGGATCCCTGGGACTTAAGACCAGAGTTTCACAGATAACCTTTACTATGATTCACACTCCTTATATACTAGAAATGTCTAATAGTAACATACAACAATGTCACCGATTCCGAACCCAGACAATGTGAACGCGCAACTTCTATTGTTACACGTAATTCCTTACAATCCCGTCTTTCCCGAGAGCAGCATATACACCTTCCTCTGCCCTACTACGGAACTGCTTCCAGCTTCCAAATTCCAGAAGCACTACATATAACTCAACATTATGACTCCAACATATAATATTAGTACATATACCAACAACATCAATAAGCCAATATACAAGCAATCTTATCTTATCTTGATCAAGACAACCATCTAACCATCCTCTGCTACCAGAGAAATTGATACAGATCAGGGTACCTAAAATATGCCCACTACCACAGATAGAGTAATTTTACAGTTACACGCACATACATTCATCATACGCTAGGGCCCATTTCACTAACATACGCTCCAATACTCTACCAGCAGCAAACCTGTGGGAAGAAAACTCCTAAAGCACCCTGCATCTGTATCTAGGCGATAGGACCAGTTTAGTGGTTGCCTAACATAATATAAACAATCTATAAACAATAATCAAACATAATTCAATAAATGACAAGTAAAGAAACAACCAACACCATATTTAAAAGTTATATTGCTTTATCTAAAACTAGTCAGAGTAAATCAGAATAAATCATTTCTCATAGTTACCTATTCTAACTAGTGTCAGAACGGGTCAGGACCAGTCTCTCAAAAGTCTTTTCAGGATAAGGTCCTCAGCATCAGTCCTCAGCAACGCAAGTTCACACAGCAAGGCGACGAAAGAAAGTGTGGGGAGAGCCCTCCCTAAGCTAACATTTTATAATGCAAAATACAATGAAAACACACATGAATTCGACAAGTAAAACTGTATCACTGAGCAGAATGAGAAGGAAGGGATGTAACTTTGCAACATCTTGAAATCTCCGCTCAGGAAAAGTCATAATACATAAACCACGGAACAGGAACCAAGAATTTGAAACTATTAAAGTATCCATCTTGTTCACTTCCCTCGGCAAACCGGCTTTAGCACAATGTTCTTTCAGAAGCCCTTTGTTCACCAAGGACAACTCATTTCTTTTGGAGATCCTCCAAACTTGCTGATGTCCTCCCGGAAATTTCCATATAAGGACTACGGTCAGTTGTCTGTAACCGAATTCCAGCAGGGGTCTCCCTTGTCACATCACAGATTTCGCCTGTACCAGAGCTCAGCCAGGCTTCAAATTATTCTCAGTTATTTTCATGAAGGCCTCCATAGGCCACAATAGACCATCTTTAATTAAAGAGACAAAATAAAGATTACTACATCATAATGATTAAACAGTGTTAACCCCACTAACACCCTTATGTGTATGCATTTATCTAGCTTTGCGACATAAAAAAGCATGAATTCAGACAGCATTTTGTGCTCAAAATAAATAGCACACAGCAACATTTAAACATGAAAACTTGCACGTTATTGTGAATACATAAACAGCACACGCATGCTAACCCTCGTGTAACCTCCTCTTGTGTTAGGACAAACAAGTTGATTTAGTGAAACACACTTGCACAAGACTAATAATTAGTTGTTAATTATTAATAATTAATAAAACGCATAGACATGCCAGAGCTTCAAAAACCCCAGAATTTTCTAACAGAAAACTCTGCTCCAGCAATCCCCCCTTTGGTGATTTTATCACCAAATAAACCCAAAAAAAAAAAATTAGTGAAAATTTAGTCCCATTTTAGGAGATATCAGAAATGTCTTTTCCCCTTAGACAACATTACACACCAGTCACTCTTTCATCATCTCTCTTTGTCTCTAGATAAACACTCTCCCTCAATTCTTCTAATTCAATCTCTTCTGGTTCTCTTTTCGAATTTTTCGAATTCTTACTTTTCTTTTCATTTTTCAATTTCTCTTTCCCTCTCCTGTTTTTACAACACACACACATTAATCTCAGTATCAACAAAGCAACAATTATACAAGACAAGGGAAACAATATTCTACCTATAATAGTACTACCTATTTTTGCAATAAAATCCTTAACAGCTATCATCTTATTAGCTAGTTTAGTCCATAAACTCCCAGTTTCAAGTGGTACTAAATCTTCATGCAAATCAGTAATATTTTTGATATAGACCTTCAGGTCTTTACTTTCATCAGGAATGTAAGTGCAACAATGTTGAACTTTCAAAATTCCACAAACTCCACCCTCCTTAGCCAAAAGAATATCAAGGGCAAGTCGATTTTGCATAGACATGGCACGTACGGCACTTAACTCCGTATTTACCAAAAGAAATCCTCCTGCGGTATTTGTCGATAAACGATCAACCACTGTGGACAATTTGCGAATTCCATAAGCATTTAACGAAATTCCCACTGCTGGAATCAAAACCCCAAAAATATCACCCACAATTTCAGACCAAGTTTCTCTCTTAAAACGTTTTAATAGGTTTATATCTTCTACATCACTTATTTTATCTGTATGAAAAATCTTAGGAAAAACCAAACCCACATAACATGTGCCATACCAATGGTCAGGCAACTTGTAATAAGCCTTGTTCCCACACACATAGTACACTCCTGGAAAAATTGTATCTTCTCCACCTCTGAAACCCCAACCAGTCGCAACGAAGTATGTATCATGGCACTCACTAGTCCCCACAAAATATGTATCATATTGGGATTTCCTTCTGGTAATGCATAGTTTACCCTTCTGCGGTGCATCTAGAGCCAAAGTTGGACTAGCCCCATTTCTTAACTCTTTTCCCATTTCAATGTCCCAAATTGTCTCACTCACTTCATATTTCCCTGCTTTCTCATGCATGTTCACTCTCCTTTCCTCTACCATATCCAGGAAAGCTTTCTCCTCTTCTTTCAAACTGCAAGTTAAATTATTCTTAAAAATGTAATCTAATGTTAGTCCTTTTTCTTCAATAAAAATTTCACCAAAAGTGTTAGCTTCTTTAGCTGGATTCAGTTCTTTGTTCATTGGCAAATGCCCAAAAATACTATCTCTGTTAGACATCTTATAATCTATTTTCCCTAACAAATAAAAAACACTACTTAAAATACTACAAGAAATACCATATGTAGCTGGTAAATGGTGATAAGTAACACCCTCTGAAACGGATGCAGGTAACTGCATGCAGACATAGCAATCCCTCACTTCCATTGTCTTCACATATTCATATAACAGTCTAGAAAAAACATTATTAGAAAAATTGTTAATTGACCTATCTTTGTGTATGTAACTATTTCTAATTGGAATTTCTTTTTGTGAATTCTTCTCTATATTAGTCATATTTTCTGTGTCCATCCCAAATTCAACCTTAAAAGTAACTAATAAAACTAAAACACCCCATAGAAGCATTAATATTCCAGTACAACAGCAGCACATCTTGCACCACCTTTTTAAGAAGGCACATCTATTTTTATTATTCTCTATGTTAGCCATTCTGCTTTAACTTCTACTACTCCACTACTGAAATTAGAACTCTTCAAATCTCCAACGTTTATTCCAAACTCTTCAGCTTCTTCAAAGATCTTTCTATTCACTCAGTCCAAGTGAATCCTTTTTTTACTCAGTTTGGATACTCATCGTTTTTCACTCCAATTTCTTCAACATCAAATTGTATCAGATCTCCAACACTCGAATCCTCAGTATCTGACTCTTCTCTGATGTCAGTCAAGAGTACTTTCAGAATTTCACCAGTATTTTCCTCAACCACTTCTCTCAAGACCACTTCCGGATTATCTTGAGTCACTGTTTCTTCTTTTCCTTCTTCAGACAGTGTCACATAAGACCATTCCGGTGATCTGTACTTTTGGTTGGGTCTTTTAACTCTTTTTATTTCTACTGGTTCTTTTGTTCTTCTTGATTCTTCTTCTTCAGCCTTTGAAGTTTGACTTGATACCTCATTCACTTGTTCAGCTCCCGATGTATTTGCTCTTATTATCCTGTATCTCAGTCTTTTCACTCTGTTGTTAGGCCAACGATCTCCTTTCACAACCTTTTTCGGCTTTTCCTTAACATTCCTTTCTCCAATCGAAGTTCTCTTTCTCAGAACTCGACCTTCTGTTTGTTCATTCTCATCATCCGATTCTGTTTCAATTGTCCTTTGCTTTCGTTTCTTAGCAGTTTTCTTTTCTTTCACAGATTCTTTCACCACTATTTGAGACTTCCCTACTTCTGTCCCTCCTCGGGTCTCCGACACGCAATCTTCTTGCTGTCTATTTGTCCCTTTGCCTAGCTCCTCATCAATGTTCCCTACACCTCCTCGGGGGTCTTCCGCAATCTGTCCCTCTCTATCTTCTTCTGACCCTGTTTCTTCAAGAATAATCTCAAGTGGTTCTTCAATTTCCTCCTCTTCCGATTCAGGAGTAGTCTCTGTGTGTTTTCTCTTTTCTTTTCTTTTTCCTCCACTGCTACTCGAAACTTCAGGCTCTTTCACAGAATCAGAATCTGATCTTCCTTCTGATACTCGCAGTGAATCTCTTGAAGCTCTCTCTGCTTCTTTTCTCACTGATTCTGTATCTTCAAGATCTTCACCATCACTGGAATCTGACTCTTCATAATACTCTTCACCAGTTCCCTCTCTCGGACTTGGAATTCTCAGAGTATGACTTGCATGTACCCAGTGTCTTACTCCAGCACACTTTACTGCAGTCGTTGTAGTCAGAATAACTTGTCTCGGCCTTCCCCACCTTGGAATCAAGCAATTTCTTCTTCTGTGCACCTTAATCCTCACCCAGTCTCCTGGACTTAGATCATGGGCTTGCCTCTTCTCAAGTGTGGTAGCTTCTTCTCCAACCTGGTGAAACACAGAATGAACTGCGTCAGCCAGGCCTTTGCAGTAATCCAAAATCATGTCATCAGTTATTGTCATCAATTTGTTCACAGGCACGAATGCATGGCGCATTGCACGTCCCATAATGATTTCATGCGGACTCAATCCTGTAGTTCTGTCTGGAGTAGATCTCATAGTCATCAAGACTAGAGGCAGAACATCTGGCCATTTCATGCCAGTGGCTAAGCACATTTTTCCAATTCTGTTTTTGATTGTGCCATTAATCTGCTCAACCACACCAGAAGCCTCTGGTCGGTATGCACAATGTAGCTTCTGCTGTATTTTTAATGCTTCACAAATCAAACTAATGAGTTCATTTTGAAAGTGTCTACCTCTGTCAGATTCAACTGTAACTGGAAACCCAAACCTAAGAATCAACTCCCTCAACAGTAATTTTGCCACTGTTAATCCATCATTCCTCCTTGTCGGGTAAGCTTCCACCCACCTTGAAAACAAACAGACTACCACTAGGACATACCTCAGTCTGTTCACTTGGGGCATTTCAATGAAATCAATCTGCATTCTTGTGAAAGGACCTCCTTCTCTGCCAATTGTCCCTAAACTCACCACTGTCTTTTTTCCAGTGTTAAATTGCTGACAAATCAAACATCTTTGACAGATGCTTTCCGCAATTGTCCTAAACTTTGCATTGTACCAGGTCTGTTTAAAGGACCTAATCATCGCGTCTCTTCCCAGATGTCCCTGACCATGATACATCCTTGCCATTGACGACAAAATTGAGTTTGGCATCACTGGTCTGCCATCTCTGTAGACCCAAACATGGTCTGTTTCTCTTGGAGCACATCCTGCCTTAACCCAATCTTGTTTCTCTTCTTCTCCTGCCTCATCTTGTAACTGTTTCACTTCATCCCACGTTTCTAGGACATTAGTAAACATCACAGAAGGGAAAGACATTTCTTTCTTTTCTCTTTCCCTGTTAATTGATTGATTTAATTTCGCGCAATACTGTGCCACATCGTTAGCATACCTGTTGCCAACAGTGATAAAATCTTCTCCTGTAACATGTGCTGCACATTTTACAACTGCTAACTCCTTAGGCAGCTGTATCGCCTCAAGCAATTTCCCAATCAGCTCAGCATTCTTTATCGGAGTTCCACTCGATGTCAAGAAACCTCTTTGTAGCCACAGTTGGCCAAAATCATGCACCACTCCAAATCCATACTGACTATCAGTCAACACAGTTGTTCTCAAATCTTTCCCAATCTCACAAGCTCTTGTCAATGCCACTAATTCAGCAACCTGCGCAGATTTTACTCCTTTCAATGGTGATGCTTCCATAACTTCTGAAACTTTGCACACTGCATATGCTGCACATAGCACACCATTATCATTTCTCAGGCATGATCCATCCACAAACACATGATCATTCTCAGGCAAGGGAACATCCTTGATATCTGGTCTTGGTTTCGTACAGTACTCAAGCACATCCAAACAATCATGATCATTTTCCATCTTTATACCCACATTCTCAATATCCGGCAAAAGTGTCGCTGGATTCACATTCGTACATCTCTCAAGAGTCACATTTGATGCTCCCAGAATCACCTTTTCATACTTAGTCAACCGACTATTTGACATATGCTGAGTTCTGCTTCTTGTCAAAAGAATTGCCACATTGTGAGGTACTAATACCCTTACAGGATACCCCATTATGATTCCCTCACTCTGTTCCAGGCTTCTGCATGTTGCAGCCACAGATTTTAGACAACCTGGTAAACCCACAGCTACAGGGTCAAGTGTCGATGAGAAGTACGCAATAGGCCTTCTCAATTGTCCATGTTTCTGGATTAACACTGAAAGTGCACATCCATTTCTCTCACTGCAGTACAGTTCAAACTCTTTTTCATAGTCTGGCATACCCAGAGCTGGAGCTTCACACATTTTTGTTTTGAGCTCTTCAAATGCTGCCAATTGTTCTGCATCTAGATCCAATGGATCTATCATGTCACTTTTTGTCAATTTAATCAATGGCTTTGCTATCAGGGAAAAATTAATTATCCACTGACGACAATATCCCACCATACCCAGGAACATTCTCACTTCTCTCTGGGTTTTTGGAGCTTTCATTTCTCTGATTATTTTAATCCTGTCAGTAGTCACTTTTCTCAGACCTTTCTCAATATTATGTCCAAGATAATGCACCTCTTTCTTGCAAAATTGTAATTTGGCTGGGGATACCTTTAACCCTCCATCTGCCAGATGATTCAGTAAAGCTATGGTATCCACTTCACAAGCTTCACGTGTCTTTGATGCCACCAGTAGGTCATCAATGTACTGTACTAGCACTGAGCTTTCAGGCATGATCAAACTTTCCAACGATCTTTTCAATAACTGATTGAATATCGAAGGACTCTCCGTATACCCCTGTGGGATACGACACCATGCTAAAATGCGCTGGCCAAACCTAAATGCAAAAATTGGCTGGCTGTCATGATGCAATGGAATTGAAAAGAATGCATGACACAAATCAATCACTGTATACCACTCAGCATCATGTGGAATTTGATACAGAATCACCGATGGATTCGGCACGATAGGACAACATGCCACCACAATCTTATTAACCTTTCTCAGGTCCTGCACGATCCTGAACTTGCCATTATGCTTTTTCAGCCTCATTATCGGCGAATTACACGGGCTACTCAATAGTTCTCTCAGGACTCCTTGCTGAATCATTTTCTCAATTATAGGAGTTATCCCTTCAATTATCTCTGGTGTCATTTTGTACTGAGGAATGTTAGGATATGCAATTCCCTCTTTCACTGCAATTTTCACTGGATCTACATTATTCATCAATCCCACATCCTCTCCTGTAAAATCCCAAACTGCTCTTTTCACTGTGTCTCTCAGCACTTGAGGCAGATCCTCCCGATTGAACACTGGAAATGTACCAATTAATTCATTTTCTCTATTTTCTAGAGTCATGCGGTAGAAAACATCATCATCTGGTGTCTCAAAAGCTATTCCATCTGGTGTACAGAAAATTGTGCAGTTCATCTTGCATAATAAATCCCTACCTAACAGGTTCACTGGGCTTGTGTCACAGACAATAAATCTGTGCATGTCTGAAAATTTCCCTATCTGTACTTTCACTGGTTCAGTAAGACGTGTTCTGATTTGTGTATTAGCTACACCAACTACTTGGATTGCTTCATCCGAGAGAGGAAGATTTCTAACATCTGTTGACCTGACAGTTGATCTTGTCGCACCCGTGTCTACTAAAAAAGTAACACCCTCTTCATTAATTTTCCCATCCACAAATGGTCCTGCCTGGTCTATTTCTAGAGTTGCACCAAGTATGCACTCTTCTTCCTCTCCTCGGCACCGTCAATAATCACCTTCAGACTCACTCCCTTCACTCTTTAACAAGTACTGTTGTACCTTGTTAGTACGTCTTGGTTTGTTTACCTGCTCATCATTGAAGAATCCCGAATCCTGACTGTACTTTTGTACCCCTCTATTCTGCGGTAAAGGTGGTTTTGGCTCTTGACTCTGCTGCTGTCTCACAACTTTCTGCTGTTGTTGCTGTTGCTGCTGGTTATTCCCTTCATTCTGCACCTGTTGATTTAAGGATTTACCCTCATTTAATGGTGGATTAGGACATTCCGACCTCCAATGTCCCAGTTGGCCACAGTTGTGACACGGGAACTTTTTCTTTGCTTCCTCAAGACTTCCTCTTCCTTTACCTGCAAATCTTGGTCTATTTCCTGTATTATTTCCTGGATTATTTGCCTGCTCCACCAACTGTGCTTCCTGTCTTTCTGCAACTTTCACCTGTGCCCACATTGCTTTTTCCTTCAGCTTTCTTTGTTTTGCTTCAATTTCATCAGTGAAATATTTTGCATGTCTCAGAATCTCATCTACTTTCTTACTCTGCCAATCCACTGTGTGTTCACGAATTCTCTCACTAATTTCAGGTCTTAGACCATATACAAATCTGTATACAAAATGACTCAAATCTTTGTCACCCAGATGTTCATCTCCACTGAATTGTTTAAAAGCCAGTATCAGCCTTTCGTAAAAAGCATGAACTGATTCTTTTGCTTCCTGTTGTGTTCGATCTATTTTAACCCAGTCTGTCTCTTTTGGAGGAACTTTACTCTTCAGGTATACCATCACCTGATCGTACTTCCTCATTACTTCCGGATCTGGTGCCCCTGTTCTTGGATCTCTTGGATATTCCTCACTAGGCCAACTCACAACTATTTTACACTCTGTCCACAAGTCTGCTGGAACAATTATATCAAACAGACTATTCAGGTCAACCCACAGCACTTTTGACAATTTCACAAACCTATCTACCTGCCTATACCACTCGACGGGCTTTTCTCTCAATCGAGGGAAATCATTCGTAAATGATAAAATATCCTGTCTGGTCCATGGAACATGTACATATCCTCCTCCAGGTATTTCTCTCATGGGAAACTGCTCCACTGGTTTCTCTTTTTCTCTCACTGGAAATGCTGAGTAAGTTGTTCTATCTTCACATTCATCCCTTTTCTTATACCACCTATCCTTCCACTTTTCCACATCACCCCATCTACGCAATAATGCCACCATTTCTTTAATTTGTCCTGTTCTACCAGAATTATTCAAATTCTCTATGTCCTTCTCTGTGAAATCCATCCTGTACGTTTTCTGTAAAGCCTTTACTTTATCAATGTCAACTCCTTGCTCATTTGCTATCGCTCTCAGTCTATCATGTGTATTTCTTGCCCTCCATGTTATGCTCTTGCACATGAACAATAATTCACCATCATGATGACTTTTCAGGATTTCTGTCGGAACTGTTCCTGTCACAAGCTCTTCTAATTCTATACGTAATTTAACCACATCAACAACTTGTGAATCTTTATCCTTTTTCTGAAGAACCTTCATCCAGTCATTTAGGTCGTCAACTGTTATTTCCGCAGTTTTTCTCGCTGAAACTATTTTTTTCTGCGGTTCTAAAATTGGCATCCCTAAACTACTAGAATCACTAATATCCATGAATTCACTACCTGTGTCATGTCTTGTTTGTCTCAGGTCATTTCTCCCTGTTCTTTTACCTGAATCTCCTGAAGGACCAGCTGAATTATTTGCAATATATGGAACTACCAGCCCATTTTCACCTGCTCTCTGTCCGTCAAGTATAGGAATTACCGGACCTATAGTAACAGGCACTGTAACAGCTTCCATATTCATCGTTAACTCTCTAATTTTCTCAGTCAGTTCTGTTGTCGTCTTTGCTAATTGTCTGGCATTTCTGGCATTTTCCTCTCTGAAAGAACTATTATTTCTTGATTCAGGTGTCATTTTTTCTTTCTCAGCTGTATCTCTTATCGGAGATACAACTGGTGTACTCTCTTCCGATTCTGATCTATACGGAGGTGGTCTCTTGTACATCATATCATTCAAGACCTCATCCTCGTACTCTCCATATCTTCTCCTATCTGTTTCAGAAACCCTTTCTTCTGAAGGAGCCGAAGCTTCAACTGTTCTCATAGGATATAATCCTTCTGACATGGTAGCATCTCGCCATCTTTTCATTCGATCCTGATGTGTCTCACGATCATGTCTCCTCCCAAACATATACCTGTAGTACCCTCCAGACCTCTGCTTTTCTCGGTCATGAACTTCCTCTTCCCATTCCACTAAAGCCTCAAACTGTGTAGGTCTCGGCTTCGGATCTAAGCATAACATCTTTTCCCGTAAATTTCTCAACACGGCCAGATTAAATGAACCATGTTCTGGGAATGCTAAAACACCATCTTCTTTAGTATACCTGACCCAATTCTGCAACCATATACAGGTATGTAATCCATATTTCGCAACCATGAAGGATGCAGGTGTCTTCGCTGGAGGTAGCAACTCACCCTCTCTTGTCTTAACCTCTTTATCCTTGCTAAACCACTTCTTAACCTTTCCAAAGAAGGTTTTCTTCTTTTTCTCTTCTTGGTAATACATTTTAACGCTTACCAAACTCTCTACTCTTTCCGTATGGAGCGTCTACGTCACTGAACAGTTCTTCCAATCCCTGCGCGACTCACACTAACGCACCAATCTTAGCGCGAACCCTATTCTGAGTTACTATCCAATCAGTGCGCGAACTTTCTGACGTCAGCAGCCGCTGCAGTCTCTGTCTCCTGTCTCTGTCACTCGTCTACCCCTCCTTTACAAAAACTCTCAGTAGACTTCGTGTGTCAAAATTTCTACAAATCTATTAGTTACAACATAAAAACATCTCCATTGTCTGCTTCGCTAACCACAGAATAGTAAAAGAGTGTCTATTTCTCAAGAGTCAACAACTTTACATACATCTCATAACTGTTTCCTCTAGGACGTATCCAAAAGAGTCTTACAATCAATAAATGTATATGCATTCACGCACATTCATACGAGAAAAATATAGTACATACACACAGAATCCTGCTTCTCGAGAACAGCACAACCTGTCTCTGTACAGAATTATAACTCACAACAACTAAGCAGCTTACCTCTGCCCAGTTCTGCTAACAAGCTCAGAGAATACCTACTACTCCTCCCGCAATAAGCTTTAACGGCAATCCTTACGGATCCCTGGGACTTAAGACCAGAGTTTCACAGATAACCTTTACTATGATTCACACTCCTTATATACTAGAAATGTCTAATAGTAACATACAACAATGTCACCGATTCCGAACCCAGACAATGTGAACGCGCAACTTCTATTGTTACACGTAATTCCTTACAATCCCGTCTTTCCCGAGAGCAGCATATACACCTTCCTCTGCCCTACTACGGAACTGCTTCCAGCTTCCAAATTCCAGAAGCACTACATATAACTCAACATTATGACTCCAACATATAATATTAGTACATATACCAACAACATCAATAAGCCAATATACAAGCAATCTTATCTTATCTTGATCAAGACAACCATCTAACCATCCTCTGCTACCAGAGAAATTGATACAGATCAGGGTACCTAAAATATGCCCACTACCACAGATAGAGTAATTTTACAGTTACACGCACATACATTCATCATACGCTAGGGCCCATTTCACTAACATACGCTCCAATACTCTACCAGCAGCAAACCTGTGGGAAGAAAACTCCTAAAGCACCCTGCATCTGTATCTAGGCGATAGGACCAGTTTAGTGGTTGCCTAACATAATATAAACAATCTATAAACAATAATCAAACATAATTCAATAAATGACAAGTAAAGAAACAACCAACACCATATTTAAAAGTTATATTGCTTTATCTAAAACTAGTCAGAGTAAATCAGAATAAATCATTTCTCATAGTTACCTATTCTAACTAGTGTCAGAACGGGTCAGGACCAGTCTCTCAAAAGTCTTTTCAGGATAAGGTCCTCAGCATCAGTCCTCAGCAACGCAAGTTCACACAGCAAGGCGACGAAAGAAAGTGTGGGGAGAGCCCTCCCTAAGCTAACATTTTATAATGCAAAATACAATGAAAACACACATGAATTCGACAAGTAAAACTGTATCACTGAGCAGAATGAGAAGGAAGGGATGTAACTTTGCAACATCTTGAAATCTCCGCTCAGGAAAAGTCATAATACATAAACCACGGAACAGGAACCAAGAATTTGAAACTATTAAAGTATCCATCTTGTTCACTTCCCTCGGCAAACCGGCTTTAGCACAATGTTCTTTCAGAAGCCCTTTGTTCACCAAGGACAACTCATTTCTTTTGGAGATCCTCCAAACTTGCTGATGTCCTCCCGGAAATTTCCATATAAGGACTACGGTCAGTTGTCTGTAACCGAATTCCAGCAGGGGTCTCCCTTGTCACATCACAGATTTCGCCTGTACCAGAGCTCAGCCAGGCTTCAAATTATTCTCAGTTATTTTCATGAAGGCCTCCATAGGCCACAATAGACCATCTTTAATTAAAGAGACAAAATAAAGATTACTACATCATAATGATTAAACAGTGTTAACCCCACTAACACCCTTATGTGTATGCATTTATCTAGCTTTGCGACATAAAAAAGCATTAATTCAGACAGCATTTTGTGCTCAAAATAAATAGCACACAGCAACATTTAAACATGAAAACTTGCACGTTATTGTGAATACATAAACAGCACACGCATGCTAACCCTCGTGTAACCTCCTCTTGTGTTAGGACAAACAAGTTGATTTAGTGAAACACACTTGCACAAGACTAATAATTAGTTGTTAATTATTAATAATTAATAAAACGCATAGACATGCCAGAGCTTCAAAAACCCCAGAATTTTCTAACAGAAAACTCTGCTCCAGCAGTAGCATAGGATGGTTTTCATTTAGCATAAGTAGCACTTATTACAGAAGAAGTTGGAGACCCCTGGCTTTGACTGTTTCGCTGTCGTTAGTAGAGAGAGCTAGTGCCAAGCATCCTTGAGAGCATGTTCTCTGTGGATGCTACATTATGGAGCATTTATGAAGCTGACCTTCACCAAGCATTTGGCCTCTTGGAAGATTTCGGTACAGAAAAGTCCACACAAGCCCATACTTTTTGCCCCATACCTACAGACAAAAATTGCCCCATCTCATTCTACTTGCCCATTTCAATCCAGTGAAGGCGCATACATCCTGGTTGCGGTTCATATGACACCATCTGGGGTGCAAGGATTTCTAGAACCCCAGGTAAAACTATATTAGATGTTGTGGATACCTCTCTCCCTCCTGCCATCCGTTTGTAGCTATCTGGCGCCCTATTTTGTCTTCTTGCCGTGGTGCGATAAGGATCCTGCCTCCCTTCAGCTTAATTTAACAGCCGCCTTCCATGTTCCCCCTTATGGAGAGCCACACCACTGCTGCAATCTGCTCCTCCTGCTCCGTATAAATACACTTTATAAATGTTATTTTATAAGGTTCTGACAGTGGACTGTTTATCATCAGCCTTTTTTTCCTTCGCGCACATGGCCCTTCAAACATGGGACAAAACACTAGATGAACCCTCTGCTCCCAAGGAGCATTAGACATGGGCAAAGTATCAAGATGCAGTTCTCACAACTAAACAGTCAGTACCAGACTTGGTCATGGCAATGGGACATTGGACTCCAGATGTTACCTGGCGAACTGGACACAAACTTCCAGATGTGACATTAAGTGCTGCTAGATGTAGACACAGGACTCCAGATGTGGCCTCCAGGATTGGTCAGAATATTTCATATGTGCTGACTGTGAGAACTGGCAGCAGTGATTCACATGTCGCCTTCACAGCTGAACCAATTTCCCAGTCTTGGCCTCAAATACTGGGTGGTGAATTTCAGATGTGGCCACCAGGATTGTAACCAGTCTTCCGGATCCGAACCCTGGCTCTGCACACTGTCCCACAGATATCACTTCCACAACTGGGCACAACCCTATTGACGGGGCCACCAGACCTTGCCATAGTTCTCCAGTAGCGTCCTTCGGAGCTGTAACAACAGTGCAGGCATGAACCCCAGAAACGGACACACGATACAATATGGGGTTTCCAGATACTGACATCATATCCCACTCTTGGAGTTCATTCCTTAACAAAGTACTCCAGAAAAGGCCTCAATTGTAATTCCTACACTGGTAACACGTCCTGCCTTTTCCTGCTGGCCATAATGTTTCACATTTCAGTTCAGTTCCATACATGCCCCTAAACTAGATCTACACCAGTACCACTGCAACTGAGCGCTTTATGTGTGGGTATATCAGATTTACACATCTAGTAATGAGCTGGTCATGGATGGTGTAGTAACGTGTGGAAGTCAGAGGATGCTTACATCAGAGCAAGCACAAGGAGATGATGGACGGAGCACTGCAACTTTTCAGACACTCACCCCCAGTCACAGATCTGGGTTGAATCCATTGTCGTTCTTTAGCTCACTTCACCACCCCAGTTCAGACACAGCTATATGCAAATCGGTCTTGACCCTGTGCCTCATGGGAACAGTTCAGCCGAACTGCCAAGCCATGTCTTCTCTGGACAGGAAACAAGCATCCTGGGACCAGTTTCGGGCTAACAGCCCTCATCAGCCAGCCTAGCTTGAATCCAGTGGCAAAGTGAGCAAGGGACCCACGTCTGGGCATACCCTGCCAACTTAGGGCAAACAAAGCAAACACAAGGAGATGATGGACAGAGCACTGAAACTTTTCAGACGCTCACCCCCAGTCACAGATCTGGGTTGAATCCATCATTGTTCTTTAGCTCACTTGTGTTTGCGGTGCTTACATCAGAGTCACTCCTTTCATTTACAGCAGTAAGATTGACTCTCAAATCTACTTTCCCCTGCTTCATCTTTGCTTCTAGGTTCTGCGCTGGTCCTTCCAAGCGAATGGTGTCGCAATATCAGACCTGCCACCTCACACGGTGCCACTATGTGTCACACAATATTTGCTTCCTTCACGTGGTCACCACGAGAAGAGCCGTTGTCACATGGTGGAAGGGAAGGTGACCTGGAAGACGCAGGGTTTCCTGCTCATATTTGGAGGATTGAAGCAGCTATTGTCCATTAAGGGGTGTGAATACACAGTACCACACCATATCTTCTCCCTTCACATGGTCACCATGAGAAGAGCCGTTATCACATGGTGGAAGGGAGGGTGAGCTGGAAACCTCTGCACTGAGAGGGCTCCAAGCTCATCTTTCAATGATCTAAGCAGCCGATGTCCATTAAGGGGTGTGAATACACATCAGGACTTTGGCGGCAGCCAGGGCAATTCTTAGTTAGAGGTGGAGAAGGACTGGTTGGGGCAGGGGTAGAGGTGCCTCTGATACAGTTCCCGGCATGCAGCCTCACCCCCTACAAGTCCCCACTCCCTCCTATACTGTGAACTTTTTTTAAGCTGCCAGGTCTGCGAAATTGAAGTTTTAATATCAACATCCATATGCATTGACTCTGCAATACTGACTAATATATCTTCAAGGTAAGTGGATGTTGATTTAGAATAGTAGATATATTTTTTATTTTTTTTATTTTACGGAGTTTTATATAGCGCGAACTTGACCCGAAGGTATCGGGTATCAGAGCGCTTTACATTGCACCAGTTTTGTTACAGATCGACACATTCATTGTTATTAGGCATACGGTGATTAAGTGATTTGCCCAGAATCACAGGATGTTCAGCGTCATTGCCGAGACTCAAACCCAGTCCCCCAGATACGATGTGGACCGCCCTAGCCGTTATACCGATGCCCCACCAAGACCCAACTTTACATATGCATAAGAGTCGCTCCCTTCTACCACCTGAAGTCCTGTCTGTTCCACACGGACTCGACGTAGTATCCTCGTGCATCCTTTTTTTCTTGAAACTTCATGTTGCCATACATGTCTGCAAGGTTTGTTGAGGAAGAAATCACCATTTTGAAAAGAATGATGTACGTAGCAAAGAACCACGGTCAGACTAGAAACACAATTACATTAAAAAAGAAAATACTATACAGATTGGTATTACTAGTGACTATCTACCTATCAATATATTTACCTGGGACTCTAGGGGACCCTAGGAGTGCATGGGTGGGTGAATAAAGATTAGATAAGGCCATTTACCAGCTTAGGTATGACTTTACAATTAATTCAAACGTGGTAATAGCAGGAATAGAGTGCAGGTCAGTGGTAGTCTTTTCCAGAGAGGAGGACTAAATAAGAGGAAAGAGAAAAATCAAGAGGCAGCACTGGCCGGTTTAGTGGAGGTAGTGCAGTAGCTGTGTCTGCTTTCCATTCATGATAGGTAGCTGAGAAATCGACCACATAGTACTTAAACACCTATTTCTTTGCTCGTTTCTAGACAATTGTGTAGCAACAGTAGAATGTATGGCTGTATAGGTTAGAAATAGATCTTATGGCAAAGTTTACTGCTTTGTCTAGTGGTGGGAATGAGTATTAAAGTAAGCCGACAAGCTGATTGGAGGGAGGTCTGGCTGGCTCCCAGCATGTTGACAAAGTCTACACGCCTCCGGCTGATTCAATTAAATTACCTTTACACAACGTACCTCACTCACCCCAATGCACTTACACCATGCTGGCGGGATTCCCCAACCTGCCTGTTTCCACTGTTCTGCAGCTCTATCTGACTTTTATCATGTGGTCTGGGCCTGCCCGGTTATCTCTCATATTGGCAGCGAATACGAAGTGAGCTTTTGGAGGTCTTTGTGCAGGACCTTGGCCTAACCACCAGGGTGGCTCCTGCTTGGCATGGTTGATGAGATTGGTAGCTCCCGTGCTGACTGTACACTCGTGGGTGTTGCCACATTGGTTGCTAAAAGGGACATTGGCCGGAGATGGAACTCCCCCAGCGCCTATCCCTAGTGTAATGGAGAGCAGGAGTGGACTGGGGCGCTCAGCTGGAAAAGCCTATTTAAACTGGGCAACGCTATCCATGGAAGCATGATAGGATATGGGTGACGTGAGAGGCACACTATGGTATGGGGATGTGATTTGTCAAATGGTTGGTTATAATGTGAAGGTGATTGTACTTTACTTGGTGGATTCCAAAAACAAATACATATTTTGTTATAAAAAAAAAGTACACTGACAAGTAGGCTTTTGCACTTGCCTTACTTGCTTCTCAAGTTAAGTGCAGAGAGTAGTGCTTTGGCTGTGTGGAAGGAAATGTGGCTCAGGATTTTGCAAATATTGAGTACTTGGTATTTGTCAGCAGTCACTGTGCATGTGCTCAAGGATTTGGACTGAAAGGTACACAAAGATGTTTAACAGAAGGTATAAGGGTGAGAGTTTCTGGCCGAAATAGAATAAGCAGAGGAAGATGCTTGAGTTAAAACTTTTTAAGGAAAGTAATTTTTTCTGTCATAGAACAGATTAGCACAACTGTATTACAGGTTTACACCTATGCCAGTGTGGAAAGGTGTTGAGGAAAGGATCCATGAATGAAGAAGCCAGTTGTAGTAACATAGACATTACTTTTATTTCAGGAGAAAATAACCCACGGCAGAGGAAGTGTCCAGATGCTTCAAGGAACTGGCAAGAAATGACCCTTGAAGTTCTGAGAACCATACTACACGTTCCATCAGAACATGGAATGACCATCAAACAAACACAGATGTATTTAAAACACCAAATAAAGAGAACTGACAGAAAATTACAGAATGAGTAGAATCAAAACCACATTAATGATACAGCTCAGACAGACAGCCAGTGTTTCGGCCCCTTCCATATTGTACAATGGCCCTCATCAGGACTAATCACCTGTGACCGCAGAGGTGTATGTTAGAGCTAATTTAACACTGTTGCCCTTGGTGCCTAGGGGAGTAAGAGGGGTCATGTTTTCCAACATAACTGACAACACTATTTTCCAGTATTTATTTTTAAAGCTCTTTTGTGTCTTGGGCCAGGATTTTAATTGTATTTGCTAGGTGCTATATATCTCAATAGGGTTTAGCGTGGGAAGAATTGTTAGTTCTAGAGGTCTCTTTTGAAGTTTAGAGCTTATCAGAAAAGAGTAAAACTTTACCTTTGAAACTTGATGAACCTCTACTGGCTTGGGAAGATAATTTAAACAAGCATTTGCAATGCAATAGGTCTCGCATTTACGCGAGTTTAAGCTATTGGCATTGTAAATGATAATGCCTTTTATTTACATTATAAAACCAAAAACATAAATAATTCATTGTCATTTATAATAGGTAAAACTTACGTAAATGCAAGACCTATTACACTGCAAACGCTTGTTGATCATTGCTTATGTGAAGGCATGACAACCGCAGTGATGCTGGATTCCCACAGTCGTGTGTAGCTCCCCTCAATTCCCCCTCTCCTTTTTTTCCCCCTTACTTTCTAAAGTAATAAATCAGACTTGAAGTGGTTACTTTTTGTATATGTATTCTTATGGTAGACCTGTGAGGCTTTGGTTCGGAGGGGAAAATAATTGAAAGTGAGTGGGGGGAAAAATAATTACAATTGAGAGGGAAAAGTTGATTGAAATTGTCTGAAAAGACCGTAGGTGTATGAAGTTAGTGGTGTTTCACAAACCATAGCTGACTGGTTGGGTATGAATGAGATTATGTCCTGTGTCCCTTATTAAGCAGTTTGCACACTGGGACCGGGCGGTTCATAATCCTCACACTGCAAAATCTTGTTAAGTAGTCGCGCTGGTCAGAGAAGCCTCTGGGGGATGAGGGCACAATGAAGGAAGGAAGAAAAAGCCATCCGTTCCCAACAAAGAGTCTGAAATCAAACGGTGGTTCATGTCTTAGTTACTGGCAGAATTTGTTTGTTGGCCATATAGCATGGCAAATAGATGCACCACTTCAGAAGCAGAAACAAGCATTGGCATAGCCAATAGGTCTCATCTTTGGGACCATATAAGTGGTTAGCCATGCAGCACACAAGTAGGTACTATAAGTAGGTATTTTATACAAAAAAAAATAGGTAAAATTAAAAGGCCCTGGCTAATGACAGACCTAAAAAAAAGACACAAAAAATGCAATCTGTTAAACGACTGAAAGAACTCACCTCCCCAAAAAAAACCACATGTGCGAGAAAAGTTATCCCTCCCTACCAGACACCACAAAAACCAAGAAAAGAAGTTGGGCTGATGAAGCAGGGGCATTGCTAGTGTACGAATGGCAAGTCGACTATCTACAAGATTATAAATAGCCAAAACTTGACGCCTCACTCCATTCATTTTGCTTTCCCTCCAGTTCTTCTTTTTTTATCCTAAGGATAATTCCAGCTGCATGTGAATCTTTGATAAAAACAATATAAACTCATTTTGATTTGTTCTTGTGTCCGCTGTCTATTTATAAACCGCGTAGCTTCTTCAGATATGCCCCTAATACTGACCTTGCCTTTAATTCTGTCATGTAAGGAGAACTGTAATCACTCCCCAAAATCTGCCTCTTTGCCAGCTAGTCACCCTAAAACTGTGTCATTCTCATCTAAGGCTACCATGTGGCTGTTTCCCCCCCCCCCCACCCCCCCCCCCGAGCATGAACAGTATTTGAATGCCCTGGACCATACAAAAAGCAGAAACTTCATCCATAGGAAGTTTTTTTGTCTCGTATCAGTGAATACCTAGAATACCAAATATAAAAAGACAGGAATTTAAAATGTTCTCTGAAACTGTCTTAATGATCCATGGCTGATCTTTAACATTAAAATAAAAGGTCTTAAAAACTTCCTAACAACATAGTGCTAGCTGTAGCTGGTGAACCAGTGGTGAAGTATACTAAATGAGGACCGTAAAAGAAGGGAGAGTTAATCAGTCGAAAAGTGGGGATGATGTTTTGGTAAATGTGAAAGTGCAGTAAGTACCTGAAACATTAATTAGGCAAGGACCGTGAAAAAACACGACGAGTGAAGGAAGGCAGAAGGCGTGATGCTTGAGAGGACGAGTTTGGCGTGAGGAGTGAGAAACTTGCCGTCTAACGTGGGGGCTGGATTCGTGAAACATACCAAGGGGTTACGAAGCAGAGGCCAGATTGCAATAATAAAGCAAGGACTGTGAAAATAACAGCGAGTGAAGGAAGGGCGTGATGCTTTAGAGGACGAGTGAGAAACTTGCCGTCTAACGTGGGGGCTGGATAAGTAAGACTTACCAAGTGATTAAGAAGGCGAGGCCAGGATGAGGCTTATACTTCCTAGAGAATTTGGAAACGCCGCCAGGGGATCGGTGCTTGTAGGAGCCTAGGTAAATACGAGACAGATAAATACGGTGTAGCATGTGGAATGGAACAAGTGAGGAGGTGCTGGGATGAAAGGCTTACCGTGATCAAATAGAAAAGCTCATACGGGCTCTTCTCGTAATATAAATACAGAGCCTCCAGGAGCGTAGGTAATATTTTTTGGGAATAAACTTTTTATTATATTCGCTGTCAAGGCACAAACAAATCAGGTATTGTATCCAAATAATTACGAGCATTACATTCATACTTTTTGATGTTACGATAATTGGCGCAAGAGTCTTACATATGTCCCAACACATGATAACCTTCCACGTATTACATTTCTAACTCCCCCGTTTTCATTGTCCGATTCTCCCTCCGCCCTTATGTCTGGTGGTTCACAGATGTATCCCCTGTACTTATTCCAAGCCCCCCAGACCCTGCTCCATTTCTTTGGGCAGCCTCGATTGATAAATACTGCTCTTTCAGCCACCATGGCAGCATCAAGATCCCCACACCAGGCGGTAAGCGACGGTGACTCTCTCGCACCCCATTTTTGCACGATGTTGCGCTTCGCCACCATTATCCCCATTGTTGCCCATTCCTGTGCTGGGCGTGAAAGATCGTTCAGCTCCCACACATTTAGTACACATCTCCTAGGCTTGGGAGCCAACGATACCTCCACCGTCTGTGATATGGTCCTCATCACTTTCACCCAGTATTCCATTATCCTGGGGCATTCCCACATAGTATGAAAGAAAGTACCTTCCTCCCCACATCGCCTCAAGCAGTACGGGTGTGGTGCTGACCCTATTTTGTGAAGGGTGTATCTTGTGTAATAGGTTCTATGTAAAATTTTGAGTTGCACTAGTTTAAGTCTTTACGGTATCCCCACCTCCCGTGGGGAGGCCAACACTTCACGCCATTCGGAGTCTTCGAAATCGCCCACATCTCGGGACCATTTTTCACTGAGGGCCACGTGCGGGTCCGGTAAATTGTTCACTAACCTTCCCTTACTAACCTGTGAGGGAAGTAGCCCGCTTAGACATGCAGCCTGTCAATAACCTATCCTCCAGAGGGGTAGCCTCAGGAACCTCTGTGCCGGGTGGTAGGGCTGCCTGCAACGCATGCCTTATCTGCAGGTATCGAAAGCTTTCAGAGGGCGCCAGGTCGTATTGCGCCTGAAGGTGTTCAAACGTAGTCACTCCCCCCTTATGCCACATATCGCCCACTGTTGATATTCCAATTGCGTCCCACTTGTCAAAGCCCTTGCATTGCCGCAATCCACCGAGCCGCTGCGTTACCCACAAAGGGGTAAGTTGGGTTATCGTTCCCTTCCATCCCAATTTAGCATGTGCTTCATGCCATATGCTAACAGTCTGCCTTGTGGGTCCGAGTATCACTGGTGTGCGCTTCTTGTTATAAAGTGCGGACATCATGCTTTCAAGCCCATGTCTATCTGCCTTGAAAGCGGGATTCGCTTGTGGAGCGTGGATCCACCGATTGATTACTTTCATGTGGGCCGCCCAGTAATACAACTGTATGTCGGGCAGCGCGATGCCTCCGTCGTACCACCCTTTAGTGAGTTTGCGCTGTGCTATGCGTGCTGGATTGTTCCCCCACAACAGCCCGGAGACCTGAGCCGCAATGTTTTTAAGGTAAGTGGGCGGCACTGAGAACAGCGTATTTTCGAGTGCATACAAGAATCGAGGCAGTGCCATCATTTTGAAAAGTGCTGCCTTCCCCAACAGTGTTAGGGGGAGTGTCCCCCAATGGGTGGCATCTTTTTTTAAACGTTCCAGGGGAGGCATGAGATTTTTTTTTTTTTGTAATTCGTCCGGGTCCGCCGTGATGTAGATACCTAGATACTGGAACGCATCCACCGAGATCCGCAGTGGGCAGCCCTCTGGAAGCTGCAGCGGTGGGCCCTGGAGCACAAAAAGTATCACTTGGACCAATTTATAGTGTAGCCCGATGCCCGACCAAACTGGTCACATATATTTAGGAGTACCAGAATGGAACGTCATCCGCATGCAGCGATATGCGGTCTTCCCAGTCTGCCATCCAGCGCAGGCCTCGGATCAAGGGCTCCTACCTGATCCATGCCGCCAGTGGTTCTAGTACCAGCGCAAACAACGGCGACAGCTGGCAGCCCTGATGCGTGCCTCGGGACAGTGGGAAGTCATTGAATATATGGCCATTAGCCGCTACGTGGGCCAGCGGTTTTGTGTAGAGGAGGCGTACTCATGCACAGAACTTTGGGCCGAAGCCCAAATGTGCCAGTACCGCGAACAAGAAGGGCCATTCCACCATATCGAACGCCATACGGGCGTCCAATGACAGGATGACTGCTGGCTCTTGAAGATAAACATAGGTATGATTAAACTGGAGGGAGATTTAGGATAGTTTTGAGGGCGAAAGCCCGAGGAGGGTGCCTAAACAGTGAGGAGTGAAGGAGGTGCTGGAAAGTAAGAAGGGAAGGGAACAAAAAAAATTAAAGCAAAATATAGACAAGGAGGAAATGAAGGTAAAAAGAATAGTGTGAAGATAACGACAGTGGAAGAGAGAAAAAAACACGGAGGAACTAAAGGAGGAAAATGATAAAATGAAAAGATAAGGGAAGAATGGAAGCAATAAGGGAAAGTTACCGCCATAATTTGCACACATCCATTTGTCATTGATTGATCCTGGACCGCGCTATATTTCCATGTTCAGGCATTTGCGAAAGTAAAAGTAATGGCCAGCGATGCGGAGAAAGAGATAACAAAAGGCAGATGGCAGCTGTGCGCGTGCACGCGAAGGGGCACGCAAGCGTGAGGCCAGGAAAAGCTTGTGGGTAGCACTTTGAAAACCCCCTTACTAAAAGTCGAGCAAGCAGCGCATGCGCTGCTCTAGGCTCGACCTAAAAAGAATTACTATGCAGTCTTTTAAATTCAGTTTCCAGTGCCACAAGATGTCCAATGTGCTTTGTAAGATATTGTGCCATATGAATTGATGTCAGGGTTCAAAATGGGGTTGGGTACTTCTAAAACTAAAGGAGGTTGGACCATGTAACATACCACCCAACAAAAATGTATACTCTCCCCCCCAGTTTGTTCATCAAACATAAAGTGTGCCAATCAAGTTTTCCAGAAAGAAAAAAATCACAAAATACTGTAAATGAATTCATTCACCCTAAAAAGACATGTGTTAACAATAATGATTTTATGCGGCATGACTGCTGAATGGCTTCTCCCCCAATTATTTTCCAATTCACAGACACCCACATTACAGATGTAACGTTTTTAAGTTGAATTCCAAATAGACCAGGATATGCAGGATGAACATACAGTTTATTATTTCTCTCAACAAATCTGTCAACTGAAATTCCTTTTGTAGCAGGTTTACCCACACAGTATGGCTTCAAAACTCTACAACGATCATTACTCCTATCCCTGAGTAATACTTTCTACCCTTTTCCAAGATACATGGTTCAACAAGGCTTTCCACATGAGCCCTTTTACAATCACAAATTACTGTCCTTTCCTCAATACTACCGTCACTTTCTCCTTCATACAGGCAACACTAGGTCGTCGTCATGAGGAGTCCCTTTAAATTAAAGGAGTCGAAACGCATCTGTATTTTAGAACCAGTGTCCAGTTTATCTACGAGTAACCTATTGGGGCACAATAGGAACCCATGAAGAATCTCTCAGTGGGCATAAAGATATTTGGTTTCCCTTCCCGTTGGCACATAGTGAATTATATAGGAACAGCTTGAAAGGAATCCAGCTATTCTATTCCAACATCACTTACTTAGTTCTGGCGTAAGCCAAGTCGTTTTAATTTTACTAACATTGTATATAAAATATACTTACTTATACGGGCTTTCAGCCAGGTCTCTTCATCCGTTGTTTTGTTTTTGTGTCAGTCACATTTTTCTTCCACCTGCTGCAGCATACAGCATAGGGCGATGGTTCAGCCCACTTCAGCCATTGGCTAAATTCACTGTGAGTGACGGCTTTCTGCCCTTTCAAAAGGACATCCAAGTAGTTCCCTAAGTGCCAGGAACTACTATAACAATGTATGCTTTTTGAGACCGAAATAGATTTTTGCTTTTAGCCAATGTTTTTTTTTTTTTAGATTAATGTGTGCCCGGCAGCATTCCCAAACAATAAATTATGTGAAAGCTGTGCAAAACAAAAGAAGCATTGACAAAACCAAAAGACTGGTGGCCTACATGTGATGAATTGGCTTTACCTATGCTTGTTTTTGGACTGATTTTCTACTTGAACAATTTTATCTAGTACCAATTATGCAACTGATCACCTACCTCTCACATTATATCCATGGGTGATGTTTTTTCTTATTCTCTAAGCGCTCAATATTGTATTAACACCAGTAATATGTTTGTCAATTTTTTTTCATAAAATGATAATTGTTAACACTTGTAGCATGAAGTAAAATATATTTTTCGGACGAATGAATCCATTTAAAGTATTGTGATTATTTCTAGAATGCGTGAGTGACTCGCTTGTTTGGCAGCTTTGAATGAAACCAACTAAGCACTATGAGAGGAATCACTTGGCAATATCTGATTTGTTTTCTATACTTTTCCTGATTTCTATGCTAGATAGGCAGAGGCATATAAATTACTTAACCTATGACCCAAAACGCTCAAAATAATGTCAGACTAAATATTTATTTTCTCTGTGGGCTTTCCAATCTTCAGAACAGGCTGTGGTAAGCACATTTCTTACCTGAATGATCCACTCTGCTCAAAATATCCAACTTTATGCTTCAAACCTATATTGCAAAAGACCCTTCGTGGGATTACTAAGAACGTACATGGGCTTACACCCCGGCCATTGCGTACCACTGATTGGCTTTATTGGTACTCTCTTTTGGGTGCTACATATTCAATGGCTTTTCTTACCCTAGGTTATCCATCTTATGTTTGTCCCTATTCTGGATCATAGCCTTTTTACAATCTCTCTCATTGGCTGGCTTCCATTATTTCACTGTTCACTTTTAGGGAACTCGTTTTTTCTTTTGGAGTAAGCACTCCATGAGGGTGCAGGTGCGTTTCAGCTCTCTCACTCGTGTGCTTCCCCTCCTAAATATTCCTTGTTTT
This sequence comes from Triturus cristatus, assembly GCF_964204655.1. Taxonomy (NCBI): domain Eukaryota; kingdom Metazoa; phylum Chordata; class Amphibia; order Caudata; family Salamandridae; genus Triturus; species Triturus cristatus. The sequence goes on from NC_140590.1 coordinate 1,689,796,496, forward strand.
TGAAATTATGAAGGTCGACATCAGGTGTATTATAAGCAAGGATTTCTTTATATGTGTTACTTCAGACCAATACAGAGTGAAAACAAACCAGCCGACACGTGTTTCGTCACAACGTGTTAAACTTGTGACTCTTCAGGGCTGTATGTTAAGCGTCTGGGTCGCGGTACGGGTGTTAGCAAAGGGGCGGAAGGATGGGGGGCATCCTCCCAATGTCCCAACAAGTGGGCAGGGAACCAATACCAGACGGTACGTCTTGGCTTCAAATGGTCTGTGTGAAAAAGGATCTTGTGTACGGGATCGGCGTGTTCTCCTAACACGTGTGCACAGGACCTCACTTCTAGTTGTTGGTGCGGGTCTCGACCCACACATTTGCAGGGTTTTTTTCTTTGGGTTTGTTTCCCCTGACCTGTTGGCACCGTACTTACCCAGTTTCTAGTGATACCCACGACGCACACGCCTGAGCGCCATTTCTTCCTCAACTCCAGCGAAACCCTCCACTATTGTTACTGCTTTTTTCCTCATGTTACCATCTTGGATCTGTAAATGAAAAAAATGGGAGCTGCTTCATTTTGTAGGCACACATGCATAACAACACATTCATGAGCACACGTCAACGCACGCACTCACATACAAAATCATGCTGCTGCTACGGCAGCAATATTGTTTTATTTGTCATTTTTGTTTGTTTTTCTTTTGGCCATCCTGCACAGCAAAGCCAATAGGTCCCAGAGGTGAGACCTGTTGGCTTTGCCAATGCTTTCTGTTTTTGTTTCTGTAATTGTTGGCTTTTGCCTTATGGCCTTCTGCTTTGTAGTAATATTTGTTACTTGTGTACTAAGGATCTAAATAATTCCAGGAAGTTCTAAAGTGCAAGAACCTGTATCAGCTAGTTCAAGCAAGCCTTCATAGCATACCAGAAACTCCTATGTTAGATAGGATCAATATATTACCCAGCAGATATAGAAAAGTACAGACCCTAAAGTACTCGGATAACTAGGGTCCTTCTATATTTTTTTCTTCACAATTTGTGTTTTTTGCAGATGCACTAAGTATCGCTTGAGTATGGCTTTAAAGGGATGAGGCTGACATTGGTTTCCAGGCAACATCTAAATTGGAGTGTTATATGGCTTTATTTGAGCCGGCGGGGCCACCTGCACTAAGTTTTTGGGGACCAGCACTTATTTTTCTTCATCAGAAATTCCCTCAGAGAGCAAGAGAAGGAAAACACACATAGGGGAAATAAGGAGAAAGATGGAAGAAAATGTCACAAGAGGAGAAAGCAGGAACCTGCAAGAGTGAGATAAAGTGGCCGGGAATGTCTGGTAGTCAATAATTGAAAACTGAACAGCCTTTGGCGTGCTAACATGTAATGGCACTGGTGGATGGGTATCTATTTTTTCCCCCTTTTTACCTCAAATATTACTGCTCTGTTTTACCTCTGTGCATGAGGGTAGAGCAAGTTTGGCAGGCAGAAGCCACATGAAAGCTCAACTTCTTATGGGCTGGGACCTCGAGCTGACACAGTGCCACCCTTCTGGCTCGAGCCTGATTTGAGTTTTAAGAGGCTCACCCACCTCTGATAAGATCATTGTCAACAGTTTATCTTATGTTTGATGAGATCAATATATTACCCAACAGAAGTGAAGAAGTAGGAAACTTGGGGTGGAGCTGTGGAATCCTTAGGTTGGAAACTCTGGAATGGCCTTAGCCCCTCCTTCATAGATCACAACCCAAACTATTCTACTCTCAGGAAGCACCTGAAAAGTGAACCTTTTGAAGAAGTTTTTAAGAAAAGTGACTGTGGTGTAGGTGTAATGCAAGTAGGTGGCGTCTAACCCTAGCCTCTCTCTCCTCTCCTGTTTTCTTTCTAATTCTCCCGCTCCCTCCTACTGCTTTACTTCCTCACTACAACCTGATTTATAGTTTTAGTATAGAGGGCAGACAAAACCACAAACCACCAACCCCTCTCTGCTCATGTAAAAAAAAGTTGTTGTATAGGAAAGAACCGTGGTGGTACAGCAGAGCATGATTGGAACCCTAAAAATAGTAATGATGGTGTACAAAACGTAAAAAACAGAATTAACCCCCTCAATGCCTGTCAAGTTTTATTAAAATTTCTATTGTATAGCATACAGTATAGCAAAAACAATCTTGATGGAAGTGCTTTGTAAATTATACAGTGTTTATTTTTGGAAGCTCTGATTCTCCCTGGTATTTTTGTGTCCAGGTGGTTTCATCGCGACATCAGCGGCCTGGATGCTGAGGCCCTCCTGAAGAACCGAGGGGTCCATGGCAGCTTCCTGGTCAGACCAAGCCGGAAAACCCAGGGTGACTTCTCCTTGTCTGTGAGGTGAGGAATGAGGCCCTCTCCTATATAGTACCTCCCCTGCTGCTTTGTCCTCTTCCCCACTAACCCTTTCCTGTCACCTCCCCAGGGTGGGTGACACAGTTACCCACATACGCATCCAGAACACGGGGGACTATTATGACCTTTATGGTGGCGAGACGTTTGCCACCCTCGCCGAGCTGCTGGAGTTCTACACAAAGGAGTATGGGAACCTGCAGGACAAGGATGGCACCCTCATCGAGCTCAAGTACCCCGTGAACTGCTCCGACCCAACCTCCGAGCGGTAAGTGGCATCGAGTGAGGTCAGGACTCTTAATCCTACTCTAGGTCCTGACCTGCATGAACCTCATTAAACAGCAGATCATATAATTCCAAGCTGAAGATCTACCAAGTCTAAATATTTCTAGCCAGGCTTCAAGGGGGCAGCCAGTGGAAAGTAAAAGGTTTGTCCTCGTAACCCAATCTTACAAAAACAATCACTAACAATAGGGGTTCTGGAATGTTTCTTTGTTTGATGATGTCTGGTTGGGTTGTAAACCCTATTATGTAATAACCCTTTTAACATTTTATGACTAAATAATTTCCTTATCAAAAGAAAAATGTCAGTCATTGGGCAATGCTCCAAGTGGCCATAATCTATCCAATGCAGAAGAGGTCATCAGATTTGTGAGAGTCCCAATATGGACATAAGAAGACCATCAAGAGCCTGCACAGCTTGAAGTTTTATTTTAAACACGTCACAGTTATGGTAATTCCAGGCTCCCTTTTTTCAAATAAGTTTTCATATTTTGGCACTACAAAAAGACAGGGCTTAACCGATGAATTGTCGATAGTGTTTCGCAGATAGAGGATTGCCTGTGTGTAGCGTTAAATGTGAAGTGTAAAGACGTCACTTTCGCATTAGAAGAAACATCAGAGGAGTCTGTCTCACATGATCTCTTGATTCAGTCTTCCTTGCCCCAGGCCAGTTCGTGCATAAATGCATTTCTTGGCTCATATCGAGATAGTACTCACTCTTATGGAGATCGTACTCACTCTTATGGAGATCGTACTCACTCTTATGGAGATCGTACTCACTCTTATTGAGATAGTACTCACTCTTATCGAGATAGTACTCACTCTCACCGAGATACTACTCACTGTTCAGCTCTCACGACTTTCTTCTGTAGTGAAGAGCAGTTTCGTGACCAGGCGGCGTAGGGGAAATGTCAGATTGCATAAAATATTGTCACATGTCGCATCTTTTCCAAACATGTTCTGTGGCCCTTAGACCTAGAATCGTGGGTTACGGCATGTTTCCATGACACCTTCTTCTGGGCCCAATAAATACTTCTTAAATACAGGAGTTAAATGTTTTCTGGCATGTGTTATCCTTGCTGAGTTAACTTCTTGGAGCGACACAGTACAGGAAGAGGATCCGGTGATGAAGTTCCAACAGTTGCTTGTTTTTTGATACCTTTGTTGACGTTTTCTGTCGTCACCTCCGCTCCTGGACTCCCTTCTGAGAGTCCCACAAACGCACACAGAGTTCCTGATCTCTGTATGGAAAGGCCTCCTGTTCAGTAATTTCTAAAGAACCTTTCCCTCAGCTCCTGTCTTACTGCAGCGTCAGTGGAAAGTGTTTTGGTGGCATGAGTGATTTCTACTGCCAGGGTGGAGGGAAGGGGAAGCAGCTTGCCCTGGCCAAAAGAAGCAGTATACTGATAACTGGGAATTGTTTTAAGCAGAAAAAAACCTAGTGGCAGTAAGCCGCTCTGTGATTGGTCATCACTAACATCTTTTGCCATTTATATCCTTCCTGGGAGTATGTGTCAATAGGGAAGGGACTCCAAATATTCTTCAAAACCCCCACCCCATTTCTAATAATCAACCTGTGGATACTTTTACACGTTGGTAAGGCCTGCCTGACCAGAATAGTATGTTTGGCAATCATGAATTTGATTGCATTTTTAAAACTGTAACAGAACTTAACTGCAATGTTTAAATAAGTCTAGACATATTTAAACATTGCTAATTTAATAGAATAATTGTGAAAAATTCTGAGGGGGACCCCAATGATTTTTTTCCCCATGGGGTGGGGGGGGGGAGCTGCATTAAAAAGTGTGAAGACCACGCCCTAGTGCATGGAGCATAGTGAGAGATAGCGGGGCATATGGTCCGGCTTACCACCCTTCTGTGAGAGAGTGGTGCAGAGCCTTTTTACAGAGATCTACATCTAAATCTGGCAGAAGTTAACAAAAGTAAATGTGGGTGTCGACTCCTAAATTCACAGGTTTGCTTTTCCTCCTGGTGCCTGTTCACGTCGGTTGTTTTGTACCTTTGTAAAAACAGAGTGCAAGAACTGCTCCTGGTTTCGGAGAGGCACTGAAATACATATTCTTATCATGACAAGAAACCCTACAGCACGGGGAGAGGGCAGATCAGGGAGGGTTTTGAAATCACTTGTTTTAATTTCCAGCACTTTCTTCTTCTGCACAGCCGGACATTTTGATTGACAACATTATTGGGCAGATCAGTTCAAAAAAGTCATCACACTCAAACCCGGAATTGCCTCTTGAATGATAGGAGTTGCATTTGCCAGCGCATTTTATCAGCTGTGGTTGGATGGAAAAGCTGAGTCTGCCCTTCTAGGATTTGTACTTTGAGCCGTGGACACCCATCGACCTATCTTTCTCACGCACACATACATTGCAGGTGAAACAGAGATCATTGCAGAAGGCACCTTATCCGCTGATCTACCTTAAGTGGATTGAATCCTGTTACCTGTAGACTGCACATAACTGTCAGCACCAGGCCCAATAGCCAACCGAGCTAACCTACCTGGATTGTACAGCACTTGGTACCACTGGCACATTGGCGAGGTAGAGCGGGGTTGATCCTCTACCGTGGGGTGGCACCTGTTTGGAAAGTGTTGAATGGCACTATGGGCTCTGTGGGAAACCAGTGCTTAATTTGAGCCTGTGGTTTCCGGTGCTCGGCACTGACACTTAATTGTCAACCCTTGTACTTCTGACAGTTGCCACACGGTGGCGCTGTTTTTCCAATTAAAAAGATAAGCAGAACAATAAGCACATACATTAAAAACAACAAATACCAGCCGCCCAGGCCATACTTATTGCTTTGGGGGTCACAAACAGTCTGAAATGTCACACTTGTAGCAGTGTGATGGTTAGTAGTTGTATAGGTACTATCTATTGGCAGCGCAGTTAGTGGAAATGGGTGGTACAAGCTTTGGTGTCCTCCTTACAAGGTCCCTGGTACTTATTTATCAAATGAAGTACTGTAGAGAAACCTTGTGCAGTTGTTTCTGCTTGAAAAGTGGGATCTCTTATAGCACGGTTACTCATAGTACGGCCCGCGGGCCGCCAGCGGCCCGGCAAGCCTTCCTTGGCGGCCCGCGGACCTTACAGACATCCTACCTGTGTTTTAAATAAAAAAAATAATAGTGTTAGCAAACACTGCCGGGTGCAGCACCCCCTACTCTGAGACTCTGCTCCGTGGGGGCTGGGGGATTCCAGTGATTGTCAAAGTGGAGATGCAGGGGCCTAAGAGGTGAAATGCAACAAAGCTTATTAGCATGTAAATGGTCTTTTAAAGACCTGTGAAGTACTGGGGTGCGGCTGTGTGTGCGCGCTGGGAAGCTGACTGCGGGGCTGAAGACTGACACACACACTGGGTGAGATGACAGAGGGTGACGGAGGGAGGGAGAGGGAGACAGAGGGAGAGGGAGGGAAACAGAGGTTGACAGAGGGTGACAGAGAGAGGGAGACAGAGAGACGCAGTCTGGGGGAGACAGAGGGAAGGAGACAGTGGGAGAGGGAGGGAGGCAGAGGGAGGGAGAGGAAGGGAGACAAGGAGAGGGAGGCAGAGAGGGAGACGGAGGGAGATGGAGGGTGACAGAGGGAGGGAGAAGAAGACAGAGATGAGAGAGACAGAGGAAGAGAGACAGGGAGGGAGACAGAGGGAGGGAGACAGAGGGAGGGAGAGAGACAGGGAGAGATAGAGGGAGGGAGACATAGAGAGAGACTGAGGGAGGGAGACAGGGAGGGAGGGAGACAGAGGGAGGCAGAGGGAGGGAGACGGAGGGAGGCAGAGAGAGACGGAGAGAGACGGAGGGAGACGGAGGGAGAGAGACAGAGGGAGAAGGAAGGAGACAGAGGGAGGGAGAGAGACAGGGAGAGATAGAGGGAAGGAGACAGATAGAAAGACAGAGGGAGGGAGACGGACGGAGGGAGGGAGACGGAGGGAGGGAGACGGAGGGAGGGAGACGGAGGGAGGGAGACGGAGGGAGGGAGACGGAGGGAGGGAGACTGAGGGAGAGGGAGAGAGACAGAGGGAGACGGAGGGAGACAGGGAGGGAGATGGAGGGAGAAGAAGACCGGGAGGGTGACAGAGGGAGGGAGAGGGAAGGAGAAGAAGACCGGGAGGGTGACAGAGGGAGGGAGAGGGAGGGAGAAGAAGACAGGGAGGGAGACCGAGGGAGAGAGACAGAGGGAGAGGGAGGGAGATAGAGGGAGGGAGAGAGACAGGGAGAGATAGAGGGAGGGAGACGGAGAGAGGGAGACAGAGGGAGGGAGACAGAGGGAGGGAGACAGTGACAGAGGGAGGGAGACAGAGGGAGGGAGACAGAGTGAGGGAGAGGGAGGTAGACAGAGGGAGGGAGACAGAGGGAGGGAGACAGAGTGAGGGAGATGGAGGGAGGGAGACGGAGGGAGAGAGACAGAGGGAGAGGGAGGGAGACGGAGGGAGAGAGACAGAGGGAGGGGGAGAGAGACAGAGGGAGAGGGAGGGAGACGGAGGGAGAGAGACAGAGGGAGAGGGAGGGAGACGTAAACAGAGGGAGGGTGACAGAGGGAGGGCGACAGAGGGAGGGCGACAGAGGGAGGGCGACGGAGGGAGGGAGACGGAGGGAGGGAGACGGAGGGAGGGAGACGGAGGGAGGGAGACTGAGGGAGAGGGAGAGAGACAGAGGGAGAGGGAGAGAGACAGAGGGAGAGGGAGGGAGACGGAGGGAGAGAGACAGAGGGATAGGGAGGGAGACGTAAACAGAGGGAGGGCGACAGAGGGAGGGCGACAGAGGGGGAGACAGAGAGGGAGGAGGGCAACGGAGGGAGGGAGACAGGGAGAGAGACAGGGGGAAAGAGACAGGGAGAGAGAGAGAGAGAGAGAGGGAGGGAGGGGGAGGGGGACGGAGAGGGGGAGTGAGGGGGAAGGAGAGGGAGGGGGAGGGAGATGGAGAGAGAGAGATGTGTGTATGCGGGTCTGGTGGCTCAGTGGACAAAGGCGTCTGCTGCAGGGACCTGTGTTCAACCTCATGGTCACAATTTTTTTTTGCTTTAGCCCCGCCCCTCCCCCTCTGACCCCGCCCCCACCGGTGCGGCCCTCGGCCACAAACCACACTGTAAATTTGGCCCCCGAGAGAAAGTTTGTGAGTACCCATGTCTTATAGGATACAGCACCTGGTGAGGCGGGTCTCTCTAAAGCCCACCCAGTAGTGACAGTGGCACAGCCCAGTGAGTGCACCGAATGCAAGCAGCCAAATATCCCATATAATCCCCCAGGAACAGAAAGCAGCCCGCAGAGCCACTGTATGGACATTCCCTACAGACCTCTTTATTCGCTGTGTTACTAGATCTGAACAATCCCCGAGCAGGACACCGATCCCTTGAGTGATCGCTGATGCCAGTGCAGCGGCATAGCGATCTATGGTGCAGTGGCCCCTTGGCCTAAGGCTGTGAGGGGCCCTCTGCACACCAATTATAGATTGTTTTACTATTCACAAAAAGGGGGAGGGGCCATCATCTTTGCTAGCATTGGGGCCCAGGAAACATTTGCTGTGCATCAGTGCCACTAAACCATGGGCGCAAAACTAATATACTTTGCATTGAGACATCTTTTTTGCCTGTTTCCGCTCATGGTTACTATATTTCCCCTACATGACGTCACTAGACCGTTGAGCCACAGTGTGTCGGGAGCCAATGGGGAAGTGCCCTCTACCACCAGGGAAGAGACGAGGCCCTGCAAGCCTAAAAGGGAAGTGAATGTGCATTTTTATTGTTTTTTTCATATTAAAGGGCAGAAGTCATTCTTATTTAATCCACTTCTTCTTACTCGTGGAAATGTCAAAGTGTTCACACTGTCGCCTTCACGGAGAAACACTGTAACATCATCTCATCAAGAAATCTCCCTTGGCGCTGCTTGAAATGAAGGCTAAAGCCTCAAGCTTGCGGCCACAAGCAAGTACTCAGCAATCGCAAAGTTATGACACTGCCACGTGCAGGGATGGCTTCTACTCTAAGGCGGAGGAGCCTTGCCCCGCTGCATTTCAGCACGGCAAAAAAGGAAACATAAAATGAAAATAATGCAATGGTATTATCATTCTCTTTTTCTGCGCTGGGGCAGTTTTGTGGGGCGGGTCTAGGCTGCGTTGGGAGGAGGGGTGGTGGCACCCTCCTAAGTGCGCATGAATGTGTGGTCGGCCCTCTGTGGCCAGCCAAACATTCATGTGAACTTAGCATGTTCTCCACCCAGGCAGCATTACAACCTGGGTGGAGAACATGCCCAGGCTCCCATTCGTCATCTGAGCGCGGAACCACACCAATGTAAGAGCACCGAGGGGTGTGACCGCTGCAGTTCAACGCATACCCTAAGTATGTAAGGGCAATGTGCGGTATACACTGCACTGCTGGATGAGGGAGCCGCCAGTCCCTCTATCTTTTAAACCACTGCAGATTAAAGTTCAATCTACAGTGGGATTTTTAAAATAGAGGGACTGCTTCCTCTTCCAGCCCTGTTTAAAAAACAATTACACTACTGACTAAATCCGCTGGCAGAGCAGCAGAATTTATTAGTAATTATGCATTACATGAGTAACACGGAATTACTAAATTCCTCCAATTAAATTAAACATTTCTTCTGTCCCTAGCGAACATGTGCTTTACAAATAAACCTTATGGAACGAACGTGTGTTATAAAAATCAATCAATCAGGGTTGGTAAAGCGTAACTAATCACCTGTGAGGGTCTCAAGGCATGGGGGGACGGGGGAGGGGGCGACTCCGTAGTGTGCTGGGGTTATCCGAAGAGCCTGGTCGTGAGGTTCTTCCTGAACTGGGGCAATGTGGAACATTGTCGGACAATGTTTTATTTAAGTTTATTTCATCCTTAAATAAACTATAACATTAAAATATAGGTATGTATGATTTTCCATGGAGCAATTGTTTTAAAATATTTTTGGGGTTTTTTAGCTGCGCCTCAAAAACGATTTGTGAATGTTTTAGAGAAACTTGTTTTTATGTTTGTTTATGTATGTATGTAAGCATGTAATTATTTTACATTTAACCCCTGCGGCCTTATTGATGCCATAAAGGTGCCTGCTAGAGGCCCTTATGGTGTATTTGTACATCCTGGGCACGAGTCTCGGATGCAAGGGAAGCCCCCTCCAATGTTTGCTCAAAGTCTCCAAGAACATTGGACACAGCATCTGGCTCTGGTGTGTGCAGATAGCCGGGTCTGACGCTGTTCAGTCACATTTATTGAATTATACAACAATGTTGTTTTTCGGTTCATCTGAAACCGAGGTCTTTATTAGCAAAGCTTATTTCTGAACCAAGCGGTAAATTGATCAGAAGGCAGGTAATTTGCTTATCAGTGGTGGCTGGTGACATTTGAAAGTGGTGAGGCGTAACATTAATGTCGTACTGCAATGCTGCAAGCGAGCGCAGCGAGCGAGCTCAAACAACTCACGGGGGGTTTCTCCTCCCAAGAAACTTTTGAAAAAAGAGTGGAAAAACGGTGCATTTTTAAGCAAATTTGAGGAAGCAGGAAGGTTAATAAAGCAATTAGTGCTGGGCCTAAACTGCCCTCACAGGCTTATCTACAAGTTCCACATCTCAGCACATCTTAGACACTGATAGGCTGGCCACCCAACCTTACTTGCAGATCTCACCTTGTTTGATGGTAAATCCTGTTCCTCATTCCCTTAACAAATGCTTTGAAGCAACCAGCTGGTTGCTTGAGTACCATAAAAACATAACAAACTTAATACAAAAATAAATAAACTGAACGGTAATAGAGAAACACAAAAAGACACACCATAACCATTTGAAGACCGGGGAAAGAAACACAGATGAGAAGACCACTCCATAAATTTCAGTACTCTGTTTAGACATGTGAATCTTTAACAACACTTTTCCTGAACTTATATGCTCTGTCTCTAAAAGTGGAGTGACAATGCAATTGCTTATGCTCGCCCAACTAATATCACCCATCTATGGGACTCCTACTACTAGCTAGGACAACAAGACCAGGGGCTGCAGAACAAAAGGAGGATTTGAGCAACCCTTTAACACAACATACAATACATAGCAGCCCTTCTTGGAAGGGGCGCCATTCCTTGACTTTATTAAAAGTGGGGTGCTGGGAGTCGGACAGTCCCTGCCCATGTTAAGCACTGATATCGGCAGGCATGCTGGGAAGCATCCTTTCAATTGCTTTGTTTTCTTGCAGCGCCCATTTGTTTACCTTTACTTCAAAAGTATTTATTCTTGTATAATTTTAAGGAACAAAATGTACCATGTATTTTAAAAACTGTCGATTTATTGCAATGGTTTTAAGCAAAAATGCAATTAATTAATAAACTTAAATGCACTTCAAAAGGCAGACTGTTTATTCAACCCTCTGCCATGTTTGAGGAAGAAAGACCTCCTGGGGCATGTGGCTAGAGCACAGTAACTCTGTGAAATATTGCGGGCCGGCAAGGGAGGCTATCAAGCCTCACAAGATACTGACTATGACCCAGCCCTAGTGGCTTTCTGAGGCACCTACCGGAAAACGCTTGTAGGCCACGGAGCTTCAGACTCAAACCCCACCGCTTCGCTCCTCATGCCTAATGTTACTCTCTCAGGGATGTCCAGAATAGGTCCAGGGGGGCTGGGCCCACACCAATTTACAAGGAGAACCACTGACTGACTATGTAAGCCAGTTCCGTTTAAAATAGATAGTTATATGTACATTTATCTTACTTGGCTATCCTGAAAATCTGACATAGATCTAGTTCTCCTGTGTCCACATTCGGCATCTCTCTCCCTGTTCATCCTGTGTAAGGATATTGATTGTAACCCTTTAGAGGGGCAGACATTTCCACAAGGCTTTACCGCTGAGCTTTCCAAGGCTTGAAGGATGTAAAGTCAGTCATTACGCATTTAGAGCAGGTCAGAAAGAGGTGGGGGTTCCACTATCAAGCTTTTAGCTCCCAGCAGTCAAGATATAGCTGTCTTACAGGGGGGATTTGAGGGTAATGCTCTTTTTAAACATTCAGTTCGCAGGCTGCATACCCTAAACCCAACTTAAATCTATGCAGCCCGTGCCTGGTTTATTCCTGGTTCATATCATGATGTTGCAGGCCTGTGGCAAGTTTAGGCACCAAAGAAAAGGTAGTTTAAAGAGTGACCCTGGCACGCTGACTACTGCGTGGGCGCACATACAGGCCTCAAGTTTGTGGTAAGTTTAAGCACCAAAAAAAGGCAGTTTAAAGGGTGCCCCCGGCATGCTGACTACTACGTGAGCGCACCTCCAGGCCTGGAGTAAACATGCTTGAAGGTGGGTGTCATTTATCCGACGAGGCTGGCATATATATCCATAATATTTCTGATAAAGGATCTCGTGACACATTTATGCACATTAGGAATTCTTGTGTTCTAAAAAGACCAACTCCAACCACAAACAACATTACTGCACTACTTTCTGTCTCAGAAGCAATTTTTATTTTTAGACCCAAGTCCAACTGTTAGATTAGAACCAAATTTACTTGTAATCAGAATGTGTCGGCTAACAGGAGGTAACAGCGACACGCAATTGGAAGCGATTCTCCCCAGGCCCCCCTAATCTATGGGTGGGAGTTCAGCAAAAATGAAGAAAGCTCTGTTCACTGGAAAAGGTAAGCCGATAATACCAATACTCGCCACACAACAGCGTAGCAAGAATGCACTGGAGAGCAGCGCAAACAAGAAACATGGCCCCTGGGATTGCTGTTTGGGTAGTAAAATACAGCAACTAGCAAGCCTCTGCCCCCTCCCCCGTGTTCTGGCCCCGTGCACCTGCACCCGCTGCGTCAATGGTAAGTACACTCGCCGCCACATTGGTTATTTCTGATTTGAAAGCATTGATGCGAATTTAACGCACAAAAAAGGATCTCTGGGTGTTAGACCTGGCACCTTGGCGTGAGTCTCCCTTCCACTTTTTGTCTCCCTGTGCCTCATGTTTTTGCTGGTGTTAGCTGCTCAGAGCACTGTGCCACTGCCAACCAGTGCCACAGTGCAAGTGCTCCCTGTACAAAATGTAAATGTTGGTTGGATTCCTTGACTGGCTTATTTGGTTTACTGTCAGACCACAGTAAAGTGCACCAGGAGTGCCCAGGGCTTGTAAATACAAATGCTGGTGGTGGGCTTGCAGCACTGGTTGTGCCACCCACAGAAGCGGCCTGGTAAAATGTGTCTAAGGTCTGCCATTGCAGAACCTGCGTGCAGTCTCGTACTGTCATGCTGACTGGGCAAGTGCACCCACTTGCCAGTCCCTAAACCTTCCCTTAACTTCATATTAGTCACCCCTATGGTAGGCCCAAGGGCAGGGTGCATTGTAAGCATAAGATAGGACAAGCCCTGATGTGTGTGGTATGTCCTAATAGTGAATTACAGCCAATTTCGTTTTTCACTATTGTAAGGCTACCTGTTCTCCATAGGCCAGAATGGGCTGTTAGAAGTGTTACATTCTATGATCCTAACAGACCCAGGGAACATGGTAGAAATTCGAGTTTAGTATGCCTGAACTCAGAATAATAAAATACATCTTTTAGTAAAGTTAATTTTAATATTCTGTGTTTGCAAATGCCACTTTTAGAAAGCTGGTATTTGCTTGCCTAACCATTTCAGCCCGCCTCTGCTAGGATGTGTATCTGCTGTCTGGTTTCTGTGAGTGACAGGGCTGGGGAATTCCAGGAGACAGGCTGGGACAGCCCGGTGGTAAATTGAGAGATTTACATCCAGATGGGTGGGAGGAGTACACCTGGACTCTGAATAGGGCTGTGCTCTGCCACCACAATGCTGGCTCCACCTCATGTGGAGCGGCTGATGTCTCTGCCCTGCACTCTGAATGGAAAGTCAGAGCCATGTCAACAAAGTGCTCAGGAACTGGTTTGGACTGGGCAAAGGCCCCTCTACCCCAGAGGAACAAAGGAATTAGGGGTATAAATATTGGGACCCTGCTCCCAAGAAATTAGATCCTGCTTGACAAGAAGAACCTCTGCCTGAGGAGAAGGAACTGGGAAAGCTGTAAGGAGGAGTACTGTCCCTGACCTGGGGGATTGACCTGCAGTGGTTGCCTTGCTGCTGAAGGAGAGGAGAAAGACTACAAAAGACTTTATTTCAACTTGTACTTAAAAAGATCTCCAAGGGCCTTAGTAGAGCTGGCCTCATGTTAAGAAGTCCCAGGAACAAAAGGACTTCATCCCCAGCTTCCCCCTGAACTCTGCTGTGTGAGTTCTGCCTCTCCTAGAGTGCTGGAACCAGTTTTGGGGCCTCTGGGAGCTGTGCCTGCTGTGGGAAGCTGGCCAAGAAGAAAGAAATCAAAGATCTCCAATTTTTCACGCACAGCCGGCTTAGCGAGAAAATTTCCGTCGCACCGCTCGTTAGCGTGCAGAATTTTATCGCTGAGGACATCGTCGCAGAGCCTGCTGCCGCTGAGCCCGATCAGCGCTGGGAAAACCGTTGCCCCGCTCGTTAGCGGACCGAATTTGATCGCTACCAGCCCAGATCCCCGCTCCGCTGGTTAGCGGGCAGAATTCTATCGCTGCGAACATCGTCGCAGAGCCTGCTGCCGCCGAGCCCGATCAGCGCTGGGAAAATCGTCGCCCCGCTCGTTAGCGGACCGAATTTGATCGCTACCAGCCCAAGATCCACGCTCCACCTGTTAGCGGGAAGAATTATATCGCTGTGAACTTCGTCGCAGAGCCTGCCGCTGCTGTGTGAAATCATCGCAGAACAAGCCAAGATCATCGCACCGCTCGTTAGCGTGAGTAATTTTATCGTTGCGAAAATCGTCGCAGACCCAACCAAGATAACCGCTGGTGAAATTGTCGCTCCGCTCGTTAGCGGGCCGAAATTTGTCGCATTGTGCCTTAGCGATTAAATTTCGACCGGATAAGCTACACCTTGATTTTCAACGCTGGAGTGCCGCTAGGAACTTTTTATCGCATCATAAGGTACTGTGGGTTAAAACGAACGCTAAGGTGAAGGATTTTGTCGCTAACCTAAGAACTCTTTCTGAAATCATATTTTTGAACTGTGTATGTCATTTTTGTCGTTATTTGGTCTTGTGCTAAGTCCTTATATAAAAGATCACTATTTTTTATATAAATCTAGTGTGGCGTCCATTTGTGGTGTTGTCACTGAGTTACTGTATGTGGTCACAAATGCTTAACCTATAACGCTCTGAGATAAGCCTTGTCTGCTCGCGCCAAGCTACCTAGAGGGTGAGCAGGGGTTGTTTTAGGAGTGTAACCCCTTACCCTGACTGGAGGAGAGGGTCCCTGCTTGTCACAAGTACCTACCTGTGCCAACCAGAGATCCCCAATTCTAACATTGATGGCAGCGGTGGGATCCTGAATTTGCATTTGTGATTCATGTACAGTGATTGGTGAACACCACTTAGTGAGTTCAGACCATAACGCAGCTACATACTTTTAATTTTTGTTTGCCAAGAAACCTCCAGTTTTTAAGTCATGCCTGGTTCAGTCAGTGGGGAAAGGGCAGCATCTGTGATCTCTGACCTTGGAGGAGTAGAATGGGACGAGGAAAAGTTAGAGGACTACACATTAGCCCAGCTGAAGGGCTTCTGCACAAAGTTTGGAGTTTCCCCGACTGGGTGCAGAAACAAATCCCAATTCCAAAGGGCGCTGAGGGCCTGGATTGAGCCAAGGTCACCTGAGGATGCAATAGTAATTGAACCAGCAGAAAGCGTCCATAGCTTTGGCAGAGGCCTGTCGCCAGAAGAGTTGGCAGACAGGAAAGAAACCAGGATGCATGAAATGGAGATGGCAAAGCTCAAATTGAATGGGCAACTGGAGCTGGAAAGCAACGCGAGGTTATAATGCACTTAAGGGTATATGGTTGGGTGCATCACAAACAACCCCGGAATAGAGGTTCTGAAGGCTGCAGAGGGGCTCTGCTCATGCAGGAGCACCCTCTCACATGAAACCCAGCAGCCTGCCTTCAGGATTGATAAGGCATGCCATAGGGGTGACTGATAGGTTTATATGTGCATTGATATGGAGTAGATATAGTGAACCTATATCTAAGTAAGGGGTGCATACACCACGTTACACAGGCTGCTGTAGCAGACCTGTTTTGTCATTTTGAATGGACTCCCAGGGGTGGCATAATACATGCTGCAGCCCCTGAGAGGCCTCTGGGGTACCTATGCCCTGGGTATATAGCATACCACATACTATGGACTTATAAGGGTACCCCAGAATCCAATCTGGAGTGTACTTAAAGTACATGAACAACCAATTTAGGGAGAGAGCAGATAGACTGGGGTCCTGATTAGCAGGATCCCAGTCAGACTAAGTTGAAAACCAGCAAAACACCAGGCAAAAATTGGGGGTAACCATGCAGTCATATTCCACCTTCCTACACCAACCATAAAATGAAACAGTAGAACTGGCGAGAAATAGCTACCCGACGCCACTCAGAAATAGTCCCTATGTCTTTTCTGACCCCCCCCACCCCTCAGGCCACTTCTAGGATATCTTCGTATATCCAGGGCTACATCTAGGACTTCCTTTATTTGTACCAGGTACAACTCCATCCCAAAGTGAGACAAATGCACCCCATCATCTCTGATAAAATACACTGCTGTATACTTTAGCTCTGGGTGCTCTACCCTGCCCAGTCCCGCCTCCCTGCAAAAAACCCTCCTGTACCCGTTAACTTTCCTCCTGACCTTATCAATGGCCGCTGGCCTCTCGGCCCCTCTCCAATGCCTTCTGGGAATAAATTTGCTCCACACCACGAAGCACCCTGACCACTGCTGCCTAATCTCCTTCAAATTCCGTTTCCTCTGTTTCAGGAGAGACAAACCCTGATACACTACTAGATCATTTTCCTCCAAGTGAATTATCAGAACATCCGGACAAACATGGTGATGAAGTAACTTATTTAAAAGGGGGAAAAGCTTGTGTCAACGCATGCCACCTTTGCCATGTCAACTGACTTTAAACAATGCCGGGTCCAGTCCTAGATTTACACCTTTCCCTTTTTGCTTTTTGCTGTTCGTGTCTTTCCTCCCATTTTACCAACTAATGCCGACTATCCAAATTGATAACATACTGCACCTGAAAAGACACATGCATGAAAAAAAAGAATCGCATATCCACAGCCCTCCCCACCCCCTTTCTCTCCGCTTTGACATGGCGTTCATAGCAGTCTGATGACCAACATCCCAACTGCTTTAGACCCTCTGAGTCCCAACCCATCCTTGCTGAGTCAGTAGTCACCCCTATCCGGAATGAATGAGTGCCAAAGTCCGCTGGCTCCTCAGCCAGAAGTTTTAACTAACGCCTCATGACCCATAGCAGCTGCGCCGATGTCACTTTCCGCCCGAGGTTCTGTAAAGACGTCCCCCACCTCCCTCCTTGCTCCTCCCTGCAAAGCGCACCCCATTGCACCGGGCATATCAGAGGCTCCTCACTGGCCCAAAGTACCACTGACTTCCCAACCCCCCTTTGATCCGTCTTCGAGTGCGTGAGGAAGATGGTGACTGCGTCGCTCCCCCTTTCACATCCCTGAATTTCCTCCCACTGCAGTCCTGAAACCCCTTTCCTTCCCAACAACTCTGACACCCTAAATGCACTGAAATACAACCAAGACATTAACGCAGCAAATAAGACCGCCTCCTGCCGGCTGATGCATATTCTTGGTAGCACCTCTTATCATTCTGCCCAACATAACCTTAGTCACCGGTAACCTGACCCGCTGTCCCCTACCCGATTCCCTGGCCCACCCCTCTAGCATATGCTTCCCCAGCTCGCCTGCTGTTGGGGCATACCCCCACATTAACTTGCCCATGAACGCTATGCCTGCCAGCTTTGCTGCTATGGTAACCTTCAACAAACCCATCTCAATCACGGTCAAAATGAACTGAATGACCTTCTCTTCCCTGGCCCATGTCCCAGACCTCCTCTTTGCACCTTCCTGCAGACATTCCCGCCATGCCTGTCCGTAAGCCCATCTCATAGAGACCGCTAACGACCCTACCACCAGTTGCAGCATCCTTTTTCTCCTACGGACCACATCCCTTTGTGAGAATCTGCCTCCATGGCCAGCCCATGGACCCTCTCCCACTGCGAACAAGACAAAGCATCCGCAATATCATTGTCTACATCCGGGACGTGCTTTGCCCTGAACTGTATGTCGTACTTTAGGCAACCTAGCATGAATACTCTCCATTAGCTTTAGGACCTGCTCATCCCTTGCGGACTGCCTGTTGACCACCTGCACCACTGCCATGTTGTCTACCCTGAAAGTGAAGTGACCCTTTTATGTGCTAGCCTCTGCCCCCACAGCGTGACCACTACTACTAGGAAACAATTCTAAAACAGCAATGCTCCTGTCCCCGCCCTTCCAATGATGCACCCACTCTTCCGCACACTACTTGCCATGCCAGTATAGACTGAACCCGCATGCTCCAGCGGCGTCCTAGAATATCTGAACATCCCATTCCCACTCCTCTGGAGCGGATATGGGGATCCCATTGAATTCCTCCAGAAACCTGCACCACATTCTTAAGTCCTCCTTTGTCCCTGCCGACAAGCATGTGTGGTGGTGCGGCAGCATGAGGCCTGCCAGTGACCTGCTCAGTCTCCTGCAAAATGTCCGTCCTGCCCTCACTTCCCTGCATGCGTAATTCAAATGTCCAAGTAACACTTGTACCATGCTCACTGTCACTTTCTTTTTGGCCAAGATGTCATTAAGCAACAACCTCATGTACAGTTTTTTTTATCCCCCGGCAATCTGGCCTCCATAGCCACGGAATCTAATGAAATCCCCTGAAATGACAACACCGTGCTTGGACCTTGTGTCTTCTTCGGCGCCAAAGGGACACCCAGTGTCCCCATGAGCTCCTGGAAACTTTCCAGCTGCTGCTGGCAGTCCGTTGAACCAGGCTGCCACACCAAGTAATCAAGGTAGTGTGTCACCTTCTCTTTTACCGTGTTCGAAGAGAAAACCCATTGCAGGAATGAACTGAACTTTTCGAACAGCGCACATGATATCAAACGCCCCATGAGTAAAGCCTTATCCACAAAGATGTTCCAGTCCACTTGAATACCCAGCAGCTGAAAATCCTCCGGGTGTACTGGCAGCAACCGGAAGGCGGCATTGATGTCGCATTTTGCCGTCTCGGCCCCTTTGCCTACCTTTTCCACCAGGGCCCTGGCTACGTCTACAAAGGAGTACGACAATGTTGTCAGGTCTTCTGAAATGAAATTGTTCACTGACCCCTCTTGCGTCCATGACAAATGCCGAATTACACAATACTGGCCTCTCTCCTTTTTTGGCACCACCCCCACGGGAGAAATAATCAGGTCCTTTATTGGGCTACCTGCAAATGGCCCTCCATGTACCTCCTTTTGCAATTTCCCCCATATTGATTTGCGAGCCGCCACCAACTTCAGGTTCTCTGCCCATCTTGCCAACCTTGGGCCCTCGTAACCCCATTTAAAACCTTCCCTGAAACCCGTACTCCGTATTCGCGCTTCCTGTTCTTGTGGGTAATGTGCTAGCCAGGCCTCTAAGCATTCCAGTTTAATGGCTGTATGAGGCTTTGCCCATGTAACCCTGTGACCATCGACCTCCCCTGCCTCCCATCCTCTGCTGTCCGCTATTGGCAGTCTGGTGTTGGAGACCCTGCCCTGTATATCCTGCCCTGAAACACTGTACCAATGGGTGCCTTCCTGAGCATTTTGAGCATTCATGCCGAAATCTGCAATATTCCCGGTCGCAGGTTCCCTAGTCCCAACACGCGCAGGTTACCTAGTCCCAACATGCCCTGGTTTTCCTCCTACTGACTTCGGAGTGTATCTCCCTCCCACCCCCCAGGTGGGGCAACTTTGAAATGGGCGATAAACTAAAGGCAACCCACTGGCTGTGTATGTTGTCTTCCCAACTTTAACTGCCCCCATCGTCTGTTGATACAAATCCGTGTCGATCTCCCCCCAGTTTGTCTCGGGGTCCCATGCTAGTCTGGGTTAGAACTCCTCATCATAGTGTGGCCACGCGTAACCCCGTACATCAGTTGCGCCCTCCTAACTATGTCCATGTATTTAAACAAGGCCACAGACCTATCCTGATATTTCTCGCTGTACCCACTTGTGAAAATCAAAAAGGCTGCCGTCCAGTTCTCTATGGTCATAAGCACCCTGGGCCGTCAAGATAACTCTAACTCCTCTTCTTTCGATCCATCCTTGGATCGTAATTCCCTATGTAAGAGCTTCAACATGTCTACGTACTCTCCTTGCCAGATTTTTTCTTTCGTAGCTAACCTGAGGGGTGCCTCCAATGCTTTTGTTGGGCCCATGTATGGCAATTTCGCCAATCTGACCTCCTTACTTTGCTTGCCCTCTGTCAATTGACCTGTCCCCCCATCGTTCTTGTCCTCCACTGAGCCCATCATCACTGCTGAGTCCTTCTTTGCCTTGTTGTCCGTTGTCCCCCATTCTTTGCACTTTTCTACCTCTCTTTCTGTCTTCTGCCCTGCTGTACCCACCTCTGCATCCCAAACTTATCGCCCTTTGCATAATTTGATCTCGCTGCCCCCTTTGTCACCTCTGGCATCCGTCCCTGTGGACACCCTCCGCCTTGGGCTAACAGCCCTACCGTGCCCACCTTTCTTACCTGGCATCGAGGGCGGTGTCCTCACTGGGTCCAACTGCCTAACCAGTTGTGCAGAGGGTTTAGTCGTCTGAGTCTTAACCGGGAACTCCGCCTCCTGTCCCACATCCTGTAACACACTAGGCACAAAATTATTTGTTCCCCCTTCTTCATCAACTATTTTCCCCTCCTCCAAACTATCCTCATCATAGTCTAGTGGGATGTCCTTCCACTCCCCCTCTTCTTGTACCCTTTGGATGAATTTCTCTAGAGTGCTCCCTGTAATTGGTGGGAGCTCACGCTGCCCCTCTGCCTCCACTTTCCTTTTTTGCCTGAACTCTGTCACTACGGCCCTAGAGGGCACCTCTGCCCAACTGGGCTGTCACTTAGACGTGACCCTTTCAGACCTCCACTCCTCCTTGCCACCATAGTCCCTCGCCATGGTCCATCTGGCCACCCTAGACCCTGCTTTCACTTCCAGCCGGTATTGTAGAGCCGCATGTGACTCATCCTATGTATGCGTGTCCCGCGCTTGTTGATCCTGCAAGGAAAACGGAAGGTCCAGCAGGCCATGGTTAGTATCCCGATCTATCCCTGCCTGCCCCTGGTCCGGGCACCACTGTCAATACCACCCCTTTACCTGAACCGCCTGAGGGTGCCTAAGTAAACCCCCCTACATCCCCCACCTGACCGACCCCTCCCCGGTCCTGCTGAGTGTCCCCCCCCCCCCCCTCGTTGCCAGACCCACCCCCCTCCTGTCCCCCTTTCGACCATATAGCCTGGCTGGCGGGAATTTCTCCCCCCTCCACCTGGGTCCCTCATCCTCCTCCTCCCCATCGCTCCATTCAAGCAGCGAAGCTAGCCTTCTCCCTGCCAGGCTGGACACCTTTCTCTCGCCCACTCCCCCCCCCTCCCAGGCACTCATCTGCCCCCCCCCCCCTGGGGTCCCCTGCATCCACCCCTCCTCAGCAGACCACTCATCCCTCAACCCCCAGGGGGCCAGTCTACCACCCTCTAATGTCCAGCGCCGCAACCGCCTCGTCCCTGGGCCCCAACCACCCCTTCTCCCCATCCTCCTCCTCAGTGACCACCTCCCTCCCCCAGGTGTCCCCCTGCCTACCAACCCTAGTTTTCTTCCCCAGCCCCCCAGCCCCTAGCTCTTGCCCTGTGTGACTCCCCCAAAACTCTCTTCTGGCCCTCCCGATCACCAGCACCCCCCAGGGGCCCATGCCCCCCAGGATAGGGTGACCAGAATTTTAAAGCCAAAAACCGGCACATTTCCCAAAAATAGAAGAAGGACTACACTTTTACTTCAACCAAGCTCACAGAATAGCAGTGCTTCTTAACCAGAGAATTACAGAAAAGGCTGTAAGAACATACATAAAATGCAATGTTTACAGTCAGTTGCATTCCTGCTAATTAAATTACTTTCTTATAACAGGTACTAACTATCCCTGCTTTGCAAAACATAACAAGAGCCCTCCCTCCCTTTTCAGCCGACCCTCTCTAAAAACCGGGACATGAGCTTAATTTCTTGAAATCTGTCGGGACAGCTGGCGAAAAACCGGGACTGTTCGGGCAAATCCGGGAAGCCCGGTCACCCTAGCCCAGGATGATGTTCCCTGCTTGATTCTGGTTTTAGGAGACAAGGTTACCCCGATATGTGAACCTGGGGTGATAATGAATAGTTAAGAACAATGGTTCAAGTATGGCCCAAAAGGGTCCAATAGAAATGGTGACCCAAGCAGGGTCACTTGTTTTTTAGGAGAAGTGAAATCAATTCCGAAGGGAGCAGGAGACAAAGTACGTAAAGGGTCATGCAGGTCAAAAGATGACCGGTTTTTATTTGAACAAAGTCAATTTTAGAGTGCTCACATTATAAGAAAGCGTGGTGTGAAATAGTGATAGTAGTTTTAAAAAGACATCGCATTGACAACAGTATAGTAGTTGAATTCTATAATTGATCTTTACAAGTTATAAGGAATTCAT
Source organism: Triturus cristatus (assembly GCF_964204655.1). NCBI lineage: Eukaryota > Metazoa > Chordata > Amphibia > Caudata > Salamandridae > Triturus > Triturus cristatus. The sequence goes on from NC_140590.1 coordinate 1,689,818,755, forward strand.
GTTGTGGGGTGGTCGACGGCGTTTCGAACCCAATTATTGGGGTTCATCTTCAGGACAGTGGTGAGCATGTATTTATGAAGTTAAACTGCCCGTAAAGTTACGGTTTAGTTCCTAGAGGCTCCAAAGTGGGAGGCAGGGGCTTCAAAGGTTATTGATTTGAAAACAAGCAATTGTAGGGTAGAGCAGCTTGGCAGTACATAGATCCGCCTGGAGAATATAATTTTCTTTTGAGGGGCGACAGGGCAGTGAATGGGAGCCTGAAGCTGCTGGGGCTGGCTGCTTGATTCTGGCAGCCGCGGTGGTCACCGCAACGGGTCCCTCATGCCGCTTATGGTCGTGCAGTGCCCCTCCTTTCCATAAATGTAAGGGGTGGACAACTCGCGACGTTCCTCCCCCTTTTCCCCCGCTTTTCAGGGGCCGGACATGCTCCGGGGCCCCAGCCACGTACCTGTACTGTCTTTTTTCTTGGCCTGGTTCGCGGCGGGAAACATGCTAAAACCGCTGCAGCCACGCCCCTTGCCGCGTGACGCGGCGGCCTCTCTGCCTTCTCGTCACGGCCTCGGACGAGTTTCACGCTGCTGGCCTCCGCCAGGAGCCTCATCGCCTCCTGGACTCGCGCATCCTTTGCTGCCATCCTGTTAAAGTGAATATACCTCCTACCTCCAACTGCCTAACTAGCCTAAACTGACAAAAACCTTTCCCTATGCTGGATGGTCGCTGTGTCACCTTCCAAAATGGTGACACGGCTCCCAAAATGGCCTGCTAAGTACCCCTGCCCGGTAGCCCAGTTGGATCCCAAAGAGAGCCCAATTGGGCCCGGACCATACCATTCGGCCTAAAAACTCGGGGGGTGATGGGCAGGCATCTTGTGGTGCAGTTACTTGAAGGGCAAACAGGATTTCTGGGCAGGCATTTCCTGGCACAGCGCTGATGGGCAGGTGTTTCCCTTGCACAGCTTCTACTGGGCAAGCGTTAAGTGGCAGAGTTACTGATGCACAGGCTTTCTAGGACACAGTTACTGATTTTCAGGCAATCTGTGGCAAGTTACAGATGGGCAGGCATTCTATGCCATTTACGGGCAGGCATTCTATGCCATTGATGGGCAGGCATTCTGTGCCACTGATGGGCAATCATTCTGTGGCAGACTTACTGATAGGACGACTTTCTGTGTTACAATACTTGCTACCTCTCCCAGCTCTGTGTACCCTTCTCTTCTGCTATACTCCCACAATAATCCCAGGCTTTGGTGCGTGTTTGGCAGCTGCAGCAAACCTCCCGTCCCCACCATGAGTATGTCTAAACTGCACCCACCGCTGGAAATAGGTGTTTCAGATCAAGAGCCTTTCCCAGAACCGAAGCACAGCCACCTTGATGCGATAAGTGAGAATACACTTGAGGGTCTGAGACCGGTTATGTGGAGAATGAGTGAAAGCTCACCAGAATATATATCAGCCACGTGAGGGACATGTGAGTCTCAGAGTGTGTGAGGGTAGTAATGGGGTAGAATTGTGAGATATCAATAGGGTTTGTGAGGCTAGAGATGAAGGGAATGAGGAAGACTTACGTAGGCAGGCAGCGAGTTTGAGCATAAGTGAGACCTCACTTGTGTAGAAAGGAAACCGTTGGGAATAAGTGGGTCTTCGTTAGTGTCTGAGGCCAACAGTGTTGGGAATGAGTGTGAATCCTCTGAAGTGTGTGAGGCCATTTGTATAAGCACCCACCATCCTTCCTCAAACCCTGGTCCCACCACAGGGACCTTTCTCTATGGCTTCTTACTCTTCCATACATTTCCATCTTTCTGGCACACCAGACTCCACCTCCCTAAAGCCCTCTAACCCAGCGTTTGCCAACTCGCCACCCTTTACCTCCCTCACTGCCCTTTCTCCTCTTCCGGCAGTACCTTCATCACACGCCCTGGTTTCGCATGGTATTAATAGCTAGAACGTCCCTGTCTGAGGTACCACTTCCTCTTGTGGTTGGAAAATGTGGTGAGATCTTGTCGAGGTTTTGAAACAGCTCACAGAAATCTTTTTCCATCACGTGACCCGCTGTACACAACACCCAACCGCTAGCACCAGGGACTGGCCCCGGCGAGCCCCCGTGCCAACCCCTCTAACCACAGGGACCCCATACACATGAATGAGTGAAAGAGTAGTAAAATGCACCTGCTACAGAGATCTGTGTGTTATCCTGCAGGGCAATTCTTCAAGTATTGAGTATGGCTAACTGAGACTTTCACCCTTCTGAGTTCTATCAAAGCAGTGGGTGATTAATACAACTTTTTGTTGAAGCACAAAGATCCTGCTCAATTTATGGTCTGTGCTATGTAAGTGGTCTCAATTATTAATATCAAAGCCAGGTTATATTTTGAGGGCTTGCCGTCTTGGCTCTTTTGCTCAATGGTAAAGTATAAAGAAATGTAGAAGTATGGAAGTTATCATATTCTAGTGGTGATGCAGACTGCTTTGCAAACAACAATGCTTTTGTGGGTTTAGCAGTGTTTTTGAAATAGAACATTAGATGATTTGACTGCATGGTTGATTGGAGTATGCAATGATCATTTTACGTAAATTTACAGGAAAGTTAAAACCTAGATAAAAGCTGGGGATAAAATAGGCAATATTCAAATACCTAAATGCATATCAGCCATAAGACACATGTCATTCTACTTAAAATAAAGAGTTTAATGGAATGTAAGAAACTGCACAGAAACTGAGAACAAAGAATACTTGTAATTGTTCAATATCAAATTCAGTGTGAGATATATTTCAATCTTTAATAAATATCACAAAGAGATGAATAGATTTTATTTGACACCAACAAAACTTTTTTGACTATGCAAAGGAGTGAATGGAAGAGCATACAAGAACTGAATAAAGATAAAACGTTGAAAATAAAACCGATGGGCGAGGGTCATTTGATGTTTGTTATGGACCGACCAGAGGACAGAAATTCTCCAAGTGGTGCATATGTGGAATTACACTGTGAATGTGATTCAGTGTTTGAATTACAGCAGTTTACTAATCATTTATCGTGTGAAGCTGAAGAAGCAGTATAGATTATGAAAATTACTATAGAAAATGTATCCAGTTACTTGCTAAATGCTCCAGTATTATATATATTTTCAAAATCATACAAATCTCTGAAATGCTATCTGGGACCAATTCAGTATTTGTTCCAGATGTGAAAAATGCACTTATCTACATCTACTACTATTATTTATACTGATAGTAATAAAAGATATGCCAGATTTTGCTTATTGAAGTTAAAGTTCTTAGAAGGAGAGGAATTTAAAAATATTGTTCTCTTTACCTGCAATGATAAACGTTTTGTTGGCGCATACCACAGAAGGAAGGAATGTGAGCACTGGAAGCAAAATGTCAGCAACATGCCTTAGACAGAGCTAATCACACATTTCTGTAAAGGCGAGTATGTTTGAAGCGACACCATAATTATTGCAGATAGGAGCCTAAATATTATCTACAAATCATGCATAGTGACGTGGCCTCCCCCCTTGCAAACAAATTCATGAATTAATTTGGAAATGAACACATTTTATAAAATTAAAATTAAAAAAATACGGTGGTGTTTCATAGATGATGTGTTTGAGAGTTGGGGCACGTTCCTTAATCTTTGCGAGCTTTATTTTAAGAGCTGCAATCAACACACTTTACAATGAGTTCCACATTGGAAATTTAGAAACCTTCAGTCATTTTTGGGATGTCAAAGTAACTACAATTATTAGACATTTAGACATAGTTCCATTTGTTAGTCTTACGGTTTATAATAATCTTTTTTTAGCAACAGGTTTTCATCTGAAATAATTAATGACCTATTTACCATTCAGTCAATATTGAAAGTTAAAAGAATTGTATACATGATTTGTAAAGAAGGATATTCTGTACAATTATTATGAAAGTTGAAATGAAAATGAAATCTATTTGACTTAATAAAGAAGCACCAATTACTTTAATACTACCAATTACAATCAGAAAATATTTTTTAAATTGTATAAAACCATTGACAAATCATTCAAAATGATTGAAAATTATTAGAAAGCTTTAATACAATTTTTTTTTATGTAAGGAAATGAAATACACAAGCTTGGTAATTAAAGGAGAATGACCTTAACAAGATTGTTTTTAGTTCTTTTCTTATTTGTCTTGCAACAATCGCAACCACTTCATAAACTGAAATACATTATACGTTTTAAGAAGAGGTAAACAGATAATTTAAATAATTGTGCTACCTGCACTACAGAGAATGTGATCTATGTATTATAATGCCCTTAACAAAAACTCTGTATAGGTCAGACGTCCAGAAAAATATGCATCCAGATAATTTGAATATACATCAAATATATATTTACACGCTTCAGTATAGAAAGATATTTTGTACAAATGGACATGTCAACTTCGCTTCCAAGTTTGTGAAGTAACATGGAGGTGCAATATACAAGAAATGATTATTGAGCGAAGTATGGTGCGCACACTCTTTAACATTACATCGGAAGGGGCTCAACTTATTTCAAGTCTTTAGTTGATTCTTCTATCAAGTAACTATCAATAGTGACCATCAACTAGGTATTACAGAATCAAAATAGGACCTGGAATGACCCTTATACCCAATTTATAGTCTAAGTTGACCAACAGGAAATGACGTAACATCGAAAAAAGTTCTATACAAGGTGAAGGAGAAAACAAACAAGCAATGGGTGGAATGCTTGAATTAAACTCAGCCACTGGTAATTACTCTGGGCCGCATTCCAACCCATCGTTTTTTTGCCCACCATGCACCCTCCGATAAGATCCAGCCATATGCAAATCAGCCAATCCAGAACAGAGTTGGGATGTCAAATTTGGGGCTCAGTCAAGCAATATTTGTCTTCGGATCTCTGAATATAAACTTTATCTAGTGTCTATAATCACGTTGTGGTCTTCGGTTTTCTGCTGTTCCGCTTAGGAAGTGTTGACATTTACTTTAACCGTATATTATCTAGCCATTTTATATGCCATTTGTTTACTAAATGACTTTATATTTATGGTTTATGTGTACATTATGTTGTATATTGATTATTTCGAATGTACTGACTCATGTATTTTCAATAAAAAAATTATATATAAAAAAAAAAAAAAGAACAGAGGCCTCTGTGAACACTCCTTTTCAAGTTGGTGAAGTATTCTCGAAGCACAGGTGCATGCCTATGAATGGTGCAGCCAGTGCAGTGGCACTGAAGCCTGAGGGGCCCACTGAACCCAGATTATTGCCTTATTATTATAGTTTGCCCCACAAATGATGAGTGAAAGAGTTGTCTGTGGCGTGGCCACCGACACTTGTTTTAATACCGTAGACTGTGGACTAACTGCCCTGTCTCACAACCACTCAATAAACACTGAACAAAAACATTAGCTGAACAATTCAATCTTTGTCTTGTGCTTACTCTCCCCTTCCTCCGTCAAACCCCACAAACCTGCCTCAGAATTACTTTTTTCACTAATAGACCCCAAAAATATATCGCCTATTTGCTTCCCAGCTATGGGTATTTTCTTGTCTGTTTGTGACTTTTTTCTGTGTAGTAAATGGACTTATATGTGTACGGCAATAGTACTAAAGTGGTTATACAGGAGACTCCATTGTCTTTTTACCCAAGACTGTCTGAGTTTACTAAAATTACATGTATAATAAACTTACTTATAGGGAATTTCAGCCAGCCCTCTTCATCCATTGGTCTGTTGTGTCATTTATATATTTCTTCTGCCCACTACAGCATGGGGCAGTGTTAGCCCATTTCAGCAACTGGCTAATTTCACTGGGGCAGCATTCTGCCCTTCCACGAGAAGAACATCTGGCCATAAAAACTATTTTTTGCTTTAAGCCATTCTTTTTGTTAGATTGATGAGGGCCTACAGCTCCCTCAATATTAAAAATATATTTTTGCAAAAACTATGACTAAACAAAACAAGCATTGACCTGGTCAAATGGCTGTCAGCCAACATCAAAGCTACTGTGTTTGCCAGTGCTTGCTTTTATGGGTTTTATGGCCAAGGTCTGCGCATGGCTCTCCCTGCTCGGACGGCTACATGGGTAAACCAGGATGGTACATCTTGTTTGTTTATTTGCCCCCAACTCCAAAACTGCCAGTTGTGAGTTTGCTCGTTAGCCAGTGTTTAATTTGTGAATAAATGCATAAATAAAAAGAAAGTGCAGGGGCCCAAAGTCTTTCTTAGGAGCCTGCCGCCTCTGCTGCCGAATGCCGTCCCTGCCGAACACCAAGGCTGCCTAATCTCGATTCCACCTCATGCTTCTTTCTTCCAGCAGTCTAAACTTCCTGTCGCTTTATCTGCTTACTCACTTTGTCACTGGTCTCATCTTTCTTTTCCTCCCTATCCTTCCTCTCTTTCTCCTTTTTTTGCATTTCTTTCTCCTGCTCTGAGCCAACGTTGGATGAAAATAAGTCTCGTCCCCCAAAAATCGGTTGCATTGCACACTACCCGCAACCACCGGCACAAAATTAAGTAGCGCCAGTAAGGAGTATAAAATATCTATGCTTGTTGCAGAAACAGTTTGGGTGCCCCACCCTTCGGCTTAATGAGGTTCCTCTAGGTGCAGTGGGTCTCCATTAATTAGCATCTTAGAAAACATAACAATGTAAGTAATTATGCCACTGCCCCTTTGTGCGGAGGTGGAATGTATATTACCCACCCCCTGCCCTGCACTAATTTCTGTGTCCTCTTTGGTACCTTTGGAAATTACTTTTAAGGGTGGAGGGCACACAGTGGACCCCAGTTACAAAAGGCTGGGCTCATCCACCAAGCGCACCCATGAACAGCGCGTGTGCACACGTTTGAGTATGTGAATATATCTATAAATATATATTTGTATTCTCTATGCATTTTGAGCACACTTGTAGGCTAATATATTTCCTAAAACAATTGAAAGGTACTTATAAATATATTTTTTTTAATTTGCCTCCTAGGTGGTATCATGGGCACCTCTCTGGCACAAAAGCAGAGGAACTTCTGGTGCAAAAGGGAGAGTCGTGGACCTTCCTGGTGCGAGAGAGCCTCAGCAAGCCGGGCGACTTTGTCATTTCGGTCCTGACGGATGAGATGAAGGACTCCAAGAAAAAAGTTACCCACATCAAGATCCTCTGTGAGGTAATAGGTCACAGGTGAAAGTTTGAGGGTTGGCATGCTTTGGATTAAAAAGAACAATTTTAGAGGTATTTGATCAGGGATATAATTAACTTTATAGTCTTTAATTGTTCCATGTTTATGGTCGGTGGCATTTCTCCCTATTTCCACTAAAAACTGTATTCCATGAAATCAAGTTTGGTGAATCCATCCAGTCTTGTTTGCAATCTGACCTTCTGGCTTTGGGAAATCCTCTGTGGGGGTAATCCTTGAAGGTTCGACGTCTCTTATGGCGGGAATGGACGATAGTCAATTAATAGCAGTGGTTGGAAGTGGACTAGAGGGTTGAGACCCAGGTTGTTCCTGTCTCGATTGTCCTTTCTCCAAGAGCCAGGCAGGTTACTGGAAAACTCAAGCATCTCTTTACACCCACGCTTGACCGGGAGGTGATCCTGGGTGAGAACAGAACAGGTGATCAGAGACACAAAGATTTCATTTAGAGGTTCAGTTGTACTAATATTTGCACAGCACTGCATGAAAACCTATGCAAACATTAAAAAGATATTAAGTGCCATACACTCACCCAGCCAAGCATGCACAAAAATGTTGAGGAGTCTGAGTGAGCCAGCATTATTTTTCATGAGATTTGTACTCGAGGTAAACCCCTTAAACAAATTTTTTCTTGATGACAACAGGCATAGGATAAGCCTTCTAAAATGCATAATGTTGCAGATATTATATGTTATACGTGGGAATATCATGCCATATTTTGTTTTCCAAAGTTTGGGCCTGGTTTATTGTAACACTAGGATTTCATGCAAAGACAGGTAGTGCTAGTTTGAACTTTATGTGGATTGCAATGGGTGTGTGCAATGTTCTCTCCCAGTTACACTTCCAGGCATTTGTTATCAGAGGGTTAGAGCTCCGTGACGCTGCACTTACCCCAACTATAGGCATAAAATAGCTTTTGTGCATGAAAGTTGATCCATGCTGCATTTTCCACCACATTGCACTGCAGGAGAGCCCCCAGTAAATCTGGTCCAGAGCTCTTTAGATCTTACATCAGTCACATTCAAAAGTGGACCCAAGTGGTTTGCCTTTCAACTCTACCTGCCCCACCGGATCCAGGCAGAAATCTTGTGAGATCCGGGCAGGATACTGCAATCTGCTCCCTTGATGATCTTATCTCATTTCTTACCCTAGAATGGAAAATACACACTAGGAGGGAAAGAGAAGTTTGATTCTTTGGCCGACCTCATTGAACACTATAAGAAGACGCACATTGAGGAGTTGTCGGGATCTTTGGTTTACATAAAGCAGGTAAGACTTTTGCTGTTCATGATGCCAAGCCGAATCTGTCAGTCCATGAAACAGGAATGTTTGTTCTGGACCTCACCTGCCCTGTCCCAGGAAAATACCTATGTTTTTAGTCCCCTTCATTGCCACTCCTCCATCTCCTCAGTCTGTTCCGGATACCCAAATGGCTTCAGACCTTCTGCTGTCAGCACTTTACCTTTGCTTGTATCATACTGAGTTCCAGCACAGCCAGAAGCTGCTCTGTCACGAGGATACTCAGAGGGCTTCAGTCCCAGCAGATCTATCCCTTTCCATGTCTTGGGAATACTCAGACTATTCCAGTCTCAGAACAGCAAGCCATTTCCATGTCTTGGGAATACACAGATGGCTACAGTCTCAGCACAGCGAGCCCTTTCCATGTCTTGGGAATGCACTTAGCTCTCCACTCTCAGGGTGTTTAGCCCTTTCCATGTCTTGGGAATACACAGTTGGTGACAGTCCCAGCACAGTCGGCCCTTTCTATGTTTAGATTGAGGGCTTGAGACCCAGCAGATCTGTCCCTTTCCATGTCTTGGGAATACACAGATGACAACACTCCCAGCATGGTCAGTCCCTTCCCTGTCTTGAGAGCGCAATTAGCGCTCCACTCCCAGAGCAGTCATCCCTTTCTGTGTCTTGGTTTTCCTCAGATGGACAAGGTCCACGAGACAAACAAAGGCGGTCAGACCTCACACCACCCATCTCTCAACATCTTGCTCATTTATCGGTCTCTAGTTGCATAATGGAGTCTGAGAAGAAGTTGCATGAGAGATACACGGGCTGATAGAATTATTGTTTTTCTGCAGCAATTTTATGTTTTACCTAGCTGGTCGGGTAGGGGCTGGTGCCAAGCATCTGTCTTTAATGCCTCCTCGAAAAAATAATCAGTTTTACGTTTGCATTCTCCACTGATGAGCTGCTTCTTGTTCGGACCTGGCTCGAAAGAGGCTGAGTGTGACTTGCATAGCTGGGCTAGTGGTAGCAAGAAGAGAAGGGAGGGGGTTGGCTTGTTGCATCAGTCTTTGACTTCCAGATTGAAAAAAAAACCCAATGGAGCAGAGTTTGAGTTTGCCAGTAGATCGGGTTTCCTCTAGTACTAACGTGCTTTTCAGTACAAAGGTCCCTGCTCTAGCTTCTCTGAAGATTCCCCTCTCCTACCCATGAAAGTTGACACAAATCTGGGAAAAATTGATGTGCAGTTAAAAGAAAAAGCAAAATATCAATTGCTAGCAGTTCTGTTAAGCCATGAGCCGTTCAGGATGAGCGGTGAAATCTCTCAGAAGAAAAGCAAATGTTTTGAGCATACTGATACGAGAAAACCCCAGTCACTGCTGGGAATAGGAAAATATACTGGGAACCCACAAATTGAGGGTGGCAGCATAACCTGGGTGAAGTCATGAGTGACCAAGTCAAGGGGGGTGGCATCATGAGGTTCAGCGTTCATGACAGCCTGTGCATTATGTGTTTTTACAACATTTTTTGCATGCAAAAACGCCAAGGTAAATTTGAATGGAAAAAGGTATTCTGGTGTGCTGAATTGGTCACAACAGACCTCATTTTAAGCTATTTCTGTCGAGGCTATCAGATCTATGTGTATCCAGTAAGCTTCATGGTATAGTAGTGGTAGGATAACTTTGGAGGTTAAGGAATTTGCTAGAGAGATCTCTGTGCACTCTGGCTACAGTTTTGAATTCTAAATAAATAGCTCAGAGGCTTAACGTTTCTGCTGCACAGAATAGCATTCAAGCGCATGTGACAGATTTATATTATATTTAAGAGTTTGGTGATTCCATGATTTTGTTACATGTATCATTCTGTTACCTGCAGGTCACAAGTTCCAGTCTTGGTTAAATAGCTAGTTTAATTTTACAACCATTTCAATAGAGCTTCAAGTAACCTGCAAGGCATACATTTTAAACTGTATATGTCTTAAATAACTCGTTTGTTATTCTGTGGTGGGTTAAAATGAGACGGCAGCCAAAAATGGAGGCATGCATGTGGCTTAATACAGTATAATTGGTCCACCATCGTGTGGCGATGATGTCACCCTTAATGATGCTACTGACTGGATTTCAATGTGTCATTGAAACGGATGGCATTTTTATAGAGCATGCCGCAAAATCACAATCAGCAAGTGTGGGTTCTGACAACATACACCCACTTTGAGAGGTACTTTCACTGTGTCCACATGGACTGGGGCAACTTCTATTTCTGGGTGAGGTGGAATTTATCAATGGGGTTTCCCCTATAATGACACTTCTCATGACAATGGTAGCCAGTGTGAGGGGGAAATAGTGCCGCTATGATGGAATTCTTCAAATAGGGCAGGACTTCCTAGACACCACGGTGGATGGTAATTCTGCTGCACAGACCCAACATTTGGGCTGTTACTAAATAGTGTTCATTCTATGCCACTTGTTAATGTGTTTTCCTTTACACTTGCCTACTTGAATAATGGATCAATGGGCTTCGGAATAAACATTATGTAGTGTACTTTGAATAGTCCACATCCTAGTCGGTGCATGGGTGTGCCCTACTGTACTCTACTTTAGATATGTTCATTATTCAGCACTGCCAGCATCCAGAAGCTCTCACTGTCTCTAAGGTTGACTACTCTTTGTCTGGTTTGTGTCTTCTGTCATGCTCCTCGGCTCTTTCCAGCCGTACTTTGCAACCAGGATCCATGCTGCTGACATTGAGAACCGGATGAAGGTGCTAGACAAGAAATCTGATGTGGCGGACACAGCCAAAGCTGGGTTCTGGGAAGAGTTTGATGTAAGTTGGAGTGTATGTTTGCTCTCTCTTTCTGCCTCTCTAAATGTCTTTCTCACACTCTGTTTTTTCTATCTCTGTCTCTCTCTCTCTCTTCCTTCATTCTCTGTTTATCCTCCATTTTGCTCTCCTTCTGACCCTTTTCATCCCCATCAATCCTTCTACACTCTTCCCTATTCTTTCTCATTCCACCAAACTTCTGCTGTTGCTTAAACAACGACTCAGACGTGGTTCTACAAGGTGTGCATTCCCACCCAATGACACGGGTGAACTTTGGATCAATGCACCAATGCTGAATGTGAAAGACAGATTTTTGTAGCCTTGCAGAACCTCACCCAATACACTATTGAAGTGAAATCATTGCTTTAGGATTATTTACAATCCCTAAACCAGGATCTGGGACACTGTGGTAGTGTAAACAAACTTATTGCACTCTTTACAATATCACACACACAAATGGCACTAATAAAAATAGAGTCTTTTAACTAAAAGCATTAATTCCAACAGGGCGAGCCTGTTTCTCATCACATCTAAAATCACCGCACAGAATATCATAATAACAGCAAATAAGCATGCTGCGAATAACGCAAATAAAATGAACATTTCTAACATAGCTAAAATACCATTTCAAAACTAACACTGTAAACCGTACTTCTATGCTCTACCTTAGGAGAGCATGGAAAATACAACTTGCGATATAGACTTTATTAGGGAGAAGCAAAACATTGCATACCTTGTTGACCGCAAACACTGTGGTTATCAAAGAGGTGTAAAGGCTGTGTTGCTTGCAAAAGTAAAGCACATATTGCAGCAGCCTCCTTTCTCTTGGCATCAGCTGCGATGTAGCATCTTCTTTGTGTGCTGGCAGCAGTAAAAGACCGTCTCCGGCAGTATCTGATGTGATAATCTGGGCAAAGAACCTCTCCTGGTAAGTGTTCACGTGGCAGTCCTTTTGCACTTTCTCTTATAAAGGACTTGAATTTCTGACATAAGTTCAGGAGTTTCTGCCATAGGCTATTTGCATCAAGGTGTATATTCCAGACATCTAACCTGAAGAACATATAAAGTATATGGACGACAATTCAGACTAAACTGTCTTGACTATATGTCTGAGCTTCCTCTTGTTTTACTTTGACATTGTGATAGCTAGACACTTGTCCCTCACTGATGTCGCAACAGGTGATATCTCTTTTATTGCTTGAATGACTTGCCACTTTCACTGTCCTTGTAATGATAAGGTCAGGCAACATCTACGTTAAGGACAGACATGATAATGATTCTGCATGAGTTGAGAAAGAAATGGCGACTCCTAGTTCCTAAAATTGAGAAAATGTCCCCTCCTCCCATTACCCAAGAAGGAGTCGGCAGCCGACTTAAAATGGAGTCCGACCTTAGGGACTTTATATCACTGCTCTTGCTCTCTTACTAAACCTCTCCATCAAACTATCTCTCACTCTGTCTCTCGTCTGTCATTCCTGCCTTTTCCCTCACTTTGTCCATCTTCTCCCTTGTCCTAATCTAGTACTCCTTGATCTCAACGCTGTCTCTTTTCGGTTGGCCCTCTCATGTCAATCTGCACTCTCTTCACCGTTCGCCCTATCGTTTTTATCCGAAACTAAATCTGTTAAGGTATCATTCCTATCAGTTGCACATACATCGCTTTTCTAATAGATGTGATTTAAGGTTCAGCACCTCCGTCACCCACACCATGACTGTCTAAAGCTTTGGTTTATGTTTACCCTTCTTTGGTTGCCCATGGTATGTGTGTCTTTTGACGTTTCTTTCTTTGATGATATTTTTAGTAATTCTTCCTTTTTCCCTTTTTTTGCTTCCTATCCTTCACTATATCCACTTCTCGCCCTCTGGTCTGCACTCATATCATCCTGCTTCCCTCTTCTCTTCCCAATCACATCTTGCTACTTGGTTTATTCACATTCTGTCTCATCTTGGTGGCTTTCAGGCCTTACAGAAGCAGGAGGCCAAGCAGCTGCGAGACCGCTCTGAAGGACAGCGGCCGGAGAACAAGAGCAAGAACCGGTACAAGAACATCCTACCGTGTAAGTAAGCTTTACGAAATGATCACAGAGGACGAGGGCTGCACGTCGCTCTGCTTAAAGAAAAGGAATTCATACTTTGAAGTTTTCATTGGCGATTCTGAGCCTTTGATGTGAATAACAAGGCCCAGGGAAGAGAGGCAAATCCCCCAGTGCCAACATTGAGTTTTTTTACCCGAGTTCCACATGGAGCCCCGTGCGCCTGACGCCAGAGGAATGGTTTTTCCTTGAAGTAAGCTTATCATTAATGGCACGAGATTGAGACTTTAGTGCCTCCAAGGGTGAAAATCGCTCCCAAAGGCTACACACAGACCAGCCTTTTTAGTCCAGAGGAAGACCCGCTAAGACGTTTAAAATACCATGTTTTCTCAGGGGTCGAAACGTCAACGCTTTATTATCAAGTGTAGTAAATCACCCAGGACATCAAACTAATGATTTAATCGCTTACTGGGTTGATATGTTTATTTCACACAATATAATTTTTATATGTATGTCCATGTATTATGCGTAAAGTTATGTGACATGTAAATATTTCAATGTATGTGCACTTTGTAGTCCTAAATGTTAGTCCAAATGAACTTATCTGTGTGTATGTAGGTATATGTAACGTAATGCGTTCACACTGACATTTTTTTCATTTGGTGATCGTTCTCATCCTTTTGGAGAGATACAATTGTGAAAATGTTCGTTTGATTTTTTAAGAGTTGCAGAACTGAAGAACCAGAACCTTTTGGGCCTGGCGGCGCAGGTTACGCCTTAATCTCCTAGGTTCTCCTGCTCAGCTACACAGAGACACGGGACACTCTGTTAGGCGTTAGAAGATCAGATTTATTAGCTGCAGCTAGTACAGTTATCCCAGAAGTACACAAGGTAGGTTCTTAGGAGACTGCCACTTCACTCCGTGGCGCACAATCTTTTATACCATATAGGTAACATATACATTAACCAAATACACACCCAGAATATACAAGAAAGAGCCAATAAGAAAAGTTAAAAAACAGGACAGAACCAATAGGAAAGGTTTGAAAACAAAGTGTCAGATGACTCGAAGAAACCTCTCCTCCAACTATGTTTGTCAACCTTCCCTTAAACTAATTCATTAACGGATTCGTAACTAACTTGCAGGTGGCGAGATACGTCTGTGTGTGTTGGAGGACAGTTGTGAAACGAGAGAATGCTAGCAGAGGACAGTGAAGGCCAGACGATAAGATAAAGTCAGAAAAGAATAGTGTGAACCAACAGATAGTTGAGACGGGGATTAGAAAAAACAGACAGGGATTAGTGTACTCGGCCAGACCTAACACCAGCTTTGCAAATAGAGGCAGAAGGGTTATTTCGACACGAAGCTGCAGAAAAAGCGGAATAGACTTTGTTCGCCGTGCTGCCGGAGTGATGGCAACATAAAATGGCGGCGGAGCACAAAATGGCGGGTCGATTCGATCACGATCGAAAATCGGAGTTCCTCAGAACCACCGTTTCACATATATTAGTAATCCCCAGGTTCTGCACTAGACTGAGCTACCCCATTGCTTTATATTGTGTAAGTATGGACGGCAGGTGTGGTGCTCACCTATGAGACATGAAGTAGCTCTGAGCCTATGCCCGTAGGAGATCTGAGCTCTTGTGCCTGTGTCAGACCACTGAATGTACCTGTGTCTATCAGAGAGCTGATCTTTAGTTATGGTTCAGCTAAAAGCATTTTTTAATGCCTCATAACTTTGGTCCCCTTTGTTTTGAGTCTTCAAGGAGTTCTACAAAGTACACTTTAGTTCTCCAAAGTACACTTTAACCTAACGCTGGTTGTTTTTTTAAAATGTGTTTAAACAATGATGGACGAACCCAAGTATGTGTGGCACGATCACAGCGAGGCAGTGTTTGGGAACCCACTGGGTTAGTAAAAAGACCCCTCACACACCAACCTTGTTGGTGTCATGCTTCATCATTGGGGTCTCAACCGGGTGGCCGAATGCCCCCCAGTTGTGCTACAACGCCTGATTACAGCGGAGCTGGTGTGGTGCAAAGGTGTGATGTGATGTGGATTAAAAATACCTCTGAGAATCCTTGCCTTTCTAATTGCATTAATGGCGGCTCCGGATATGGTTAAAACATTATACGTGATGCAACTAAAAAAAAGAAATAATTATCTTATAGTTGTCTGTGTGGTGGGTCTACAGGGGATACGGATGCACCCCCTTCCCTTCCCTAGTTCTCTCCTTGTTTTTGACATGTTTTTTTAAAATTTCAAACAGATTGGTCAGTGAGGGATGAAGTTAAAGGGATGCAGGTATGACAAAAGTAGATTTTTTGCCTGATAACAATAAGAACAAGTTCTGCTCAAGAGTGCAACAAAACCTGCACAGAGTGGCAGAGACGAAGGGCTTGGTCCACCTGGGATCTTTCTGTGGTTTGATGTAAACCTGGGCAGTCATTTTTGGGCTATTTACAGAGTACATAAGTAAAATAGAGCGTTGACGTCTTAACTTTAGCGCTATCTATGGTTCAGTTTCAAAACTGATTTGAATACTATATTTTTAAACATATATTTTCCCTTGATTGATCAAGTGCTTTTTGTGATTTTCAAAATGGCAATGTTAGTGCAAGAACTGAATCACCTGAGTAGCTTGCTGGAACACCTTCATACTCCCTGATTTGGTGGAGATATCACACTCAGTGGCATCTCTTAAACCATCCAACCATTTGAGTGATCCACTCCCCGCTATGCTGCTCAAAGACCTCAACCCGGCCATTCTGCCTCTCTGGTCCAAGATCATCCAACAATCTCTTTTACAGGGGAGGATTCCGGACTGCCTTAAAATGGGGCAAGTCACACCTATCCCCAAGAAGCCCAATGCAGACCTAACTGAACCCAATAACTACCAGCCGATCACTAGCATCATGTCTTTAGTGAAGTTGCTTGAGAAGTGCGTTCACACTCAGCTATGCAACCATATCTTGAAATTTCAGTTGTAAGACCGAAATCAGTCAGACTTTAGACCAGGTCATAGCACAGAAACTGCCCTTACCCACATTGTGGATGACGCCTTGAAAGCTCTGGACCAAGACCCACCTTGTCTTCTAATTCTTCTAGACTTGTCCTCTGCTTTTGACACTATCAAACATGATAACTTGATTAACCTTCTGCAATATAGGATGGGGCTACCTCAGGGATCTGCTCTCTCGACCACACTCTTCAATCTCCTCATGGAACCACTAACTGCTATTTTGAACGGGCCAAACATTCAATACCATATGTACGCAGACGATACACAACTGTATTTGAAGATCTCCTCTCCAGATGAGATTAAAACTCTTAATGGAGCGCTCCAAAAAACTCAGCAATGGCTAACACATAACTATCTGCTACTAAATGCACTGAAAACAGAATTTCTCCTGATTACACCCCACAACCAAGAGAACCCAACGTAAAACTGGATTAAAGATATCTCTGCACTCAACTGCTCCCTGCAAGTGGTGGACTCCGCTTGCTCTTTGGGTGTCACTCTGGACAAATTTCTAAACATACAAGGACACATCAGGGCCACTACTGAGAGTGTGAACCATCAACTCAACACTCTCAGCAAAATCAAACCTTTCCTACCTCCTGAGGACGTCCAATCAACAGTCCAATCACTTGTTATCTCGCAAGTTGAATATGGCTTGGTAATCCTAGCAGGGCTTCCTAAAGCAAGGTTAGCGCCACTAGGAGCTACTCTGAACGCCTCTGCCAGACTAATCACAGGCTCCAGAAAGCATGATCATATTACACGTGACCTAATTCAACTTAACTGGCTTCCCATTGAAGCAAGGATCCGATTCAAGATAGCATGTCTGACACAAAAAGCTATACACCGCAATAGCCCCGTTTACCTGGCAAAGAAACTCGAGCTCTCTGGTTCCAGTCGAAACTTATGAAGCTCGAATACCCTACTCCTGAAAACACCCAAATTCAACAAAATAAAGAACCTACAATCGCACCTTCTCAGGGCTGGCGCTAAGAATCTGGAATGCCCTTCCGACAGAATTCAGAACCAACCCCTCAACTGCTTCTTTTAAGAAACAAGTCAAATGGCTACTTTTGGAAGAACTTCAACAGCAATAGCCTCTATGTTCTTGTGATAATCACTTCCCTCGAGTGCTTGACAATCTTTTTTACTTTGTGTATTGAAATGCATGCCTGGCAATCTTTCTCTCTACTATGTTTTAAATTTGTACTCGATTCGAAATGTACTGTATCGTTCTTGTGGTGTAGTGCTCTGCTTAAACTGCCCAACCTCTTCTAGTAGGTCCTTCACCTGGTACTTCCTATGCTACCTTTGTTGTATTGTAATTTTACTGTCTCCCCATGGCAACGCTAATTGTCCTCTCTTTACAGCGCTCTGATACCTGTTCTGGGTCTTGTTCGTGCTTTATAAAACCTTTCAAATAAATAGCTGAGAATACATGTGATTTTTCACTGTGGCCTCCATTACTAGGTTCTCGAACGGATAAGCTAGATTTCAGAAACTATTTCGATAAAAAGATGTTATTCTGACTTAGATGGGCACAGGGACAACCCCAAGGGCCTTGAGAACACACCAGAGAACATTACAAACTGCCCATAACAGGAAAACTGTAAGAGGCTTGAGAAACCATCAACTCTGAAATGCTGTTTCTCAACCATAATATCTTTTTTTGAGCCTCTGTCGGCGATCAAACTTTTCCTGCAATCCAACTCATGGGGCGCACCAACAGCTAGGACTGAGAGCAGAGTAGCACAGATACGGACTTTGGTGCTTCCCGACAGGATCCTTCACCTTCAGGCAATTGATTTAGCTTGGTAGCAAGTGATAAAGAATTAATAGGCAGTTTACATCAAACATGCCATAAGTAGGTTGAGCGGCAAAGCATCGAAATCATACGTTCAAAGAACTCAGTACAGTGCTAAGTGAAATACGGCATAGATTAGCCTTCTAAAGCTGGCGGTAAGGGGTCTCCTGTACATAGAAAGGTGCACGTCCTTTTATAGGACTTTAGACAAAGTCATTCATACGTTCTACATGAGTGCATCATTTTCAGGATATGCACCATTAGAGAACCAGCAAGAAGAAACATTTTACTACAGAATGCAATTGAAGTTTCTCTCATGGTAGTACTACATTGGGTCTGCACACATTCTCATAGTTTGTTCAGGCAGTTCAATTGATACATTGCATAGCAGTAGCCAGGGACAGTTGGACTGTCCTTGGTTAGGTCCAGAGTGTGAAAAATCTCTGGGAACACTCTTTGTTAATAGGGTGAGTCAACAAGCCTAGATTAGAGTAAGACCAATTTATGATGCGTTTAATATGCAGAGAAAACGTCTCCCATATCTCTAAAAGAGAAAAGGCAAATCTAAAAGATGAAAAAGCAAATTATGCAGAGTTGCCAAACTACATTCTAAGAAAACATGCAGCATTCCGATATAAAATGTGTATTTAATAATGTTTTGTTTAAGCAACCTTATAACAAATTTAAAACCTCTGAAACTGGCAGGATATTGTCACTACCAAACCATAACACACCCAGAGCAAACTCAACAAAAACTATAGATGGATTTGGAGCGCTTGTGCTAAGACAGTGCTTGGGAAATATTGGCCGAAGGATAGGGCCTTTGGTTGTGCCGTGTGTCCAGTGTCCTGCTCCATTGTGCCCTGGGGACAGCCTTTCGATGTGGCCAGCAACATCAAAAGCCTACTGCTGCCCTTCCACACTTCCAGGGCTGATAAGGTATGGCCCTTCACCAAACCTTTATGTTCTCTTATTTAACATTGATTCCATGCATTAATTTTTAATAAAGTAAACCTTTTGTGACACCCCCCATAACTTCATCCATCAATCTGCCCGCAACCTCCAAGTTTACACTTAGGTTGGCCTGCCTTGCTCTCTGAAAGTGTCATGCCAAAGGTACTGGTGAGCACTGGTATCCACTGGTCCTGGGTAAAGAGTGGAGACAGACCTGCACAGAGTTCACAGTTAGGAGAATGGCCCTCAAGCAGACAAAAAGCGTCCCACAAACTGACTTGTCAGACCAGCCCTTCATGCATTGTCATTTTGCCTTAAGGCTAGTCCGACCCTGCCATGAACACCCTTACACACGTAATCAGATTTGAGGAAATTGCATTAGAGCCAGTGGCAGACGGTAAGTTTGGCAAGGGGGGGCGGGAGAGCCACACACACACACATATACACTCACACCCATGCAGTCACAAACACACACACACGCATTGACAACACTCACAAAAAAATCATACATATATGTATACACACTCACCAAACATTCAACTTACCTGCCCTGCAGCTCATGGAGAGAACATCCTCGGAGGTCACAGGAGGGTTGGGACTGCTGCCTTCTCTCATTGGCTCACTTTAGGTCAGCCACTGAGACGAGGCAGCAGTCCCTCACTCGTCACAAAGTGGGATGGGGTCAGTGAGACATGCTGACCCCACCCCACTATATGACGAGGTATCAGTGATTGACAATCGGCCCTGGGCACTTTATGGCTTAAGAATGGCAAGGCAATCAGTGATGCTCCCCCTCGTCATGAGGGGGAGGGCCTCAAAGCACTTTTACCAAGCTGAGGAGGTCACGCCAACAGAGCTGTGACATCCTCAACCTGGCAAAGTTCAGCTCAGGCAGCCAGGAGCCTGCACAGTGATCGCATGACTAGCTCCTGGCTGCCTGAACAAGAAGAGTGTCTGTCAGACTGACCTTTGCTTAGCCTGAGAGACACTGTTATCCGCAAAAAGGTGAGGGGTTGTGGCACATCTGCCTGTATGGACGGGCTGCAGCTGATTGTAGCATTAAGGTGGTCTCATACATATGTATTGGGACTTGAGGAGAGCTCAGATGTGTGTTGTAGGAGCAATGTGGAGGCCTCTGACATACTCCTTCATCAGTACCAAGGAGGATGCTGATACGAACATTGAGGATGTCTGTCATATATGCATAAAAACACCTAGGACACTCTTTATCCAATTTTATAGCTGCACCAATGAGACCTCCTATTCATGTCTTCATTTGCTTTGAGGAGAGCTCCTAAACATATTGTAAGGGAGTCCAGGAAAGGTCTCTGTTAATAGTGTGTGTTTTGTGTTCTTTCCGATGGCTCTGCCCAACCTATATCCTACTTCCAGTTGCCTCTTCTCCTCACTTTGTACCCTTCTTTTATTTTTCTTCTTTCTCAGTTGATGAAACCAGAGTTATCCTTGAATCTGGAGACCCCAATGTTTCAGGATCCGATTACATCAATGCCAACTATGTTAAGGTAAGGGAAGATCATAGCAGATGTTGTGACATTGCGACTGCTGTATTGGAAAGAACCGACCCCACCAGGTGCACCATCGGCTCCAACAGGCATTGGTTGGCATCCTGTTTCAGTATCTTCAGCTTTCCTCCCCCTGTCCGTCTGCCAGCCTCAGTCTCCGGAGATGTGGCCAACAGATCTGTATTCTAAATGCATTTTTTCCACTTGACCAGTTGTGTGTTATCCTGGGCTTTGTCATCTGGTACCTCATTTCGTTATCCGTCTCAAATATTTGAGGCACTTAGAAACAGGCGAAACTCTGGTGTTGAGTGCCATATCACTAGTTGACATCAACCCACGTCTGTCTGTCTTTCTGTGTCTGCAGAACCGGTTGGTGAGTCCAGACGAGTATGCCAAGACCTTCATCGCTTGCCAAGGGTGCCTCGCTGCAACAGTCAATGACTTCTGGCAGATGGTGTGGCAAGAGAACTCCCGGCTTATCGTAATGACTACTCGAGAAGTGGAGAAAGGCAGGGTGAGTCCCAATCTTAAGTCTCCCCTTGACTCCACTGTTTCAGGCTTTGAGATATATATATATCAGAAAGGGTATAGATATATGTAATATTAAGATACTAGGGAGTCTGCACCTGGAACCGATAAAAGGGATTCTGCACCTGGAACCATTGTAATTTTGTTAAATCATTCACTAATTCATTCACTAATATGTCTGTCCATTCTTCCAGCCCACTGGTTACCCATCAGTCGTACCATTTATTCTTCTATTCATCTATGTGATCTTGTAGGAGCTTTCCAGTCCCTCCATTAATTTATTTATGTATCACTCACTCTTTCCCTTCACACAGGTTTATATATCCACACCCCTTATTCATTCACCCACGTATCAACCCTCTACCCATCTTTTCAAGCACCAGATCTATCCACCAACAGTCCATCCTGTCTTCTAGTTATCTATCTGCTCCATCAAGATTTGTACCCACACATCTATTCATCCTCATGTTTTCACTTGTTCCATCTGCCTGTGTATCCATCCATCCTTCCATCCACACCATCGTTATTTCACCCGCAAAGTCCATAAATTGGCTTTCATTCACACTCCTACAAAGTCCCTCCCTCCATTTGCCCACCCCCCCCATCCCCTGCCGAGCCGACCCCCATCTGCACATTCAGCCACTGAGCCCTCTAGCATTTATTCTTCCAGCTGTCCATGCATACCTTTGTCCCTCTGTCCCTTTACCTGCATATCCCTGCACTCTCCAGCCAGCATCCCCGTCCACATATCTAGCAGTCAGTCTCCTATTGAACCATCCATTCATTTGGTTCATTGACTGAATTACCATCCATCATTTACTGACCCGCTGGCCATTCGTTCTTAATGTACACTTTGGCTAAGTGAATCCATTATTACGTACATCTGTAAGGCTTACACCTCCTGTGAAAAGATCTTTTTCCCTCCCTCCTGCCTTGTCCAAATCCCCTGTACGCTCCTCGTATCTATTGCTCTCTCTCACTCACTCACTTCTTCTCTCTTACTCTCTCGCCGCCCTCACTTCCCCTTTCTGTGTCTGTCTCTCTCACCGCTCTCACTTCCCCTTTCTGGATCTTTCTCTCTCTCGCCGCCCTCACTTCCTCCTTGTGGGTGTCTCCGTCTCTTCCCTCTCTCTCGCTTCTGACTCTCTTTTCTCTCTCCTCTTTTTCGCATGCTGTGTCCCAAATACAGTTTCATTTATTTTAAACTTCTTAAAATTAAACTTTCGTGCAAAGATACTGTTACCAAAATAAAATCACATTTCAGTCTTGAGCTGCAGACACAAAATACGCCCTACAATAAGTCATCAGATTGGGCGCTCTCATCCCTGATTGGGGGAGAGTGGCAGGAAGCGCAGAGAGAGCCCTACTGATAGGGATGAGGGAGCAGCAAGAATTGCAGAGAGTTCCCTATCTTCTAGAGATGAGAGAGCGGCAGAAAGTGCAGTGAGAGCCCTATATGCTAGGGATGAGAGAGCAGCAGGAATTGAAGTGATTGCCTTATCTGCTAGAGATGAGAGAGCAGCAGGAAGTGCAGAGAGAGCCCTATCTGCAAGGGATGAGAGAGCAGCAGTAAGTGCAGAGAGAGCCCTATCTGCAAGGGATGAGAGAGCAGCAGGAAGTAAAGTGAATGCTCTATCTTCTAGGTATGAGAGAGCAGCAGAAATTGCAGAGAGAGCCCTATCTGCTAGGGAGGAGAGTGCAGCAGTAATTGAAGTGAATGCCCTATCTGCTAGGGATGAGAGAGCGGCATGAAGTGCAGAGAGAGCCCTATCTGCTAGGGATGAGAGAATGGCAGGAAGTACAGAGACAGCCCTTTCTGCTTGGGATGAGAGAGCGGCAGGAAGTGCAGAGAGAGAGCCATATCTGAAAGGGATGAGAGAGTGCCAGGAAGTGCAGAGAGTGCTCTATCTGCTAGGGATGAGAGAGTGCCAGGAAGTGCAGAGTGACCTATCTGCTAGGAATAAGAGAGCGGCATGAAGTGCAGAGAGAGCCCTATCTGATAGGGATGAGAGAGCTGCATGGAGTTAGAGAGAGCCCTATCTGCTAGGGATGAGAGAGTGGCAGGAAGTGCAGAGTGTGCCCTATCTGGTAGGGATGAGAGAGCGCCAGAAAGTGCAAAGAGTGACCTATACACAGAGCAGCGAGAGGCATTAGTAGGTGGCGGCCTTCCCTTGAAGACAGCATGACTACAAGGGGATGCTACCGCTTGCATGCCAGTTTCAGTGATAGACATGGTGAAACTTGGAATTCCGTGTGAGTGTACGTAGAAAGTGACTTGTAAGGTCGTTACAACTTGGATTAATATTTCCTAAGAGAACTTTACTTTTGTTTCTAAGGGGAATAATTACCGCAGACACATGTCGACAACATAAGTGGTAAAGGAGGGATGAAGGGGCACTTAGAGTAATCCTTTTTAGAATGCTTTTTAATCCTGTCCAGGAAGTCCATGAATAAAGACTGTTTAGGGCACCCTTAAGATAGTTTTATCACTCCACCTTCACTATTTTTCTGTTTGTGTTTTGCTGCAAGGATCCTGATTTATTTATTTGTACTGCCTTATCCCTTCCCCATGCTCATTCCAGGCCTTGGTCTATACAGGGATGTTGTAGCAGCCCTATGATGAAGGATGCCATTATTAATGGGTGAGACCATTATTTATATAGATATAGATATTTACCCGGTTGAAGGCAAAAGCTGACCCGCGTAGGCGTTCCATGTGAGGTGTTGCTATGAGTAATCAAAATACAAAAATAAATATTCACTAGCACCCGGATTTTAGGCTGCGCCTGTCTTTGGAGTGGCGATGGGGAGTACGGCTGGATCGTCTAACTGGTGATGGTTGTTGTGGATCTTTATTTTATATATATATATATATATATATATATATATATATATATATATATATATATATATATATATATATATATATATATATATATATATATATATATATATATATATTAGGGCAAGGTGAGGGTAGCGGGTGGCAAGGGTATGTGAAGAAAGAGATAATCCTTCCCTTTCTTTCCAATCGGTGTTCTTCAGGATCAAATTGACTTCTGACACCACCTGTTTACCCTGGTTAGGTTCTTGTTTACTTGACTTGTTCACGTAGTTGTTTTTTGAGAAATGTATTTGGGTGGCAAGGTTTTTTTTTTAGGGTGGGTAAGAGTATTTGTGTGGCAAGGGTATTTTTAGGTTGTAGGGTGGGTGGGGATTCTGGGTGGCAAGGGTGTTTTAGGGTGTAGTGTGAGTAACATATTTGGGTCAAGGGTGTTTTTAGGGCGGGTAGGGAGGGGTATTTGGGTGGCAAGGGTGTAGGGGATGAGTTTAGGGATTGGGCAATAAGGTTGTGTATGTGTGTATATGTATATATATATATATATATGTATATTATCTACTGGCGGTCGCCAGTAGATAGTTATAGTTAGGACCATGTTTCCATAGGAAATCCGCAACATTCTATTTGGAATAACTTTGGCGCCGGTCGACGAATCCTCGCAAAATTTTCAAAACTAATGGGGCGCTACGCTCCGCTCCTACCCTGAAAGTCTCGGGGGGGATTCGTCAAGCGGGGGCTGAGAAAAAAGGGGGGTCCCAAAACGCGTTTTCCCCATGCATTTTTCCATAGGACCTTTAGACACAGCTACAGCCCGAACGGCTGAACAGAGTTACTTGAAATTTGGCAGAGAGGTAGTCTACAGGTCAAGGAAGTGCCTTTTGTAGGTCTGGTGTAAATCTGTTCAGTAGTTCCTGAGAAAATCGCATTTAAATCAATATATATATCTGTGGCAGCGCTCCGTGCGCTAACCGTGCGCTTACGGTAAGCTTACCGTACGCGTACGGTGCCGTGCGCGAGCGCGATTCTGATTGGCTGTCAGATCTTAGTAAACATTCGAATCGGTCGAAACCAGGAAGTGTCGGCCGCCATTTTCTCTCTCGCACTCTGAGGGGGGGAGGAAAAACAAAGTTGGATAACATGAAAAGGGGCAGGCTAGACAGCTCCTAACCACCTAGCCTTGGTTAGGGTGTCCCAAAAGAACCCCCAAGGCCAAAAATTCAATTTTTTTTTTTGAAAAAACGCCGAATGCGCTTACGGTAAAAAAAAAATAAAAAAAAAAAATATCCACATTTCCCCCCCCCCCCCCCCCCCGTGTGCCAAAGGGTGCCCGTAGGGCACCTTTTGTGCCTGGCATATTTAATAATAGAACATTTAATAGATAACCTTTCACAACGAAGCGCATAATATGTCCTCCGTGTGCGGACGGTGCGCGAAGCGCATCGTGCGTACATGGCCCATCCAGCGTAACGTGGGCACGGCACTAACTGCGTAAAGTGGGCGCGCGGTGCGCAAAGCGCACCGCGTGCTCACTGTGCGCGCACGGTGCGCGCACGGAACGAACTGCGTGAAGTGGGCGTGCACGCCACGAACGGCGTAAAGTAACTTAGCATTTAAAAAACCGTACAAATTCACTGAAAAAACCATAGGTTTCACACACGTTATAGTTAGGAATTAGCATTTAAAAAACCTTGCAAATTCACAGAAAAAACCATAGGTTTCACACATGTTATAGTTAGCTGGACATTTCACTCGTGAAAAACCATTGAAATTCCCCCGTTATAGTTAGTGCAGGCAACTATAACTCACGCAACCGCAATCCTCTGCTGATGACATATGTGTCTTTATGAAAAAAAAATATTTGTAATATATGTATAGCTAAAATTTAATGGAAGAAGACGGGCAAATAAGTGTCTAAATACAGTATTAGCATCAGCAGAGGATTGCGGTCGCGTGAGTTATAGTTGCCTGCACTAACTATAACGGGGGAATTTCAATGGTTTTTCACGAGTGAAATGTCCAGCTAACTATAACATGTGTGAAACCTATGGTTTTTTCAGTGAATATATATATATGTATATATGTATATATGTATATTCACTGAAAAAACCATAGGTTTCACACATGTTATAGTTAGCGGAAATTTTACTGATAAAAAACCAATGAAATTCCCCCGTTATAGTTAGTGCAGGCAACTATAACTCACGCGACCGTAATCCTCTGCTGATGCTAATACTGTATTTAGACACTTATTTGCCCATGTCTTCTTCCATAAATTTTTAGCTATACATATATTACAAATATTTTTTTTTCATAAAGACACATATGTCATCAGCAGAAGATTGCGGTCGCGTGAGTTATAGTTGCCTGCACTAACTATAACGGGGGAATTTCATTGGTTTTTTATCAGTAAAATTTCCGCTAACTATAACATGTGTGAAACCTATGGTTTTTTCAGTGAATTTGCAAGGTTTTTTTAAATGCTAATTCCTAACGTGTGTGAAACCTATGTTTTTTTCAGTGAATTTGTACGGTTTTTTAAATGCTAAGTTACTTTACGCCATTCGTGGCGTGCGCGCCCACTTAACGCAGTTCGTTCCGTGCGCACCGCGTGCCCACGTTACGCTAGATGGGCCATGTACGCACGATGCGCTTCGCGCACCGTGCGCACATGGAGGACATATGATGCGCTTCGTTGTGAAAGGTAATATTTTAATTTTTCATAGCGGTGATATGCCATGCACAAGGGCACCATTTGCACATGGGGTGGGGAGAGTATGGATAATTTTTTTTTTTTTTAAACTTTTTACCGTACGGTAAGCGTAATCGGCGAAATTATCGAAAAAATTAAAATTCCGTTTTTGGCCTTGGGGGATCTTTGGGGACTCCCCCAACATGGCTAGGTGCTTAGGAGCTGTCTAAACAGCCCCTTTACATGTTTTTGTCCTTTGTTTTTTAATCCCCACTCAGAGTGCGAGAGAGAAAATGGCGGCCGCCGCTTCCTGGTTTCGACCGATTCGAATGTTTACTAAGATCTAACAGCCAATCAGAATCGCGCTCGCGCACGTCACCGTACGCGTACGGTAAGCGCACCGTAAGCGCACCGTAAGCTGGCTCAGATATATATTGATTTAAAGGCTATTTTCTCAGAATCTACTGAACAGATTTACACCAAACCTACAAAAGGCACTTCCTTGACCTGAGGACTACCTCTCTGCCAAATTTCATTTAACTCTGTTCAGCCGTTCGGGCTGTAGCTGTGTCTAAAGGTCCTATAGAAAAATGCATGGGAAAAACGCGTTTTGGGACCCCCCTTTTATCTCAGCCCCCGCTTGACGAATCCCCCCGAGACTTTCAGGGTAGGAGCGGAGCGCAGCGCCCCCACCTATTTTGAAAATTTGGCGAGGATTCGTCGACCGGCGCCAAAGTTATTCAAAATAGAATGTTGCGGATTTCCTATGGTAAGAGGGTCCTAACTACCGCCAGTAGGTAATATATATATATATGTATATATATATATATATATATATATTATCCACTGGCGGTCGCCAGTAGATAGTTATAGTTAGGACCATGTTTCCATAGGAAATCTCAAAATTCTATTTAGAATATTTTTTGCGCCGGTTTACGAATCCTCGCGAAATTTTCAAAACCAATGGGGCGCTCCGTTCAGCTCCTACCCTGAAAGTCTCGGGGTGATTCGTCAAGCGGGGGCCGAGAAAAAAGGGGGGTCCCAAAACGCGTTTTCCCCATGCATTTTTGCATAGGACCTTTAGACACAGCTACAGCCCGAACGGCTGAACAGAATTACTTGAAATTTGGCAGAGAGGTAGCCATAAGGTCAAGGAAGTGCCTTTTGCAGGTCTGGTGTAAATCTGTTCAGTATTTCCTGAGAAAATAGCATTTAAAAACATATCAATATCTATACGCGCGCAGGGTGCGCGCACCGTGCGACCACCCTAACGTGCGCGAGCGTAATTCTGATTGGTGGTTACATGTTAGTCAACGTTCGAATCGGTCGAAATCAGGAAGTGTCGGCCGCCATTTTGTTTGTTTTCAGTGCGAGAGTGAAAAAGGAAGGTGGCGAACGTGAAAAGGGGGCAGGGTAGAGAGTTCCTGACACCCTAGCCTTTGTCAGGGGGTCCCTGAAGGACCCCGAAGGCAGAAAATATATATATATTTTTTTTTAAATCGCATGGGGTGCGCGCACCGTGAACGCACGGTGAAAAACCAAAAAACAAAAAAAAAATTATATATTTTTTTTTAAATCGCGGGGGTGCGCGCACCGTGCGCGCACGGTGGAAAAAAAAAATTAATACGTAGTTTATTGTAAAATAAATATATAAAAAAAATAATACATAAATAAATTAGCATTTAAAAAACCGTACAAATTCACTGAAAAAACCATAGGTTTCACACACGTTATAGTTAGGAATTAGCATTTAAAAAACCTTGCAAATTCACTTAAAAAACCATAGGTTTCACACATGTTATAGTTAGGTGGATATTTCACTCGTAAAAAACTCGCGCGACCGCCACTCTATCACAAGGATGATGTCATCAGTGATGTCATGAGTGATGCCACTGACCATGTCATGAGTGATGTAATATGTGACGTCATGAGCAGTGGATTGCGGGCACGCGAGTTATAGTTATCTGAACTAACTATAACGGGGGAATTTCATTGGTTTTTTACGAGTGAAATATCCACCTAACTATAACATGTGTGAAACCTATGGTTTTTTAAGTGAATATATATATATATATATATATATATATATATATATATATATATATATATATATATATATATTCACTGAAAAACCATAGGTTTCACACACGTTATAGTTAGGAATTAGCATTTAAAAAACCTTGCAAATTCACTTAAAAAACCATAGGTTTCACACAAGTTATAGTTAGCTGTACATTTTACTCGTAAAAAACCAATGAAATTCCACGTTATAGTTAGATCAGGTAACTATAACTTGCGCGACCGCAATCCACAATGTGTCATTTGAGATGTCATCATTGATGTGATAAGTGATGTCACTGACCATGTCATGAGTGATGTAATATGTGACATCATCAGCAGTGGATTGCGGTCGCGCAAGTTATAGTTACCTGATCTAACTATAACGTGGAATTTCATTGGTTTTTTACGAGTAAAATGTACAGCTAACTATAACTTGTGTGAAACCTATGGTTTTTTAAGTGAATTTGCAAGGTTTTTTAAATGCTAATTCCTAACTATAACGTGTGTGAAACCTATGGTTTTTTCAGTGAATTTGTACGGTGTTTTTAAATGCTAAGTTATCTATTTATTGTTCATTTTTGCGCGCACGGTGCGCTTCGCGCAGCGTGCGCGCGCTGTGGGCACACGGTGCGCTTCGCGCACCGAGCACCCACCTTGCGCATTTCGTACCGTGCACGCCACGCCATTTTTTACAAAATATCAATTGTTTTTTTCTCCCTTGGGGGTCCTTAGATTTATATATTAAATGTGATTGTTAATTTTTTTTTATTTTTTTATTTTTTTTACCGTACGCGTACGGTAAGCTTACCGTACGCGCAATCCCCGATTTTGAAAAAAAATTATTAAATTTATTTTTCATACTTTTTGATCCTTTGTGAACCCCCTGACGAACGCTAGGGGGTCTGCAACTCTCTTCGTTGCCCCCTTTTCATGTTATCAACCTTTGTTTTTCAGTGCGAGAGACAGAAAATGGCGGCCGATACTTCCTGGTTTCGACCGATTCGAATGTTACCTTTGATCTAACAACCAATCAGAATCGCGCTCGCGCACGTCACCGTACGCGTACGGTAAGCTTACCGTAAGCGCACGGAGCGCGCTTACAGATATATATATTGATTTAAATGCTATTTTCTCAGAAACTACTGAACAGATTGACACCAGACCTACAAAAGGCACTTCCTTGACCTGCGGACTACCTCTCTGCCAAATTACAAGTAATTCTGTTCAGCCGTTCGGGCTGTAGCTGTGTCTAAAGGTCCTATGGAAAAATGCATGGGGAAAACGCGTTTTGGGACCCCCCTCTTTTCTCAGCCCCCGCTTGACGAATCACCCCGAGATTTTCAGGGTAGGAGCGGAGCGTAGCGCCCCATTAGTTTTGAAAATTTCGCGAGGATTCGTCGACCGGCGCCAAAGTTATTCCAAATAGAATGTTGCGGATTTCCTATGGAAACAGGGTCCTAACTATAACTATCTACTGGCGACCGCCAGTAGATAATATATATATACACACACAGGGTTTCACAGTCGTCGCAGCCAAAGGCCCTGGGTGCCTCCTGTACGCGGTGGTGAGCCGCGTTACACAGCGTTTCACGATCAGAGACAGAATTTGTGTCGGCCAACACAGGCACACACACCAAGTCCGTGAAAAATAATGTGTTTATTTCATTTAAGATCCCTTCCTCAGCGCTGACAGGCGTGTTTCGCTGCTCTGGTTTTGTCAATGTCAGTATAATATATATTCACTGAAAAAAGCACAGGTTTCTGGGACGTTATGGTTAGTTGGACATTTCACTCGTACAAAACCAGAGAAATTTGCCCGTTACAGTTAGTTAAGCTAACTATAACTCACTCCCCCGCAATGCACTGCTGATGACGTCACATATTACATCATTCATGACATGGTCAGTGACATCGCTGGTGACATCTCAAATGACACCACTCCTGGGGGTTGCAAGCTTTTTAATAGCGGCTATTAGATACAGGAAATGTTTGCTGCCATTAGCGTCAGTATGTTCGGTTACTTAATGTGCTCTAATATACTCTGGTCATATATTTATTGTCTGTTTGCACTTTATATTGCTGCTCTATTTGTAGACTTATAGATGTATGATGAAACTGTTAATTGGGAAGCCGTTTTATCTGTTTTGCATAAGCATTTTTAGAATGTAATCTTTTTAGTGTGTTCTAAGGTCTTATGTATTAATACTTTTTAATGAATTGTGCTTTTATGACTCTTAGCTGGCGAATAAAGTATCTTTTGACTTGACTTGACACCACTGATTAAATCATCCAGTGACTGCGTGTTTCTGTAAAGTTTATATATATATGTGTATGCCAAGGTGTATTGAAGAATGAGTGGGTGTATAAGTCTCTGAATGGATGATTTAGTAGGTGTGTGACTGACTGTATAAGTGAGTGATTAAACGTGTCTTACTGAATGCTTGGGTTATTGACTAAACTGTGTGAATGTTGTGTATCAGTCTGTCAGTTGGTGTGTAAGGAGCTGCATGGGTTGGTGAGTAGCTACATGAGTGTCTATATAGGTTATTGATTGGTTGTCTGAGTATCTTTATGGGTGCCTGTTAGAAATGGGGTCTCTGGTTGGCTAAGGCTTGCGCCAAAGCCAGGCAGAGACCACCACTCTAGTCAGGGCAAGGGAGTTACACACCAAAGATAACCCCTGCTCACCCCCTTGGCACGAGCAGTCAGGCTTATCCCGGAGTCCATGTGTAAAGCATTTGCGCACGCACACAGCACACAGAAATGCCAACTTCTAAAAGTGGCATTTCTCCACCAGTCACCATAAATCTGTGCACACCATTGCGCAGCATTTATTCTCATGAGTTTGCACATACTAAACCTGCACTCATCTCATACCAGGAATTACCATGGACACACATATCCCCCATGCATTCCTATGGGAGGGCAGGCCAATCTCACCACACGCACTCAGAGCGCGCACGGACTTTACACTGGGCCACGGTGCTAAGTGCTCAGAGGCCTAAAATCACCAACACCAGGTTACAGAAAATGGCTAGGAGAATGCAAAAAGTTTTGGGGTGAACCTGCCAAAAGGGCCAAGTCCAACAGTGCCTGAGTGTCTGTCTGTGTGGGTGAGTGGGGGTGTGTGTGACTCTGTGCATAGGTGTGTTAATGGGTGATTCACTAGGTGTATGGGTTCAAGAGTACATCTGGGAAGGGATGTATGGGTGGGTGAGTGTGTGTATGGGTGTGTTGGTGAGTGAATGGTGTTGGTGAGTGAATGGTTGTCTCAGTGGTACATGTGTGAGTAACTACATATGTGAAAGGCAGTATATGTGAGTGTTGGAGTATATAAATGACTATATGTGAGAATGAGTGATTGTGAGAGTGGCTGTATGGATGAGTGTGTGCTTGTATCAGTGGTTGTGTAAGAGAGTAAGTATGTGTTAGTATCTGTATGAATAAGTAAGGTGGTGTGTGTATAACTGTATAGGTGAGTAAATGGGAGTGTGATTCTTTGCATGACTGACTAGGTGTGTGAGTAACTGTATGGATGAGTGACGGTGTGTGAGTGTCTGTATAGGTATATGAGTGCAAATGATAGTGCTGTATTGGTGAGTGACTGCATGTATGAGTGACTGTATGGGTGAATGTGTGGATGTGTGTAGACCTAGGAATCAGTGAGTGGGTATGTAGTAACTGCTATTGGTGTGTCTATGGTTTCGAAAATGGTAGTCTGTATTTTAGAGTGGGTGTATCAAAGGTTATATTAGGGTGTGAGGAGGTGCATCAGATTATCACATGGATGATGTCATCAGTGATGTCACTGACCATGTCATAAATGATGTCATATGTGACGTCATCAGCAGTGCATTGCGGGTGCGCGAGTTATAGTTAGCTTAACTAACTATAACGGCCAAATTTCGTTTTTTCTGTGAATTTCTAACGTTTTTTAAAAGCTAATTTCTAACTAAAACGTCCCTGAAACCTGTGTTTTTTTCAGTGAATTTCAAAGGTTTTTAAATGCTCATTTATAATTATGCCTACAGAGGTAGGACATGTGCAGAAAGAGGCAGAAAGGCACAGAAAGAAGCAAGAGAAATGTTGAAAGAGGCAGCAGAAGTCCAGAAAGACGAAGAAAAGTTCAGAAAGAAATATAGATATGCTGAAAGAACCAACAGAGGTGCAGAAAGAGGCCTTGTTGGAAAGCCATCCTGTGCCCCCAACTTTTTGCTAACTGGTACTGGTGGTAACTGATTCTGACTAACCAGGCCTGGAGCCAGTGCTATGCTGAAAGACACTTAGAATACAGTGAAAACACCTGCATACCCTAGGCTACATTATGGGTTGGGGTAACCCTGTGATTGGCATGACCTCCCCTGTAAGGCCCTAGTACATAATAGGGCAGGGGGGTTAAAACTACCTCTAACTCAGAGTTGCAGAAGGAGGCAAGAAAAGTGCAGAAAGAAGCAACAGAGGTGCCGAAAGAGGCGAGAGAGGTGCAGAAAGAGGCAACAGAGGTGCATAAAGACGCAAGAGAAGTGCAGAAATGAGCAAGAGAAGTCCAGAAAGAGGCAAGAGAATTGCTGAAAGAAGCAACAGAGGTGTAGAAAGAAGGCAAGTGAGGTGCAGAAAGGGGCAAGAGATGTGCATAAAAAGGCTAGAGATGTGCAGAAAGAGGCTAGAGAAGTACAGAAAGAGGTAACAGAGGTGCATAAAGACGCAAGAGAAGTGCAGAAATGAGCAAGAGAAGTCCAGAAAGAGGCAAGAGAATTGCTGAAAGAAGCAACAGAGGTGTAGAAAGAAGGCAAGTGAGGTGCAGAAAGGGGCAAGAGATCTGCAGAAAAAAGCAACAGAGGTGCTGAAAGAGGCAATTGAGGTGCAGAAAGAGACAACAGGGTTGCATAAAGAAGCAAGACCGGTGCAGAAAGAAGCATGAAAAGTGCAGAATGAAGCAACAGGGGTGCAGAAAGTGGCAAGAGAAGTGTTGAAGGGAGCAAGTGAGGTGCAGAAAGAGCCAAGAGAGGTGCAAAAAGAGCCAAGAGAGGTCATAAAGAGCCAAGAGAGGTGCAAAAAGAGCCAAGAGAGGTGCAGAAACAGGCAAGAGAAGTGCAGAAAGAGGCAAGAGAATTGGGGGGACCACTTTCTGGCCCCGGGGACCCCATCCCCTAGGGCCTGGCCAGCCTTTTTTTTTTTAGGAGGGGGACCGCGTGGCCCCCTCCTAAGGCCAATTATGGCCCCAGGGACCCCATCCCCCGGTGTTGGCTTTTCCGTTTTTTTTTCTTCTAATTATTGGGGAGGGGGGCCACATGGACCCCCTTCCGGGCCACTTCTGGTCCCGGGGACCCCTTCCCCCGGGGCCTGGCCTCTCCATTGGGGACCGTGGGGGAAGCCCCAATGCCCCCACGGTCCCTGCTAGCTTCCCGCCTCCTGCGGGAGCCGGCATTGCACAAGGGTGGCTGCTGACATGCAGCTCCCCTTGTTCAAAAGCAATCTGCTTTGGTTTTTGAAAGCGAGAGCAGGTTTCCTGCTCTCGCTTCCAAAAACCAAAGCAGAGTTTGCTATGACAGGGCGGGAGCTGTGCAAACAGCAGTGTCCCAGGGGTAGGCACCCTGGGACATTGCAGGAGCCAGCCCCAGGGGGGTGGTGGTCCCCAGGGCCATCAAGGGTTCCTGGAGGAGGGCCCACCTCCCTTACTGTTTAAAGCCCTGGGGAGGTGGTGGTGGCCGGGGCTCAGGGGTCCGCAACGGACCCCCGCATTTAATTAAAGAGTGCCCTGGGTAGGTGGTGGCAGGAGCCCCCCCACACTTCATTTTTTTATTTTAAGCCCTGGGGAGGTGGCGGTCCGCATGGCTTGGGGGGCCCGTGAGGCCCCCTGCACATTATTAAGGATTGCCCTGGGGAGGTGGCGTTCCCTGGGGCAGTGTGGGGGGGCAGGAGCCCCCCCATGCATTTTAAATATAAGCCCTGAGGAGGTGGCGGTCTCCGGGGCTACCGGGGGGCCGCGTGCCCCCCCTTGCATAAATAATTAAGCCCCGGGGAGGTGGCGGTCCCAGGGGCTGCAGGGGCCCCCGTGGACACCCGTTACATAGATAAGCATTGCCCCCGGGACCTGGCCCAACCGGGGGCTATCAGATAACGAAACACGCTTCATTTTTTTTTATTTTCACGGCAGGATTCGATAGAATTCTTTTTTTGGTCCCTGTGGGACCCCTTGAGCAGGCCTAGGGGTTCAGGGTGTTTCTACCCTGCTTTCTTTTTTGTTTTTTTAATCCTTTTTTCACCTTTTTTCTTGTGACTCAGTTTTGCCGAGTCACAAGATGGCTGTCAGTAAGTGCCATCTTTCTTGCATGGTATGCCCCCACTTTTTAGGTCGAGCCTTGCTCGACTTTTAGTAAGGGGGTTTACAAAGTGCTACCCATATGCTTTTCCTGGCCTAAAGCTTGCGTGCATGTGCGCGTGAATGCACGCAGCTGCCATCTGCCTTTCTTATCTCATTAAGCCTTGTTTTACCGTTGCGTGCCGTCATGGCTCATTAAGTGCTTTCGCGCGCGCACACAACTCCCTCCCCCTCTCTCTCCCGCTGCAGCCCCCATCTATGCGTTCCGCTCGGCCAATGCTTGTCTTGCCTCTCTTGAGCATAGGGAATCCAGTTCGCAGATAATATAAATATAGCTTGCTTTTTGCAGAAGTTTAGCAAGTCTGCATTCTTTGGGGCCAGTTTAGGGATCAGCTGCTTTCTCCCAGATACAACAGGCGGGTTTGCTCGAGATGACACCACTGGGAAGGAATCCATGTCAGATTTAGTAATGTTTATGTGAACACCACAGAGAAGGCTTGTAAGAAACACATGTTTTCTGTTTGCATGAGGGACAAAGCACCAAAACCGCTTGCAGGCTCAGATGGTGGCATGAGGCACGAGTCTTCGGGTGGGTTCAGTGCCACCTTCTGGTTTGGCCTGGACTCCCAATCACTGGGCACATGGTTCTCGAAAAGATTTGAAACGGATAGTTAACCAATTTAATTTCTGCCCAATTGTTTTAAACTTGATTTTAATAATGCATACTTTTCTGTCTTTTTGTAAAATGGTTATGATATTAGATTATGAATCGTTTAAAGGGTTCTCCTCGAGTTCGGTTCAGTGCTGCTCTTCCAGTCAGTTACATTCTTCAGCGTTCTAGCTCTGCGTTTATCCAATAATGTAAATACTATTGTTTTCGAATCAAATGAATCGGGATGCAGCTTCCTCGTGCCCAAGATCGAAGGTTTTATTGACTAATCTCTACTTTTAGGTGCACTTTTTGCACACGCTGTATGCTGCCGAACTATCTTCACTGTATTCCAAGGTGCATTCACTTCCAAAGACACGTGATGGATTAGGTGAGGTTTGCTGTGCAGCCAATTATAATATTCTGATGATTATCCCCGTCATCGTTATTATAGATGGGCTGCAAAGTAAAGCTTGTAAAGTCTGGATAGTGCACGGGGAGAGCTTGTTGTAGTATATCGTGCTTTGCTGTACCCTTCTGCTGGCTTCCTGTGTTTGAGACCTTGATATACCTGCTATGAGGTGACACTGGTTTTCAGCGTAGATGCTGCACACAAGTTGACTTATTTCTCACATTGTGTAACATGGAAACAAGTGTTATCATTTTGTGGCCAAAACATTCATAAAGTTGTGAACATATTTGACAAATTACATTGTGGCAAGGAAATACAGGAGGAGTGTTTTTCCTGAAGATTACCGTATGCTGTAATCACAATGGTGGCATGGTTATTGCCAGATGTAAAAGAGAATGTATTATATGTCCCTGATGATTAATTTTTTTCTTTTTAACTAGGTGTAACTAAAAAAACTCCATAACTCAAACATTTACAACAAGCATTGGCATAGCCAATCGGTCTCGCCTTTGGGACCTTATAAGTATTTAGTTATGCAGCACAATATCCTTGGTTCAACAACATCAACTGTTGCATGGATAAACACTTATAAGGTCCCAAAGGCGAGACCTATTGACTATGCCAATGCTTGTTGCTGAATTGCTGATGTACTTTGACTAAGTGTGCCCTGGGCTCCTGCCAATCAGGTGCCCAGGACCTGTGTTCCTTCCCTAAAACTGTGTTGAAGCCTACACCCAACTGGCATCTCTGGCCACATGTCAGCCACTGGTAAATGGTACACTAGGTACCCAGGGCCTTGTGACCAGAGAAGGCCCCTAAGGGCTGCAGCACTTGTTGTGCCACCCTTAGAGGCCCTGTACCCTGACACTCACACACTGCCTTTGCAGGCTTAGTGTCTTGGTGCAGAACTAAACAGAGAGTCGACATGGCACACATCACTGTGTGCCATGCCCACAACACACACTGCCCTGGCATACCTCAGTCACCCCTCTAGCTGGGTGCCCTATGACAGTGGTGTGGGTACAGGTGCATGATCCCTGTGCCCCTACAGTACCCAGGTCCATTCCTGGGCACTGTAAGTGCAGTGCTGCCATTAAGAGTATATGGAGCTGGGAGGACGTCAACACGAACTCCACAGCACCATGATGGCTACACTGAAGACTGAGAAATTTGGTATCAAACTTCTCAGCACATTAAACCCGCACTGATGCCAGTGTGGGATTTAATGTAAGATGCACGACAGAGGGCAACTTAGAGTTGCCCCCGGAACCTAACCTACAATCCACGTCCTGTCTGAGGGGCTGCCTAGGCTGCCACACAGCAGACCCGTTGCTGGACCCCTGGGTAGAGAGCCATCCGCTCTCCTGGGCCTGCAACAATGCACATCCTGGGCTAGGTCTCCTTCCCCAGGATGGGCAGGGGAAGCTTCAAAGGCATGCCACCTTTGTGAGCTTCTCCAGGCCACTTGCTATACTCAGCAACTGGCCCCTACCGGTGCTGACCCCCACTCTGGCGGGAAACCCCAAGGGAGGAAAGGGGGTGTGCCAGGCTCTGCCAACCCCACCCCTCAGGTGGGGGAGGCGAGGTGAAGCACATCTTCGGGCTCTCGCCATCTTGAGGATGGAGAGCCCTGCCCAATCAGGACTAGGCTACTGCCCCCCTCCCACAGGAGAGTGGCAGGATAGGGGGTGTACCCACCCCAGGTAGGGGACCCGTTGGTCCCTGCCCTTTACCTACCTGTAACGCCCCTAAATTTAGTATTATGGGGCACCCTGAACCTTCCTTCCTCAGATCCAGATTCCGAAACAAGCATGAAGATCAAGAAACAAGAAGACCTGCCGTGCAGCTACTAACAAGAGGAAGACACCAACTGATTTGGCCCCAGTCCTACAGGCCTGTCGACCCTCAAACCTGCTCCTGCTAAACCCCGGCCTCTCCAGTGGTCAGCAACCTCAAAAACCCCGGAGGGCCTGACTGCCGTGTGACTCTAACCAACTGGAACTCTCACGAGCATTGGTACTGCTCAAAGCAAGTAACTGACCCCTGGCATCAGCCAGGAACCGCGACTCCTGCACACTCTGCACCCGCCAAGCCTGGCCTGTGCCGGAGTGGACAAAGACCACGAGGACGTCCCCTCGGCGACTGTGACCCCGAATCCAGCACCCAAGGACCCACTTCGACGCTCCTGACGTCGACGCCTGCAGCCTCAGAACCAGGGACCTCTCCAACCGCGACCAGCTGAGGGTAAGAATTCCCAACGCGAAAAGACACCCCGGCGCCCTGCGGCCAGCTCCTGGGTGCCTACCTATCCTACAACTTCCCAATTTACCTCTCGAAGTGGTGGTCGCACCCAAAGAATCTTCGTCCCCGAACTTGCATCCTTTGTTCATCACTGAGCTTCTCCATTGAAATCTATTGAGCGCCCGACGGCTCAAAAGCACCCTGCACCCAGCCGCCAGAGTGCCCCTGGCAGTGCAACCTCTACCCTAATCTACTTCCCCACTTGCCCTGAGTAAGTGACCAGGAGCCCAGCTCCCACAGCCGCGTGGCCTGCTAGCCAGCAGCCACCAACCAAAGGCCCCCTGCCTCCTATAGGATAACATTGGGCCTAACTCTCTCTGCACCCAGCTGCCCCTGTGCCGCTGAGGGGGTAACAACTGTACCTACCTGACCTTGGGAGACCCCTGAGTCTATGCCCAGAACCTTAACTCTGCCAGTCGAGTACTTACCCAAAATCCGATTACTCACTTTTCTTCCAAAGGGTAACATTGACTGGTTTCACTTGGGAAATTCTTCTAAGTGTCGAGTTTTGAACCTTTAAATATGCACAAAAATCAGCCGATCAACGAAAACGAAATGACTCACCTGCTATCAGGAGAGATCCCAGTACTGGATCTTGGTGCCCAGCACTGACCCTGCAAAGTAATTACAACCGTACTTACCGCTAACTCGATTTTCCTCCATAGGATAACATTGCCTGGTTTTTGCCAGAAATTCTTCTGTCTATTTTTTAAACTTACAAATATTCCTTAAAAATCGCCTGTATAACAAAAACACTTTCTTCCAGCTGTTTACAGGAGATGCACCAGTGTTGGATCCATGATCCAACACTGAGTTAGAAAAATGAACGATAAACCTACTTACCTGCTTTGTGAATTTCCTCCCATAGGATAACATTGGTGATTCTATGTTAAAAAGTTTCTGTCAACTTTTAAAACACAATAATATTCCTTAAAATCATTCCTGTAACCAAAACGTATTTACTTACCTGTTTCCAGAAACTGTCCCAGGACTGAATCTGGGATCCAGTCCTGAGGTTAGAAAAGTAATCCTAAAAGTAATCAATTGCATTTACTTAGAAATTCCCATTGAGCTCAATGTTATAATTGTGTTGCCCATTGCAACAACTGTAGCTATTGCATTCAAAAGTCTATTGCCTATTGAAAAGTATTTATCTAAAGCATCTCATTCTGAGAAAGTATATTTTAATACTTATTGTTGATTCTTTAATAAAAGAACTATATAATTTGATACAAAACCATTGGCCGTTCTTGAGTGTGTGAGACCATTTGCTGACTGAGTGCGTACAACAAATGCTTTACACTGTCCTCTGATACTGCCTTACTGCTCGACCAAGCTACCACTTTAGAGAGGAAGGTTATATCTAACTTTAGCCTCTGCCAAACCTCTGGGGACTGTGGACTCTGTGCACACTGTACCTATTTGGGAACTGTATATACAGAGCCACTTTCTTACAATGGCTGCCAACACTTCCTAGTTTGGAGTGTTGGCAGCCAATCAGAGTGAAGCTCGTGCCCAGGAGGAGTCGCTCCTCCTCCTCGGTGCTTAGATATCGATATTTTTCTGTTTTCAATTTCTCAGGAACTAGTGAACAGATTTACACCTTTTCAAAAAAAGGTCGCTTTCTGGACCAAGACCAACCTTTTTGGCAAATTTGGTGTAATTCCGTTCAGCAGTTCGGGCTGTAGCCTGTTCCAATTTTTCCTATGTAAATTAACATGAGGAAAACGCGTTTTGGGACCCCCTTTTTTCTCGGTCCCCGCTTGA
Organism: Triturus cristatus; assembly: GCF_964204655.1. Lineage (NCBI taxonomy): Eukaryota > Metazoa > Chordata > Amphibia > Caudata > Salamandridae > Triturus > Triturus cristatus. The sequence goes on from NC_140590.1 coordinate 1,689,858,903, forward strand.
CGAATCACCTCAAAACTTTCAAGACAGGAGTTGACCCGAGCGCACCTTTAGTTTTAACAATTTCGCGAAGATTCGTCAAACGGCGCCAAAGATATTGGCAAAAGAAATGACGCTTTTTGAATAGAAACAAGATCCTAACTATAACTACCTACTGGCGACTGCCAGTAGGTAATATATATATATATATATATATATATATTTATATATATATATATATATACATACACATACATACATATGCATGTATAAGTATATACATCGTTTGTTGGCAGCAGGCAACATACAACTAAAAGCGAGCAGTGGAAGTATATACATATATATATATATATATATATATATATATATATATATATATATATATATATATATATATATATATATATATATATATAAAGGCTTTATACTTAACTGCAGAATACTTACTTTTTGGTTGTAAAGGCATGCGTGGTAAAGGCATAGGAGTGGTAAAAGTTTGAGTGGTAAAGGTAAATGCCCATTGGGTTTAAAGTGCTTCAGCCCCCCGCCCCCCTCTAACCCCCCCCCCACCCCCCCCCCCCTCCCATCGTATGTGTCAACCCGGCTGAGACAGTTGGCGAACGACCATCCCAACGCATGCGTCACATCGCATGCGTTTACGTCTCGTGCCGTCACAACGCACGCGACGTTACGACGCGTGCGTTCACTACGCACGACGTTACATTGCGGGCGCCATTAGATCGCGGGAGCTTTTAGAACGCAGGCGCCGGGACACGGACGGCGGGGAGACAACGCTGGAACCACGACGAGAGACAGGTAAGGATAGGGTTTAGGGTAGTTATGGGGAGTAGGATATAGTAGGATATGGTAGTGTTTTAGGCTTTAGGGTTAGGGCTCAGGGTTAGGAGTCGAATTTGGTAGTGTTTAGGCTTTAGGGTTAGGGCTTAGGGTTAGGAGTCATATATGGTAGTGTTTTAGGCTTTAGGGTTAGGGCTCAGGGTTAGGAGTCGAAATTGGTAGTGTTTAGGTTTAGGATTAGGGCTTAGGGTTAGGAGTCGTATATGGTAGTGTTTTAGGCTTTGGAGTTAGGGCTTAGGGTTAGGAGTCGTATATGGTAGTGCTTTAGGTATTAGGGCTAATGTTAATGTATGGTACTGTTTTTGCCTTGTCTGTTTGTCTTAGGGTTGAGGGAAGTGTCAGGGCGTTGTACTGTGTTTGGGTGGCCGTTAGGGAGAATTTTGCGGTGTGATAGAATGCGTGGTCTTTGTGTGCGTTGTAAAGGTTTTTTTCATGCATGAGGGCGCAGTGCGATGGTATGGTTTGCGTGGTGAATGCATGCGATGTAACGGTGCGTGCGATGTGAGAAATGCGATGTAATGGTGTGCGTTGTGTTGGTTTGCGTTGCATCGTCATACATCCAGACAGTTTCTCGGGCACACACACAGCCGCAACCGAGTACTTCACAGGTCTTTAAAAGACCATTTACTTGCTAATGAGGCTTTGTTGTGTTTTCATCCCTTCATAGAGCCCCTGTATCCCCATCCTGCATATTGCTGGAATAATCAGCCCTCCCCCCAAAAAATTTTAGTAGTAGCCAACCCCCCCCCCCCCAGAAATTTGTCTCTAGTTGCGCCACTGGCCTTGAAACAGACTCGTTGTAAAGGCACGCGTGGTAAAGGCAAGCGTGGTTCTGTAATGCAACCACATACAAGAAACCTAAATGGATAGGGTGACCAGATTGTGCAACCCAAAAACCGGGACATTTTGCCAAAATAATGGAAGGACTACAAATTTACATCAATAAAGTGGCAAAGAATAACAGCCCTCATCCTCATAGAAACATAAAAGAGACACTAAGAAAATAAATAAAATGTAATTTTTAAAACCAGCATTCATACCTGTTAATTAAATTGCTTACTCATAACAGCTGCTTACCAGCCCTGCTTTGGAACACCTGAAAAGTGCCTCTCAATGTTTTCAGTTTGCCCTCTCAAAAAAACGGGACATTAACCAATTTTACCGACATCTGCCGGGACATCTGTCGAAAATATGGGACGGTCCGGGCATATCCGGGACACCTGGTCACCCTATAAATGGAAGGCATGTCCATAGTGCACTCGAGAACCTGGCATGGTTCTGACCCTTCTGGACCTATGCTGAGCACCCTGATCTGGAGCCTGATTCAAAGATTGACAGGTGGTCTGTCCACCATCAGGGTGGCTGAGGACATTACTTCTGCCGCCCCGATCGACTGCCGCCTGCTATTAGTGCCAATATCGGCCAACACTCGACCTCCCCATACAGCATTCTCCTAGAGCAATAACCAGACAAGACACCTTCTTTGTGGAGAAAACTGCTGCAGGTTTATTAGCATTACAAATATGCCAACCTTGCTGGGTTAGCTTACAGGCGATCCCAAGGCAGGCAGCCCCTCGCCGCCTACCACTTGATGAGCCAAATGACACCGTGGCCCTGCCCAACGGTGTTTGCCATATTTTTGGGGAGGGGCGACCCCTCCCACCGGTGGGCCTACAGCCCACCCCTATGCTCACGCCCCATAAGGGGGCGGAGCCTGCCAGGAAACCCCCGGTTGCTCAGGTCCACAACCGCCCGTAGGACTAACGGGGCGCCGTCGCTCCTCCAGGGTCCAACGCGAGGACCTCCCTGTGGATATTTGGCCTTTGCACCCTTGTTGTGCTCCTGCAGAGGGTACGCATCTGTACCTTACAGCCTCTGGATCGCCCTGTAACTCTGCCAGCAATACAAAAGAATACGTTAGACAAACCCCCCCCACACCCTGCTTGAACGCCGGGTATGCGGTAGGGAGGGAAACGGCGTCGGGGTAGTGGGCAAAGAGGGCGCCCTGTGAGTGGGGAGAGGTATATGTACCTCAACCCCGCCCCCCTCTCTCCGGAAGTGACGTGGCACACCTGGACCCCTGAGGGTCCCAAACACTGGGAGGCTGCCTCCTGTGCCTCTTGTGACTGAGGGTCCCAAACACTGGGAGGCTGCCTCCTGTGCCTCTTGTGACACTAAATAGGCCGCCCTTTTAGCGGGTCTCCTCCATGGACCCCAGGCAGCCTGCATAGTGCCAATATCGGCAAACACTCACCCTCCCTCATACAGCATTCTCCTAGAGCAATAACCAGACAAGACACCTTTGTGGAGAAAACTGCTGCAGGTTTATTAGCATTCCAAAATGCCAACATTGGTGGGTTATCTTATGGGCGATCGCAAGGCAGGCAGCCCCTCACCGCCTGCCACCTGATGAGCCAAATGACACTGTGGCCCTGCCCAACGGTGTTTGCCATATTTTTGGGGAGGGGCGATCCCTCCCACTGGTGGGCCAACAGCCCACCCCTTTGCTCACGCCTCCATAAGGGGGCGGAGCCTGCCAGGCAACCTCCGGTTGCTCAGGTCCACAATCGCCCGTAGGACTAACTGGGCGCCATCGCTCCTCCAGGGTCCAACCCGTCTGTACCTTACAGCCTCTGGATCGCCCTGTAACTCCGCCACAGCTCTGGGTGTGGCCACCGTCACCCCAGAGCCCCCCACCAAGATAGCCTTCCTTACTTACACCCTGCTGTCTCGAAGGCCTCCCCCAGGTCAAGTAGGAACAGGTCCATACCCACTCTGGACAGGTGTACCCCATCTTCATCAAAACACCCTGTGGCCTTCGTGTGCAGCAACCCTGACGGAAGAAGCCAAACCCCCTTTGCTCAGTGAATTTATTCATGGCGCTGTGAAACTTCCTGCGAGAGACTTCCATGGCTTCCTTCAATCGTTCACCCTTCCACACCCGCCGGGGCGTTATCTCAGACCACCATATCTCACAGGTCCCTAGCTGGTTGCTCAACTTACAAATGGTTACCGTCATTTCTTGAAGCAATGACCTCCCCAGAGATTCCAGGTCATTCCCTCCCAGGTGTATCACCAGCACATTAGGAGGAAGGATCCCCCCCCCCTCCCCCCCAGTCTCTGCTGTAGCTTTTTCAGCAAGCAGGTCCAGCGCATGCCTGGGTATCCTAGCCAGATAAGGTCTGTGGCCGTGAGGCCATGCCTCCATTTCCTGTTCTCGTGTCACTCGCCAGACGCCTGCATGGCCAATCACCCAGACCATAGTCCCAGGCAATTAAAGAGATGAAAGTTTGGAAAAATGTTATTGACTCACTGCACATCTACAATAAATAAACTGTACATATTGCACTTCACTGCAAGCCACCGGCATCTGGTGCCGCAAAATGTTACTGACATCCCAACGTTTGTCAGTACCAACACCATCCCACAGTCCACAGCCCCTACACGGTGGCCTTCAAGACCAGATGCATTTTTTGTAACACTGGGACTCCCAGCGCCCCACTTGTTTGATGCTTTCAGCTGACAGGCCTGCCTAAACTCTGTGGTTGCTGCTCCTATACGGAATGAGTGGCTGCAGAATTGTTTGCCCTGTACCTTGTTGCCTGAGAACGCCAAACATGCCTGCATGATGCCAAGTACTGAACTTAGTGAGAGGGGTACTGTCTGCATGTATCAATAAGTAACCTTCAGTTGCTGGGCGCAGTGCCAGGTAGGCAGAAACCAGGCGCACTGGGCAGTACCTGGCCGTCTCAAGATGGTGTAGTGCAATCAACCTCCCCTCCATAAGCCCTATACCTAAAGAATTGATCCTGGCAAAATAAAATGCTGGGTTGCTTCACACCCTATATTGAGCCCTGCACCCTTTCTATACACTCCGATTTGCACTTAAGCATCTTTACCCGCATTCTGCTGGTTTGAGGGCCTCTCCCAGGTCCAGCAAACACGTCCATGCCCACTCTGGACAAGGGTAGGCATCTTTACCTACATCCCACTGATGCCCGGGCCTCTCCCCGGTCCAGCAAACAAGTCCAAGGCCATTATTAGCAGGTGAAACCCCATCTTCTTCAAAGCACCCTGTGGACTAGGCAAGCAAATACATAACTCCCATGCCCCCAGTTGTTGCCTAACTTACACATGGAGGACTTCATCTCTTGCAACAGATCCCTCTCCCCCACGAGAGTCAAGTGTGTACACGGGGCTAGTGCTCTGGTCTACTGGAGCCCTGTAGTAAATCATACTCAGAACTTGCCTACCCTTTCTTTTCCTATTGTGTGCATGTCCATCATCGTCTGCAAGCGATCTACCGATGCTGAGTAACCATGCCACTGTCCCCACCCTGGCGTGAGTGGCCCTGTGCCGAACTTCTGCTAATGTAAACCAGGAAGCTGACAAATGGATGGTGAGAATGGGTGGACAGTTTGAAACAAATATCCCCCAGTCTGACTGCGGACTTTTACGTATGTTGTGTAGCCGTCCCGGTGTACCCACCCAGGTGTGGATTACACAGCCCCCAGATTGTGATGTTGCTGGGATGCAGGAGAATAGGTGTAGGAGCTCTAATACACTATAATTTAGAGTTCTCCCCAATGTATCCCACACCCTGAGGACATTGCCCCCCTCTAAGGGCAACCACTCCTACCCGTGTGGCTGGGCCAGCTATGGGGCAAGCAGTCTCATAACCATAAGTGAAGCGTTTGTGTTGAGGGGCATCCCCGTTAACTTGCCACTCCCTAACATGGCGATCACACGCTACCTCTGTTAGTGTATACCAGGAAGCCGGCAAGGGGGTAGTGAGTAGGCCTGGGCAAAAATTTCGTTCCGTTCGCGGAAATTGCGATAATTTGACATTTTTGCGTTCCGCGGAGAGCGCGAAAATGTCAAAAATTCCGGTTTCCGCAGCTTGGCGATAATTTGTTTCTTGCTCGCGCTGTAAAATGATACATTCTCGCGCGCGCGCGATCGCCTTACCTGAATCCCTGCGTTCGCCGACAAGTTTTCTTGATCCGGTCGCGTTCTCCATGAGATGTTGTATTGTTTTTAGCCATTTGCGCTGTCTCGCGACAGTTCGCGCCCGCAGTGACGTCATGCGTCGCGCGATCACGTCTTTCTTCTCGCGATCATGCACCGCGAGAACAACTCAAAACAAGATGGCCGCGCCCGCAAGCAACCACATGGGTAAGTTGGCGACCCGCAACCATGCAGAAAATCTCGCGAACATGCCGGAAAAAAACTTCCGCATCTTTGCGATATTTCTGCTTGTTTGCGATAATTTTAAACATTCTCGCGATAATTTGCGAAGGTTAATTCCGCAAATTCCGCCCACCCCTAGTAGTGAGTACAGGGGGACAGACTCCAATCCCCATCCGACTAAGGGTTATGACTGATGATGCATAGCTTTACAGGAGCACACCCCGGGTATGCTGGGGACGATGTTTTAACCAAAAAGGTACACATGCTGCTTAAAATGGCCTTTCAGATCTCTGACTCCCCCATAGAAGATGAGCCTGTGGCTCTTAACCAAGAAGCCTGTATGCAAGTTCCAAACATGCCGTTCATTTGAGCGTGCCGTCGCTTGACACTGAAAAAGCAGTCCCACCGGGGCAGCAATAGCCCTAACGCTTCCAACTTTTTAAAGCAAGGACTGACCCACACCAGCAGTGCTCAAACCCTCCCGAATCAAGGATTTTTCTTTTTTTTTTTTTTGGCCACTGTCGACGTTAGCCTAGGTGATTGTTCCCTTGGAGTCTAGTATGGGGCCTACTACATCCTTAAAGAAATGCCTACTCTAGAAGGAAAGGTGGCGCAAAGCTGACTGTTACCAATTTTACCCATGTCTGCCTATTCTGAGCTCAGCAAGGGATCACTTGCTCTATAATTCCCTAGATTCAAGCCTGGAATCCCTTTATGCCCCACTTAAACAAGCAATTATGGCTCCTTCTGCCACCCTGACCCGAAAGCCACCTCAATCCTGCAGAGACAAGCTGAGGTGTGGAAACCTGCCCTAACCAGCAGAAACATTGTGACATCTGAAAAAACCAGCCAGCCAACGGACCAGTGCCCGGGGGACATGCAGCCTCTTCTTGCCCTGAGTAATAACCAGGTAAGATTATGGCTGTATCGAAAAACCCATACCTCGGCGCATGTATGCAACGCTTAAAAAGCTTGCCGGACATGTCCCGGTTTCAAGGTTGGGATACTAGACAAGGGCAAGTCGGGGTTGAGGCATGGCAGGGTGGCCACTCCTCCATTCAGATCAAAACAGAGTATGGATTAACAAACATGCTCCTCTTGTTGCAGAAATCGTCCCCACCTGCTGGCCCATGTGTACCTTCAGGGGTAATTATCAAACATGCATTAGGTTCTCGCGATGCTTACAGCAGGGACCTCTGCCCAGTAACAGACCACCCATTTTGAGACCCTAGCAGGAAAGGACACGCAAAACCCCAAAATCGCTGACCCAACAACGTCCCAGCTGTGCCTACAGACCTGTTAGATAGCAAACGATAAGTGTTAAAATTGTAGAGAACTAGATGCCAGGACGGTCTTAGGCGGCCCCCCCAAACCTGCACCACACTACATCCCAACTACTAACCCTGACACTTGGTAAAGTATATGCCAGGGCTCACGACATGCAGCCACTTCAGGTTGCACCGCACAATGCTCCTGCTGTACAGCCAAACCTAGTAACATCACATTACTAACCCTGACACTTGGCAAGTGTGAAGATTCGGTCTATTCCAGGCTCCCAAGGCTATAAGAATGGCTTGGGCATCAGTAGTTTTAATGTATATTAAATTAATCAATGCCTGCTGATGTGGTCATCTCTAAAATCGACATACAACGCTGACTAGTGGCCGGCTGTCACAAGTGCCGATGATGACAATTAAATGACAGTTCAGCGTACCAGGAACCACCCAGTCAAATATAGCACAGGTAAACTAGATGCTGTAATATAGCATTAGTAGGCCAGTGCAGCACTTTATTTAAGTCCCTGGGTAACTTTCTCACAGTGTGGTATAAAACAAAAGAGGCTGTAAAATTAAAGCCTAGGTTCTAAACCTATCCGTTCACCGATCCAAACATCGGGAAACCTCCAAGCTGCACACCTTGTCAGCGCTATCCCATGCTCCACCTTGCACATCTGCACCCGGTGAAAACCTGCTGCATCACCGGAATACTGTGGCTTAAAATCGATTCAAGCTCCATTATCGTTAAAGAAAATGTCGTATATCTGCATGAGGTGAAAACCTGCTGTTTCATAAGAATAATGTGGCATATTATTAATGGAAGCTTCATCTCCTTAAAGAAAATGCCGCACATCTGCACGCAGTGAAACCTGCTGCCTCCCAAGATAATGTGTCTAGATATTTATTGACGCTCCATTATCGTTGCAGACAATGCCGCCCTCTGCGCATTTGGAGCATTTCCCTTAGCAATAAAGCCTGTACTTTGACACATCTATGTCAAGTAACTGGTCCAAATGAAAAGCGCTCTGACACCTTCTGGTAAAGGTTGCACTATAAATTCACTTACAATAATCCATGACCGAATAAACTAATTGGTTGCTGTTTGACTCCCCCCACCCCCAGACAAACTGTACAGTATGAGACAACCACAGCCAGAAATAACACCACCCTCAGCCAGGGGAACGCCAGCCTACCTGGCAGGAGGCCACCCGGGGTGCAAGAGCCATGGCCACCAGGGAGGGGTGTCCTGGACTCACCGGAAATTCCATAACCGATGTGACGTGACCGGGTCCCTCCCAAACCACGACCCCTTACAGGGGGCATACCTTAGGCCCACCTGACCCCGGCGAAAAACCTAAGCAATCCCGTGAAAGTTCAAAATTATGCCTTTAATAATGAAGTTAATGAACACAATTTGCCAGCTGCCCATATAACGTGTGTTGCTTGCACAACAGCAAAATCCCCAGGCGAGGATGTGGACTTCAGCTCAAAAGGAGGGAAGTGTGAATATTGGCTGGCATGTCTGACTATGTTGATGTGCTGCGGGTAGATCGGTATAATAACCGTGCATGTTACGGCGAAAAATCTTGCGCTACCTGAACTCTACTCCGAGGGTCCCTGTGGGCAGGTCTCAACTGCGCAAGCTGGGCGCGGCCCTCTTCTCCCGAGCTGGCTGCCCTGTGCTTGATGAAACATGACACGAGACATGACCTGCAAGGCAAACCCCATGGGACCCATCCCCATTGCGATGCGCACGATAAACAAATATGAACAAGCATTTGCAATGCAATAGGTCTCGCATTTGCGAGAGTTGGAGCTATTGGCATTGTAAATGACAATGCCTTTTATTCATTTGTTTTGTAAACCTGCAAGCGGTGCATAAACACGCACTTTACGAGAAGCAAGGCTGGCAGTAAAAGAGACTGCCAGCCTTGCTTCTCATAAGCATGGACTATAAGTACAAAGTGCTTGTTTACGCACAGCTTGCAGATTTTTCAAACGCAAAAATAAAAGGCATGTCATTTACAATGTCAATAGCTCAAACTTTTGCAAATGCAAGACCTATTGCATTGCAAATGCTTGTTTTAAATACCATGCAACCTACCTTGCAGGCTACCAGGCTTACACAAGCTGGACTACATTTAAAAGGGCATTTTTACCTGTCAAAGGGTTATGCAAACAGGTTGCACTGCAGGTTTTCCACTGCAGCAGCCCGGCTACAAAAGGTAGGACTGAAGCCATATTTCTCCAGCTACTATAGTGGATGGCACAACAGGTGCTGTCCTTCACAAAGGTCCTAAACACTTTCTACACCATATACTGGGGGCTTACAGGAAAGTTAAATGAGCCAATTAGGAATAAGCCAATTTAAGTATGTTTAAAGGGGGAGCAATGGGACTCCATTTTTGGTTAACAGAGTTCTAAAGCCAGCACAAATATAGGGTCCAGCAAAAGACGAAAAATCTGGGGTGACTATATAGAAAAGGCAGATTTCCTACCGGCTTATAACATTGTTCAAGAGTCAACTGAGGCCTAGTTAAGCAACACGACAGAACAATAACTGGGAAATATTTATAGAATATTGTTAAGCAATACACTTCATGCTTATTATTGTGCAAGGCCATACAAAACACATCAAGCAATGACGGAAATGTAAACATGATATTGCTTAAGTGTAATTTATGCATGCTATAGAATCAAGCCAATGAAATTTCCCAAAGCAATGACTGTACTTTTTATCCAGTAAAACAGAGGTTTGCTATAGCAGCATATGCTTCTTGTCCGATAAGATGACACTTATAGGCCTAGTAACACCACAAATAAGTCCAGCATATACCAGGACCAAAAACCAGGAAAAGGTACAGCTCATTTAATTTGAAAAGGAAACTTTTGAAAATCTGCAACTTGAGTGGCCTGCTCCCATGCGGATATTACCAAATAATGTAAATAGTATTCTTGTATTTACATTTATACCCTACTACAGTACATCCTACTGTTTATACAAACATCTGAGTTCAGCAGAAGCAAAATACATTTGTGCTGAAAACAAGTGGATGTATTTCTCCAAGGTACTTGTTATACACTAACAATGCCTGAAGAAGAAAACTATTAAAGACTTGAGGGACGTTCACTAATTTGAAGGTTCTACCACTAGACGCGTTGTGCTCCTCTTGTGGGGGAAATATTATGTGCCAATGAATTTTGCCAACTATTGAGTCATTCATTTTATTTCAATGGTTGATAGTACAAAACATAAATGGATGCAGAATCCGACACTCGCTTCCACGTGGTAAATCATAACCTAAGCTATAGCCCCACCTCTGGCTTTCTAAAACTAAGAATTAAGCCACATCAGGGGTATGTTTTTGTTAGGGGTCAAACAGTTAAATAAGGTCAATATAAAGCTATAAACACACTGCAAATGTCTATTTGCACAAGTACATTAAAATCAGTGTTCGGTGTGAACCGTTTCGTCCACATTTCCTTGCCAAATCGAGACATCATCAGATTCAAAACACTGGCGTTCTAGACCTGTCTGTGAATGTTGTTTCAAAAAGGAGGTGCTGGTGTAAAGTGACTATTGGCGTCACATTACATCTCACACCAAGACAGACAGCATCAGCAACGTTTTAGAATGCATGTTGCTGGCAAATGTTAGAGGTGCAAGACTGGGTAAAGGACACCGTTTTTCCCATAGCTGGGAGACCCCTTCATTTATATCCTGCACACACAAGGCTAGTCCACTCTCTTCCCACTTACACCATACCCTCTAAGCTCCATACCTTGCTATTGGCGCAGGTCACGCTCCGCAGGACTCCGTAGAAGATGGGCAGCAGCGCCATGATCATCAGGCTCCCGTAGTCCAGCGCTGTCTCCTCGGGGGAGGCCGGCAGCAGGGCAGATGCGTTGCAAGCTGTAGGTCCGAGACGTTGATCAGCGATGCCTCTGCCATGGGTGGAGGTTCGTGGGGCTGCGGGGTCCAGAGAAGGAGGTGGGACGGGAAGGCGCAGCGTCGAGGCTGCGTGGAGCTCTGTATTAGGGCCCCGGACAGGGAAGAGACTGCTCTTTCAAGCTCCGCTGCTTTTTGGTACCGGTAAGGGCACGTTACCTAAACAACTAGGAAGTGACGTCCCTTCCGGATGAAGTTCACAACTTTATCTAATACTGAACATAATTAGTAGTGCCCTTTCTCATTTCTGAGCGCCTGTGTCCCTGGCCCTTCCAGTCCTCTCGGAGTCATGGCGCCTCCTATCACCTCATGTGATTAATATAGGAAGACGATATTTGAAAAACGTAGGCTGCACCGGTGATTTTAATAAAGTCCCCTCCAAGGCCGCCTTCGTCTCCCCGTTTGTGTATAATTAACGAACCGAGAGAAAACATTAATCTCGGTGCCAAAAGGCAAAACTTGTGTCAAGGGCTCCTGGACTGTGAAAGACTTCCTCCAGCGAAGAGAAACAGCAGAAAAGTAACCCCCTCCTGGTACCTAATTGTAGTAGCGGGTTAGCGATGAAGGAAAGGAGTCGGAAAACGACGGTGACAATAACAGCTGTCTTTTATTGTTTCTTTTAAGTTTAAGAGAATAATAGGACCCACGGCACAGCAAGCACTGCATAGGAGGAAGGTCAGGCTAACAATGACTGCCTTCCCGTCACATAGTTCTAAAATGTAATAGGACGCGTATTAACAGCTTAAAGGGAAACAAACTAAATAATAATTCTGTAACATGCTCACTTGTATTTTTGCTCCTTATGTATCATTACTGCTGCTATTGTGAAGCGCTCTGACACCTTCGGGTAAAGTCTGCGCTATATAAAAACGCATTAAATAAATAAATAAATAAAGTAATAATGTAGAAGAGTTCATGTAATGATACTTACTACAACAACGTGTCCGATTGAAAACGGCTTCAAGAAACTAGAGGAGGTTTGTGCGTTGGTGATGTGCAAACATAAATTTGAACTTTCAAAATAACTCCTCAAAGTTTATCCATCTTTATAATAACGGCGCATGAGAGTCACTTTTATTTGTGATAGTTGCCTCCAGTGTGTATTGTTCAAAGACGTGTTTGTCCTCTCGTGCCGGCATTCTCCGATCTGTGACGCACTGAAGTTGACGAGGAGGAAGTGGGGGCGGGCACAGTGCAAATGGTGTGCACTTTGATGTCCTCAGTGGCCACGCGGCTCACTGACGGACATCAAAGGGGCCGGGAAGTGATCAGGCAGTGCTTTTCAGGCTGCCAAATGGTGCGCGCGGCCGGAGCACATGCACTGTAGTTGGGGGCCTGAAAAGCATTGTTTGCACTTCCAGAACTCGCTTACTATAAGTCTTGCCAGAACAGCGCTAAAGCGCTGTCTCAGGCGAGACCTAAAAATGGGGGGGCGCCTCCGCCGCTTCAAGGCTTCAGGAACATGTCCATCTAGCCGTCTGGAACCTAGGCAGCTATGAAAACAAACGCAACCGTAACTCGCTGTAAACTGGTCATCCTGCTACCGCCGTAACGCCCTAGGATTCCCTCGGGCCAAGTCCGTGCCATACAAAACTTTACACAGAACAAACCAATTGGTTGCACTCTGCCGCAAGGACCGGGCACAACTTGCCCCCTCACCCAAGTCCCCCACTCAGACAGCAGTTGCAACCGGTGCCAGCACGAGCAGAGCCCGCGACCACCCTCTGTGCCTCACCCCCCACAGAAGTGTGGGCTTCGGGCACATGACAACGACACCGTATTCACAAGGACCTTTCCTCCGTACATCACCTCCATGTACTTACATGTCGGAAAGAATCCACAAGGCAGATCCATCTGCAGCCCCTACTGTCCTCCACGCACCAAGTCCCACTGATTGTCACAACACCAACGCCCACAACTCCCCTAGCTAAATCATTAGTTTGTTTAGAGGCTTAACGCTTGAATAGTAAAGGTCCTTGATTGACCAAATCAACACCCGGTACTTGCGGCCGCATCGCAAAGTGAAAAAGCCGAAGATGGGCACCCGCAGCCATGCCGATGGAGCTGGTAACGCGCTTGTAGTCCTTCTGAATCAGGCAGGTATGCAAGCCTCCACGTAAACACCGGCAATCTATCACAACTGCGGGCCTCCACGTAAACACCGGCAATCTATCACAACTGCGGTCCGGGAGCGCTCCTGGACTGGAAGTAAACTTGGTCACAATACAGTTGGACAGCCGTCGTATGAAACAGCGTTTTGTTTACGCCTCCACTGCACGTTTAATAAATGAGCCGTACCCGAAACGAAACTACCACTAGCTCCCAACAGCACCGTAAAATACCCTGGTCGCATTATGGTTAGACAGCTGCCATTTAACTACAGCCAAATGTATGCCATTTTACCTCACCCTTGACTTATTCCCAGAATGCACGCAGTGGCGGTGGGGGGGGGGGGGGTGCTGATGAATGTGGGCAATGATGGAACAGACTCTTACCGCCCACGGTCCACACGCACCTCAGCCCCCTCGGCCACACCAGCCTTCCCTTCAGTGTTCGCGAGGGATTCGTGGGACCTATTTGCCCCCAACCAGCCCCTCCAACTTAAAGTAAACAGCAATACATCACAAGGTGAGCAATCGAATATTGCTCTCCAGGGGTGTAACATACTAAAGCTTCCAGCGGTGAGCATGGGGACCGCACACTACAGCGTGCTGCACCCCCCCATCACCCCCACCTCACACCCATGGAGCTGTCCCCCACTATGTACAGGCGGGATCCAGACTCACCGCAGGACAGACGAGGCCGGTTCACGTTGCAACGCATCTGCCCCCAACCCACACGACAGAGGATGCCACTGGATGCACCCAACACACCACCGATGCTAGACCATCACAGCGTGGACAGCGGACGACAAAACGGCATTGGGGTAGTGGGCAAAGAGGGCGCCCATCCGTGTGTCTTGTTTTCGCCTGTCAGATTCCATCTGACAGTGATGAGTTTTTGGATACCGAGGCGATAGCCTCATTACTCCACATTCATTTTGAGTTTTTTAGTCGCTGTTTAGGTTGTCTTATTGATGTGTGACGCTTTGTCACAGTTGAGGTTGGATCACAAGGTCAGCGCTGTGATAGGCCGCGGGTTGCGGTCAATTTGGTTTGCGGAAGTGTCAGCAAGTTTTATCGCAGAGTCTTGTATTCGTCTGCCAAGTGTCTTCTGGCGGTGGTGAGCTTTTGATGGCTGCTGCGGCGGTTGCCTTCTGACAGTGATGAGTTTTGGGTACCTGCCGGGGCGATTTGCCCTCAGGCACTGATGAGTTTTGGGATGCTGTGTTGCTGTTTCAGTTTCACAAGGTTAGCGCTTCGATGGGCCGCAGGTAGCGGTCAAATGGGTTTGTAGAAATGTCTACAAGTTTCCTGAGAGAGTGGGTTATCTTTCTGATCCAGTCCTTTGTAGAATGTCCTGTTGAGTTTGCGGAGATGGTCGTCCAACATCTCAACGCCTAGGTCTCTGTGGAGGTCTGCTGTTCTTGTGAAGATTTGAGCACCTGCTGCAATCCGTAAGGCCCTGCTCTGTAGTCTCTGCAGGTCTTTCCGATGCTGCGAGCGGCAGCCACTCCAAACTGGTGCAGCGTACGTCATGGTTGGTCGAATTATTGCGGTGATTACTCGCACCTTGCTCTGCAAGGGCATCGACTTGGTCTTCAGGAGTGGGTATAATGCAGACAGTTTTGTTGCTGCTTTCTGGCAGGTCTTCTCTATGTGGTTTCTCCATGTGAGTTGAGAGTCCAGAGTCACCCCCAGGTAGGAGCTGCTGTTTTCCCATTTGATCTCATCCCCATTGAGGAAGATCGCTGGGTGTTTTTTGTTCAGCTTCCTGGTGAATAATGTTGCTGTGGTTTTGCTTGTGTTCAGGGTGATCTGCCAGTCGCTGTACCATTCAGAGAGTCTGCTGAGTGATGACTCAAGGTTCTTAGCCACTTCCTGTTCGCTGAAGGATTGGGAGATGACTGCTGCATCATCGGCGTAAAGAGCCAGATCAGTCTTCTTTAGGTCCGTGGGGATGTCGTTTGTGAATATGTTAAAGAGGAATGGTCCTAGGATTGATCCCTGGGGCACTCCAGCAAGGATTGGGCGTGGCGTTGAGCATTCGTCTCGTACCGCCACGTGGAAGGTCCGTTTCGACAAGTAGCTAGATAGCAGTTTAATCAGGTAGCTCCGGAAACTTCAGCTTGATAAGTTTGCAAAGCAGTCCCTCATGCCATACTCGGTCGAATGCTTTGGCTACATCCAGAAAGACTACTCCAGTGGACTTGTTGATGTTGAATCCATGGCTGATGATGTCCACAACTCTGAGGAGTTGGTGATTGGTCGAGTGGTCTTTCCGGAACCCAAACTGTTCTTTGGCGAGGAGGTTTTCGCTTGTTGCAAAGTCCACAAGACAGTCAAGGATAACTTTTTCGAAGAGCTTTGATAGGCCAGATAGCAGACTTATAGGGCGGTAATTTGCAGGATCTCGTAGTGGTTTCCCAGCCTTGGGAATACGATGACCCTTGCTTCTTTCCAGGCATTAGGGAAATACTGGTGCTGCATACAGGCGTTGAATATCTCAGCAAGGTGATCCACTGCTGCATCTGGGAGCATCTTGATGGCTTGGTTGACTATTCTGTCCTTTCCTGGTGCCTTGCCGTTTTTTAGTGTCTTTACCAGGGCCGATAATTCGCCTGTGGAGCATTCCTCAATGTTTGCAGCTTCGGTTTCCGGTGGGTGCTCCCGGTGGTGCTTAGCGATCTCGTGCTCAACTTCTGCTGCCAGTTTGCTAGCCTGGTTAAGCCTGAAGGATGCCTCCAACGTGTCAGCAAAGACCTCAGCCTTGTCCCTGTTGCTGCATGCCAGGTGAGTCTTCCCTTGTATCGGTGGGTTTGGTTCCTTCTTCCCAGTCAAGCGTCGGGTCATTCTCCAGAGAGAGTTGTCCGAGTCCTTTAAGTTAGCCGTAGCTGCTTCCCACTTTTCACCTCTGTGCTGGCTTATTTGCATCTTCAGCTGTCTTGTCAGCTCATTGTATTTCTTCAGCAGGTCGGGGTGCGATACCTTTGCCACTCTCTCCGGGCTCTGTTCTTGTCAGCAATCGACTGCTTGATGCCCTTCAGGAGGAGGAAGATAGAGCAGCGTTGGAGTTTCTGCTCGGGAACGCTGCGCTCGATGGCAGTGTGGACTGCAGCTGTGAAGTGGTGAACCGCCTGGTCAATGTCTTCAATGCAGCATAGGGGGCCAGGGGCCAGTGTCTCCTCCAGGCTTCTCTTCTATAGGCTCCAGTCTGCCTTCTTGTAGTTGTATCTGGTGCCCTGTTGCTGGTCTTCAAGCACGTCGCCAACTGTGATCAACACTGGGTTGTGGTCGGACATCACTGCAGTTAAGGTTTTCCAGCTCCATAGACTGGGAGAGATTCTTCATGACGACGATGTCCAGAACGTCCGGTTTATGCAGTGCAGAGCCTGGATAGTGTGTTGGTTGAGTTGGGCCAGCCACTACAAAGTCCTCCTTCTTTGAGTGGGCAAGTAGAGCGTGTCCTTTGCTGTTTGCCACGCGAGAGTTCCAGCACTGGTGCTTGGCATTTAGGTCTCTGCCAATTAATGTTGGGATGCGGGGGTCCAATAAAGCATCCAAGTCCTTTGGGCTTAGCTTGCCTGGGGGTGAGTAGGTGGCAATCAGCCGTAGGGGGCCTGCAGATGTCTGGATCTGTATGCCAGTTGCTTCAATACTCCCCACTGGTGGTAGTGAGATCTCGTGGTGCTTCACTTTTGTGCTGACAATCACCGCTGTTCCTCCGCCCTTGGCTACGGTGGTGCGATCTGTGCGGTACACCCTGTGGTTTGCTAAGTTAAGCTTCTGGCTTCCTTGGAGATGGGTCTCGGAGATAAGCGCTATACTCACATCCATGGTTTCCATCAGGTGCAGGAGTTCTGCAGTTTTCTTCTGAATGCTGTTAGCATTCCACATCAAGAAGAGGGAGTTTCCTTTAGATTGTGCTGCCATTGCGGGTGTTTTCTTCACCGTGGAGAAGTCCGGCGATGAGATTCAGCACCATTGTCACCAAAGGGTGGATGTTCATGTCTACGACTTTTTTCGCAATCTTCGTGATGAGTTCCTGCCAGTTGATGGCTGAGCCTATTTCACAGGATGGTGCTGGGGCAGTTGGTGGTGGTGGTGGTGTTTTTGGTGTTGGTAGAGGGCGCCCAGTGGGCGGGGAGAGGTATATGTACCTCAACCCCGCCCTTCTCTGCCCGGAAGTGACGCGGCACACCTGGACCCCTGAGGGTCCCAAACACAGGGAGGCTGCCTCCTGTGCCTCTTGTGGCACTAAATAGGCCGCCTGTTGGACCCGGCCTCGTGGCGTGGCCCATTCAGACCCGTAGTGACACCAGGCTACCCCCTACACCCCACACTAGACTGACTAGCGTAGCCTCCCCGACCCAGAACCCGGGGTTACCCCTGTCCTCCCCTCCACCTTCCCGACACCAGGCACCCTTCCCATTCCAGCGGCCTCCAGTACCCGGCCCAGCACCCCGATGGCCGCCTCGACCCACGCACAACCCCGGCCTAGTCGCGCCATGCCGGCTGAGGGGAGAGAGAGCTCCTGGTGAGCAGGAGAGGGAGGAGTAGTTTTCATTCACACCTGGCCTCCTCCCAAGAGATGGTTTCGATCGGCCCTCCGTCCACCCTGAGGGCTGGCTCCACGCCTGCTGCGTGTCTGGGATCCCTCCCGACCCCGCTTTGAAAGGATCAAAGGGCCGCGTGGCAGGAACCCCCAACAAACGACCCCCAGACGCGAAGACCCCTGCCCGTGAGGACTCCGGACATCAAAGAGGAGTCGACCTATAACAAGGGGCGCCCTGGGATCCTCGGCAGTTGAACCCTGGAACGAACGAGCCCTGCTGACGTGGTCGCGGCTGAAGAACATCCCTACAACATCCTACGGAATTCTTGGAACCTTGGTGAGTCCTGCAGACAGCGTCGCGGCTCTACCTGGCAGAGACGGACTTCTGCCTTACGACACCCGAGCCCTGCTGACGTGGTCGCGGCTCACCTTGCACCCTAGAGGACTCTGAGCCCTGCTGAGTGACTCGCGGCTCCTGGAAGATTGTCCGACCTCCGACACTCGGACCCGAGTCCTGCAGAGCAGACACACTCAAGAGACATTCCGGTCCGGCTGGACCCCAAAGATCATCCCGTATCCCCCGGCTCGAGGATTGAGAGCTGTGCGCCGGATACGCTTCCGCATTGACCCAGATCCTAAGACTGTCCCGCTACCCCTACCCCTGCGGATCATAAAGATCCTGATATTGCTAGATAAAGCATACGTATTCCAGAATCTACGGTGTGGTGTCTCTGTGTTGCCTGGTGCTGAAGCAGCGTGTACGATCCTAGGTGTGAGACCCAGTCCTGAAGAGGGTCTCCGATCAGTGCTCGGCTATTTCTCCCGGAAGGGTGGGCGCAGGGTGGCCAAGTACTTATTCTGTCCTCCCCTGGGGGCTAGCCCTTCTAACACTGGTGGCAGCGGTGGGATCCGAGCCTGCAATCTAGAGATTGTACAACGAACGGCTGACGCACTACCGAACAAAGACGACAGAAGAAGCCACCATGAGCACCACTGAGACCGACGCGAGCGCTACGTTTTGTGTACAGCGGTTAGAAGAATATACACACAAGGAGCTGAAACAATTTTGCAAACAACGGAAGATCGCTACCACTGGTCTAAACACCAAGGAAGACATGCAACAAGCCCTGAAAGCCTGGGTGGAGTCCGGAGCCGCCCTCCCCCGACTGGACAAACTCGGTGAGGAGACAGAGCGGCCGGACGAGCTCAGGAGCTTCCCGAGGACAAGCAATAACCCCCAAGCGCAAAGCAACGCAGCGGGTGGGGGCTGGTCCCCGGAAGACGCCACAGACAGAGAAAGGGACCGAAGTCATGAACTGGAAATGGCCAAACTGAAAACAGAAGGCGAGATAAGGCTAGCCGAGAAAAAGCTAGCGGTAGAACAACTCCGAGTACAAGGAGAGCTAGAGGAAAAGAAGTTACAACGGGAACACGAGGAAAAGAAACATCGGCTGGAGCACGAGCGCAGCTTGAAGGAAATAGAGTTCAGAGCACGGAGCGAGGGAGCTCAACCCTCGGGGGGCCAAGAACCCGCACCCCTAGGGGAACCGAAAGTCCACATCCCTAAGGATGTGGTCAAAGAGTACTATCGGAATGATGACATTCAGCAGTGGTTCAAAGCCTACGAGGTAGCCTTGACCTCCCACCGCGTTCCACAAAAGGACTGGGGGGCCGGGTTGTGGGGGCGATTCCTGAGCGAAGGACGAGACACCCTCCTCGACCTACCGGCCTCCATGCAAACATCCTAGAGCCACATGAAGGAGGCCCTCCTCACGAAATACGGCAGCGGTTCCGGGACTGCCGAAAAATCCCAGGCACCACCTGGGTGGAATACGTAATCTTTTACAGCCGAGCGCTGGAAGGGTGGATCAAGGGCAGCAAAGTAACCACCTTCGAAGAGTTGACCGACCTCATTGCCTGGGAACACTTGTCCACAAACTGTTTTGTAGAACTACGCCAGCACCTGCTCGACAGCAAACTCACAGACCCGAGGAAGCTGGCCGTCGAAGCAGATCGCTGGGTAAACACCCGGGTCCCCCGGAACCCTGTAGGAGACTACACCCGCAGCCAGCAAGGACCTCCCCGTCAGAGAGGGGGGGGGGGGAATCAAGGGAAACCGAGGGAGTTCCCATCCGGGCCCCCGCGTAGCCCTCCGAGGAACCCACCCCCGGGGTTCCCAGCTCCTCCGCCAGGCAGTGCCGCCACCCCCGGCAGACAAGGACCCCGAGTGAATATCACATGTTTCCGCTGTCAACGGCTCGGGCATTACGCCAGCGACCCTCAGTGCCCCATGGCCCCGAAACCCCCCGCGACAACTCCCCCAGCCCGACACCTGGCCACCGTGACCCTAGGGGAGGAGTTTGAGGACCCCGAGGGATGGAAACCTGCAGCCATGGCCCTAGTCTCTCTAGAAGATCGAGATATGATTCCCGGGCCCCCCTACCCGCAAACACCAAGAAGTACCGCCAGATTGTAAAGGTCAACGGCCACCCGGTGGAGGCCCTTCGCGACACCGGGGCGAGCATCACTGGTGTCCTCAGCCACTTAGTCCAAGCGGACCAGATCGTCCCCAATGTCTTTTGCCCTGTGATAGCTTCCGACAACACTGAGAGTCTGTGTAAGGTGGCCTTGGTACCATTCGAATGGGGGGGGAGTAACCGGAACCTTGCGGGTGGCTGTCCGAACCGCACAACCCGTGGACTGTCTCCTGGGAAATGACCTGGAAAGTTCCCCCTGGAGACAGGTCGAGCGCAAGACCCACCTCGGGATGATGGGTCTACCAGAATGGGTGTGCGCATCCACCCGATCCATGGCGGCCCGACTACCCCCCCGCGGGGGAGTCGAAGACGAAACCCCCAGCACGCCCTCCGTGGCCCAACCCGGAGATGATCCTGTTGAACCTCACACCCTATCCCCCGGAGAAGAGCCCCCCGCCGACGACGAGTCCGCTCCACCCGACCACGCGCAGATCACGGAGTTAGGTGAGCTGCCTGAGTTGGCCCAGTGGCGCCACGAAAGGGCCCCTCCCGAGAGGAGTTCTGCAGAGAACAAGCGACCTGTCCTTCCCTGGTCGGACCCCGGCAGCAGGCCGCCGCCCAAGCCGCGGGCGACCAAACGGGAACCCACTTATTGTATTGGGAGAATGACCTCCTGTATAGCGAGCAGCGGGCTGCCGAGCTAGGGTCAGCCCGGGTCCTGGTGGTACCCCTGCGCTTCCGAGACTTCCTCCTGGGCTTGGCCCATGATGTACCCCTGGCCGGCCACCTGGGCCAGGACAAGACCTACCATCGCCTAGTAACGCACTTTTATTGGCCAAAAATGCTAGCCCACGTAGAGGCCTACTGCAAGTCCTGCCCCACGTGCCAAGCCAGTGGTAAAAGTGGAGGGAAGCGCAAGGCCCCCCTCCAGCCCTTCCCAGTCGTCAGTACCCCCTTTGAGCGGGTCGGAATTGACATCGTGGGGCCCCTGGATTCCAAGACCGCCCAGGGTCACCGCTTTATCCTCGTCTTAGTGGACCATGCCACCCGATACCCAGAGGCCATCCCCCTCCGCACCGTCACGGCCCCCGTGGTGGGCCGGGCCTTAATGGGGATCTTCTCCCGGGTAGGGTTCCCCCGAGAGGTCGTGAGCGACCGAGGTACCAATTTTATCTCCAGATATATGAGATCCCTGTGGCAACAGTGTGGAGTCTCGTATAAATTCACTACCCCTTACCATCCCCAAGGCAATGGTCTAGTGGAGCAGTTTAACAGGACTCTGAAGGGAATGATCATGGGTCTCGAGGAGCCACTGCGGCGTAAGTGGGACGTCCTCCTTCCCTGCCTCCTGTTTGCCTACCGGGAAGTCCCCCAGAAGTCCTTGGGGTTCAGCCCATTTGAGTTTCTGTATAGGCACCCAGTCCAAGGCCCCCTGAGCTTGGTCAAAGAGGGATGGGAGACGGCACCCCGGAACCCCCCACAGGACGTGTTCCGGTACCTGTTGACTCTCAGGAACCAGACTCGGAAGTTCCGAGAGCTGGCCGAGGCCAACCTCGAGGCGAGACAGGAAGAAATGAAGCGCTGGTACGACCAGAACGCCACGCTGGTCGAGTTTCAGCCCGGGCAGCAGGTCTGGGTGATGGCCCCCGTGAAGCCGTGCGCCCTCCAAGACAAATGGACCGGGCCCTTCAAGGTGGTCGAGCGAAAAAGTCAGGTGACCTACGTGGTGGACGTCCAGTCCCCTCGGAACCCCCTTCGGGTCCTCCACGTGAACCGCCTCAAGCCTCACTTCGTGCGGACGGAGTTGAGCTTGCTCCTGGCCACAGACGACGGGGCGGAAGAGGATCGGAGCCTCTTCCTGACCTCCTGCGGGCCAAAGAAAAAGACGGCTCCGTGGAGGGGGTGATCCTCTCCCCCTCCCTCACACCCCGACAACACGAGGACTGCCGCCGGCCTGTTCTCCCTCGTCCCCAAGGTCACCGACTGGTGCGTCCACGACGTGGACACAGTAGACAGCCCACCGATACGGCACCGAGCCTACCGCGTCCCCGACTGAGTCCGGGCCTGCATCCAGGCAGTGGTATCGAAGATGCTATCTCTCGGGGTGATCGAGCCCACCGACAGTCCTTGGGCCAGCCTCGTGGTACTGGTCCCGAAAGCAGCTGCCCCTGGTGTTGCCCCCGAACTACGGTTCTGCGTGGACTACCGGGGGCTCAATGCGGTCACCCGCACAGACGCTCACCCTCTCCCCCGCGCAGATGAGCTCATTGACCGCCTTGGGTCTGCTCAGTTTCTCAGCACCTTCGATTTGACCTGCGGATACTGGCAGATTGCACTCACGGAGGGCGCCAAGGAGCGGTCCGCCTTCTCCACCCCGGATGGGCACTATCGCTTCCGAGTGATGCCATTCGGGATGTAAAATGCCCCGGCCACCTTTCAGCGACTGGTGAATAGGGTCCTGGCCGGGCTGGAAGAATTCAGCGACGCCTATCTGGACGATATTGCGGTATTCCGTTCCGAATGGGGTGAGCACCTCCAGCACCTCCGGAGGGTCTTGGGGGCCCTACGCCAAGCCGGCCTCACAGTGAAGGCCAGCAAATGCCAGATTGGGCAAGGATCAGTGGTCTACCTGGGGCACCAGGTCGGAAGCGGGCAGGTCGCCCCTCTCCAACCTAAGATTGACGCCATCCTGGCCTGGGAGCCACCAACCACCCAAACCGAAGTCCGAGCCTTTCTGGGCCTCGCTGGTTACTACCGGAGGTTCATTCAAGGTTACGGCAGCCTCGTAGGACCTCTCACGGAACTCACGTCCAAAAGACAACATAAAAAGGTACAGTGGACCCCTGCCTGCCAGGAGGCGTTCGACGCCCTGAAACTCGCCATGTGTACAGCCCCTGTGCTCCAAGCCCCCGATTACTCCAAAGAGTTTGTGGTCCAAACAGATGCTTCCGAGCACGGCATCGGAGCCGTCCTCTCCCAGCTCAATGAGAAGGGCGTAGATCAGCCCGTGGCCTTCATTAGCCGAAGGTTACTGCCCCGAGAGCAACGATGGAGCACCATTGAACGCGAGGCGTTCGCCGTAGCCTGGGCTCTAAAGAAACTGCGACCCTACCTCTTCGGAACCCACTTTCGAGTCCAGACGGATCATCGACCCTTACGGTGGCTCATGCAGATGAGGGGGGAGAACCCCAAATTGCTACGCTGGTCCATCTCCCTCCAGGGGATGGACTTCACAGTAGAGCATCGCCCTGGCAACGACCACGCCAACGCTGACGGCCTCTCTAGGTTCTTCCGCCTCAGCGAAGAGAACCCCCAAGAAGATGGGTAGTTCTCTCCGGCCTTCAGCTGGGGGGGGACGCGTGTTGGACCCGGCCTCGTGGCGTGGCCCATTCAGACCCGTAGTGACACCAGGCTACCCCCTACACCCCACACTACACTGACTAGCGTAGCCTCCCCGACCCAGAACCTGGGTTTACCCCTGTCCTCCCCTCCACCTTCCCGACACCAGGCACCCTTCCCATTCCATCGGCCTCGCGGCCTCCAGTACCCGGCCCAGCACCCCGATGGCCGCCTCGACCCACGCACAACCCCGGCCTAGTCGCGCCATGCCGGCTGGGGGGAGAGAGAGCTCCTGGTGAGCAGGAGAGGGAGGAGTAGTTTTCATTCACACCTGGCCTCCTCCCAAGAGATGGTTTCGATCGGCCCTCCGTCCACCCTGAGGGCTGGCTCCACGCCTGCTGCGTGTCTGGGATCCCTCCCGACCCCGCTTTGAAAGGATCAAAGGGCCGCGTGGCAGGAACCCCCAACAAACGACCCCCAGGCGCGAAGACCCCTGCCCGTGAGGACTCCGGACATCAAAGAGGAGTCGACCTATAACAAGGGGCGCCCTGGACCCTCGGCAGTTGAATCCTGGAACGAACTAGCCCTGCTGACGTGGTCGCGGCTGAAGAACATCCCTACAACATCCTACGGAATTCTTGGAACCTTGGTGAGCCCTGCAGACAGCGTCGCGGCTCTACCTGGCAGAGACGGACTTCTGCCTTACGACACACGAGCCCTGCTGACGTGGTCGCGGCTCACCTTGCACCCTAGAGGACTCTGAGCCCTGCTGAGTGACTCGCGGCTCCTGGAAGATTGTCCGACCTCCGACACCCGGACCCGAGTCCTGCAGAGCGGACACACTCAAGAGACATTCCGGTCCGGCTGGATCCCAAAGATCATCCCGTATCCCCCGGCTCGAGGATTGAGAGCTGTGCGCCGGATATGCTTCCGCATTGACCCAGATCCTAAGACTGTCCCGCTACCCCTACCCCAACCGAGACTTTGTGAGCCCTTGCTCTACTTGTACATACTCCTGCGGATCATAAAGATCCTGATATTGCTAGATAAAGCATACGTATTCCAGAATCTACGGTGTGGTGTCTCTGTGTTGCCTCGTGCTGAAGCAGCGTGTACGATCCTAGGTGTGAGACCCAGTCCTGAAGAGGGTCTCTGATCAGTGCTCAGCTATTTCTCCCGGAAGGGTGGGCGCAGAGTGGCCAAGTACTTATTCTGTCCTCCCCTGGGGGCTAGCCCTTCTAACACCGCCCTTTTAGCGGGTCTCCTTCGTGGACCCCGGGCAACCTGCAGTTTAGAGATCCCACCAGCCCAGCGGTGAGATCTGTGCTCGCAGAGAAACCGCTGCCATGGTATTTCGTCTAAAGCCAATGCCATCTCGGTGCTTGGCAGCTGTCTTTCAGGTGGGCACGCACCAAACTGTTTTTATTTTTCAGAAACCAATTTCCAAGGCTGGAGTTTGTTATTGAAAAACAACAAACCAATGACCCTCACACACCCTTGAGTTTCTTCTGTCGCCCATCAGGGTGCCTGACGGTGGAGCCAGCGGGAGCACAGCCGACGGAAGAAAGATGCTCTCCCGACTTTCAATAAATAAGGCATGTGACCTGAGGGTTTGACGGACAGGTACTTACCGAGGCACGGTTCGTGCAGGTAACAGCGGTGGGACTGCGTGAGTGGGGGTTTCGAGGGACGATGCGGTGGGGGGGAATTAAATAATTAATTTTCCCTCTGCATCGTTCCTCGAAATCCCCTCCCAACGCAGCCGCACCGCTGTTACCTGCACGGGCCGCGGCTGTTTAACTTACCTATCACATTTGTGGCAAAGTACCCTGTCCGCGAAGCTCCTGATCAGGCCATTACCCTTTCACATAAAATCATGTGAACTGACATCCCCCGGAAATAAACAATCGATTCGAGAATCAGTGTGTGTTATCTGTGGTAGATAATCAAACAGGCTCACCATATGCCGAAATTTGTGTCCGCGTAATAAATGACCACAAGAGGGCACCAAACAGCAACAAACGAGCTTGGTATGGTAAATAATCTTTTCGGCTGAGGCTCCGAAAACAAAGGGACTGCACATGTCCAGCCACCAGCCAGGTGACGGGATGTAACAGCCTCTGTTTGAGAGCGCTTCTTTAATAACGGCCCAGCCAGAAGTGTCTGGTTATTTACCTCAAAGTACACGAGACTGGGCGCCTGCTGCGTTCTAGTAAAGGGAGTGGATGAGATGATGCGGAAAGACCAAAATTAACCCTTGGTCCAGATGACTCGACTCACCTTATAAGGTTTGAGCTAAGATGGAAGCACATTTTTCCAAGGAGACTGGCCAAGGACTACCCTGTAAGGAGAACCTTCCTTCCGGCTTGCCTGTCATGGATTCCCCGCCGTGCATGCTGCCCGTTATGAGCCTCAGAACTCTGCTCAGCCTACCTGTGCAGCGCGAGGGCGTGCACCCTAAATAGCGACCCCAGACTATCCATGAGGCACAATTTCAACAACAAAGTATGGGAAAAAAAGATTGGTTAGTAAGTGTAGATTTATTATACCCAAGTCCACATATATGTACCTACGCGGTACTTCAATGTACGTAGAAGTAAGTGGAGCTTGGAATAATACATTTCTACTTCCCTGGATGCACTTACATTTCCATATTCTGTCCTCGATAGTCTTGTCCCACAATATCCTGGGGTCGGTATCCAGCAGTACAGTCCACCCCGGGCACCAGAAGACCGCTTGGAGGCACTCTACGCATCGACAGGCAGACACTGACATCTGGAAAGGTGTTCGGGAATTTTCGGAGCCGAGGCTTTGGTGATTGTCACCTCGTGCTTAACGCAGGAGCCCACGCAGGGCCGGCTTTAGCGCTGGTGGTGGCGCCCAATGCGACATTCATTTTTGGCGCCCCCACGCCCCATGAACCAGTGGCGTAACGAAACTTGAGGGGGCCCCATGCAAACCACACGGAGGCCCCCTTCCCGCGGCCCGGCCTACCACCTACCACTTTGCCCCACCACTCAAAAATCTGGCATATTTTGATTTGAAACCTCCCAACATTTAAATGAAATGCCTCTATATTGTCTTTCTCAAAGTTCTGAGAAAGTGGGAAACCCTCTTAACATATAAGGTACGCCATTTGTAACAAATAATGTCAAAAGCAGGTTATTTAACTGGGGCAGCAATCAGAACAATGCCAAGGAGCGATCCTATTGTCTCAGGAACTGCCTTTGGCTGAAGAACAACTATACTTGAAACTTTGAAAGACAAACCCAAACCTGCAATTCCATAAAAAGGTGACTGACAATATACACCTGTGCCCATTGGATTGGATTTGCCCCTTGCTTTCCCAGTGGCCATCACCGACCTAAGCCTCGGATAACAAATCAGAGAAGCGAGACCAAAAGTCTTTAGTTGGCTGGGCTATTGAAACCAGGGGCACAACTAGCCCCGAACTTCAGGGGGGCTACCACTCCTAGCCAGGACTGGCCCTGGCACTGGTCGCACATGGTGCAACAGTCTTTTTTGGCGCCCCCTCCCCCATTTCCTCCTTTTCCATGCATTCCCTCACTACCACTTACCAACAATGCACCTCATCTCTCTGTAGCACCTTTCTGACAAACATTTCATGTTTTTATAGCGCTACTCATAGTTTACTCACACTAAGTTCTGTGATCTGCATGGTACACGTTCTTTGTAGCACGCACATTAACCTTCTGCGCTTTGTGGGTGGTAGGAGTGCCCATGTGAGTGCACGGTGAGTGATGCGACAGTGTGAGAGTAGGGTAGGAGGAGTGACTTCAGGGTGAGTGAGGTGACCATATGAATTTGGGTGCGGATGTAAGTGCAGAGTGGGACGAAAGAATACATGGTTAGTGATGGGCTTCTTTGAGTGAGATTGCAGATTGAGCAGTGAGGGGACAGGTGAGTGAAGTGTGACATGAGTGCAGAGTGAGTAGTGTGCTCGTGTGACTGCAGGGTGAGGTACAGGATGAACAGCGCTAGTGCATTGTGAGTGCAGAGTGATCACTGTGAGTACAGAGTGAGCGGGTGAATGGTGGGAGTACATGGTGATCAGTGTGAGTGCATTGTGATTGCTGTGAGTGCAGGGTGAGCATAACAGTGAAGGGCGAGAATAAGGAGTGAGTTGTCTGAATGCAGGGTGCACTCCAAGACACTTGAAGTAACTCAGCATGTTATTGATGGCAGTGCAAGAATTTCAGATATAAGTTAAACCCAGTGGTCGAAGTGGGGGGAAAAAGTAGGGGAACTGTGGGCGAAGAATCAGAGGACGGGAATAACCCGTGGATTGGGTCAGTGGGCGGAGTCAGAGGTGTGGCAGAAAGAGCAAAATATCCACATTTTTTGTATTTGTTTCCGATTTCACTAACCGGTTACAGCTTATTACGGTTTATATTTTAACCAATGGCTACACATGTTTATTTAAGCTTTAATATCAGTTATTGACATTAAAATAAATTCACAAAGTGGAATACATTTCCAATCACAGAATGTCCCAAATATCCTTAAAAGTGGAATCACAAGCCATTTGTCTCCCAGCCATGGAGTTTGTCATCAGCACTTCTCTCTTTTTCCACAAGAGCAGTTCAAACATGAATGGCAAAATGTCCTTGTTTGCAAATGTTTTCCACATAATTATGGCTCTGCCATATTAGCCACATAATACATCCTCTGCTGCATAATCTGATGATTTTAACTAATAAATTGTTTATAGCACAAACGGATCAAAAGTTACTAAAAAATGTGATTTGTGCTGCTGTGAAGTGGAGGGCTCTTTGCAAAGGTTGACTGGTCCCCTTTTTCACTGCTGCACTTGTATGTTTCACTGGTACTAATAAGGCAACATCTTTGCAGAGACTGTTAGCATGTGTAAAAATGTCAAAATAATAAAGTATCAGAAAATGTACAGCACCACTAATACCAGTGTAGGGTGTCAGAGCACTTTACATCACACACAACACAGAGCCAATCAATTATATGTGTGTAAATCACTGTATAGGAAATGTTACATAAGACAAAGAACTACCTCACTTTTAGAAGGCTGGTGAAGACATGGCTATTCTCCCAAATCTAATTTTTCTTAGGTGCTGTTGTCTCTCTTGGTGCTCATCTTAGCGTTGGGACACCCCGTTGCTGGGGCAGCCATGCGCTCTACAAATATATTTAACATTAAAATTAACCACAAGGTGTAGGAGTCACATGACAACCATACTAGTAGGCAGCATAGTTTAATAGTGATTGGTCTGGAGAAACACAAACTCAGAATTTAAAATGTAATACCATGGTTGGTGGTTCTCTTTAATAATCGGAAGTGATTTCTACCCAAATGTACCCTTTTTTGCAACATTAGGATAATCAAAGACAGGGGAAAAAACCATAACGCTCTAATTTATACCTTGCAGTTTGCATGCAGCTCTTACATGACAGTTAATAGCTCGCTGTTCTATGTTAGGATTTTAACTTATTAACTGCAAGTAACAATAGGGTCTCTCTGACAAAAGCAGTAACCTACTGACCTATTTATATTATGTGCACTTTGTGATCTGCATGGTACAAGTTCTTTGCAGCAGGCACATTAACCCTCTGCGCTTCCTTTCCATGAGTCAAAACGTCCACTATACAAAACACCATCTCTCTCTACTAAGAACATTAATCACTGGAGTTATCATGACATTTTTATTGTTGCCTAAAATTGTTGGAGGCCAGGAAGGAGGCAGCAAGTGCTTTTAAAATCATATTATACTTGCAAACACGATGCCCCCACCTGAAGTCAGCGCCTGCCGCGGTCCGTGCAGGTAACAGCGGTGGGGCCGGGTAAGAGGGATTTCGAGGGACGATGCAGAGGGAAAATTATTTATATATTTATTTTTCCCTCGACATTGTCCCTCAAAATTCCCCATTACCCGGTCCCTCTGCCCAACCGCTGTTACCTGCACGGACCATGGCTGGTCAGCGCCTGGTGCGGTCGCACTACCCTAGAGCCACACTGATAAAGGGTCCTGTCACCACAGCGACTGTGTGCTGCTTCAGAGGCCTGCCCACAAGACTGGAGGTGAACTTCAGTATGGATTGTGCCTTTAAGGTTAACCCAGACTTGTCAGTGCTAGAGTCCACCTGCTGGTGCTAAGACACCAGGGCTTTTAAGATCTTGCAGGGCCTTCTAAGGTCTAGCATGGGAATGTGCTCCCTCAGGGGGAGTTGTCAGGTGGACTGGTTATGAAGGGTGAACCTGGTTCTCCAGTCCCAAATTCAGCAGCTCGGACCATAGTGCCACATCCTCTCCGCCACTGAACACCAAACTGCCTCACTGAAAGAAACTCGCACTGCCTTCAACCAGAACCCAATTGTGCACCACTATAAACACCTGGATGTGACTCAATTCAAATTACTCACTAGACAAGAGCAATATGCTGCCTAAAAAAAACAAGCATTTGCAATGCATCGGTCTCGCCTTTGGGACCATATATGTATTTAGCAATGCAGCATATTAGCCTGTGTGCTGAAACATTTACTATTGTTTAATATGGACGGAAAGTAAGCACCAAACTGCATGAAGCGCCTGGTATGGGAACATATGGAGAGAAATAAGCTCTGCGAATGTGTGTAAGTGAAAACCGAGAGAATGGAGAGAGGGCAGCTGGAGAGAAAGTATCACAGTGCAGATGGAGAGGAGGGAAACTAGGTGGGCAAAGA
Source organism: Triturus cristatus (assembly GCF_964204655.1). NCBI lineage: Eukaryota > Metazoa > Chordata > Amphibia > Caudata > Salamandridae > Triturus > Triturus cristatus. The sequence goes on from NC_140590.1 coordinate 1,689,889,334, forward strand.
GAGAGAAGAACAGTGGAAGGAGGAGAGCTAAGCTGAGGGTAACTGGTGCTGGAGGGGTAGAGCGGGAGCTGGAGGTGGGAGAGAGGAGGGGCTTCAGGCGGAGGAGAGTCCCAGGTGGAGTAGAGGATGTGACTGTTGGGAGGCAGGAGGGAACAGGTGGAGGGGTGGAGTGTGGAGGAGAAGAGGGGCTTCAGACGGAGCAGGGTTACAGGTGGAGTAGAAGGGATTCACCTGTTGGGAGGCAGAAGGAAGCAGGTGGAGAGATGGAGGGGTGCAGTGAGCAGGTGGAGGGGTGGAGGGTGCAGGTGGAGGGCTGGAGGGATGGAGTGTGCAGGAGTAGAGGAGATTGCCGGTGGGCGGGAACAGGTGAATCAGGGGGAGAGTCGGAGTAGAGGCACAGGTTGAGGAGCGGGAAGGTACGGGTGGAGCAGGAATACGGGTGTAGTAGACGAGACGTGCTGGTGAGGGGGCGTATGGCACAGGTGAGGGGACTCGGGTGGAGCGGGGTTGCGCGTGGAGTAGAGATGGTACAGGGTGAGGAACGTAGGCACATAGGTGGAGGGCAGATGTGAAGCAGACACACAGTTGGTTACAGGTGGAGGAGTGAACGGATCAAGGTAAAGTAAAGGTAGTGGTAAAGTGAAGGAAAAGGAGCAGGAGAAAAGTGACAGTGGCAGACAACCCCCTCTGCGCCGGGGTGGTGTGGCGAGGTGTCCCGGGTGCCTTGTTCTGCGCCCCTGCCTTACTGCTAAGCTCTCCACAGGGATCTGATCTTATCAGCTGGAGCTGCAGGGAGCTGGCACCACCGCCAGGGGGTGGGGAGTAGAGCGAGAGTTCACTCCCAGACTTGGCGCTCCGGGGGTAGAGCCGTCCCAAGTGTGAGACAGACGCAAGCTCACACCGCACTCTTCACCGGGAGCGCAGCGAGCAGAGACGGGCTGTAGCACCGAGCACAGCGTGCAGAGACACCCCGAAGCAGCGGTCCATGGGCAAGCAAGCAGATAATCTACTCGAGGAGGCCAGCCGATGGGGGGAAATGCCTGCATCGCACTACACATTCCACCCAGGGGAGGTAGTCGAGAAGCAGTGGGGGGGGCAACATGGAAGTGGCAGCAGTCGATCCCCGGGAACAGAGCAGGACGCCGAAGAGTCCACTGTTTCCTGGGGTTCCAGGGAGGATCTCCAGACGTCGTTTCTCTGCTAGGGCAGCACCTCTGAGGCACCTCCTCTCTGTGTTACGGCAGTGTTGCGGGCCCGGTTAGATTCATCCAGGCAGGCAGGAGAGTTAGCATTTGGCCCGTATTGCTCTCAGGGCAGATACGCCATCCAGTCGCATTACCTGTCGTGTCCGTTTAGCTTCAGGGATACCTCCATTTCAATTCACTGCTGCCGCTATCGAGGCCTAAGCGCCTGAGCAAGGGGCTCATGTTACGCTACAATCTCGGGAGTGGAGAGGCGAGACCTACAAGACTGCATGATGTGAAACCGAAGGATGGAGATCGACACGCCCTTGGGACAGCAAGTCTACAGTGTGTCTTGCTCATGCTGCCTGCAAGCGCCAGTAGGCTCTCTGATTGGTTGACAAGGTCCACCAATCACAGTGCTTATTTGGTAGTTGCCAACCAATCAGAGAGCCGACTGGCGCGTGTAGGCAGCGTGAGAAAGACATGCCGTAGACTCATTGTCTTATGGGTGTGTGAAAAAAAGCCACAGGGCGGTAACAAAAAATGCTGCAGACCAATGAGAACATATAGTTTTAAATAAATATCGACGTTGCCCAATCCAAAGCAAGGGCGTGACCCTAAGAAACAAGAAATGTAAAACAACAGTGTAAAAGGGGAGGGGCTTAAAAAAGAGAAAGAATCGAAAAAACATGCCCACGAATCCGAAAAAGACGGGGCTTGTTTGGAGAGACAAAGCTCTTCTCCAATGGCTGACTAGCATTTAAGAGGCCAGCCAATGGAGAAGAGGGAAGAAGAGGGCGGGTTAAAGCCCCACTTCTGAAAACGTTAAATCTCGCGAGCGAGACTGCGCAAGCGCAGCCTTCGCTAGCCGAGACCTAAAAAATCAACATCCTAGAAAAAGCAAACACTCATAGGGAATGCAAGATTAAGTAAAGCATTTGAAATGTAAGCAGGAACAACAAGGTTACCTTTTTCTTTTTACACTCATTATGCAGAAATTAGTGAGTGCTTTTGCCTGCAAAGTTAAGGACATGACTACAGGACCCGGAAGGGACCTATTTCAATGTCCATTGCTTATATCCTTACAAAACGTAAGCGTTATGGTTTAACCCCTTCCCCGCTCATGACGGAACCACTCCGTCATGAGCCACGGTTGCGCTGTGCTCATGACGGAGTGGTTCCGTCATGCTGTGGCCGTTGGCGGCCGCTCCGCCCACGCGGCGCTAATTCCCCGCCTGTGCGGGCGATTAGCGCAGTGGGCGGAGACGTGACGGAACCACTCCGTCATGAGCACAGCTCAACCGTGGCTCGTGACGGAGTGGTTCCGTCACGAGCACAGCGCCACCGCACCTGCCCCCAAACCCCCCCAGCGCCGCGGCGGAATTCCTGCCGCGGCGAAGGGGTTAAAAAGACCATATTCGTGAACACAAAGCCACCGTACACATTTTGTTTTCCAATTCACCCATCAAGCAGGTATTTCAGTACCTCCAGGAAAGGTGCACTTTCCCACCCAGGGAAAACAATGTTGTTCAAAGAGAGGAGAAAACAAAAGTATCACTTCACTGGCAAACACTGTAAATTGGCGCTAATGTGTTTATTAGGTGTGAATAAATCAATCTGGCCACCTTGCAATCACTCTGTCTTACTTTAGTAAGTTAGTTAGTTATTGTTCATATTTTAAATGTTTTATTTCTCTCCACCCCGAGGCTGCACTTAGAAATTGAAAAAAGTCAGAAAAAGATGACGTTTCTAGCAAAAGTGTTTTTCTGTTTTGGATCCATTTCACAGGGGACCAAATAAACGAAAGGAGGAAAGAGAAGGTAATACCTGTTTCTTGAAGTCTCGGTTTTCACTAAATGAGGAGGAGCGAGACAGAAAGAGAGGGAAGAGGGGGAACAAGGAGAGGAGGGGCAGATGCCAGCGGCAGGAGAAATGGACATTGTCCTTGTCTTCTCTGGGCACGAAGGAAAAGGCAGAGTCCTTTTCCTTCTCTGCCCGTCCACCCATTCCTAAAAACTGAGCCTTGACTATCAGCCCTGGCGATTTCTGCCGTCCAGGAGAAATGTTTAAAATAAGAAAGTAGGGGAAGGGACTCTATGAAATTAATGAAGTAGTGGCACGCCGTGCCCTACCGATCCCACCCCCTTCGACCACTGGTTAAACCACATAATTCTAGTTGCCCGACTCGCCCTGTTTTTTAGCTGGATGATCATCAAATGACTTTGGGCTCGCTTTTAAAGTAATCTTGTTGGTACTCCAAGAAATCGTTAGATACAGATTTTCTATTTTTGCAGTTTTATAGAACTTGACCCGAAGGTATTGGAGCGCTTTACATGGGCACCTGTTACATTACACAAGGACAAGTTCATTTTTGGTAGTTCCGGGGAGAGAGTACAAGATTTGCCCAGAATGTTGAGCCCACACCGAGACTCGAACTTGGTTCCCATCTCAAAAGTTGGCAGCTCCGGTCATTATGCCACATCCTCACATACGGACGCCCACTATTATTAAACAGAGTGGGAACCATGCAGACTCCGACTAGGGCATTTACTATAACAAGAACCCTGCCCAGGCTGCCTCGCTCCTGACTCGGTCACGGTCTCCACCTCTCACCAATCTGGTTTTACCGGCTGGACTTAGACTTTCTCTTTCACTTTTCAACTTTCTGTTTTCCGAATTATTATTTATTATTATTATTATTATTATTATTATTTATATTTATATGGCGCACAAATCATCCCCAAAGGGATCTCTCGGCGCCTTTGGAGGCAGGCTTCGGCGACCCAAGCAACTCAGTTGAATAACCAGGTCTTTAGGTGCTTCTTGAAGATGGTTAGATTAGGGCACGAGCGCAGATCTATGGGCAACAGATTCCAGTGTTTGGGTGCCAGATAGGAAAAGGCTCGACCTCCCATCTTCACTTTTCTGAATGTAGTCAAAGGCGACCACGGGCAGAAAACGGGTGACAGGAAAAGATGACTGCTGCCGCCCTGGGTGAAAAGATGACTGCTGTCGCCCTGGGTGAGCGGAGCTGCCCTCCCCCCTCGGCCCCTCCAGGACTGGCCTCACCTCACACTGGACATAGATCTACATTCGCTTGTCTGCAGTCGAAGCCGGGTCTGACGGGGTCCTTGGGCGTGGCCTCGGCGGAGAAAGGGGGCAAATGTCAAGCCCATCGCTTTCCTATCCTTTGACCTTTGAGCCCTTTACAGCCAGTGCCTCGACGTCAGCTTGTCTGTGCGCGCGAAGCTGTACAGGCGCCGGCGCGAGGGGTGGCTCAGGGAGAGCGCGCACCACAGATCCCTGCCGGCTTTTTCAAAGTTGTGCGTGCACCAGGGGGCTCCGGTTGTTGCACACGTAAGGCCGGACCCTGCCTGCATGCGCATCGACTGTGATCTTAGAAGTCATTGAATGAATCCCTGAGAACTCTCAACGAGTAGGAAAGAAAAATGCATAGCTTCTCTTCTTCACTGCAGGGATCTCTGTGCTGCACTTGCAGGCTCTGCTGAGGGGGCCCCTGGATCGTGGGGGCCCCCCGCAAGGCGGGGGCTGCGGGGGCCTGTGTTACGCCACTGCCATGAACGCTTCCTTGGAATCTCTTACTACCACTGGGCAAACGTGCCCCTCATCACTCCAATCGTAAGTTATTGCTAAACACAGCAACCTCCCCTGAGGTCAGCGCCCCCTCCACAGGCCAGCGCCCAGTGCATCCACACCGGTCGCACTGCCCTAAAGCCGGCCCTGAGCCCACGTCATGCATAGAATCATCCCCCAGCGATCAGAACCTTGGGACAGGACGGTTCACGGGCTGGACGAACTACCCCTGAACAACATTAGAGCGCACCTTTGATTGACATTACCATCATAGCTGCTGGAAGTTGGGTTACTGGGGGTGCTGCAGCATCCCCAAAATAACCATGTGGGAGTTCTAAGAGTGAATGACCATTATGGAAGATTTTAACTTTTGTTTTTATCTTTTATGTTCAAAGACAGAGATCAATCATGCTATACGAAAGCCCTTTAACATGTATTTATGTCAAATGTACGCTGATTGAAATGCCAATAAAACATTTTTTTTTTTTTTGAAAGACAGAGATCAAATGTCAGGCTATGTCTGCTGACAGATTGCTGCTTATTCTTTTAACATGGAGATTGGTGTTTACTTTTCTTTCTTACTTCAAAGTTAGAGCATTTTGTAAGGTGAACTATTGGATAATCTCGCTGAGGTACAGGCAGAGTAAAAAGAAGGGGTGTAGGAGGGAAATACCTGCAAATAAACTGAACAAATATTTCTAAATATATCAGCAGTTCGAAATGCACATGCAAATGCAGCAAATGGGCTCCATACTTAGTAAGGCAAAAGACCTTTGAGTGCTATTTCCGCACCTCCAAGGCTGGAACAGTTCTTAAAGGCGCTCTTCCTGAGTTATAGGCTCAATCGCAGACGAGGGCCTATGACGAGGGAGAAGGTCTTTAACCTCCATGTAGACCAAGGCAGGAGGGCTACAATGCTATTAGAACACTCCACCGACTTAGGATAGAATGCAGGATGCAAGCACCAGGCAGCGTAAACTAATATTTAAATTGAGGGCAGCACCTCTTACTGTACTCCCATAAGTAATTTGTTATTGTACTGTTTGTTGTCACACTTTTTCACACCCACCTAAGTGCCACTTGTGAAGCACCGAACCTGGCACCTTAGGTAGAATGACATTCTTTTTGCCCACATTCATGGCAGCAGGCCACTCTCTGGAGGCATCACCCAGCTGTTTCTGTAGTTGTCTATTCCTCTTTTTTCTTCTTTCATTTGTGCTTTTTAAAACGTTTTCATTATTTTCTTGCATTCCTTCTTTCTTTCTGCCTTGTTTTTCAATTTTTCTCTTTCCCGCTTTCTTTTCTTCTTTATTTCACACTTATCTTTACTAATGCCTCTTCTGATCGCTTACTTCCTCACTCTTGTCTGTCTCTCTCACTCTCACTATCTCTCACACTCGCACACACACAGTCTCACTCTCTGCCTCTCTCGCTTTATTTCTAGCCTTCCACATTTCTCCTAATGACTACCTCTTTTCTTTTTCTCAGAACAAGTGTGTCCCTTACTGGCCAGAACTGGACAGTACTAAAGAGTTTGGACCATATCTTGTAGAGAACGTGAAAGAACACACAACCATGGACTGCAAGACCCGACTTCTTCGGCTGTCACTGCTATATGACGTAAGTGTGCTTCCTGCCTCACAAAAGAAAGTATACCCTGTCTCTTGCTGAGGTATTGTAACCATCGCTGAAAGAACCATCTACAATCCTGTGTCCAGATCTGGAGATATTATCTGGAGTCTAGTGTCCTCTTCTGGAGACCTCATCTTGAGTGTTCCAGTTCCAGAGGAGTGTTCGGTACATAAGCCACATCTGCAATATTGTTTTCAGTTTGGGGCGTCATCTGGAGGTTTGTGGGCTGTACCTAAGTGTTGATATCTGGAGTTCTGTGCCCACTTCTGGATGTCACATTTAGTGCAAGGTGATGGGGAAATGTAGCTTGGACACCCTCTGATGGACATGAAGGAGATGCTCTACCTTTTTATCTGCTCTGTGCTGCTCACTTCTTTGGCTTCATCTTTGGCCTGTCCTCAGGTGAGTCTGAATCCTGATGACACCTGTAGGCCAGTTTTATCAGGCCCTGGTTATAATGAGATGTTACCCCATGGCATTTGATCTGGTGGGATTGGCAGTAGTTTTCCAGCAAGTGATGATCTAGTTGCTCAGTGGGTTCCAGCAGTCCATGGGTTCCAAGAGGGCTTCCTGGTCAGGGGAGCAAGAAGTCTTGATTCAGCAAAGATTCTGTTGAATGTCTTGGTCCTGTGGGCAGATTCAAGTGTGTAAAACCCAAGTAGGGGTTAGTGAGTGCTAATGTAAAGGCACCAGCGACTGCAGAGAACCATTGTTATCATTTCTCAGTATGGCAGAATATAATTAACAAATTGTGGATTTTCTTTTCAGATGGGACTGTTATTATGAGATGGTTGGATAATAAAGTAGTAATGTTTAGGTGGTCAGAGGAATGATGACAACGTTATAAAGAGTTTTGTAGATTGAAGATAAAATGAACTCAGGAAACAGCTTTAGCAATGTTTAATCAGTCACTTAGGGCATAACTATTGATGCGAGTGCATATGGTATAAAAGTTGTACCATACCATCTGAGGGAGAATAGGAGATTACCTTAGAGTTTGCGGCTAAAGTGCTTTGGAGGCAGAGTTTTGCTACAGTGCAGTTGAAAATAAACCAGATTTTTGTAAGTTGGGCTGTAGAGACATTCTGGACCTTTGTGTGGGATTCACATTTAAAAATAAAACCTAACCCAATTGTGCTGAAGGACGTGCCTCTCTAAAGGATTTCACAAGAGCTCAGTAAGGATTTGTTGGTTGATATATACTGACGCTTAATAGTGCTATGGGTTGTTTTACTGGTTACACCGGATTTGGCAAAGCCAATAGGCCTGTGATTGATTTGCCAATTCATGCAGCATGCACACAATAGAGCGAGACGCAACAGAGGAAACCAGCAGGAATGGACAGAAGGAGCTCTAGTTCTAAAGTAGTTCCTCATGCAGTTCAATGCAAGCACTGAGGAGGAAGCTGCAGGATACACTCAAATAGCCAATATTATTAGGTGAGAGATTAATACTCCATGGGGCTGATCTCACATGATTGTAGTCTGGGGTAAAACCCAACAGAAACAAAGGCAGGCCACTCTGGTCTCGCTTCCATGTCAGCAATCAGCTAGTTGGCCCTAGGTTTGCACAAGAAAATCAAAACTACCACCAGCCTGCAACGTAAACTGCCTTTTCTGTTTGCAAAACGTTCTATTTGTTTAGAAACAACCTTCCCGACAACCTTTTTTTTCTCCCCAACCAATCTCTTAAGTCTCACATCCCCACATTCATGTATGGCCCAAAGGGTTATGTATAATGTTAAATATCTTTGAAAGATTGCAGATGTTTGTTTCATTTACTGGGCCAACATTCGCTCCTTTGTAAGCAGTTTTCTATTGTAAAATGTGGCTGGGGTGGCTCCTCCATTGGAGCAGAGGAGCGTCGCCCCACTTAAGTTACCCCTCAAGATGATAAATAAAATGGTAGTAAATTACCATTTCATTGTTTATCCTCCTGTCCTGACCCAAGCGTCAGGACGGGGGCGGGGCTACTGCTGAATGACAGCAGCAGGGACAAGGGTGGGCAGTGTTTGCACTTTTCAAAGTGCACATGTCCTTTTGGCCAGCTAGACATGTGCTCCTTGAAATCTCTAACCCAGCTGTCTTAAGACAGTTGGGTCAGAGTAAGTGCAGGGCTCTAGTGTCCTTGGGAGCGGCGGTTGAGGCTGCTTCCTCCAATCAGGGCGCTGCATGAGAGCAACACCAGGATTGGTGCCCACACTGCAGCATCCGGTTGAGAAGAGGTCCGGAGCAAAGGACGTCGGTTCAGGTAAAATGTTTTTTTTAAATAAAAATATTTGCACGCGCCTGTCCGTCCCCCTCTCCCTGTAGATGCCAGCAGCCAGTGAAACCTGGGCCTGTTTTACGTAACATCCACTCCTTCAGATTAGTTGGTCTGTGCCACATATGATATGAAAGCCAGGCACTGAAATGGATATCAAGATAAATATAATCTATTTATTTTAGTGCATTTTTAGGTCTGGCTTGACAGAGCAGCTGTTGACCTCATGTGGTCAGCAGAACAAGAGCTTTAATAAGAGCTCTACGCTAGAGGGCTTCGGCTCCTCCTGCATGTTGATTCCAATAGCATTTGATTGGGTAGTGGGCGTGAGCTTCGACATCCTTTGTGCCTTGTTGGAAGACCTGTATGCAGGACAGTAGACCTGACTTGTTTATGGTGACAAGTGAATGATGCAGTTTGTCAGATACCACGGTCTGATCTGCTATTATGAAAAGTTATGAGCAAAGCAGCAGATCCAGCTTATGTATTGTGAAGACACGCTGAAGTCAACAGGCTGATATGGCTGGATTGCTCTTACACTGTGGAAAAGCCTGTATATGGTATTCTGTTGCATGCAATCTCACAAACTGACATAGGAGGCAGGCTTTTGGGGTTGTTTACTGTCGCTGACAAACCCTTGGGTTGAAGATTTACACTGAGGATCCTTGTGAGGCCCACTCAGGAGGAGGTATGTCTTGTGTTGCCAACAGCAATCTTGTACATGGTTGTAGTTTTCTAACTGTAGACCAGTGGTTGACTTATGGGAAAGCTTATGGTCAATACAACAGACTTGAATTGGGTATTTTTGACAAGCCAATGAGAAAGACTGTAGGCCTGAGCGGTTTGTTAGGAAAAGTTAACTCCGATGCAGATTTCTGATCTGCTTATTATGAATGTTTAACGCAAAGCCCAACATATTTATTTGTGAAAACCATGTGTTAATGGCAATAGGCCTTTAAGCGTAGATTTATATTATCGATGTTATTGCTGGTAGAGGGTTTTTTTGGCTTCATGGAATCCCACAGACTACCTTAGTTGGCAAGGCTTTTGTTGCTGACAAGCCCTGGACGTAGGAGGTTTGCACTGTGATATTTTTTAGGTCCTCTTAGGAGAGGTGTTGTATATTTTTGCCAAATGTAATTTTTTGCAAATTGTAATTTTAGGACAGTATGCCTGATGGCTGCCTTGTGTGAAAGGTTTTGCTGAATACAGTAGGCCTAAGTTTGCTATGGTTACAAGCCATTCATAAATTATACAGGCCTGATTGGCCACACTGTAGAATGCCCTCCCCCCTCATCTTCGCTCAATGACCCAACATCTTCCCTTTCGGAAGCGCTTTAAAACATGGCTGTTCCAAAATGCCGCACCATAAGCCCCTAGTCCGTTTCTTGTGTGACACTGCTAGCTCTGGGATGCCTTCGGGTAGCCATGCGCTCTATAAGCGTTTTAATAATAATAATAAGTGTTACACTTCTTAGGAGGGGTTGCATTTTGTTTTGCCAATTATAATTTTATAATATTTGTAATTTTATGTGAAGCATTTAGCAGCACTTGTATTAAAATTCTTTTTAGATCAGGCCTGACGGGTTTACCTGTATGCCAGGATATGTAATACAAATCATTAAAATACATGCATACATATAAATACATAGAGGGACTCTGTGTCTTCCCTCCTCAGCCATTGGTCTACTTGACTTTCATTCACATTCTGATTCTGCTAATTACAGCATATAGCATGGGGCAGTGGGTCAGCCCACTTCAGCCTTTGGCTCGGTTGCCGTCTGAGTGACCTTTTTTTGCCTCATCACATATGCGCATCAGCTTGAAATTGAGTATGCTTCAGTGCTAGGCATTTAGTATTATTTTTTCTGCTTTTATTTGTCCCCTTTTTTGGTGTAACCCATCCACCAAGATATAAATCCGGCCATTATTCAGCAAGTGGATGAATGGTTGCATGATTGCAGAGATGAGTGACAGAGAGCATGTACATTTAGGTATTAAGACAAAACTAGTGGTGTAGCTAAAATCTTATGTTTTTTTTTCTTCCAGGAAAATGAAGTCCGGGACATTTGGCACTACCAGTTTCTCAGCTGGCCGGACCATGGCGTGCCTGGAGAGCCTGGTGGAGTGCTCAGCTTCCTAGATGAGATCAACCGAGTGCAGGAGCAAGCGCCCAACGCTGGCCCCATTATTGTGCACTGCAGGTATTAATCAGCTGTGTATCAGTGGTGAGGCAAGCCCACATGTATCTGTGATTCTTCATTCCCTCCTTTGGCCCCTCCATCCCCTTATGAACAGAGTCTGTCTACAGTACTTCTTTTTCACCAGTTCTCTCACTTGCTTTCACTTTGCTGTGGTTCCTTCTGCCAGCTCGTCCGCTCTGTTTAATACACTGTCTAACCCACTAGAGTACTTCGTGGCCACAGCCTGACAATCAAACATTCCTTGTAAGTGTGCAAAGGAGAGATTAACCAAAACATTTTACAACCAAGGATTAGACAGAGACTAGTGTTTTACAGCACCAACCAACATTTGCCAAAACCTATCCCATGAACAACATCACAACTATACCTTGTCACGGTACAGTGTCAGTAGAGCAAGTCATTACTAGGGGTGGGCGGACCTCGCAGAGTTACATAAAAACTCCATGGACTTATGCCAATGGGCAGAAAATATGCATATCTTGCTGTTCGCACAGCAATTCTGTGGCAGTAGTGCGAGCAGCGCTGAAAGATCAGTGCAAACGGCACCATGCTGTGTGCGGGAGTGCGCGGCCATTCGAGTTGATTTTGCTGACGCTTGAGTAGAAAATGTAGTCTAGCGGCCGCAAACCTACTTGAGAAGCAGCCCTCTGACCACAACTGCCCACTTTAGAAAATGGCGCTAGAGGGCGCCAAATCTCGCTCTCATTTCTGGAGTCTTGGGCGGACAAAATTCTGTCACGCGGCAATTGGTGGAATTTCGTCAGAACTCTGCGTTACAAGAGTAACATGGAGTTGCCAAACTGCACCAGTGGAATGAAACATTCCCCTCCATCCCTTGTAATTACCTGGCTATTGGACACTTCTCTCCATCGGCCAAAGTATAGAAGCTCATGTGAGCCACCAATCCTGCCTGTCTCCCTCTGTAAGGGTTTCTTGCTGCTGTTTTTGCGGCAATGCTCTTTATTTTCTTCATTAATGTTCTCCTGACACATTCCGTACATTCCTACAAACTTAAGATATTTCTGTGGGGTCTACATTGTGAGCTGTATGCCACACACAAATACTTCCGTGTTCTCATTGCTGTTTGGCACTGCCTGTCGTGGTCCTCCTCTGAATCTCCCCTTTTTGGAGCATCCTCTCCTCTCAATAATAGCCTTTTGTCTGGTCATTCTCTATTATTTAGAAATTATCATCTGGTTATCATCTTCTCACTAGAACTGCCTTTTCTTTATTATCCTTGGGAACAGCCATCTTCTGCTCATCCTCTCCTCTCTGGACTTGCCCTCGCCTGGTCGTCCCTTCCTCGCTTGATCTGAGGTTGCCTGTCATCTTCTGCTCTCTGGACCTGCCCTTGCCCGGTCAATCTCTTCAAGGTCATGCCATGCATTCACTTTTGCCTGTTTTTCTGCATCTTCCTTCTCTGTACATCCTACATATGCTACAACTTCCCAAAATGTCTTTTTGTCTCCATATTCCCCCAACTAACCAAGTTTCCTCTCTTCCATTAACTCCTAAACATCTGCTCACTTGCCACACTTGAGTGACAGTCTCTTCTTTCACGTTTCTCCTTCAACTGCATATGTATTTTACTCACAACTTTTGCATTTCTTCTCTGCACTTAACATAAATGAGGTCTTTAAGTTGTACAGCGTCCACTCGTTATGCGCCTTTCATGCTCTTAGAGTCTTGATCTTTTCCAAGGTTCTCCAAAGTCGGTCCTGGAGGTCCGGATCCATGCCAGATTTTAAGATAACTACATTTATCTAAATGGGGATATGCTAAAAATCTGGCATGGATCTGGCCCTCCAGGACCGACTTTGGAGACCCCTGACCTTTACTCTTATTGCCTTTCACAACAATAACCTATATTCTGGCAATGTGCCACACAACCCTGCTCTTGTCTACTGAAACACAGGGCTTAAAAGTGCCTACTGCCTCTCACCCCATATGTTCATCTTCTGCTTATGTTGACATAAATTCTGTTTGTATGTACCACTGCTTACTGTATATAGAGAATAATAGTGATTTCCCCAGATGTTTGGTTAAAATTGAACTCTGTCACTTGCATCACCTTCACCGACCCCTTGAAGCTAACCACAAGATGTCTGCAAGACAGCTATGTCTTTTATTGTTTTCAGTGCTTAACTTGTAAAATAGTAAATATAGGGTCTCAAACCTTTTATTTGGACTCCACTGCCGGTGCTATCAAATGCTGTGGTTGCAGAATACAAAGGCTACCTAGTCTTGAATCCACCTCATGCGTCTTTCTTCCCCACCCTAAGCTTCCTGTCTTTTTATCACACTCTTGCAGGGTCTTTTCACCCCTACATTCAGCTTTTGTCACTGCTTTCCATCTGTATCTTCCTTGTTCTTTCTCCATTTTCTGTCTTTCGCTCTCTTGCTATAGGCCAAAATCTGATGATTAAAGATAAGTTCCGGTCCCCAAAAATGAGTGACAACTGCAAGCAGCAGCACCATTTAAGCACCGGTTTCCCTTTATACCTCTCAACTCTCATGTTCATGACGTGTGCAACAAGTTATCCGAGTGGCCTTCAAGCTTTTTAGTATGATGTCTACCCTCATTTAAAATAACCTGGATGGATTCCCCAAGTGGCTTAAAAACAGTGGTTAATTTGAGCCAGTGGTTTATGGTGCTCTGCACTTGCACTTGATTGTCAACGCCAGCGCTTGTGACAGTCTGCCACAAGGTGGTGCTTTCTGGCTAATTTAGAGATGACCATAACAACAGTTAATTATTAATTCAATATACATTAAAAATGACTATCACCCGCCGCCCAAGCCATTCTTTCAGCTTTGGAGGCCAGAAATAGTCGGGATTGTCACACTTGTAGGAGTGCGATGGTTAGCAGCTGGGTTGTGACTATCATTGGCAGCGCTGGCGGGGGCAATGTGTGGTGCAAGCTGCAGTGGCCTCCTGATGAGAGCCCTGGCACTTATTGTTTTTTTTTTTACAAATTAAGAACTTCTTAAAAATACTGTCATGAATTGATAAACAAAGAAAGCTAGCTTACCAATAGGGGACATTATTGAGGGGTTATCTTCCAAGAAACGTAGACCGAAAACTGATATTCTGTGATGCCTTCTGTTTATCACAAAGCACATATACAAAGCAAGCAAGTCCAACATTTCATTTGAGATTTGGGCAGGGGCTAATTCAAAGCAATTTAGAACCAGACTATCATGGCCTAAATATAGTGTGACAAAAATATTGTTTCCTAAATATAGTTTACAAAACATTCGCCCAGTTGAAGTTAATAATGGAAAATATTCATCCAATGGAGTTATATTACTGAAATCTAGGTCTTGAAAATTATGTTAGCAATACTTTAGTTCTGACAATTATTTGAGGAAAAAACACATGCACTATGTTGTGTGTGCATTTTTTCCTACAATAAATCCAATATGTGAACTTAGGAAAATAATGTGAGCAAAGGAGCCAAAATGTGGAAGAGGCTCCACAGGACAGGGGTATATATCCTCCAAAATAATTGACTTTAACATATTGATCATTTCAAAACATCACCTGATGAGTTCAGTTCTGGGCAGTTTCCCTTTTGAAAAGCATAACCGAGTGGATTGGTGAAATGCTAAAGCAGTTTAGCCAATATTTGAAAATGTGTTTATAAATTGGAGCAAATATGATATTTTAAAGATATCGGCTGTAAAATACACTATGTTTCCAATGCAGTTATGGAAATAAACTAGGACAAAACTGGGACGATATGCTAATAGATATGGCTTCAAAACTGTATCAGGAGTATCATTTCTCCAGGAAAGACCATCATACGTCAGAAAAGTATTTGCTGCAAAAAGAAATAATGAGTTGGAACGAGACTTCCGTTTGGCTCAAACGCATTGTTGCGACTAACAGCTAAGCAATGTCTTATTTTAAATTTGAGTTAAGGTAAACTAGTGTGTGATGTGAGAAAATGTTTCTCTGTCTCCCCTGATGTACTATCATATGTATAGAACCCAGCTCTGCTTTCCTTTGACTTGTAACACCTACTCCCAGCGAGAACACACCTCTGATCAAAGGTCTCACTGATGCGCAATTGAGAGAAAGCTGGGACCCCTCTTACCTTTCACCAATCCCAGATTTGTTTATTAGCTCGAAACTTGTTATTAAATACCAGTCTTAAGTCTTCTTACAAAGGGGAAGACGTAACTTTAGACAACTTCCTGGTCAGAGCCTTATGTCCTTGGCATCTCTGTGCACCACTAACCTATCCTGTTCCATTGTGCAGACCTTATATGCCCCTTGCATAAAAAAGATCCTATTTTGTCCCTTTGTCATGATGCCTCCACTGCAGATACCCAAAGCTGCTGACAGTGGCAAGTACGGAAATGGTTTGCAACTCTGGCTTGGGCCTTCATTTATTTCATGCTTCTCTGCCTCTCTGGTAATCCCCACCATTCTTTTTTTCTTATGCCTCTCTACACATGAAATGCTCTCCCATCACACCCTGACTTTTGACTCCCTCCCCTGCAGCGCCGGGATTGGCCGGACGGGCACCATCATTGTGATTGACATGCTGATGGATATGATCAACACCACAGGTAACTGACATGTTTCTGCCTATAATCAGACTGCATCAGGAGTTGAGCAGCTCATCAGTCCTATTGTGCCGCTTAACCCTTTTGAAAGAACCCTGCAAGAAGAGAGTTGTGTTTTCAGCTCTGTTTGCTTTTCTTGAAGCAGTTTTCAACGCAGTGGCATAGGCCTGTGTAAATTCCAAATTGTGCAGCATTATCAGTCAAAATGTATTGTGCTATGAAGCTTACACTAACATAGCATTTAACTTAAGACAACTATTTCATACTTTACTGACAAGGGACTCATAGACATGTTCTCTTATACCACTTCTTGTGTTATTCTCCATAGTAACTCAAGGGCTTGAGTACCTGCTACAAAGATAAGAATGTAACATACTGTTCATGGTTTCAGAAGTCGATTAAATGACTGCCATTGACTTATTTAATAATAATGCATGTTATTTAGTGCCAAAATAGACAACAAACTATGTGCGCAATATAAATGATCAGTACAGACCTGCAGTGTGTACTTAGTGTGCAGGCTGAATACAAGGGTTCATATTCATGCACACGAGTTATGTTAAAAAGCCAGGTTTTAAGCTTAATGTTGCAATATCTGCCTAAGACCACAGAATGAAGAAAGAAAAACGTAGCAGGTGATCTACAAAACAGTAGTGCTCATTGTTTCCACCAGCAAGTAAGTTTACATTTTTTGCCCTACACAAATTTTGCCAGTTGTCCTGATTTATCTTCACCTTCATCCAAGTAAAGGTTTTTCCACTTTGTGAGATAATTGTCACCAAACTTTGGCAAGATAATGTTCACTGTAATCAAATCCAGCCAAGATGAAGAATGCATTCAGAACTTTTTTGGGCAAGTTTACGTTTTGTAACATACATTTTTGGAAAAGTTATTATTTTCACCCAAATGTGGCAATACATAAAACATTGTAACTTTCTTGCAGTTGAAGTTTTTTTTATAGAACTTCACAAAGGTTGCAAATAACAAAATAAATTGACAATCTCTGTGTTTCACACACCTGATTCCCACTGCATTATTTCCTTCTTTGCCTCCTCCATACTGTCGTTCCGCGTATAGGCCTGGACTGTGACATTGACATCCAGAAGACAATCCAGATGGTTCGGGAGCAGCGTTCTGGAATGGTGCAGACCGAGGCTCAGTACCGGTTCATCTACATGGCGATCAGTCAGTTCATTGATACCGAAAAGCAGAAGCTCGAGGCCATGCAGGTACCATGGGGGTGAAGTGAGCAGAATTCAATTCTAAGGCAGGCTGGATAACAGCAGAACCAATGAGAAATGAGTACAGACACGTAACCTCCCAGGAGATGGGTATAGACTGACAAACTCTAGGAGATGGGTACAGATAGACTGAAACTCTGGGAGATGGGTACAGATAGACTGAAAACTCTGGAAGATGGGTATGAATAAACTGAGACTCTGGGAAAGGGGTACAGATAGACTGAAACTCTGGGATATGGGTATAGATAAAATGAAACTCTGGGAGTTGGATTTAGACAAACATAAACTCTGGTAGTTTGGGTATAGATGAACTGAAACTCTGGGAGATTGGTATGGATAAACAGAGACTCTGGGAGAGGGATTACAGATAGACTGAAATTCTGTGAGTTGGGTATAGATAAACTGAAATTCTGGGAGATGGGTTTAAATAAACTGAAATTCTGGGAGATGGGTATCGATAGACTGGAACTCTGGGAGATGGTTATGGATAAACAGACTCTGGGGGAGGGCTACAGATAGATTGAAACTCTGGGAGATGGGTTTAGATAAACTGAAACTCTGGGAGATGGATATAGATAGACTGAGACTCGTGGAGATGGGTATAGATAAACTGACATTTTGGGAGATGGGTATCGACAGACTGAAACTGGGAGATGGGTATAGATAGACTGAAAGTCTGGGTTTTGGGTATAGCTAGACTGAAACTCTGGAAGAGCGGTACAGATACACTGAAAGGCTGGGAGATGGGTATGGATAAACTGATACTCTGGGAGAGGGGTACGGATAGGCTGAAACTCTGGGAGATGGGTATAGATAAACTGAAATTTTGGGAGATGGGTATCGACAGACTGAATCTCTGGGAGATGGGTTTAGATTAACTGAATCTCCGGGAAATGTGCTTCGACAGACTGAAGATCTGGGAGATGGGTATAGATTAACTGAGAGTCTGGAAGATGGGTAAAGATAAACTGAGACTCTAGGATATGAATATAGAAAACAAAATCTGGGAGATGGGTATGGATAAACACACTCTGGGGAAGGGTACAGATAAACTGAAACTCTGAGAGATGGGTTTAGATAAACTGAAACTCTGGGAGTTTGCGTTTAGATAGACAAACTCTTGGAGATGGGTAAGGATAAACTGAGACTCTGGGAGAGGGGTACAGATAGACTGAAACTCTGGGGGATGGGTATAGATAAACTGAAATTCTGGGATATGGGTTTAGATAAATTAAGACTCTGGGAGAGGGGTACAAATGACCTGAAACTCTTGGAGATGGGCATCGACAGACTGAACTTCTGTGAGATGGGTATAGATAAACTGAAACTCTGGAAGATGAATATAGAAAACTGAAACTCTGGGAGATGGGTATAGATAAACTGAGACTCTGGGAAATGGGTATCGACAGACTGAAACTGTGGGAGATGGGTATTATATAAACTGAGACTCTAGGAGATGGGTATAGATAAACTGAAACTCTGGGAGATGGCTAAAGATAAACTGAGACTCTGGGAAATGGGGTTAGATGTACTGAAACTCTGGGAGATGGTTAAAGATAAACTGAGAGTCTGGAAGATGGGTATAGATAAACTGAGACTCTGTAAGATGTGTATAGATAGACTGAAACTCTGGAAGATGAATATAGAAAACTGAAACTCTGGGAGATGGGTATAGATAAACTGAGACTCTGGGAAATGGGTATCGACAGACTGAAACTGTGGGAGATGGGTATTATATAAACTGAGACTCTAGGAGATGGGTATAGATAAACTGAAACTCTGGGAGATGGCTAAAGATAAACTGAGACTCTGGGAAATGGGGTTAGATGTACTGAAACTCTGGGAGATGGTTAAAGATAAACTGAGACGCTGGGAGATGGGTATAGATAAACTGAACCTTTGGGAGATGGGTATAGATCAACTCAAAATCTTGGAGAAGGGTACAGGCAGCCTAAACAGTTGTAAGATTGATACAGACATACTCAGCTACTAGGTGATGGCTATAAACAGACTTAACCCCTAGGGAATGGGCTAAACGTATGTGAGCTAGTTGGAGGCAGAACCATTTCAGGATGATACGTGCATGCGCCGCTGTGAGCTTGGAATAAATTAAACACTGTGAGGTAAGTATGGGCAGTGAAAACCACTTCGAGCCAAGTGCAGACAGAATCACTGTGAAATGGGTGCAAAGTGAACCACTGGAAAATGGATAGAGAGAGAGCTACTTTGAGATTGGTGCAGACAGTTCCACTGTGAAATGGGTGCTGATGTTGAGATGTGCGGAGATGTGTACCACCAGAGGCACTGTGACATGACTAAGGACAGTGAAGTCCAGAGGGATACAGAGTGAACCAATGGGAGATGGGTAAAGACAGAACACAGCGAGATGGATACTAAGCAAACTACTGGGGGATTGTTAGAGTCTGAGGGAAAGGCTTCTAGGCATCTACGTCAGGACCACTACATGACGGCACAGACGAAACAAACCTGAGAAGGGAAAATGTAGCACCACAGTGAGGCAGTGCCAACAGAACTCATGCAAGGTGGGCACAGACAGGATATGTGTTAGACGGGCACCAAAAGAATAATTATTGCATGGGCAAAAATAAAACCACAAAGAAAATGTAATGACATATTGGCACAAATAGGGTCACTACAAGATGGGTGCTGATAAAACATTCCTGAGGGAGGAATACAGGCATCAGCACAGAGGGGACCACTGGGAAATGGGCACAGGCAGTACCACAGTGAGGTGGTTACAGATGGTGAGAAGCGCTGAGTTATGTATAGTAAATAGCAATTTGAGACGATTCTGTTGCATGCATATAGTCATTCAGAACCAATATGAAACTCCACAGAGAGATAGACATACCTCCATCTCTATGCATGATAATAGGGGACATATTTTGGAGCTTTAATGATACTTGGAGTTTTACTCTTCTCCTTATATGGTTTTGTTTTGCAGAAAAATACAGAATCTCAGTATGGTAACATCCAACGAATTCAAGGGGCTAAGAACACACACACAAAAGCTACACGCAAGTCCTCAAAGTAAGTAACTCCTGCATTGCTTAAGTAACTCCTGCATCACTATCCACATTAAATATTTGTGTATCTTCTGTCACCTGTGACCCTCTCCCATGACCCACTTTCTCTTCATTATCTCTACGTTGCTCCTTTGTGCACCGAAAAGTATTTATCACAACTCTTCCCTCAATAAGATTGTTCCTGCCACTTCTCTTTCCTATTTTTAGGCAGAAAGATGAGGCCACGATCTATGAGAATCTCCATGCCACACGGGGGAAGAAAGATGACAAGTCAAAGAAGCAGAAATCGACTGAGCAGGAGAAGCAAAAAGGATCACTGAAGAGGAAATAATGCCAAAGAAACAGAACGTAAGGTGGGGTTCTCCTCTAAATAATTCAATTTCTGATCTTCACAAGATGACGCTGATTTGGAGAAAAGAGAAAGAAAGATAAAGTATTGACTAAAGGGGATATATGATTATCAGGGGCCAAATCTCCCAATCTAATGTGCACCTTCATAGGTTTCTGCAGAGCATAATAGAGTTTGTAGAGAAAGCCTGTGTGCTTGATTTGTTTTTGCTTAAAGAATATATACTGAATCTTCTCCTTCCCATCAATTGTTGAGTTTAAAAAACATATCCAGATAATTCAAGCAAAACTTCCACTTGCATGCCAAAATAGTCCGATAGTTGGCTTTTGAATGTGGACATTATGCTATATAGTATTTGTTAATTTCACTTGTATCGAAGTTTCATTTCACTAAAGGACCAACAATAACGGGGCGTGGCCGAGCAAGCCATAATGGCGGACGTGTGTTAGGCGAGCTCTGTCCAGCCTAAGCAACTATCCTCTACTTATCCTGCTTCTCCGATCTGTCTCGCCTTCCTCGATTGTGCTCCAGGGGCGCACGTGTGGGGGCTGTGTTTTTTGCCCCATTTTGACTGTGGATTACTGCCTGAAGAGACAAGGTAGCGTTGACCCGGAGCGTGGCCTGCAGGTCACTGTGCTGCGCCATAACCTGGCAGTCTGGAGCAGAGGCTGGTGGCCGGAGAGCGCCGTATCTGGGGACCTCCGCGGAGAGCAAAGACGGCGCTAGTGAGCCCTCGGTCGCTGACCATGCGGTGAGAGCCTCGAGGGGCAGTGTCTGGCGGGTCTGAGCCGTGGACGCACGGCGTGTGGCCATCTCCCTCCTAGCTCCTCCTCCTGGGCAGCAGACGGCTTATCGACGGCCACATCGGGCCGCGGGTGAAGTAGAGGAGAGGCAAAGTTGTGTACCGGGGCGGGCGGCAGCCTCTTTGCTGCTGGCCCGGTGTTGGGTCCGAGGTATCTTTGGCTCTCCGTCGTCTGGTGAGCCGCCCGCTGCCCCTACCTTCATTGGCTGCGCTACACGCTCGCATCGACGGCCATTTCAGGTTGCGTGAGCTCACTGTAGTGCACATGAACTGTGAGGTGGTCGGGGGCCTCGGCGGTCTTTGGCCATTGCTGCGCACCCTGGAGGCTGGAGGCAGACCCCTAAGGGAATGACGAGGAGTGAGTGGGGGATCCCCCTGGTTCTCTACCAGAGGGCCCTATCAGCAGTAGATGCTCCTGTGAGCGCAGCCACCCAGGGGATCAACGCAGGGGGCCTAGGTGGAGTGCTGTGGCAGTGGGCAGCTGCCTGTGGACACCCTGTTACCAGGCTGGGTGCCCCCGGGGCCCCCCTCCTCCTCTTTTTCCTCCCCCTCTCTTGCTGGCGGCCTCGCAGTCGGCGGCCAGACCGGGCCACGGGTCTACATTGCAGGGGGGAGTGTGCTCTCCCACTCCAGGGCCCAGACAGGCCCGCAGTCCTCCGACGCAGCTGCTTGGTAAGTCAGCTCGAAAATATCCTGGGTTTCAGAGGGTTCGGTGGCCGCCATGACGAGAGACAAGGCAGGAGGGGGCTCAGCCAAGCAGAGCACACTCAACAAGTTTACAGGCCTTGGGGCCCCTGTGGCGGTGCCCCGGAAGACACAGGGGGTCGTATCGGACATGCCCGACAACGCCGCACTTATGGCTGCTATTACACAGTCCAGGGACATTACTGGACGCTAAAATTGGGACGGTTGGCTCAGATGTCATGCTCCTACGGCAAGATTTGCGGAACGCGGTGGCTTGCATTACGGAAGCAGAGTCCCAGATTTCTGGCATGGAAGAGGAGGTCACCGCCCTACAAAAAGTGGGTGGTCACACTAAAGACAACTCAGCGTGGCCTTGCGGCACGAGTGGAGGATGCCAAGGGAAGGGCCAGGTGCGACAACCTCCGCTTTGTAGGCTTCCGGGAGGGCTTTGAGGGGGGATATATGGAGCAGTTTCTTTCTCAATCGCTGGAGAATTGGCTCCCCCCCCCCCCCGAAGTCCTTGTCTCGCTGCTTTGTGGTGGAGCGTGGCCATAGAGCTCTTATGCAGAAGACATCGCAACGTTGCTGAATTATCATGAGCGCGATGTAATTCTCAAGCAGGCCAGAGCCAAGGAACCTCTGCTTTTTGATAATGCTCTTATATGGATTTTTCCCGACTACACGAAACTGATTCAGCAACGGAGGCAATCGTTTCTGGCGGCCAAGGCCCATCTTCGAGAACTGAAACTTCCATATGCACTGCTGTATCTGGCACGGTTGCGGGTGGTGTATCGGTCTCACACCTACTTTTTTGATTCGCTGGAAGAAGTGTTTCACTGGCAGACGAGACGGTGCGGCTGCATCCTCACACGCCGCCAAGGAGGGAATCTGACTCATCTAGCGAGGCAGCTCGGACGCTGCCTCAACCGAAATCTAAGGGTCACAGACGCTCCAGATCCAGACGTCGGGCTCAATCATGCAGTGAATCCTCCCAGGCTGGCTCGCCCTCCCACTACTTCGGCCTCATGATTGGAGGAGGTGACTGTAGTCCCATGAGTCTTGAGCATTGCAGCTTTGATCGGAGAAGTCCGTACGTGGGCCGTTTCTCTGTTGGACCTTCCCCGACAGAGAGAGTGCATGTCTACAATGTGCTGTAAGTTGGGGATCCATTGGACGGGGTGTGCCGAGACCCCCTGTTGGGATCTGCGGGCCACACCGGCCGCGACAGATACTTCATTGTTGTTGAGGTAAAGGGTGGGGGGGTTTGTTGTGTTGTTATTGTTATTGTTTTTATCCACGGATCGCACTTCTCTACACTAACATTAGGCCTCCTTACACACAGCACACACCTTTCTCTACACCAGCACACGGAACCACGATCTTTCATGGCAGTCCTGCTCGATAGTTCCCCAGGGCCCTCTAGTACCCTTTGAATAATGAGTTGGAATGTCAGGACGGCTCTAGACAAAATTAAACGTGGGGCCATACTGCAACAGGCTAAGAGTGCCCACGCTGACATACCCATGCTACAAGAAACACACCTTGTGGGATCAAAAGCATGTTGTTTTCAGCGTTATGGGTACTTTCAGGGGTTTCCCACGGGGTTTATGAGGGGGTCACGGGGGGTGGCAGTCTTGATTCTTTGCCGGGTCCCATACACACATGTTAAGACTTGGGCGGACACTCAGGGGCGGTATTTGTTCCTGCAGGGCATGATCCGGGAAGAACCTGTGGTGTTGGGCTGTGTCTACGCCCCCTCCACTGTCGTGGGTTCTAGTAGAATGACTGATGACGCTATGGGCAGATATACCAGACGGCCTGTCTGTGGTTAGGGGGGACTGGAATGACGTGATGGATGTGGTCAGGGATCGGTAGAGGCCTGGGGGGGATATAGCAGTTCGCCGGCCCACAAAACTATACTCTCTGGCGTTGGGGCTTGGTTGGGAGGACCCGTGGCGCCGGTTACATGGTAATGCCCAGGGGTACACATATTTCTCAGCAGTTCACGATTCTTACTTTTATTTGATTTTTTTATTTATTTTGAGAATTTTATATAGCGCTGGCTAGACCCGGAGGTATCCGAGCGCTTTACATAAGGTTCCACAGAAATGCCAAAATTACATCAGTTACACGTTACATCAGTTACTAGAAAAACATTTCAAAAGTATAGAAGATTAAATAAATGGAGCTTAGAAGGGTAAGGGTAAGGGGGTGGGGTAAAGGGTAGGAGGTAGATAGGATGGAGAGACGAAGGAGAGTCGGCCCAAAGTCCGGCTAGGTAGGTGACGGCCGAGGGGGAAGTCCACAGCCCATCTCCTCTTTAGCTATCAGGTAGCTCCACCAGGCATCAGCCAAACAGCTAGGTCTCAACGGGAAAACAATTAAAGAGCAAAGAGGAGGGATAAATGCAGCGTAGAGGAGAAAGGGGGTAGAGTAAAGGAGTGGGAGGGAGAATACAATGGAGAGACAAAGTAAGTTCTGTCCAAAGACTGGCTGGGTAGGTGACGGCTGAAGGGGTAGTTCACTGCCCATCTCCTCTTTAGCTATCAGGTAGCTCCACCGGGCATCGGTCAAAAAGCTAGGTCTCCACGGTCAGAGGTAGGTACACAGATTCCGTATCATGATGGGTAGGTCGGATGGGTGATGTGTTCGAGACATGATTAATTCTGCCCAGGTGCCATCTTAGGGTCAGGCGGGCTTGGGTGCTTACTGCAGCCTTTTCTGCTGTGAAAAGCCGGCTTCCGGAGGGTTTAAACCACCCTCTCCCCTGCTGGTGTAAACTCGGTGGCCCAGCCCATGTAGCCCTGTGTGGTTCAAGGGGCTTTTCGTCTTGCTGCAGTCTGGTGGTGTGAGATGGGGGCTGGGGGAGGATCAAGATACTGCAGGGCTGGGCGGGTGAACGTCTTCCCCAAGTCAGCTACCTACAACCCAGTCCTCCCCCCCCCCCGCAGTGGGTGCTCTCACCAGTAAAAGTCGCTCATGGGATGTGCCCGGCTTCTCTATGTGTCTTCTGCCCGTTACACTGTGATCAGCGCTAAAAACGGCATCTAGTCACCATCTTGGGCCTCCAGGTGGATCTAAAGTCTGGCGACCAACTCACGCATTAACCACACTGCTCAGGGGCCACGCTTCAATTCCCATTAAGCGCGGCAGTCTGGGCCACTCCAGTATGCACCTAGGGCCTCAGGGTCAGCCGCCAGTTCTCAGCACGCAATTGCGCTGCTCCTCTGTCCCGGCTGTCATCAGGTGCCTCCGCTCCTCAAGCTGCGTCGTCATAGGCCGTCTGACATCGGAATTCGGCGATTCCGGATCCCCGCAGCAGATTCACCGTGATTCCTCAGGCCCGCAGCCAGCCCCACGAGGTCCTCACCTGCAATCGGTCCCAGCAGCGGCACCACGGAGCTCTTGTGACCCGTCTCCGGTCCGTCACTGGCAGTTATGCCGCCATCTTGGTCACAGTAGGCCGGCTATACTCCCGCCTCGATTAACTGTTTCTTCCCCGGGTAGCAGCATTCAGGGTGGTCGGGCTGATATTCTTCCGAGAGGCCTCTCGGATCATTCGCCGATAGCCCTTACATTACCAGTGGGCCGGGCGAGACAGCCTTTCCAGTGGCGCCTCTCAGCTTGGAACCTCCAAAAGGGAGACTATAGGGAACGGATGGAAGGTGCTATTGACCAATACTTGACTCTCAATGTGGGATCGGTTTCAGGGGCCGAATCCTAGTGGGAGGCCTTGAAGCCCACTTTACAGGGTATCGACATCTCCTTTTGTGCGGCAGCTCGCAGAGCGCGTAGGGAAACTCTGCTACAAGCAGAGGCCAATATTACAGATCTGAAACATCTCAGCAGGGGCGACGGGGGCAACCAGGTCCGTCAACAATTGCTGCTGGCACAACAGAACTATGCCGCCCTCCTGTTGGATGAGGCCCGCCTTGCCTGGCTGGCAACACGCAGTCGGGTTTACCAGTGGAGAGATAAGTCGAGCAAGATGCTCCATCGGTTGTGTCAAGGGATGTTTCATTGCCAGGCCCTCCCCGGTATAGCAAATTCGGACGGGGAGTCCATTACGGACCCCTCTGAGATTGCTGAAAGTTTAGCTACGTATTACGCGGAGTTGTACGCCCCCAGAGAGTCTCTCCATGAAGATATGATAGGCAGTTTTCTCAACGACTTCCCGCCTAGGGCTTTGTCAGATGAGGCGAGTGAGGAATTGGACCTCCGCCTTACAGAGGAGGAATTGGGTGCTGACTTAGGAGACCTTAATTCTGGGAAGGCCCCAGGGCCAAATAGGTTTCCCTGTGAATTTTTAAAGAAATACTTCTTGCAGCTGGGGCTCCATTACCTCAGGGTGGTGGAGGAGGCCCGCGAGTGGGGATGCCTCCCTCGTGACTGGAGACATGCAGAGGTAGTGGTTTTTCATAAACCTGGATGACCCCCTGATCAACACGCTTCCTACCGCCCTATTTCCCTTCTGAACGTCGAAGCCAAAATTCTGGCCAAGGCGCTTGCCTATTGCCTTCGGTCCCATATTACTACTTTAGTGCACCCAAATCAGGCTGGGTTTATGCCCCAGAGGGCGACCCGGCACAATATTCGACGAGCACATATTGCTGTTGCGACCATTCGGGGACTGGGTGAACGGGCGGTGCTATTACTAGCAGATATAGACAAGGCATTTGATTCCCTTAGTTGGGTGTACTTATTTGCGTTGCTACACAGGCTGAATTTCAGACCACGCTTCTTGTCCTACCTGACTTTGCTCTGCACTGATCTCACCGCGTCAGTGTGCGTTGCCGGCTCTACCTCCTCCACCTTTTCCATTGGACGGGGCACCCGGCAGGGTTGCCCTCTGTCTCCATACCTGTTTACATAGGCTATGGAACCCCTGGCCGCTTGGGTGCACGTTGATGCGCAGGTGTCTGGATTTGAATGGGCGCACGGACTATCAGATCATTTCGCATTATATGCCGACTACGTTTTGTTTTTCCTTACCGATGTAGCTAAGATGGAGCCGAGATTGCTCCGCATCATGCAGATCTTCAGGGAATTGTCGGGTCTCTACCTGAACCCCCGCAAGACCATCTTGTGGGTTCTTGGGGACACGTCGGATCTTGGCTCCTGGGCTTCGTCGGTCCAAGTGGTTACAGGGGGGATGAACTATTTGGGAGTATTCCTATCGGACTCGCCTACCGTGTCTTGGGAAAGGAACCTGGTTCCGGTTTGGTAACGCGTGCGGGAGGATCTTAAGACTTGGTCCCATATGCCACTGTCAATTTATGGTAGATCGGCCATATTCAAGATGGTCTTGCTCCCCCGTCTATTATATCAATTGCAGAATCACCCCTATCCGATTTCCCGCAGATGGTTCCGACAGGTTAATGCCGCCCTGGGTCAGTTTCTATGGGCGGGAGGAGCGGTGCGAGTTGCCCTACGGACATGCTTCCTCTCTACGTACTGTGGGGGGCTGGCGACTTCCAATATTCTTTCATACTATATGGCCTCACACCTCCTTGTGCTGAACGAGTGGTGGTATGGGTACAGGGACGACCCAGCCTATGCAGTTGAGTGGCGCCGTATGGGGGATTTCTCCCTACCGACAATACTGTACTCTGCACCGATACGCAATTCATTGCTGTCGGCGACGAAGGTCGTTTTCCAAATTTGTCGGCAGGCCCTACGGAGGATGGGGTGGTGGAATAAACTAACACAGGAGACCCCTCTGTGGAACAACGGGCGTCTGCCACAATTAGCCACTCTTTCGGGGTTTCGTGGATGGGATTGCATTGGTATCTCTTCCCTGGGGGATGTAATGCGGGGGACGATCCTGAAGTCCTTTTAGGACCTACAAAAGGACTTCCACATGGCGAAAACCCAATTCTATAAATATCTCCAGTTTCGGCACCCCCTTTCTCCTAGCCTAGAGGGTTTGGAGTCACTGGCGGAGTTTAGCCCGATAGAAGCGAATGTGTTTAAGGGTGATCTTCAGGATCACAAGATCTCTAAGATTTACCAGTCCCTGGTTACTCACTGCTCTCCCACACTGGAGAAGCTTAGAGGGGCCTGGGAGGGAGACGTTGGCCCACTTGATGAGGAAGACTGGACGGAGGCCTTAGCTTCCCCACGGGGGGGCGGCAATAGCGATACGACTGCGCCTGGTCCAGTTTAAATATCTTCATCGGGTATATTTCACAAGGGCTCGATTGTGGAAGGTGGAACTGGTAGCCTCCCCAGTTTGGCTCCGGTGCGAACGGGAGGAGGGTACCCTGATGTATACAGTTTGGCACTGTTCTTCCTTGAGACCATTCTGGAGGGGAGTGATGGCCTGCCTCTCTGAGGTGTTGGGTTGGGACCATCCCCACTCGCCGAAGCTGTTATGGATGGAATTGGGGGCAACTTATATAAACGCAATCTCATGTTGCTTGGGTTCGTTCCGGCAAAGAGAGACATTGCTAGGGCCTGGAAGGCACCGGTAGCACCCCCAGTGTCCGCATGGAAGAATGACCTAGACTTCTGCGTGGGCTTGGAGCTTTCCATCTTTACTGCAAGAGGGTGCCCACATAAACATTTTAAAATCTGGAAGCGATGGGCGGACTATCGAGGCTTGGAGTTGGAGCCGGTTTCTACAACAAGGCCCCTCAATCAGTGTAGGTTTTACTTTGTTGGTGCAAACGGTGGATTACTGTGTATTCGTGTGCTGAAATTGCTTATTGTGATGTATGTTCTATTGCTGTGCTGCTCTTGGGAGGTTGTTAGTGTGATTGGGGAGGGGATTGTTGGGATAGGGTTTTCATATTGTTTCTTTCATCTGCATTGCTCTCCATTTTTCCTTGATCTTATTATGAAAACGTCAGTCATAATGCTTTACGTTTATTATACAGAAGTCTCTGGTTTACAGAGCTCTGCCACATATGTGCTATTTCACGAATAAAATCTGTTTAAAAAATAAAAAAAGAAAGGACCAACAATACCATCAGAAAGCAAAAAGATCGAACATAGATTTCTTGAAGCACTACAACATAGCAACTACTTGCAAAATAGATGAGCTTTTAGAAGATCCCTAATGCAAATTAGAGATGACTATTGTGCAAAGAAACTGATAAAACATTCCAAGTCTTTGCCGCTGTAACAGAGAAGCCATGGTCACCTTGAATTTCGTATAGCAAGAAGATCCAGTGCATTGGAACATACATGCCTGGCCTTCTTACTACGCAGGTAGATTTACCATACAAAATCTGGGGGGCTCTGATAAACTTTGTGTGGACTACCTCCATTGCTTTAAAAATAACCATTTTCTGAATGGAGAGCCAACGCACCTCATTCGGCATAGGTGAGATGTTATGTCATCTGGGGATATTACTAATCAGCTGGGCTGCCGTGTTTTGAATACGCTGTAAGTGGTTTTATATTTTTGCTGGAGCTACCAGGTAAAGCTACTTTGCATAATTCATTTGGGACTGTTGAATACTGGTCCTCTACACATCAGTAATGGTTCTCTTCTCCCACTCTTCTTTCAGCTTGGCGTGAAGGAGTCGCCCTGGCCTCTGGAGTATCGGAGTACTATTGGGTGTTTCCTGTCTGACCAAGCGGCTTGATACCAGCTACCCCTGGTGCACACTTCCTTCTCCTGGCTAAGCAACTGCGTCTGGAAAACTGCTGCGTCCCCACTCTCCCCAGGAGAAGGCCCCATGTACTGTACGCATCCCACTAAGGGCGCTTCCGGCTCCCTAAGAATCTCCGGCACCCCTCTGCAATGGTTCTTCCCCTTTCGGGGATGAGGACTTCAGTTTAAATGGACCTCCTGCCATCACTGGGCTTCACAGTGACGATTGTGGACTTCGAGCCTTACATGGTACTCTCCTTGCAGCCCCCAATGATGATCACCAAGTCATGTGACTTGTAGTGCGCGAACCAATGGCTGGCCAGTTTATTCACACCACTGGTGGCAACCATTGTTTTTTCTGTCTGCCATCATCTGGCACCATTGTCAGAATGTTTACAGTCTGCCCCTGAATGAGGGATCCCCTCCTCCCATGGTGAGTACCACTCTGCTCACACCCCTCAGGCTCTCATGCCCTGGTAATCTTCTCAGAGTACACTGGAATGACATGCCCTTCTCATCCCCCATGTGTGGAAGGAAAATCCACATCTCTGTGCAATCAGTCAATGTGCAATCGCAATTCATGTGCGTTGGCCAATTTGCTGTAATTTAAATAAAGTTTGGTTTGTTTTGTAACAGAAAAGAAACGTAGGGTCTGCCTCCCAGTTCATTGATTCATCCTTATAAAAAAAGCATCTTGCTTTGTATGGATTCCGGCTCATTCACCTACGCCGAAGCATTCCTCCATCTACCCACACATGCATGTTACCAGCAAGTCAAGATGTTGTCTTCCATCAGTCAAAGGGTCCATCTGAATTACAGCCGGAGGACATGTATCTCCAGCTGACACGTATGTGAGTTTTTTTATTTTATTGTATTAGCTGCTTCAGATAGAAACTGGATGGTGACCCTCAGGAGGACCTCAGGCTTGTCAAGCGTCCATGGACCAGAATCCACACACTGCCAGATTGCACATTTGTAGACTTGAAAAAATTGTACACAACCCATAGCTCTTGAGGTGCACAAGGGGCAGGCTCAAGCCACTTCCACAGAACATTTTGAAAACAAGGTTACAATTGTGTGTTTTTAAACAGCTTCGACCAACTACACTGGTTAAGGGAGATTGCAATGTATGATGGTTCGGACGGTGGGCTGGCACTTGCACCCCAAAGAATTTTTGAAAAAACAGTGAAGTGAAATGACCCAATATTAAATCAAATTTGTGCCATTTTTTAATTTGTGAAAAATACTTTTCATTGGTGGTTTTGGAGTTCTCTACAGCTTTTACTCAAAATGGTGACTGAAGAAGGCCGAGTGCGTTTATTTTTTATTTATTACATTTGTAAATCCCATCAGGCACCTCAGAGTGCCATGCCTGGAACAGAGAAGCGAACACAGGTGCTGGAGCAGTTCTCCAAGAGAAACGGAGATTCGTTGTGCTCCATGGTGACCGCGGTGCACTCGAAGACGCTACAGAAGAGAGTGCATCAGCCTAGAATAGGACAGATTGTAATACACCAACTGTGGCTGGACTGAGAGTGGTGGGTGTGAGCTTAACTGATGATGCTGTTACGTAGGTGTCCGGGGCATAGTTCTGAAGACTTTGGCTTAGTCATCGGAGGGTCTGCAGACCTTTCCACTACCTCAGGAGTGTTTTGGCTGAACTGAGGCTGTTTAAGAGCTGGTATGACTGGACAACATTTGAGAGATATGCTTGTGTGTAGCTGTGCAATGCGTTATGTTATTTTCTGTTAAAGACATTTCCACAGTGCGCATTCCACCTCTGGTATGACCTTGTGAGCTATCGCAGGTTTGCGTGCCTTCCAGATGTTTTTCTGAGTAACCCATCACAGACCAGAGTCGGGCTGGGCTCTGTTGATGGTGCCTCTGTCTGTATCTTCGGTAGGGTAACTATGTCATATTCCCTGACATGTGAGAGCATAATATTGATTTCTGAATGGGTCCTGATGGTTTTACTGGTTTAAATGTCTCTGTTTTCCACGTAGAGCATGCTACAATGTGGGGTCAATCTTCTTAAGGTGAAAGTTCATATAATACGTAACAACTCAATGTCTCAGGCCAGCGTATTTATTCAAAATCTCCACATACCCCAGATCTCAAGCTGGTGGAAAATCGAACCGCCCCAGCCTGGATCCAACTACCTGTCGGCAAGATTTTTCAATCCAAAAACTACAGCTTCAGGAAACAGTGGAAAACTGGGTTGTTTAGCAACTCTCTTGTTGTATAGAGATCAGCTTTATCATCAGGGGTTACAGTGGCTTAGGTACACAGTACTTGTCATCTGCGTTAGCATTGAGACACTTCCCAGTGTCTCTGATTGCGATGTAGAAGACAAAAAAATAAATAAATGCAGACCTAAGGCTCAATAACTTTATTGTCTGCAATATGACGTTGCCCCCAGGGATCTTCATGTTTTCGTCCACTGGTCTCCTATGTTATCTTATACCTATGTTATCTTATACCTTTTACCTCTTTTGTAAGTAATGACGAATATCTAATGCGTGTATGATACTTTATTTCTTATGTCTCTATAACTTTATACTGTAAAGCGCTCTGATACCCTCGTGGGTCACGTTCGTGCTATATAAAACCTTATAAATAAATAAATAACAATTGATTCTATAATTTCATCAGGGCATATACTTCAGTTCAAAATGCACTAGAAAGGGTTATTTATGATGAAAAGAAAACAATAAGCATCTTAATAATCCACTTAATACCCTTATGAATACTTTTCATCTGTGACCATACAACAGATCTATTTAATTGAACAATATTAGGTGGGACATTCAGGTTTCTCTAACCATGATGAGATTTTAGAATAGTTTCCATCATTCATTGTTTATGTGGACCACTTCTGAAGGACGTATCAACTTAAAAATCTTAGGGGCATATCATCAAGGGCGTTATCGCCGCTTTAGCAGCACTTTTTGCCGCTAAAGCGGCGATCATCTTAGCACCCTATCAGCATGGACACATTAGCGCGCGTTTCCATACATTTTCACTCTTTCCCTGAATGCCCAACTGTGCATCTCTAATGAGATGCAAAGTGGGTGTTCCTCCTCCAAATAACGGGAGAAATGCTGCTAACCGACATTTCTCCTATTATCAAACCTCCCGCTAACTGCCATGGCGATAAGAAAAGTAGCGCTAACCGTGCTTATCGCTACTTTTCTTACGCCTGCTTTTAATCTGACTTAGCCATTATATCCAATGGAAGGTGGATATAATGGTTAAGTCTGCCCTCCCCTATCACCAACGTTTCGCCGATCGTTGTACGATTATCGCTGGATTTCCAGCGATAATCGCACAATATGTAGCTATCACTGGTATTTCTATCGCTTTTGAGATAAGCGTCACTGATAGTGCGCTATCTCAGCTATAGAAACCAGCGATAGCCGGCGATAATTATCCTAGCGCTAAGTGCGCTTAGCGATAATTATCGCCGGTTGTTGGTGATATGCCCCTTAGTGCTCACCTTGGAAGTCACCGTATTAACTTAAAAGATCTATTGTGTCCATGCTAGTTTACTTAACCATAGGTTTGATATGAGGAAATGTATGGATGTTGTATTACTTTTTGTCTTATACATAAGATAATCTATGCGAATACTATGCATAACATACATGTACATTTTTGGGAATCCAGATTTGCCAACTCTTAAAGTTTCACTTGTTACCAACCAATTAGTGTTGACAACTTTGACATTCTGATTATCTACATTTCACAGGACTTATGGCTGCTGTTTTGAATATATATCAGGACTGTAACTTCAAAGGGTAACAATTCATAATATTTGCATTTTAAAGAAGAAAATTATTATTTTCTATAATTCTAATGTGTAAAGAAGGCTTCCTGGTGATTTTAATTAAAGTATATACCCTGATGAAGCAAAAACATCAATGTCATAAGGCAATATGGATCGAGGACGCACTCTGTTTTAGATAATATTCTTAATGAAGGGAAGAAAAGAAAAGAAATATTTGTATACAGTTCACAGCACTGGATTCAATCTATTTACTTTTGAAAGACAGTATACATATAAAGTTTAGAAGAGACATTTATTGAAAAAATATTATCACTCAACTTGTAACAGATTTAATAGTGCACCCTCAATGTCGTTGATAAAATGTCGTATGTGGCCTGTGTTCAGTGCATGTAAAGGTGTTCTGTGTCATGTGTCTTGCATGTTGCATCTGTAGCAAGAGATAAGCAAGAGTGAATTCTGTGAGCAAGCATGGAAATGAATATTGTGTTCTGTGAAGCCACGTGCAAGGCTAAAAGAATACACGAGATCAATTCAAAGACCCACTGTACTCATTCCCCTTTTTAAAGTTCATCTCTTGCAGTCTTAGGTGCTTATTTGCATGCTGAAAGCTACATTTTGAATTTTGCAAAGTTCATACTGAGAACAGACAAACATTTGTGCTAGAATTGGGTCATGTAAATGGTAAAGGTGAGGGATTGTTATACCAGACATCCTTGCCATGGTATTGCCCCCAAACGTTTTGCCTCCCCCACCCCTACTATTTGCTGAATTCATTTATGTTGACTTTACGACTCTGTACATGTTCCCATTGCTAACAAGTGCTGAAGTGTTTGTGCTCTCTCCTTCAAACATGAAAAAATTGGACTACACCAAATTGGCACATTTAATTTACTTGTAAGTCCCTAGTAAATGATACTACCAGTATTCAGGGACCGTAAATTGAAGGCTACTAGTGAGCAACAGCACTACTTGTGCCTCCCTCTGTAGGATATCTCAGGCCTGCTGCTGCAGCCACTGTGTGCAGTTTTAAACTTCCATTTCGACCTGGCAAAATAAACCTTTTGACAGGACTAAACGTAACTTTTTCATACTTATAAGTAAACCCTAAGGTAGGCCCTACAGGTTCATATGGCATGCTACATTATATTTTAAAAGTAGGACATGTGTATTTAAGTTTTCCATGTCCTGGCAGTGTAAACCCCCCATAGAAGGGTTTTCACTGTTGCAAAGCCTGTCTCTCCCATTGACTAACACTGAGTTGACTTATAACATTTAGTAAGTTCTAACTTTAGATTGGGAGCTGGTAGAAATAAACTATTTGCACTCAAATTAATTGTAATTTCAAACCCTTTTAAATGGTGAAATCGGATTTTAAGTTGTAATTCTGAAAATGACGCTTATAGAAAGTTGGCATTTTCTTGTCCCAACCAACTGTGTCTTTCTGCCAGTGTCTTGGATCAAATGACTGTGAATGGCTCTGATGTTGGGGTTTCTTGTGAACAGAATGGGGAATCCTGCTCCAATGTTTGAGAGGGAGCTGTACCCATCCTCAATTACACTTCAAAGGGCTTTGCCTACATTACAGGCAAAGGAATCTGACACCAGGCCTGCCCTACCTTTTGTTACCCCAATCAGTTTGGAGCCTCACTAGGCAAAGGGAAAGAACTTTCCAGACCAGTGTTGTGGGAGGGACAGGGAGACGCCCTACATAAAGGCTGGAGGTGGTATAAATATTGGACCTCCACAGCCACTCATCTGAACACTCCTGGACCTGTGGAAGAATCAGAAGAATGACTGCCCTGCTTCTTGAAGGACTGCCCTGCTGTCTAAAGGAGGAAGAATGGGCCTGCTGGCCTTGATCCCAGGCTACCCAAAGTGACTTCAAGGGTCAGATGGCTGACCTTCTCTTTGGCCTTCAGGGACACAACAAGATTCTAGAGGCCTGCCCTGCAACTGCCCAGATGACGAGCTCCAACTGGACCTGCCTGAGCACTGCTGCTGGCTTGTGCTGTAGAGACTCCTGATCCCCAAGAGATAACCCAGGGGCTGAACACGTTTATTGTTGCTCTAAGAAATTAGTTATTTCTCTTTAGAACTCTTCCTGTGTTACTCTTTCGCTGTTGTTTCACCACCAACACATTACAATATCGCTCTCCCACATTTGTTGTGTGAGTAAAGAGATTTGAAATCACAAGGGTCTACTTCACATTTTGCGTACATCATCGATGAAGCTACTTTTACTTAACTTTTTGTTATTTTAGATCATCTGGTGTCTGCTTTTAGAAATGCAATTGCTGCATTTATGTTTTCCTTTTGGACCCTTCTCAAGTTGGTTTACGGCCATGGGGTGATATGGCATCAGTACATATGGATCTGGCCGTTAACTTCATCATGTGACTGATGACAGTTTGGCATCACCCTCATCCTGTATGATTTATCTGCGGCTTTTGATACCATTGCCCATCCCTCACTGATTGGCCATCTGTCAAAGCATGGGCTCTACAGATCAGCATTAGACTGAATCACCTTGTGTTCAGCAGTTATAGCTAGACTTAGCTCAAGTAACTATATCAGTTTATCATCAATAATTTTACAGCAAATGTTGCTGTGATATTATCAATGATGTCATAGAAGATGTCATGAGTGATATAATATGTGGGGTAATTAGCAGTGCATTGTGAGGGCGCAAGTTATAGTTACTTTAGGGCACGAGCTATAGTTACTTAAGATAACTCTAACTATAACTGCTGAATTTCTGTGGTTTTGTGGGTGTAAAATCTGAACCTAACTATAATGTCCCTGTAATGTTTGTTTTATTAGTGATTTTCTAATTTTTTTTTAATTCTATTTCCTAACTATAATGTCCCTGTAACCTTTTGTTTTTTCAGTGAATTTCTATGTTTTTTAGTGCTATTTCCTAACCATAGTGTCCCTGTAACCTTTGTTTTTTTAAGTGAATTTCTACGTTTTTTAAAATGTAAAGTAATATTTAATTACCATAAGTTAACCCAACCACCGCGTCGCCCAGCTTTTAGCTGTGTGCGACGAGGGGTTGCCTGTGACCAACCCTCCACAAGCAGTCAACCCCATGTCGCGCACTGCCAAAGGCCGTGCCCAGCAGGGAATTGGCTACAAGCCCAGACACCGGGGTCACCATTTTCCTGGGACCGGGTACATTTTGTGGGGGAGGGAGGCACATGTCTCTCTCCCTGTGCCAATTTTAGCCCCAGGGATCCCATCCCACAGGGCCCAGTGCATTTTCTTAAGGGGAGGGGGGTTTGGGTCCCCCCTCCCCGGGCCTTTTTAAGCCCTGGGACCCTAGGGCCCACCACTGTATTTATGGGGAGGGGGTCACGCAGTCCCCCTCCACTGGCTTATTTCGGCCCTGGGGACCCCATCTCCCAGAGCCTGGCCATATTGTAAATGGGGAGAGGGCACGCAGAACTCCCAGGGCCCGGCCAACAAAAGGTGGGTGCCCTTGCCACCCACCATAACCTTGTCGGGGGCAGCAGGGGGAGCCCCAAGGCCCCCTAAGCCCCAGCCGGCTCCCCGCACCAGTGGGAGCAGTCATTGCTCCCGCCCGCAAGGAGCAGCTAAAAATGCTGCTCCCTGCGGGTGCGAGCAATATCCAGATCTGTTTATAAATAGATCTAAAGTCCGCTCCCACTGGCTGGAGCAATTTTAAAGCTCCCGCCTGCTCGGAGCGGACTTCGTGTCTGCTCTTGCTTGGTGGGACCATTGAAATTGCCTCCCCAAGCTAGAGCAAACACAAGTTTCTAAAACTGCTATGTCCCAGTGGTGGGCCCCCCGGTACATAGCAGGAGCCAGCCCTGGAAGATGGGGGAACTATTAATGACTCTGAGAGTTGAACCCCTATCCCCCTTCTCTTTTAAATAGGGCCCGGACCAATTAAGAGAGGTCCCCGGGGCCAAATTGAGCCCGGGAAAGTGGAATGCTTGCCCTCCTCCCCCTGTTTCACTTTGATCAGGCCCCAGGGGGATGTGGTACCCGGGCCGAAATTGGCCTGGGAAGTGGGCCGTGTGTCCCTGTCCAATTTTTAATAAAGCTGGCGGTTGGGGTCCCCGGGGCCATAATTGGACTAGGGAGGGGGGCTACACGGCCTCCCCCCCTTTCTATTTAGCAGCAGGTCCCAGGGAATTGTGGCCCCTGGGGCTGAAAGCGGCCCAGGGAGGTGGGCAACATACACCTTCGCCCCCCATCCCCATTATTATTATTTGGAATTCCACCCAGGACTTGGCCCACCCGGGGGTAAAAAGAAAACATGCGTGGGAGATTGTGCTTTTTTATAATTTTTGCTGCGTATCCTCTGCGAACTTGTAGCAAAACTGAAAAAAAAAAAAACTTTTTGGGCCCCTGGTGGGGCTCCCTGTGGGACCCCACTACTAGAAAGTGGAACACGTTGATACGGGGCCGTGGAACACACTGATTCTGGGACGTGGGACACGGTGATACTGGGAAGTGGAACACGTTGATACTGAGGCATGGAACACGCCGATACTGGGACGTGGAACACGCTGATTCTGGTACATAGAACACGCTGATACTGGGACATAGAACATGCTGATACTGGTACATATAACACACTGATACTGTGACATGTAACCGGCTGATACTGGGACTTGTAACACAGTGATACGGGGACATAGAACACGCTGATACTGGGACATGAAACACACTGATACTGTGACATGAAACACGCTGATACTGGGACATAGAACACCCTGATACTGGGACATGGAACACGCTGATACTGGGACATAGAACACGCTGATACTGGGACATGGAACACGCTGATACTGGGACACGAAACACGCTGATACTGGGACAATTAGCACTCTGATCCTGGGACATGGATCACGCTGATACTGGTACATAGAACCCGCTGATACTGTGACATGTAACCCGCTGATACTGTAACATGTAACCTTCGATACTGGGACATGGATCACGCTGATACTGGGACATGGAACACATTGATACTGGGACATGGAACACACTGATACTGGGACATGTAACATGCTGATACTGGGACATAAAACACGCTGATACTGGGAGAGTCCGCCTCCCCCCGTTCCGGTCAGCGGCCACCGAAGTCATCTGCGGCGTTCCACAAGGGTCATCGCTCAGCCCCACCCTCTTCAACGTCTACATGAGCCCCCTCGCAACCATCGCACGTCAACACAACCTCAAGATCATCACCTACGCCGACGACACCCAGCTGATCCTCTCCCTCACCAGCGACCCAGACGCCGCCAGAGCCAGCCTACACGAAGGGATGAAAGACGTCGCCGAATGGATGAAGAACAGCCGCCTGAAACTGAACTCAGACAAGACGGAGGTCCTCATCCTGGGATCATCACCCTCCGCCTGGGACGACTCCTGGTGGCCCCCCGCCCTGGGAGCCACCCCCAAGCCAACGGACCACGCACGCAACCTAGGCTTCATCCTGGACTCCTCCCGCTCGATGACCAGACAAGTCAACGCCGTCTCGTCTTCATGCTTCAACACCCTGCGCATGCTTCGAAAGATCTTCCGGTGGATCCCCACCGAGACCAGGAAGACGGTCACCCAGGCCCTCGTCACCAGTCGGCTGGACTACGGGAACGCCCTCTACGCCGGCACCGCCGCCAAACTCCAGAAGAAACCCCAACAGATCCAGAACGCCTCAGCCCGATTCATCCTGGACATCCCCCGACACAGCCACATCTCCGGACACCTGAGAGACCTGCACTGGCTCCCCGTCAACAAAAGAATCACGTTCCGACTCCTCACCCATGCACACAAGGCCCTCCACGACCTGGGCCCCAAGTTCCTCAACAGCCGCCTGACCTTCCACAAGCCCACCCGCCAGCTCCGCTCCGCCAGCCTCGCTCTCGCCACCGTCCCCCGCATCCGCAGAGCCACCGCCGGAGGAAGATCCTTCTCCTACCTGGCAGCCAAGACGTGGAACTCCCTCCCCATCCACCTCCGGACAACGCAAGACCATCTCGCCTTCAGGAAGCAACTCAAGACCTGGCTGTTCGAGCAGTAGCGTTCCCCCCCCAACCCCCCCCAGCGGCTATACAAATGCCTATGATTGATTGATTAATTGATTGGACATAGAACACGCTGATACCGGGACATAAAATACACATTGATACTGGGACATGGAACACGCTGCTACTGGGACGTGGAACACGCTGATACTGGGACATAGAACATGCTGATACTGGGATGTGGAACACGCTGCTACTGGGACGTGTAACTCTCAGATACTGGGATGCGGAACACGCTGATAGTGGGACATGTAACATGCTGATAGTGGGACATGGAACACGCTGATACTGGGACATGTAAGAAGCTGATACTGGGACATGTAAGAAGCTGATACTGGGACATGTAACACGCTGATACTGAAACATGTAACATGCTGATACTGGGACATTGAACACGCTGATACTGGGACATGGAACACGCTGATTCTGGGACATAGAACAGAGAGTTGGACCCCTTTCCCCCTTCTCTTTTAAATAGGGCCCGGACCAATTAAGAGAGGTCCCCGGGGCCAAATTGAGCCCGGGAAAGGGGAATGCTTGCCCTTCTCCCCCTGTTTCACTTTGATCGGGCCCCAGGGGGATGTGGTACCCGGGCCGAAATTGGCCTGGGAAGTGGGCCGTGTGTCCCTGTCCAATTTTTAATAAAGCTGGCGGTTGGGGTCCCCGGGGCCATAATTGGACTAGGGAGGGGGGCTACACGGCCTCCCCCCCCCTTTCTATTTAGCAGCAGGTCCCAGGGAATTGTGGCCCCTGGGGCTGAAAGCGGCCCAGGGAGGTGGGCAACATACACCTTCGCCCCCCATCCCCATTATTATTATTTGGAATTCCACCCAGGACTTGGCCCACCCGGGGGTAAAAAGAAAACATGCGTGGGAGATTGTGCTTTTTTATAATTTTTGCTGCGTATCCTCTGCGAACTTGTAGCAAAACTGAAAAAAAAATAGCTTTTTGGGCCCCTGGTGGGGCTCCCTGTGGGACCCCACTACTAGAAAGTGGAACACGTTGATACGGGGCCGTTGAACACACTGATTCTGGGACGTGGGACACGGTGATATTGGGAAGTGGAACATGTTGATGCTGAGGCATGGAACACGCCGATACTGGGACGTGGAACACGCTGATTCTGGTACATAGAACACGCTGATACTGGGACATAGAACATGCTGATACTGGTACATATAACACACTGATACTGTGACATGTAACCGGCTGATACTGGGACTTGTAACACAGTGATACGGGGACATAGAACACGCTGATACTGGGACATGAAACACACTGATACTGTGACATGAAACACGCTGATACTGGGACATAGAACACGCTGATACTGGGACATAGAACACGCTGATACTGGGACATGGAACACGCTGATACTGGGACACGAAACACGCTGATACTGGGACAATTAGCACTCTGATCCTGGGACATGGATCACGCTGATACTGGTACATAGAACCCGCTAATACTGTGACATGTAACCCGCTGATACTGTAACATGTAACCTTCGATACTGGGACATGGATCAACCTGATACTGGGACATGGAACACATTGATACTGGGACATGGAACACACTGATACTGGGACATGTAACATGCTGATACTGGGACATAAAACACGCTGATACTGGGACATAGAACACGCTGATACCGGGACATAAAATACACATTGATACTGGGACATGGAACACGCTGCTACTGGGACGTGGAACACGCTGATACTGGGACATAGAACATGCTGATACTGGGATGTGGAACACGCTGCTACTGGACGTGTAACTCTCAGATACTGGGATGCGGAACATGCTGATAGTGGGACATGTAACATGCTGATACTGGGACATGGAACGCGCTGATACTGGGACATGTAAGAAGCTGATACTGAAACATGTAACATGCTGATACTGGGACATTGAACACGCTGATACTGGGACATGGAACACGCTGATTCTGGGACATAGAACAGAGAGTTGGACCCCTTTCCCCCTTCTCTTTTAAATAGGGCCCGGACCAATTAAGAGAGGTCCCCGGGGCCAAATTGAGCCCGGGAAAGGGGAATGCTTGCCCTTCTCCCCCTGTTTCACTTTGATCGGGCCCCAGGGGGATGTGGTACCCGGGCCGAAATTGGCCTGGGAAGTGGGCCGTGTGTCCCTG
This sequence comes from Triturus cristatus, assembly GCF_964204655.1. Taxonomy (NCBI): domain Eukaryota; kingdom Metazoa; phylum Chordata; class Amphibia; order Caudata; family Salamandridae; genus Triturus; species Triturus cristatus. The sequence continues at coordinate 1,689,930,506 of NC_140590.1, forward strand.
TCCAATTTTTAATAAAGCTGGCGGTTGGGGTCCCCGGGGCCATAATTGGACTAGGGAGGGGGGCTACACGGCCTCCCCCCCCCTTTCTATTTAGCAGCAGGTCCCAGGGAATTGTGGCCCCTGGGGCTGAAAGCGGCCCAGGGAGGTGGGCAACATACACCTTCGCCCCCCATCCCCATTATTATTATTTGGAATTCCACCAAGGACTTGGCCCACCCGGGGGTAAAAAGAAAACATGCGTGGGAGATTGTGCTTTTTTATAATTTTTGCTGCGTATCCTCTGCGAACTTGTAGCAAAACTGAAAAAAAATAGCTTTTTGGGCCCCTGGTGGGGCTCCCTGTGGGACCCCACTACTAGAAAGTGGAACACGTTGATACGGGGCCGTTGAACACACTGATTCTGGGACGTGGGACACGGTGATATTGGGAAGTGGAACACGTTGATGCTGAGGCATGGAACACGCCGATACTGGGACGTGGAACACGCTGATTCTGGTACATAGAACACGCTGATACTGGGACATAGAACATGCTGATACTGGTACATATAACACACTGATACTGTGACATGTAACCGGCTGATACTGGGACTTGTAACACAGTGATACGGGGACATAGAACACGCTGATACTGGGACATGAAACACACTGATACTGTGACATGAAACACGCTGATACTGGGACATAGAACACGCTGATACTGGGACATATAACACGCTGATACTGGGACATGGCACACGCTGATACTGGGACACGAAACACGCTGATACTGGGACAATTAGCACTCTGATCCTGGGACATGGATCACGCTGATACTGGTACATAGAACCCGATAATACTGTGACATGTAACCCGCTGATACTGTAACATGTAACCTTCGATACTGGGACATGGATCACGCTGATACTGGGACATGGAACACATTGATACTGGGACATGGAACACACTGATACTGGGACATGTAACATGCTGATACTGGGACATAAAACACGCTGATACTGAGACATAGAACACGCTGATACCGAGACATAAAATACACATTGATACTGGGACATGGAACACGCTGCTACTGGGACGTGGAACACGCTGATACTGGGACATAGAACATGCTGATACTGGGATATGGAACACGCTGCTACTGGACGTGTAACTCTCAGATACTGGGATGCGGAACATGCTGATAGTGGGACATGTTACATGCTGATACTGGGACATGGAACACGCTGATACTGGGACATGTAAGAAGCTGATACTGGGACATGTAAGAAGCTGATACTGGGACATGTAACACGCTGATACTGAAACATGTAACATGCTGATACTGGGACATTGAACACGCTGATACTGGGACATGGAACACGCTGATTCTGGGACATAGAACAGAGAGTTGGACCCCTTTCCCCCTTCTCTTTTAAATAGGGCCCGGACCAATTAAGAGAGGTCCCCGGGGCCAAATTGAGCCCGGGAAAGGGGAATGCTTGCCCTTCTCCCCCTGTTTCACTTTGATCGGGCCCCAGGGGGATGTGGTACCCGGGCCGAGATTGGCCTGGGAAGTGGGCCGTGTGTCTCTGTCCAATTTTTAATAAAGCTGGCGGTTGGGGTCCCCGGGGCCATAATTGGACTAGGGAGGGGGGCTACACGGCCTCCCCCCCCCTTTCTATTTAGCAGCAGGTCCCAGGGAATTGTGGCCCTGGGGCTGAAAGCGGCCCAGGGAGGTGGGCAACATACACCTTCGCCCCCCATCCCCATTATTATTATTTGGAATTCCACCCAGGACTTGGCCCACCCGGGGGTAAAAAGAAAACATGCGTGGGAGATTGTGCTTTTTTATAATTTTTGCTGCGTATCCTCTGCGAACTTGTAGCAAAACTGAAAAAAAAATAGCTTTTTAGGCCCCTGGTGGGGCTCCCTGTGGGACCCCACTACTAGAAAGTGGAACACGTTGATACGGGGCCGTTGAACACACTGATTCTGGGTCGTGGGACACGGTGATATTGGGAAGTGGAACACGTTGATGCTGAGGCATGGAACACGCCGATACTGGGACGTGGAACACACTGATACTGGTACATATAACACACTGATACTGTGACATGTAACCGGCTGATACTGGGACTTGTAACACAGTGATACGGGGACATAGAACACGCTGATACTGGGACATGAAACACACTGATACTGTGACATGAAACACGCTGATACTGGGACATAGAACACGCTGATACTGGGACATAGAACACGCTGATACTGGGACATGGAACACGCTGATACTGGGACACGAAACACGCTGATACTGGGACAATTAGCACTCTGATCCTGGGACATGGATCACGCTGATACTGGTACATAGAACCCACTAATACTGTGACATGTAACCCGCTGATACTGTAACATGTAACCTTCGATACTGGGACATGGATCACGCTGATACTGGGACATGGAACACATTGATACTGGGACATGGAACACACTGATACTGGGACATGTAACATGCTGATACTGGGACATAAAACACGCTGATACTGGGACATAGAACACGCTGATACCGGGACATAAAATACACATTGATACTGGGACATGGAACACGCTGCTACTGGGACGTGGAACACGCTGATACTGGGACATAGAACATGCTGATACTGGGATGTGGAACACGCTGCTACTGGACGTGTAACTCTCAGATACTGGGATGCGGAACATGTAACATGCTGATACTGGGACATGGAACACGCTGATACTGGGACATGTAAGAAGCTGATACTGGGACATGTAAGAAGCTGATACTGGGACATGTAACACGCTGATACTGGGACATGGAACACGCTGATACTGGGACATGGAACACGCTGATACTGGGACATGGAACACGCTGATACTGGGACATGGAACACGCTGATACTGGGACATAGAACACGCTGATACTGAGACATGTAGCACACTGATACTGGGACATAGAACACACTGATACTGGGACATAGAACATGCTGATACTGGGACGCGGAACACACTGATAGGACATGTAACATGCTGATACTGGGACATGGAACACGCTGATTCTGGGACATAGAACATGTTAATACTGGGACATAGAACACGCTGATACTGGGACATGAAACACATTGATACTGGGACATGAAACACGCTGATACTGGGACATAGAACACACTGATACTGGGACATGGAACACGCCGATACTGGGACATAGAACACGCTGATACTGGGACATTTAACACGCTGATACTGGGACACAAAACACGCTGATACTGGGACATGTAGCACTCTGATCCTGGGACATGGATCACGCTGATACTGGTACATAGAACCCGCTGATACTGTGACATGTAACCCGCTGATACTGTAACATGTAACCTTCGATACTGGGGCATGGATCACGCTGATACTGGGACATGGAACACACACTGATACTGTGATATGGAACATGCTGATACTGGGACATGGAACTTGCTGATACTGGGACATGTAACATGCTGATACCAGGACATGGAAAACGCTGATACTGGGACATGGATCATGCTGATGGTGGGACATGGAACACGCTGATACTGGGACATAGAGCACACACTGATACTGGGACATGTAACACACACTGATACTGTGATATGGAACATGCTAATACTGAGAAATGAAACATGCTGATACTGGGACACAGAACATGCTGATACTGGGACATGTAACACACACTGATACTGTGATATGGAACACGCTGATACTGGGACATGGAACACACACTGATACTGTGATATGGAACATGCTGATACTGGGACATGGAACTTGCTGATACTGGGACACAGAACATTCTGATACTGGGACATGCTGATACTGGGACAGTGAACACGCAGATACTGGGACACAGAACATGCTGATACTTGGACACAGAACATGCTGATACTGGGACGTGTAACACGCTGATACTGGGACATGGAACACACTGATACTTGGAGGTGTAGTACACAGATATTAGGACATTGAATACCCTGTTAGTGGGTCTTGGAACTCGTTCACAATAGAAGACTCACACAATGAAAGGAACACACACACAATGAAAGAGTGAACAGATAAACAATGAGACATATAAACATTCTCCCTGTAATAGGAACACAACTTCTTAGAGAACACTTTAAGACTAGGCAATCAGCACACTGTCACCCGGCTTTGGGAACTTACTAACACAACATCATGGAAGAAACTTGGTGGGTTATTTACACTTGTGTGACAAAGCATTACTTCAATGTATTTACCAATGAAATGGCACACGGGCACAGTGCAAAACTGCAGCCCGCGGTACGAGCTTTGTAAATCTAGGCCTTAAACTCTGAGAAAAGAAATTCTTTAGGATACGGAGACAATTCGATCAGGAGAAAGTGACCCCTCTGATATGAGAGGATCGTACACCTAGACACCAGGCTCGGATTGGCAAGCTGGGCAATCGGCCATGGTCCAATGGGCCAGTGGATGAGGCCATATTGGTAGGCCGGTTTTTTGCTGAACTAAGCTGTGTTGGTACAGCCATAGCATGCATATACATATTCTCATCCAGAGATTGTCATATGCACTGTCACAGCAACAGGTGTGCCTGCTCCTAGCTCCTTCTAGGTGTAACAGAGGAGCTGCTGATTGTAAGCCGTTAGCACTTGCTGTGCAGAGGATGAGACGGGGAGGACTGAAGAGTTGGGGTTGTAGGGGTTGGTGAGGTCCATCAAGGGAGCTAACAAGAAGCTTCAGGGCTTTTTAGAATTAATTAACATATTACTTGTTGTTATCCCTCCATTCTATTATCCCTCTATTCTATTGTCCCTCTATTTCTATTTCTTCTTACCAACATTAGTATTTTTTTCTTTCATGCCATGGTTTTGCTTTGTGATTTTTTGTACATTGCTGAGTGCAGACATAGATCATGCATGTGAAGGTTTTAACACCAATACAGTGGCGGAGGAGCGTCGCATCACTGCTTTCTCGCAGTGCGAGAAGCAAAAACATAAAATGGTAATAACTTTTAGTTATTACCATTTTATGGTTCCTTTGCAGGCGGCCGGGTGGGCGGGCAGGGCTGCTCTGCTAATGGCGCAGGGGAGGAGTGGTTTGCCCACTCCTAAGTGCGAAATGACTGTTTGGTTGGCCCTCTCGGGCCGCCCAAACCACTCATGCACACTTTCCCCTTCTCCATGCTGGCTGCATTACAGCCTGCATGGAGAACATGCCCACCCCTCCAGCCCCTGGCTGAGCGCTGTGTCACAGTGCTCAGACCAATCACAATGCTGCATTGCAGCGTTGTGATTGGCTTATGGGAGGGAGCCTGGCTGCCTGCTTCCTGTTCGAGTCGGAGGCAGGAGAGCAGGAGCAGAGAAGATGCGTGACCCGGCCTCCAGGTAAGATTTTTCTTTTTATTATACTCCCTATCGCGCACGCCCCGCTCCACGTCCATTCCGCTCCCTGCGCCCACCCCGCTCCGCGTGCGCGCCTTGCCCCCCAACCAGCGAGCCATGCCGGCCGCAACTGCACCAATACTGACATTCTGACTCTTTTTGTTGAGAACATTGTGAGTTTAGGTGCACTGATTACTCTTGCAAAGTTTGAAGATTTCAAGAGAAAACTCAGTTTATTTGTGTCCCCCCCTGCTCTCCTTTGAACAGGCGGAGATACATTAGTCTCTGCTGGTCTCCTTTCCCTGACAGTTATCAATTACTGCAGTGAACAGGGAAAGGATGGGAGGAGGACGTGGCTCTAGCCGACTTTTCTTTAGGTGTCCCAGAATCAGCTAAACATCCTGTGATTCTAGGCAAATCGCTTGATTTCCCTGTGCCTAAAACCATGAATCTGACCTTATGTAATGTAACTGGAGCTCATGTAAAGCACTCAAATGCCTCTGGGCTGAGTTCGTGCTTTTTAAAACTGCATGTGTGTGGGGTAAGTGACACTTTTTTTATTTGTGCATTTACACACTAGCATCATTCCCTTTGTCGGGAGTTACAAGTAATGCTAGCAACAAGAAAACAACAAGCACTGGCATAGCCAATAGGTCTCGCCTTTGGGACCTTATAAGTGTTTAGCCATGCAACAGTTGCATAACTAAACACTTATAAGGTCCCAAAAGCGAGACCTATTGGCTATGCCAAGCGGCCGTGCGGCCGCGAAAGTGATCGCGACAGCGATCAAACATCAAAGCGGCCGTCGGCTGCTAAAGTGAAAGTAATCGCGGTCAAAGTGGGGGGGGTCGCGCGCCCGCGCACATGCACTGTAGCTCTAGGCTGGCCTGGTAGCACTTTTTGGAGCCCTCTCAATAAGTTTCGCCAGACCAGCGCATGCGCTGGGTCAGGCGAGACCTAAAAAACCGATGCACCTTTCACCAGTCTCTGAGCATTGGAGAGCTTCCCTCAAGTATAGTAAAAAATATGCCGTGAATGTCTTAAAAGCCCAGGGTGAACATAAGAGTCGACCTAGGTCCGTCTGTGCCATGTCCTGTTTCCCAGCGTACATTAATGAAACCATCCACAGCAAACTTATGAATAAAACAATAATAAAAATAAAACTGAGTTCCTAGTATTTTTTGATAATTCTGATCTTCCAACAAATATTTTTTTTATTGGAAGGTTCATTTCTAATTTAAGTCCTTCTTAAACACGTTTCTTTAACAGTCTGTGTGTACATAATTGTATTTCTTTTTTTGTAAATATTGGAAAAAAAATTCTGACTGCATATATATATGAAATTCCTTTTTTAGTAAATGAAACAAATGGCATGAAAAGCTATACAATGATCCAAAGTGTGAAGTGAAACATTTACTGAAAGAAAGATATCTCTGATGAGAGATGCCGAGTCACATGACACCAATATATACTTCTGCATGTGCCAGTCAGACCAGATTTTCATAGACCCCATTGCACCAAATTTACTTTCAATCAACATATTGGGTGCCAATGTGGTCAAGCGCCGTATTAAACTGGCAGCCTATTACTCTGGCCAGACTCCTCTTTTCCAGGGCATCCGAAGCCACTGGACTTCCGAGAGCAGGGGATGCTCTCCCTGAGGTGTGCTGGAGGATTCCTCTTCTTGAGGTTTTCTACCCCCTACCGGCTGGAAACAGAAGTGCAACCTCTGTGAACCTGGCACCAGCACTCCTGGGCCCTAGCAGTGAGACTGCTGGGCCAGCGTGGGTACAAGAGAGGACCTCCGTTGCGCCCCTGCTGACTTAAAAGTGACCTACACCAAGAATTAAGAGGGAAAGGAGGTATTCCGGAACCGCACACCAGCACCCCCCTGTGGCTGCAGAAGACTGTGGAGCAGGACTAGAGGAGTGGGAGAGGCCCTAGTTAGCAGCATCCAAGGAGAGAGTGAATGAATGCCTCTGCGTGACCGCTAATGCTGGAGGACCTAGCCACGCCGGCGATTCAAGGACTGTGCGGTTCCAGTTCTAGTTTGCATGGAGTCATAAAGTAAACGCCCATCAAGCCAGAACTCTGCAGGTAACAGCCGCCTTCTGGGAGATCTGAGAAATATGGCAAGGAAACCACAAAGACTACAATCGAGAGGATTTTAAATTTTGAGGACCTTGCTGCAGAGGATGGGTCTAGAGATACAGTAAAGAAGACCTCCTCTCTCGCCAAAAAGAGAACAGGAGGCAGTAAGGAATCCAGTGGAGCGGTCATAGCGGAACTTTCAACCCCTTTTGACAAATTGCTTTTAATTGGAAATGTTAATTCAAATTGTCATATAAGATTTGGTGGGATTGCGTCTATTACCATCATAAATTGGGTAATCCTTATAAGCCCCAATGCTCTACTTCTCCTAATGCACATTTTTTATGGTTACCGTTAACCTCTTTTCTGAGCATTGAATGTCATCTAGGGTTTGTACATTGTCTGAAAATTTCCAACTATCAAAAATATTTAACTCTCTGTTGCTCCTTATTTTTACAGATTAATACTGTCTAATTTTACTATTGATTTATTTATCATGATATCTCTAGGTTATTTGTATCTATTTACAATTTATGAGGACAGTTTTCTTATAGGTATACATGCAATGTTTCTCTTATTTATTACCCCCTTTCCCTTTTCCTTCCTCCCCCTAGAAATCAAAAAAGACTTTTGTCGTTTATTTTGAATTTATTTTTTCAATTGTAAAACATGTATGCATTATTATACCTCTTTAAACTCTTCTATGTTTATTCTGTTATTTAAATAAAGTCTTTTCAAACACAATAACTTCCACTCCATGAGAAAGAATATATTTTCAGAAGGGCATCCCGCGCAAGACCACCCTCCTTGGTGGTGATAGCCCAATGTTGGTTTTCCTGGATTACAGGCGAAAGAGCTGGCGACAGAGAACAGGCGAGAGAGACTGGAGGTTACAAAGAGGGAGCTGCTGAATCCATTTAAGCCTGGAGACATCTGATGGGTATCCTGCCAAGATCAACGTAACCCCTGAGGGCAAATCCCATGTTTTCACACAGATTGAACCAGCAGAGACCTTCACACAAGCGACGACATTGCAGGGTGAATACCTTTGTCGGGATATGAACTAGGTGCAGTTACACCGGACTAGACCTGGGGTGCCCCTGGGGTTGGCATGATTGTATTATGTCCATTGAGCAGGGAGTGAGGGAATTCTTTCAGTCTGAGACTGAGTGTGGTCATTGGTTGTCATGGGGTCTGCCTTCCTTCCCAACCCGCCCATGCGCTCCCGCCGCTCCCCCATCTCAGTTGCTTTGGGAAGTGAACTCAGAGATAACACATACTGCACTTCTTTACTTGGGTTATGTTCATCTCTCTGTGCATTTAGGAGCCCTTAGTTGAAGTGTTTAGGTATACAGGGTGTTACACTATTAAAATGATGTAATCCTAAAGTCAATGTATTTTGTAATTTTTCTTAGCAAAACTACAGCCCTTCTTCATGCCATGTGGAGACAGTGAAATTCTGTGCCAAAGAGATCACCCTATCCAGTCACTTCAATCCTGGCAGGTTCTGGCTCGACTACTTGGGGTCATTTTAGGTACAATCTCCGATTGTGAGGCACCCCGAGGGAGTTAGCAGGGTTGTGCACCATGTACAAATATTAGGGTATTAAGAACATGTCCTCAGAGCTCTTCAGAGATTTTTCAAACATAATTACCTTTTATTGATGAGTCTGGGCAAATGCTCTTCAGAAATTACAGTATTGGCATTACTTCTCCTACATTTATATTGACCTGGACCCCCTAAACTCTACCAAGCCTGTGCACGTGGCATGCAGCTAGATCCTGTATGCACCCTTGGCCAGTGCACTTTAAGCTGATGTGCAACACGCTTGTGCATATACAGATGTGCCAGTCTACCTTGCCCCTGACCCGCACATATCCTGAGTACACACAGTGGTGCCAGTCTACCTCGCCCCTGACCCGCACATATCCTGAGTGCACACAGCGGTGCCAGTCTACCTCATCCCTGACCCGCACATATTATCAGTACACACAGCGGTGCCAGTCTATCTCGTCCCTGACCCATACATATCCTGAGTACATACAGCGGTGCCAGTCTACCTCGTCCCTGACCCGCACATATCCTGAGTACACACAGCGGTGCCAGTCTACCTCGTCCCTGACCCGCACATATCCTGAGTACACACAGCGGTGCCAGTCTACCTCAGATCTGACCCCCACATATCCTGAGTACACACAGCGGTGCCAGTCTACCTCATCCCTGACCCGCACATATCCTGAGTACACACAGCGGTGCCAGTCTACCTCGTCCCTGACCCCCACATATCCTGAGTACACACAGCGGTGCCAGTCTACCTCGTCCCTGACCCGCACATATCCTGAGTACACACAGCGGTGCCAGTCTACCTCGTCCCTGACCCGCACATATCCTGAGTGCACACAGCGGTGCCAGTCTACCTCGTCCTTAACCCGCACATATCCTGAGTACACACAGCGGTGCCAGTCTACCTCGTCCCTGACCCGCACATATCCTGAGTACACACAGCGGTGCCAGTCTACCTCATCCCTGACCCGCACATATCCTGAGTACACACAGCGGTGCCAGTCTACCTCGTCCCTGACCCCCACATATCCTGAGTACACACAGCGGTGCCAGTCTACCTCGTCCCTGACCCGCACATATCCTGAGTACACACAGCGGTGCCAGTCTACCTCGTCCCTGACCCGCACATATCCTGAGTGCACACAGCGGTGCCAGTCTACCTCGTCCTTGACCCGCACATATCCTGAGTACACACAGCGGTGCCAGTCTACCTGGTCCCTGACCCGCACATATCCTGAGTACACACAGCGGTGCTAGTCTACCTCATCCCTGACCCGCACATATTATGAGTACACACTGCGGTGCCAGTCTGCCTCATCCCTGACCTGCACATATCCTGAGTACACACAGCGGTGGCAGTCTACACTTATCCCTGACCTCACATATGAGTACATGCAGCAGTGCCAGTCTACCTCATCCCTGACCCGCACATATTATGAGTACACACAGCGATGCCAGTCTACCTCATCCCTGACCCGCACATATCCTGAGTACACACAGTGGTGCCAGTCTACCTCGTCCCTGACCCGCACATATTATGAGTACACACAGCGGGGCCAGACTACCTCATCGCTGACCGCACATATTATGAGTACAACCAGCGGTGCCAGTCTACCTCATCCCTGACCCGCACATATCCTGAGTACACACAGTGGTGCCAGTCTTCCTCATCCCTGACTGCACATATGAGTACACACAGCGGTGCCAGACTACCTCGTCCCTGACCCGCACATATCCTGAGTACACACAGCGGTGCCAGTCTACCTCATCCCTGACCCGCACATATTATCAGTACACACAGCGGTGCCAGTCTACCTTGTCCCTGACCCGCACATATCCTGAGTACACACAGCGGTGCCAGTCTACCTCGTCCCTGACCCGCACATATCCTGAGTTCATACAGTGGTGCCAGTCTTCCTCATCCCTGACCTGCACATATCCTGAGTACACACAGCGGTGGCAGTCTACCTCATCCCTGACCGCACATATGAGTACACACAGCGGTGCCAGTCTACCTCATCCGTGACCCGCACATATCCTGAGTACACACAGTGGTGCCAGACTACCTCATCCCTGACCCGCACATATCCTGAGTACACACAGTGGTGCCAGTCTACCTCATCCCTGACCCGCACATATCCTGAGTACACACAGTGGTGCCAGTCTACCTCATCCCTGACCCGCACATATCCTGAGTATACACAGCGGTGCCAGTCTACCTCGTCCCTGACCCGCACATATCCTGAGTACACACAGTGGTGCCAGTCTACCTCGGTTCTGACCCCCACATATCCTGAGTACACACAGTGGTGCCAGTCTACCTCATCCCTGACCCGCACATATCCTGAGTACACACAGCGGTGCCAGTGTACATTAACATTGACCTGCACATTCCCTGTGATCATCCAGCTCTGCCTTTGCAACTTAACCTTGATACACATGTATAACATGCACACACCGCACTGTCAATGGGCCGCAACCCTGATCTCCAAATACCATGTGCACACAGACCTCAATTGCACCTCAAATGTGACCTGCACTTACCCACAGCTCCATCATGACACTTCAAGCATGACCTGTTTGTACACTATGTGCGTGCAACTGTATCAGTGTACCTCATTCTTAACCTGTACATCTTGCACTTCCAGTGCACTCACTCTTAACCTGCAAGCACACGGTTCACACATAGCCATAGCAGTGCACCTCAGTCATCAAGTGCATTTAATATACGTGCACACGGTTTTACCATTGCTATTCAGCCTTTAAAGCGCATCTCTGGCCTAGTATGAGTGCTGGGGACCCAAGATTGAGCAGGACAAGCAGGAGACTGAAGTATTGGATTTGAGCATCTGCCTTGAGGACTTAACTTAAACACGGCCCTTGCTGGGGTACGTGTGCATGAGTAGGAGCCGTTGGGTCTTGGGGATGAGCAGGAGTTTTCAAGTTCTGGTGGAGAGTGGGTGCCTCGGGGCATTGGAGTGACAAGAGCCCCAGTGTGGAGCTCGGGGTAAGTAGAGGTCCCATTGAACTACATGGCCCTGAATGGTCCGGGTCAGAGTGAGCAAGAGCTGCAAGGCCTAAGGATGAGGAGGGCTATCATGGGACCGTAGGGTGGGATTTCTGACATTATTAAATCCATCAAAACAGGCTCGGCCATTGATCCCTGTCCCCCAAAGTTTCTTTTTCCAATAATTGATCTGATTAGTGAAACCATCATGCAAATATGCAATATAATGTTCAAATCCGGGATTTTTCCAGATAGACTCAAGAACACATTACTAAAACCACTTCTCAAGAAACCTGGTCTAGATAAAGAGCTGCTGAAAAACTATAGGCCCATTGCTAGCTTGCCGTTTCTGGCCAAGGTAGCCGAGAAAGCAATGAACTATCAACTTTCAGAATACATTGAACACAATGCATTGCTGGATGATTCTCAGTTCGGATTCCGAAAATTGCATAGCACTGAGACCGCCTTAATTAAAGCTGCGGATGACATCAGAACTCTTAGAGATCTGGGGGGCACGGCGGTACTGGTCTTGCTGGATCTATCCGCGGCCTTCGACACGGTCAATCATTCCATCTTGATTGACCGTGTCAGAGAGTTGGGCATTCACACAAAGGCAGGAGCATTGCTTGCCTCCTTTTTGTCTGGTAGAACTCAGGCTGTAACACTAGGGCCTTTTAAATCGGCCGATCTGGCTCTCCCATGTGGGGTTCCTCAGGGCTCATCCCTAAGTCCGACACTTTTTAACATCTATGTGTCGGACTTAGCCAGGGTTATCAAGACCTACCGGATGAGCCTAACCCCATACGCCGATGATACCCAGCTGGTGCTATCCATCAATAATGATGGAGAAAGGGTAGCGGCCCAGTTCCAGGAAGGCATGCTGGCAATAAAGGAGTGGATGGTCTGTAACTGCCTAAGGCTGAACTCCGAGAAGACTGAGGTGATCATATTTGGTAAACTATCCCCCATGTGGTCATCTATTTGGTGGCCCCCATTACTCGGAGCCACACCAACTCCAGTTCAGAAGGTCAGGAATTTAGGTATCATCTTTGACGAGAAACTAAATTTTGTTAATCACGCCAACCAAACAGCTTCCTCAGCATTTCACAAACTCAAACTTCTAAAAAAAATAATTCCATTCCTCCCAGAAAGTACTAGGAAAACTGTAGTGACTTCACTGATACTCTCATCTCTGGATTACTGCAACGGTTTTTTTGCAAATGCTCAATGTCGGGTAGTAGCCAAGTTGTAACTGGTCCAGAATGCGGCTGCAAGACTGTTATCTGGAACCCCGAAATTTAAACCGATCACGCAAGTAATAAGAAATTATCATTGGCTGACGGTGAAAAATCGGATTAAATTTAAGACACTGTGTCACACGTTTAAAGCCCTCCATCAGCTAGGGCCAGAGTTCCTTAAACAGAATCTCTCTTTTTACCATCCCACTCGTCAATTAAGATCCAAAAATTCATACCAACTAGTGGTGCCACGGACCAAGACCGTCTCCTGGGGAGACAGACGTTTCATTACCATCGCAGCTAGACTGTGGAATACTCTTCCACTGGTGATTAGATCCACACCCACCCTGCTCCAATTTAGGAAATTGCTGAAGACCTGGCTTTTTGACCAATAGTTCTTTTTCGTTGTGCCTCATTGATCTCATGCTGTTTCTGTTTTTTAAAGAGATTTTAGCCGAGTCATAGCGCCAAGACGCCCACGGGTATACGCTGCGCTTTACAAATTTCAAAATAAATAAATAAATAAATACATTTCTCCAAGAGCACCGAGACAGCAGTAACCTCTGGGGACCTCTCTGTGGGCAAGAGCCTCACAGAGCTGAGTGCGATTAAGAGCCCAATGGGACCTGCCAGTAGCAATGAACTTAATGGTTCTGAGGGTAACTGGGTTCTTTGGGAATAAACTGATGATGATGAGAGCCTTGAGGCGTTAGTGAGTCACAGAATTAACATCTTATCCACTACCCCAAAGGGCCTCTTGGTGTGGTTCTGATTTACTATAAGCAGGGACCACTAATTCCTGAAGGTGCAGACCTAAGAGTGAGCATGATCTTCTGGAGACCTGCTGGCCATGGGCAAGTATGATGAACAGAAACGATGGAGCCTGATGGCCGACAGAATATTCAAGGATTCAAGGTTAGGCATGGGCCGTGGGATCTAAGGCTAAGATGCGAGTTAAGGGACCTCCGTGTGAGAACAAGGTTTATAGCCCTGTAGAAGAGGAAACCTATGGATGTGCTGCAGCGTTTCCAGTCTTGACAAATGTTACTGGCGCTTTAAGCCTTCAATACTTTTATTGCTGCAAATGTTTGCCAACGTTGGCTCCATGATCCTAACCAAGCAGTGTTTTGGGAAATGTGGTGATCTGCGAATGTGGGTCACTTTATTTTAGCTGCCCAGGCCTAATTGTGCTCCCAATCCAACCCTGATAGACACCTAGATCAGGACTGGGCCACCCTGCCATGATCTTGGTCAAGAAGACTCAGCCCACCTCATCAACACTTTTCTGAAGCAAATGAAGTGGGGAGTTCTAGACACTCCAAGTGAGCTGAATACTTGTATAGGCGCACTGAGACAGGGAGCACTCTGGCACAGGACAGAGACTGCCCTCAACGCCTAGAAGCCATGTAAATGGCAGTTGTTGTACTTTCTAAATACAGATGCGATCTGTGACTAGAGCCAGCGACCATCAGGCTATCCACAGCACTCTCAGCAAACACACTATCCCAATGAGGGAGCCTGTAACATTCAGGTTAGTGCAGGCCTCTGCATAAGTGCTTTAATCTGCAGAGTGTTTACTGAGGTTGGCACTTGTGCCAACTGACGAAACTTAGCAAACAAAAACACCCCGAGTGGTCTTCCCCATCCATCTTCGGAGGTGTCAAAGGACCTCATTTGTTTGCCAGCGCCCATCTCCTCTCCCCTTCCTCGTATTTTCAGGATTTTCTCATTAATTGTCCATTTGCATGACCTGGCAGCCGGGCTGGTGGTTGGAGTATTTGATTAGTCACTGTTTGTCCATCTGCTGCTTGCACACTATTCAGGTCATGCGGTTTAGACACACACGTGGCTTGGTGTTTGCACGTTTTACATATCACTGGCCGGTTTTTCATCTGCTGAAACTCTCCATCCAATCAAAGCCCTGCATCCTCTGCCGCGTGCTCAGAAGTATCTCGCCCATGCGCACTGATTCGCTCTTATTTTTACTCTTGCTTCTACTCACAGAGACCAAAAATACACCTTTCGCACATTTTCGAGTGTTGGAGTTAGAATAGTAAATCCTCCTCCCATGGAGTCCATGGAGGAGTCCTTCCACCCCTCCTCCACAGCCCTCATGCATGTACTTCAGAGCAAGGAGACAGCTATGAGTAAACGCAGAATGCCATTACCCCATTTTTGGGAAATTAGTCAAATTTGTAAAAATATCAATTTATTTTGTTGCATTTCTGATTGCTTTTTACCCAGAATTATTTTGCAGACATTCTGCGACTACAATTCCTGCCATAATTAGTAACCATACCAAGATACAAATCGAGAGGTACAGAGTCTCAAAGCCATTTTTATGTATCCAACTTGTATAAGTGGTTGAAATTACATGTGTGATCTCAATTTTGTAATTCACAAAACATGAATCTGCACTCCTAAAGTGATTTACTCACACTAAATATTACCACAAGAAGATCCAGTATCATACATTGGTAAATATTCTCCAGGGACAGACCTATCTTTTTATGTGCTGAGACTCCTCAGTCGTGAAGATACTACTCGTAAAATGTCTTTGTAAATAGCAAACAAGAGCGTAAGTTTGCCTTTGTGAATCATGCCCAAAGTATAGCTGAACCTACGATTTTACAGAATGAAGGAACAAGTCCATGCTCAGTCTCGAGACCCACAAGCTGGCTTCTGCAAAAATTATCCTGCACAGACAAGATTGCAATACTACTCATCATCATTGAACAGTGGATAGAATGGAACTCACCCCTCTATGTCAACTTCATAGACTATGAGAAGGCATTTGACAGCGTGGACAGAGACCCTTTGGAAACTCCTCAGCCACTACAGTGTGCCATATAAACTCATAAGAATCATCAGGTACTCTTACGAGGGAATGACTTGCAAGATAATCCATGGAGGACAACTCATGGAAGCCTTCCAAGTGACGACCGGAGTCAGCCAGGGTTGTTTGCTCTCGCCTTTTCTCTTCCTGCTGGCTATTGACTGGATCATGCACACATCTACAGCAAGGAGAAGAAATGGGTTCCAGTAGACATATCGGACGCAGCTCAAGGACCTGGATTTTGCAGACGACCTGGTCCTGCTCTCCCATACCCATCTGCAGATGCAAGAGAAGACTGGCAATGTGGCAGCCACATCAGCACAATGTGCCCTCAACATCCACAGGGAAAAACAAAGATCCTGAAGGCTAACTCCTGAAGGCTAACATGACCAGCACAACTGCATTCACTCTTGAAGGCGATGCAGTGGCAGAGGTTGAGGCCTTCACCTACCTGGGAAGTATCATAGACAAGCAGGGCGGCATAGATGCCGAGGCCAAGGCAAGATTCGGCAACGCAAGGGCTGCTTTCATTCAGCTGTCTGTTGCTCCAAGGACCTAATGCTGCAAACCAAGCTCAGGCTTTTAACACCAACATTAAATTGGTCCTTCAGAATGGACCAGAAACTTGGAGGACAACAGTGACCACCACCAACAAAGTCCAGACCTTCATCAACCCCTGTCTGAGGAAAATCCTTAAATCCGCTGGCCAAGCACCATCAGCAACAATGACCTGTGGCAGCAGACTTTACAACTCCCTGCTCATGAAGAAATCATGAAAAGACGTTACGGCTGTATAGGTCACACGCTCTGCTAACCCACATCAAACAACAACAGGCAGGCCCTCAACTGGAACCCTTGAAGGAAAAGGAGGCGAGGAAGGCCAAGAAACACCTGGCATTGAGGTCTTGAGGCTGACTGCAGGTAGATGGGTTACCCCTGGAGGAGTCAGATTGAAAGAAAAGCCCAGGACAGAGATGGCTGGGGAGTCCTTGCTGATGCCCCAAAAGTAGATTTACAGCGCAATGTTACATTTACTGGATTCAACTAAAATATATCCAGTGAACTGTCCAGAACAGAAACTGCACTCATTCAGACACATCGCTTCGTAGATCTGCTTAAATCATGCCATTGTTGGCTGAACTGAAGAGGAGTTAAGGGTACTGTGGCTGCATACTACAGCACTTATATATGTATCTCAAATGAAGTGAAATAAAACAATTAAAACACATAATAGTGCTGCTGTAAAAACCTTAACTAAATCTGAATGATCACCAACATTCCTCACACGGATTTGAAGATTATTCAAGAATAGGTCAGGTACATATATTTTGCGCTATGATGTGTTTTCTTTTTAAAAAGCACACTACCTAATGTGTCCAGTACTTTTGAGACTTGTTTTAATCTGTGTTGTAGCATTCGCCCATTGTAACATTAACTTGCATTGAGTTGTCGTTTTTTTAATTAAACAAATATATAATAACGTTTGGTTATTTGGTGCATGCTACAGTGTATTTTGCGGTTTGTACTTCTATAAATGACTAGTGTTCCTGTTAGTTGACTCATGGATACATTTTTTATCAGTCTCAGAAGGATGAAATGCTGAGATGCTCTTGCAGGGGTTCAGGTCAGTGTCCTCCCTTTTATATACAGATCACATCAGCAGGCACAGTGTTGGTCTATATAACCATGTGCAGCTACCCTTCTACATACATATGGAGATCGTGTAAATTAAGTTGAACAATTCCTAGAAAGTTCTTTCATTAACCCAATGTGAAAATACAACATTTCTTTTTCACTTTTCAGGCAGACTCAGCCTTCCATCCTTCCAAATTGGCTAATTGTAACATCACTATTGCCATCCTATAAAAAGGGCAGCTGTGTGGTATTTAGCGCTAAATATATGTAAAGAAATATATATTATTGTTTAACTTACTTTGTGTGTTGTGCAGCAAGTTGGAAGCAGCCTTACAGTAGAAATAAAATAAAAGAAACCTATTAGGATCTATATGTTCTAATTGCTTTACCATTTAATTTGTTTTCTTGGGAAGGCACCATTCTTTCCGAGCGTGCTTTTATGACATCTCTGTTTTTCATCTAAGTTCTATGTGGGGGAGCTTGTAGTCTCTATTGTTATGTAGAGTACTACAGGAATCCCCTGCAGCTCGTTTGTGCAACAAGGGGAATATTTATGTAGGTTTTGCGTCACCTTTTCTCCACGCAAAGGGCTACAAGGCACACAAAACCTAAGTTGGATTTATCAAGTCACCCAAGTCCACCCTGCAAGGCCCTGAGTGGCTTGATAAATCCAGAGTTACGCAAGGCAGTGCAAATCGCTGCGTCGCATTACTGTGCTCCAGGGAGGCGTTCCACGGGTGGAGCGTGGGTGTTCCAGTGCATCCACCCATGGATTTTGGTGCATTCCCAGATTAACCATTACTGGTAGACCTGGGATGCATCAAAATGCTACTTCTCCCCCAGGGGAGGCGTAACAAGGAGAAATATCTTCATTTTTTTTCCTCCTTACTTTCTCTTTCTATGGCTAGAAATAGGAAAATGCCACAGGGATTGTTTTCACGCAGAAATGTGCCTCTTCCTGCACAAAAACAATCCTGCTTACAATGCAGACACCCTTGCAGCATGGTGCTAGGGTACCTGCTTTGGCACTAGGCAGCACATTGTGCGCCAGCGCAACGAAAAGACAGGAATGCGCCATATATTGTTAGATACGGCGCATTCCTGCCTTCTCCCAATCACGCAACCTGCACAGCAAGGCGACTTTCCGCGCGGCACTGCGTGATGTCTTAATACATATGCCCCCAAATGAACATGTGCTTCCATCCCTGCTGATTTCACAGGATCTTCACGCAGCCAATTCCTTGCCCGCTGTCATAAAAGTTAGACCCCAAATGAAGCATCACAAAAAGAGAACAAAGGGTGGGCGGACGCTTGGCGATGGGCTAGGGGACTCCCTTAACCCCTTTGCCGCGGCACGAATTTTGCCACGGCGCTGGGGGGTTTGGGGCAGCGCGGTGCCTCCATGCTCGTGACGGAACCACTCCGTCATGAGCCACGGGCGCGCTGTGCTCATGACGGAGTGGTTCCGTCATGCTGCGGCCGTTGGCGGCCGCTCCGCCCACCCCTTCCCGTCATGAGCAGGGAAGGGGTTTTAAAGGAACCATATGAGGATTCAAACCAGAGACCTCTGTTGAAAGTGCATTAACCACCCGAGCTATATTACCATTATTATAGTCCGAGACCTGCTGGACATACAGATCTCTTACACCATATTAAACGAAGGTATCTTAGTGACTAATAAAACACGCTGGAACAGTTTTACTATCACGTATTCTTTGTTTTCAGTTTATTTAGGGACAGACTAAGTAAAGACTTTACATATGTAGATGCAGTCTATCGACTGGGTATCATTAACTCTGCACCCTAAGAATCTGACCCTCCGGAGTCTGCTTTTTCTGACCCCCCTCCCCCCCCCCCCCATTCCGATGACACCCCGATTTGCATCTGGGCAATTTCCACCCCCATAACATCACATTCCGGAGTGCAGAATTTTGAAACAATAACCAGAGGTCGGATTTAGCTAGGCAGCAGACATACATGCTTTATACGGGACAAATATAAAAATGTTATTAAGTGGGGCACTCTATCTCCGCATGGCAATGTGAGAAGCTCATTATTAGATCTTACGGAGAGAAAACCACAATTCCACTATAATAAAAGGATTGGGAGAAAGAACTGCACTAGGCGGGTGGGCCCTGGAGAGCCCCAGGCTCGCCTCAAAGGTCCTCAAAACCCCAGAGCCTTTGAGGGCCCAGGCCATACTAAAATATTTACCTTTATCAATTGGCTACATATTTTAAGAGCGCCTAGATCAGAGAGCAGCTTTAAACTTGCGGGCTAGGCCAGAGAGTCCACCCCACACCCCCTCCTACCCCGCACACATACCCCTGACTGGCCTGCAGGGGTCTCTGTGCCCTGTAATTACCTCGATGCCAAAACAAAGACGCCATGATGAATGAGTACCATAAAAGAGGCACCCAAAATGAGGCGAAGTGAAAGTGAGGGTTTGCTTTCTTTAAGTAACAATGAATTTAAAAAACAGCTAGGATTATGGATGGGTTCAGGGCTAAGGTAGGTGCAGGATAAGCTTAGGTTTAGGGTCAGGCTGGGGGTGCTGACCTGTAGATTCTTCATTGTCCACTTAATTAAGGGGTCATCGGCTCAGCCGAATGTTAATGGGAAAAAATGTCATTATTTGTATTGTAACTTGCTTCAAACTATTTTCCCATTATACTTTCTTTATTTTTTTGTGGATCACCCGATGGGGAGACGGGAAAAGGCCTTCGGGCCCTTGGGAGTCCTGCAGTCCCCCTGTGTTGCCACCTGCTTGGTGAGTTTGCCATTAACCATGATACCAGCAAGGAGCTGGTGGGTCCAGATTCCCCCAATCCCGGCCTTCCTGGTTGGTTCCACAATCTCTACTTGTATGCTGGCAGAGGCATGGGGGGCTTAGGACCACATTTTAAAATCTGTCACCATCTTCAAGGTTTCCAGTCCACAGACATCACAAAAATGGGTTTGCCATCACCGGTGCTGCGGCTTCCGGCTCCTTTTGGCAGGGTGGGCTGAACACTAATGACGGCGCCATCTTGAAGTCCACGGGTCTTGCAACATCCCAAAAGGCTGCAGAGATCCAGGAAGCGGTGGTGCAGCCGGACAGTCCCCCAGGTCAGGGCGACAGGGCAACCAGCCGAGTAGGCCAACAGTACAAAGCTGTAGGTCACAAACCAAACACTCCCACCACCACTGGCCACATAGAGGTGGTCGCTGACCTGGACAAGGACTACGCAGAGGGCGTAAAAGACCAGAAGCACCAGCACCATTTTGGCAACACGAAGGTGTACAGTATTTCGTGAACCGCCAAGACGGCCCCCCATACGGCGGGAGTGAAGGCATAATGAGGCCACCAGCAGAATGCTGCAGGTAGTCAGTGCGGCCAGAGGCAGCATGTAGCCCAGGATAGCGAAAGAAAGGATGTAAGACTCGTAGCCTTCAGATATTTCATAGTAGTCTCCGCAGTGCAAGTCTGAGCCATTGGCTGGTGTCAGGTTTACAAAGGCAATAGTTGGCCCACTAAGGGCACTGCAGGCCAGGAACAGAAAAAGCAGGATGAACGGCATGGCAGCAGGAGCCCGTAGCCGGACGCGGCCGAGGCAGAGTGGGCTGAAGCTGGAGATCCTGAGGGTGTAGAATGCCGAGAGACAGGCCGTGAACCAGAAGCTGGTACTGGCGGCAGTCATGCTGGCAAAGTCCAGAACTTGGTAGATCCATCCTCCGGTGTGCTGGCAGAGGCCAATGAGGTAGACCACCAGCCAAAGAAAGTTGGCCACTCCGTTGACGAGGCTGACCAGGGCGAGGGTACTGATGACCAACTCATTGGTCGGAATGCCACGGGGTGTGGCTGGCTTCCGGCGGAGAACAGCCTCCAGGATGAAGACATTGCTAAGGAGGCAGGTGCAGAGCAGGAGGCTGGAGGCTGCAAGAATAGCAAAGACTGTGCCCCAAGAGGTCATCTCTGGAGAGACATGTCCATGGAAGGACACCAGGAGCATCCAGGGCAGAAGCAGCAGGAGACAGAGGATGGTCTCAGCTTGGAAGAGATGAAGGTCCAAAGGTCTCTACAGCAAGGGACAAGGAGCAGCCTCTGCTTTGTAGAGGAGGAATCTGCCCGAGTCAAGCGCAAGAACAACACTCTATGGAAAGTATGAGTTTGACATATGACACGTTTATGACTAAGAAAATCCTGATGCAAAGCAGCTCCAACCACAGGAAGAAACATCTCAAATCACATATGGCACACATTCCTAAAAGAGCTTGGAGAGCGGAGTCTTCTCGAGTCTCAGTAGTGAATAGACCCCTTCCCCTATGCTGACCAAGAAAAGGGCCCTTCTGTGGCACAGGCACTGCAACAGATAACATATACCTCCCCAGTATAATCTATACACCTTGCAGCATCTACCCAGCCCTCCGCATGACATTCTCACCCAACAATCACTATACAAGCAGACGTTGTGGTTTGCAAATACTCCCTATGCGCATTAACTCTTTGTATTTCCTGCTCTCTCGCTCCATTGGTTTCCCTCCCTCGAGTTTCTGCTTCACTTGCCTTCTCTCATGAGCGCCCTTTCTCAACCAGACTTCCCACTTTCCCTCCTTGTTGTCCACTTTCCTCTTTGTCTCTTTAATGTTGATCTCATTTTGTCCATTTTTGTGTCTCCAGATTTGCCATGTGGCTTCTACTGAGTGCTTGGGGACAGGTTGAAGGGACTGGGGAAGTGGAGCTGGGCAGGCAAAAGTTTTATAAGACTCAAGTCCATAGGCTTGGCAGAAGAGGTGGGTCTTCAGAAGCGTTTAAACAAAAGTGTCTAGAAGTCTACCTCGAGACAAAGAGGCAGCGTAGGGAAGAACCATGCGAATGCAGGGATCTCTGCGAAACCACTCAAACCCCGGCTGTACAGAGAGAGGGGCCTGGGAGACCGACGTTAGGGCTCTACCAGGTGGGACAGATGCAAGAATTTAGAAAGTCCCACTGTGCAAGGCCGGGTGCACAAAGCACAAGGTTTGCAATCAAATCCCTTTTTTAAATGGAAGAAATTGGAGTGAGCTCAGTGCAGGAGATGTGAAGTGATCTTTTTGAGCCGTCTTGTAGATGACCGAAGAGTAGTTTTTAGCACTATAGATGAAGGCAGTTGTATAGGCTTATAGTCCTTCATATAGTTCCTTGCAGTTATCGATGAATGATAAACCCACTAGAAAGAACAGAGGGTCAGATCACATTGATGGTGTGTTGACAGCAGGGGATCCCATGGAGACATCAAAGGTTGTAAAATAAATTTTTGTTAACTTGTGGGATGAATGAGAGCTCAGAGTTCAACAGGACCCCCAGATGTCATACTGTGGTTAATGGTTGGGGGAGGATAGACATGGTGAGGCCTAATAGCAAAATATCACCATTGGGGCATGACCGGGTTAGGCATATCCATTCTAGCACATGGATGAGGCAATCTTGGCATTTTGACATGGATCTGGCTGCTGTTGGTGTGTAGGTGTTACTCAATGTTGTGGTTACTTATGTTTGTTAAAAGGGCTGCCATGTAGGTTTTGAATAAGAGTTGGGGTGAGCCTCAGGACATTCGACAGGTCACTTTTGTGATTTTAGAAAAGGGGCGTAGTTTCACCTCATAAGCAGAAGCAAAAGAACCCTTGGATTTCCGAGCCCCCACATTAAAAGTTGATCTTTAGCTGGGACAGGACGTCTGTGGTTTCAAAAATGGCAGAAGTGTTGACACTTAGGTGCATATTTACAAGCCAGGTTGCGTTGCTCTTGCTCCGCGCAAAGTGGTGCAAGAGCGATGCAACACAAAAAAGAGATTTATGAAGCCACGCAAGGCCACCTTGGGTGGCCCTGCATGGCTTCATAAATCTCCAGTAATGTAGCACAGTGCAAATCTGCATTGCATTACTCTGCACCGGGAGGTGTTTCCTTGAGTGTTGCATGGCTGTTCCCACTCAACATCCATGGATTTTGAAGCATTCCCAGATTTACAAGAACAGGTAAATACGGGAAGGCACCAAAAAGATAAACCTCACCAAGAGAAGCATAACAGGGAGAAATAACTTCATTTCTCCTCATGTTTCCCCTTTCTGTGTGTGCTGTATTCTGCAGCAAACATAGAAAGAGTGAAAAACCTCTCAGGGTTGTATTTGTGCATGACGGTGCCCCTTCCTGTACAAAAACAATCCTGCATGCCACCCAGGCACCCTTGCATCATGGTGCAAGGGTCATGGGTGTCCAGAATGGGGTGGGGCTGGATTTTTCACTTGCCCTTTAATGACTATGCAACTGCCCTTTGATACTCTCAAAAAGGGCTGGACTATGAATGACGTTAGAAATTATGCACCCACATCCCCTTAAAAACATGTCTGCAGATGCCCATGGCAAGGGTGCCTGCGTTGGTGCAAGTCAGCCGTTGTGCGCCAGCGCAGGGGAAAGGACAGGGGTGAGTCCTATTCTTTAAATATGGCAGATTCTTGCTCTTTCCGTCACCCAGTTTAGCAAGGTGACTTGGTGCACTGAGTGACTTTTTCGCAAATAGGCCCTAAATTGTTTTGAGTTAATCTGTTTTCTAATAGTTCTGGCCTGGTCTAATTTATACCCTCCTCGTTCTTCCTATCTTCTTTTCTTCTCCTCCAGAGCTCAAAATAAGAAAATATTCTCACTACAAATGAATGTCACATATAGTTTTTAAATTGCATGAACAAGTTTCCTACATTCATGTTTCTCTTGTGGTTTTCCATTCCATAAAATAGTTTAAATTGGATTCATTTCATGGTGTTGTTTTGGTGTACTGCATAAATTGAATTAATTTGCATGACTTAGGACGAAGCCATGTCAAGATTTCTGTCTGTTGCAGAATTCAAGGCTTGCTACTGCCCAGGTCACAACTGTACTTCGTGCATTTTGAAATTCCTAATTGTTTGGCTTGCATCAACTGTGCAATGCCATTTCCCTGGTTTGTAGGGTAAAGTGTGTGCACTAATTATTAATGATGTAGGTGTGTACTAGAACATCTTATTTTATGCAGCACAATTTGATTGGCTCACGTCGTATATCTTTATTAGTCAGACCCATGACACCCCTTCACGCCATGTCAGGTACATTGCTTTTCACTTCTCTGAAACTGTAATATGTGCCCTTCCCGGGATGAGTGCTAGAGATACTTTGTTTCTCGGGATTTTTGCTGCTTCCACGAAGGCAGACACTATGATAGTCTATTTATTTGATTTATGATTTGAGACTTTCTTGCTCTCATCCCGAGCGGTCTCAGACTCTCGCTTTCTTTTTATCTACTTCTTTCCCCCGTGTCCTCCATCCCAACTCTGCCTCTCTAGCTGCACATTTAGCTTTTTATGTTTCTCCCTCGCTCTTAATAAAGAAATAATGCATTATTGACATGACCAATTGGTTTAAAAGTGTTGCCAAAGCCTGGATGGCTCATTGGTATCACACTTATAGATTTATATATTTTTTTGTCTCTGTTGGTGTCACAGGGTTGCAGGTAGGTCATTACCTTTTCTGCAATCTCTGGTTCTTCTCCAAGGAGGACATTGTCGGTCATCTTTGGATGTTATTGTTCTTGGAGAGAAGGCTCTACGGTAGCAATTCATCTTGTCCTCGCATCTGGGGTAGTGTGAGTGGGTTTGCGCTTTGTTACCAGAGAGGCCCAGACTCCATTGCCCTTTTCTCCGCTACAAGTCAATCAATTTCACACATCTTCAAACTCTGTCATGTGACTGCTGGTCTTCTATTTGATCAATGTCTGACTGTATTTTAGATTCTTCAAAATGAGTAGCTAATGTGCTAAGGTGTCATGTCTATATAGTAGTTTGAACATCTCATTTTGTACTGTGCTTGTGTTTGGATTTCCCACTGTGTTGCATATTTTTGGATTTCTTTTGGTAGCAGATGTAAGTGCTATTCTTCTACGTTTTTCCAATTGCTTTAGAAGGTGCACATCTTCTCTTGCATGTGAGACTAATCTTCCACTATCAGGGAATTTGTTGTCCCGTATTTTAGGGTTCATTGGGCTTTGTACTGGAAGTATTTTCAGTGCACTTCTCTACAGTGATACCTGGGAATTCATGTCTGTTTTTGTTTGTTGTCGTTGGGGATATCCTTGTGCGCCTCAGTACTTTTTAGTAGAACAGCGATTGCATGTTTTCTCGTGAGCTGGATTCTTGCTATGTAAAGCATCGGTGTCTGCACTCAGAGCCCATACTTTTACTGGCCTATTGGAGTATTGCTGTGACAAACAATTCCAAGTTGATCCCTAACGCTTTACCTCGAGATTCATACCTTGGAGCTTGACCTTGAGCATAAACCTCCTGCATGACCTTCTCAAGGTACATCATGGCTTGAATGAGGTGTTGATCTGCCGATTGTTAGTACCAAAGCAGTGGAGTTGGTTCTCTGTAGGTACTTTGGGCATTCATCATAAGTTGGCATTAGTTGGACCTTACTTTGGATATGTCTCTTTGGCCATAACTTTGGTTTTCGTTTAGCTTGTTTTCAGGTGCCACAGTCTGCAGTCAGATTTTGTCATAGGACTTGTTCTGTAAGTGACTGGTGGACCGGCTCGCCTGTGTACAACAGGCCGATGATGATTTGCATCTTCTAGTAGTAGTGCTGGTGGTGGTGATGATAGTAAAGTGACTGCCAGGTTGTTCATGTGCACGCCATAAAGCATCTTCCCTGACTCACCTGGTGTTCGTGCTTGAAGGCGCCCAGCTTAGAGGTGTTTAGTTTTATGTGGCATTGTGTTTGTGATCGCAGAAGGCTGAAACTAGTAGACCTACACTTTTTAAGGGATATTGAGGCACATTCCCACCTCGTGCATATCCCGACTACGTTTCTACTCATGTCCTAGGACCCTTCTATTAAAAATTTTATAAGGGCATTTCCTAAAGACATTTTTATCATTTACTTTCACTTCACATAGCACTTCACTTTCCACAAAATAACCTGCTCCGCTGTAAATCAGGTGTTGAAGCACAGCTGGATTGCACTCGGCAATCCAGCTGGATCCCGATGATGAAGTATGCCACCTACTAGGTAGGTGGGTGAGGGGTTTCCTAAGACAACCACTTGTTGTCTGCGTTCCTCTGCCAAGGTGCAGGTCGACAACCATGACCTTAACCTGATAAGGACTTGTCCACGTTGTTTTTGTGCATTGTGTTTGTGAACACATTGCCATGATTACATGACACACATCCACGCTAGACTGCTTCTAGGAAGAGTCCTGTGTCCAACATGAAATGCGTTTTGGAAATGCAAAAAGCATGCAAACAATGACCGCTTCCTGGACTCTGTGAACCTATTTGCGTATTAAGATGTGTAATGAGTCCATGTGGTCGATTGCCGTGTGATGGCGCACATGTAGGTTCTCTTTGTCGTTGATGTGTGCCTGGGAGGAGAAGCCAGGGCAGTGTACAGGATCATAAGTGGAGATGGAGATGCAAAGAGCACTGAGTGCTAGATGGAAGCAAGGAGCTACAAGAGTGACACAAAAGATTGAAACAAGTATCAATATTTTGTTAAATTGGAGCATCTGGGTGCTAATGGGGGCGTGCACATGGCTGCTTGAGGGCACCGACATATCGGCTAACAGAAATATCTGTCATACACAACCCAGTAATGAGAGGTAGTAAGGGCTATATAAAACTTGAAGTTGTCTCCGGTGGATTGGACAGCCATGATTACAGCGCCTTGCTGGTACAAATCAAATCATACTAGGTCAGAATGTGTGAACAGATTGCAGTTGGTTGAATCTAGGGCTTGCTATAAGTCTGGTTTTCAGTGAGCTATATGAGGGCTGGTTAAGGTCTGGAGAGAGCTCTTAAGGGACATAGAAAGGTAGACAGGAAGAAGTAATTTCTCAGGGTGCTTGTGGACGAAAGGCCCCCAAGATTGAGCAGACCGGGGTCGGGCCCCTGGGCATGAATCCTTAGGCGCTGCTGGCTCCCACAGCTGCCATAGGTCTTGGGGTTCTGAAAAGAGGTAAGCAAGGTTGTGGGTGCTGACTCTGGATCGAAAAAGGTGTAGAGCAGCTTGTGCAGCGGGCCTGGTGCATGCAGTAATTAAACACCAGGGGGGTCTGATGCACAACCAGGGCACCTTGTTGCTCTCTTTAGCCCCTAAAAATCATTAATAAATCTTTACATAACAAGAGAAAGAAGTACTGAGTTAGTGTCTGATGTAGCACTTCATAGCAGCGTGCAACTTCTAAACACTCCCATTTCAGGCATTAAACTGAGTCATGGAGAGTTGAAGTAATTTTTTCTAGGATCACAAAGCATGGCCACGTGGGCAAGTAGGGGCTGCACCCCAGGCTTCAAGATCTCAAAAAGCAATGGAGCCCACAAATCCTTCTTAAGGACAAATAATGTATCAGAAACCGGGCATTAGATATCAGATTAGATCTCATAAAGGCTGTGCATAAATCCAAACTGTTGATCCCTCGTGCAGGTTACCGACAAGGCCTTCCGGTTGTTGGTGCTCTCCTTGTTATTTTAATTACCGTCCATTTTTAGCATCTGACCACAGACATCTTCAGCGCTAATACGATACTTAATGATAGAGGTAAGGCATGTCGCGAATGGAGACAGAATTATGTCATGGGTAAAACAGACACGGCGATTTTCTGCTTTGGAATTTCACATGCATGTATATATTACATGGCATGACCCTGTGCTAGGATTAAACCAGATGCCTTGAGTTTGTGTCTCACAGTATAGTAATGTAGTAGGTTGCCATGAAAGACTTCATAGAGGGTACAGCCCTGCAGTGGGTAGAGGTGCTGAAATCTCTATGGCATGTTCCCCTTCCTATAATTATAGCATATATCTCCAGGCCGAAAAAGGGGATGCACATATTTATTAAAAATGCTACTAAATTCTATCCTTTAATGATCTGTAAATGTAACACGACGAGCTCACAAATGTGTCTACCATAAAGACCAATCTAATTTCAAGGAAATTTCATCTTGTGTAACCTGAAATGCAATCTGAAATCAGCTCACCTCTCCCTCGACAAACCTAAATTAGACACACAATAAGCCAAAGATTCTGAGGGAAAACACGAAGAAGGGGGTGGTTCCTCAATATGATAGCAGGCTACTGGCATACATGCATTTTCTACACTTCAAGTACCCCTTCTGGTCTCTCAGGTCTAAAAGAATGAGGTGAGTTCACAGAAATGCACTTAAAAAAATCAAAGGTTAAAGTTTTGTTATAGTTAGGTGTTGAAATGAGATACGAGATACCGTTTAAACAAGCATTGGCATAGCCAATAGGTATCGCTTTTGGGACCGTATAAGTATTTAGTAATGCAGCACAATATGTTTGGTGCAACAACATTAACTGTTGCATGCTTAAACACTTATAATGTCCCAAAGGCAAGACCTATTGGCTATGCTAATGCTCGTTATGTGATGCTGTAGCCCATCACCGAGCAAACTTTAAAGCATCAATGAAGTATTTCAGTGCTAGTGCTTACTTACAATTTGATGATAATAAAGGGTTATTCATTTTCAAAATATAGACGAGTTCTGAATTCAATCTATACATCCCTCTCTGTAGATAATTACACTGCAGGCACAGATAGATGTGCACTATGCTGCCTTCTGCACAGCAACAAGCATGTGCAAGGGTGAGCGAGAAGGGGAAGATGTTTGTCAGACTATGTACTTATCGAGACTTCTAAATGAATGCATTTAAGCACAGACAAACATAGCCCATTGTATTGGCCTGCCGACCCTTTAACTCTTTGCTGGAAGCGTCCGTGGCGCACTTGGGGCTGACAAGAAGCCAGCCTGTTATCATGCAGATAACAGAGACTAGAGTCTGCAGACTAAATAGGGGGCAAGCAGGATGTCCCGAACCCCAGAGGCAGACAAGCATTTACAATGCAATGGTCTCGGCATTGGTAAAGTTAGAGCTATTGGCATTGCTCATGACATTTTTGTTTATGTTTTTGTTTTTAAAACATGTAAAGAAACGGCATTGCCATGAGCAATGCCAATAGCTCTAACTTTACCAATGCCGAGACCATTGCCTTGTAAATGCTTGTTAACTCAGTGCAGCTGGAGCGGATCACTTCGTCCCGTTTAGCTTTGCATTCTGGCACCTGTAGTTTGGATCTCACCCCTTCGTAAGGAGACAATACCAGCAGCAAAATGCATGGTACTTGATAGGAACTCAATGTCCGACGAGTGGCTCCCTGGGTGTAGGGCATTTCAATAATTAAGCTGTCACGATGGTGCGCTGACCTCTGGGCCTCCTGTAAACCACTGGAATAGGAAAAGTGTAGATACAACTATCAACTGTGTTTCTAATGCGCTCTGCTGCCACAGCACCCACCTGCGCCCCTCACTCCCCACCCGAGGGGTTGTGGAAAGCCTCATGGAGAAGGGCAGTCTGGAAGACAACTCACCGTGGAGAGGGGGCTCTGCTCGGAGGTCCTGCCTCAGTGACGGACGGTCCCAGCACTCCTCGGTCGCGCGGCCTCCGCGACAGGATGAGGTCTCTTAGAGGACGTTCCGGGCCCGCTAGACCTTCTCACGCGGGCTGAGCTATCACCCTCTCAAGGTGAAATTCATGTCGGAAGACCCTCGTAAGTGCAGCGTCTGGTCACAGTGCTCCCACCCTACGGCCTCTTCAGTATTTACACACTGCACCCTCTCCTACCTCCTTAGGAAGGTGGGGTTACCTGAAAGTCATTGTGTTCAATCTCCGAAGGGGTCTTCCCTCTCAGTCCCCCCGCGGTGCCTTGATAAGTGTCCGACCCCCGTGGGTTAATCTCCCCCTGCCCTAAGGCCATTCCATGGCATTGTCCACTTTCAGGTGATCACAACGTAAGCGGCTCTCACTCTACAAAGACTGACTCCAAGGGAGCCCAAACAGAAGTCGGGGGTGGGTGGCTCGCGACCCTCCTTCCTCAAGTTGAAAATAACCCTCAAAGTGGGGGCGACACCTCTTTCGCGCGGTGTGATGGCAGGTATTCGAGACAGTTTATTTCGGATTTCTCCGACTTTTTAGCTGGGACATCTATATTGCATTTATAAAAGTGTTTGCATCTCTCTTTCATCGTCCCACTCTGCCGATATTTATACATGTGAAGGGTCCAGGCCTTGCAAGCTTATCCCGCCCGAGATATCTCTTTCCACACACCTCAAAGCAATGAGGTGTGATACAAGAGAGAAGAAGAGTGTGATGGAAAACCAGACGAAAGCAGAGATAAAAAAATATGTCGTGGACCCGGCCGGCAGCCCGTGTCTGAGGATAGCGCTGTTTCCAGCGCTGAAGCGCTTTTCAAGCAGTCGTGGATGTGCTGTTCCTAAGTAGGAGAAGTTCAGATGTCAACAACAGTAGCGCCTGGAGGCCAAAGGCTGACCGTGTGCTTATGAATCCATAGCAACCTAGCATCAAATCATCTCACAGCGCCTTTCTTAAGCGCTGTATGAAACTGTTTTTCCGGCGTCACTTCTCGCTGCTCTTGTACTTACACAATACTTGAAGAGCAGATGAAGTGTTTGCGTGTTGTTTATTTATTGGAAAACGGGTGGTGGGGATTTTTAATGCGTGTTTGTAGGAAGTGAGCAGTTTAGCGCCCAACAGCCCACAGATATTGTTTTTAGGCGATATTGGATACATTGATATGCTGGTTATTTTCTGATAGCGGCTCAGTCGATGTCCGGGGCTCAGGGGCCGTCGTTTGGTGTGTTTATTTTAACCCCCCCCCCCCCCCCACACACACTCACACACACTCTGCTCCTCCCGGCTCTGCCTGTAAAGTCGCTCTGAGAGAGCAGGGGTGGGGGAGGGGGGAGGAGGGGGCTGCAGGGCTGTGTCATCCATCATCCTCTTGTCAGAGGGAATCTGTCCCGAAGACAGGCTGAATGCAATCTCCCTCTAGAGCCTGCGCCAAAGAAACCGACGAAAATGAAAACCTCCCTTCAAACGATTCAACCCCCCCCCACCCCCCGCTGTCCACGGATTCTAAGGGGGAGGGGGCACCCCAACCATAACCTATTGCAGCACCCCCACCAGCTCTGCTCGGCCCTCGACACTCACACGTGTTGTAACCTGCAGACTGCACAAGGCACGGATCTCTGTCCCCGCTGCTCACAGTTATCTAATCGGAGCCCCCCCCCAATCATTACATCATTACATGTCTTCACAAAAAGGCAGAGGAGGAAAATGCAATCTAAGGATTCGAAGGATGTCAAGACGTAATTAAAAAAACGGTCTCGTGTCCGGAGACCTTTACATTGACATACGGGGAGGGGAGCCTGGCTTATTTATAAACCGGGGAGGGGGGGGGGGGGGGCAGAGTGTGCATGTACTGAGCGCCCAAGTGGCACATATGCAGCAGTGCCCTCTCATCTACATGGCACAGTGTGTGTCAATGCACGGAGAGAGGCATTGGATGCAGCCAGACACCAGCCCGCTGAATGCGCGGCCAGCATCGTCTGTTTATTTTCAGCCACTTTCAGTTTCACTTAAACTTTCAGTATCCGTGAGTAGAACGAAAGTCGCAGGCTCCATACCCACAAGATGACTTCGCTTGATAAAGCAACGATCTAGGTGTAACTGAGGTCACGAATTGCATTCCCGAACGCATTGTTCAGTGGGATAACGTGACGTCCAAGGTGCCCTTTTCTATGCTTAGCTTGCGGTGCACGGCCTGCAGCCCCAGGGAGTAGCATAATTGTGTGGGTTCAAACACGTGTTGTCGATAACTCTGTGTAACCTGAATGCCACAGCTTCGAATCCTACTAAAACTGTTTAGCAGACAGTGGCGGCCGATGACCTTAGAAAGTGGTGTGGCACAGCTGCTACATGGAATTCATAATACAAAGGTGACCGGGCGACTATTTAAAGAGCATTTACAGTCCGTTAAAAGAAGGGAGTACTGCAATAAATAAACGTACTCTTACCTTTACTGCAGGACACCCGACTCATCGCTCTGCCTGGCTGTTAAAAGATGAAAGCTGGTTCCAGAGCAAATAAACTTGAACCTTCCCAGCCAATCTCAGCACAGCACAAAAAGCGCTCCATATGCTCCACAACGGAATGCTATGCTTACGAGAATAGTCTACAATTAAAGAAACATACATCTGAACACGTGCAACGAGCAGAACAACAAGTAAAGAGGGCACCGGAAGACACCACCGCCTTTCTCCGAGGCAGGCAGAGCAGAAATGCCTCGGAGAAAGGGAGCCTCATTTTCGGATTTGGGGGCGTGTTTTGCTGTTGTCTCCTCCCTGAGACTTCTCGCAAAAAACACGCCCCCCGATCCGAAAAAGACGGGGCTTCAACGGAGTGACTGGACCTCTTCTCCAGTGGCTGGCCAGCATTTAAGAGGCCAGCCAATGGAGAACAGGATAGAAGAGGGGCGGGTGCAAGCCCCTCTTCTCGATGACATTAAATCTCCGGACTTCCGGTCTGCCGACCGGATGGTCCCGAGACCTAATAAGGGCTGTCTTCCGAGGCTGCCCTGATCACAGAATTAAAGTTTGGTGACAGTAAATCTGCCTCTGCTTCCAAATTATTGTAATCTTTCTGTGTAATGTACAAGTGTGGCCAGCCTTTGGATGCACTAAATAAAACAAGAAAACAACTTCTTCCGTGCGGAATTGCTAGAA
Source organism: Triturus cristatus (assembly GCF_964204655.1). Classification (NCBI taxonomy): domain Eukaryota; kingdom Metazoa; phylum Chordata; class Amphibia; order Caudata; family Salamandridae; genus Triturus; species Triturus cristatus. The sequence continues at coordinate 1,689,963,904 of NC_140590.1, forward strand.
GTGCTCTGGGAGAACCTGTTGTTTTGTGCTTTTTGGTGCCAAATGAGGTGTGTTTGCGGAAAGTTCTCCTGAAGCCTTTTATAGTGACATTTACTGCACTATGTGTGGAGTAAATCTAGTTGACTAAAACCTCCTGGAACCGAGAGCATGGCAGTGGCTGAACGGAAGCATTATGTAAAAATAAAGGACTAGCGGCTTGGTTTGTCTTTTAGCACAGGGACAAGTAATATGGTAAATAATGCCCCTTATCAGGAATTTATCCGTATTTCATAGAGTTTTTCAGAACACACTGTGGTTGTGTTCACTGAGAAGCATTCTGGTTGTTTGACGATCCCATGATCATTGTGTTAAGTGGAGGCATGCGCACTGTAATAACGTTATGTTGATTTATATTGTGATTGTGTGTGTATATGACATTGTAATGGTGCTTTGTAGTCATATGGTGACCATGTTCTTGTAGGAGCAGGCAGTACAGGGCAGGCAGTGGTGGTGCTCGCTGATGCTGTGCTGTCTGTGATTGATGCTGTGGTTGCACTGACAGATGCTATTGCGATGCGGAGTAATAGTAATGCTGTGGTATTGTTGATTGCCAGAAATAGAGTGAAGATATAATGCACAATACGATTCACAGGTGAGCTCCATAGAGACCTTTCTAAGGCACCCGGGCAGCTAAGAGAAATTCAGTTATTCCTACAAGTTATCCCCTTTCTACATAGCATCACAAACAGCTATTTCGTAGTAAAAAAAACACAAGGGACAGCGTGCCTGAAATCCCGATTTTTATTACTAATAATAACAGGGACAGAGTTCCGAAAATGCGATTTTTATTAGTAATAATTCTTTTCACAAATCATAATTGGCAGGTAGTTTAGTCTAATACCCTAAATATGTCCCATGTTTTTACTTTATGGATGAGAGATGTGTATAATGTCAGTGCCTAATTTAATGTTTCGGGGAGAGCTGTATGTCACCGTGAGGGACAAATAAATAAATTGTAGAAAAAAAGAATCAAAGTGTTCGGGGCCTTAAGTATATGCTTAAACTAATAATAATAGGGATACAAGAGGCAAATGAAACTGACGTAGAGGGAGGGGGAGAAGAGAGGGGGTAGTGCGAGCAGAGGAGCAGGATTACAACATCACCATGAGGGACAAATAAATACATTTTTGAAAAATGGAAGCTAATTCTTCGGGGCCTTAAGTAAATGCTTAATTCCAAAAAAACATGGACTGCGTGTCAAAAAAGCCAATTTAGATTACTAATAATAACAGGGACAGAGTACCAAAAATGCAATTTCTATTAGTAATGATGTGAGTGTCTAATTTAATGTGTTGGGGGAGAGCTGTATGTCACCGTGAGGGACAAATAAATAAATTGTAGCAAAAAACAATCCAAGTGTTCGGGGCCTTAAGTAAATGCTTAAACTAATAATAACAGGGATACAAGAGGCAAATGAAACTGACGAAGAGGGAGGGGGAGAAGGGAGGGGGTAGTGCGAGCAGAGGAGTAAGACAAAAAATGAAGCTGACGAGAATGGAGGGGGTAGTGCAAGCAGAGGAGCCTGATTACAGCAATAGAAGAAACAAATGAAGCTGACCAGGAGGGAGGGGGAGAAGGGAGGCGGTAGTGCGAGCAGAGGAGCATTATTCACGCACTGTAAGGCTTAATGAGCCATTACAGAAACCCAGATGGCAGCTGTGCACGTTCACGCGCGGACACTCACGCTTGAGGCCAGCAAAAGCCTGTGGGTAGCACTTTGAAAACCCACTTACTAAATGTCTCGCAGAGACAGCGCATGCGCTGGCTCAGGTGAAACCTTAAAATGAAAAACCACGGAAATTTGCAGGTTATAGTTTCATGAATTATTTATAATAGTGCCACCATCATGCACTGCTTATGGACTCACATACTACATCACACATGACATGTTAAACGACATTATTGATGTCATCACTGATGACTCGTCAAATGACATAATTGATGATGTCACTGCTGACATCACTGCTGACATTATCCAGTGATTGTGTCTCTGCTCCACATGCTTTGTGAACTAAGAGTAACTCAACAACTTAAAAATAAAGGCACTCATTTAAAAGAGATAAGTAAATAATGTATGTGATTTCATAGATAAACGGCCATTATTGAGAAACCATTTCATCTAAAATGTTTAATGGAAATTTTCATCATGAATGCCATTTACATTTTCATGGAAACCAATTCATAGATTGTCTTTTTGATTGAAATTGGCATTTGAATGCTTATTTCTGAAGTGGAAATGCAATGGTTGCAGGTCTTTCTTTCAGAAACAGTTTTGTCGAAGATACTTATTTCAGTGCTTTACTTCAGGGGACATCGTTTCATATTTATACATTTTGCATTGTCGAAACATTACTTTAGATGCTTTTCATTTTTATTCTTTATTTCAGTTCAAAATAAAACCATAAAAGTCACATAAAAAGACAATAGAAAAAAATACATATCATGCCGGCATCAGTAGGGGAAAGGAAAATAAAGAATGAGCAGCTCCATTTAAAGGTAAAAAGGCAACCCTAGTCATTAATACATTTACACACCGACCAAAAAATCCTATTAAAAATGCTTAAATAATTAAAATCTAGACATAAAAAAAAAAAAAAAATCGTTCATTCGATCAATAAAAACATAATTTCTACAGGGCATATTATTTCTAACAATTCCATTAATTTATTTTTTTGTATCATTTGGGCCATAATTTTAAGCTTATGAGCACGTAGAATAGTACACTTTGTTTTAAAATCTTAATTTTTGTACTCTATTCTTTTCCATCGGTAGTTATTGACATGTGAGCCTTAGGGAACTTATACTCATTTCAAAAATTTCAGTCCCACTTTAGCTCTTATAAGACTCACATTGAATAAAAACCTACTATTACTAAAAACAATTTTTTGGGATGTATCCGTTTTCAATATTCTTTCTGCCTCAGTGCAAGTTCTAATATTCAGATTAAGGCAAATTGGTTTAATCCATTTATTCCTTGCTTTGCCATATGCACGGCAGAAGAATAAGACATGCAAATCGTTCTCCTTTGAAGCATTTTTGCTTAGTTCGCCCCATTCATTATTGTTTTTTTTCCTGTTTACTGGCCAGTTTGATGTATTTGCATTAATATTTAGTACACCATACCTAAACTTCATATTTAGGGCTTTAGCCAATGGAGGACGTATCTCGTCCATAAACATTTCAAAACTGGCTATTCCCTTGTGTAGGAGAAACTTTGATGTCAATATACCATTATCTGCGCTATACATCAAGTTATTTTGGATGTAGGTCCAAAAAGTGGCTTTTAGCAATATTTTACTACACCCAATCAGTTGTGTCAGTGAATCCCAGAAATATTTGAGACCTAATTCCTCGAACCAGAAGGAAACATGTTTTATCCACGGAGTACCCCTACCTTTTTTCAATTTCTAAAATCTCTTTGAGGCCCTCTTTGTAACTGGTCAGTTCAGGGGTTGACCAGAGTCGCACCCAAAATAATAGGGGTCGTAGTACTGCGTGGTGATCCAAACGTTTAACATTTAGATCCATCAGGATGGGTATTAGTGGTGTTCTTACTGGCAATCCCAACACCCTCCTAATGAATTTGTTTTCTCCCGGTTCAAAGGTCTTGTTGCAATGTGGTCCCCAAATTTCGGCACCGTATAATGCAGCTGCTTTATACTTTATATTTATACACCTCCAGGGCAGGAGTCATTGCTTTTGAGGTGCTACTCCCATGCATCTTTATTATTGGGAACGAATTTTGAAGTTGGGCAATTTTATTTTTTTCCAGTTGCTGTTTCCAAGACAGCTTTCCATCTAATATTATCCCTAAATAATTAAAACAATGTACGTACTCTAGCTTTTGGCCTCTGATAGATAAATTCTGCTTGAAGGACTTGTGTGGGTTTATAGCCATGTACTTTGTTTTGCCAGAATTTATTTCAAGGCCCTTTTCGTTACAATATATATCAAAAAGATTCAATAGGGATTGTAGACCTTTTGGGGTTTGGGATATCAGAATAGTATTGTCAGCAAATAAAAGGGCTGGCATAGGATCCCCCACCAACTTAGGAGAATCATGTGCACAGCCCAATAAATAACTCGGGATGTCATTAACATAAAGAGAGAATAGCGTGGGTGCCAACACACACCCTTGACGTACACCCCGTCTGACTGGAATTGCCTCTGTTAATTCACCCCTTGGGCCCCATCTTACTTTAGCGGAGTTGTCCTCATGTAATCTTATTATTTGCTTCAGTAGCTCAACGGGAACACCCTGTTGTTTTAGAGATTCCCAGAGCAAATTCCGAGGCACAAGATCGAAAGTGGCCTTAAGGTCTACAAAAGCTATATATAAGTGGCCCTTTTTTATATTTATGTATTTCCAGCATAAACATAAGAATCTAAAAACCTGATCGATTGTACTCGTTTTTGTTCTAAATCCCGCCTGGAATTTTGAAATCACCTTATTTTCATCTAGCCAATCATTTAATTTCCTTAAAATATGTCTGGAATATTTATTTTTTTAAATATCAATTAGGCTAATTGGTCGGTAGTTTCCAGGGTCGTCACGATTACCTTTTTTAAAAATAGCAACAATTTCCGCCCCTTTCCATGTTTCCGGTATCGGCGGACCACCCGCAATTGCATTACAAGGATAGTTAATATAAGGGCCCCAGACACTATCATCATGTTTTAATAAGTCCCCCGGGATTTTGTCAGGCCCTGGGGCTTTGCCTGGTTTAACTGCTCTAATTGCTAGGAATGTTTCTTCCAAGCTAAAATGCAGGATATTTGTATTTGAACTGGGGACCACTGATATAGGGCAGGGTAGTTCTACTATTTGATTGTCGGCATATAGTTTAGAAAAATGCTCCTCCCACGTCTTTGCATCTAAAAAGGGGTCCTTAGCATCCCTACTTGTCTTACTACCCTTGCCTATTATTCGCCAAAAACCTTCTTGATCTTTAGATTTAGCCGCTTCAATTAACTCTGTCCAGATGTTATCCTCCCACTCTTTCTTTGCTTGTTCTAGAATTAGCTTGTATTTAGTTCTCTTCTCCCTTGTGTCTATTACATTGTTCTTTTTTATTCCCCGTAGGAGATCAGCTTTTGCCTCTCGGCACTCCTTGTTATACCACAAATTAGCACCTGATTTTACTCCACTTCCCACTCTACCTTGTTCTCCTGGTAATTTACTTAATATTGGTACCAGTGCTTCCTGCAACTGGGAATGTGCGGTCATTATCGGGAATTCCACTTCTGGAACGTCTAAATGTGACTGAATAATATCAGAAAAAACATTATATATTTGTATCATGGACTCCACCTTGCCTAATATATTCGGCCACTTTAAGGCACGACGATTATTGCTCACTATACTACCATCAAGTGAAGACATTATTTCCCCTTTAATCTGAGCTTTACCCATAAAGAGGTCAGGTTTTATTAACAAATGCAAGGGTCGATGGTCGCTGTCGGATCTAACATCTACTTTCATATCTAGTATATTTGGCCAGAAATTAACAGGGGCTATTATGTAGTCAATACAGCTCCTATAAGTGCCTCTACAGAAGGTAGGAGTATTAGGTTTATCTGAAGATACACGGCCATTACAGGCTCTAAGCCCGTGCCCTGTTGTTAATTTCATTATCTAGGCAATAGCTATAGTGCAGGACACTAACTGGCTACTTTTTAGGGCAGGGATATTATGGGCGGTGTCCTCATCTTCAAATAAATTGCCGAACCCCACAACTGATTCGAACTTAGAGTTGAGGTCACCTCCAACAATTATCATTGCACCTGACTCTAATGAGTTCAAAAAGTTATCCAGATGATTTATTATTATTGATTCGTTTGTATTTGGGCCCGGCCTGTTGTAAACATTAATTAAATATAAAAAATGTTCCCCCTGTGTTTTTATTTTTACAACAGCCAAATCCTCAGATAGTGTGTGTAATGCCATAGATTCTATTTTAAGGGTTATCCTAATCCATATGGTAAGGCCTCCCGAGGCCCTGCCTCTCGTTGAAGGAATGGCTTATACATTAAAGGTCTTATACCCTACCCTGTGCGGGGAATCCAATGCCCATGTCTCTTGTAAAAATAAAATGTCACTATTTTCCGTATACTCCATCCATTCGGCATCTCTGAGATTCCTATTTAATCCTGCTACATTCCAGGATGTTAATCTTAAGGCTTCATCACATTTTCTTCCTAAATTTATTATATTTAACCTTTCATCACTATTATTTAAATCAAGGGGAGCATTTACGGACCTTAATAATGTCCTTTCTTGCTCCTCATCCCTAACATTTATGCATGACCTATATATGTTATGATCTGCTCGCTTCCCCAGTTCCTCCTCTTGATACTGTATATTAATGGTGGGTATTTCTCTCCTATTTCTATTAATTGTATTTTTTTCTAGATAAAGACTTTTGCTGACGACCTCAATTGATTGTCATTCTACTGCGTCTAGTGTAGATAGAACTTGGAATCTATTCGAAGATAGTATTGGGGCGTCGTCAAAATCTGTTGACCTTAGATTAAGTTTATAGAAATACCCCAGTGGGAGAGCACTTATGCTGGTATTTTGTATAAAAGTTTCCTCTCTGGTGTTCAGGAGTGATCTAACCAGCTGTGGCCGACGGAAATTTACTATTATGCAATCTCCGTCTATATTTTTAGGGGAATCACCGACCCATCCTACTCTTCGGACCATCAAGATTTCATTAATGTGTCTTGGTCTGAATTTTTTATGTTTTGTGAGCCAATCTGCTGTTTTATTTCGTAGGATCATCCATGGTTCATTTTGTCCTATTTTTAACACCGGAACCCCTACCAAGATTAGGACATATGGGCATGCGGCAGGCGGTAGGCCAATGACATCTAAACTTGAAGCCAGGGAACTATCTTTTGGGTTTTTGGTTCTATCTAACCTTACCCTCCTCATGGGTTGAATTAAAGTTCCATTTCCATTCAAGGTATCTGTTCCCCTCATAATGGCCTCTCTATTCTGTGCCTGTTCCCGTAAGCCAATTCCCTATTGTCACTTCCTGTTGTCAATTTATGTGCAAAGATTTCTATAGGCCCACTATTCAGTCCGGTAAAACTCGAGGGGCGAGGTTCATCTAAATTCTTTAGGTTTCCACCTCTTTTGGCGATGCAGGGAGTACTTCTTTCTGCTTTCTCTTTCATATCACCTACAAGTATTGTTAGCTGATCTATCTTGTGCTCCATGCAGTCCGATCTTTTGTCTATTAAGCCACTTATCGGAGTTAGCTTCGTTTTTAGTGCTGTTTCTAATATCCCACTAATTACTCGTTTTAAACCATCAAACTTTTCATTTTCTATTTCACTGGTTGATTTAAAATCCACTTCTGTCTGTGTACTACATGTTTTTAACGGCTCCCCTGGTTGTTCCTCTGTTTGTTGATTTTTCTGCGATTTAGACCTTAAACCCCTTTTTTTCTTAAATTCTGAACCCCCCAGAGTGTGCTTTTGTCTCGCTCCTGGGGCCCTTCCCTTAGTCTTATCTATTTGTTTTACGGGTCGTGGTCCAATTTCTGTGTTCGAACTGATATCATCGGCAAGTGCTTGATTTAGGGATGATGAAGGTAGGTTTAACGGGGCCGATATTTCAGATCCGTTATGGATTGTTATCCCTGGTGATAGCGGTATATTTGCTTCTCTATGAAGTGGAAACAGTGTAGGGTCAAGGGATAATCGTCTCTCTGTCAATTGGATCTCGTGGGACAGCAGGGACTCTGCTCTAATTAGAATAACATCTAAGGTGCCTGCTGCACCTTTACGTTTATCCATTCTCCCGGACTTCTAACTGTCTATGGGGCCATAGAACTTAGGATACGGGCCACACCACTCAAGAGTAGATAACCTAACCGACCAACCGCGTAATGTGGTGTCGTCAACCCTACCTGTTGGTGCTTGCTAATAGAAGATCCAGCGTTACAACAAACAAATGATGGACGGAATGCTGACAATGCAGACATTCTCCCCCAGTCAAGAGATCTGGGTTAAATCCATCGTTCTTTTGCCCACTACACCACCCCAGTTTAGACATGGCCATATGCAAATCAGTCTTGACCCTGTGCCTCATGGGAACAGTCCAGCCCGAACTGCCAAGCCATGTCTTCCCTGGACCGGAATCAAGCATCCTAGGACCGGTTTCTGGTTATCAGCCGTCATCAGCCAGGATAGCTTGACTCCAGTGGCGTAGTGAGCACGGGTCCCACGTCTGGGAATACCCATCCCACTTAGGGCGAAAAGCGTTACAACAAACAAATGATGGACGGAATGCTGACAATGCAGACATTCTCCCCCAGTCAAGAGATCTGGGTTAAATCCATCGTTCTTTTGCCCACTACACCACCCCAGTTTAGACATGGCCATATGCAAATCAGTCTTGACCCTGTGCCTCATGGGAACAGTCCAGCCCGAACTGCCAAGCCATGTCTTCCCTGGACCGGAATCAAGCATCCTAGGACCGGTTTCTGGTTATCAGCCGTCATCAGCCAGGATAGCTTGACTCCAGTGGCGTAGTGAGCACGGGTCCCACGTCTGGGAATACCCATCCCACTTAGGGCGAAAAGCGTTACAACAAACAAATGATGGACGGAATGCTGACAATGGAGACATTCTCCCCCAGTCAAGAGATCTGGGTTAAATCCATTGTTCTTTTGCCCACTACACCACCCCAGTTTAGACATGGCCATATGCAAATCAGTCTTGACCCTGTGCCTCATGGGAACAGTCCAGCCCGAACTGCCAAGCCATGTCTTCCCTGGACCGGAATCAAGCATCCTAGGACCGGTTTCTGGTTATCAGCCGTCATCAGCCAGGATAGCTTGACTCCAGTGGCGTAGTGAGCACGGGTCCCACGTCTGGGAATACCCATCCCACTTAGGGCGAAAAGCGTTACAACAAACAAATGATGGGAGGAATGCTGACAATGCAGACATTCTCCCCCAGTCAAGAGATCTGGGTTAAATCCATTGTTCTTTTGCCCACTACACCACCCCAGTTTAGACATGGCCATATGCAAATCAGTCTTGACCCTGTGCCTCATGGGAACAGTCCAGCCCGAACTGCCAAGCCATGTCTTCCCTGGACCGGAATCAAGCATCCTAGGACCGGTTTCTGGTTATCAGCCGTCATCAGCCAGGATAGCTTGACTCCAGTGGCGTAGTGAGCACGGGTCCCACGTCTGGGAATACCCATCCCACTTAGGGCGAAAAGCGTTACAACAAACAAATGATGGACGGAATGCTGACAATGCAGACATTCTCCCCCAGTCAAGAGATCTGGGTTAAATCAATCGTTCTTTTGCCCACTACACCACCCCAGTTTAGACATGGCCATATGCAAATCAGTCTTGACCCTGTGCCTCATGGGAACAGTCCAGCCCGAACTGCCAAGCCATGTCTTCCCTGGACCGGAATCAAGCATCCTAGGACCGGTTTCTGGTTATCAGCCGTCATCAGCCAGGATAGCTTGACTCCAGTGGCGTAGTGAGCACGGGTCCCACGTCTGGGAATACCCATCCCACTTAGGGCGAAAAGCGTTACAACAAACAAATGATGGACGGAATGCTGACAATGCAGACATTCTCCCCCAGTCAAGAGATCTGGGTTAAATCCATCGTTCTTTTGCCCACTACACCACCCCAGTTTAGACATGGCCATATGCAAATCAGTCTTGACCCTGTGCCTCATGGGAACAGTCCAGCCCGAACTGCCAAGCCATGTCTTCCCTGGACCGGAATCAAGCATCCTAGGACCGGTTTCTGGTTATCAGCCGTCATCAGCCAGGATAGCTTGACTCCAGTGGCGTAGTGAGCACGGGTCCCACGTCTGGGAATACCCATCCCACTTAGGGCGAAAAGCGTTACAACAAACAAATGATGGACGGAATGCTGACAATGCAGACATTCTCCCCCAGTCAAGAGATCTGGGTTAAATCCATTGTTCTTTTGCCCACTACACCACCCCAGTTTAGACATGGCCATATGCAAATCAGTCTTGACCCTGTGCCTCATGGGAACAGTCCAGCCCGAACTGCCAAGCCATGTCTTCCCTGGACCGGAATCAAGCATCCTAGGACCGGTTTCTGGTTATCAGCCGTCATCAGCCAGGATAGCTTGACTCCAGTGGCGTAGTGAGCACGGGTCCCACGTCTGGGAATACCCATCCCACTTAGGGCGAAAAGCGTTACAACAAACAAATGATGGACGGAATGCTGACAATGCAGACATTCTCCCCCAGTCAAGAGATCTGGGTTAAATCCATCGTTCTTTTGCCCACTACACCACCCCAGTTTAGACATGGCCATATGCAAATCAGTCTTGACCCTGTGCCTCATGGGAACAGTCCAGCCCGAACTGCCAAGCCATGTCTTCCCTGGACCGGAATCAAGCATCCTAGGACCGGTTTCTGGTTATCAGCCGTCATCAGCCAGGATAGCTTGACTCCAGTGGCGTAGTGAGCACGGGTCCCACGTCTGGGAATACCCATCCCAGTTAGGGCGAAAAGCGTTACAACAAACAAATGATGGACGGAATGCTGACAATGCAGACATTCTCCCCCAGTCAAGAGATCTGGGTTAAATCCATCGTTCTTTTGCCCACTACGCCACCCCAGTTCAGACATGGCCATATGCAAATCAGTCTTGACCCTGTGCCTCATGGGAACAGTCCAGCCCGAACTGCACAGTCAAGCTATCCTGGCTGATGACGGCTGATAGCCAGAAACCGGTCCTAGGATGCCTGATTCCGGTCCAGGGAAGACATGGCTTGGCAGTTCGGACTGGACTTTTCCCATGAGGCACAGGGTCAAGACTGATTTGCATATGGCCATGTCTGAACTGGGGTGGCGTAGTGGGCAAAAGAACGATGGATTTAACCCAGATCTCTTAACTGGGGGAGAATGTCTGCATTGTCAGCATTCCGTCCATCATTTGTTTGTTGTAATGCTTTTCGCCCTAAGTGGGATGGGTATTCCCAGACGTGGGACTCGTGCTCACTACGCCACTGGAGTCAAGCTATCCTGGCTGATGACGGCTGATAGCCAGAAACCGGTCCTAGGATGCTTGATTCCGGTCCAGGGAAGACATGGCTTGGCAGTTCGGGCTGGACTGTTCCCATGAGGCACAGGGTCAGACTGATTTGCATATGGCCATGCCTGAACTGGGGTGGCGTAGTGGGCAAAAGAACGATGGATTTGGCCCAGATCTCTTGACTGGGGGAGAATGTCTGCATTGTCAGCATTCCGTCCATCATTTGTTTGTTGTAATACTAGAAGATCCAGCAGCACCCAAGCTAGATCCTCTCACAAGCCTAGAATGTGTCCAACTTTGGGTTGTACCCCCAATGTCTCATTGGACAAATGGCAAATTACAATATAAAAAAATCCACAGTCCAACAAATCTCAAATACTTAGGTCTTATAAGCCCCAGTTCGATAGCATTAGGCATATCAACCCCAACACAGCGTCGTAGTACAAATCAGCCAGTCATTTAGGGTCTGTCAGAAATGTCTTACCCATTTGCACTTTGATGACTTAATTTCCAACTGCCAAGGGGCATGGCCCTGCCCGACCTCTTCCGGCCCCTGACGGGCACGGACGGGCCCGCCCTTGGCCCAGGCTTTGCCCGGGCAGTGCCCGGGCACGCCCGCACACGTCCCGCGCTGCGGGAACCCTGGAGCGTTTTTAAAGCGCCTCCTGGTGCTTTTCTCTGACCCAGGTGGTATGCGCCACTATGAGAGGCTGGGAGATGTAGTCCCCGTCGCTGGAGTAGCGTGGCAGCAAGTGTGGCAACAAGTAAGTTGTTACAGTCCCCCCGGGACTGTTCAGGCAGGGCAAGCAGAGTAGGACACTGACCAAAGGTGGCAGCAAAGAATTTGCGAGGGACCTTTAATTCACTGACCCATCACCTGTAAACACCATTCATCACTCACCCCTCACAACCCCTAAACACCTTCAATTCCTGCCCCCTAAATTTCCTCACTTCACCTAAACTGTACTCAAGCCTAAAGCCTAAAAGCCCTTTATACCCCAAAAATCCACCTTCAATGAACCATAAAACACTCACTACTCCTAACTCCACTCATTCCTGAACACTAAAAAACCCTTTCTGCAACTAAACCCCTCCTATCACATACACCTTGAAACACCTCAGAAACACAAGGTCCACCTAAACCTGACCCTTAAAAACTCCTCACTGCCCTTAATGACTAACCTTCCATGGCAAAAAAGAATTCCTCATCGCCATAAACTACATACCCCTGACCCCTAAAAGCCCCTTTCTACATCTAAATTCCACCCAACCCTGAATTCTTAAAACCCCTCACCACCCTAAACTCCACACCATTTTGAACTTTCACCATCCCAGCCGCTACTCATTAAATGAACCTTATAAGGCCTCTCCAGCCCTAAACTCCACCCATCCCTTAAACCTAAAAACACCTTACACACCACTCATCTGGGAGTCCTAAACACCCCTCAACAACCCTACACTCCACCCATATCTGAACCCTAAAAACCCCTTTCTATGCCCGAGCTCCAATTATTCCTGACCCCTAATATCCCCTCATCACCCTTAACATTACCCATCCCTGAACCCAAAAAACTCCACAGTAGTCCTAAACTCCACCCAGGTTTAATTTAATGTGTGGGTTTCCCTTGAAATTATCTAACCTTTAATGTTTCCTTTATTTTTGTATTTCCTTAAAATTGGTTTTCTCCAATTTGATTTCTTAGTTTTTGTTTTTGATTAATTCACACACATCATTGTGGTCTAAGTGTAATTCAACAACTTAAAAATGAGAGCAGTCATTTGAAAGTAGTTAGCAAATAATGGACATTATTTTTACTATTATGCACTAGCAACTGTCTATGTCTCAACTCACTCATATTAAGTCAGTAACCCTCTTTTTACTTGTATTTACTTTCCTTAGAAACAAATAGTCTCCATGTGGGTTCACATACTTTTTAAAGTCTGACCACCGAAATGGTGTTTGTTATTAATTCACTTTAATGGAAACCCCCACCAAAACAAATAACAAAACTCACAATTTACAATCAAAAGATTGACTTGCATTAGTCATTGAGAGGTCACCTTCCGCACAAGCCTCCATTGTGGGTTTTTGGAAGTGAAACTGTCTGTCACAGAAGTGAGGGGGAAGATGTCCTGTTTAGACCAGTTTATAGGGATGGCCTCGGTAAATTGAAGTCTGACTAAATATTCAAAATGTTATTCCGGAATCATAGTGTCCATCTGTCACGTATGGATGTGTCTGTGCACCCCTGAAGGCCTTTGCGGTTGAGAATGGCCACCCTTGTGCATTGTTAGAGTAGACCGCTGTGTGTGATTCTGCAGTCCAGCCTGCATGCAGATGAGGATGTGAGGCATTAGGCAGGTCGAGTTCCTGTTGATAGCAGATGTCAATGCAGTGCCGGCAGAGGTAAGCAAATACCAGACTGGCCTTACGCTGGTCATTTAACCTACTGATGTTCCAAGGGTATCGAGTATCATGAATCATCCACACAGCCATCAGATTTGTAGTACCAGTCAGTCAAATACTTTATTCTGCTCAACTGAGCCATAAATGTCAGAGCAAATAAAAATATAGTACCAAAGAGGCAGGAATAAACCTGGCATCCCTTGAACCCAGTCCCCAAAACAATGGGAGAATAATCAGCATAGACAATATCACTTCGTCACAGGAAGTTATGTCAGAGCCATAACACACTCGTCACTCTAAAGTGAATTAGTCTATTTAACAGTCAGAATTAAAGTACAAACCTTTCTCTGTAGATCATATGTGCATGCAAATGTATAGTATACAATTCATGCGTACATATGTAAACTAGATTTTGATGCCGATCTACTTGTTTGGCTCTGAAAAGCAGCGAATAGTGGAGGCAAAACACGAGCCGACGTTTATCATCAATAATTCTTTATTTGGCCAAGCAGGCCATTAAAGACACAGAGAAAACACAGCACTGCACAGCATACGAAAACAGCATCGTTAAGAAAGGAAAGACCGCAGTTCAGAAATCAAAATAATCAAAAATCGGTGGTGCAGCAAAATAGTTCATCAATAAATATCGGCAATCAGAGATCAATACATAGCGTGCCCATGTAAATGATTAAGTCGAGCCAACGTTTACAAATATTGCATGTATTCCTAAGGATTCAGTCACACCTGCCATGCAATCAAACATTGATCAAGCAGGGAAAATACAACTTTAAAAAGCCACGCGCTCTTACACCAGCATCCTTCACCTTTGGAAGTCACCGAGTTAATGTCAGTGATAAAGCATCCCAGGGGACAGAGTGCAGTTTTTCATTTAGCAAAAAGCTTCACTTTATTTGGTTTAAAAAAACTGGTAAACTGTGATAAGATTAAAAGACAATAGTCACGAACATGGTAAAAAAATAAAAATAAATTAAACATGGTTAAACAAACGAAGTAACATTTAAAAAAATCTTCCTTATTGTTAGTGCAACTTAGCATTCAATTCATTCCCAATCAAATAAAGTGCTGAACACCTTAATCAAGCGTGCAATGTGCTTGTATCTTAATTCAATGAAACTCCGCGATTCCGTCATACATGCCATAAGTCGTGGTGGGTGTTTCATATATGAGAGGTGCCAGTTCGAAGCAGGTCTCCATGGCCCTCCACACCCTCTGTACTACGCCAGTTTGGGAGCCTGATTTTCAAGCTGAATCAGAAAGTTTGGAAGCATTTTGGGAGTCTTCAGATGTCTTTGTCTGGGTCAGATTTTCACAACTTGGAATGTGCTCCTGGGAATGTAGTCCTGTGCTGTAATCACAAGAGTGTTAGCTTGGGTTAAAGGATATTGCAGATGGCCGAGTTGACTCCAGAGATTGCAGGAAAACGTCTACCAGCACAGCAAATATTTTCAGTTCACAGCTTCAACAAAAACCACTTGAATAGCAAGGGGAGAGGGATTGGAAGGGTCTATGGGTAATGCAGGATTTTCTGCAGCCGGGGACCCATCCTGAAGTATCAAGGCATTGCGGCATCCCAAGGAGTTGTAGAGCTCCTGGAGACGACGGTGCAGTCGAACAGTTCCCCAGATAATGATGAAGGGGCAGCCGGATGCGTAGAACAATAGCATAAAGCTGTAGGTCACAAACCAGTCACCGGTACCTCCTCTGGCCACATACAGCTCATCGCTAACATGGGAAGAGACCACACAGAGGACATAGAAACCCAATAATACCAGTACCATCTTGGCTACTCGAAGATGCACGGCTGCCCGCGGTCCACTCCCCATGCGGCGGGAGTGGCGACATAGTGAGGCCACCAAGAGGACACTGCAGATGGTCAACACAGCCAGAGGGAGCACATAGCTCAAGATGTCAAATGCAGTGCTATAGGCCTCGAAGGCCCCTGACATCTCATAATAATCCCCGCAGTGCAAGTCTGAGCCATTGGGTTCTTTCAGTCGGATGTATACGATAGTTGGCCCACTGAGGAAGCCGCAGGCCAGCAGCATGACGAGTAGGATTCTAGGCATGACATTGGGAACCTGTACCATAAGGTGTGTGAGGCATGGCGGGCTGAACCTGGAGATTTTCAGGGTGTAAAACGCTGAGAGGCAAGCCGTGTACCAGAAGCTAGTGCTACTCACAGTTATGGAGACAAAGTCCAGAACTTGATACAGCCACCCTCCAGCACGCTGACAAAGACCGAGGAGGTACACCACCAGCCAGAGGAAGTTAAACACCCCGTTGAGGACGTTGATCATGGCCACACTCCCAATGATCAACTCATTAGTCGGCAACGCCCTGATGGCAGCTTGACTCTGGCGTGAGATGATGGCCTCCAGAGTGAAGAGGTTGCCAACTAGGCAGATACAGAGCAGCACGCTGGAGACCGTCAAGAGGCCGACTGCAATATCTTGTGATGTCATCTTTGGCAGGACATCACCACTTAAGGACCATGGAGAGTCAAGGGTCTGGGTAGACAGTCAGGTGTTTCTGCTTGGTACAGTCAGATGATGGTTTCTATTTTGAAGCCGAGAGGTGAGGGAGAGTAACAAAGCTTGACGACAGGCTGGCGATGGGTTACGACTAGGGAAATCCTGATGCAAAGCAGCTCATGCTCTGAAAAGCAAAACATAGTGCCGGTTGGAGAGCATAAAAAGAGTTTTCTGTTACCACCCTCAGCAATGACCTGAAAGACTGTTTCTGGCACTTAACAAAAAGACTGGTATCATAAGGCTTTCCAAGAGCCCACAGGGTGTCAGGGGTGGAGGTGAGATACTGCTATCAATAAGAGTGGAAAGAGGGGGGAAATTCTCAAAAGATGAATATGGCCACCAATAGAAAATATTAGCAAAAAAGATAAAAAGATGTCAAGGGACCCTGGCAGAGTAAGTAGAGGAGGACAAGGAAGGACAAGAAATCACACCAAGGTCTGCAGCAAGAATGATTGTGCCTCACATGCAAAGAGATGAAGCAGCCCACACATGTTTAACACGACAATTTTTGCCCTGTCAGATTTACGGCTTAGAGCTGCTAAGATCAAAGCGCAGCACAAACAGTGATTGGTGGATAAGACGGTAAGTCCAGTGTGACGGCTACTCTACCTTACAACAAGCTGAACAAGCACTGGCATAGCCAATAGGTCTCACCTTTGGGACCTTATGAGTGTTTAGACAGAGCAATTGCCTTTGTTAATGTCTTCAAGCTATGTTGTAGAGCATTGTGAATGTTGTGCAGCATGTTGAAAAGTTATAATAAAAAAGTGTTATGAGCATTTTTGTCACCTTATATATAACCAAGATAATATTATGCACAACTGAACTACACTAATGAAAACAGAATTAGCGCAAAAAATGTGTACTAGTTTTTTTGTCCATGCAATAGTTTTCTTTTGTTGTGGGGGAGGAGGACATAAACAACAAGAGGGTGGAGGTTGGGAAATAGTCTCTCAATTACAATAGGAGCAGTGGAGGGACACTAGGGGAGAGTCACCAGATGCCAGATTCCGAGGGCAGACTGAGATGGTGCGGAGTGATGCTGAGGTGGTGGTGTTCTGGTGCTCAGGTGATCCTGAATGATACTGAGGTGGTACTGAGATAGGCTGAGGTGGTGCTGAGTGATGCTGTGGTGATGAGTCATGCTGAGGTGGTGGAGCTGCACTGGTGCTGAGCTGGTGCTCAGGTGGGGCTAAGTGATGCTGAGTTGGTGCTGTCCTTAGGTGGTGTTGCACTGATGCTGAAGTGGTGCTGTGTAGGTTCTGAATTGCAACTGAGGTGGGGAAGAGCTGGTGCTGACGTGGGGCTGCGCTGATGGTGATGCACTGATGTGGAGGTAGTACTGTGCTGATGCTGAGATGGTGCTGTGCTGATGTTGAGGTAGTGCTGCATTGAAGCTGAGGTAGTGCTGCCCTGAGGCTGAGTTATTGTTACAGTGGTGGAAGTGCACTGATGAGGAGGTGGTACTGTGCAGCTGCTGAGATGGTGCTGTGCTGATGTTGTGTTGGTGCTCAGGTGGTGCTGTGCTGATGCTGAGCTGGTGCTAAGTCATGCTGATGTGCTGCTGAGTGATGCTGTGGTGATGCTGAGTGATACTAGAGGTGATGCTAAGGTGGTGCTGAGTGATGCTGGGGTGGTGCTGAGTGATGCTGAGGTGGTGTTGAGGGATGCTGAGGAGGTGCTGAGTGATGCTTTGGTGGTATTCAGGTGATGCTATGCTGTTGATGCATAGGTGCTGAAGTGCAGCTGGGGTTGTGCTGTGCCAATGCTGAGGTGAGGCTGCGCTGGTGCTGAGTTGGTACTGTGCAGGAGGTGGTGCACTGATGTGGAGTTAGTGCTATGCTGAGGTGGTGGTGTTCAGTGATGCTTAGGAAATGCTGCGCTAGTGCTGAGGTGGTGCTGAGTGATGCTGTGTTGATGCAGAGGTGGTGGTGCCGCACTGATCACTGAGGTAGTGCAGTGGTGCTGCACTGGTGCAGAGGTGGTGCGGACGTTGTGCTGCGCTGGTGATAAGGTGGTGCTGCGCTTGGGCTAAGTGATGCTGAGGTGGTGCTGTGCTTCTGTTGGTGATGTTGGGGTGCAGTTCCGTGCAGTGGCTTTGCATAGATGACTGGCTTGAAGGCAACTCTGCTCATACAAAACTGTAGCTATGCAAAGCAGTGCTTTTCTTCTATGATCTACCATCACAAGCTTAACAGAAAGTGTATGTAGTGAAAAAAGGCCTGCACACAATTGCAATGTACCATGCGGAGTGTTTCATTTTTCAAAGTTAAACAATATTTGCCTTGGGAGCCCTCCCCGCATTCCTTTTGTGTTAGAGGAGGGAGATCTTATTAGACATGTCTAACACTGTCATTTTATATACACAGATTACATTTGGTTCAGGCATAAAGTATAAGCATTTTGATCTATATGTCATTGAATAGTGTCCTAGCGCATCATGGGTCGCATACATCATTGCTACAGCTTTCCATACCATCGTAAATGTTGCTTTGGGTGTGTTTAGAATGCACTTTTTTTGTTTTTTTGCAAGGAAACACAACGTTTTGGTTTTATTCTTTACATCTTGGCAACAATCACCCAGTAATTCTTTCTCCATCGAGTAACAATAAGGACCAGCAAATGTGGCTTGCTATCCACACCAATGACTTAGCAGCTTAGGAGGCAGGTTTGAGTCTCCCGGGGAAGCTTCACAAGCAGTGATTTACAGGAGTCCACACAATGTTTATGTACCAAAATAAACATACATATGCAGGCCGTGGCAGCGAGGGCAATCTTTACAGATATGCTAGCTTTATCTTTCATACAGAACAGCTGTCATCTTTCCAAACACAACCACAAAGTAATCATTTGTCTGTGACTCCAAACTCCTCCTCAGACCCCTCCTGTTTGAAACAAACCGAAGGTGTAATCGCCTTACAATCAGCTTACATGTTAAAATAGCCCACAGGATTACAAATACACATTTGACCTTTTAAGCCCTCTGCAGTAACATTGTTTTTCCACCCAAACAACACCAAATTTGAGACAGGAAGTCTGGAGTGGCGAGAAAGGGATAAATAATCTGTAACTTTGTTAGGAAAGAAGACAGCTGTGCTAAATCAAAGAGAGAATTAGCATAGCCACAAAGATCTCTATTCATTGTTGTGACCTGCATAGGTGGAGGTTGTTTGCATGTAGAAGTTAAGTTCAATTTGTAAGCAAGGCAAGTAAGGGCTGTGAACAAGTCATGGATGAGGAAAACAATGTACCAATGCATCCAAGGGCAAGGGTGGAGAGGGCGGGGACGGTTGAACCCAGGAGGCACCGGCAGTAGGTTGCACATGTTTTTGCGAGAGTCTCGCCCGTGTATTGTAATAAAAAAAGTATTATTACTAAAAAGCAAAAACTCCCATTAAACAACAAAAGAGTGTGTAGTACAAAGAAACCTAATCTAACATGTGTAAGTGTGTATGCACATGACAAATCACTCTATTTTGATAAAAGAACCACTGCCACCCAGGTGTGCTTCAACGCTAGATTAGAGCAGAGCTTTGATGCTGATTATGTGCCTATCAACAAAATGAATCTTAGCGTGAAAAGTGAACAAATGTGAGAGTTAAAAAGTGCAAAGGTTTTAACCAAAAAACTTTAATGGCAGGAAAAACCCAGCACTAGTAAAAACAGGTGCCTGGTTTAAATTGGCCAGATACATCCTACTTGATACAAATTAGTCAACATGTTTCAGCTTCTATCCGTATTACACGAAGCTTTCTTCAGGACTCAGAAAAACGCACCACGGCGGTATTGGCACGCTAAGGCCTACCCTAACCTGTGGTGCAGTGAACCGAATGAACTCACGGTTTTGTAGTAGACTTCTGTGTATTACAAAAAAGTCCAGAGTGTCGGCAGAAAAATTGAGAAAACAAGGAGTATTATCATTTTTCTCTTTTCTTGCATAAAATCTTTTACATTGAACCAAATACTATAGTTCACATTAATTCAGAGTAATCTATCAGTGGGTAGCATCTAAACTTCCACGAGAAATGTGGCTAAAGTACGTTGACAGTTAGCTTGTAAGCTGCTAATATTAAGAGGCAGACCCGGAGCCATTCAAATTGATTATTTTCCATTCGGCTCTTTGTTGCCCTTAATAAACGAGTCTAAGAACTCAAGACTACACAAAAAATTTTTTTAAAGAGAAAACACGATTCTTTGAGCATGGCTAGGAGTGCCAGTACTGAATTATTGGCTGCAGTGGCAAAATACAATGCGCATAAACGCATTACAAATATAAGGAGAAAAACAAAAGGCTTACATGTAAATAGTAATCATACGGCTCCTTAGGTACTACTAAAAAGCAAAAACACCACAGGTTTAGAAAAGGGAGAGGAGGAGGGAGGTGGTCAACAGGCAATGGAAGGGGGCAGGTAGCAAAGTCAGCATGACAGCGGGCGGGACAGAGCTTGGAACACAAGCAGGAAACTAAGATAAGAACCCCAGGCAAAACAGAAAGTAGTGCGCCGACACTACATATGGCCTATGGTGAAATAATCCATGTCACAAGGTCAGTCTGCAGGGTGGGAACAAAACAGCCAAGAGGCAGGCCAAAGTAAAGCTTTTGCCAACCAAACCAAAGGCTGCTGAAGGTGCCAATGAAAGTGATGGGCGTGTCATGGGTGTGGTAAAAGTCCCCAGAAGGAGTTACAACATGTCGAGATAAAAGCGAGTGTGATAGGTTAATAGCAAAATGCAAGTGAATAAGAAAGTAAAGGGATGGTGCACTACCAAACCACAGAGAAATTAAGGAAATGCAAACAATATTAAAGGCCTAAGCAGCTCCCTGACCTTTGACACCTTAGAACAAGATAAAGTGGAGAAGGAAAGGCAAGAGGGAGCAATTAGCAACCCTTAACAAGCATTGGCAAAGGCAATAGGTCTTGCCTAAATAAGAGCTATTGGCTTTGGCAATATGCTTTTGCTATGTTGACTCCTGTTCAGCATGGTTAAAGATTAGTGGGGTGGCGTGTCCTAGAGTGGAGTAGGGGGAGTAGAGTGCCGTAAAATGGATTTGTTGGAGTAGAGTGTCGTACAGGGGAGTAGAGTGCTATTGAGCTGAGTGAACGGGAGTATAGTTCAGTGGTTCAGTGGCAGAGACTGTCAGAGACTGTAGTGCCGTAGAGTGGAGTGGCATGGAGTGGTTTGAGTTAGTGGGGTAAATTGGATTGGAGTAGATTGGAATGAAGTAGATTGGGGTGGGTTTCTGTGGGGTAGAGTGGGCTTGATTAAATGGAGTGGGGTGGATTGGAGCGGAGTGGGTGGACTGGATTGGGTGGATTGGATTGGAGTGGGGCAGATTGAAGTGGGGTGAGGTAGATTGGATTGGGGTCGATTGAGTGGGGTGCATTACATTGGTTTGTGGTGGGGTGGATTGGATTGAATTGAGGTAGATTGGATTAGAGTAGGATGGTTTGGAGTGGGGTGAACTAGAGTGGGGTGGATTGGACTGGGGTTGGGTGGATTGGAGTGTGGTTGGCTGGATGGGTTGGACTGAGTGGAATTGGACTGAACTGTGGTGAGGTGGATTGGATTGGGGTAGAGTGGGGTTGATTGGAGTAGAGTGGGGTGGATTGGACTGCAATGGAGTGGGGTGAACTGGATCAGGTGGATTAGCGTGGAGAGGGGTGGATAGGAATGACATGGGGTGAGTGGATTGGGGTGGGGTGGATTGAAGTGGGGTGGATGGTTGCATGACGGAACAACGCAGGTAAAGAATTCACATGCCTTTGCATCGCATTTTCTACTCCGCATATTTTTAGAATGCATGTACTTTTACAACATATGCCTTACCACACATCGTTTATATATATGTATATATATAAACAATGTATTTGTGGGGGGAGCCCCCCACACTCCGAATTTACCTTAAATGCGTGGCAAAGGCATGCGTTATAAAGGCATAATGTTGTAAAAACATGCCAGGTAGAAAATGCAAAGTAAAGGCACAATGTGGTAAAAACCTTGTTGTATACGCTGTTTCTTGGGTGGATTTGATTGGAGTGGAATGGGGTGGGGTGGAATGGAGTGGGGTTGGATGAAATGGATTATAGATGGGGTGGGATGGATTGGAGTGGAGTGCATTGGATTGCAGAGGGGTAGTTTGGATTGGAGTGGGGTGAATTGTATTGAGTGGGGTGGATTGGATTGCAGTCGATTGAACTGAAGTGGATGGGATTGGGGTGGGGTGAACTGCTTTGGGGAGGGGCGGATTGGACTGAGGTGGATTGAATTGGGGTGGGTGGATTGGATTGGGGTGGTGTGGGGTGGGTTGGATTGGAGTGTGGTGGATTGATTTTGACTAGAATGGGGCAGATTGTTTTGGATTGGAGTGGGGCAGACTGGAGTGGTGCAGATTGGAGTGGAGAGGATTGTTTTGGGTTGGAGCTGAACGGAGTGGGACAGATAGTTTTGAATTGGAGTGGGGCTGATTGGAGTGGTGCACATTGTTTTTGATTAGAGTGGGGCAGATTGTTTCAGATTGGAGCAGATTGGTTTGAATTGGAGTGGTGCAGTTTGTTTTGGATTGGATTGGGATAGATTGTTTTGGATTGAGTGGGGCAGATTGTTTTGGATTGGGGCAGATTGGAGTGGGGCAGATTGTTTTGGATTGGAGTGGGGTGGATTGGGGAGGGAGGGAGGGAGGAGGGAGTGGCTGGATTGAATTGGAGCGCTGTAGATTGGATTGGGCTGGATTGGCATGGATTGGATTGCAGTGGGGTGGAGTAGATTGGAGTGGGGTGAATTGGGATGGAGTGGGTAGACTGGGGTGAGGTGGGCAGATTGGAGTGAGACAGATTGTTTTGGATTAGAGTGAGGCAGATTGTTTTGGATTGAGTTGGGAAAATTAGAGTGAGGCAGATTGTTTTGGATTGGAGTGGTGTAGATTGGAGTGTGAAAGATTGGAGTGGGGAAGGTTGTTTTGGATTGGAGTGGGGCAAATTGGAGTGGGGCAGATTGAAGTGAGGTGGGTTGGGAAGATTGGATTATGGCGGATTGGAGTGGAATGAATTAGCGTGAGTGATCTGGATTGGAATGAGGTGGAATCGATTGGCCTAGGGTGGCTTGGATTGAGTGGGGGGATTAGTGTGGGGTGAATTGGTGTGGTTTGGAGTGGGGCAGATTGGAGTGGGGTGGTTTGGGGTGTAATGTACAATGATGTGTAAAAGCATTGTTTTAGAAATTATACATAAGAAAGAAACAATGTCGCTTTGCAGTAAAATAATATTTATCTTTTGAGAACAGCGCCCACAAGCAAAAACAAAAGATAACATGAGTGCAAAGTGAGAAAACAAGTCTTGGCAAAATAAAAGAAACTTAACTATAGGAAATAAAAGTTAGACATTTTGTTTGTCCTGTTGGGCACGTTTTTGCTAGTCACATGCCTTCTCTTTGCAGGGCGCTAAAACTGAAACATAAAATGGTAACTCAATCACGTGGGAAGCAGACAGGCACTGATTAAGTTGAATTAATCAGTGCTTGGTCCCTGCCACACAGAGAGGAATGAAATGATGTTAGGCCCACCTTGCCGAATTACTAGGCTGTAAAGAAGATTGCCATGCAAACCAACAAATGGTAAGCAAAGGGCGAACTCTAAGCCCTTTTATGTATACAACATTGTCTCGCAGGCGAGATGCATGCACTAGCACATGCTCTCACAGGCTCGATCCTAAAATCAAAAACACGGAACATGGGGGGGCGGAGCTTGGCTCGCGACGAACATGGCCGCCTGAGCCCGGAGCTCCTTCACACCGGCCTACTATCCTGCATTTATCCGACAGCCCCTCAGGCATAACTCACCACTGGACGACTGTTGCTGGGTCCGGAGGCCTTGGCGTCCCGGGTCGGGGCTCTCGACTCCCCGGGGCCCCCCCGTTCCTGAGCTGTGAGACGGGAACTCTGGCGTGCGGCTGGGCCTCGCATCCCCGAGGCCTGGTAGGCGAGAGGCATGGCTGCGTCGCCTTGCGTGCAGCGGAGCTCTGCCGGGACGGGCCGGTCCCCGGGGCGGTCTGAAGCGGGATTCGCCGGCCCTCGGCGGCCTCGCGCCGGAGCGGGGACGGAGCACTGGTCTGGCCTCGGCGGGGTCGGGACGGCCCCACGGAACGATCGTGTGAGCGGAGCCACCTGCATTGCCTCTTGGAGTGGGGCCCCGTGTCCCGCCGCCCGCCCACCTGCTTGGGCGGTGGTCCGCGCCGCGAGGCGACCGGCCGCAAGGAGGAGCAGAGGTGGACTCGCCTGCTACACGGAGGTCAGTGGGAGATCGGGCTGTGACTCGACAGAGGCGGCGCTGGCGGCGCCCGGCTGCAGTGTGTTGCGGCCTCTCTGCGGCCTCCTGAAGGGACTGTGAGCGCCTGACCCGGTAAGGGCCCTACTAGGACTCCCGGTGGACTGCCGGCCAGCGCGTGTCTGGCGGCGCCGTCTCCGGGTCCGCCCTGCACGTGGGTCTGACACTTCTGCGTTAGCCTTGTGCCTGCATCGGCCGGGAGTGGTTGCGGAGACGGCCTGGCACCATGGGAGGAAAGGGCCACCGCGGTGAGGCACAGGCGAAGCTGGAGAAATACGCGTTCTGCCAGGATCAGAAACAGTCCCCCCCTGACAAGCCTGCGGAGTACACACTGGCGGACGTCATGGCCACGCTTACACAGATGCAGGCCTCGATCGGCACTATCTCCACGGATGTCGCGCTCCTCTGGGCGGATGTCGCGAAAATTAACTCCAGACTGACCGAGGTCGAGGCCACCACGGAGACCCTCACGCGAGGCACGGCAGACCACCACAAACGCATACAAGCTCTTGAACTGGTGCAAAAGCAGCTACTGGCCAAGTTGGATGACCAGGAAGGCCGGTCCAGACGCAACAACGTGCGGGTCGTGGGTGTGCCGGAGAGTGAACGCGGCCCGGCCTTAGACCTCTTTGTTGAAAAACTGATCACTGAACAGCTAAAGCCCCGCGGGCTCTCCAAGTTCTTCTCGGTGGAGAGGGCGCACCGGGTGCCGGGTGGGAGGCCTAGGCCTGGGGCCCCCCGCGCCCGATCCTGGCCCGCATTTTCAACTTCCGCGACCGGGATGCGATCCTCCAGGCGGCGCGTGCCGCCCCCCCGCTGCGGGTGGACAACGCAACGGTCACCCTCTACCCAGACTACACTGCGACAGTAGTGCGGCAACGTAAGGACTTTATGGCAGTTAAGGCAGACCTCCGCTCTCGAGAGCTGAAGTATTCAATGTTGTATCCAGCGAAGCTGCGAGTGGAGGCGGAGGGGCGCACATGGTTCTTCACGTCGCCGGCGGAGGCCTCGGAATGGCTCGAGGGGTGGCGTCCGGCAAGATTGAAGGGCAGGGGAGAGCGTGCCCCGGGCGGCCGTCCCGCCTCTCACGAGACCCTGGATGTTGAGGAGTCAGGCACAGGAGACGAAGTGCCTTGAAACAGGGTGCTTTGATACGACCGGACTATTGGACGCTTGGCGACCTGTAGACTTGCAGCGGCTGTCGGCCCGTGGGGGCCTTGAACCTGCGTGGGGCTGAGGACTCCGGGCCCTTTTTCTCTTATCTGACTGTCAGCTGCTTGAGGGGACAAGCTCACGGTGTGGGGATTGGCGGCTGTCCGCTAAGCGGCTTGCCCCCACACGCACGTACCAAGTTTAATGGGAACTAAGCACTCTGCTGAGTTGGGGTGGCGGGTAGTTGTGAATCCGCAGGGCAGGGAGGCAGGGAGGGGGGTGGGGGGATGGGGATTTTGTTTGAATGTTGGTTTGTGTTTTGTTTTAGGTTCACCAACCACTCAAGGGTGCATTCGGCTGACTGGGCAGGTACAGGTACACAGGGGTGGCATACGGCAGGGCGCATTTCATACACCCTCCCTTGAAGATGGCATCGCATAGCTTGACCCGGGCGCCCACAGACACACTGCCGGGTGCCCCTGCTCAGCAGCGTTCTCCTTCATTTGCGGTCCTCTCCTGGAACGTTAATGGATTGGGAGACAAGATTAAGAGGGGGCTGGTGCTGCAATACCTCAAGCGCAAGGGGCCCGCGGTGGCACTCTTGCAAGAAACACACCTAGTGGGTACGTCCACCAAAGCCCTGGATAGGTGGGGGTTTAAGATGGCGACACATTCAGAGTTTACGACAGGGTCCCGAGGGGTAGGCATACTGGTTAACAAGCGTTTTCCCCTGATTCTTCTTGACTCCCGTAGGGACGATTATGGCCGCTTCGCGGCACTCACCTGCCAATGGGAGGGGAGGGTATATAATCTGGTTACCGTCTACATCCCCCCGACACTGCACCACGTCTCTTTCAAGGCACTTGGGGAATTCCTTTTGGCGCTCCCGCCGGGGGAGCTCATCATTGGTGGGGACTTCAACGCAGCCATGGACCCTGCACTAGACAGGTCTTCACACAGGCCGCTCGGGGCCGACGCCTCCGCTCTCGCAGAATTTACTACCGCGCTTGGCTTAGTGGACGCATGGAGGGCATATTGGCCTGATGAGAGACAATACACCTTCCTTTCCGGGGTACACCATACCCTCTCACGTATCGACTACATCTTCACCTCACCGGCCGGGTACAAGGGGGTGACCGAGGTGTCGCACCTCCCGAGGGGCATCTCAGACCACTCGCCGGTGGTCATCACATTTGCGTCCGGTGATCCGTGCAGGCGCACGTTGTTCCCGATCCGCCCCGGATATCTTAAAATCCCTAAAATCGCTAAGACCCTCAAGACAGCGACCAAGAACTATTTCACAGAAAATGCTGAGTCCGTCGGGAGCGCAGCAACCCTCTGGGAGGCCTTTAAAACCGTCCTCCGTGGCCAAGCCATCTCCATCATTACGGACCACACGAAAACCCAGCGGCTTGCTGTGCTGGAGTTAGAGCGTGCGATAGTTGAAGCGGAAGCATCCCATACATTACACGGGGATGACGATTCGGCACATACACTCCATATGGCGCAGCATGAGTATAGGTCCCATCTTTGGGAGGGGGCCCGTGCTAGACAGGTAGCGACCCAACACACCATCTACGAACTCGGGGACAAGGCGGGCAAACTCCTGGCGTGGTTGGAGAGGGGGGACCGAGCGTCGCGGTGGGTGGCGCGGATTCGCCTGGGCGAAGGGGACTTTACCTCGGAGCCCCAGCGAATAGCGGGGGCCTTCGCGGCCCATTATCAATGCGTCTATACACCTGAGGCCTCCGCTTCCGTTGCGGACAACGAGCTCTTCCTTAGGGACATCGCAATGCCTAGGCTGACCGCTTCGGGGGCTGAGGCCCTGGAGGCAGATCTGACGGCTGAGGAGATCACGCTGGCGATTTTGGCCCTTCGCAGTGGTAAGGCGATGGGGCCTAACGGAATCCCTATCGAATACTATAAGCAAAACTCCTCCCTAGTGGTCCCTCACCTATTGGCCATGTATAGGGACGGTCTATCGACCGGGATCCTCCCCCGCGATCAGCGGATGGCTACAATAGTGGTGATCCCGAAACCCAACAAACCGTCGCACGAGTGCTCCTCTTATCGCCCGATTTCGCTACTCAACGCCGAGGCGAAGATTCTGGCCAAGGTACTGGCAGCACGGCTGCAGCCTTACCTCTCGACCCTAATACACCCTGACCAGTCGGGATTTATGCCCCACCGGAACACCGCCTTGAACCTGCGGCGTCTCCAGGGCATCATTGCTGGCCGCTCCTCGATCGAGGAAGACGCGGCCATACTGTCGTTGGATGCGCGGATGGCGTTTGATAGAGTGGAGTGGCCTTTCCTCTTCGCCGTTCTCCGCCACATGGGGCTTGGCCCCAAGATTTGCGCGTGGATTCAATTGCTGTACACTCAGCCGCTTGCACAGGTGGTAGTAAATGGCCGCGTCTCTGACGGCTTTCCGCTGGGTCGGGGGACTAGACAGGGTTGCCCCCTCTCCCCGCTCCTCTTTGCTATGGCTCTCGAGCCCTTGGCGGCGTGGGTGCGACAGGATCCGATGATCCGTGGCCTCAGGTGGACGACGGACTGGGAAGATCGCATATCCCTTTATGCGGATGATGTGCTCCTCTATCTTGCCTCGCCGGCGCGCTCTATCGCCTGTCTCCTCAATATATGTGAATCGTACGGGCGGAGGTCCGGATACGAAATAAACTGGGAGAAATCCATTTTATATATGCTCCGAGGCTCCCCGCCTCGGCTTCCGCGAGGATGTAACATTCTAGTAGCTCACGACGGGTTCAAATATCTTGGCGTGTACATCACTGCCGATCGGGACAAATTTGTTGCGGAAAACCTAATGAAGCCCCTCCAACGGCTTCGCACCGATGTCAAACACTGGCGCGCCTTGCCACTGACATTGCTTGGAAGGGCCTCGCTCTTTAAGATGCTCGCCCTCCCGAGATTCCTCTATGCGCTACAAAATACCCCCTTCCCAATTGCGCCCTCTTATTTCACTGCAGTCAACGCTGAGATCACTCGTCTTCTTTGGGAGGACAAGGCGCCCCGTATTGCTCTCCACAAGCTTACCAGTGGCTGGTACGATGGAGGTATAGCCCTCCCAGATATTAAAACCTATTATTGGGTGTCACACCTCATGATTATCAATCAGTGGCTCCATGTGCCGGGGGAGGACCCTGCATACCGTATGGACAGACAACTACTCGGCCCCGGAGGGGTGATGGGAGCTCTTTACAACCCAAAAAGAGGCCGCGTTCCGGCGGGGCCCGCAGCCCATACCCTCCAGATATGGCACGCGGCGCAGCGGGCGATGGGCTGGGCTGGGAGGATTACCCAGGCAACGCCGCTTTGGGACACTAAGCAGCTCGGGGTACTTCGCACTACCAAGGGATTCCGCCAGTGGGATCTTATTGGTATTTCCAGGGTTGGAGACCTCTGGCGTAAGGGAGAGGTGATCACTTTTGCCCAATTGCAGGCGGAGTACGACTTTGCGGACACCGAACACTTCCGATATTTACAAATCCATCACGCTCTTCGGACGGCGATTCCACATGGGACTCGGCTCCCTGAGTCATCGCCCTTGGAAGACCGGCTCCTCATGGAGCATCTGCTCCAGAGAGCGACGTCCCTAACGTACCGGAAGATAATAAATAACCGCCCCGACCCTTTTTCCACCCTTAAGGGGAAATGGGAGGCAGAGCTTGGAGAATTCAATGAGACGGATTGGAATTCCGCGCTCTCGTCCCCCAGGGAGGTGGGTATATCTTCCAAGTTAAGACTGGTCCAACTTAAAATTCTGCACCGCACATACTATACCCGTACCCTCCTATTCAAACTCCACCGGGTGGAGTCCCCGCAGTGTCTCAGGAACTGTGGCCTCGAGGGGACCTTCCTGCATACCCTCTGGGAGTGCCCTGTCATAGCGACTTATTGGAAAGGGGTGTTGCGTATTCTTTCCCAGGTAACCAAAATTCCCACGCGGCCGGAACCTCGGCTCTGTCTCCTTAATGTCTGGGAGCAGACGGACCACAATAGAGTGACCCAGCTGTGGGTGACATTGGGGCTCATGCTTGCGAAACGTAATATAGCCCAGAGATGGGGATCGGGGCGGGTGCCTACCCTGGCGCATTGGATCCGGGATATGGACCTTGTAATGGTGACTGAAAAAACTGTGTATGTTCATAGAGGGTGCCCCAAGAAATGGTCCCAGGTCTGGGGTGGATGGAATGTTTACAGGGGGAACATCTGTGAGCCCCCACCGGATGCAGCAGATTCGGACCTCAGTGACCATGACTAGTGGCTCCACCGCCGGCGATGGGCGGGGAGGGGAATGACGGTACGATACCTGTGGGCTGTTTATTTCTCTCTGTGACACCTGTGCTGCCATTGCTGCGACACCTCGAAACCTTTGTATGCCATGCCTTGCACTGTACGAGTGGTGTTTATTTTCTGTGTTGTTGAAAAACTCAATAAAAATATTTAAAAAAAAAAAAACACGGAACATGGCAAAACCACTGTAAAACAGTACAAACAAGCATTAGCAAAGCCAGTATGTCGGCTTTAGTGTAGAAAGGCATGTAAACATCAGCATGCACTAATGCTGTCTGGTGGTGGTAATGGTAGCAATGGTAGTTGTGGCTATGGTGGGCGTTATTGTGTGGGTGATGGTGGTGGCCGTATTGGTGGTGGCAGTGATTGTAGTAGTAAAGGTGGTAGTGGTGATGGCTTATATTTGTGTCCTGAAAAAGACCTGTACATCTATTAAAAATCCTGCTACAGTAAAAAATACAAAAAAGGAATACTTAGGGGTCTATTAGGATGGCGGGCGGTGCCTGCGGTGGTGTAAAATGCCTTTTACCGCACGTCAGCAGTGGGCCTCACGCCCGCCATATTAGTATGGCCAAACACAGCCAATTTCCCGTCCGCCGCGGTGCGTCACGCACCGCCATCAAAGTGCGCCCGCCACCATGGCGGTGGGAGCCAATGGAGACTCACCGCCGTGCGGAATGACGTCCCATCATCTGTACAAATCAGGATGCCACAAAAAGCCAGTCGCACCGCTGCGGAGAAGCCGCCAAACTAGAGACAGCGGAAGCTCGAAAGCGGAGCGCGAAACCTGATTCCCGGTCAAGACTGCAATGGATCCAGCTCTTCACGTCTTTCTGGTGCTGTACTTGATACATCACCAGCAACTCATAGACCGTCGCGGACGCAGCCGCAAGTACGCAACAACACAATCCCACACACAACCACAACACACAACTCATTGGCTGATACAGGGTCCCTGGCCACACCAGACACCCTGGTGGGGACAGCAACACATCCACAAGTGCACCCACACAGTTCCTACCTGCCACTAAGTCACCCCTCCGCAGCCAGGTCACACATCACCGCGATCTCCAAGTAATGTCCCGGTCATGTCACTGCAGCGGTCAAGACAAGGGAAAACATGCGCACAATGCAGAAGGCAGGGCTAGCGCCAGGCATGGGCAGGGCATAAAGAGCACAGGGCCACACCTCCACACTCCACACACTGCCCCCCCATGAATGGACAAGCACCCCCTTGTGCACCCCCATGCCGACACCAAGCTAGGTGAATCCACACCCTGCACCACACAACAAACAACAAGGGAGACAGCCACAGCAGGAGTGGTTGCAGAGGAACACACAGCACAGAAGCACAGGCCCTGGGCAACCCACAAACCACATCAACACCACATTCATGGCAAGAAAGCTGAGTACAAGCACAAAATGAACACACACACATACAATCAACAAACATTCTACTGGACACACAGCCTGCCAAGCCACACAGACAAACCCCACACTGACACACAGCCACATACACAGACCACATGCCACCAGCAATGGAGCACAACATATAGGAAAGCCAAAGTGAGGTGCATACAAATTGGGAGGCCAAGGAGATAACCAACAAGCATGTGTACATCACATACAAGACAAGGAACAGAGAACAACACCCTCACCAAATCAAAGCACACATGGCTGCCACAGTGAGTCAACTCAAACCACAGTCACCTCAGTGCAACAACTCAGGAACACAACAAGGCAACCCATGTATAGGCACAGGGATGAAAGGAAGGCCCTGAAGTCAAACTGTGAACAGCCACACATATGTACACAACAACTTCACAGGAGTATGCCAGCAGCACAACACACAGGGCACATTGACACACTCCATGACTGTCAAACACAAGTAGGATTCTCCACACATACCCCCTCACACCTGCAGCACACAACCCCAGTGTCAGACACACAAAAGGGTGTCAATAATGTCCAGTCAATACAGAGACAAACAATCACACTCCCTGGGGATATCCACAAACATCACACACACACAGGGATGCCAGAACCAATTTTTAGAAACAATCGCAATGGACCGCACTCCGCTAGCCCCTCCTCCGGGTCGCCCCTGGGGAATCTGGTACATGGAGTTCTTGAGTGGTTCACCCCAGTGGGTGCAAGTAAGTACTTGTTAGACTGATGATCTCTAGACCCGATACATGTCCCGGGTTTTAGAATATCGCCCGAGACATGGCTCGGGTTTCGGGATAACTTCCCTCATCAGTAGAGAAAATAGTTAGGGGTGGAAGAGAGGGCCGCCAAACAACCGTCAAAGGCCTCGATGCCCGCACAGGCACGCAGGTGCGTCGTCCAGGAGCTCGTCAGCTCAAAGCTCGAGGGAGACAATTTTTAGAAACAATCGCAATGGACCGCACTCCGCTAGCCCCTCCTCCGGGTCGCCCCTGGGGAATCTGGTACATGGAGTTCTTGAGTGGTTCACCCCAGTGGGTGCAAGTAAGTACTTGTTAGACTGATGATCTCTAGACCCGATACATGTCCCGGGTTTTAGAATATCGCCCGAGACATGGCTCGGGTTTCGGGATAACTTCCCTCATCAGTAGAGAAAATAGTTAGGGGTGGAAGAGAGGGCCGCCAAACAACCGTCAAAGGCCTCGATGCCCGCACAGGCACGCAGGTGCGTCGTCCAGGAGCTCGTCAGCTCAAAGCTCGAGGGAGCCAATTTTTAGAAACAATCGCAATGGACCGCACTCCGCTAGCCCCTCCTCCGGGTCGCCCCTGGGGAATCTGGTACATGGAGTTCTTGAGTGGTTCACCCCAGTGGGTGCAAGTAAGTACTTGTTAGACTGATGATCTCTAGACCCGATACATGTCCCGGGTTTTAGAATATCGCCCGAGACGTGGCTCGGGTTTCGGGATAACTTCCCTCATCAGTAGAGAAAATAGTTAGGGGTGGAAGAGAGGGCCGCCAAACAACCGTCAAAGGCCTCGATGCCCGCACAGGCACGCAGGTGCGTCGTCCAGGAGCTCGTCAGCTCATAGCTCGAGGGAGCCAATTTTTAGAAATAATCGCAATGGACCGCACTCCGCTAGCCCCTCCTCCGGGTCGCCCCTGGGGAATCTGGTACATGGAGTTCTTGAGTGGTTCACCCCAGTGGGTGCAAGTAAGTACTTGTTAGACTGATGATCTCTAGACCCGATACATGTCCCGGGTTTTAGAATATCGCCCGAGACATGGCTCGGGTTTCGGGATAACTTCCCTCATCAGTAGAGAAAATAGTTAGGGGTGGAAGAGAGGGCCGCCAAACAACCGTCAAAGGCCTCGATGCCCGCACAGGCACGCAGGTGCGTCGTCCAGGAGCTCGTCAGCTCAAAGCTCGAGGGAGCCAATTTTTAGAAACAATCGCAATGGACCGCACTCCGCTAGCCCCTCCTCCGGGTCGCCCCTGGGGAATCTGGTACATGGAGTTCTTGAGTGGTTCACCCCAGTGGGTGCAAGTAAGTACTTGTTAGACTGATGATCTCTAGACCCGATACATGTCCCGGGTTTTAGAATATCGCCCGAGACATGGCTCGGGTTTTGGGATAACTTCCCTCATCAGTAAAACAACAAGGGAGACAGCCACAGCAGGAGTGGTTGCAGAGGAACACACAGCACAGAAGCACAGGCCCAGGGCAACCCACAAACCACATCAACACCACATTCATGGCAAGAAAGCTGAGTACAAGCACAAAATGAACACACACACATACAATCAACACACATTCTACTGGACACACAGCCTGCCAAGCCACACAGACAAACCCCACACTGACACCCAGCCACATACACAGACCACATGCCACCAGCAATGGAGCACAACATATAGGAAAGCCAAAGTGAGGTGCATACAAATTGGGAGGCCAAGGAGACAACCAACAAGCATGTGTACATCACATACAAGACAAGTAACAGAGAACAACACCCTCACCAAATCAAAGCACACATGGCTGCCACAGTGAGTCAACTCAAACCACAGTCACCTCAGTGCAACAACTCAGGAACACAACAAGGCAACCCATGTATAGGCACAGGGATGAAAGGAAGGCCCTGAAGTCAAACTGTGAACAGCCACACATATGTACACAACAACTTCACAGGAGTATGCCAGCAGCACAACACACAGGGCACATTGACACACTCCATGACTGTCAAACACAAGTAGGATTCTCCACACATACCCCCTCACACCTGCAGCACACAACCCCAGTGTCAGACACACAAAAGGGTGTCAATAATGTCCAGTCAATACACAGACAAACAATCACACTCCCTGGGGGTATCCACAAACATCACACACACACAGGGATGCCAGAACCAATGTCTGCACAAAAACAACAGCCAAACACACAACTCAACAGAAACACACACCAAACCACAACTAGACCACACATGGCCTGTGCAGCAAAACTGTGGGAAGGCAATGGGAGCACAGGCACAACAGGAGTGCACAATCTCATCAGTCAGGAACAATGCATAGACAACACACCACAACACACACAAGAAGTGCACCATCACAGAACAACACAGCCACATCAAACACACAACAGATGCACATGACAATAAATCACATAACAAACACAGCAGGACATCAGGGGATGAACACCAGGCCAGGACAAGGCAACATACACCAACAGCACTGCATGCACAACAAGCAGTGTGTGCACAAAAAACATAACAGTCCTACACAGCCATGAGTGACACACCATGAACACCCACAACAACAATCAAAACAGCACACTGACAACATCACACCCAGGAAGTCAAGCAGTACCCCAGCATACACACATACACCCAATACAACACCCACAGAGGCACAAGTCTGGGACACAAACGTGGAAACAACTTGACCAGAGGACTAGCCAGCACAGACAGTTGAACTGCACATGAGCAACCATGACTGCTGAACAGTACAAGAACAACACAGATAAATAATTGGGGAAATGTCATGAGTGGCACAGTGCTCCTGGCCAAAGATCTGCACCACAAAGCACAGTGTCACAAATTAAGTGATGGGGAGGCACACACACAGGCAACACAAGGGGACAGCTGACATCAAAGTGAAGTGGTGTGCACTTCAGAAGTGGACATGGCAGGAGTGTACCATACACAAATAGAGGGAGTGCTGACTCACAATGTCAAGGCATCTTTAGCACAGATGGGGGATGGAATGACACCGCACACCACATGCCACACTGGAGGCAATAAAGCACCATGTGACAGCAATGCATGAGAACATCACACCCACAATGCCAGTGTGGTTGAGTAGGTATGCACAGTGAGTACAAACAGTATCAAGACACACAGCTGTTCAACAAAACAAAACAAAACCCTGACTTGCCACACACTCTGCATACTCACAATTGGCTAAAGCAACAAGTAGGAGTCAGCCAGAACTGCAAGGACACATCAACACCCTGTGCAGTGCACAACATACAACTCAGCATGTGCACACAATCACAATCACAGGCCTGAACAATCCAAACAACAGGCAACCAACTCCTCGGTGACACATGTGTGTAGTTGACGTTGCATGGGCACACACACATCAACACCCACAACAAACTCACCCCCTTCACACTGCTCACTTCTTCACCACCCAAATGCACACATTTGAAGTAACCCCTGTGATTAGGATGACTGCCCATCACAACATGACCATACACCTACACTGTTGGGCACACAGAAAGTAAGAACACACATACATGATGACCCCGTCCAGCCTGCCTGCAATCCTGTGGAAAGAATTCTGCACTGGGCTGGCAGTGCCCCCAAACCTGACATGTGTACAAGATATCCATCATGAGCAAAGAATGAACCCACAAGTATCACAGTCAGGAAGAACTGAAGTCCCTGTCACCCCAGTACAAAATTGAACAAGTCAGACAAGCCATTGGCAATGTTGAAGTGGCACACAGGGCATGTGGCACAGTAAACCATATACACACAGGAAAAACTTTATTCAGGAAGGACACTGACAAAACAGACAACAGGAGCAATTGTCTTTATTCACAAATTGCACAGATAGGCACCAATATTAGACAAGAGCAAGGCACAAAATGCAGAGCCTGTACATGAGAAGCTGCACCGGCAGGGGACACACAGCAGTGAACGACAAGGCCAGTGGGCAGGATAAAGTGCAGAGTGAGTCCATGAGAAGCTGCCCAGTGAATAGTTTAACACAGCAAGGAGCAACAAGGCCAGTGGCCAATACAAAGTGCAGAGTGAGTCCATGAGAAGCTGCACAGGGAATAGTTTAACACAGCAAGGAGCAACAAGGCCAGTGGCCAGTCCAAGGTGCAGCTGAGGTACATGAGAAGCTGCACAGGGAATAGTCCAACACAGCAGTGAACGACAAGGCCAGTGGGCAGGACAAAGTTCAGAGTGAGTCCACGAGAAGCTGCACAGGGAATAGTTTAACACAGCAAGGAGCAACAAGGCCAGTGGTCAAAACGAAGTGCAGAGTGAGTCCATGAGAAGCTGCACAGGGAATGTGTGTGACTGTACCCTGCCATGGTCAGCAACACAGTCAGGGGTATCACGATGGGCAGCACAGGCCCGCTGTGGGAGAGACAGGTGTGTGAGGTTGACCAACATTCAGCCTTGGCTGTCAGTAGGACTGGGAGCTGGCTGTGTGTAGGGCACAGTTGGAGCACTTGACTGGGGAGTGAGAGGCCCAGCTGAGGTAGAGCTATGAGTGGCTGGGGAAGCCAGAGGGCTGTTTGGACCAGGTGGTGTAGTGGAACTTGGAGGAGGAGTCATTCTGACGTGAGACACAGTGTGGGTGGGAGATTGTAGAGGGGTGCCTTTCCACTTCTTGGGTATTCTAAATGGCTTGCCTGACTTTGGATCAATGGGAAGTGGTGTGGACACAACAGGCACACGCAAAACCAAGGCTGTATCAGGTGCAGACGCTGGCCCTCCCTCTGGGGACGTGCTGGATCCAGCGGGATGCTTCGCCTGGCCTTTCCTCTGCCCCTCCAGCCTCTGTTTACCAGGTGTTCCCTCTACAGTGCCCTCCTTTCCCTGCTTCACTGGGCTTTGAATGGGAGTCAAGGTAGTGGGTGAATCTGCCTTGGAGCCTGTAGGAAGGTGGAATCTGACTATATGGTTGCCCCCACTTTTGTTCCTGGTGTTTTACTGGTTTATGACTTAGTTGGACTGGGATCTTGCTATTCAGGGCCCCAGTCTATCTGCTTTCTCTGTAAAATGGTTTCCTTGTACATTAGGTACATATCTAATTGGATTCTGGAGTGCCTTATAAGCCCCTAGTATATGGTATACTATGTACCTAGGGCATAGGTACCTCAGAGGTCTACCAGGGGCTGCAGCATGTATTATGCCACCCCTGGGAAGCACTCCAAAATGACACCACAGGTCTGCTACTGCAGCCTGGGGAAGGGTGTGCTTGCACCCCTTACTGTGATATAGGCTACCTATATCACTACCTTATACAGACACATATAAACCTATAAGCCACTCCTATGGCAGGCCTTGAGTGCATGGTTTTATGTGAGAGGGTGCCCAAGGATGAGCTGAGCCCCTCTGCAGCATTCGGAAATACTTCCTTATGGCTGTTCTGTGATACAGCCATACCATACACTCTTAAGTGCATTATAACCTTGCAGTAAATGCCAACTTTGGAATGGCTGCATCAAAACATGTCGTGTTTGGTGTCAAATGCTTTGGAATACTACCCCCCCCCCGCCAGTCCTGGCAGCGGGGGTAGCATTCCACCCTTCTAGAGGGAGGGACATGTTCACACTGGCTTAACCCAGTTAAATCCTTTCAAAGCCCTGGAATCACAAAATGGATGCCACTGCATCAGACACGGGTCTGGCCTTCTGCTGCTGGGGGAAACTCCGGCAGGGGAGGCCTGGACAATAGGTTTCCTGTCACAGGGAGGTGTAACCACCTCCCCAGACAGGCTGATGTGTATTGGGGCAGGGTGGGTGCATTCACAGAATGCTCTTGAGACACTGCCTGGGGCACACAAGGTGTCCCTATGCATAGCCCGGTACAAACTGGTTGCAGGGGCACTCAGCCCCTGCTCTGGCGCGAAACTGGACAAAGGGGAAGGGGTGTAACCACCCCCACGCCAGGCCCACCCATAGGTGGAGCCTTAGAGGTAGTCCATCCCCTAAACTTAGTATAAGTATAGGAACCCAGTCTCTGATTACCCTGACCGAACATCTGAAACATATATCCTGGACCTTCGACTTTCTATCACGACGAAGGTCCAGGATCTTTCTATCAGAGGATGGAAGAAATCTCCCTTGGGGTCAAGAAGTGACTCCCCTGCTTGGCAGGCACCACAGAAGCAACTGACCGGTCTGCATTACTGAAGCTCCCACCGGATGCCAAAGTCTCTGCATCCCCAGAGGTAGATTTTCAGACTTCCCCGAGGCTACCCTGAGTCCCCAGCAAAGCTGAGGCCTGTGGCTATCGTGGGTAACGTGGAACCATGACCCCTGGACACCGTGAACTTTTGCAGCCACAACACCTTCCTGGTCATCCTCGAAGTTGTGCTTTGGGCTTCGAGTAGCCCCAGCCTTGAGCACCTCCTGCACCGAAGATTGTTGGCCTCCACTCCACGAGTGACCCGTGGGCCAGCTTCCAGTGCGACCGCTTGAGGCTCCTTTGCGATCACTAGCCCATTGGCTAGCAGGTCCCCACGAAGACAACTCTACTTCTACTTGTGCTTTTCAGATTGCTCCAGACTTGCTTTTACTTACCCTTGCTGGGTGAATCCATCAGACCTTGCTGGTCTGCACAGCAGTCCTTTCTCTGATTTCCTGAGACTTGCCGTTGCCAAGACTTGTTGGGTCCTTTCTGGTCGCCGACACCGCAGCACTCGATGGACTTCGTGGGTCAGGTTGAATCTGGCTCATGGACTTCGTCGACGCCTCCTGGACCTCGTGGCTGAAGCGTCAAGACACCCGTCAACTCACCTGAAGCACCCGACATCTGTGGGCATTGGTCCATCCTGCCCTAGGTCACTGACAAGTGACCCAGACTCTGTCCCCATCTGCTTTCAGGTTCCTTACATCCTAGATCCAGGCTTGGATCTCTCCGGACACTTCTCCTCTTCACAACAGCAGCAGTTCTTAACAGGCTTCCATTGAAATCGACGACGCGACCCGACACCAAAAGACACCTATGCACCCGGCTTCCCTGGGTGAGGTAACTCAAGTACTCCGGTACTCTCGAGGGTGCTAGCCCTAGAACTGTCTCAGTCCAAGAGGGTTTGGTCCTGGTTCGATTTGAAGTGTCCCTAATCTTTAAAATTCCAACAGCAACATTCCCCATAGAATGTAATAGGAACCCGCGGTTGTGTTTCCACACTGCATACGGCTCCCGTGGGTCCCCGACGTCCCTACCTTGGGTGGTTCCTTGGGGTCCCAGCGATTCTAGAGGTGATAGGCAATTTGCCTATCTCAGTCGTGGTTCTTATACCACTATTTTAGTATATGGTTTGGTACGCCCCTAGGGCCCAAACGTGTATTTGTGCTTTTACTGATGCTGAAACCCTTGTAACTGAAGAACTTTGAACTCCAGTCTCATAAAGAGACTAGAGGGGTGTGATTTATCTTAAATACATATATTTTGACTATATAACTGGTGTGGTTGTCTTTTCATTTGATCATTCAAGAAATTATAGACTGGTAAAACACGCTGCTTTACATTCCTTCAAGACTTAGCCTGAAGGCTGCTCTCCATAGCTACCACTAGGATAGCTTTCACATAAGGTTGTCTTTAACCTATCACCATAAGGGGTTGTTTGGACTGATACAAGGTGCCCACTAGAACTAGTGGACAGCATATATCAGGCCACCTTCTCACAGAGCCCATCTTATGTGTAGCCTTGGCAGGCACCACCTTCTCAGTGTGCACGGAAACTGTCTGCTTGTCTTTGCAAGACGATTTTGGGACAGGAGAGTCCTTGGCTGGGGATGCCTCTGAGGCATGTGACCCTGAGGTCTGCTTCTTCGCTTTTTGGGCCTTGGTGTCGCCTGATTGGGTTCTCTCTTTGTGCTCTGGGGTGGCTTTGGTTTTCTGTGGGGATGGTGTCTGTGGCCTGGACCGCTTGGGCTACTCGTGTATCGTGACCTTGAGGTCTGTGGAGTGTGGTCACTATCGTCAGACGTGGCCACTGGCATGGGGGTGGACAAAGGGACTGGAGCTGGACTACGAGATTGTGCCAGTTGAAGGGCTGCCATCACTGCGGAGGACATTGACTGGGCAGTCCGGTGCAGCCCACCCACCTCTGAATGTATGCCCTCCATGAAAGCAACCACCTGTGCCAATTTTTTGTCGTGGTCTATGAATGCATTGAGGAGAGCTGTCTGGCCTACACACAACTGGTGCAAAAGGTCCACAGACTCAGCACTGATGGCAGCAGGGGGTACTGCGGCAGTGGCAGCGATGCCTGGGGTGAAGGACACTCTTCCCCTCTTACTAGTGCGAACACGGGCAGCACCAGAGGAAGTGGCTGGGAGGGTGGGCACTGTTCGCTGTGTGGTGGAAGATGATGCAGAGTCCCCGTTCCCTGTGGCCGCCAACATGGATGCGTCACCGCTGGCATCAGATGAGGTAGAACTTTGCGTCTCGGGCTGTGATTCCTCCAGCAGACTCCGGTCCCCCTCTGAGGCGCTGGTCACATCTGTGACACTGGGCTCCTGTGCAGCTGTTGTGCTTGTTTCCCCACCACTGGTGTCTGTCCCCTGTCCCTCCGTGACCACAGGAGATGCTGCATGAGAGAGATAGATGTAGGGTCAGTTCAGTGGCAGCAACAGAACAAACATATGCAAGCAAAGCAACACTGAGGATGACTAAATCTACATGTTGCACGACCACCTGTGCAATAACATTGTGCAAACACACTTTTGTCACTCAAACAGTGCGTGTAAACAAGAAAAACAGGCATAAGTGAGCCATGTGATGACCACACAACACAACATCCTGCATGTGGCTCCGTTCAAACAGTAACACAAATAGCTCAGACATGAAGCCCACCGCCCAGAATGCTATTGAAATGCCCAGTACTCAAATTCCCTTAGGTAGCACAGGTAGGACATATGCATGACAGCTGCACCCAGCACAGAGGCCACTCACAAGCCACTGCATCACACTACCAACATCACATAGCCCAGTGCTGGCACAGGCTTGGTACACATGCAGCCACACACAGCCAAAGTCACCCTTTCCAGAATACTCACCCCCACTTTGCTGCTGCTGCTCCTTCAATCATGCATCCAGCTCAGGGTGTGTCACTGCCTAGATGCGGTACATCAGTGGTGTCATGCTGCGCTGTGCCAACCTGCCACAGCAAGGGAGCAGCCCCAGTGTCATCTCTGCAACGTTCTTTGCCAGACGTGAAATGTCGTCCCACCTCTTGTGGCAGTGGGTACGCTGGCGGTTTGACACACCCAGGACCCGCACCTTTGTCGCAATGGCCCTCCACACGGCCTTACGCTGGTGTACTCTGAGCAGCAGGCATGGGAGACAAGAGTGGGGAAACATCAGTGACACAGTGTTATGTAACAAAATCCCTCAGTACAGTAGCATTATACTGACTCATCCCAACTCCACAGATATGTCTTGAGAGACAGGAATGCATCTCACAGGGTACATCTGCATGTGAGAAGCACACGCAAATGCATGCAGGTGTGAGGGGGGACACAGTACCTGTACATCTCACATACAAGCAGGATGCCAGCACAGAATGCCATTTGTAGTCTGCCCACATCTACTGTCCATTTCCAGGTAGGGCAAGACATACGTCACATGTCTACATGTGTTTGGGGGAGACTCACTGTGTCCAACACTGTACAGGCCTCGACAACCTTGCCCTGTGAATAGCTCACTGTGTCATGGATGTCACATTGAGGGACATGATCTCACAAACCCACACCCTTCTCACAGGGTCAGTCGTGTGCAATCTACAGGGCTGATCTGGCTCATTGATGGAGAGTCCTGCAAAAAACACACATGTAACACTCTGTACATTCAGTGATGGGTCCTTGTCAGATTGGGCGGTGACTGTGCAGGCCAGGTGGGCTCACACTGAGATGGACAACAGGGACCCACACAGCCATTCACACAAGCAATCACTGTCCTGACTCCTGCATTACCAACTTGCTGCGTCACTGTATGGCTGATGAGACAAGACATGTCCCTCCAATCTTGATATGTAGGCAGGAAAACGTGTGAAATAGGCTACACACCCCTTACCCATGGAGACAGCATGTTAGGCAGTGCATGACCCAACTCCACACTCTCAGGC
The DNA here is from genome assembly GCF_964204655.1 of Triturus cristatus. Lineage (NCBI taxonomy): Eukaryota > Metazoa > Chordata > Amphibia > Caudata > Salamandridae > Triturus > Triturus cristatus. The sequence continues at coordinate 1,690,006,066 of NC_140590.1, forward strand.
ACATACTGCATCAGACCGACTACATGTGTGCCCCCCCTGCACTCTCATCCCCACTGTTGAAGACTTACCATGACATTTGGGGCACCATATAGCCTTGGGTACTATGTGAGCACCTCGTCCACCAGGACCTCAAGCTCCATCGCTTGTGAAGGGACTGAGCACGGATCTTCTCAGTCCTTGCCATCACTGTGGACATGAGACACCAGCGGCGGCAGTAGGTGGTGAGGGGTCTCAGGCAGCAGTCCATGGAGGCAGCAGCATGTGAGGGTTCTCAGGCAGCAGTCCCTGGAGGCAGCAGCAGGTGAGGGGTCTCAGGCAGCAGGCTCTGTGAGCAGTGGAAATGCGGGGCTCTCTCCCACACGGCGAGCAGTCAAAATATCGAAAATTAAATATCGACCTACACTAATATCGAGTTGACAATATCAAAGGGACAGAATATCGTTGTTAATAATATCTATGGACAGAATATCGACCCTAAGGTAAGTAATATCGCTTTTTTTTATATCGATGTTAGTAATATCGAAGTTCTTAATATTGAAATCAAATGTATCGATGTTACTAATATTGATGTTACTAATATCGATATTTATATTATTGTTATGTATTTTAATATGTTTTTAATATGTATGGGTTATATGTTTTTTGTTAAGTGTTCTACTGGTTTTAAAATAAATTTATACAATTTTTATATGTTAATAATGGTTTTTTAAGTCAATTTTGTGTTTTAGTACCGTAGCGGGTTGTGGGTTTATAGGGGAATAGGGTGGGAAGCAATTTAATTATATGAAATTAATTATAAATTTTTAGGAATTATTAATTAATTTTAATTAATTTTTGCATTTAAGTTCTGTAGCGGGTTGTGGGTTTATAGGGGAATAGGGTGGGAAGTAATTTAATTGTAATTAAGTAATAATTTATTTTCATTTATTGGTATTGATAATTATGTTATTGTTAATTAATTATTAATTGGTCATTAATTTGTATTAATTGATAATTAGTTTATATTAATTGATAATTATGGTAAGTGTATTATTTTATTATTGGAGTGTGTCGTGCGTTTATAGGGGAATAGTGTTAGAAGTAATTGAAATCTAATTAAGTAATTATTAAATTTGTTGTTGGGTATTGATAATTAATTTATTGGACATTAATTATTAATTGGTAAATATTATTATAATAAGTTGGTTATGAAAAATAATGTATTGCTTATTAATCATTAATTTGTAATTGACATTTCTAATGAATATATTAATAAGTAATAATTAATTGGTAATTAATGTTTAATAATTAATATTTTTTGGGTATAACAAATATTTAATTGTTCAATATATTTTAATTGGTAATTACTTTTTAATAATTAATATGTTTTTGTTATGAAAACTATTTTATTGTTCAATATTTATGTTGTAATTAATGTTTATTAATTATTATTTATTGGTATTTATTATTAATGTATTGCTAAGTAATTATTCATTGGTAGTTGTGTTTGTAATAATTATTTATTGGTATTTGTAAATAATTTAGAGTTATTTAATAATTAAATCAATAATTATTTTAAATAATTATTTTATTTATAAGTATGTTATTTTTAACTTCTACGCTATATAACACTTTACCTACTGTTGCACTCTCTGGAGTTGGAATAGTAATTTTTACCCCTACGCTATCCAACACTTTCCCTACTATTGCACTCTCTGGAGTTGGAATAGTAATTTTTACCCCTACGATATCCAACACTTTCCCTACTGTTGCACTCTCTTGAGTGGGAATAATAATTTTTATCCCTACCCTATCCAACACTTTCCCTACTGTTGCACTCTCTGGAGTGGGAATAGTAATTTTTACCCCTACGCCATCCAACACTTTCTCTACTGTTGCACTCTCTGGAGTTGGAATAGTTATTTTTACCCTTAAGCTATCCAACACTTTCCCTACTGTTGCACTCTCTGGAGTTGGAATAGTAATTTTTACCCCTACGCTATCCAACACTTTCCCTACTGTTGCACTCTTTGGAGTTGGAATAGTAATGTTTACCCCTACGCTATCCAATACTTTCCCTACTGTTGCACTCTCTGGAGTTGGAATAGTAATTTTTACCCCTACGCTATCCAACACTTTCCCTACTGTTACACTCCTTGGAGTGGAAATAGTAATTTTTAGCCCTACGCTATCCAACATTTTCCTTACTGTTGTTTTTGTTGGAGTTGGAGTAGTAGTTTTATTCTTTCTGATATTTTATATTTTTTGTATTATTTTAGCTAATGTAATATATAATTAATAATTAAAAATATTCAAATTAAATGTAATTTTTTTTAATTTGTTATACGTAATTATTTGATTTTTATTCATGTTATTGTTTTATGTGTATAGATGTATTGGTAATTTATACTATTTTTTAATAATTTATAAGTTATTAAAATAATTATGAAAAATAATTACTAAGTATATATATTATATATTATATGTATATGTTTAATTAATGTTTTATTAAATTATATATAATAATTATTAATTTTAAACATTATAAAATATATTTTATTATGTTTATTTTATTTATAAGTATTATTTGGTATATTTTACAAATTTATTTAAACTAAAGAAAAAACGATATTTGTTAATAACAATATTTTTGACATCGATATTTTATTTTCGATATTTTTGTACTTACCATGTTGTAGATAGGATGTCGATATTCTTGACATCGATATTTTTGCTCCGATATTTTTGTAGGTCGATTTTTTGACCTTCGATATTTTGTCAGTGATCCCTCCCACACATATATAGGCCCCTGGTGTCGTTTCTGTGGTTCTAAGCTGCTGTAATTGGTGTTCCAGGTCAGCCTTTTTCAAATGCATCCAATGACCGGCTCCGTGGTGGCAGAGCACGCCTACCGCGATTTTCAAAATTGCATCATGCTACCGCGATAGCGGATCCCATTGGCTGTAAGGGCATGGTCCATGGCTGTGACACACCGCAGGAGCCAGACGGTAGCTACTGCGAGTTGGATGCCATACAGTGACATGGGTGACCGGGATTTGGGTGGCGGGTGATTGTGACAGCACCAATGGACACATCATGCTGTGTCAATGGCCATCTGTCAGTCATCCACAGTGCACAGTGTCCCCATGGTTGATGGCACGTCACAGTGCACACAATGCCAATGTGCCATGTACCCCACTGCTGAGCACACATGCCATGTTTGTGTATGTGATTTGTTAGATTGGCAGGTACTCCCTCACATGTCATTTGTGATATTGATGTGCCTGTACACAGGACAGTGTGGTTATGGACTCCCCAATGTGTACACATGTCAAGGTGGAAAAGTTCAGGGAATATCACTGTGATGTATTACAAGTTGAAGATTGTCCATATGTGCCTGTTTGCTTATGTTTGACCATGCACACACTCGTCATGTACGCTCAGCCTGTGGTCATTGTGTTGTTGATGTGTGCCAGGTTCGACTAACACCTGAAGGTGTGTCAGGTGCAGCAGCTAGGTGTGAGACAGTGGTGTTGCATTTTTACATCAATGCTGGATGATATACTACCAGGCGTGCCCATGGTGAACGTGGCCATATCCATATGTGCATTCTTATAGAGCGAGTATGATTTGGATGTACTTGCTGGGTGTCAGTTGACAGGTGTACGATCAGTGTAACTGAAGGAGTCCCTACATGTCAGCTGGTCTATAACATAATTTAGATGACAGTCACTGTTGGCGTTGTGTCCGCCAAAACGTGAGATGCTGTGCCCATCTCATGATGTATTGCATTGACATGTGTCCACTTTCATCTCAACTAGAAGAAGACCAAATCTGCATCGTCCCTTTACAGTGCTGGAGGACATGGAGAATGAGGAGATCATCAGGAAATTCCGTCTGAATAGAGCCACCCTACAGACCCTTTGTGCTCAGTTAGAGCCCCACCTGCAGCCCCGCCGAACATATCAAACAGCTTTCACCCCCACTTCTAAGGTGATGGCGGCCCTGCATTTTTTTGCTACTGGATCGTTCCAGTGCAGGTGGGATGTCGCAACCCATGGTGCAATGAGATGTCCTGTTCGCCATGATGAGATACAAGGACACATATATTCATTTCTCCAGGGGGCAGTAATTGGCTGCTGTGAAGGGAGATTTTTATCCCCTTTGACACATCCCCCATGTGGTTGGTGCCATTGATTGAACCCATGTTGGGCTTGTACCACCACCGGCACGTGAGCACATCTACCGGAATCGGAAAAATCTCCACTCTAAATCTGCAGGTGGTGTGCCAGGCCGACATGATCATCTCGCACGTGTGTGCCAAATTTCCAGGCTCGGCCCATAACTCCTACATCCTGCGGAACAGCATTGTACCACAGCTGATGGCTGATCTGCTTCCTGAGCATCCATGGATTGCCAGTGAGTATGCCTAGTCAAATAGCGTGCTGTGTGTGTGACATGCTGTCCTCTGACCCAGCAATATTGCAATGTGTATCTGTGTTTGTCACACAAGGTGACTCTCCATATCCCAACTGCCCTTGGTTGCTGAGCCCACTGCGGAATCCCAGGACACCAGCTGATGTCCACTACAATGATGCCCATGGGAGGACATGTCGTGTGCTGGAGCGCACCTTTGGTCTGCTGAAGTCACGTTTCTGCTGCCTGGACAAGACCGGAGGTGCGCTGATATACTCGCCCGGGAACGTGTGTTAGATTTTAGTGGTATGCTGCATGCTCCACAACCTAGCCATTCGCAAGGAGATTTCCCTGCTCCTGGATGCTGATGAGCAGCAAAGGCCCCCGCCTGCAAACCAACCCGTGTCCAGTGATGAGGACAGTGGAGAGGAGGAAGGTGTTGACCTGCGTCAACAGCTCATTACCCCCTACTTCACTTGAAGGTGGGTGACAATGTACAACGGATCCATTGTCTGATGATGTTGCTGTTGTTGTGAAGGTGTATGTGGGTTTTGTGACTGCAGCCGGTTGTTGACTCAGTGGTGGCTGACAATGTTTCTGGAACAGGGCAGTTTTGTACTTCGACAGGATGTGTATGTTGGCACTTGTTTCCCATTGTGATGTGTGCATGTTGGATTACCTTAATGGTAGGTGTTGTGTGATCTCTGTGATACCACAACAAGACTAGTGAATGTTGTTCTGTTGTGTTTTCCTAGGTGCCTTCAACCTCTCCTTGCCTACATACATTCCATACTCCTGGTACATTGTAATCATATTGAAGACAGTACATCCTGCAATAAAGATGGAGCAGACACAACAACATGTGTGTAAGGATTTTTTATTTACAATGGTGACATGTGAGGGGGGTAAACATTTACATTGAGGTGATTAGTGGAGCAGTGAGTTGTCAGTTATGGTAGATGAGATAATCGAGTTTCCACCACATTGATGTGGTGACCCAGTCCAAAAGACAGATGCCATTCACAAGGCAGTGTGAGGAAGGACAGTCCAAAAAGTCAATGCAGTGGTGAAGAGGGTTGCCATTCGGTCTGTCTCTGTGACTGCCGTTTGGCAGGTGCTTTGCCTCCAGATACTCCCAGGGTCTTCTTAGGATGGCCTCTTTGTCGCTTGGCAGGGGGGGCCTCTGCTGTAGGGCCAGTGGGGTCTGAGGACTCACCCCTCTCTGTGGGCGCAGGGGAGGATGGTGAACTGTCATCCTGCGGCCCACCAGAGGGAGGTGGAGGTGTTTGCTGCGGCACAGGCCTGTCCCTCAGTCCCACCACTTGCTGGCCCAAGAGGTCCACAAATTGTCCCATGCGGGTGTCGATGGACCTCATCATCAGGATGAGCTTGCGGAACACTTCGTCTGACCGGCCCGTTCGTTCTTGGGCCCGTTCATATGCCCCAAGGACTCTGTTGATGTGGTCCAGGGATTGGGTCCCAGCCTCTTGTTGTCTGTGAGTGACCCTGCCCCTCCCACCTTCCCTGCTGCCACGTACCTGTTGCCTCACCACTGTAGGCACCCGCATCCTCTCCCTGCCCTTCTCAGTCGGTGGTGTGGGATGGTCATTCTCTGGGACAGGGAGAGTGTTGCAGGCAGCACTGGTAGTGATGGTGGTGGCAGAGGACGCACAGGCCGTAACAGCAGAGGTCTGCAGAGACGTTGTTATTGCAGCAGATGTGGTGGCGGGGATGATGAGGTCCTGGGACCTGTTGCGCCCTGGCACACCAGATGGGCCGGCCTTGAGCTCATTGTCCAGAGAATACCAGGAGTCAACATCCGAGAGTCCATGTACCGGGGGAGAGACTGGATGTGCAGGTTGCTGGTGTTGTCCTCTGCAGTGAGATCTAGGTCACCTGTGGGTCAGATGGGAGATGGTCATTGTAGTGCACCTCGAAAGCCTTGTGTTAGCTGTATGTCATTCACTGTTTGTATACCACACAGTTGAATAATCATCACATTTTGTTGTATGTGCACTACTGTGCCTCCTGACATGGTGCTGTGGTACATGCATTACTTGTCCATGGTGTGAGTTGTCAATACCTACCATGCGCCACATGCATGATTTCTGAGTACAGGGACATGTTGCCATCTAGGGACTAGCGCACGAAATTTTTTCGGTGAGGACTCTTTTTGCTTACTCTGCCCTGTCAGACGTTACATCTGGCCATGAACAGGCCATTGTCATCTCCTGCATACCTTTGTCTTGTCATGTGTACATCTGGATTTGTACCACCAACCATGCTTTCTTGTTTCTCATTTGGTCCTTGCTGCTCTGGCCCCATGGCACGTTCACATGGAATTCAGTGTTGTGCATGATTGTGCCCAGACTTTCTTCTACATGTGCATTGGTGTCACACTTTGGTTGCTGTGACAGTCTCTTTTGCTTAGCTGTGTGCACACTGTGAGTGGCAGTGGGATCTGTGTGTATGTGTGTGCAATGAAAGGGCTGGTGTTGTCATGTGGCACCATGCTTTTTGCGGACAATGGCTCTGTGCACATACTGGCTACTTACCTGTTCTGTTTTCCCATTTGGCTTTGACTTGACACATCTGTGTGTGTGTGGTGGAGGCTTGCATCCTGCTCAGGGGTGTGACTAGCAAGCATGATATGTTAACCTACCTGTTAGTTTGTTTGTGGTGATACAATAGCTGACACATGCATCTGGGTGGGAGGGGAGGCTCCATCGTGATGGTCTGGGGGACGAGTTGGCCTGGGGTGAGTTGTTGTTCAGGCATCCCACCCCCAAACAGACCTCCCAGGGAAGATGTCTGCCTACCCGTTTGTTTGTAGCGAGCCAATGGCTTGGAACTGCTTCTGGGTGTGGAGTGCTCCATCCTGCTTGTGTTGGGACAGGCCTGCCTGGTGGGAGTTGTAGTGCAGGCCTCCCACCTCCACACAGCCTCCATGGCAAGATGGCTACCTACCTGTTAGTTGGTTTGTAGTGGGACCATGGCTTCCAAATGCTTCTGGGTGGTGTGGAGTGCTACATCCTGCTCAGGGGCGGGACAGGGGGCATGGTGGGAGTTGTTGTGCAGGCCTCCCACCCCCACACAGCCTCCATGGTAAGATGGCTACCTACCTGTTAGTTTGTTTGTAGTGGGGCAATGGCTTCAAAATGCTTCTGGGTGGTGTGGAGTGCTACATTCTGCTCAGGGGTGGGACAGGGGGCATGGTGGGAGTTGTTGTGCAGGCCTCTCACCCCCACACAGCCTCCATGGCAAGATGGCTACCTACCTGTTAGTTTGTTTGTAGTGGGACCATGGCTTCCAAATGCTTCTGGGTAGTGTGGAGTGCTACATCCTGCTCAGGGTGGGACGGGGGCATGGTGGGAGTTGTAGTGCAGGCCTCCCACCCCCACACAGCCTCCATGGCAAGATGGCTACCTACCTGTTAGTTTGTTTGTAGTGGGACCATGGCTTCCAAATGCTTCTGGGTGTTGTGGAGTGCTACATCCTGCTCAGGGGTGGGACAGGGGGCATGGTGGGAGTTGTAGTGCAGGCCTCCCACCCCCACACAGCCTCCATGGCAAGATGGCTACCTACCTGTTAGTTTGTTTGTAGTGAGACCATGGCTTCCAAATGCTTATGGGTGGTGTGGAGTGTTACATCCTGCTCAGGGGTGGGACAGTGGGCATGGTGGGAGTTGTAGTGCAGGCCTCCCACCCCCACACAGTCTCCATGGCAAGATGGCTACCTACCTGTTAGTTTGTTTGTAGTGGGACCATGGCTTCCAAATGCTTATGGGTGGTGTGGAGTGCTACATCCTGCTCAGAGGTGGGACAGGGGGCGTGGTGGAAGTTGTAGTGCAGGCCTCCCACCCCCACACAGCCTCCGTGGCAAGATGGCTATCTACCTTTCAGTTTGTTTGTAGTGGGACCATGGCTTCCAAATGATTATGGGTGGTGTGGAGTGCTAAATCCTGCTCAAGGGTGGGACAGGGGGCATGGTGGGAGTTGTTGTGCTGGCTACCTGTGCACATGCCCCCATGGTGATGTTGCTAGCTACGTTTGGGGTGGATGTGAGTGAGTGAATGTTGGATCTGTGAGACATATGTTGGGGAGTGTGTGGTGCATATGAATGCACTTGTGACTAGGGGGTGTAGCTTTGCAGTTGTGCAAGACAGTACATAGCAGTCTGGTGGTAGTCATTTGTTTGTACTTACCAGCCTCCACACCCCTGGCTACTCCTCTGAGACTCTCTGGATGCAGTATGGAGAGGACCTTCTCCTCCCATGCAGTGAATCGGACTCAAACAGCTCTTAACAACACCTACTCACGCCGCTGGACACACGCTCGACCCCATCTTCTCCGCAAGCCCCCACGTCTCCTTCAACCACACCACCGAACCACACTGGACCGACCACAGATGCGTCCACTTCACCTTCAGAAAACCCACCACACACCACCGCACCCAACAGCTACCACGCCGCTGCTGGGGCAAGGTCACCGATGACCAACTGACTACCGCCCTCGCCCTGAGACCACCCACCGACCCCACCGACCCAGACACCACCACGACCAACCTCACACAGTGGATCAACGACTGCGCCAACACCCTCGCCCCTCTCAAGACCTCTACAACCAACCACACCAACAAGAAAGCCGCCTGGTTCACCGAGGACCTCCGGATCTCCAAGCACACCTGTCGGAAGCTGGAGAAGAAATGGCTCCACAACCGATCACCAGACAACCACACAGTCCTCAAGAGCGCCACCCGCAGACACCACCAACTCATCAGGACCGCCAAGAAGACTGCCTTCAAGGACCGCCTAGACAACAACGCACACAACACCAAAGAGCTCTTCAGCATCGTGAAAGAACTCTCCAACCCCAGCTCCAACACCAACGACATCCCGCCATCTCAAGACCTGTGCGACTCCCTGGCCACCTTCTTCCACCGCAAGATCACCGACATCCACGACAGCTTCAACTCCGACCCCCCCTCACCCACCACCGAATCCACCACCCCTGCGACTACCACTCGCACCAGTCGCCTGACTGTCTGGTCCAGCGTCAGCGACGAAGACACCATCAAAACCATGAACTCCATCCACTCCGGATCCCCATCAGACCTCTGTCCTCACCACGTCTTCAACAAAGCCAGCGCAACCATCGCGCCCCACCTCCGGAAAACAATCAACTGTTCCTTCGAGACAGCAACCTTCCCAGAAAGCTGGAAGCACGCCGAGATCAACGCCCTTTTGAAGAAGCCCAAGGCGGACCCAAGGACCTCAAGAACTTCCGGCCCATCTCCCTGCTCCCTTTCCCGGCAAAAGTGACCGAGAAGATTGTCAACAAACAGCTGACCCGCTACCTCGAAGTTAACAACATCATGGACCCTTCCCAATCTGCTTTTCGCAGCAACCACAGCACCGAGACCGCCCTCATCGCCGCCACTGACGACATCCGGACCCTGATGGACAAAGGAGAAACAGCCGCCCTCATCCTCCTGGACCTATCAGCAGCCTTTGACACGGTCTGCCACCGCACCCTATCAGCACGCCTCCATGACGCCGGTATCCAAGAGAAGGCCCTGGCCTGGACCACATTCTTCCTCTCTGGCAGAACCCAGAGCGTCCGTCTCCAAAGCCACCGAGATCATCTGCGGCGTTCCACAGGGATCCTCCCTCAGCCCGACGCTGTTCAATATCTACATGGCCCCCCTCGCCCATGTCGCACGACAACACAACCTCAACATCATCTCCTACGCCAACAACACCCAGCTGATCATATCCCTCACCGAAGATCCCCACACCACCAAAGCTAACCTCCACAGAGGAATGAAGGCCGTAGCCGACTGGATGAAGGACAGCAGACTGAAGCTGAACTCCGACAAGACAGAGGTCCTCATTCTCGGACCCACCCCATCAGCCTGGGATGACTCTTGGTGGCACACGTCACTAGGCACAGCTCCGGAACCCACGGACCACGCACGCAACCTGGGGGTCATCCTCAACTCCACTCTCTCCATGACCAGGCAAGTCAACGCCGTCTCCGCGTCCTGCTTCAACACCCTCCGTATGCTCCGCAGGATCTTCAAATGGATCCCCCTCGACACGAGAAAAACCGTTACCCAGGCCCTCATCACCAACAGACTCGACTACGGGAACGCCCTCTACTCAGGAACTACAAACAAGCTCCTGAGACGACTCCAGCGCATCCAGAATGCCTCGGCCCGACTCATCCTCGACGTACGCCGCTGCAGCCACATCACACTCCACCTGAGAGGCCTGCACTGGCTCCCCATCAACAAAAGGATCACCTTCAAGCTCCTGATCCACGTACACAAAGCACTGCACAACACCGGACCCACCTACCTCAACAACCGACTCAGCTTCCACCCCCACCCGAAGCCTCCGCTCAGCCAACTTCGCCCTCGCCACAGTCCCTTGCATCCGAAAAACCACCGCTGCCGGCAGATCCTTCTCCTACCTCGCCGCCAAGACCTGGAACACTCTCCCCACCATCCTATGACAGACCCAGGACCTGCTGGCCTTCCGAAGACGCTTTATAAATGCAGTGATTGACTGATTGAGTGAATGTTTTTGGTGGGCTGGGAGGGCCACCGCCAGTCCTCTTAGCCTGCTCACGGTTCTTGCTCCTCTTCTGTTTGATAACCCTCTTCAGGTCATGCCATCGCTTCATGATTTCATTTTTTGAGCGCGGGGTGGTCCCTACTGCATTGACCTTATCGACTATGCTTGCTCACATTTGAGCTCTTGTGGCTAATGGTGTCTGTTGGACCAGTCTACCAAACAGTTGTGGTTCCACTCTGACTATCTCATCTACCATTAGCTTCAACTCACTCTCTGTGAATTTCGGCATTTTATGTGTTGCCATGGTGTGTGATGTGCATAGGGGTTGTGGGTGCAGGGGTGTGAGTGGTGGAGGGGGTGATGTGTATGGTGTGTGATGTGCAGGGGGTCAGAGGTGCAGGTGTGGAAAAGGACAATCCAAAAAGTCAATGCAGTGGGGAAGAGGGTTGCCATCAGGTCTGTCTCCTTGACTGCCGTTTGGCAGGTGCTTTGCCTCCAGATACTCCCAGGGTCTTCTTAGGATGGCCTCTTTGTCGCTTGGCAGGGGGGGCCTCTGCTGTAGGGCCAGTGGGGTCTGAGGACTCACCCCTCTCTGTGGGCGCAGGGGAGGATGGTGAACTGTCATCCTGCGGCCCACCAGAGGGAGGTGGAGGTGTTTGCTGCGGCACAGACCTGTCCCTCAGTGCCACCACTTGCTGGCCCAAGAGGTCCACAAATTGTCCCATGCGGGTGTCGATGGACCTCATCATCAGGATGAGCTTGCGGAACACTTCGTCTGACCCGCCCGTTCGTCCCTGGGCCCGTTCATATGCCCCAAGGACTCTGTTGATGTGGTCCAGGGATTGGGTCCCAGCCTCTTGTTGTCTGTGAGTGGCCCAGCCCCTCCCACCTTCCCTGCTGCCACGTACCTGTTGCCTCACCACTGTAGGCACCCGCATCCTCTCCCTGCCCTTCTCAGTCGGTGGTGTGTGTTAGAAAGGCGTTCTCCGGGGGGCTTCGGAATACGTTCCGGACAACCCTTTGACCCACCTCTCCCAGAGTTATGCCGATCAAGGGCGGGGAGGCCCTTCCTGGAAGGGTCTCGTTCCTAGGATCGCACACGCTGAGCTTGCACTATCTGACAGAGGGACACCACAGAGTAGTTCTTCGTAAGACAGTATACTTTATTGATAGTTTCAAGGGATCTTTATGATCCGAAATGCAGGTATTGAATCAGTGCCACAAGCGGCGGCTAACTCGTGATGGGGGTATGGGGGTAGCGGGACAGTCTTTGAGTTCAGTGTCTCTGCGCAGTATCCTACGCACAGCTCTCAATCTTCGAGCTGGGGGATGTTGTTTCTTTCGGCAATCGCTGCCGATTCTCCTGGAGGGGAGTGCCGCGAGTCACTCAGCCGGCACAGGTGGTTTCGGAATCAGGGAGCCGCGACAGCGTCAGCAGGGCTCAGATGGTTCAGAGTTCGGGGAGCCGCGACAGCCTCAGCAGGGCTCAGATGGTTCAGAGTTCGGGGAGCCGCGACAGCGTCAGCAGGGCTCAGACGGTTCAGAGTTCGGGGAGCCGCGACAGCGTCAGCAGGGCTCAGATGGTTCAGAGTTCGGGGAGCCGCGACAGCGTCAGCAGGGCTCAGATGGTTCAGAGTTCGGGGAGCCGCGACAGCGTCAGCAGGGCTCAGATGGTTCAGAGTTCAGGTAGCGTTCTTCGGTTCAGGGGTTGATGGAGCTGCGACCAGGTCAGCAGGGCTCTCGTAGGTCCAGGTCTTCTCTGCCTCCCGTCCCTTCAACACCCCTTGTTATACTCCCCCTCCTCTTTGAAGTCCGGAGTCCTCGCTGAGAGGGGTTTTGGTGCCTGGGGGCGGGGTGTCGGGATTTCCTGTCGCTCGGCCCTTTGATCTGTTCAGGTGGGTCTGGGAGGGACTCCAGACGCCCAGCAGGCGAGGCGCCCGCTCACCGGGGGCCTGGTGGCCGATCGAAACCCTCCTTGGGGAGGAGACCAGAGGTGTGACAGGGACGGCGTCTCCTGGTCTGGCTTGGGGGCTTCTCGCTCTCTCGGCCGGGCATGCGTGGTAGGGTCTTGGGTGTTGCTGGGGCCCCGGCCGGCCATCGGGTTGTTGGGCCATGGTGGCCGGAAGTCTGTGACATCGGGGATCAGGTGCGGTTGCAGAGTGGCTTGCTGGTCGGGAGGGCCCACGCCACGAGGCCGGTCTCACACGTGCCCCCCACAGCTGAAAGGCGGGGAGAACTACCCATCCACTTGGGGGTTCTCCTTGCTGAAGCGGAAGAATCGGGACAGGCCGTTCGCGTTGGCGTGGTCAGTCCCGGGGCGATGCTCCACAGTGAAGTCCATCCCCTGGAGGGAGATTGACCATCATAGCAGCTTGGGGTTTTCTCCTCTCATTTGCATCAGCCACCGCAAGGGTCGATGATCCGTTTGAACCCGGAAGTGGGTTCCGAACAAGTAGGGCCGTAGCTTTTTGAGGGCCCAGACTACTGCGAAGGTCTCTCTTTCAATGGTGCTCCACCGCTGTTCTCGAGGTAGCAACCTTCGGCTGATGAAGGCTATGGGCTGATCTATGCCTTTGTCGTTGAACTGTGAGAGGACTGCCCCGATGCCGTGCTCCGAGGCGTCTGTCTGGACCACAAACTCCTGAGAGTAGTCGGGGGCTTTGAGTACCGGAGCGGTACATATAGCGGCTTTCAAGGCGTCGAACACTTTTTGGCACGGGGGAGTCCATTGTATTTTCTTCGGGTGCTTTTTGGAGGTTAACTCTGTGAGGGGGCCTGCGATGCTGCCATAGTTCTTAATAAACCTCCGGTAGTAACCGGTGAGGCCCAGGAAGGCCCGGACTTCCGTTTGGGTTGTTGGGGGTTCCCAGGACAAGATGGCGTCGATCTTCGGCTGGAGGGGGGCGACCTGCCCACTTCCCACCTGGTGCCCCAGATAGATCACTGAGCCTCGTCCAATTTGACATTTACTGGCTTTGATGGTTAGGCCGGCCTGGCGCAGGGCCAGCAGTACTTGCCGGAGGTGCTGGAGGTGTTCGGTCCATTGGGAGCTGAAGACTGCTATGTCGTCTAGGTACGCTGCGCTGAACCCCTCTAGTCCGGCCAGGACCCTGTTCACCAGCCGCTGGAAGGTGGCCGGGGCATTCTTCATTCCAAACGGCATCACCCTAAAGCGGTAGTGCCCATCCGGGGTGGAGAAGGCGGAGCGCTCCTTGGCTCCCTCAGTGAGCGCAATCTGCCAGTACCCGCAGGTTAGGTCGAAGGTGCTGAGGTAGCGAGCGGCCCCGAGGCGGTCGATGAGCTCATCTGCACGGGGGATAGGGTGAGCGTCCGCTCGGGTGACCGCATTGAGTCCCCGGTAGTCCACACAGAATCTCAGCTCGAGGGCGACACCAGGGGCAGCCGAATTCGGGACCAGGACTACCGGGCTGGCCCAGGGGCTGTCGGAGGGTTCAATCACCCCGAGGGCCAACATCTTGGTTACTTCGGTCTGGATGCAGGTTCGGACCCGATCAGGGACCCGGTAGGCTCGGTGTCTCACTGGCGGGCTGTCGCCAGTGTCTACGTCCTGGACACACCAGTTGGTGACCCTAGGGGTTAGGGAGAAGAGGTCTGTGAATTGTCTTAGTAGCCAGCGACAGTCGTCGGACTGTTGGGGGGTGAGGGTGGTTGACAGTCTCGCCCCCCCTACGGAGCCATCTGTCTCTTTAGCACACAGGGGGTCTGGAAGGGGCTCTGTGTCTTCTTCAGTCCCATCGTCGGTGGCCAGGAGCAAACTCAACTCCGTCGTCACAAAGTGGGGTTTGAGGCGGTTCACGTGGAGGACCCGGAGGGGGTTCCGCGGGGACTGCACATCAACTAGATATGTGACTTGACTCTTCCGCTCGACCACCTTGAAGGGACCAGTCCATTTGTCTTGGAGGGCGCAGGGTTTCACCGGGGCCATGACCCAGACCTGTTGGCCGGCTGAAACTCGACCAGCATGGCATTCTGGTCATACCAGCGCTTCATCTCTTCTTGGCTAGCCTCGAGGTTTGCCTCGACGAGTTCTCGGAATTTCCGGGTCTGGTTGCGAAGCGCCAGGATATAGCGGAACACGTCCGGAGGGGTCCCCCGGAGAGTCGTTTCCTAGCCCTCCTTGACCAGGCACAGGGGCCCCCGGACGGAGTGTCCGTACAGTAATTCGAACGGGCTGAACCCCAGAGATTTTTGGGGAACCTCGCGGTAGGCGAACAGGAGGCAAGGGAGGAGGACGTCCCATCTCCGGCGTATGGGTTCTTCGAGGCCCATGATCATCCCCTTCAGGGTCCTGTTAAATCCCTCGACTAGGCCATTCCCTTGGGGGTGGTATGGGGTGGTGAACTTGTATGATACCCCGCACTGCTGCCATTGGGACCTCATGTATTTGGAGATAAAGTTCGTGCCACGATCACTCACGACTTCGCGAGGGAACCCCACGCGGGAGAAGATCCCCATCAAGGCCCGGCCTACCACGGGGGCCGTCACAGTCCGGAAGGGAACGGCCTCGGGGTAGCGGGTGGCATGGTCCACCAGGACGACGATGAATCGGTGGCCCTCGGCGGTCTTGGGATCCAGGGGTCCCACGATGTCGATTCCTACCCGGGTACTAACAACGGGGAAGGGTTGTAGCGGAGACTTGCGCTTCCCCCCACTCTTTCCGCTGGCCTGGCACATGAGGCATGACTTGCAGTGGGTCTCCACATTCGCTCGCATCTTGGGCCAATAGAAGTGGGTAACTAGTCGCTGGTAGGTCTTGTCTTGGCCTAAGTGTCCTGCCAGGGGTACATCATGGGCTAGGCCCAGGAGGAGACTTCGGAAGCGCAGGGGTACCACCAGTACTCGGGCCGATCCCAGCTCGGCCGACTTCTGTTCGCTGTACAGGAGGCCCTTTTCCCAATATAACCAGTGTGTTCCGGACTGGTCGCCTGCTGCCTGGGCTTCGGCCTGCTGTTGGGGTCCAATGAGGGAAGGGCAGGTGGCTTGTTCCTGGCAGACTTCTTCTCGGGAGGGACCTCCCTCGCAGTGCCACTGGGCCATCTCGGGCAGGTCCCCGAGCTCGGTCAGGGGCTCGGGATCTGGCTGCACTGACCTGTCATCGGGAATGGTTTCTTCTTCCGGAAGAGGGTCGTCGGGCTCGGGTAGCGCGTCCCGGACCTCGGGGACGGCGACTGTGTTCAGCGGCATGGCCTCAACTCCCTCGGAGGAAGGCAATCGGGCAGTCATAGAGCGCGTGGTGGCGCATACCCATTCGGGTAAGCCTATCATCTCTAGATGGGCTCTTCGTTCCACTTGTCCCCACGGGGAACTCTCGAAGTCGTTGCCCAGGAGGCAGTCTACGGGTTGGGAGGTTCGGACTGCCACCCTCAATTTACCGGTGACTCCCCCCCATTCAAAGGGTACCAGGGCCATCCGGTATAGGCTCTCGGAATTGTCCGAAGATATGACTGGACAGAAGGCGTCGGGCAGGATCTGGTCTTTGGAGACCAGGTGGCAGTGGACCGCTGTGACACTCGCCCCGGTGTCGCGGAGGCCCTCGACGCGGTGACCGTTGACCGTCACCTGCTGTCGGTACTTCTTCGTGTTGGCGGGTAGGGGTGTTCCGGGGACCATCTCTCGGTCCCCTAGGGAGACCAGGGCCATGGCGGCTGGTTCCCACTCTTCGGAGTCTTCCATCTCTTCTCCTAGGGCTACGGAGGCCATTTGTCGAGCCGGAGGGGTTGTCGTTGCGGGTCGTTGGTACATGGGACACTGGGGGTCACTGGCATAGTGTCCAGTCTGTTGGCAGCGGAAACAGGTGATCTTGACTCGGGGTCCCGACCTCCCCGGTGGCCCGGTGCTGGCTGGAGGTGGGGCTGGAAAGTGCGGAGGTTGGCCTCTGGGGGGACTGTGCTGGGAGCCCCCCGGGAATTCCCTCGGTCGGCCTTGGTTCCCTCCGCCCCTCTGGCGGGGGGGTCCCTGACTGTGGCGACCGTAGTCTCCCACAGGACCCCGGGAGGCCCGGGTGTTCACCCATCGGTCAGCTTCGACGGCCAGTTTTCGCGGGTCAGTGAGCTTGCTGTCCAGGAGGTGCTGGCGTAACTCCACAAAGCAATTGGCGGACAAGTGTTCCCACGCGATTAGGTCGAACAGCTCCTCAAAGGTGGAGACCTTGCTGCCCTTCATCCACCCGTCCAAGGCCCGGCTGTAAAAGTTCACGTACTCTACCCATGTGGTACCGGGTATCTCCTTGCAGTCTCGAAACCGTTGCCGGTACATTTCGGGGGTGAGCCCATATCTGGCTACTAGGGCCTCTTTCTTGTGGCTGTAGGAGTTCAGCACCGTGGAGGGCAGGTCCAGCAGGGTATCTCTCCCCTCACTCAGAAACCGGCCCCACAAACCAGCCCCCCAGTCTTTCTGCGGAACTTGGTGGGAGGTCATGGGAACTTCGTAGGCCTTGAACCATTGCTGGATGTCGTCATTCTTGTAATATTCCTTCACCACATCCTTGGGGATGTGGACCTTTGGTTCCACGGTGGAGGAGGGTGGTTGATTTCCCGAGGGTCTGGACTCCTCACTTTTAGCCGTGAGCTCGATCTCCTTCAGGCTGCGTTCGTGTTCTAGTGGGAGTTTTCTTTCTTCGTGTTCTCTCTGGCATTTCTTTTATTCAAGTTCTCGTTGTAGGCGTAATTGTTCTACCGCCAACTTTTTCTCGGCCAGTTTTAGCTCTCCCTCGATTTTCAGTTTTGCTAGTTCTAGTTCGTGGTTGCGGCCCCTTTCTCGGTCTGCTAGTTCCTCCGGGGATAGGCCCCCTTCTGGGGCACTGCTCCTTACCGGGATGCTTCGTGGTTCGTTTGGAGGCTCTCCTTCTGTTTGGGCCAGGGAAGCTCCTGCCTCGACCCAGGTCTTCAATGCTCCCTGGAAATCTTCTTTCGTGCTTAATCCGGTGGTAGCGATTCCAAGATCTTTGCAGAATTGTTTTAATTCTCGGTGCGTATAATATTCCAACTGGTCCTCTCGGAATGTCGAGCTTGTGTTGGTACCTGCGGCACCTAGGGAGGTTTCTCCTTCCATCTCTTGTCGGTAGTGCGTCAGCCGTTTACTGCACGATCTCTAGGTGTCGGCTCGGATCCAGTCGTCTGCCACCAAATGTTAGAAAGGCGTTCTCCGGGGGGCTTCGGAATACGCTCCGGACCACCCTTTGACCCACCTCTCCCAGAGTTATGCCGAGCAAGGGCGGGGAGGCCCTTCCTGGAAGGGTCTCGTTCCTAGGATCGCACACGCTCAGCTTGCACTATCTGACAGAGGGACACCACACAGTAGTTCTTCGTAAGACAGTATACTTTATCGATAGTTTCAAGGGATCTTTATGATCCGAAATGCAAGTATTGAATCAGTGCCACAAGCGGCGGCTAACTCGTGATGGGGGTATGGGGGTAGCGGGACAGTCTTTGAGTTCAGTGTCTCTGCGGTGTATCCTACGCACAGCTCTCAATCCTCGAGCTGGGGGAAGTTGTTTCTTTCGGCAATCGCTGCCGATTCTCCTGGAGGGGAGTGCCGCGAGTCACTCAGCAGGCACAGGTGGTTTCGGAGTCGGGGAGCCGCGACAGCGTCAGCAGGGCTCAGATGGTTCGGAGTTCGGGGAGCCGCGACTGCGTCAGCAGGGCTCAGATGGTTCAGAGTTCGGGGAGCCGCGACAGCGTCAGCAGGGCTCAGATGGTTCAGAGTTCGGGGAGCCGCGACTGCGTCAGCAGGGCTCAGATGGTTCAGAGTTCGGGGAGCCGCACAGCGTCAGCAGGGCTCAGATGGTTCAGAGTTCGGGGAGCCGCGACAGCGTCAGCAGGGCTCAGATGGTTCAGAGTTCGGGGAGCCGCGACAGCGTCAGCAGGGCTCAGATGGTTCAGAGTTCGGGTAGCGTTCTTCGGTTCAGGGGTCGATGGAGCCGCGACCAGGTCAGCAGGGCTCTCGTAGCTCCAGGTCTTCTCTGCCTCCCGTCCCTTCAGCACCCCTTGTTATACTCCCCCTCCTCTTTGAAGTCCGGAGTCCTCGCTGAGAGGGATCTTGGTGCCTGGGGTCGGGGTGTCGGTATTTCCTGTTGCTCGGCCCTTTGATCTGTTCAGGTGGGTCTGGGAGGGTCTCCAGACGCCCAGCAGGCGAGGCGCCCGCTCACCGGGGGCCTGGTGGCCGATCGAAACCATCCTTGGGGAGGAGACCAGAGGTGTGACAGGGACGGCGTCTCCTGGTCTGGCTTGGGGGCTTCTCGCTCTCTCGGCCGGGCATGCGTGGTAGGGTCTTGGGTGTTGCTGGGGCCCCGGCCGGCCATCGGGTTGTTGGGCCATGGTGGCCGGAAGTCTGTGACATCGGGGATCAGGTGCGGTTGCAGGGTGGCTTGCTGGTCGGGAGGGCCCACGCCACGAGGCCGGTATCACAGTGTGGTATGGTCATTCTCTGGGACAGGGAGAGTGTTGCAGGCAGCACTGGTAGTGGCGGTGGTGGCAGAGGACTCACAGGCCATAACAGCAGAGGTCTGCAGAGACGTTGTTATTGCAGCAGATGTGGTGGGGGGGATGATGAGGTCCTGGGACCTGTTGCGCCCTGGCACACCAGATGGGCCGGCCTCGAGCTCATTGTCCAGAGAATCCCAGGAGTCAACATCCGAGAGTCCATGTACCGGGGGAGAGACTGGATGTGCAGGTTGCTGGTGTTGTCCTCTGCAGTGAGATCTTGGTCACCTGTGGGTCAGATGGGAGATGGTCATTGTAGTGCACCTCGAAAGCTTTGTGTTAGCTGTATGTCATTCACTGTTTGTATACCACACAGTTGAATAATCATCACATTTTGTTGCATGTGCACTACTGTGCCTCGTGACATGGTGCTGTGGTACATGCATTACTTGTCCATGGTGTGAGTTGTCAATACCTACCATGCGCCACATGCATGATATCTGAGTACAGGGACATGTTGCCATCTAGGGACTAGCGCACGAAAATGTTTCGGTGAGGACTCTTTTTGCTTACTCTGCCCTGTCAGACGTTACATCTGGCCATGAACAGGCCATTGCCATCTCCTGCATACCTTTGTCTTGTCATGTGCATATCTGGATTTGTACCACCAACCATGCTTTCTTGTTTCTCATTTGGTCCTTGCTGCTCTGGCCCCATGGCACGTTCACATGGAATTCAGTGCTGTGCATGATTGTGCCCAGACTTTCTTCTACATGTGCATTGGTGTCACACTTTGGTTGCTGTGACAGTCTCATTTGCTTAGCTGTGTGCACACTGTGAGTGGCAATGGGATCTGTGTGTATGTGTGTGCGATGAGAGGGCTGGTGTTGTCATGTGGCACCATGCTTTTTGCGGACAATGGCTGTGTGCACATACTGGCTACTTACCTGTTCTGTTTTCCCATTTGGCTTTGACTTGACACATCTGTGTGTGTGTGGTGGAGGCTTGCATCCTCCTCAGGGGTGTGACTAGTAAGCATGATATGTTAACCTACCTGTTAGTTTGTTTGTGGTGATACAATAGCTGACACATGCATCTGGGTGGGAGGGGAGGCTCCATCGTGATGGTCTGGGGGATGAGTTGACCTGAGGTGAGTTGTTGTTCAGGCATCCCACCCCCAAACAGACCTCCCAGGGAAGATGTCTGCCTACCCGTTTGTTTGTAGCGAGCCAATGGCTTGGAACTGCTTCTGGGTGTGGAGTGCTCCATCCTGCTTGTGTTGGGACAGGCCTGCCAGGTGGGAGTTGTAGTGCAGGCCTCCCACCTCCACACAGCCTCCATGGCAAGATGGTTACCTACCTGTTAGTTTGTTTGTAGTGGGACCATGGCTTCCAAATGCTTCTGGGTGGTGTGGAGTGCTACATCCTGCTCAGGGGCGGGACAGGGGGCATGGTGGGAGTTGTTGTGCAGTCCTCCCACCCCCACACAGCCTCCATGGCAAGATGCCTACCTACCTGTTAGTTTGTTTGTAGTGGGGCAATGGCTTCAAAATGCTTCTGGGTGGTGTGGAGTGCTACATTCTGCTCAGGGGTGGGACAGGGGGCATGGTGGGAGTTGTTGTGCAGGCCTCTCACCCCCACACAGCCTCCATGGCAAGATGGCTACCTACCTGTTAGTTTGTTTGTAGTGGGACCATGGCTTCCAAATGCTTCTGGGTAGTGTGGAGTGCTACATCCTGCTCAGGGTGGGACAGGGGCATGGTGGGAGTTGTAGTGCAGGTCTCCCACCCCCACACAGCCTCCATGGCAAGATGGCTACCTACCTGTTAGTTTGTTTGTAGTGGGACCATGGCTTCCAAATGCTTCTGGGTGTTGTGGAGTGCTACATCCAGCTCAGGGGTGGGACAGGGGTCATGGTGGGAGTTGTAGTGCAGGCCTCCCACCCCCACACAGCCTCCATGGCAAGATGGCTACCTACCTGTTAGTTTGTTTGTAGTGGGACCATGGCTTCCAAATGCTTATGGGTGGTGTGGAGTGTTACATCCTGCTCAGGGGTGGGACAGGGGGCATGGTGGGAGTTGTAGTGCAGGCCTCCCACCCCCACACAGTCTCCATGGCAAGTTGGCTACCTACCTGTTAGTTTGTTTGTAGTGGGACCATGGCTTCCAAATGCTTATGGGTGGTGTGGAGTGCTACATCCTGCTCAGAGGTGGGACAGGGGGCGTGGTGGGAGTTGTAGTGCAGGCCTCCCACCCCCACACAGCCTCCGTGGCAAAATAGCTATCTCCCTTTCAGTTTGGACCATGGCTTCCAAATGCTTATGGGTGGTGTGGAGTGCTACATCCTGCTCAGGGGTGGGACAGGGGGCATGGTGGGAGTTGTTGTGCTGGCTGCCTGTGAACATGCCCCCATGGTGATGTTGCTAGCTACGTTTGGGGTGGATGTGAGTAAGTGAATGTTGGATCTGTGAGACATATGTTGGGGAGTGTGTGGTGCATATGAATGCACTTGTGACTAGGAGGTGTAGCTTTGCAGTTGTGCAAGACAGTACATAGCAGTGTGGTGGTAGTCATTTGTTTGTACTTACCAGCCACCACACCCCTGGCTACTCCTGTGAGACTCTCTGGATGCAGTATGGAGAGCACCTTCTCCTCCCATGCAGTGAATCGGACTCAAACAGCTTGTAACGACACCTACTCATGCCGCTGGACACAAGCTCGACCCCATCTTCTCCGCAAGCCCCCACGTCTCCTTCAACCACACCACCGAACCACACTGGACCGACCACAGATGCGTCAACTTCACCTTCAGAAAACCCACCACACACAACCGCACCCAACAGCTACCACGCCGCTGCTGGGGCAAGGTCACCGATGACCAACTGACTACCGCCCTCGCCCTGAGACCACCCACCGACCCCACCGACCCAGACACCGCCGCGACCAACCTCACACAGTGGATCAACGACTGCACCAACACCCTCACCCCTCTCAAGACCTCTACAACCAACCACACCAACAAGAAAGCCGCCTGGTTCACCGAGGACCTCCGGATCTCCAAGCACACCTGTCGGAAGCTAGAGAAGAAATGGCTCCACGACCGAACACCAGACAACCACACAGTCCTCAAGAGCGCCACCCGCAGACACCACCAACTCATCAGGACCACCAAGAAGACCGCCTTCAAGGACCGCCTAGACAACAACGCACACAACACTAAAGAGCTCTTCAGCATCGTGAAAGAACTCTCCAACCCCAGCTCCAACACCAATGACATCCCGCCATCTCAAGACCTGTGCGACTCCCTGGCCACCTTCTTCCACCGCAAGATCACCGACATCCACAACAGCTTCAACTCCGACCCCCCCGCACCCACCACCGAATCCACCACCCCTGCGACTACCACTCGCACCAGTCGCCTGACCGTCTGGTCCAGCGTCAGCGACGAAGACACCATCAAAACCATGAACTCCATCCACTCCGGATCCCCATCGGACCCCTGTCCTCACCACGTCTTCAACAAAGCCAGCGCAACCATCGCGCCCCACCTCCGGAAAACAATCAACTGTTCCTTCCCAGAAAGCTAGCAGCACGCTGAGATCAACGCCCTTTTGAAGAAGCCCAAGGCGGACCCCAAGGACCTCAAGAACTTCCGGCCCATCTCCCTGCTCCCTTTCCCGGCAAAAGTGACGGAGAAGATTGTCAACAAACAGCTGACCCGCTACCTCGAAGTTAACAACATCTTGGACCCTTCCCAATCCGGTTTTCGCAGCAACCACAGCACCGAGACCGCCCTCATCGCCGCCACTGACGACATCCGGACCCTGATGGACAAAAGAGAAACAGCCGCCCTCATCCTCCTGGACCTATCAGCAGCCTTTGACATGGTCTGCCACCACACCTTATCAGCACGCCTCCATGACGCCGGTATCCAAGAGAAGGCCCTGGCCTGGACCACCAGTAGCACCCCCCCCCCCCCCCCTCTCCCCAGCGCCTTGAGACACTCTCGGGTATGTAGCGCGCTTTACAAATGCAGTGATTGATTGATTGATTGAGTGAATGTTTTTGGTGGGCTGGGAGGGCCACCGCCAGTCCTTTTAGCCTGCTCACGGTTCTTGCTCCTCTTCTGTTTGACAACCCTCTTCAGGTCATGCCACCGCTTCATGATTTCATTTTTTGAGCGCGGGGTGGTCCCTACTGCATTGACCTTATCGACTATGCTTGCTCACATTTGAGCTCTTGTGGCTAATGGTGTCTGTTGGACCAGGCTACCAAACAGTTGTGGTTCCACTCTGACTATCTCATCTACCATTAGCTTCAACTCACTCTCTGTGAATTTTGGCATTTTATGTGTTACCATGGTGTGTGATGTGCAAAGGGGTTGTGGGTGCAGGGGTGTGAGTGGTGGAAGGGGTGATGTGTATGGTGTGTGATGTGCAGGGGGTCAGAGGTACAGCTGTGGAAATGGTGGTGGTTCTGTGTGGTGTGAGTAGGGCTGGTGTGTTGCTTTGCCTATCCTTTGTTGTCAGGGTTAGAGGCCTTTAGTTTTGGAATGTTGCAAAGGATTGTGGTCAGGGAAGTGGCTGGTTTTATACTCGGCTATTTGGGTGTGTCCAAATGGGTTATTTCTGTCAGGTGTGTTGTGTGGGTTGTCCTGGGATTTGTATTTTTGTATTTGCCCTGTGGTTGTGTCATTGGGGTGTGTTCTGTGTTTTGGGGGGCATGGCTAGTATGCTGTGTGCACTTTGTGGCCTTGTTGTGGGTTGTTTCTTTCGTCCGCCATATTTGTCATGTAGCTTACGCAGCGGTGGTTGTGCTGCAGCTCTTCCGGTCGGAAACTGTGGAACGTACCGCGTGGGCATCGGGGTTATCCTAATTTTCCGTGCGGTTTCTCCGCTGTCCTGGCGGCGGTTTGATTGTTTTCCGCCATGAATGCGACTGCCGCGGACGGGTTTTGGCCATCTCCGCCCACTACGGGCGGTTTTTCTTGGCCTCGTTCAGCCATGGTCGGTGTTTTTTGGCAGTAGATCCTAATTTGGACGCCAGATTTTCCACGGTGCCGGTGGGCGGTTGATTTCTAGATCCATGACGGTCGGGTGGTTTTCCGCCCGCCATCCTAATAGGACCCTTAATGTATTAAATGCATGTAAAAGATAAAAACCTGACTGTGCAAGGACTGAAGTACTTCCATAGGAAACCAAATGATGTACCAAAAGGCCAATAGCATGACGTGAGAGAAAAATACTCCTCTGGGTAAAGCAAACGGCCACAGTAATATATTTAAAAAAAATTAGTAACAAAGCGCCCCATTACGACGCCAGTCGGACGAGCGTACGATCAGCATCGTGTCAGAAACGGGATCACGGACAAGGAGTCACCCGTCTCACTTCTCAAATTACAATGCAACTACCTTCACAGCGGTCGGAAAGTGCATCATTCCTATTGTGGCTTGTGCTGCCGGCTTCAGCACAAGCAGCAATAGGAAATATACACTTTAAAAACATCCCTGTAACGTGTGGCGGGCACCTTGTGGTGCCTGCACATGATGCAGGGATATTTAGGGAGGGCACTACAGGTGCCCCCCCAGGCCCCATAACGGAGGGCCAGGTGGAAAGGAGGCCCTGCTAGTGGCCCCCAAAGTTACTTTCTGTCTGCCTTTTCATGGCGGTCGTTCCGCCATGAAAGGGCAGGCAGACAGTGAAATCGTAATCCCGACAGCGGAGCGGAAACTGGTTCCGCTGCCATTTGGAGATTACCTTTCTGCCCGCCGCCCCGACCGGCTCCGTGAGCCCATCGGAAGCAAAGCGGAATGGCCACGTGGGTTTCCCTTCGACCGCCAGTATCATAATGCGGTAGTTGGACAGAAACTTCTGATGTCGGGCGGAAAGCCTTTGATGAGCTGTTGGATGGCTTTTCGCCCAAGAGCATAATGAGGCCCCAACTGTCTAATTCACAGCAGCACTTTCAAGTCAAACTGAAAAGCCCCATTGTGTGAAAAGAGTGACACTACAAAACATAGCAATAAAAATATGCACTGATAAACACTATAGGTCAACTGTGAAAACACTTCTCTAATAAATGGGGAGTTTGGTAAGGTAGGATTAGCTCATATGTTTATTTGATTTGATTTATTTGATATCATCCCCACTGGACCAACCGGTATTACCGAATGCCAAGGGTGACTAGGTACAGTTCGCTAGAATGGGTTTAGCGGTGACTTATGATGGTTATATTAATATGTAATTAGCTGGATGGGTGTATGGCCAGAAATGGCATGAGTAATTTGGGTACGGTGCCTGAGGGAGAGGGACTACCTTTTACTGTACTCCAAATCACTAGCTATGGTTCACCACAGGTGGTAAATGAACAAAATGTTGTTTAAAAATATAGCGGTGAAACAATATTGTATCGAAAATATTGGCAAGTCACAAATATTGAGGAACAGAATAAAGAAAACTGTTTTTACAGGTAATGTTATTTTCTCAAATATTGCATATATTTTATTGTTTACTTTAATATAGTTGCATTAAGTATATTTTTTCATTTAATATATTAAATATTATTATCTTTTTAGGTATCAATAATATTTTAATAATTGTTTTAAATATTTGTAGTATAGTTTGTAAGTTTTAATATGTAATTATGTATTTTTACTTTAAATTAGTAATTTATAATTTAGTAGCATAATGTTGGGTTTTCAGAGAAATACAGATGGACGCTATTTAAATTAGCAATACATTTTTAAAAAGTTTAATTACTTATTTATGATTTAGTAGCCGGTTGTTGGGTTTGTAGGAAAATTGGGTGAGAAATTATTTAAGCTAGAAATTATTGGGTTTTAAAAAAAGATTTATGTTAAATAAATATTCAATTAATAACTATGTATATTATTGAATTGATTGCTATTTCAATTACTTGCTGTATTTTAGTCGATTGTTAATTCCTCTATAAATGTATTTACTAGTAAACTTTTTTAAAAGCCCTTTATGTAGTGTTGTTTGTTTTAATTTTTTGTGTTTTATTTCATTACTATTTTAACATTATCAATGTTTTATTTCAAATCTATTTTAATTTTTTTGTTGGTGGTGGTGTTTTTGGGTAGTAGGGAGGGAGGGATGTGTACCTATTTTAAATGTATCTATTTTGTTTTCTATTTTGTAAATTGTTTTTTATCATTACATTTTGGTGCCGATCACGATCCGGTAAAAACCGGGTACGAACCGTCGGACGGAGCATATTCTCCGTCCGACGGGTACCCGGTCGAAAAAATATACAAACATGGAATTACGATTCGCACGGAAATCCCATTTCCGTACGAATCGTACAAAACCCCGACCGACGAAAATAAACATACAAATGCGATCCGGGAAAGCGCCGACCTGACGTCGGGACGCACGCAGCCTGCCATTCACGAACCAGGAATTACGATTCGCACCGACGTCATCCCGCACGGTGAATATTTTCCGGCTGCCAAAAACTGCCGGGAAATCAGGACGACGCGAACAAGGAGTACCAGTACGCGACGGACAGACAGGACGACGCGAACAAGGAGTACCCGTACGCGACGGACAGACATGGACCCGAACCTACGTGTCATCCCGGCCCTCATAGCAGTCGACCTCCTCTACAGGTTACGACGCAGACGCCGCAGAAGGTCAGAACAACTAAGGGAGGGGGGAAAGGGGGGGAAAGGGGGGGGGGCAGGACCAGCGGCAAGCCACAAAACCCCCACCATAGTCACACAGCACACATGCTCTGGACATACCTGACTCCCAGGCCCTGGTCACTACGAGGGGGTGGGGCCCTGTCCAGCTAAGCCAGCGACCGCCACAACGGAAGTTCTTGACGACGCGAACCTGCAACACAACCAGACAGGTACGTCCCGTACCCACGCCTTAAGA
Organism: Triturus cristatus; assembly: GCF_964204655.1. NCBI lineage: Eukaryota > Metazoa > Chordata > Amphibia > Caudata > Salamandridae > Triturus > Triturus cristatus. The sequence goes on from NC_140590.1 coordinate 1,690,033,378, forward strand.
GCGTGGGTACGAGTCGTACCACGCCCACACCTACGTCACCCCAACAATGGCGGGAAGGCTCGTACCCACGTGGCAAAGGCCTGGGTACGGCCCGCACAAGCATCACATAGCGTGGGGACGGGTATGTACGGACCGTACCCCCACCCCGTATGCATGGAGCGGACCCCCAACCCCAACAGTGCAAGTACGACACGTACCCCCACCCGCAGACGTATGGAGCGTACCCCCCACCCCAACAGTGTAAGTACGACACGTACCCTCACCCGCGGATGTATGGAGCGAACCCCCACCCCAACAGTGTAAGTACGACCCGTACCCTCACCCGCGGACGAATGGAGCGTACCCCCACCCCAACAGTGTAAGTACGACACGTACCCTCACCCGCGTACGTATGGAGCGTACCCCCGACCCCAACAGTGTAAGTACGACCCGTACCCTCACCCGCGGACGTATGGAGCGTACCCCCCCACCCCAGCAGTGTAAGTACGACCCGTACCCCCACCCGCGGACGTATGGAGCGTACCCCCCACCCCAACAGTGTAAGTACGACCCGTACCCTCACCCGCGTACGTATGGAGCGTACCCCCCACCACAACAGTGTAAGTACGACACGTACCCTCACCTCAAATGCATGGAGCGTACCCCACCCCAACAGTGTAAGTACGACCCGTACCCCCACCCGCGGACGTATGGAGCGTACCCCCCACCCCAACAGTGTAAGTACGACACGTACCCTCACCCGCAGACGTATGGAGCGTACCCCCACCCCAACAGTGTAAGTACGACCCGTACCCTCACCCGCGGACGTATGGAGCGTACTCCCCACCCCAACAGTGTAAGTACGACCCGTACCCCCACCCGCAGACGTATGGAGCGTACCCCCCACCCCAACAGTGTAAGTACGACACGTACCCCCACCTCGAATGCATGGAGCGTACCCACATCCGTGTATGTTATGAGCGTACATATTGTGAAATAGGAGAGGTGGGTGCAGAGTCCTCCCAGCAGTGCCCAGTCACAGGAGGTGTGGGTGCCTAACACTCCCAGCAGTGCCCAGACATGAGAGGGGTGTGTGCAGAGTCCTCCCAGCAGTGCCCTGAGACAGGAGGGGTGGGTGCAGAGTCCTCCCAGCAGTGCCCAGTCACAGGAGGGGTGGTTGCCTAACACTCCCAGCAGTGCCCAGACACAGGAGGGGTGGGTGCCTAACACTCCCAGCAGTGCCCTGAGACAGGAGGGGCGGGTGCCTATCACTCCCAGCAGTGCCCAGAGACAGGAGGGGTGGGTGCCTATCACTCCCAGCAGTGCCCAGTCACAGGAGGGGTGGGTGCCTAACACTCCCAGCAGTGCCCAGACATGAGAGGGGTGTGTGCAGAGTCCTCCCAGCAGTGCCCAGAGACAAGAGGGGTGGGTGCAGAGTCCTCCCAGCAGTGCCCAGAGACAGGAGGGGTGGGTGCAGAGTCCTCCCAGCAGTGCCCAGAGACAGGAGGGGTGGGTGCAGAGTCCTCCCAGCAGTGCCCTGAGACAGGAGGGGTGTGTGCAGAGTCCTCCCAGCAGTGCCCTGAGACAGGAGGGGTGGGTGCAGAGTCCTCCCAGCAGTGCCCAGTCACAGGAGGGGTGGGTGCCTAACACTCCCAGCAGTGCCCAGACACAGGAGGGGTGGGTGCCTAACACTCCCAGCAGTGGCCTGAGACAGGAGGGGTGGGTGCCTATCACTCCCAGCAGTGCCCTGAGACAGGAGGGGTGGGTGCCTATCACTCCCAGCAGTGCCCTGAGACAGGAGGGGTGGGTGCAGAGTCCTCCCAGCAGTGCCCAGTCACAGGAGGGGTGGGTGCCTAACACTCCCAGCAGTGCCCAGACACAGGAGGGGTGTGTGCAGAGTCCTCCCAGCAGTGCCCAGAGGCAGGAGGGGTGTGTGCAGAGTCCTCCCAGCAGTGCCCAGAGACAGGAGGGGTGTGTGCAGAGTCCTCCCAGCAGTGCCCAGACACAGGAGGGGTGTGTGCAGAGTCCTCCCAGCAGTGCCCTGAGACAGGAGGGGTGGGTGCAGAGTCCTCCCAGCAGTGCCCAGTCACAGGAGGGGTGGGTGCCTAACACTCCCAGCAGTGCCCAGACACAGGAGGGGTGGGTGCCTAACACTCCCAGCAGTGCCCTGAGACAGGAGGGGTGGGTGCCTAACACTCCCAGCAGTGCCCTGAGACAGGAGGGGTGGGTGCCTATCACTCCCAGCAGTGCCCAGTCACAGGAGGGGTGGGTGCCTAACACTCCCAGCAGTGCCCAGACATGAGAGGGGTGTGTGCAGAGTCCTCCCAGCAGTGCCCAGACACAGGAGGGGTGTGTGCAGAGTCCTCCCAGCAGTGCCCAGAGACAGGAGGGGTGTGTGCAGAGTCCTCCCAGCAGTGCCCAGAGGCAGGAGGGGTGTGTGCAGAGTCCTCCCAGCAGTGCCCAGAGGCTGGAGGGGTGGGTGCAGAGTCCTCCCAGCAGTGCCCAGAGACAGGAGGGGTGGATGCCTAACACTCCCAGCAGTGCCCATGGAACGCAAAGGGTGGAGTAGCCACAGATACCATGCCCACAAATGTCAGTCAGGTGCACAAAGACCCTGCAGTACATGTACCACATGTGTGCGAGGCTGGGAGTATACGCATGCATAGGGCCAAAAAGTAAACATGTCCACATGAAGTCATGTCAATAGTCCACATACACAAGTACAATGACTACCAAGGATGCCACGAATGATGCAGGTGGAGAATGGCTCAGCATGCATGTGCAAAGTTGAAGGACTCCGTCACACACCCAGCTAATGTACACACAGCTCTGCGCTAAAGTCAGGGGACACCCTGCAGGGAAGAAGTCAGGGTACACAGAGGAAGGAATACACCTTGGGACAATTGCAACATGCAGCAACTGCTTACATGAATGGAGAAAGCTAGCTAACACCGTGTGATGGCACACAGATCCCAGGGTCCCCCCTATGAGCAGCACACTACTACATTTCCCACACACCCAACACATGAACACCACCCACAACCATGTAGCAGCCCCACCAACAGCAATGCCAGCAAAGCAGGAGTGTTCCAAGGGCAAAAAATAAATAGCTTTATTCAGCATGATCCAAAAACTGGTATGTAGTAAGTTCAATATTTACAAAGCCCATAGGGCAGTCCAGGAGTCACAGCTGGATGGGGGACACAGTGGGATGCGTGTCCCCTAGCTTGCCTTCACAGTTACAAGCCGTTGTCTTCCACAGGGGTGAGGGCATCATGTGGGGGGGAAGGAACAGGCACCGCAGGGACAGGAGGGCGAAGGGTAGGCGACGTGGGTGCAGGGATGGAGGACTCCACCACAGGGGGTGGGGCAGGGCCAAAGGTGGATTCTAGGAGCGCGCTGCACACCTCGGCAAGGTCCTCCAGGGACTCCCCTGCACCCGAAGGAACCACAGGCCCCAAGGAGGGGGGGTGTCAGAGGGATGGGTCGCAGCGCCACTGGGGGAGGGTGTGGACAGGGGGGGGGACTCAAGCACCCTGACCGTGGACTTCCTTGACCGCTTGCGGGGTGGTGTCACTGTGGGGCTCAGGGACAGAGCGGCCATGAAGGACTCTTTGGGGGAGATGTGGCCAGGAGAGCTGAGGGGAGGGGATTTGGAGGGAGTGGATTGGGTGGAATGCGGACTCCCACTCTGGCTGCGTGTCACACGTTTGCCCCCCGACCCAGTGGGTGTGCCTACTTCACCCTGTGTGTGCGTGTCAGGAGGTGTGCGGCGGACCTTCCCTGCTGGTGTGGTGCCTGTGTCTGTTGTGGTGGGTGCATGCTTACGTCTGGGTGTATGTGGGACAGGCATGGGAGTGGGAAGTGTGGAAGGGGCATGGGTAGGGGGTGGGACGTAGCGCTGCAGGAGACCCACTGCTGCAGTCAGTGTGGAGTCTATGGACCTCAGCAAGTTGCGTTGGTCAGCCTGCGATGAATGAATGCCCTCCAAGTATGCCTCCATGTTGTTGAGGACCTGGCTGTGGGCATGGAGGACATTAAGGATCGCAGTCTGACCAATCTGCAACTGCCGCTGGATGTCCACAGACTCAGCATTGGCGGCAGCAGTGGAGACAGGGGCAGGGGGTGCGGTGCCTGGCAGGAAGGAGACATGTGGTGACCGGGCACGTTGGAAAGGGACACGAGCACGTGGGAGGCGGCTGATGCCAATGGAGGGGGCGGTGCGAGATGTAGGGCTGCTGTCAGATGGTGGTGCAGCCACCGCCCACTCGGAGAGATCATCCTCGGACCCGTCAGCTTCATACTCTGTTGTGCCAGTCGACAGGTCCCGGGGTTCACTCTCCTCCGCCTCAGTCCCACTCGAAGTGCCAGCCCCGATGTCACCGCTGGCACTGGTGCTCGGTCCCTCCGCGCCGTCTGTGTCCATGTCTCCCTCCGTGTCCCCCGACGATGCTGTGGGCAGGGTGAAGAGACAGAAATTAATCATACACCTGTATACATATGTCACATGAGTCAAATCTACTTAGGTTACAGTGCATAGCCTGAAACAAAGGAAGAGTTACAACTACAAAACAAGGTACATATGTAGGCCCTGCAAGACACAGTTGTGTGACCCACCATGCCATGGAAAAACTATGGAGAGCATGACACAATAGCAAATGAGATGACATGGAATTTTGACTGAGGAGCAAGGCCCTGGGGACAATCCAGAACTGCATCTGCACCACACAGCGTGGCAGGCAATAGGGATGAGCAGGGACCACATCCAGGAACTAGAGGCACATGCAGCATAGGTAATACTGAGAACATGCCCACCCTGACTGGCACACTGCACCTTGAGTGTATGTCCAGACAAACATCACACACTGGCCAGTCCTAGCAAGGAGATTACAGGTCTTGACATGTAGGCCATGCCCGCACCACCCACCCCCTACATGAGACAAATCTGTGGAGACACAGGAAGCACTTACATCTCTTAGTCTGGGTGAAATACACATGGGATTCAATAATTCAATATTGCACACCAAATACCCAAGGTGCGCCTGTCCAAATAATCATGTACAAATGGGCATCATCAGATGATTGCAACAAGACACACAGGCAATGGCCACCGTGAGTATGTACTTGGAAAATCAGGTCAGGCTGGACAGTGGACACTTGTAATACATCTCACGTCAATATACATGGTGCCAGGGGACAATGGCACAGAGCACAACCTATGCTGTAGACACAGAGATTGTCGACATTCTCGGATTACACACATGATACCTAGGAAAAGATGCCCCTGGGGACAGTAGTGGCCACACAACTCCATGCTCCTGAATGGGAATGACTGCAACACACGCTAACATCCCTGCACTATGCGTAAGGCACACTCATGCACATCATGTCACAGGCCACCACATGGGACATGCCTGCTGGAAGGCCTCGCACTCGAGAGATTAACTCCCATGTCTGGAATCAGCATTAGTGCCAACTGACATGGAACCCACAAGTCCAGAACTGGACAGGGCACAGGCAAGGTCACAAAACCTGTTACACACCACCCCCACACATGATGCTGCAGGCATTGTACACTTGTAGAAGGTGTCAGGCTACATAACCTTGTGATGGAGTGACTACACACAGACCAGGGAACACATTGCAAGGAGGGGAAGGGAGGCAGGAGAGCACTGCAATACTGTGGGTAACAGGATCTGCACAGCACCATAAACCCTGGAAGTGTATCCATGGAACAGTGCACTTACAAATGCTGGTGAAACACAACAAACACACACATGTACCTACCCCCTTCCGGCTGCTGCATCTCCTGTAGGCGCCTGTCCAAGTCTGGAAAGACCACCGCCAGCACACGTTTCTGGATGTGGGAGAGACGGCGGCGCCCGCGGTTCTTATGGCTCTCAGGTGAGTCCCCCAGCAGGACCCGTGCGATCCTCCGCGTCCAGCACCGGATATCCTGCCAGCGTTTCCTCACCTGGGACAGGTGCCGCCTCCGACCATCCGCACTCCTCACGGCGCTGACGGCGTCCAGCCATATCTGCTCCTCGGCAGAGGCGTCTACCTGTGAGGATGAACAAGTGACACTACATCAATACACCTGGCACATGTCACAGGGACACAGATTAGAACACATTTGCTGTTTACAACAAGGCATAGTATGCATCCAACGCATTGCACCTTTGTCATAGGGACATGATCCTCTGGGGGAAGGCCAAAAGCAGTACGTGCCATTGAAAGGACACAGGTGGAATGAGGGCAACTACACAATCAATCCTGTCTCAGGGCACTTCTGGGAGTGATAGGCACCCACCCCTCCTGTCTCAGGGCACTACTGGGAGTGTTAGGCACCCATCCCTCCTGTGTCTGGGCACTGCTGGGAGTGTTAGGCACCCACCCCTCCTGTGACTGGGCACTGCTGGGAGGACTCTGCACACACCCCTCCTGTGTCTGGGCACTGCTGGGAGTGATAGGCACCCACCCCTCCTGTCTCAGGGCACTGCTGGGAGTGATAGGCACCCACCCCTCCTGTGTCTGGGCACTGCTGGGAGTGATAGGCACCCACCCCTCCTGTCTCTGGACACTGCTGGGAGGACTCTGCACACACCCCTCTCATGTCTGGGCACTGCTGGGAGTGTTAGGCACCCACCCCTCCTGTGACTGGGCACTGCTGGGAGTGATAGGCACCCACCCCTCCTGTCTCTGGGCACTGCTGGGAGTGATAGTCACCCGCCCCTCCTGTCTCAGGGCACTGCTGGGAGTGTTAGGCACCCACCCCTCCTGTGTCTGGGCACTGCTGGGAGTGTTAGGCACCCACCCCTCCTGTCTCAGGGCACTGCTGGGAGGACTCTGCACACACCCCTCCTGTGTCTGGGCACTGCTGGGAGTGATAGGCACCCACCCCTCCTGTCTCAGGGCACTGCTGGGAGTGATAGGCACCCACCCCTCCTGTGTCTGGGCACTGCTGGGAGTGATAGGCACCCACCCCTCCTGTCTCTGGGCACTGCTGGGAGGACTCTGCACACACCCCTCTCATGTCTGGGCACTGCTGGGAGTGTTAGGCACCCACCCCTCCTGTGACCGGGGACTGCTGGGAGTGATAGGCACCCACCCCTACTTTCCTGTCAGACGAACCTCAAACCTGGGGAGACAGTCGAGGCAAGTTACACGAGATATAGTAACTCCATCAATAATGTCCTGGAAGAACATATCCCTAAAAAAAAGCTTAAGATTAGAAACACACCCTCGGCCCCCTGGTTCAATAAGGAGCTGAGAGTGCTACGTGCAGCCCGCCGGCAGCCCGAGAGGAGATGGCGCAGGGCCTACATAAAATCTGATGAAATCGCCTTAAAATCAATTCAAGTTAAATATAAGCAGGCGATTAAGGAAGCAAAGTCCAAATTTTATGCAAGTTCTATTCTACAGGCACCCAATGGCTCCAAGGCCCTCTTCAATATTGTAAGAGACCTTGGCAACCCTGGCTGCATGGCCAACAGTATCAAGCCTTCGCAAAACCTGTGCAATGAGGTCGCCACCTTTTTTACTGACAAGGTCACGAGAATTGTTGGAGGCCTTGATTGCAGTATACGGGATATGCCTCCCATCAGTGAGGCTGTCAGTAAGGATGTTTTTCTGAGCCACTTCTCACCTCCCACAGAGGAAAGTTTTAGCTCTATAGCTCGGCAAATCTCATCTGGCTCGCCTCTTGACCCCCTTCCTCACAAGATCTGGAAGGAGTTTGGCCCTAAACTATTCCCTGGTCTGCGGCAAATATGTTGCCAATCTTTGAACGAGGGAATAGTACCAGACTGCTGGAAACGGGCGATAGTCACTCCCCTGTTGAAAAAGCCCTCCCTGGACCCCACGCAGCCTGTCAGCTTTCGCCCCATATCTCTATTGCCGTTTCCAGTTAAAATTCTGGAAAAAGTGGTCAGCAAGTACCTGTCGAACTATCTGGAAGAGAACCAGCTGCTGGACAGGGACCAGTTTGGATTTCGGCCGGGGCATGGAACAGAGACTGCATTGACAACAGTATTGGACAAACTTCGTATGCGAGCCTGTGAGAAGTTGGCCTGGCATATGCTGGTCACTAGTTCTAGTGGCCACCTTGCACCAGTCCAATTCGACTCTTGGTAGATAGGTTTAAAGACAACCTTTTAAAAGAAAGCTATCCTAGTGGTAGCTGTGGAGAGCAGCCTTCAGGCTAAGTCTCTGAGGAATGTAAAGCAGCTTGTTTTACCTTATAATCTCTTGAATTACCAAATGAAAAGACACCACACAGGTATATATATGAAATATATATGTATTTATTACTAAATATACTCTACTAATCTCTTTATGAGATTAGTCCCAGGTAAACATTCAAAAGATCAACATTTCTCAATAAATTAAGCACATAAATCACTGTAGCCCTAGGGGCGTACCAGACCATATACTAAGTAAATGGTATAACAAATTCGACAAGCAAAATGAAGAGGCCTAGGGCCTTGGGAATCGCTGGGGCTTCAATGCTGTAGTGTTTTCAGGTAAGTAACTAGCCCACAGGGGACGCGTGCAGTGTCTAAACACGCACGCGAGTTTCTCATAGACTTCAATGCAAAAATGTCGCGATTTGTATTTTAAAGTTTTAGGGCACTTCTGAGTGGACAACAAGCACACAACTTACAGGGTAAGTATTTCGATAGCCAATGCACACTTGGGCACCGTAATGCCAGAGTTACCTCACCCAGGGAGTCCGGGTGCACAGGTGTCCTTTGGTGTCGGGTCGCGATGCTGATTTCAATGGGAATCGAGGTGTTCTTGCTGCTTGTGTCGTCGAGAGAGGTGTCCGTTCGGTTCCAACGATGGATTGGAGTTGCAGGCGACCTGGAAATTGAGGGGACAGAGTTCAGAGTCACTTGCCAGTGACCGGTGGCCTTCAGGATAGATGACCACAACTGTCGCGTCGCTTTCGTCGCTGATGGTGTTTTGTCTCTTCGCCCACGCCGTCCAGGAGGGATCGATGATGACCAGCAGCTGGAGTTGGAGGGTCCCACGACGTCTGCAGCTGTTGGCGGTGTCGGCACTCGGATTGGAGCCAACAAACCTTGGCAACTGCAAGTCTCGTGTAGAGTGAAGATTGTGTATGGCTCAGACCAGCAAGGTCCGAGGGACTTACCCAGCGAGGGTAAGTGAGGGTAGGCCCAGAGCAACCAGGCCAGCCCTTGGAATAGTCGAGGATGTCTTCAGGAGGGCTACTAGCCAACGGGCAAGCAACCGCGAAGACGCCTTTGCAGGAAAACTTCAGCAACAGCCCACGGTCACTCGGGACGGGGTAGGCCGCTGATCTTCGGTTCAGTACCTGCTCGGGACTTGGACATTAAGTGGTCCAAAGCACAGGTTTGTAGTTCGTCGTTCAGGGCTTGCACTCGAAATCAGTGCACGGTTCCCTGGTATTGTCGTTCCTCGTCACTCGTGGGGTCCAGACGCCACAGCTTCGCTGGGGACGCAAAATGGCCGTGGAGAGGTCAGGAAATCGACTTCAGGGGACGCAGGGACTTCGGGCTCCGGCGGGAGCGGTAAAGTTTGCAACCGTTGTTCAGTCCTTAAGGTGCCTGCAAAGCAGGGGAGCCACTCCTTGGCTCCAAGGGAGATCCTTCGGTCTTCTAAAGGTAGTAGAACGTTGAAGGGACCGGATTCTTCTTCGTAGAGCGTCGTCCAGGTGTAATCTGAATTGCATTGGCAATCTTTGGTATCTTATACTGTAAAGATGGGAGGGACTAGCTCTATGGCCACTCCTCTAGGAGGGCCAGGGTAGGGGTGGTTACACCCACTTCCCTTTGTCCAGTTTTCGCGCCAGGACAGGGGCAGAGGCCCCTGAACCGGTTTGAGCTGGCATATGCACTGAGGAGCCTACTGCTCCCCCAGTGCAGGACTTCAAAGGCACTCTAAGAGTGCACCCACCCAGCTCCAATACACTAAATCCTGTCTGGAAGGTTGTGACACCTCCCTGTGACAGGAAACCCTTTGTTGAGCTCCCTCCACTGCGAGTTTCGGTCAGCAGCAGGAGGGCAGCCCGGTGTCTGTGCTGGTGGCATCCATTTTGTGATGCCAGGGCTCTAGAAGATTTCTACCGTTTGGTACAGTGGGTACATGTCGTCCCCTCTAGTAGGGTGGGATCATACTCCCACACCAGTTACTGGTGTGGGGGTATGATTCCAAAACGTTTGACACCAAACACGACATGTTTTGATGCAGTTATTCCAAAGTTAGCATTAACCGGGAGGTTATAATGCACTTAAGAGTATATGGTTTAACCGCATCCACAAACAGCAGCAGAGAATAGACTCTGCCAGCTGCAGGGGGGTCCTGCTCAGGCAGAAGCACCCCCTCACATAGTAAACCGTGCACCCTGCCCTTGGGATTGATAGGGCCTACCATAGGGGTGACTGATAGGTTCATATGTGTGTGTATGGTGAGATATAGAAACCTATACCTCTGTGAGGAGTGCTAACACTACCTCACACAGGCTGCAGTAGCAGGCCTGTGGTGTCAGATTGAGAATGCTTCCCAGGGGTGGCATAATACATGCTGCAGCCCCTGGTAGGCCTGTGAAGTACCAATGCCCTAGGTACCTAAGGTACCATATACTAGGGGCCCACACGGTACCACAGTATCCAATCACTAGTGCATCTAGTATGCACATCAAGTTGTTTAGAGAGATCAGGTAGACTGGGGCCCTGATTAGCAGGGACCCAGCCAGACTATAGCCAGAAACCAGTGTATACATCAGAAAAAAAGTGGGGGCAACACAAGTGCAGATCCTACTCTCCTACACAACCCCCCCCCAAACGCAGGGACATTAAACTAACCTTGACCAGTTGAGTCTTCGTGTTCTAAGTGGAAATACCTCGAGAGTCCATCTGCATTGGCATGTTGGGTCCCAGGTCTATGTTCCACTGTATAGTCCATCCCCTGTAGGGAAATGGACCACCTGAGCAGTTTAGGATTTTCACCTTTCATCTGTTTGAGCCATAGGAGGGGCTTATGGTCAGTCTGAACAATGAAGTGAGTGCCAAACAAGTATGGCCTCAACTTCTTCAGGGCCCAAACCACAGCAAAGGCCTCCCTCTCAATAGCTGACCAACGTTTCTCTCTAGGGGTCAGCCTTCTGCTTATGAAAGCTACTGGCTGGTCTTGACCTTCATCATTAAGTTGAGACAGTACAGCTCCCACACCCAGCTCTGAAGCATCTGTTTGAACAATGAACTTCTTTTTGTAATCTGGACTCTGTAAGATGGGGGCAGTGCACATTGCCTGCTTGAGGTCATCAAATGCCTTTTGACAGCTAGCTGTCCACTGAACCTTTTTTGGCATTTTCTTGGAGGTTAGGTCATTTAAGGGGGTCACTATAGATCCATATCCCTTAACAAACCTCCTATAGTACCCAGTCAGGCCCAAGAAGGCTCTCACCTGTGTCTGGGTGGTTGGAGCTACCCAATCCTTTATGGTTTGGATCTTGCTCTGCAATGGTTGAACCTGGCCCCCACCTACAAGGTGGCCCAGGTACACAACCTGACTCTGCCCTATCTGGCACTTAGTGGCCTTGATAGTGAGGCCTGCTTTCTGCAGGGCCTCCAGTACATTCTTGAGGTGGACCAGGTGATCCTGCCAGGTAGAACTAAAGACAGCAATATCATCTAGATATGCTGAGCAGTAAGCTTCCATACCAGTCAGAACTTTATTCACCAACCTCTGGAATGTGGCAGGTGCATTCTTCAAGCCAAAGGGCATTACCACAAAGTGATAGTGCCCACCAGGGGTCGAAAATGCAGTTTTGGCCTTGGCTTCATCAGCTAACCTGATTTGCCAGTAGCCTGCTGTAAGGTCAAATGTACTTAGATACTTGGCTGAGGCCAAAGTATCTATTAGTTCATCTGCCCTTGGTATTGGGTAGGCATCAGTCCTTGTGACTGCATTGAGGCCTCTGTAGTCAACACAAAACCTCATCTCTTTCTTACCGCCCTGGGTGTGAGGTTTTGGGACAAGGACTACTGGGCTAGCCCAAGGGCTATCTGAGGGCTCAATAACACCTAGCTCCAACATTTTCTGGACTTCAGTCCTGATACAGTCCCTGACATGGTCAGGTTGCCTGTAGATTTTACTCTTTACAGGCAGACTGTCTCCAGTGTCCACCTCATGGGTGCACCAGGAAGTCTGACTTGGGGTCAGACTGAACATATGTCCAAACTGCTGTAGCACTTGTCTACATTCAGTTTGTTGATGTTCAGTGAGGCTGCCTGCCAAAGCAACGCCATCTACTGATCCATCCTCAGGGTTCTGAGAGAGGAGGTCAGGGAGAGGGTCACTCTCCTCCTCCTGGTCCTCATCAGTTGCCATGAGCAAGCTCATGTCAGCCCTGTCCACATATGCTTTAAGTCTGTTGACATGGAGCACTCTAAGAGGGCTCCTGGGAGTACCAAGGTCGACCAGGTAGGTGACCTCTCCCTTCTTTTCAACAATTGTATGGGGGCCACTCCATTTGTCCTGGAGAGCTGCTGGGGCCACTGGCTCCAACACCCACACTTTCTGGCCTGGCTGGTAAACAGTCAGTACAGCCTTTTGGTCATGCCAAGCTTTTTGTAGTTCTTGGCTTGCCTCAAGGTTTTTTGTGGCCTTCTTCATGTACTCAGCCATCCTGGAGCGGAGACCAAGTACATAGTCCACTACATCCTGTTTGGGGGGTTTGAGAGGTAACTCCCATCCCTCCTTCACTAGACATAATGGTCCTCTCACAGGGTGCCCAAACAGAAGTTCAAAGGGGCTGTAGCCAACCCCCTTCTGAGGAACCTCCCTGTATGCAAACAGAAGGCAAGGAAGTAAAAGGTCCCATTTTCGCCTAAGCTTTTCTGGGAGGCCCTTAATCATTCCTTTCAGGGTTTTGTTGAATCTCTCAACTAACCCATTGCATTGTGGGTGATAGGGAGTGGTGAATTTGTAGTTTACACCACACTCCTTCCACATTGCAGTCAAATATCCTGACATAAAGTTGGACCCTCTGTCAGAGATTACCTCCTTAGGAAAGCCCACTCTGGAGAATACTCCAATGAGGGCTCTGGCTACCACAGGGGCTGTAGTAGTCCTGAGGGGAATAGCTTCTGGATACCTGGTGGCATGGTCCACTATCACCAGTATGAATCTGTGCCCAGATGCTGTTGGAGGGTCAAGGGGACCGACTATATCAATCCCTACCCTTTCAAAGGGGACCCCCACCACAGGTAGTGGTATCAGGGGGGCCTTTGTAGTGCCATCTGTCTTGCCACTGGCTTGACAAGTGACACAGGAGCGACAAAACTCCTTTGTGTCCTCAGACATGTGTGGCCAATGAAAATGTGGAACAAGCCTGTCCCAGGTCTTGTTTTGGCCCAAGTGACCTGCCAATGGGATATCATGTGCTAGGGTCAAGAGGAACCCCCTAAACTTCTGAGGAATCACCAGCCTCCTGGTGGCGCCAGGAGTTGGATCCCTAGCCTCAGAATAAAGGAGCCCCTCATCCCAATAAGTCTTATGGGACCCACTAGTACTCCCAGCAGCCTCAGCAGCAGCTTGCTGTCTGAGGGGTTCAAGAGTGGGGCAGCACTGTTGCTCTTTGCTCAGATCTTCCCTGGAAGGGCCCCCTGCCCCCAAGAACTCGACCTGTCCAGGCTCAAGTCCCCCTGGGGCAGTTCCTTCTTCAGGCTCTGCTTCTCCTCCCTCTGGAGGGGAATCTGTGATCTGAGACAGAGGGGAAGGCCCAGCCTTAACCCTACTGCTCCTCCTCTTGGGTAGCACCTGGTCCATAGTTTCAGGATCCAGAGCTGGTTCAGCTTTATGCATTTTGGCTTGTGACCTGGTCACAGCAAATACCTCGGCAGGTATGCCCAACATCTCAGCATGAGTCCATAATTCTACTTCAGACCAGGCTGAAGTCTCAAGATCATTGCCCAACAGACATTCGACAGGGAGGTCTGCACTGACTACAACCTTTTTAAGGCCAGTTACCCCTCCCCAGGAGAAATTAACAACTGCCAGGCTATGGTTGGTCCTGGTGTTGCTAGCATTGGTTACCTGGTACATTTCCCCCAGGATGATCTGTGTAGGGTCCACTAGGTCCTCTGCCACCATGGTGACACTAGCACCTGTGTCCCTAAATGCCAAAGCCTGTTTGCCATTTATAATAGGCTGCTGTTTGTATTTGCCCAGGTTACTGGGGCTCACTAGGAATGACATATCAAGGTCTCCCTCACAAACAAGCAATGCCTGTGTTGGTACTCTGACTAGGCCAGAGTCCACATCAGAACCCAGGGTCAACCCTACTACACCCTTATTCTGTGCCTTACCTCCACCACTGGCTGTACTAGGGGGAACAGGTGCCTTAGGGGCTGAAGTGGTGGTGGGTTGGTCTTTGGACTTGGTACAATCAGAAGTCCAGTGCCCCTTCTGTTTACAGTAGTTGCACCAGGGCTTCTTTTGGCCTTTTTTCTTGTTAGATTGTGACTCCCCACCAGATGCAGATTTTTGGGGCCCTTGTGAAGACTTCTGGTCTTTAGACTTATCCCCACCTTTCTCTGAGCCTTTAGGATCTTGCTTCTTGGTGTCACCGCCCTGGTTCTGGTTTTTCTGCTTCACCCTGGTTCTGACCCATTTGTCTGCCTTCTTTCCCAATTCTTGGGGAGAGGTCAGATCAGAGTCCACCAGGTACTGATGCAACAACTGGTTCTGGCAATTATTAAGGATCTGTTCTCTCATTATAAGATTATACAATCCCTTAAAGTCAGTTACTCTACTACCAACCAGCCAACCTTCTAGAGCCTTGGTTGCACAATCAACAAAGTCAGTCCAGTCCTGAGTCTGTGTTTTCTGGGTATCCCTGAACTTCAACCTGTACTGTTCAGTGGTTAAGCCAAACCCATCTATCAAAACACTCTTCAGGGCTTCATAGTCATTAGCATCCTCTTCTCTAACAGTGAGGAGCTTGTCTCTACCTTTATCTGAAAAGGAGAGCCACAAGATTGCTGCCCACTGTTTCTGGGGGACCTGTTGAACTTTACAGGCCCTCTCCATAGCAGTTATCCATTTGTGGATATCATCCCCACTCTGGTAGGGAGGAACAACCTTGGACAGGTTCCTATGGTCAGGAATATAATCTCTGTTTCTAGGGACACTGTTGCTGCCACCAGGGGTATCTAACCCCTCCTTCTTTGAAGCTCTTTGGAGCTCGAAGGCTTCCCTATCTAAGGCCAGATGCTTGGCTCTGAGAGCAAGCCTAGCTTCCTCATACTGTAGCATCTTGTACCTTCTCTCAGAAGAGGTCTCCCTGGGAAAGTTGGAGTTCTTCTGTGGGACAGATTCTCTTCCAGAGTGGTATGAATGGTCAGATTCCCTTGAGAGGGACCTAGGCCTATCTCCCACTCTGTCAGTTCTCTTAGGGAGAATTCCTCTGTTCCTTTCAGACTCTTCTAAGTCTGGCCCTTCAATGACAGACTCCAGGTCATCTTGATTTTCATCATCAGACCCAGAGACTATGTTTGACCCACCCCCTGATCCAGACCCACTTGCTCCTAGAGCTTGTTTCAGGTCATCTGCTACTAGCAGATCTATCAGGTGCTGTGATGAGGGACTCCTGCCCACCCTCAGTCCTCTTTCAAAGCATAAGGCCTTCAGGTCAGTGTAGGCCAGGTCTTTGTACTGAGCTGGGATGGACCCACTGGCTCCATCCTGGTGAGGCATACTAGTGTTGTGCAGTGTTGTACTACCTACACTAGTTGTGGCCTACTAAACCTAGCTTGAGCTGTAGCAAGGGTGTGCTTATCCCTTTACACACAGCTCTAAGTTCAGTAGAACTTATTGATACTAGCTTGACTTTATATGTACCTTGAGTACCTTAAGTGGTTTTCAGTTAGTAATTCAAATTGAGATTTTCTGGTAAAACAATGGCAAGCTGTAATCCCACACGCTGCCCACCAATGTGAGAAGTTGGCCTGGCATATGCTGGTCACTAGTTCTAGTGGCCACCTTGCACCAGTCCAATTCGACTCTTGGTAGATAGGTTTAAAGACAACCTTTTAAAAGAAAGCTATCCTAGTGGTAGCTGTGGAGAGCAGCCTTCAGGCTAAGTCTCTGAGGAATGTAAAGCAGCTTGTTTTACCTTATAATCTCTTGAATTACCAAATGAAAAGACACCACACAGGTATATATATGAAATATATATGTATTTATTACTAAATATACTCTACTAATCTCTTTATGAGATTAGTCCCAGGTAAACATTCAAAAGATCAACATTTCTCAATAAATTAAGCACATAAATCACTGTAGCCCTAGGGGCGTACCAGACCATATACTAAGTAAATGGTATAACAAATTCGACAAGCAAAATGAAGAGGCCTAGGGCCTTGGGAATCGCTGGGGCTTCAATGCTGTAGTGTTTTCAGGTAAGTAACTAGCCCACAGGGGACGCGTGCAGTGTCTAAACACGCACACGAGTTTCTCATAGACTTCAATGCAAAAATGTCGCGATTTGTATTTTAAAGTTTTAGGGCACTTCTGAGTGGACAACAAGCACACAACTTACAGGGTAAGTATTTCGATAGCCAATGCACACTTGGGCACCGTAATGCCAGAGTTACCTCACCCAGGGAGTCCGGGTGCACAGGTGTCCTTTGGTGTCGGGTCGCGATGCTGATTTCAATGGGAATCGAGGTGTTCTTGCTGCTTGTGTCGTCGAGAGAGGTGTCCGTTCGGTTCCAACGATGGATTGGAGTTGCAGGCGACCTGGAAATTGAGGGGACAGAGTTCAGAGTCACTTGCCAGTGACCGGTGGCCTTCAGGATAGATGACCACAACTGTCGCGTCGCTTTCGTCGCTGATGGTGTTTTGTCTCTTCGCCCACGCCGTCCAGGAGGGATCGATGATGACCAGCAGCTGGAGTTGGAGGGTTCCACGACGTCTGCAGCTGTTGGCGGTGTCGGCACTCGGATTGGAGCCAACAAA
Source organism: Triturus cristatus (assembly GCF_964204655.1). Taxonomy (NCBI): domain Eukaryota; kingdom Metazoa; phylum Chordata; class Amphibia; order Caudata; family Salamandridae; genus Triturus; species Triturus cristatus. The sequence continues at coordinate 1,690,050,364 of NC_140590.1, forward strand.
CCTTGGCAACTGCAAGTCTCGTGTAGAGTGAAGATTGTGGATGGCTCAGACCAGCAAGGTCCGAGGGACTTACCCAGCGAGGGTAAGTGAGGGTAGGCCCAGAGCAACCAGGCCAGCCCTTGGAATAGTCGAGGATGTCTTCAGGAGGGCTACTAGCCAACGGGCAAGCAACCGCGAAGATGCCTTTGCAGGAAAACTTCAGCAACAGCCCACGGTCACTCGGGACGGGGTAGGCCGCTGATCTTCGGTTCAGTACCTGCTCGGGACTTGGACATTAAGTGGTCCAAAGCACAGGTTTGTAGTTCGTCGTTCAGGGCTTGCACTCGAAATCAGTGCACGGTTCCCTGGTATTGTCGTTCCTCGTCACTCGTGGGGTCCAGACGCCACAGCTTCGCTGGGGACGCAAAATGGCCGTGGAGAGGTCAGGAAATCGACTTCAGGGGACGCAGGGACTTCGGGCTCCGGCGGGAGCGGTAAAGTTTGCAACCGTTGTTCAGTCCTTAAGGTGCCTGCAAAGCAGGGGAGCCACTCCTTGGCTCCAAGGGAGATCCTTCGGTCTTCTAAAGGTAGTAGAACGTTGAAGGGACTGGATTCTTCTTCGTAGAGCGTCGTCCAGGTGTAATCTGAATTGCATTGGCAATCTTTGGTATCTTATACTGTAAAGATGGGAGGGACTAGCTCTATGGCCACTCCTCTAGGAGGGCCAGGGTAGGGGTGGTTACACCCACTTCCCTTTGTCCAGTTTTCGCGCCAGGACAGGGGCAGAGGCCCCTGAACCGGTTTGAGCTGGCATATGCACTGAGGAGCCTACTGCTCCCCCAGTGCAGGACTTCAAAGGCACTCTAAGAGTGCACCCACCCAGCTCCAATACACTAAATCCTGTCTGGAAGGTTGTGACACCTCCCTGTGACAGGAAACCCTTTGTTGAGCTCCCTCCACTGCGAGTTTCGGTCAGCAGCAGGAGGGCAGCCCGGTGTCTGTGCTGGTGGCATCCAGTTTGTGATGCCAGGGCTCTAGAAGATTTCTACCGTTTGGTACAGTGGGTACATGTCGTCCCCTCTAGTAGGGTGGGATCATACTCCCACACCAGTTACTGGTGTGGGGGTATGATTCCAAAACGTTTGACACCAAACACGACATGTTTTGATGCAGTTATTCCAAAGTTAGCATTAACCGGGAGGTTATAATGCACTTAAGAGTATATGGTTTAACCGCATCCACAAACAGCAGCAGAGAATAGACTCTGCCAGCTGCAGGGGGGTCCTGCTCAGGCAGAAGCACCCCCTCACATAGTAAACCGTGCACCCTGCCCTTGGGATTGATAGGGCCTACCATAGGGGTGACTGATAGGTTCATATGTGTGTGTATGGTGAGATATAGAAACCTATACCTCTGTGAGGAGTGCTAACACTACCTCACACAGGCTGCAGTAGCAGGCCTGTGGTGTCAGATTGAGAATGCTTCCCAGGGGTGGCATAATACATGCTGCAGCCCCTGGTAGGCCTGTGAAGTACCAATGCCCTAGGTACCTAAGGTACCATATACTAGGGGCCCACAAGGTACCACAGTATCCAATCACTAGTGCATCTAGTATGCACATCAAGTTGTTTAGAGAGATCAGGTAGACTGGGGCCCTGATTAGCAGGGACCCAGCCAGACTATAGCCAGAAACCAGTGTATACATCAGAAAAAAAGTGGGGGCAACACAAGTGCAGATCCCACTCTCCTACAGAGCCGACAATGGAAAGTCTTCAGTATTGGTACTACTAGACATGTCGGCCGCGTTCGACACGGTTAGTCACACTATACTGTTGTCAAGACTGGAAAGTTTAGGGGTCCAGGGACGTGCCCTAGAATGGATACGTTCCTACTTACCGGACTGGCAACAGGCAGTTATGATGACACCCTTCATCTCTCCTTGGTCCCCGGTTCCTTTCGGTGTACCTCAGGGCTCGGCAGTCAGTCCGATCCTTTTTAATGTATATCTGGGCCCACTGATCCCCCTCATTAAATCTTTCGGGATCGAAGTGGTCAATTATGCGGACGATATTCAACAGCTCTTCTCCTTTGAAGGTGATGACGCGGTCCCCATGAGTTCTTTTCAAGAATGCATGGGGCAGGTGGCAGATTGGCTGAAAGCGAACTCCCTACAGCTGAATGCTGAGAAAACGGAGTTGCTGTTCTGTCACGCTGCTAGAATATCCAACCCTCTCCAGGGCGAGTTCAGGCTCCGTCCGGGGGATCCCCCCATAGCAGCAGCTAAAAAAGTTCGCAATCTAGGGGTTATGATGGATGAGAGCCTCCAGATGCAAACCCAGGCCAACAAAACGATTAGCACCTGCGTGTCCCTGCTAAGATCCCTCCGTCAAATTCTTCCACTCCTACCCAGTGAGGCAAGGCCTTTGGTGGTCCAGAGTGTAATTCTAAGTAGATTGGATTATTGTAACTCCTTGTATTTGGGTGCTCCCCAATATATTGTGCAGGGGCTGCAACGAATCCAATCTTCGGCAGCCAAACTGGCACTGAACCGACAACGTGATTCCTCGGCGCAGCAGGCATTACAGGATTTACATTGGCTGCCCGTAAAAGACAGAATCAGCTTTAAATCCCTGGTTCTGGTCCATAAAGCTTTACACAATACAGGGCCGTTACCCTTGCGAGAGCGTTTCTCTTGGTATGAACCTAAAAGACTTCTTCGTTCATCCAATCAAGGACTAGTCTCCATCGCCAAAACTAAACTAGCGAGAATGGGTGGCAGGGCCTTTAGCACGGCAGCCGCATGCCTTTGGAATAAGATCCCTCGAGAATTGAGATTGGCCGGATCCTTGTTGGCCTTCAGAAAGGGCCTCAAGACCTGGCTTTTCGCCAAGAACAGATAGCACCTTCTTCTGTCCAGCTGACTGAACACGTATTATGTTTTTTATCATCTTGTCTCCAAGCGCCAGGATACCCGTTGGGTGACAGCCGCGCTATATAAAAGCAATATACAATACAATACAATACCCCTCCTGTCTCTGGGCACTGCTGGGAGTGATAGGCACCCGCCCCTCCTGTCTCAGGGCACTGCTGGGAGTGTTAGGCACCCACCCCTCCTGTGTCTGGGCACTGCTGGGAGTGTTAGGCACCCACCCCTCCTGTGACTGGGCACTGCTGGGAGGACTCTGCACCCACCCCTCCTGTCTCAGGGCACTGCTGGGAGGACTCTGCACACACCCCTCCTGTGTCTGGGCACTGCTGGGAGTGATAGGCACCCACCCCTCCTGTCTCAGGGCACTGCTGGGAGTGATAGGCACCCACCCCTCCTGTGTCTGGGCACTGCTGGGAGTGATAGGCACCCACCCCTCCTGTCTCAGGGCACTGCTGGGAGTGATAGGCACCCACCCATCCTGTCTCTGGGCACTGCTGGGAGACATCAGGCATTCCCCCCCCTGGGATCCCCCCTACAGTACATAGCATGTGTGTCACACCTGGACACAATGGCAGAAGTCACAGTCACAAAAAAGGGACACAGTCTGTGCCAGTGGACACTGCACTCACCTGATAACCTGGTCGCCCATACAGCATGGGGTACCGTGGGAGGATCACATCCACCAAAGCCATGTTCTCCTCCAGGGTGAATGGCTGTGACCTCTCCACAGCCCTTGACATGGTTCCAGGGAATCAGTAGCAGCAGCTGGGTCGTGGAATACAGAGATGTGCAGGCAAGTGCTCCCTCATGGGACCTGGCTGCCTTATATCTGCCTTGCTGGCCCATCTCATGCACAGGAGTACAGAGTGATTGGTCACTCACATTTGCATCCTATGTTTCCTCCAATCCCTTCAAACCTAGCAGTCTGTGGGTTCTCAATCTGTTTTTTTCTCCTGCATGATGTCAGCCCCACAAACACATTGCAACAAAGTAGATTCATTCCAACTGACTTCTGCTGTGCACCTTCCTGAACAAATTCAAAATTTGAACTTGGTCTCCATGACAACCAGCATGCATGTAGGCCTTAATACTTGTCCCTCATGTGTCCCCTATGTAATTTGGAGCTTCACACACAGATACGGTGCGTCCCGGGGCCCTAGGGCACCCCAAATGCATAGCAACGGCCCGTACACGCGTGCCTACGTTCACTATCACTATGGGTGTCCTCGCGTATGCGTACTCGTAGTGGTACGGGCCGTACACATGCCTGTACGCTCCCTATCACTATGGGTGTCCTCGCGTATGCGTACACGTAGTGGTACGGGCCGTACACGCACCTGTACGCTCCCTATCAGTATGGGTGTCCTCGCGTATGCGTACACGTAGTGGTACGGGCCGTACACGCACCTGTACGCTCCCTATCAGTATGGGTGTTCTCGCGTATGCGTACACGTAGTGATAGCGAGCGTACAGGCGCGTGTACGGCCCGTACCACTACGTGTACGCATACGCGAGGACACCCATACTGATAGGGAGCGTACAGGCGCGTGTACGGCCCGTACCACTACGTGTACGCATACGCGAGGACACCCATACTGATAGGGAGCGTACAGGCGCGTGTACGGCCCGTACCACTACGTGTACGCATACGCGAGGACACCCATACTGATAGGGAGCGTACAGGCGTGTGTACGGCCCGTAGCACTACGAGTACGCATACGCGAGGACACCCATAGTGATAGGGAGCGTACAGGCGTGTGTACGGCCCTACCACTATGGGTGTTCTTGCGTATGCGTACTCGTAGTGGTACGGACCGTACACATGCCTGTACGCTCACCATCACGATGGGTACACATACGGCAGCACTCCCATAGTGATATGGGAACGTACACAGGCCCTCTTAGCAGCAGTACGGCGGTTTTCACACATCACAGTGGTGACAGGCAGCACACAGGAAGGAATAGGGCGGACATACTTGTCCATGGATGGACATCAAGGCATTGTCTGTGCATTACTACATGTGTGGGGCACAGGTGTGACAGGCTGTGATGTGGAACATTACTCCTGAGTCGAGAAGGCACCAGATGTATGATGAGATGTGTACAGATGTAATGTGTGACGGTGCAATGTGTGCCAGGCATGCCCTTGACTCCTTGGACATGTGTGCATGTCGTACTGCACACTTGGGATGACCGACACTGGCATGGCACGGACACCAACACACGGAAGTGTCCCCTGATGCCCGGTACAGGGGTTACCACACCTGACTTGTCACTACCCATGGTGCACGATGTGACTATGTCATGTATGTGTGGGGGCTTCCCATTAGGTTGATGTTGGAGCACCCTCAAAAGCTGCAGCTGTTGCAGCAACCAACATGTGTCTGTGTGAGATTGACATTGCACACTGTTCCGCACACCATGCCACATGTGGTATCGGATGTGAGGTGTGCATGTATGCATGGGACACGGAGTAGCGTGACAAGGACATGTCTGCATCCTCTCAATGAATGTGTGGTGAGTCATGACATGTGCACCTTCATGGCAAGGTGTGTGGGCTGTCCTAGTGTAATGTCATGTGACCTGTGGCTCTAGTGTTCCGCTACCAGTCTCTGCAATCGGCATCCTACTTCTGCTGATGTGTGGGTGTATGTCACTCCTGTCTTGCGTCTGGCTGTTCACTTGCACTGGGACACAGCTAATCCCATGGCATGGCATGGGGAGGTTCTCAATCTCCGTGTGTAGCTGGGTCTTGGTAGGAGTGTCACCTGGCAGCCATACGTGTCCAGGGTATGTGGCACATACCTCACTCCGTATGTAGCATATGTGTATAGACAGATTAACATGTGCTCAGTACAAAGTATTTGTTGTTGTGGTGCACTCACTCTTCCTTGTCACTTCCAAATTACTGCAGAGCGCCGCCTCTTCCCCGAGCAATGCCGGACTTGGCTGCCATGCGGGAGAATGATCGTATCCGGTGCTACCGCTTCCCACAACGGTTGATTCTGGAGTTGACGGCGAGACTGGCACCACACCTGCAACAGCTACACAGGTATCCTACGGCACTGACACCCAAGCTGAAGGTAATGGCAGCCCTACATTTTCTAGCCACGGGTACCTTTCAAAATACCATAGCTCATGTTGGTGGCATGTCCCAGAGCATGTTCTGCCGTGTGCTGCATGATTTCTTAGAGGCCATGTTGATTCACCTGGATTACTTCATCAAGTTCCCAACCCCTGAACAGTTGACTGGGGTCAAGCGTGGATTCTATGCCCTGGGAGGGATGCCCCATGTCATTGGGTCCATAGATGGGACACATGTTGCTTTGGTACCACCACACGCACAGGAGGTAGCGTACCGCAATCGGAAGCACTACCACTCCATCAATGCCCTTGTGGTGTGTCTGTCCAACATGGTGATTTCACATGTCTGTGCTCGTTTTCCAGGATCAGCACACGATGCCTACATCATGAGGCGTAGCAGGGTGCCTGAAATGATGACGCAGCTGCGCAACGAACGAGCATGTGTTGTTGGTGGGTACAATCTGTCTGTCCTGTATTTTGCATAGCCTACCGGCACGACCGCTTCACCAGTTCTAACGAAGTCCATGTGCTTCCCATGTAGGGGACGCTGGCTATCCCAACATGCCATGGCTGATCACACCTCTCCGCAACCCCATCACGCCGGCCCAGCTCCGCTACAACACCGCCCATGGCCGGACAAGGCGAGTGATAGAGAGGACGTTTGGCCTGCTGAAGAGCCGATTCAGGTGCCTACACAAGACCGGCGGCGCGCTCCCTTATGCCCCTGCGAAGGTCTGCAAAATCTTCATGGTCTGCTGCATGCTGCACAACATGGCAGTTGAGAAAGCTGTGCCACTCATCCTGGATCAAGATGACCAGGACCATCCACCCGTGGAGGACGAAGGGCTTGGCAATGGGGCTAGTGATGTGGAGGATGTTGAGCCGCAAGAGGACATCCGGACTCGGCTCATACGCGACTTCTTTGCTTAGTGGTGAGTACCAGTGTCTGAGTGTGCACACATTGCTCCACGTGTGGCATGTGTTGTGATGTGTGTCTCCACCTGCATGTATGGCACGTGAGTCAGAGGTGTGTGTGGGTGTGTCACTGGAGTGATGGTGGCAGTGATGGTTGTATTTCTCCAGTCATAATTGTGACCTAGCATGTTGTCATCCATACATGTGTCGAGTACATGCACATGCAAGTGGCTGTGCTTTTTGTGGCTGACTTCTTGTGTGTCTCTCATCCCCAGGTACTTGCGCATGCCGTCTGCTGGTTGCATTGTTGTGGCACTGCTATTCCTCATGGACACGTCATCGTGTGCTGACTCAGCGTTACACGCACGGACAAGTTTGGAAGTCTCCTTAGGGTAAGGGATGCATCAGGGGTGTATTGGGGGTGGCAGTTGTTCACGATGTATGCACACTGCCCCTGTCGATGTTTGGTTCCTCTGCAGCCATGTAGCATCACCATGGGACACAACATGCAGCTGTGTACACCTGAATAGATGGTCTGACTGGTTGACAGTCATCAGTGATGGGATAGTGGATTGTGATGATGGCATCAATGTGTGTAACACTGCCCTCGGACACATGCGGTTTGCATTGGCTTGACATGGTGTGGGACTTCTACATCAGCGGATCAATGGGGTATGGCAGTCTCTCCGTGAGCAGCTGTGGGTGTTTAGCTGTTAGCCGACAATTGTGTGCCAGTTCCATGGCTATCACGCATTAGTGCTGCAGAAGAGGGGTGCCAGTGTTGGACCCACATGTTACTCCACATGAAGTGGTCATGTGTACTTCAAGTTGCCTCTGCAATCCCGAAAACATGACTAATAAAGGTGTCCCTATGCCTCCAAGGTGCCTCTTCTCAGTCAATGCTGGTGTGTTGCCACGGTGCATCCAGCATGTCTGGCATGGTTTTCCCTGATAGTGGCTATGTGTCTATGTGTCGAGTAGCAAGATGCAAGCTGTGTGTGTGGGCTGAGACTGTGTATTGTGCATGATGTCCATGAGTGTGTGGGTATTGTGACATGTGCCATCCCCATGCATCCAACGTTGGCCAGGCCCCCATTCTCTGCATCCACCGGACTCAAGCTTGCAGGACATGGTTCTGCCACCTGTCTACACATACCTGGGTGCCCCCCAGGACACTGGACGGGATCCCTGACCTCTGCGCATGACTGTTGCTGTACTCAATGTGTCTGTCAGCACGGTTGTGCGGCCACCCCCTCAGCTGGTTGGGCCCATCACGGGTGTGTATGGTGCTCCATGTCTGTCTTGCCTAATACACTGTGACCCGTGTGTCCTGTGCCAGACTCAGGCCCCAGGGTGTGGATGGTTGAAGTCAAAAGAGAAGTCAGGCATGTTTAGACGTTACATGACACATGTAAGGTAATAATGCAACTAGCAGGCATATTCTCTTCATGGTGTGATTTTTTATTTTGGGGGGGGGGGGGGGGGTATGACGTGAGGGGCTTTCCGGGAGTTTCGAATCCAAAGTTCAGTAGGGGAGTTGGTGTCCTTGCCATTGGAAGTCCTCAGAGTCCATGCCACAGTCTTTGTCAACATTGGTCAGACAGTGACCAGCAAGGCCATGTGGCAGACAATGTCTCTTGATGCTGTGATGCTGTTGCTCCAGTGGGCCAGGTGCCAGGCCAGGTGTCCTGGGAGATGGTGATGTAGCGCCGACCCTCACGGTCTTTTCCGTGGACGACCCGCTCTCCTGCGGGGACCCTCAGAAGCAGGCCGTGACGACGTCTGGGATGCTCCATCGGATGTATCCTCCTCCTCCTCCTGATCCCTCCCTGTGAGTGGTGATGTTCTACGCCTTCTGGCACAGGGAGGGTTGGCCATGTTGTCGGCCATCCGACGGAGTGTATCGTGAATTCCCGTGTACGCCGTCACGAGCTCAGCCTGTCCGTCCTCCATCCTCCGTTGGTGTTGCAGTAGACAGGCATGTAGCTCCGCATGTTGCTGGGCCTGCTGGGTCTTGATCCCCTCGAGGACGGACACAACCTGGGCCAGGCCCGTGGTGTCCTGCCGGTATGTGTCCAGGATGTTTCGGACATGGGAATATACCGGTTCCGCAGCCAACTGGTCAGGCTGGCGCCTCCGCCGTCCTCCACTCCCACCACCCCTGCCCACTTGCACCTGGCCTGCCCTTGTGGGCACATCGGGTCTCCGGGACCCCTGAGGGGTGGCATTGGCGTTGTCGCCTGCCTCCTCCTGGGTGCCCGGGACACCGTGTCCCTCCTGGCCAGCCTGGCTGCTTTGTGGTGGTGGGGCAGGGATCCTGGGTGTCTCCTGGGATGTGGCAGGAGTGGGGGTGGTGGTTGGCCCCGTTGTACCTGACGCAGGTGCTGCAGGTCGTTGGACACCAGAGGGGCCAGGTTGGTCGGGGTCGTCCACAGAGTGGTGAGAGTCGTCGCTGCCGGTGGGATCGGCCTCCCGCAGAGCCGGGTCCTGTGAGTCTTCCCCCCCAGTGTTGGGGGGTGAACCACGAGGTTGACCTGTGTGTGAGAGAGACAATGTTAATTTTGTTCCATGCAACATCCATGTTTCATCAGTTTCAAAGTTGGCACATTTCCTCTTGGAATTAGGATCTGTCTTGCATTCCACTCACAGTGCACTTGTGCATGGGTGTGTCCCTTGGGCACCACTTTGGCGCCTTTAACTATGTGTGGCACAGTCTTACTTGCTGCGTCAAGTGTGACTGCAGTCAGCAGTGGAGTGGGCAGGTGTGGCGAGCCGTGCATTGGCGCCTTCCGTGTTGCACTGTACGTGGGCACATGAAGTTGTTCCACACACTTCAATGATGCAGGTAGCTGTCGTTGTGCTTGTGCACAGGTTGTTACATGGCCCTGTGTTTTGCCATGGAGGAGAGGGGGGGTGCTGGCACTGGCCACCCTTGTCTACATGCACGCAGTCCACCTGCTGACGAGCAGACATTCCCACACACCACAAGGCTGATTTGCTCTCCCTGTGTGTCCCTCCCTCTCTGTCCCCCTCTCCCTCCCTCTGTGTGTCAGCCTCCTCCCTCTGTCCTTCTCCCTGTGTCTCCCTCCCTCTCTGTCCCGCTCTCCCTCCCTCCGTGTGTCAGCCTCCGCCCTCTGTCCGTCCCCCTGTGTCTCCCTCCCTCTCTGTCCCCCTCTCCCTCCCTCCGTGTGTCAGCCTCCTCCCTCTGTCCGTCTCCCTCTGTCTCCCTTTCTCCCTCCCTCTGTCAACCTCCTCCCTCTGTCCATCTCCCTTTCTCCCTCCCTCTGTCAACCTCCTCCCTCTGTCCGTCTCCCTGTGTCTCCCTCCCTCTCTGTCCCCCTCTCCCTCCCTCTGTGTGTCACCCTCTGTCACCTCAGCCCCGCTTCCTGGGCACACACTGTTAGCAGTTCTTTGAATGGCCCTTGGCTTGTTGCTGTGAGTTTGTTTGTGGTCTCCAGGCACCCATTGGGTGTAGTGTGTGTGTCTGCGCTGCTGCTGTGGTGGTGTGTGCTGCCACTCTTTCACAGTGTTGGCTGTTCATTAGCTGCTGTAATGTGCAAAAACGTGCCTTCACCCCCATGTGTTAATGCAAGGCGTCCGCCAATTGCTGGCTAGTCTTTCCTGTGTGGGGACACAGTGTTAGTCTGGCTGTGACCTAGGCCATATGGGCAGAGGGCATTGTTGTCTGCTTCTGAGTTGCACTATGTGATTTTTGGGGCCCACCCTCCCGCCATCCGGCTTATCGTGTCATGTGTTGGTGTCTTCTGTGGCCTGTGACTTGACATTGTCCAGCTGGGTGCATGGGGCATGGTGGCGGCAGTGGCATGTGCGTGTTCATGGAGTGTGGTTGAGTCATGCGATAGCTTGGGGTGGTTGCGTGCCTGTTTGTGGGTTTGGTTGTGGGTGACGTTCCCCTCATGTGAGGTGCGTTGTTTGTGTACTCACCCGGGTCTTGGAGTCCTCCTAATCCTTCGACTGCCTCCACCGGCAGTATGGCCATCACCCTCTCCTCCCAGGGATGGTAGTGTACGGGTCTGCGGGACGGCCCTCCTCCAGTGACGTTGGCCTGGTTGTGTTCGTCCGTCATCTTGGCTCGGACCCTCCTCCGCAGATCGTACCACCTGGCTTGGCATTCCTGCTTGTTCCTTCTGGTGTCCGCAACAGCATTCACAGCATCAACGATGGTCTGCCACATGGCTGTTTTTTCTGCAATGCTGGTCTGTCTGACCAATGTTCCAAAGAGGTGTGGCTCGACTCTAAGGATTTCATCAACAAGGACCTCCAACTCTCGGTTACTGAACTTTGGATTCTTGTTAGTGGGCATGGTGAGGGGTGTGGGTGTGGATGGTGGGGGGTGTGTGTGGATGGTTGTGGGTGTGTGGGTGTGGTTGTGCAGGTGTGTGTGTGTGTGAATGTGATGAGGGTGTGTTTGTGAAGGTGGTTGTGTGAAGGTGTGCAAGTGTAAGGTGTGGTGAAGCTTGTAGTATGGTGCTGTAGGTTGTCTGAGGGGTCTGGCAGCAGTGATTCTGTTGCAAAGGCTCATGGTTTGTGTGTGTGGGCCCTTTTTATTGGTCCATTGGTGGGTGTGGCTGTGTTTGAAGTTTGGGTGGGTGTGTTATAAGGAGTGGTGGTGTTTTGGGCCTCTGTTTGTTTTTGGCAGTTGCAGGTCAGTGAATGTGTTTTTTTAGTGGTTGTTGGACATGTTTAGTGGCTTTGTGCCATTCGAATGGTGTATTCTTGTGTTGTTTTGTTTTGTCCTGGTTGTGTACGTGCGTTTTTAGCATGTGTACGGTGTGTACATGGGCCATTTGGTTGTACAGTGCTGTCCTTGTGTGTGGCTTGGTACGACTCGTACATGTGGTTGTGATGTTGGGGCCTGGGGTGCGCTCCGTACTTAGGAGGTTGTGGTGGGGGTGCGACTCTGACGTACACGGGTGTACATACAGGGGGGTACGACACGTACAGGGGTGGGGGTACGACTCGAACGTACAGGGGTGTACATACACGGTGGTACGACACGTACAGGGGTGGGGGTACGACTCGAACGTACAGGGGTGTACATACACGGGGGTAGGACACATACAGGGGTGGGGGTACGACTCGAACGTACAGGGGTGTACATACACGGGGGTACGACACGTACAGGGGTGGGGGTACGACTCGAACGTACAGGGGTGTACATACACGGGGGTACGACACATACAGGGGTGGGGGTAGGACTCGAATGTACAGGGGTGTACATACACGGGGGTAGGACACATACAGGGGTGTACATACACGGGGGTAGGACACGTACAGGGGTGGGGGTACGACTCGAACGTACAGGGGTGTACGTACACGGTGGTACGACACGTACAGGGGTGGGGGTACGACTCGAACGTACAGGGGTGTACATACACGGGGGTAGGACACGTACAGGGGTGGCGGTACGACTCGAACGTACAGGGGTGTACATACACGGGGGTACAACACGTACAGAGGTGGGGGTACGACTCGAACGTACAGGGGTGTACATACACGGGGGTACGACACGTACAGGGGTGGGGGTACGACTCGAACGTACAGGGGTGTACGTACACGGTGGTACGACACGTACAGGGGTGGGGGTACGACTCGAACGTACAAGGGTGTACATACACGGGGGTAGGACACGTACAGGGGTGGCAGTACGACTCGAACGTACAGGGGTGTACATACACGGGGGTACGACACGTACAGGGGTGGGGGTACGACTCGAACGTACAGGGGTGTACATACACGGTGGTACGACACGTACAGGGGTGGGGGTATGACTCGAACGTACAGGGGTGTACATACACGGGGGTAGGACACTTACACGGGTGGGGGTACGACTCGAACGTACAGGGGTGTACATACACGGGGGTAGGACACGTACAGGGGTGTACATACACGGGGGTTGGACACGTACAGGGGTGGGGGTACGACTCGAACGTACAGGGGTGTACATACACGGGTGGGGGTGTACATACACAGGGGGTACGTCTCGGACGTACGGGGGTGGGGGGGAGTGTTGGGCGCGTATTCGGGCACATGTCTCCATGGTTGCTATGGGAGTTCGGTGCGGACGGTGTTTTTTCCATACGGTTGTGACATCGGACGCACGGGATGGATCGTGATTCCTCAGTCGGACTTGACTTTTCACATTTGTACGGTAAATCGTCCGAGGACGTGTCGGACACATTTTCCGACCCGAGGACGTGTGGGGAATAATTCCCAAGGCGGTTCGTATGGACTTTTTACCATGCGAATCGTGATTGCCAGTTTGTACGGCACTTGTACGATTCGTACGGTAAAAAGACCGGATACGAGTCGTACAGGGAATTTTTTCACCGGATCGTAATTGGCACCTTTATCTTTTTCTATTACAATCAATTGTATTTATTTATAATGCATATTTTTTTTTCCGAATATGTTTTAATATTTTTATGTTGTTAGTTATTTAAATGTTTTTGTAATGTTTAGCAATTGGAATGGCAGTTCTAATCCCTTGAAAGTCCAATGCTTTCCTGATTTTGCTTACCTTGGAGGTGGAACAGTAAGTCTAACACCTCCAAACTCTAACACTTTTCCTACTGTTGCTTAGACTGTAGTAAGAACAGTAAATCTAAACCCTCCAAAGTCCAACACGTTTTCTACTGTTGCTTAGTTTGGAGTGGAAATAGCAAATCTAACCTTCCAAACTCCAACACATTTCCTGCTTCTGCTTAAAGTGGAGTTTGAATAGGAAATCTGACTCCTATGAAGTCCAACACTATTGCTAACATTCTTTATTTTCCATAGGTTTTTTTGACTATTTATTCTTTCATCTTTATATTATTGAAAGAGAAAATAAAAAATGTTTATGTCAATTTTATTTTGTTTTTTAACTAATTTTATATTTGTTAAAGGGTGATATTTGTGTTAATTATGATTTGTTTGTTAATTTTAATTTCTAGGTTACAGTGACATTCTCAAAGTAATTCTTTTTTAATATTTGTTTTATATTTTTAAAATACATATATATTTAAAAAATATTAAAACATATATATGTATGTATATATACACATGTAAACATATATATGTATATTTATATATTTAGTTCACATCATTTATGAAAATTCTTTTTTATACTAATTGTAATTTTTGAATTAAATTTCATATGTTTTTCAGACATACAGGCCCAAATTTGGATGTCGGTCAGAGTTGACTCTGAGCAACATCACTGCGGCTTCGGAAGCGACCAACCTTGGGTCAGCAGTCCAAAACCGCAATTACGATGTAACCGCACAGGTGCGGTCGCAGACTCTCATTTCCCTATGTGAGCTTGTGCGGTGTCTAGAAACCGGCCGCAGCTCAAGCTCGCATAGAGAAATGGGAATCACTGTAAATCCCTGCACCGGGTGGCAGGCACCTCACGGATTTACAGGTGCCCTTCTCGGCCACCAACTGAAGGCCGCGGAAGAAGGGGGACCCTGCTAGGGGCCCCCAAAGTCGCTTTCAACAGGCTTTCCACATCGGAAACCCCGGCATGGAAAGCCTGTCAGAAACCAACATCATAATGTCGACGGCGGAAACGCGGTTCGTAAGGAGCTTATGTTGCGGTTCCTACTGGCCGACAGGCTCCTTAAGCCTGTTGGAAGCCAGCCGGATTGACGGGCCGGTTTGAATTTCGGCCACTGTAATCGTAATATGGCGGTTGGAATTTAAACAAAGGTTGTTGGTCGAAAAGCCTCCGACCTGCAGTTTGAGGCTTTCCAAACGACATCCATATTAGGGCCATATATGTTTGTTATTTATAAATACATACATATATATCATATATATGTATTTATATATTTAGATGACATTACTATGTACAACTATTTATGTTTATTTCTTTATTTAAATACTGTAAATAAATGACATAGAGGTGCCGATTCCAATCCGTTAAAAAAATTTACCGTCCGACTCGTATCCGTATTTTTTTACGTATGAATCGTACAAGTACCGTACAAACTGCGAAGTACGATTCGTACGTGAAAAATACATACGAATTGCGTCGGGAAAATGGTCCGAGAGGGAGCCGTAAATTTTTACGTCCGAATAGCGTCGGGAAAAGTGTCCGATAGGGAGCCGGACATTTTTACGTGCAAATCGTAAAACAGAAGTTCGAGCGCGCAAGTACGATCCATACCGCCCGTCCGAATACACAACCGCATGTAAAAGGCCCCGTACGGAGCGAACGCTGTAGCCTACATGTACACGGGTAAACTTGTGCCCGAATACGAGTCGTACAGCCCCCCTCACCCCGCACATGTCAGCACCGTACCCCTGTATGTCAGCACCGTACCCCCCCTCCACACCGTACCCCAACACCGTAGCACAGCCCCGCACCTGTACGCACCATACCCCAACACCGTAGCCCAGCCCGTAACTGTACGCACCATACCCCAACACCGTAGCACAGCCCATACCTGTACGCACCGTACCCTAAAACCGTAGCCCAGCCCCATACCTGTACGCACCGTACCCCAACACCGTAGCCCAGCCCCGTACCTGTACGCACCGTACCCCAACACCGTAGCACAGCCCGCACCTGTACACGCCGCACCCCAACACCGTAGCACAGCCCGCACTTGTACGCGCCGCACCCCAACACCGTAGCACAGCCCCGCACCTATACGCACCATACCCCAACACCGTAGCAAAGCCCGCACCTGTACGCGCCGCACCCCAACACCGTCGCACAGCCCGCACCTGTACGCGCCGCACCCCAACACCGTAGCACAGCCCGCACCTGTACACGCCGCACCCCAACACCATAGCACAGCCCCGCACCTGTACGCGCCACACCCCAACACTGTAGCACAGCCCCGTACCTGTACGAACTGTACCCCAACACTGTAGTACAGCCCGCACCTTTACGCGCCGCACCCCAACACCGTAGCACAGCCCGCACCTGTACGCTCCGCACCCCAACACCGTAGCACAGCCCGCACCTATACATGCCGCACCCCAACACCATAGCACAGCCCCGCACCTGTACGCACCGTACCCCAACACCGTAGCACAGCCCCGCACCTGTACGCACCATACCCCAACACCGTACCCCAGCACCCTCACCCAGCATCGCGTATGTACGGACCGTACCTACGCGAAAAAGACTCGTGCAGAACCAGGACACTGTAAAACAGCATAAGGAGGGTCAATTCGACTCGCACAACACCACAAAACACGTCAACATGACAAAATACATCTCTATGACTGACCTGTCACATCCAAACAGGCAAACAGAGGACCAAATCACAACCACCTCTTATAACACACCCACCACAAATTCAAACACAGCCACACCCACAAATGGACCAATAAAAAGGGCCCACACACACAACCCATGAGCCATTGCAACAGACCCACTGCTCACAGACACCACAGACAAACAACTGCACCTTACTCACACTTTAACTACACCTTCACTTACACACCTTCACACAACCTCCTTCACAAACACCCCCTCTTCACCTTCACACACACACCGTCACATTCACACCCACACACCCACAACCATCCACACCCACACCCCACACCATGCCCACTGACAAGAATCCAAAGTTCACAACGGCGGAGCTGGAGCTCCTTGTCAACGAAGTCATCAGAGTCGAGCCACAGCTGTTTGGAACATTGGTCAGACAGACCAGCATAGCCAAAAAAACCAGCCTGTGGCAGAGGATCGTCGATAAGGTGAATGCTGTTGTGCCCATCCGAAGGACCAGGCATGAATGCCAAGCCAGGTGGTACGATCTGCGCAGGGCAGTCAAGAGGAAAATGAACAAGGAATACGCCCAGAGTAACATCACTGGAGGCGGCTGCCCCGCAGACCCGTACATTACCATCCCTGGGAGGAGAAGGTGATGGCCACGCTTCCGCCGGTGGGAGTACACGGAGTCGAAGGAGTCGCAGAGCCTGGTGAGTACACAAACAACTCACGTAACATGGGGGGAATGGCATCCACACCCCAACTACAACAAATGCACTCACCTACCCCCAAGCCCTCACCGCACACAACCACACCCTAAAAACCACGCTCATACCACTAACGTCTCCATGCCCCATTCACAAATAAAGGCAATGCCATGTCCCAGACCACACCAACCACAAACCCAAGACTGGATGTCCGGAATGCTGGGAGGGTGTGGCTCACACAACACATTGTGCAACTCAGAACCAGACACCAATGCCCACAGCTCATATGGCCTAGGTACATACCCATGCACCATGCCCAATGCACAGGGACTGGTAAAGTAATGACAAGGTAGCTGACACTTGGCCCTGCTGTAGGCAGCACAAGGCCCTCCTGTGACCACTCTACACTCAAACAACAACTCCACTAGCTCACATACCCAGCACAGGAACTAACACACACTGTCTTGCCAGCATGCCCCATGAGGGGACAGACACATCACCTGGGAGACCCAATCACAAATCACACTACACACAGCAGCAGGCCTGGTCACCCCCCCCCCTCACACAAGCACACACCCCCGGGGCAGGCAACGGATTTACCCACTCTCACAATGGACATGTGACACAACAAGACCAATCCATAGCCAAATAAGCATCCCAGCCAAAAATCTACTGGCAAACACTCAGGAGCACATACCAATCTGTCCCCCGCAACATACCCATCCCCAAGTGTACATTGAGAGGAATGCTAGGCACATCCAACCACCTGGAGGAACTGTGACTACTTGAATATGTATGAAACATGGATGTGGCATGAAATAGCATTAACATTGTCTCTCTCTCACACACAGGGCAACGTCATCAACCTCCCCCCAACAATGGGGGGGAACAATCACAGTCCCAGGCTCAGCATGAAGATGATCCCACCGGCAGCGACGACTCTCACCACTCCGTGGATGACCCCGACCAACCTGGCCCCTCTGGTGCCCAAGCCCCTGCAGCACCTGCGTCAGGTACGTCTGTGCCAACCCCCACCCCCATTCCTGCCACATCCCAGGAGACACCCAGGAGCCCTGCTGGCACTGAACAACACAGCCAGTCTGACCAGGAGGGACAAGGTTCTCCGGGCATCCAGGAGGAGGCAGACGACCACGCTAATGCCATCCCTCAGGGGTCCCGTAGACCTGATGTGCCCACAACGGCAGGCCAGGCTCGTGTGGGCAGGGTGGTGGGAGTGGAGGCAGGCGGAGGCGAGACCCTGACGAGCCAGCTGAGGGAACCGGTATGGCACACATGCGCCACATCCTGGACACATACCGGCGTGACACCAGGGGCATCAGCCAGGTTGTGTCGAGCCTCACAGACATCAAGGGGACCCTCGACGAGATGAAGAACCTGCAGGCCGAGCAACATGCCAGTCAACAACAACACCAAGGACGGATGGAGGCAAGACTGGCTGAGCTCCTGGCGGTGCAAATGGACATGAGCCGTTCACTCCGTCGGATCGCCGACAACATGGGCAACCCTCCCTGTGCCACCAAGCGAAGACCACCACCAGCCACAGGGAGGGAGGAGGAGGAGGATTCGTCCGACGGAGCATCACAGACATCGTCAAGGCCTGCATCTGAGGGTCCCGCGAGGAAGGTGGGTCGTCCACGGAAAAGACCGTGAGAGTCAGTGGACCATCCACATCTCCCAGGTCACCTGGCCTGGCACCTGGACCTCTGGCGCAACAGCAGAACCGCACCCAATGACATTCTCTGCCACATGGACATGCTGGTCACAGTCTGACCAATGATGACCAGCACTGTGGTCTGGACTCTGATGACTCCAACTGACAAGGATGCCATCTCCCCCGTGAACTTTGGATTCAATGCACCCGGTAGAGCACCTCACTTCATCCACCAAAAGACTTACCCCACCAAAAATAAATACTTAATTTTGTCATGAGATGTTGCTGTCATTTGGCATTATTCTCCAACATATGTGTGTGTAAATGTCAAACTATGCCTGAGTGTTGAACTAACTCCAAACATCCATACCCTGGGATCGGAGTCTGGTACAGGACACACATGGGTCACAAGGTATCATTCAATGCAGACATGGAGCACAATACTCACCTGTGATGGCCTCAAGCTGCTGAGGGGGTGCTAGGGAAACTGTGAGGGCACACCTAGTTGGAAGAGTAACATTAAGGCGTAGAGGTCATGCCTCATTTGGAGGTTCCCGGGGAGGGAGTCCCAGGTATGTGTTCCCAGGTGGGAGAACTATGTCCTGCATGCAGGAGTACGGTGGATCAGAAGAATGGTGGCCAGGTCAAGGTTGTATGCACGGAGATGGCACTACGGGGTCTCGGATGACAGTGGTACAAGGTTGGTTTTAGGTCAGGGTTGTGGCCTGCCTCCTGAGTGTGGGTGAGGAGTCTGAAGGTAATCCTGCAGCACACAGTGATCCATTACAGCTATCTCTGCTGGACGGTGATGTGGCTGGGGTGCGGGATGTTGATGCTGAGGTGTGCAGGTGCAGCCTGGATGTGGACAAGTGTCCCTGGATTTTGGATGTGGCTGCTCCGTAGAGGGCAGGGCAGTATTTGACACGGATGTTGTCGTGGACCTGGGGAATGGTATGTCTTACCTTGGAGTGGATCTATCTGGGGATCATGTGCATAATGCTGAGGGTGTTGCAGTGTGAGGTACAGATGCTGGTGATTACCATGGCAAATTAGAGCAAGCAATCCATGATGCACAACATCTTGTGTGCGTGGACACTGGGTGCCTGTGCGGGGCTTCTGTGGGTGGGACACAAGCAGTTGAGCCAGCTGTAAGGGGACAATCCTCAGATGTTGACCTCAGTCCTGTACAAGTCCAGCCTCAGGTGGCTGATGTTCTGCCATTCATCTATGGATCCCACGCAATCTTGAATATTGGAACTGGGAATGTCTGTGTCCTTGGTGAGGGTGAGGAGCGCCTGGCTGTCAATGGCATACGAGTTGATGATGAGGTCGTGTGCGCAGGTGATGGTGGATAGGGGGGTCCTGGACACATTGTAGATTGACACGCTGAAAGATGATACCTGTGCCTCACGACGAAAGCATACTACATGCTGAAGTCTTGAGTCCCACTCCCATGGCCTTGCACGGGTACAGATCTGGTGGGGAGTAGGAGGGACATGACCGGGTGGGTGTGACAGGTCCTGGAAGGCATGGCAGCGCTGTGTAGGCAGTCGGAGTTGCACACTCATCATGCAAAGGTGTTGTGTGTGCGCTCAGTCCATGCCTGAGAGCAGGCGGGAGATGTGTGGATGGACCTTGCTTGGAGGGTGGCTGCAACATCACACTGTAGTGTGATGTGGGTCATGCAAGGACCTGAGGGTCGTGCAATGTGCACGTTGCATGTGCAGACGGTCCAGCCTTTGGAACCGCGTGGCCGCAACGGTGGCACAGACAAGCCGAAGACAGCCAAATGAATGTGTTGAGGGAGGAAGGGAGGAGCACCTTTGATGTGTGTGTGTTGCCAAATCTGGAAACTACGTGTGCCCTTGCTGCAGTGGCTGCAACAGCAGGCGGCATGTCCTGGGAATTATGCCACAATATCCACACAAAGACTAGGATGTCAGAAAGGACTACTGCAACAGGTGTATGTCAAGGAAGGAGTTACCGGTTTGCAATGGCACACCCAGAGACAAAGGATGCACAATCACCAAAGATGACTGACACCGGATCATGAAACTGAAGGCCGAGCTGCGCACAGGAAACACACCCCAGAAGGTGTTGACGGCCCGTGGGGGGGACTAACATGCCAAAACACATACACAGCCATGGACATCATGCACAATAGAGAATCAAATACATGAAGAACAGCATGCAGGTTGCTAATCTACACATAGACTCATATGCACAATCCTTGACAACCATGCCAGAGATGCCGCATGCACAGTGGCAAGAGACCTGCATTGACAGAGATGAGGCACTTTGGAGGCTGAGGAACACCTTTATTACTCAGGCTCACACCTATGCAAAAGCATCAACATTAATAGACTCACAGGTCTATTGGATTAACATGTGGGACCTACACCGGACACCCCCTTTGCACCACAGATGCTGTAAATCCATTGTACTGGCACACAAGTGAAGGGGTTGAGCCAAACATCCCCTGCTGCACACGGAGAGGCTGCAATTCCCCATTGAGCATCATATGGGGATGTCCCGCAATATGTCCACCCGTAGCCTCCCGTATGTTTCAGAGGGAAGTTGTACACACATTGATGCCTTCATCACAAACCACAATCCCATAACAGATGACTGTCACGAAGTGTGACTATCAATTCATGTGAATCATGCCACATGTCATGTGGCCCATGGTGAGTCGACATGTATGCATAGTAACATAACCTGCACAGGAGCAGTGCCCACACATTACAAACAACTACCACACCCAAAAAGCCTTGCTGCAATCCTTACCCAAAGGAGAATTTTCACCATGTCCGTGCATGTAACGCTGATTCAGCACACGTTGCATTACTCATGAGGAATAGCAGGAGCACAACGATGCCACGAGCAGACAGCATGCGCAAATACCTGGGGATGAGAGACACACTTTCTTCGTTTGCATTCGTTTGGCGCGTGGTCGCCATCTTGGGGGTGGCTAGTGTCGACTGTGCCACTTGTTGAGCGCTCTAGCGCTTATTACGATCACAGGTGAGCCCTACTTAATGCTCGCTATACCCGCGCAGCGGTGACGCGCAGCGGTAGCGCCTGTCTCGCGCCGGAGTCAAGCCAGAGTCCTGCCCGTCTGCGCCCGTCAGCGTCCCGGAGGCGCTCGGGGCGGCGGGACAGGCTCGGCCACCCAGCATGTGCCATACAGGACCACTCGCGCTGCGTTATACTGCTGGGGAGCTCCGCGCTCTCCTCACTGCTTCCAGTGGCTGCGGTACTGTCTTTCCTGGGCGTCACCGTGGTAAGTCCATCTGCCCCGGGTGCGGATGGCGTCCCTCCCGTGCTTTGCCTTGTTCCCCTGGCAATAACATCGCCAGTGTGGGATATCTCTGCATGCTATTAAACACCAGATCGGCGTGCAGACATGCACAAGACGTCTTTGAGCTTCTTGACACGGCTAAGCCACTGTGTCTTATGCTCACCGAGACATGGTGGGGAGAATTTTCGAATACAGACGTCGCCATGGCAATTCCGCCTGACTATAACGTCTTCAGGAAGGACAGAGCGAAGGGAAGGGGCGGTGGAGTGGCACTGGTGGTGAAGAAAGGCACGGCTTGTACTATCCTGCCAGTGGAGGATATTCGTGGCTCGGAGTCCCTCGCTTTTTCTATCGCTTTGGCTCCGCATCAATCAGTCAAGGGATTATTGGTCTATAGACCGCCTGGCCCAACCGGAACGTTCTTTGAAGATCTTGACTCCGTTTTACTGGGACTGGCCCTGAAAGCAGAACACTGCATCGTGGCCGGAGATTTCAACTTCCGGATGGATGATCCATCCGACGCGGCCGCTATTAAAATCTCAGAGGCTATGGCACCGCTGGTATTGCTCCCCTATCTGCAGGGGCCGACGCATGACAAGGGGCACACTCCTGACCAGGTTTTCTCGACTTCCCCTTTTGAGGTCCTAGAGATTATCCCGGTACTATGGTCAGACCATTCGCTGGCTAAATTTTCGATCAAAGGCACAGTTAAATCGGCTGTTGCCGCCCCACAGCAGCATGGTCGCACCCATAGGGGGTACCATCGAGTGACCCCTGAGATGCTGGCTCAGGCTGCCCTGGATCATCCCTGCCCCCTCTCTGGCGACCTGACGAAGGATTTGGAGTCCTTGCAGGCATGGCTTTCTGACAGGCTCAACGATCTTGCCCCGGAACTGGCCCCCCGTCTTACTCCTAAACGAGTTTCCGCCCCTTGGTTCACCGCAGCACTGTCGGCCAGGCGGCAGCAGTGCAAGGTAGCTGAAAGAGCCTGGCGGGTAAAATATGACTCGGATGCTAAGTTGACCTATAAGAGCGCGGTTAAGGAGTATCACCGGGACATTCGCCTGGGTAAGAAAGCCTACTTGGCAGGGAGGATAGAAGCTGCCTCCAACTCCTGTAAGGAGATTTTCTCTATAGTTAGAGAATTTATTTCTCCACGGACTAACATCTTTGAGGAGAGACCCTCTGACTCTTGGGCCTCTGATCTTGCTAGTCTTTTTACCAGCAAGGTCCAACTTATACAGGATTCTTTTCCATCGGCTGTACCCGTGGAGCGAATTAATTCTGAGGCCAACCGATCGCCCCCGGCTTCGCCAGGCTTGACGCTGGGCGTATTTCCACCTATATCTGCGCCCGCCTCTTTAGCACTTTTGGGCAACTTGAAATCGGGCTCGCCCCTGGACCCATGCCCTGCTAAAATTCTGGCGAAATTGGCCGAGGTGGTTAATCCATTGGCCAACCCGCTACTGAATCTCTCGCTGAGCCAGGGAGTGGTTCCGCAGGCTTGGAAGCAGGCAATGGTCATCCCGCTGCTCAAGAAGCCTGGTCTGGATCCAAAGGCCCCAGTCAACTACCGGCCTATCTCTCTGCTGCCGGCTCTCACGAAAGTTGTTGAAAAGCACGTGCAGACGGTGCTGTCCAATTTTCTAGAGTCGAATGAGATTCTGCATGCCACCCAGTCGGGTTTTCGCCCAAATCTCAGCACGGAGACTGCGCTCCTCGAGGTCTCAGAAACTATTAAAGGGGTTCTGGATACTGGGGGCAAAGCCATGCTGGTGATGCTGGACTTGTCGGCGGCTTTCGACACCGTCCCCCATGACGGTCTTCTCACAAGACTCTATGAGATTGGACTACGGGGGACGGTGTTCAGCTGGTTTTCCTCCTTTCTAGCGGGCCGCCGGCAAACGGTCTGGGCCTCGCCAGATTCCGCCGTGATGCCGCCTCTGGGAGTCGGGGTCCCTCAGGGCTCTATTTTGAGCCCGACCCTCTTTAATATCTTCATGACCCCTTTGGCGGCGTTGGCGGAGTCGTTTGGGGCCCGGATCGTATCTTATGCAGACGACACCCAGCTCCTCTTCTCGTGTAAGAGAGGAGGAGACTTTGATGGGGAGAGTATCCGGGATTGCCTTGGGGCTGTGTTTCAATGGTTTCAACTGAACAGCCTCAAGTGCAATTCCGATAAGTCCGAGGTACTTTTCTTTGGGTGTGACACGGAGCCAGACTGGCAGGCTTGGTGGCCTACCAATATGTTCCCCCCAACTTGTTCATCCCAAATGGCTAAGAACTTGGGGGTCAAGATGGACAAGGGGTTGACTATGAAGTCCCAGATCCTGGGGGTGTCGGGCACTTGCTTCGGCCTCCTTAGGATGTTACGGAGGTTTCTTCCCCTCTTATCGGAGGAGCACAGGAAGCTGACTGTGCAGGCCCTGATAGGCTCTAGGCTAGATTATTCAAACGTTCTGTACCTGGGCCTGCTAGAGTACCTGCTACAGCGGCTCCAAATTGTGCAGAATGCTGCGGCGAGAGCGATTTTTGGATTGAATAGACGCGTTAGTGCGGCGGGCTTGCTCCAGACCCTGCACTGGCTCCCAATCCGCAAGCGGATCGCCTTTAAGGCTTTGACCCTGACATACAAGGCCCTCCATGCGACGGGAGCTAAGTACCTCCAAAGGAGACTTGCCTTCTACCGACCGGCTCGCTCTCTGAGATCAGAATCCCTGTTTTTGGCGATCGTCCCGCGAGTGAAGAGAGTGCGCTTGGGAGGTCGCTCCTTTGGACTACTGGCGCCACAGCTGTGGAACTCTCTGCCTCTTACACTTCGGGGAGCCACCAGCTTACTAGCTTTTAGAAAGGACCTCAAGACCTGGTTGTTCACCCAGTAGGTCTTTTTTTGCTCGTTGTTTTCTTTCTGTCTGTGACACTTTCTCTTTTAATGTGTTATGTTAGTATACTGCAGCCTACCCTAAATAAAAGCGCCGGGACACTCTTTTTGAGTAGCCGTGCGCTCTATAAAAGCCATTTTAACATAACATAACATAACATAACATAACATAACATAACAAAACATAACACACAAGAAGTCAGGAAAAACATAGTCATCCGCATGCATGGTCATGAATAAGGTTGACACCATGCCAGTTGTCAATTGAGTGTGTCAGCTAAAATGTGTGGAATGACATCAGCACTCGAGTGACACATCAGCACACACCTCAAAGTCACTTAGCATACAGTCAGCTGGACACACTTTGCAACACATGCCACACAAGGCTCAAAGCGTGCACACTCAGACCCAGGGACTCACCATTATGAGAAGAAGTTGCGTATGAGCTGACTCTGGATGTCCTCCTCCTCCTCCTCACTTGCCTCGTGACCAAGGCCGTCATCCTCCACGGGTGGATGTTCCTGCTCATCGGGATCCAGGATGAGTGGCACAGCTTTCTCCACTGCCATGTTGTGCAGCATGCAGCACACGAGGAAGATTTTGCAGACCTTCACCGGTGCATATGGGAGGGACCTGCCGGTCTTGTGGAGGCACTGGAATCGGCTCTTCAGGAGGCCAAACATCCTCTCAATCACTTGCCTGGTCTGCCCATGGGCGTTGTTGTAACGGTGATCTGCAGCTGTTCTCGGGTTGCTAAGAGGCGTCACCAGCCATGGCATGTTGGGATAGCCAGAGTCCCCTACATGGAAACATCATGTAAAGAAGTGGGTCAGGAGATGCCGTCACATACTAAGATACCGCTGAATACTGGACAGAGTCTACTCACCAACAAGACATGCTTGTTCGTTGTGCAGCTGCAGCATCATTTCTGGCACCCTGCTACGCCTCATGATGTAGGCATTGTGTGCTGACCCTGGAAAACGTGCACAGACATGGGAAATCACCATGTTAGCAACACACACCACAAGGGCATTAATGGAGTGGTAATGTTTACGGTTACGGAAGGCTACCTCCTGTGCCTGTGGTGGTACCAAAGCCACATGTGTCTTATCAATGGACCCAATTACATGGGGCATCCCTCCCAGAGCATAGAACTCACCCTTGATACCTGTCAACTGCTCACGAGTTGGAAAATGGATGAATTCATCCAGGTGCTCCAACATGGCTTCTAAAACATCATGCAGGACACGGCTGAACATGGTCTGAGACATGCCACCCACATCAGCTGTGGTCAATTGAAACTTACCAGTGGCAAAGAAATGTAGGGCTGACATCACCTTCATCTTGGGGGTCAGCGCAGTCAGATAACTGTGTCGCGTTGGAGGTGTGGTGCCAGCCTGTTTGTCAGGTCCACAATTAACCGTTGGGGGAATCTGTAGCGGTGTATGCAGTCACGTTCCCTCATGGCAGCCAAGTCTGGCATTGGTCGGGGGAGAGGCGGTGCCCTGCAGAAAATTGGAAGGAATAACGAAGATTGAGTACATTACTACACCAATGTCAATGAACTGAGCACATGTTCAACAGCTAATACACATATGCCACATACAGAGTCTGGTCTGTGCAATACATCCTACACACGTATGCCAGCCAGGTGATACTCCTACCAAGAGCCAGCTACAAACATGGATTGTCAAGGTCTACATGACATGCCATGAAAGTAGCTGTGGGCCAGTGTGAGTGAACAGCCAGACACATTACAGGAGTGACATACATCCACATATGTGCATTTGAAGGATGTCATCTCATACAGACAGCTGCCGGCAAGCTAGACGCACAGGTCACATGTCATGGAAAAAGGACAGACCACACACCTTGCCATGATCACACAGACATTGAGACTACGCAGATATGTCCTAAGCTAGCAAGTCCCTGTTACATGCATACAGACACACGTCACGTGTTATTCCACATGTGTCCTGGTGTGCGTAATAGTGTGACATGGGCATCTACACACAGACACATGTTGGATGCAGCTACAGCAGATGCCGTTGACGGAACACCAACAGCAAGATCATGGGAACACATGACACGCACATGACATAGTCACATCGTTGTACGCTGGTAGTGAGATGTCAGGTGTCATCATCCGTGTACCTGGCATCAGGGGACATTTGCGGGTGTTGGGGACTGTGCCATGCCAGTGATGCAGTGCTTGACAAGTTTGAAATACATGCACACATGTAAAAGGTGTGAAGGGGAAGTGCGCCACATGATGCCCCATCACACATGACATGTGTACACAGGTTATCACACAACTATTGGGTTAAAACATGAGGAGACATGTGCCAGCTCACTGCCTGACACACCTAGGCCCTACACATGATGCACTGCACTGACAATGACTTGATGTCCATCCTTGTGTGAGTCATACACCTCCATTCCTTTCCTGTGCGCCTCCTATCACCAGTGTAAGCTGCGAAATGCACCGTATACACGCTCTGAGGGCGTGTGTACGGTCGTATCACAATATGGGGTTTGGGTAGGAGTACGCGTGTGTGCAAGGACCGTACACACGTATGTGTACACACTGGTCCTATCCCCATGGTAGTGTTGGCATAGGCGTACGCCATAGAGATACGGCTCGTACCCGCTATGTACAGCCCGTATCTCTATGGCGTACGCCTACGCCAACACTACCCTAGTGCTACGGGCCATACCCACGTGTGTAGGGCCCGTAGCACTATGGTAGTGTTGCCGTAGGCGTACGCCATAGAGATAGGGCTCGTACCCGCGTATGTACGGCCCGTATCTCTATGGCGTACGCCTACGGCAACACTACCATAGTGCTACGGGCCCTACACACGCGGGTACAGCCCATAGCACTAGGGTAGTGTTGGCGTAGGCGCACGCCATAGAGATACGGGCCGTACATACGCGGGTATGAGCCCTATCTCTCTGGCGTACGCCTACGGCAACACTACCATAGTGCTACGGGCCCTACACATGCGGGTACGGCCCGTAGCACTAGGGTAGTGTTGCCGTAGGCGTACGCCATAGAGATAGGGCTCGTACCTGCGTATGTACGGCCCGTATCTCTATGGCGTACGCCTACGGCAACACTACCATAGTGCTACGGGCCCTACACACGCGGGTACGGCCCGTAGCACTAGGGTAGTGTTGGCGTAGGCATACGCCATAGAGATACGGGCCGTACATAGGCAGGTACGAGCCCTATCTCTATGGCGTACACCTACGGCAACACTACCATAGTGCTACGGGCCCTACACACGCGGGTACGGCCCGTAGCACTAGGGTAGTGTTGGCGTAGGCGTACGCCATAGAGATACAGCTCGTACCCGCGTATGTATGGCCCGTAGCACTATGGCGTACGCCTACGGCAACACTACCATAGTGCTACGGGCCGTACCCGCGCGGGTACGGCCCGTAGCTCTAGGGTAGTGTTGGCGTAGGCGTACGCCATAGAGATACGGGCCGTACATATGCGGGTACGAGCCCTATCTCCATGGCGTACACCTACGGCAACACTACCATAGTGCTACGGGCCCTACACACGCGGGTACGGCCCGTAGCACTAGGGTAGTGTTGCCGTAGGCGTACGCCATAGTGATAGGGCTCGTACCTGCGTATGTACGGCCCGTATCTCTATGGCGTACACCTACAGCAACACTACCATAGTGCTACGGGCCCTACACACGCGGGTACGGCCCGTAGCACTAGGGTAGTGTTGGCGTAGGCGTACGCCATAGAGATACGGGCCGTACATACGCGGGTACGAGCCCTATCTCTATGGCGTACACCTACGGCAACACTACCATAGTGCTACGGGCCCTACACACGTGGGTACGGCCCGTAGCACTAGGGTAGTGTTGGCGTAGGCATACGCCATAGAGATACAGCTCGTACCCGCGTATGTATGGCCCGTAGCACTATGGCGTACGCCTCCGGCAACACTACCATAGTGCTACGGGCCGTACCCGCGCGGGTACGGCCCGTAGCTCTAGGGTAGTGTTGGCGTAGGCGTACGCCATAGAGATACGGGCCCCACACACGCGTGTACGGCCCGTATCACAATGGCGTACGCCTACGGCAACACTACCATAGTGCTACGGGCCGTAGCCGCGCGGGTATGGCCCGTAGCACTAGGGTAGTGTTGGCGTAGGCGTACGCCATAGAGATACGGGCCCTACACACGCGTGTACGGCCCGTATCACAATGGCGTACGCCTACGGCAACACTACCAAAGTGATACGGGCCCTACACACGCATGTACGGACCGTATCACTGGAGTAGTGGTGCCCTAGGGGTACGTGTGGAACGCACCGTACCTGTGTGTGGATAGTGAAATTACATAGGGGACACATGAGGGACAAGTATAAGGGCCTAAATGCATGCTGGTTGTCATGGAGACCGAGTTTCCAGTTCAAAAATTTTCATCAGGTGGCCAGCAAAAGTCGGTTGGAGGCAATATACTATGTTGCAAAGTGGTTGTTGACTTGACATCATGCTCAAATTTTGAACCATGCAAAGGCCCTCACTGGGGTAGGTTTAAAGGGATAGGAGGAAACGTAGGATGCACATGAGATTGACCAATCACTCTGTACTCCTGTAAATGAAACAGCCCAGCAAGGGAGATATAAGGCAGCCAGGACCCATGAGAGAGCTCTTGCCTGCACAACCTTTCATTCCACACCACTGCTGCTGCTCGTGATTCCTCTGGCACCATGTCCAGGTCTGTGGAGATGGCCCAGCCTTTCACCCAAGAGGAGAATGGGGCGTTGCTGGACGTCATCCTCCCACAGTACCCCTGCCTGTATGGGAGACCAGGGGAGCAGGTGAGTGCTGACTCCACTAGCTGTGACTGTGCCCCTTTTTTGTGTCCAGGTGTGACAGACATGCAATGTTGTTCATGGTGGGTCCCAGGGGGGGAATGCCTTATGTCTCCCATGCAGAGCCTGATGTGGTTCATATCTGCACTCCTCACTTGCATTGTGCTCACTGTGACAATCACTGCATGGTGCAAGCCACATTCAGCCTGGCTAATCCTCTTGGGAATGTTGTTTCCATAGTCCTGATGTGATTCTGTGGTCCCCCCAGTGTGACAGGTGACTGTACCCACAGATGTGTGTGAGTTGAGTATACCTGTGGTGATAGTGTACAAATGATGTGTATGGCCCCTGGACATTGGTGTGTGTGTAAGTCCCCTGTCATGTGGGTTAGTGTCTATGTGAAGTGTTGCACCCCAGCTGCATGGAGGATGCATATGCCCTACCCATCTGATGTGAGCAGGGAGCCGTGCTGTGTGTCTGACGTGCTGAGCTAGCCCCACACCTGTGACTCCCCCCAGTCAAGTGGCACATGTGCAGAGTGATGTTTGTACCCGCAGTTGCCAATGGCAGGTGATTGTCCTGTGCCTGTGTGTGTCTGTGTATTCCGCTGAGGTTGCGTCAGTGGCCTGGGGCATGTGACTGCTTTGAGGTGCTGTCCATAATCCTGGTGTTGCTTGTGATGCACAATGTGAGCCATGATCATTGATTCTGTCGCACCCCTCATGCCACCTGTGTACTTTAAATGCCACGTAGTGCATTTGGCCTTCCCAAGAGGATAATGTCCCTATGACAAAGGTGCAATGAGTTGGCTGCATACTATGCCCCGTGCAAACAAGCCCAATTGTTCTAATGTGTGTCTCTGTGACATGGAGCAGGTGTATTGATGTTGTCTCACTTTGTCATCCTCACAGGTAGCCGCCTACGCCAAGGGGGAGATTTGGAAGAGGGCCGTCAGGGAAGTGAGGTCGGTGGAGGGTCGCAGTCGGCGCCTGGCCCAGGTGAGGAAACGCTGGCAGGATATCCGGTGCTGGACCAGGAGGATCGCCCGGGTCCTGCTGGCGGACTCACCAGAGGGCAAGAACCGCGGGCGCCGGCGCCTGACCCACCAAATGAAGCGTGTCCTGGCGGTGGTCTTCCCTGACATGGATAGGCGGTTACAGGAGAAGCAGCAGCAGGAAGGGGGTAGGTACATGTGTGTTTGTTGTGTGTCACCAGCTTTTGGAAGTGCTCAGTCGCCTGGATACACTGCCAGGGTTTATATGTGCATTACATATCCTGTTCCCCAAAGTCAACCGGTCCTGTTCTTCCTCCCTTCCCCTCCTTGACATGTGTTCCCTGGTCTGTGTGTAGTCACTCTTGCACAAGGTAATCTAGGCTGGCAGTTAATCCAAGTACCCAATGCTTGCAGCATCATGTGTGGGGGTGGTCTGTGACATGTGTTGGGACCTTGCCTGTGCCCTGTCCAGTTCAGTCATTTGGGGGTCCATGATTGTTGGCACTGATGCAGAGTCTCAACATAGGAGTGTGAGGCTTAAAATGAACTGCCTTTCAGCATGCATGACCGATGTTGTGGCCTCAGACATGATGTGCATGAGGGGGAGATATGCATAGTGCGGGGACGGTTGCTCCTGTTGCAGTCAGATCTATCCAGGACCATGGAGCAGTGTGTCCACTACAGTCCCCTGAGACACCTTTTCCTAGGAATCATGTGTGTCATCCAACACTGTGGACATTCTCAGTGTCTTCAGCATAGGTTGGCCTCTGTGGCATTGTACCCTGGCCTCATTTGTATTTACGTAAAGTGTGCTACATGTGTACACTGTACAGGGTGACTGTTGGAAAGGCGTTCTCCGGGGGGTTTCGGAATACGTCCCGGACCACCCTTTGACCCACCTCTCCCA
This sequence comes from Triturus cristatus, assembly GCF_964204655.1. Lineage (NCBI taxonomy): Eukaryota > Metazoa > Chordata > Amphibia > Caudata > Salamandridae > Triturus > Triturus cristatus. The sequence goes on from NC_140590.1 coordinate 1,690,081,815, forward strand.
GAGTTAGGCCGAGCAAGGGCGGGGAGGCCCTTCCTGGAAGGGTCTCTGTTGGAGCCGGCCTCGTGGCGTGGTCCTGTTCCCCCTCGCCAAGCCGCACGAGGTCCCCTGCACCTCGGGGCTCCTCCATTTTGGATTGTACGTGACTCTGCGCACCAGCCTACGTGACCCCGCTCAACCCGGCCTCGGCCCCAGCAAGCCCCGACATCAAGGCACCAACAACTGGCCAGGGGGTACCACGTGAACACTTCCCCACTCCCGGCGGAGGGCAGTATCGATGGGACCCCCAACCGTCCTCCCACACCTAGGTGCGATCGCCCCACAGCTCTCCTGGGCCTGGCGCCTCTCCTGCTGAGCATCTGGCCGCTCCCGACCCAGCCTCTCCGCCCCCCGGGTGCAAGGGTCCGGACATCAAAGGGCTCCAGACCTATATCTGGGGCGACCCTGCAACAGGACAGCAGTTGTATCCCGGAGTCAAGAGCCCTGCTGATCGGATCGCGGCTGACCCTACGGAGAAAGACTCATCCTGGAACCACGCTCTGAGCCCTGCTGACTACGTCGCGGCTTCCACCGCGCTTAAAGACCTTCACGAACCTTGGGGCCCTGCTGACGCTGTCGCGGCCCGACCTTGTTGAACTTGCCATCAGAGCCCTGCTGACCTCGTCGCGGCTCGACCGAAGCGGACCTACCACCGGAGCCCTGCTGACTGTGTCGCGGCTCGACCCAAGCGGAACTACCACCCGAGCCCTGCAGACACCGTCGCGGCTCTCCACGTCCGAGCTGCTTTGAGACCAGCACCTGCCGCTCCGATCCCCGGAGCCACCTTCGGCCTAACGCAAGGTCTGGCGCAGAGCTTCCCCGTACCAGGCTGGTACTAAGACTGTCCCGCTACCCTGTCCCTACAAAGACATTGAGACTCTTTCTGGATCTCTCGATCCCCCTGTAAATATTTTGAATGTGCTACTATTGATAAAGTACCTAGATAAGCAACTGATACGGAGTCCTGTGTGGTGGTGTTACTGGGCCTAGTACAATCATAGGAGAAAGACCTCTCCTAGGAGGCTTCTCAGCGGCGCTCGGCTATAACTTTGCGGTAGGAAGGTGCCCCGGAGTGGGCCCCCTGACTCCCCGGTGGTCCTCCCTCCAACATTTGGTGGCCAGCGACGGGATCCGAGCCAGACGCAATCGTACAGGCAAGTAACGCACCCGCTGCCTAACCAGACGGAAAAAGAAAGAGAACCATGAGCAGCCAAGAAACAACCGTGGCCGCAACCTTCCAGCAAGAAAGGTTGGAAGAATACACCCACAAAGAATTGAAACAATTCTGCAAGGACAAAGGGATCCCAACCACAGGATTGGGCACCAAGGAAGAAACGCAGAAAGCCCTGAAAGCCTGGGCAGAATCCGAGGCCACTCCACCCCAAGGCGAAGGGACCTCGGCCCGGGACGAAAACCTGCCGCCGACCATGACCCCGGCAGATGGGGGACGAAGCATCCCGGAAGCCGGCCTATCCCACGAAGAAATGCGAGAACGGGAGAGGGTCCGGACACACGAATTGGAACTCGCACGACTCCGGCTGGACGGTGAACTCCTGCTGGCGGAGAAAAAGTTGGCCCTGGAGCAACTACGGCTGCAGGAGGAAATCAAAGAAAAAAAACGGCATCGAGAACTAGAAGAGAAACGGCTAACCCTCGAGCACGAGAGGGGCCTCAAGGAACTCGAACTGAAATCCAAAACGGGGGAGACCAGCACCTCCGGATCCCGGGACGCTCTGCCACTGACCGAGCCAAAGGTTCATATCCCCAAGGATGTCGTCAAGGAGTACTATAAAAACGACGACATCCAGCAATGGTTCCGAGCATACGAGGTAGCCATGACCTCCCATCGGGTACCCCGGAAGGATTGGGGTGCCGGCCTATGGGGGAGGTTCCTCAGCGAGGGCCGGGATACCCTGCTGCAACTCCCCGACGCGGTGATGACCTCGTACGACCACATGAAAGAGGCCCTACTCACCCGCTACGGACTATCAGCTGAGATGTACCGGCAGCGCTTCCGGGACTGCAAGAAGCTTCCCGGTACCACATGGGTCGAATACGTGGACTTCTTCAGCAGAGCCTTTGAAGGGTGGATAAGAGGGAGCAAGGTCACCTCATACAACGAACTGTTCGACCTCATTGTCTGGGAGCACCTCGCCAACAACTGCTTTGTCGAACTAAGGCAACACCTCCTTGACAGCAAACTGACCGAGCCCCGGAAGCTCGCCGACGAAGCCAACCGATGGGTCAACACCCGGGTCCCCCGGAACCCCGTGGGGGACTACCAACGGAGTACCACGGGACCTCCTCGCCAGCGGGGCGGAGGAGGAGGGTCCCACCGCAGTCGAGAATTCCCGGCCGGGCCGCCCCGAAGCCCGCCACGAGGCCAAGCCGCCAACCACACGTCCCCGACCCTGGTCCGTAGGGGGACCCCCATCGCCAGGCCTGGACCCTGACCAACAGTGACCTGCTTCGGCTGCCAACAGACAGGCCACTATGCGAGCGACCCGGCCTGCCCCGTGAACCGACGAAACGGGACCGCTGGGCCCCCTCCCCGACAAATAGCCGCCGCAGCCCTGGGGGAAGGAGAAGAAGAGGAGGAAAACCGCGACGTCGGGTCCCCCGAGTGGGAACCGGCTGCCATGTCACTCGTATGCCTGGGCACCCGAGAAATGGTGCCCCGAGCCCCCATCCCGAGCAACACCCAGAAGTACCAGCAGTGGGTCACCATCAATGGGCAACGGGCCGAAGCCCTCCGTGACACTGGGGCCAGTGTGACCGCTGTCCGCTGCCACCTGGTGACCCCCGAACAGATCCTGCCGCATGTCCTATGCCCTGTCCGGACCGCGGACAACACCGAAAGCATGTGCCGGATGGCCCGGATCCCCTTCGAGTGGGGAGGAGTGTCAGGCACCCTGAAAGTAACTGTCCGCGACGACGCTCCAGTGGACTGCCTCCTGGGGAACGACCTGGAGAGCTCCCCCTGGGCCCAGGTGGAGCGCCGAGAGCATCTGGGGATGCTAGGGCTGCCCGAATGGGCCTGCGCCACCACCCGGTCCATGACCGCCCAACCAGCCGCTGCAGCGGCCCCCGTCGAGCCTGCGGGTCCAGAACTGCCACCCTCCTCCGGCACGGAGGAGCCTGACGATGAGGCCGGGCCATCCGAACTTTCCCCCGACGAGGCCGCCTCCCTCAGCGAGATCCCCGAGCTGGCCCAGTGGCGCCACGACGGGGGCCCCACCCGCGAACAGTTCCAACAAGAACAGAAGGCCTGCCCATCCCTCGAGGGGGCCCGACAGCAAGCGGCCGCCCAGGCCACGGGGGACCCCACGGGAACCCACTGGATCTATTGGGACAATGACTTGTTATATAGCGAACAGAAAGTCGCCGAACTAGGAGCCGGCCGTGTGTTGGTGGTTCCCCTCCGATTCCGAGAGTTCCTCCTGAACCTGGCGCATGACGTGCCCCTCGCCGGACACCTCGGGCGAGACAAGACCTACAGCCGCTTGGTGACCCATTTTTATTGTCCCCGAATGCGGAGAGACGTGGACCACCACTGCCGGTCCTGCCAGACCTGCCAAGCCAGCGGGAAGACTGGGGGTCGAGTCAAGGCCCCCCTCCAACCATTCCCAGCCGTCCACACCCCGTTCGAACGGGTAGGGATCGACATCGTGGGGCCCCTCGACCCCCGAACCGCCCTGGGCCACCGCTTCATCCTGGTACTGGTCGACCTCGCCACCCGATACCCAGAGGCCATCCCCCTCCGAACTGTGACAGCCCCAGTGGTGGGCCGGGCCCTGATGGGCATCTTCTCCAGGGTGGGGTTCCCCCGAGAAGTGGTGAGCGACAGGGGTACGAACTTCATCTCGAAATACATGAGATCCCTCTGGCAACAATGTGGGGTCACCTACAAGTTCACCACTTCTTACCACCCCCAGGGGAACGGACTGGTCGAGCGGTTCAACAGAACCTTGAAAGGAATGATCAAGGGCCTGGAAGAGCCCCTGAGGAGGAGATGGGACGTCCTGCTGCCATGCCTCCTGTTCGCCTATCGAGAGGTTCCACAGAAATCCCTGGGCTTCAGCCCCTTCGAACTGTTGTATGGGCACCCCGTCCGAGGGCCCCTCAGCCTGGTCAAAGAGGGCTGGGAGGCGAGCGTCCAAGATGCCCCCCCTGACGTCTACAGGTACCTCTTGACCCTGCGGAACCAGACTCGGAAGTTCGGGGCCCTGGCAAAAGCCAACCTCGAAGGCAGCCAAGAAGACATGAAACGCTGGTATGACGAAAATGCCTCGACCATCGAGTTCGAGCCGGGCCATCAAGTCTGGGTCATGTCGCCCGTGGACCCCTGCGCCCTTCAGGACAAATGGACCGGGCCCCTTAAGGTGGTTGAGAAGAAGAGCCCCGTCACCTACTTGGTCGACATGGAGTCCCCAAGGAACCCCCTCCGGGTCCTACACGCCAACCGGCTCAAGCCCCACCTTGCCCGAACCGAACTAAGCCTGCTGCTGGCTACCGATGATGGGGGCGAAAGCGACTCCGAGCCCCTACCCGACCCCCTGGGGTCCTCGGACCAAGACGGCTCCATGGAGGGCGTCAAGCTCTCCACCACCCTGACCCCAGAACAGCGCCATGACTGCCGGCAGCTGCTGCAACCCTTCGCTGCCCTCTTCTCTCTCACGCCCGGGGTGACCCCCTGGTGCGTCCACGACGTGGATACCGGGGACAGCCCCCCTGTGCGACACCGCGCCTACAGAGTGCCCGACCGGGTCCGAGCCTGCATACAAACGGAGGTCTCCAAGATGCTCGCCCTCGGAGTCATCGAGCCATCCGACAGCCCGTGGGCCAGCCCTGTGGTCTTGGTGCCGAAGGCCGCCGCCCCCGGCACCCCCCCGGAACTCAGATTTTGTGTGGACTACAGAGGCCTAAACGCAGTCACCAAGACCGATGCCCACCCCCTGCCATGGGCAGACGAGCTGATCGACCGCTTAGGGGCCGCCCGCTACCTAAGCACTTTTGATCTCACCGCTGGGTACTGGCAGATCAGGCTCACCCCCGGCGCACAGGAACGATCCGCCTTCTCCACCCCCGATGGGCACTACCACTTTCGGGTGATGCCCTTCGGTATGAAGAACGCCCCAGCGACCTTCCAGAGACTGGTGAACAAGGTCCTGGCCGGACTAGAAGCCTTCAGCGTGGCCTACTTAGACGACATTGCAGTCTTCAGCAACCACTGGGCCGCGCACCTAGGACACCTCAGAGAAGTCCTGGCCGCTCTCCAAAGGGCCGGGCTCACGATTAAGGCCAGCAAGTGCCAGATCGGTCAAGGATCTGTGACCTATCTGGGCCATCAGGTGGGGAGTGGCCAGGTGGCGCCCCTCCAGTTGAAGGTCGATGCCATCCAGGCATGGGAGCCCCCGCCACCCAAACAGCTGTCCGGGCCTTCTTAGGCCTCACAGGCTACTACCGGCGATTTATCAAAGACTATGGCAGTATTGTGGGCCCCCTCACGGAGCTCACTTCCAAAAAGCAGCCCAAGACGGTACACTGGACACCCCGCTGTCAGACCGCTTTTGAAACCCTCAAGGCGGCAATGTGCGCTGCCCCTGTACTACAGGCCCCTGACTACGGCAAGGAATTCGTGGTTCAGACAGATGCCTCGGAGTACGGGGTTGGGGCGGTCCTCTCCCAGATGGACACCAAGGGCCTCGACAGACCTGTGGCCTTCATCAGCCGCCGACTCCTGCCCCGAGAACAGAGGTGGAGCACCATCGAGCGGGAGGCCTTCGCCGTGGTATGGGCTCTCAAAAAGCTCCGGCCCTACCTTTTCGGCACCCACTTCCGAGTCCAGACTGACCACCGGCCCCTGCAGTGGCTAATGCAGATGCGGGGCGAGAACCCCAAATTGTTGCGATGGTCCATCTCGCTGCAAGGGATGGACTTCACCGTAGAGCACCGGCCCGGCAACGACCACGCCAATGCCGACGGCCTATCCAGATTCTTCCGCCTCGGCGAGGAGAACCCCCAAGGAGATGGGTGACTCTCCCTGCCTTCAGCTGGGGGGGACGCTTGTTGGAGCCGGCCTTGTGGCGTGGTCCTGTTCCCCCTCGCCAAGCCGCACGAGGTCCCATGCACCTCGGGGCTCCTCCATTTTGGATTTTACGTGACTCTGCGCAGCAGCCTACGTGACCCCGCTCAACCCGGCCTCGGCCCCAGCAAGCCCCGACATCAAGGCACCAACAACTGGCCAGGGGGTACCACGTGAACACTTCCCCACTCCCGGCGGAGGGCAGTATCGATGGGACCCCCAACCGTCCTCCCACACCTAGGTGCGATCGCCCCACAGCTCTCCTGTGCCTGGCGCCTCTCCTGCTGAGCGTCTGGCCGCTCCCGACCCGGCCTCTCCGCTCCCCCGGGCGCAAGGGTCCGGACATCAAAGGGCTCCAGACCTATATCTGGGGCGACCCTGCAACAGGACAGCAGTTGTATCCCGGAGTCTAGAGCCCTGCTGATCGGATCGCGGCTGACCCTACGGAGAAAGACTCATCCTGGAACCACGCTCTGAGCCCTGCTGACTACGTCGCGGCTCCACCGTGCTTAAAGACCTTTACGAACCTTGGGGCCCTGCTGACGCTGTCGCGGCCCGACCTTGTTGAACTTGCCATCAGAGCCCTGCTGACCACGTCGCGGCTCGACCGAAGCGGACCTACCACCGGAGCCCTGCTGACTGTGTCGTGGCTCGACCCAAGCGGAACTACCACCCGAGCCCTGCAGACACCGTCGCGGCTCTCCACGTCCGAGCTGCTTTGAGACCAGCACCTGCCGCTCCGATCCCCGGAGCCACCTTCGGCCTAACGCAAGGTGTGGCGCAGAGCTTCCCCGTACCAGGCTGGTACTAAGACTGTCCCGCTACCCTGTCCCTACAAAGACATTGAGAGTCTTTCTGGATCTCTCGATCCCCCTGTAAATATTTCGAATGTGCTACTATTGATAAAGTACCTAGATAAGCAACTGATACGGAGTCCTGTGTGGTGGTGTTACTGGGCCTAGTACGATCATAGGAGAAAGACCTCTCCTAGGAGGCTTCTCAGCGGCGCTCGGCTATAACTTTGCGGTAGGAAGGTGCCCCGGAGTGGGCCCCCTGACTCCCCGGTGGTCCTCCCTCCAACAGTATCGTTCCTAGGATCGCACACGCTGAGCTTGCACTATCTGACAGAGGGACACCACACAGTAGTTCTTCGTAAGACAGTATACTTTATCGATGGTTTCAAGGGATCTTTATGATCCGAAATGCAAGTATTGAATCAGTGCCACAAGCGGCGGCGAACTCATGATGGGGGTATGGGGGTAGCGGGACAGTCTTTGAGTTCAGTGTCTCTGCGGAGTATCCTACGCACAGCTCTCAATCCTCGAGCTGGGGGATGTTGTTTCTTTCGGCGATCGCTGCTGATTCTCCTGGAGTGGAGTGCCGCGAGTCACTCAGCAGGCACAGGTGGTTTCGGAGTCGGGGAGCCGCGACAGCGTCAGCAGGGCTCAGATGGTTCGGAGTTCGGGGAGCCGCGACAGCGTCAGCAGGGCTCAGATGGTTCAGAGTTCGGGGAGCCGCGACAGCGTCAGCAGGGCTCAGATGGTTCAGAGTTCGTGGAGCCGCGACAGCGTCAGCAGGGCTCCGATGGTTCAGAGTTCGGGGAGCCGCAACAGCGTCAGCAGGGCTCAGATGGTTCAGAGTTCGGGGAGCCGCGACAGCATCAGCAGGGCTCAGATGGTTCAGAGTTCGGGTAGCGTTCTTCGGTTCAGGGGTCGATGGAGCCGCGACCAGGTCAGCAGGGCTCTCGTAGGTCCAGGTCTTCTCTGCCTCCCGTCCCTTCAGCACCCCTTGTTATACTACCCCTCCTCTTTGAAGTCTGGAGTCCTCGCTGAGAGGGGTCTTGGTGCCAGGGGCCGGGGTGTCGGGATTTACTGTCGCTCGGCCCTTCGATCTGTTCAGGTGGGTCTGGGAGGGACTCCAGACGCCCAGCAGGCGAGGCGCCCGCTCACTGGGGGCCTGGTGGCCGATCGAAACCCTCCTTGGGGAGGAGACCGGAGGTGTGACAGGGACGGCGTCTCCTGGTCTGGCTTGGGGGCTTCTCGCTCTCTCGGCCGGGCATGCGTGGTAGGGTCTTGGGTGTTGCTGGGGCCCTGGCCGGCCATCGGGCTGTTGGGCCATGGTGGCCGGAAGTCTGTGACATCGGGGATCAGGTGCGGTTGCAGGGTGGCTGGCTGGTCGGGAGGGCCCACGCCACGAGGCCGGTCTCACACGTGCCCCCCCCAGCTGAAGGCGGGGAGAACTACCCATCCACTTGGGGGTTCTCCTCGCTGAAGCGGAAGAATCGGTAAAGGCCGTCCGCGTTGGCGTGGTCAGTCCCGGGGCGATGCTCCACAGTGAAGTCCATCCCCTGGAGGGAGATTGACCATCGTAGCAGCTTGGGGTTTTCTCCTCTCATTTGCAACAGCCACCGCAAGGGTCGATGATCCGTTTGAACCCGGAAGTGGGTTCCGAACAAGTAGGGCCGTAGCTTTTTGAGGGCCCAGACTACTGCGAATGTCTCTCTTTCAATGGTGCTCCACCGCTGTTCTCGAGGTAGCAACCTTCGGCTGATGAAGGCTATGGGCTGATCTATGCCTTTGTCGTTGAACTGTGAGAGGACTGCCCCGATGCCGTGCTCCGAGGCGTCTGTCTGGACCACAAACTCCTGAGAGTAGTCGGGGGCTTTGAGTACCGGAGCGGTACATATAGCGGCTTTCAAGGCGTCGAACGCTTTTTTGGCACGGGGGAGTCCATTGTATTTTCTTCGGGTGCTTTTTGGAGGTTAACTCTGTGAGGGGGCCTGCGATGCTGCCATAGTTCTTAATAAACCTCCGGTAGTAACCGGTGAGGCCCAGGAAGGCCCGGACTTCCGTTTGGATTGTTGGGGGTTCCCAGGACAAGATGGCGTCGATCTTCGGCTGGAGGGGGGCAACCTGCCCGCTTCCCACCTGGTGCCCCAGATAGATCACTGAGCCTTGTTCAATTTGACATTTACTGGCTTTGATGGTTAGGCCAGCCTGGCGCAGGGCCAGCAGTACTTGCCGGAGGTGCTGGAGGTGTTCGGTCCATTGGAAGCTGAATACTGCTATGTCGTCTAGGTACGCTGCGCTGAACCCCTCTAGTCCGGCCAGGACCCTGTTTACCAGCCGCTGGAAGGTGGCCGGGGCATTCTTCATTCCAAACGACATCACCCTAAAGCGGTAGTGCCCATCCGGGGTGGAGAAGGCGGAGCGCTCCTTGGCTCCCTCAGTGAGCGCAATCTGCCAGTATCCGCAGGTTAGGTCGAAGGTGCTGAGGTAGCGAGCGGCCCCGAGGCGGTCGATGAGCTCGTCTGCGCGGGGTATAGGGTGAGCGTCCACTCGGGTGACCGCATTGAGTCCCCGGTAGTCCACACAGAATCTCAGCTCGGGGGCGACACCAGGGGCAGCCGCTTTTGGGACCAGGACTACCGGGCTGGCCCAGGGGCTGTCGGAGGGTTCAATCACCCGAGGGCCAACATCTTGGTTACTTCGGTCTGGATGCAGGTTCGGACCCGATCAGGGACCCGGTAGGCTCGGTGTCTCACAGGCGGGCTGTCGCCGGTGTCTACGTCGTGGACACACCAGTCGGTGACCCTAGGGGTTAGGGAGAAGAGGTCTGTGATTTGTCTTAGTAGCCGGCGACAGTCGTTGGACTGTTGGGGGGTGAGGGTGGTTGACAGTCTCACCCCCTCTACGGAGCCATCTGTCTCTTTCGCCCCCAGGGGGTCTGGAAGGGGCTCGGTGTCTTCTTCGGCCCCATCGTCGGTGGCCAGGAGCAAACTCAACTCCGTCCTCACAAAGTGGGGTTTGGGGCGGTTCACGTGGAGGACCCGGAGGGGGTTCCGCGGGGACTGCACATCAACTAGATATGTGACTTGACTCTTCCGCTCGACCACCTTGAAGGGACCAGTCCATTTGTCTTAGAGGGCGCAGGGTTTCACCGGGGCCATGACCCAGACCTGTTGGCCTGGCTGAAACTCGACCAGCATGGCATTCTGGTCATACCAGCGCTTCATCTCTTCTTGGCTAGCCTCGAGGTTTGCCTCGGCGAGTTCTCAGAATTTCCGGGTCTGGTTGCGAAGCGCCAGGATATAGCGGAACACGTCCGGAGGGGTCCCCCGGAGAGTCGTTTCCCAGCCCTCCTTGACCAGGCTCAGGGGCCCCCGGACGGGGTGTCCGTACAGTAGTTCGAACGGGCTGAACCCCAGAGATTTTTGGGGAACCTCTCGGTAGGCGAACAGGAGGCAAGGGAGGAGGACGTCCCATCTCCGGCGTAGGGGTTCTTCGAGGCCCATGATCATCCCCTTCAGGGTCCTGTTAAATCGCTCGACTAGGCCATTCCCTTGGGGGTGGTATGGTGTGGTGAACTTGTATGATACCCTGCACTGCTGCCATAGGGACCTCATGTATTTGGAGATAAAGTTCGTGCCACGATCACTCACGAGTTCGCGAGGGAACCCCACGCGGGAGAAGATCCCCATCAAGGCCCGGCCTACCACGGGGGCCGTCACGGTGCGGAGGGGAATGGCCTCGGGGTAGCGGGTGGCATGGTCCACCAGGACGAGGATGTATTAGTGGCCCTGGGCTTGGGATCCAGGGGTCCCACGATGTCGATTCCCACCCGCTCAAAAGGGGTACTAACAACGGGGAAGGGTTGTAGCGGAGCCTTGCGCTTCCCCCCACTCTTTCCGCTGGCCTGGCACGTGAGGCATGACTTGCAGTGGGTCTCCACATTCGCTCGCATCTTGGGCCAATAGAAGTGGGTAACTAGTCGCTGGTAGGTCTTGTCTTGGCCTAAGTGTCCTGCCAGGGGTACATCATGGGCTAGGCCCAGGAGGAGACTTCGGAAGCGCAGGGGTACCACCAGTACTCGGGCCGATCCCAGCTCGGCCGACTTCTGTTCGCTGTACAGGAGGCCGTTTTCCCAATATAACCAGTGTGTTCCGGACTGGTCGCCTGCTGCCTGGGCTTCGGCCTGCTGTCGGGGTCCAATGAGGGAAGGGCAGGTGGCTTGTTCCTGGCAGAATTCTTCTCGGGAGGGGCCTCCCTTGCAGTGCCACTGGGCCACCTCGGAGGAAGGCAATCGGGCAGTCATAGAGCGCGTGGTGGCGTATACCCATTCGGGTAGGCCCATCATCTGTAGATGGGCTCTTCGTTCCACTTGTCCCCACAGGGAACTCTCGAGGTCGTTGCCCAAGAGGCAGTCTACGGGTTGGGAGGTTCGGACTGCCACCCTCAATTTACCGGTGACTCCCCCCATTCGAAGGGTACCAGGGCCATCCGGCATAGGCTCTCGGAATTGTCCGAAGATATGACTGGATAGAAGGCGTCGGGCAGGATCTGGTCTTCGGAGACCAGGTGGCAGTGGACTGCTGTGACACTCGCTCCGGTGTCGCGGAGGCCCTCGACGCGGTGACCGTTGACCGTCACCTGCTGTCGGTACTTCTTCGTGTTGGCGGGCAGGGGTGTTCCGGGGGCCATCTCTCGGTCCCCTAGGGAGACCAGGGCCAGGGCGGCTGGTTCCCACTCTTCGGAGTCTTCCATCTCTTCTCCTAGGGCTACGGAGGCCATTTGTCGAGCCGGAGGGGTTGTTGTTGCGGGTCGTTGGTACATGGGACACTGGGGGTCACTGGCATAGTGTGTGGTCTGTTGGCAGCGGAAACGGGTGATCTTGACTCGGGGTCCCGACCTCCCCGGTGGCCCGGTGCTGGCTGGAGGTGGGGCTGGAAAGTGTGGAGGTTGGCCTCTGGGGGGACTGTGCTGGGAGCCCCCCGGGAATTCCCTCGGTCGGCCTTGGTTCCCTCCGCCCCTCTGGCGGCGGGGTCCCTGACTGTGGCGACCGTAGTCTCCCACAGGACCCCGGGAGGCCCGGGTGTTCACCCATCGGTCAGCTTCGACAGCCAGTTTTCGCGGGTCAGTGAGCTTGCTGTCCAGGAGGTGCTGGCGTAACTCCACAAAGCAATTGGCGGACAAGTGTTCCCACGCGATTAGGTCGAACAGCTCCTCAAAGGTGGAGACCTTGCTGCCCTTGATCCACCCGTCCAAGGCCCGGCTGTAAAAGTTCACGTACTCTACCCATGTGGTACCGGGTATCTTCTTGCAGTCTCCAAACCGTTGCCGGTACATTTCGGGGGTGAGCCCATATCTGGCTACTAGGGCCTCTTTCATGTGGCTGTAGGAGTTCAGCACCGTGGAGGGCAGGTCCAGCAGGGTATCTCTCCCCTCGCTCAGGAACCGGCCCCACAAACCAGCCCCCCAGTCTTTCTGCGGAACTCGGTGGGAGGTCATGGCAACTTCGTAGGCCTTGAACCATTGCTGGATGTCGTCGTTCTTGTAATATTCCTTCACCATATCCTTGGGGATGTGGACCTTTGGTTCCGCGGTGGAGGAGGGTGGTTGATTTCCTGAGGGTCTGGACTCCTCACTTTTCGCCTTGAGCTCGATCTCCTTCAGGCTGCATTCGTGTTCTAGTTGGAGTTTTTTTTCTTCGTGTTCTCTCTGGCGTTTCTTTTCCTCAAGTTCTCCTTGTAGGCGTAATTGTTCTACCGCCAACTTTTTCTCGGCCAGTTTTAGCTCTCCCTCGATTTTCAGTTTTGCTAGTTCTAGTTCGTGGTTGCGGCCCCTTTCTCGGTCTGCTAGTTCCTCCGGGAATAGGCCCCCTTCTGGGGCGCTGCTCCTTACCGGGATGCTTCGTGGTTCGTTTGGCGGCTCTCCTTCTGTTTGGGCCCGGGAAGCTCCTGCCTTGACCCAGGTCTTCAATGCTCCCTGGAAATCTTCTTTCGTTCTTAATCCGGTGGTAGCGATTCCAAGGTCTTTGCAGAATTGTTTTAATTCTCGGTGCGTATAATATTCCAACTGGTCCTCTCGGAATGTCGAGCTTGTGTTGGTACCTGCGGCACCTAGGGAGGTTTCTCCTTCCATCTCTTGTCGGTAGTGCGTCAGCCGTTTACTGCACGATCTCTAGGTGTCGGCTCGGATCCCGTCGTCTGCCACCAAATGTTGGAAAGGCGTTCTCCGGGGGGCTTCGGAATACGTCCCGGACCACCCTTTGACCCACCTCTCCCAGAGTTAGGCCGAGCAAGGGCGGGGAGGCCCTTCCTGGAAGGGTCTCGTTCCTAGGATCGCACAAGCTGAGCTTGCACTATCTGACAGAGGGACACCACACAGTAGTTCTTCGTAAGACAGTATACTTTATCGATGGTTTCAAGGGATCTTTATGATCTGAAATGCAAGTATTGAATAAGTGCCACAAGCGGCGGCGAACTCGTGATGGGGGTATGGGGGTAGCGGGACAGTCTTTGAGTTCAGTGTCTCTGCGGAGTATCCTACGCACAGCTCTCAATCCTCGAGCTGTGGGATATTGTTTCTTTCGGCGATCGCTGCCGATTCTCCTGGAGGGGAGTGCTGCGAGTCACTCAGCAGGCACAGGTGGTTTCGGAGTCGGGGAGCCGCGACAGCGTCAGCAGGGCTCAGATGGTTCGGAGTTCGGGGAGCCGCGACAGCGTCAGCAGGGCTCAGATGGTTCAGAGTTCGGGGAGCCGCGACAGCGTCAGCAGGGCTCAGATGGTTCAGAGTTCGGGGAGCCACGACAGCGTCAGCAGGGCTCAGATGATTCAGAGTTCGGGGAGCCGCGACAGCGTCAGCAGGGCTCAGATGGTTTAGAGTTTGGGGAGCTGCGACAGCGTCAGCAGAGCTCAGATGGTTCAGAGTTCGGGGAGCCGCAACAGCGTCAGCAGGGCTCAGATGGTTCAGAGTTCGGGTAGCGTTCTTCGGTTCAGGGGTCGATGGAGCCGCAACCAGGTCGGCAGGGCTCTCGTAGGTCCAGGTCTTCTCTGCCTCCCGTCCCTTCAGCACCCCTTGTTATACTCCCCCTCCTCTTTGAAGTCCGGAGTCCTCGCTGAGAGGGGTCTTGGTGCCAGGGGCCGGGGTGTCGGGATTTCCTGTCGCTCGGCCCTTTGATCTGTTCAGGTGGGTCTGGGAGGGACTCCAGACGCCAAGCAGGCGAGGCGCCCGCTCACCGGAGGCCTGGTGGCCGATCGAAACCCTCCTTGGGGAGGAGACCGGAGGTGTGACAGGGACGGCGTCTCCTGGTCTGGCTTGGGGGCTTCTCGCTCTCTCAGCCGGGCTTGCGTGGTAGGGTCTTGGGTGTTGCTGGGGCCCTGGCCGGCCATCGGGTTGTTGGGCCATGGTGGCTGGAAGTCTGTGACATCGGGGATCAGGTGCGGTTGCAGGGTGACTGGCTGGTCGGGAGGGCCCACGCCACGAGGCCGGTCTCACAGTGACCCAATCTGGTTTGTGCATCCTCACACTGGCCAGTGCCTGTGTGTCTGTGTACAACTATCTGATGATGGTTGTTTGTCAATAATATGTGTGGTCAGCCCCACGAGGGGTATTTAGAGTGCAATTAGGATTTAATGGAGCCCATTTTTGTGATCCCTGATTAAGAGGTGTGAGTCCTTCCTCTGTCTCAATCACATTGTCTCAGGTAGGGGGGGGTTTGTGCGGGCAAGGCCTACATGTCCAAAGCTTATGTCTCCTTGCCAGGTCACGCACACACAGGGGGAAGTAGGCACACCCACTGGGCCGGGGGGCAAACGGCAGCCACGCAGCCACAGTGGGAGTCCGCAGTCCTCACGACCCACTTCCTCCAAAACTACTCCCGTTAGCTCCCCTGCCCAACAGTCAGACAAAGAGTCCTTCATGGCTAGTCTGTCCCTCAGCCCCAGTGTGACACCACGCCGCAAGCTGTCGAGGAAGTCCCCAGGCAGGGGAGTTGAGTCCCCCCTCTGTCCACACCCTCCCCCAGTAGCGCTGCAACCCATCCCTCCAACACCCCCCCTCCTTGGGGCCTGTGGTTCCTTCGGGTGCAGGGGAGACGCTGGGAGACCTTGCAACCGTGTGCAGCGCCATCCTAACCACCACCTTTGGCGCTGCCCCACCCCCTGTGGTGGAGTCGTCCGTCCCTGCACCCACAACACCTACCCTTGCCCCTCCTGTCCCTGCGGTGCCTGGTCCTTCCCCCCCACATGATGCCCCCCCCTGTGGATGGAAAGGAACTCTGAACTGTGCAGGCAAGCTAGGGGAGGCGCGTCCCAATGTGCCCCCCCCCCAAAATTCGCATATGGACTGGCCTATGGGCCTTGTATATAGTGTACATTTCAAATCCAATCTTTTTTTATGCTGAATAAAGCATTTTGTTTTTCATTTGCACACGAATGCTTTTCTGGTATTGTTGTTGGTGCTGCTGCTCCCTGAGTTGGGGTGGTGATAATATGTTAGGTGTCTGGGAAATGTTGTAGTGTGCTGCTCATGGGGAGGACCCTGGTATCTGCGTGCCATCACAAGGTCTCTGCAAATAATCTTTGGTCATGTAAGCTCTTACTGTATGGTGACATTGTCCCAAGGAGTGTTCCTTCCTCTGTGGCACCTGACTTCTTCCCTGCAGGGTGTTTCCCAATTGTTGTGCTGACCTGTGCCTACATTTCCTTGCTGTGTGAGGGATCCCTTCAACTTTGCCCATGCCTGCTGAGCAATGTCTCCGCCTGCATCGTCTGTGCCATCCTTGGTAGTCACTGTACTTGTGTATGGAGTATGTTGCCATGGCTTCATGTGGACATGGTCCCTTTTCCGCACTATGCATGTGTGTACTCCCAGCCTAGCACACATGTGTTACTTGTTCTGCAGGGTATTTGGGCACCTGACTGACAATTGTGGGCATTGTATCTGTGGGTACTCCACCCTTTTCCTTCCATGGGAGGCAACAACTTGTTGGCTGCCCCAGCACCTGTACATTCCTATCAGTCCTGGAATGTGAGTGACAGTGTGTGTTCCCTTAGGCTCTCTTAGTTTAGTGGGGTTTCACATGAGGATACAGTCTTGTTGCATGATCTCAGTGTGTGTATTGTGCTGCCACCGCCAGGGGTGGGTATGCATGTGTAATTTGTCATCACACCCACATGTGGTGTGTCATGCAGTGGGGGAAGGACATCCATCCTCATGGGAGTGGGACAATTCTGTCAGTGATGTGTTGTCATGGCACTATCAACATAGTCGCACATTGTGGATGCCTTCATGCACCCATGGAGTTTTGCTAATGGGAGGATGATGTACACATCCCCATGTCTCTGTCCACTGCTGGGAGGCCTCTGCACCCACCCCTCATGTGTCTGGGCACTGCTGGGAGTCCTCTGCACCCACCCCTCATATGTCTGGGCACTGCTGGGAGTGATAGGCACACACCCCTCATATGTCTGGGCACTGCTGGGATTCCTCTGCACCCACCCCTCATATGTCTGGGCACTGCTGGGGGTCCTCTGCACCCACCCGTCATATGTCTGGGCACTGCTGGGAGTGATAGGCACACACCCCTCATATGTGTGGGCACTGCTGGGAGTCCTCTGCACCCACCCCTCATATGTCTGGGCACTGCTGGGGGTCCTCTGCACCCACCCCTCATATGTCTGGGCACTGCTGGGGGTCCTCTGCACCCACCCCTCATATGTCTGCACACTGCTGGGAGTGATAGGCACCCACCCCTCATATGTCTGGGCACTGCTGGGAGTGATAGGCACCCACCCCTCTTATGTCTGGGCACTGCTGGGAGTGATAGGCACACACCCCTCATATGTCTGTGCACTGCTGGGAGTCCTCTGCACCCACCCCTCATATGTCTGGGCACTGCTGGCACCCCAACATTTGGGGTACGGCCCGTACCCAGGCCTTCAGAGCGTGTGGGCGGGTGGGTGGGTGTCGTGCTACGATCCACATCAGTGGACAGAGACATAGGGGTGGGTGCCTATCACTCCCAGCAGTGCCCAGACACCTACAGCCACTCTTTTTAGGCCAAAGCATACCAGACAGCACAGCTGTCTGGTTGCAAAAAGTCTTATTGTGGGTATTCTGAAAGCTTCTCTGGAAATGCATTCCACCCATTGTTTACCATTGTCTTTGTAGTTTGTAACTCACATTTTCTGGCTTTCTATTAGCTGGCTTCATTTGTTTTAGGCTGTCCAGCATCTCTTCATCTGTCTCGTGGAGTAAAGCTTCTTCACCATCACCCCTTGAAGTCTTCCATGAGCCCTTACTTTCTGTATACACGCCTTTACATTTTGTTGTTATCTTGTAAAATTTGCTGCGCGTTTAAAGACGATGTTAAATGCCAGGCTTTGTCTTCCAAGGGAGCTTGGTGTTTACTTTTCTTTTTCCGACTTCAAAGTGAGATGAGTTTTGTGACAATCTTGGCGTGTACTGGGAAACCAAAGTTTTATTTCTAGCGCACACAAAATGTAAAGGTCTGTAAACGAACTGTCAAAATATTTCAGAATATCAGAATTGGGGATGCACAAAGAAGCAATTTTTTTCGTAATTCTGCCGTGTAGTAGAAACATATATTTTAATACGACCAAAATGAATTAGTACACTCGGTGACGCAGTTTCTACACATTATTGTTTGTGCGCTATATAGTTTTATCAGTAAAACTCTATGTGCAAATGTAATGGTCATTTCAATCGAAATGTGTTGTCTGTAATGGCAGTGCGCTACCACACCAGGCATACTCCACACTGTACCAAACCACTCTACAGCACTCCACTCTACGACACTGTTAGAAGGCGACCTCAGAGGGGCCCGGAGGGGGCCCTGACTGTCCAGAGACCCACCCTCAAAGTATCGTAGCCGGGCACTGGCGGGAGACTCCGCAGGGGAGGAATCTCGTATCTAGGATCGTACACTCGGCACCACATGACAAAGAGACACCACACCGAGGGTTCTTAGGATTCAAGCTTTATCAAATCGAAGTGGTAGGATCTTTATGATCAGCAAGGCAGATATTTACAAGCAGAGCGTGGGCTCACAGAGTCTTGGCGGGGGTAGGAGGTAGCGGGACAGTCTTTGGGGGGATATGGATCAAATGCAGGAGCGTACCCGGCGCACAGCTCACAATCCTCGAGCTGGGGGGTACGCTTGTCGACGTGGGGTCCGGCGGGACCAACGAGAGTCTGGGGGAGCCGCGAGTCACTCAGCGGGCTCAAGCACGAGTTCGGAGGTCTTACGGTCTTCAGGGAGCCGCGAGTCACTCAGCAGGGCTCAAGCACAAGTTCGGAGGTTTTACGATCTTCAGGGAGCCGCGAGTCACTCAGCAGGCTCAGGCACAAGTTCGGAGGTCTTACGATCTTCAGGGAGCCGCGAGTCACTCAGCAGGGCTCAAGCACAAGTTCGGAGGTCTTACGATCTTCAGGGAGCCGCGAGTCACTCAGCAGGGCTCAGATGTTCCAAGGCGAATCTGCCGGACAGTCCCAGAGCACCCCTTGTTATAGGTCGACCCCTCTTTGATGTCCGGAGTCTGTGCAGGCAGGGGTCTTGTCACCTGGGGGTCGCTTGTCGAGGTTTCCTGCCATTGTCTTTTGATCCTTTCAGGGCCGGGTCGGGAGGAGTCCCAGACACCCAGCAGGCGTGGAGCCAGCCCTCAGGGAGGCCGGAGGGCCGATCGAAACCCATCGTCCCAGGGGAGTTCAGAGGTGCGATAGAAACTGCTCCTCCCTCTCTCCCCCTGGAAGCGTGATGTCCTCCAGCCGGAGTGGCGCCTCTAGGCCCGGGTTGTGCTGGGGCCGGGCGGCCATCTTGGTGCATGAAGTGGGCCCGTGTGCCCGGGGTGGCCGAAAGGAGAGAGGCCATGGACGGGGATGCCCGGGTCGCGTGTGTGTGTTCTGGTGGGGAGGATCGGCTGGGCCGGGTGCTTGGGGTCCCCGGTACCAGGTTATGTAGTGCGAGGACAGGAAGAGCCATGCTACGAGGCCGGGTCTAACACGCGTTCCCCCCAGCTGAAAGCCGGAGAGAACTACCCATCATCTTGGGGGGTTCTCTTCGCTGAAGCGGAAGAACCGGGAGAGGCCGTCAGCGTTGGCGTGGTCCGTACCAGGGCGATGTTCTACGGTGAAATCCATCCCCTGGAGGGAGATTGACCACCGCTGTAGCTTGGGGTTTTCTCCTCGCATCTGCATGAGCCATCGCAAGGGCCGATGGTCGGTTTGGACTTTGAAATGGGTGCCAAACAGGTAAGGGCGCAGCTTCTTGAGGGCCCAGACTACGGCAAATGCTTCGCGCTCAATGGTGCTCCACCTCTGTTCTCTGGGCAACAGCCGCCGGCTGAGGAAGGCGATGGGCTGGTCTAGGCCTTGGTCATTCACCTGGGACAGGACGGCTCCAATGCCATGCTCGGAGGCATCGGTCTGGACTACAAACTCCTTGGAGTAGTCGGGAGCCCGGAGGACGGGGGCCGTGCACATGGCCTTCTTTAGGGCATCGAACGCTTCCTGGCAGGCAGTCGTCCACTGCACCCTCTTGGGCTGTTTTTTGGATGTGAGTTCGGTGAGGGGGCCAACCAGGCTGCCATACCCCCGGATGAATCTTCGGTAGTAGCCAGTGAGGCCCAGGAAGGCTCGGACCTCCGTTTGGGTGGTGGGTGGTTCCCAGGCTAGGATGGCGTCGATCTTTGGCTGTAGAGGGGCGACCTGACCGCTCCCGACCTGGTGCCCCAGGTAGACTACTGATCCCTGCCCAATCTGGCACTTGCTGGCTTTTACTGTGAGGCCTGCCTGGCGCAGGGCGGTTAGCACTCTCCGGAGGTGCTGGAGGTGCTCACTCCATCCGGAACTGAAAACGGCGATGTCGTCTAAATAGGCCGCACTGAACTGCTCCATCCCGGCCAGGACCCTATTCACCAGTCGCTGGAAGGTGGCCGGGGCATTTTTCATTCCGAAGGGCATTACGCGGAAGCGATAATGCCCATCTGGGGTGGAGAAGGCGGACCGCTCCTTGGCTTCCTCTGTGAGCGCAATCTGCCAGTATCCGCAGGTGAGGTCGAATGTGCTGAGGAACCGGGCCGCCCCGAGTCGGTCAATGAGCTCGTCGGCCCGGGGGATGGGGTGGGCATCGGCCCGGGTGACGTCATTGAGCCCCCGGTAGTCCACGCAGAATCGGAGCTCGGGGGCGACACCGGGGGCCGCTGCCTTCGGAACTAGGACCACGGGCTGGCCCAGGGACTATCGGATGGCTCGATCACCCCCAGGGTCAACATCTTCGAGACTTCAGCTTGAATGCAGGACCGGACCCGGTCAGGGACTCGGTAGGCTCGGTGTCTTACTGGCGGGCTGTCCCCGGTGTCCACGTCATGGACACACCAGTCGGTGACTCGGGGGATCAGGGAGAAGAGGTCGGAGAATTGTCCTAGGAGCTGGCGACAGTCCGCTTGTTGCTGGTCAGTGAGGGATGGGGAGAGGTTCACTCCTTCCACGGAGCCATCCTTCTCCTTGACACACAGGAGGTCCGGGAGGGGATCGGACTCATCTTCGGCCCCGTCATCGGTGGCCAGCAGGAGGCTCAGTTCTGTCCGCACGAAGTGAGGCTTGAGGCGGTTCACGTGTAGGACCCGCAGGGGATCCCGGGGCGACTGGACGTCCACCAAGTATGTGACTGGACTCTTCCGCTCAATCACTTTGAAGGGCCCGGTCCACTTGTCCTGGAGGGCACCAGGCTTCACGGGGGCCATGACCCATACCTGCTGGCCCGGCTGGAACTCGACCAGAGTGGCATTCTGGTCGTACCAGCGCTTCATCTCTTCTTGGCTTGCCTCCAGGTTGGCCTCGGCCAGCTCTCGGAACTTCCTGGTCTGGTTCCGGAGGGCCAGAACGTATTGGAACACATCTCGTGGGGTGGTCTGGGGTGCTGCCTCCCACCCTTCCTTAACCAAGCTGAGGGGACCTCGGACGGGGTGTCCATATAGTAATTCAAACGGGCTGAACCCCAAGGACTTCTGTGGGACTTCCCGGTAAGCGAACAGGAGGCAGGGGAGCAGGACGTCCCACTTACGCCGGAGGGGTTCTTCTAGGCCGTTGATCATCCCTTTCAGAGTCCGGTTAAACCTTTCTACTAGGCCGTTCCCTTGGGGATGGTACGGGGTGGTGAACTTATAGGACACTCCACATTGTTGCCACAGGGACGTCATGTATTTTGAGATAAAATTAGTGCCGCGATCGCTCACGACCTCGCGGGGAAAACCCACCCGGGAAAAGATCCCCATCAGGGCTCGGCCCACCACGGGAGCCGTGACGGTGCGTAGGGGGATCGCCTCAGGGTATCGGGTGGCGTGATCCACTAGGACCAGGATGAAACGGTGACCTTGAGAGGTGGGGGGATCCAGGGGCCCCACGATGTCGATTCCGACTCGTTCGAATGGGGTACTGACGACCGGGAAGGGTTGGAGGGGAGCCTTGCGCTTCCCCCCACTTTTCCCACTAGCCTGGCACGTGGGACAGGACTTGCAGTGGGCTTCTACAGCTGCTTTCATCCTAGGCCAGTAAAAGTGGGTCACGAGACGGCTGTAGGTTTTGTCTTGACCCAGGTGGCCGGCTAGGGGGACGTCGTGGGCCAAGCCCAGGAGGAAGTCTCGGAAGCGTAGGGGTACCACCAGCACCCGGCTGGATCCTAACTCCACCGACTTCTGCTCACTGTACAAGAGGTTATTCTCCCAATAAACTCGGTGCGTTCCGGTTTGGTCGCCTGCGGCTTGGCCCTCGGCCTGGTGCCGCAGTCCGACCAGGGAAGGACAGGTGGCTTGCTCCCGGCAGAACTCCTCCCGGGTGGGCCCGCCCTCGTGGCACCACGGGGCCAATTCGGCCAGATCGCCTAACTCGGGGACCGGGGTGGTGTCGGACGGTGAGGGTTCGTCGCTGGCGACTGACCCTCCCGATGGGGGGACAGGAGGACCCTCGGCGGGGACTGCTCTGACTCCCTCGGTCGGGGTGTCCTCGACTTCCCCCAGGGGGGTGAGTCGGGCGGACATAGATCGGGTGGTGGCGCACACCCACTCGGGGAGTCCCATCATTCCTAGGTGGGCCTTGCGCTCGACGTACTTCCAGGGAGAACTCTCCAGGTCGTTCCCTAAGAGGCAGTCGACCGGCTGGGAGGTTCTTACGGCAACCCTCAGTTTACCTATCACCCCTCCCCACTCAAACGGCACCAGGGCTACCTGACACATACTCTCTCTATTGTCTGCAGAAATTACGGGGCAAAAGACGTTGGGTAGGATCTGCTCCTCGGGGACTAAGTACCTGAGGACACCGGTGATGCTGGCCCCGGTGTCTCGCAGGGCTTCTATTTGGTGGCCATTGATCTTGACGAGCTGCCCGTACTTCTTCGTGTTGGAGGGCAGGAGGCTACCAGGGACCATCTCTCTATCTCCCAGGGATACTAGGGCCATAGCTGCGGGTTCCCACTCCCCGGTGTCCTCAACCTCCTCCCCCAGGGCTACGTTGGCTATCTGTCTAGCAGGGTTTGCAGCAGGGGGGACCTGGGGGGCCATGGGGCACTCCGGGTCATTGGTGTAGTGCCCCGGCCTCTGACAACGGAAACAAGTGATGGTTACCCTGTCTCCCGGGGGGTCCGGAGACTGGTGGGGGGGGCGCCGGGAACGGTGGAGGTTGGGCCTTCGGGGGACTCGACTGGGACTCTCTCTGCCCTCCCTGGTTCCCTCCCCCTCTCTGGCGGGGTGGTCCCTGACTGGCTCGGGGGTATTCTCCTACAATGCTCCGGGGGACCCGGGTGTTGGTCCAGCGGTCTGCTTCCACAGCCAGCTTCCGGGGATCGGTGAGTTTGCTGTCGAGCAGATGCTGGCGTAGTTCCACAAAGCAGTTCGCAGCCAGGTGTTCCCACAACATGAGGTCGGTGAGTTCCTCGAGGGTGGTGACCTTGCTGCCCTTGATCCACCCATCGAAGGCCCGACTGAAAAAGTTTACATACTCCACCCAGGTGGTGCCCGGGATCTTCCTGCAGTCCCGGAATCGCTGACGGTACATCTCTGGGGTGAGGCCGTACCTAGTGAGGAGAGCCTCTTTCATGTGGCTGTAGGAGGTCTGCAGGGAGAGGGGTAGGTCGAGCAGGGTGTCCCTTCCTTCGCTCAGAAACCGTCCCCACAGCCCTGCCCCCCAGTCTTTCTGCGGGACCCGATGAGAGGTCATGGCGACCTCGTAGGCCCTGAACCATTGTTGAATGTCATCATTTTTATAATATTCTTTGACCACGTCCTTGGGGATGTGGACCTTCTGTTCCGCCGGGGAGGCCGCCTCTCGGTTCCCCGGGGGCCTCCCTTCCTCGTTTCTGGCTTTGAGCTCGATCTCCTTCAAGCTGCGTTCGTGCTCTAGTTGGAGCTTCCTTCCTTCGTGCTCCCGTTGGAGCTTCTTCTCTTCCAATTCGCCCTGTACGCGCATTTGTTCTACTGCTAGCTTTTTTTCCGCTAATTTCAATTCGCCTTCGATTTTGAGTTTGGCTAACTCGAGTTCGTGATTGCGACTTCTCTCTCTGTCTGCGAGTTCTTCCGGGGAAAGGCCCCCGTCTGGCACGAAGCCTCGCACCTGATTGCTGCTGCTTTCGCCTTGGGGGGGTTCTGCTTTGTCGTGTCGCTCCCCCATGCCTTCTGGGCGGGAGGCCCCGGCATCCACCCAAGCTTTCAGTGCTTTCTGCAAATCTTCTTTGGTGTTGAGACCGGTGGTAGCGATTTTAAGTTCTTTGCAGAATTACTTCAGTTCTTTGTGCGTGGATTCTTCTAGTTGCTCCACCTGGAACACCCTGTTGGTGTTGGTTTCTGCGGGGCTCATGGCACTTCCTTCTGCCATCTTTGTCGGTAGTGCGTCAGTCGTTCACGGTACGATCTCTAGGTTATGGGCCCGAATCCCGTCGCTTGCCACCAATGTTAGAAGGCGACCTCAGAGGGGCCCGGAGGGGGCCATGACTGTCCTGAGACCCACCCTCAAAGTATCGTAGCCGGGCACTGGCGGGAGACTCCGCAGGGGAGGAATCTCGTATCTAGGATCGTACACTCGGCACCACACGACAAAGAGACACCACACCGAGGGTTCTTAGGATTCAAGCTTTATCAAATCGAAGTGGTAGGATCTTTATGATCAGCAAGGCAGATATTTACAAGCAGAGCGTGGGCTCACAGAGTCTTGGCGGGGGTAGGAGGTAGCGGGACAATCTTTGGGGGGATATGGATCAAATGCAGGAGCGTACCCGGCGCACAGCTCACAATCCTCGAGCTGGGGGGTACGCTTGTCGACGTGGGGTCCGGCGGGACCAACGAGAGTCTGGGGGAGCCGCGAGTCACTCAGCGGGCTCAAGCACGAGTTCGGAGGTCTTACGATCTTCAGGGAGCCGCGAGTCACTCAGCAGGGCTCAAGCACAAGTTCGGAGGTTTTACGATCTTCAGGGAGCCGCGAGTCACTCAGCAGGCTCAGGCACAAGTTCGGAGGTCTTACGATCTTCAGGGAGCCGCGAGTCACTCAGCAGGGCTCAAGCACAAGTTCGGAGGTCTTACGATCTTCAGGGAGCCGCGAGTCACTCAGCAGGGCTCAGATGTTCCAAGGCGAATCTGCCGGACAGTCCCAGAGCACCCCTTGTTATAGGTCGACCCCTCTTTGATGTCCGGAGTCTGTGCAGGCAGGGGTCTTGTCACCTGGGGGTCGCTTGTCGAGGTTTCCTGCCATTGTCTTTTGATCCTTTCAGGGCCGGGTCGGGAGGAGTCCCAGACACCCAGCAGGCGTGGAGCCAGCCCTCAGGGAGGCCGGAGGGCCGATCGAAACCCATCGTCCCAGGGGAGTTCAGAGGTGCGATAGAAACTGCTCCTCCCTCTCTCCCCCTGGAAGCGTGATGTCCTCCAGCCGGAGTGGCGCCTCTAGGCCCGGGTTGTGCTGGGGCCGGGCGGCCATCTTGGTGCATGAAGTGGGCACGCGTGCCCGGGGTGGCCGAAAGGAGAGAGGCCATGGACGGGGATGCCCGGGTCGCGTGTGTGTGTTCTGGTGGGGAGGATCGGCTGGGCCGGGTGCTTGGGGTCCCCGGTACCAGGTTAGGTAGTGCGAGGACAGGAAGAGCCATGCTACGAGGCCGGGTCTAACAGACACTCTACTCCAGTCTACAACACTCTACTCTACGAGAATCCACTCCATGTACACCACTCTATGCCACTTCGCTCTAGGTCACTCTACGACACTTCGCAACACTTTATGCCACTGTACTCCACTCTATGACACTCCAAGCCACTTTATTCCACTTTACGCCAATCCATGCACCACTCTGCTCTATGGCACTTTTCTCCACTCTACTCCACTTCATTCTACTCCAATCTATGAGACTTTACTCCACTCTACTTTATTCCGTTCTGCGCCACTCCACTCTATGATACGCTACTCCACTCTACTACACTACACTCTATGCCACTTCACTTCAGTCTAGTCTAAGTCATTCCACTCCACTCTAAGACTCTACTTCACTCTACACCACTCCACTCAACAACTCTACACCATGCCACTCTAATATACTCCACTCTATGCCCCACCCTACGCCCCCACTTTACGCCCCTCCACTCCACTCTGCATCACTCCAGTCCATGACACTCTAATGCACTCTTTGCCACTCTACTCCACTCTTTGCCACTCCACTCTTCACCAACCTACTCTACACCACTCTCCTCTATGCCACTAACTGTTAGCAATGCTGAACAGCATCCACGGTGGCTAGAATACATTGGCAAAGCTAATAGCTCTTCTATAGGTGAAACGTATTGGCTCTGCCAATGCTTGTTATTTTTTTACCCGTACTGTTTTTTCCTACTATATTTCTTTATGATACTACACATTTTCTCTTACTTCACTCCTTTTTAGACCAGGCTACAGACAGCTTCAGCTTTACTGAATACTCAAGTCATCAGTACTTCAGAAAGTACCAGACGTATAGAGCGAGAGTTGGCTTCAGCCATTGGTTTTCGTGTGTTTGAACGGCTTTCCATTGCCTTGATTGGCCGTCCATCAAAGCCAAGGCCTTTAGATGGTGGTTACATAACCCTATTCTTGTTCCCATTGGTCTTATGTGATGGGGCTCAAGCAGTGCTTTCCTTAGACTAAAGCCAGTGTGTGCTCTTTGATATATTTACTTTGCTGCCACAACATTCCAATGGCTGGTGTATGGATGTTTTTAGGGAGTGCTTCCTGTTTGGATGCTTCTTTCACAATGACACAGAGACAGTCTCTGACCACTCTTGTACATACATTTGTTTTACTAGCCTGTCATGATAATATGTTGTTTATCACAAAGTAAATATGTGCATACAAATAGGCATTGTTATAGATACAACTAACAGAACCTTTTCCAAACATATCTATCGCCCACCCGTTTGCGGAGGATAAATTTAGGTTACCCACTTTCACCGTCATTATCTCACTTCTTTTCATAAAACTCTTCTTCGAAGGCACAGCGAACTCTGCTAATGCAGTCTCTTTAGGAAATCCCCCCCCCCACAGGGTCTATATTGTTGTAACCCAAGGTGTTGCTTCGTTATACAGCTGGCATTCCAGGGCAGCTGGGGCATCATACACAAAGTCACCCAACTTTCACTATGACTTCCCCAAACTTAAAGTCAGACCTATTGTCTTTTTGCTCCTGTACAACTGCACCCACCCGCATAGCTCTCTCGCGTGACTTCTTGCGTGCAGGAAAACGCACCGCACGTTTGCTGAAGATGCCCATCAGTGCAGCGTGACACGTCACTGCACCCTCCTCTGACCAGTGCCCCACGCGCTGCATCGTCCATGAACGCCACCACCATAGAACTCACTCTCTTTGGTACAAGATCCGAATATGGGGGAAAGTGACACTTCTGCTTGGGGACATAACTTTTTCAGAGCATAAAGGCACAAGATTAAAATGGGGCAAAATCAACTTGGACAATTGTGTTAAGAAATTAATCCTGCCTGATGAGAACGCTCTACAACTTTGTTTATCCCCTGAAACAGTTCCAGTTTTAAAGGGTTACAACTCCTTCTGCTCAAGAGTGGCCCAAATGTTTTCTGTTAAGAACCCTAAGAAACCCCCATATGCAGATGGCTTGATTCGGTGTGTTGTGATGAAAATCAGCACCTTAAAGGGGTGTTGAAAACCTCACCTAAGGATAAAGATCAGGTAAAGATTGCAAAAAGGGATTATAAAGAAGCATTAGACTGCAGGAAGGATCAGATTGGAAGGGAGGCCTGGGACGATTTGGAAGCTGCAAGCAGACTGAATGATCAGAGCTGGTTTTGGGAAGTTGTACATCGCCCGCTTTTTACTAATCTCAACACGGATAAGAGAGATTGTTTAATTTCTGCAGATTCTTGAGTGGCCCACGTCTCTAAAGTGCTTACCTCAGAAAAAGTTTCTAACAATTCTTCTGTTGCGGATTGTTTCGTTGCTTTTGAATTGGACCCAGTTGCCGCATCTGATTTTACTATAGAGATCAGTGAAGTGCTCACCACAATTAAAACTAGCCCCTGCACATAAAGCACTAGGCGCCGACAGTGTCCCATTGGATTTATTTTAGGGGCGCATAGATCTGTGGGCCCCACTCATTACTAACATCGTTAGAGCTGCAATCAAGGGCCCGGTTCTTTGTTCTTGGAGGGAGGCAATCATAGTCCCAATTTTCAACAAGCATTGGCATTGCCACTAGGTCTCGCCTTTGGGACCTTATAAGTGTTTAGTCAGAGCTACTGGCTTTGTCAATGTCTTTAAGCTATGTTGTAGAGCAGTGTGGCAGCTGTGCAGCATGTAGAAAAGTTATAATAAAAAAGTGTTATAAGCATTTTTGTTACCTAATTGATAACCAAGAAGACTTTGGGACATATTCACAAGAACGTGTGATAACTACCGCAAGAGTAGCGTAATGCAACTTTCAATATCACAGCCCATCGCGGGAAAATAACCCAGTGTCAACGTGGAATTCACAACACGGCAGTACCATGCGATAGTCCGCCGACACCGCGAACAATGTCCACGATACAACCACCCCGATGGAGATAAAAACACAAACCACAACACCAGAAAACCTGCGATGAGCCCTTCCGCGATGAGAAAAGCAGGGATAAGCAGCACGAGGGCAGCAAACTCATGCGCAATGCGGGAACAAGCCCAAAAACAGCATACGGAAAATGCCACTGAACAAAATACAGCTACAGCGGAGTACCACGGATGCACCCTGGCCAACTGCAGAGGACAACATGCACACCACAACATCCAAGCACCGTGGAGGACAGAACCGTCAGGCACACCGCATAAAAGAGACCAGTGGCAGACAAATCTGAGCTGCAGGAGCGACACACCCACCGTGCAGCATACGCACACAAGCAGATTGCACCTCGACTTTGGCAACATCCCGGTACAAACAGCAACCCCTCCACAACTGAACTCAGGACATAACTGGATCGGCAGATGTGCATAACCAGGCAAATCACATCTGTAACCCCAGGGATATGTAACATGACAATGCACAATTCCAACCTGTAACCTGCAAATATGTTTTATTCACACATGCAGTGCAATTGGACATCTACTACTGTCCCATGATTGCCACGGACGGACACAATGTGACGTGCTCATGAGAAGTAGGTGTCAATGATGTTGTTTCTAGGGGCCATTCCTGCCACAGCTGCAGTGGGATGTGGGCCACCAGCCCCATCACCATCATCATCGTCTGGTACCTCTGAAACTGGGATTCATGGGGCCCTGGTGCGAACACAGATGTTGTGCAACACACAACATGCAACGTTCATATCATCTTGCACACGACGTCCGGGCTGTACAGGAGCTTCCCACCTGTGCCGTCCAGGCATCTGAAATGTGACTTCAACACGCCAAATGTGCATTCAACTATGCCCCTGGTGCGTATGTGGGCGGCATGGTACTGCCTCTGGGTGTGTTCGGGTCCCGGAGGGGTGTCATCATCCAAAGGCAGAGTGCATATCCTTGATCACCTGTGACAGTGCAGGGAGAAAAGAGTCAATTCATGGTTCGGCAGGATGTGATGGCAGGCCCACCAATTCAGGGATGCCTGTGCTGGCTGTGTGTGGGGTGAGTGTAAGCCAGCCCTCCAGGAGTAGCTGGTGCTGACAACTACACCAACAGTCATCAGGCACTCAGACATTCAATGTCAGAACCACAAGGGGGATGACTCGAGTTGCGCAGGGTCAGTCGCCCTGGATGCACAGCGGCCGACACGGGCCCACCACCACGGGACGCTGACCTGCGGGAGAATGGGGCAGCGTCATGAGGGCAGAGCAGTGACTCAAATGTATCATGGCTGCATTCCGCATCTCCACACGTCAAGCCGTTGTGTGGCTGTGGTGCCATGAAATGTCTGTTGGGTGCAGGGGTTGCCCAGGATGACCATGGAGTGGTGTAGACGTGTCTGGTAGGTGGTTTTCTAGTCTGACATGTCGAATGTGGCTTGGTCATGTGTGCATCCCCACAGATGTGCCTTGTGCATTGGTGGCTGTTGGATGTATGGTGTGTTGATTTGGTACTTACCAACAAGCAGTCCCGTTCCATATGTGCCATCCTGGAAGCGCTGGTTAATGATGGACTGTCGAAAGATGAAGGAATTGTGCACACTGCCTGGGTAGTTGGCGACGACATTGGTGAAGAGTCCCCGGTGGTCCACTATTGCCTGCACATTGATGGAATGCTTGTGCTTTCTGTTGCAGTAGTGGTGTGCAATATCCGCGGGGGCACAAGTGGGACATGTGTGCAGTCAATTGCCCCCAACACGGCCGGGAATCCGGCTATGGCGTAAAAGCCTTGCTTTGTCTCCAGCTGTTCCTGCACAGTGTTGAGGAAGTAAAGGTACTGAGGTATGAAGCTGAGGATGGCATACAGGACAGGTATGATGAACTTTGATAGGGCTGGCTGTGAGACTCCTCAGACTCTGGCAGTTGTTGGTTGGAATGTCCCAGAGGCCAACAGGTGCAGCACAGCCAGCAGCTTTGCCTGAGTTGGGATGTTGGTTCTCCGCTGTGTTGGTACCATCAGCCTGTGGGCGATGTGTGTCATGATGCGGAGGATGGTTGTCCTTTTGAGCCTGTAGTGGGCAATGACTTCCGCGGGCGTTAAGTCTGTGAGGGTGGTGCGTTTTCAGTAGGTCTGCTGTCTTACTCTACGCTGCCTCTGTGGTGGTCCGGGGGGGGGGTGCGGGTCCGGGGGAGGGGGTGTGGTGGTCCTGGGGGTGGTGGCTGTGGGTGTTGTGGCCCTGTCAGGGCTCCGAGCTGCATGATGAGTAGCTCCATGGCGTTGTTTGTTCTTTGGGTATGGCTGTGTGCGGGGCTCCTTTGCCTACTGCAGGTAGGCGTCCGTCTTTACACCTGCTTGAGGCAGATGTTAAATACCTGTGGCCACCATGGCTTATCGCCTGTTTTTGGTTCGCTTCGCAGTTCTGTCAGTTCGTTGTAAAAGTGGTGTTGTTGTTTTTTCATGTGATTTTGCACGGGAACGCCTATTCTGCATTTCATTAGAGTTAGTTGGTGGTGTCCGCCGTGGTGTTAGATTTTAGAGCAGTTATCGCGGGAATACTGGCGATGACTGCAGTTTGCACCTGCTTGTGGATGAGGTGTTAAATCTATCTCCCATTTTGTTGCATTAAGGTGGAGATAAATCAGAGAGAAGTCCTTGTGAATATGCCCCTTTGTGTACACTGAATGAGCCGATTAAAAAAAGAATTAACATAAAAAAATGTCTTCTAGTTTTTTTGTCCTTGCAATGCTGGCAACTTCTTCCTGCCTGTTCTAATGCTTGTTTGTTATAGGTTTTTTTTGTTATGGGGGCATAAACAACGTTAGGGTGGAGGTTGGGAAATAGTATCTGAATTACAAAACGAGCAGTGGATGGATACTGTGGCAGAATCAACAGATGCCAGATCCGAGGACTGACTAAGGTGGTGGTGTGCTGATGCGGAGATGTTGCTCAGGTGATGCAAAATTATACTCAGGTGGTGGTGTGCTGGTGCAGAGGTGATGTTTAGTTGATGCTGAGTGGTACTGAGGTGGTGCCGAGTTATGCTGAGGAGGTGGTGCTGCACTGGTGCTCAGGTGGTGCTAAACTGGTGCTCAGGTGGTGCTGAGTGATCCTGAGGTGATGCTGCACTGATGCTGAAGTGGTGCTGAGTTGCTAATGGGGTGGGGCTGTGCTGGTGTGAGGTGGGGCTACGCTGGTGGTGGTACACTAATTCAGAGGTGGTGCTGTGCTGATGTTGAGGTGGTTCTGCGCTAGTGTTGAGATGGTGACCCAATTGCTTACGTTGTGTTTTCAAGAACAGGTGTAGTACACTGTGACACTGTTCGGTAAAAGTAAACATTTACACCAAGCCCCTCTACTGTTGAACAAACACACACGTGCATGGGCATGAACAGTACATGTAGAGTGGGGAAATCCCTTATCTCTCTGCTTTGGGCACCATGCTGTGCTCTCTGGTAAACAAATAGGTTTTTGTTAAAAAAAGATGCATGCACAAACCTCGCAGGAAAATGACACTCATGAAATACAACACAGATGAGTATTAGAGCTGTGTTAGACATGAAAGAGAGCAGAACAGACATCTATTTTCTCGAGTCTCATACAATAAGGATTGCTGATTTAGAGGCAGCACCTGCATTGCCACACTGCATTCACGTGCCCTACAAAGAGAGAACGCGTTGCATTATGAGCTATTGCCTAATGTAGTTGTAGAAACACTTTCCACTTCGCATTTCAGTCACTTCTGTATATGAGCAAAAGGATTTGTTTCAGGTTTATTTAAAAAAAAAAAAAAAAACAGCTTTGATTTGATTAAAAGCTCTGCCTAACACCAGGCTCTCCTTTGAGCACAGCAGAAATCAACAAACAGCAGCAAGGCATGATTGATAAGACATAATGATGGCTTGTGGGTGTGCCAAGAGACCCAGGACCTGGTCTGTTTGTCTGCTAGATATGTGGGTAGCTGTCTGTGTTATACTTGTATGTACGTATGCCTGTATGTGTGTGCGTACCAGCCTTGGCACTCTCTGGAGGCCTCATGTGTAAGATGGTAGCCAGTACTCCAAAAATACCCATATGTGTACAGTTTGTGTGCATAATACATGTTAAAGAATTTCAGTAACTGATTGACTGATTTGGTTTCTTTTTATTGGAGAATAAGAGATTGATTGACAGGTAGATAGCTGCAAGGATGAACTGATGTTGACAACTGCATGAGCGGAGAGACTGGCTGGTGAGACTGTAGTCAGCATAGTCAAGCAACCCTAGAGGAAGAGAGAAAGCGAGTGAGATGTTTAAGAGAGAGAAGACAGACATAAATAGAATGAGATGGGCGAAAGAGAAAGAGGTGTGTAGAGAGAGGGGAAGGAAGAGAAGGAGAAAGACCTGCACCCCAACAGAGAGAGACTAGCACCCACAGACCAAAAGACTTGCAGACAGAGAGAAAGACAACAGAGGGAGCAGCTTCCAGAAGGCTCACGGCGTGCGCTCCTGGATCAGTAATGGCCAGACGATTAAACTGCCCCCCCCCCCCCACGCTCCACCTGATGGATAAAGCAAGCTTCAACCTCTGCAAACAGATCTTTGTGCTTTTTGTAGGAGAAACGGCCCGCAACTAGATTTAGCAAATCTTTGAATTGCATCAACTCCTGCTCTCTAGCTCCCCCCCACCCACCACTGAACACCCCCATAATTTGACTCAATTGCAAAACATGTGCCAAAGATCTGTGCTTAATTCAGAGGTTGCACTTAGATGCAATCAGAGCGAATTGGAAACATCCATAAAAGAAAAACAAGATTTTGTATTGATCCATTTCACATTTTTTAAGCATTAGTCACTAACAGCACATTTAAATGTACATATTGAATTTTACTTACCAAAGCGTGTGTGCATTTTGCTCAATGAAGATATTTGCATCGATTTTGAATGTACATTTATTCTGGCTACTGATTGCACGTATGCTCTTTCTCCGCTCATGTGGAGGTGGGGGTTTGTTGGACCCGGCCTCGTGGCGTGGTCCTGACTTCCCTGGGGTTGGGCCCGTTCTCCGCCCTGGCCTCCGCGGGCCACCCGTTCGAGCCGCACAAGGTCGCATACACCTCGGGGCTCCACCATTTTGTTGCCTGCCACGTGACCCTGCACACCAGTCCACCTGACTCCGCTCAACCCGGCCTCGGCCCCAGCGAGGCCCAGACATTGAGGCACCAAGAACTGGCCAGGGGGTATCACGTGAACACCTCATCGCCCTGGCGGAGGGCGGTATCGATGGGACCCCCAACCGTCCCCACACACCGAGGTGTAATCGGCCTCCATCTCTCCTGGGCCCGGCGCCTCTCCTGCTGGGCGTCTGGCCGCTCCCAACCCGGCCTCTCCGCCCCTCCGGGCGCAAGGGTCCGGACTTCAAAGGGCTCCAGGCCTATATCTGGGGCGACCCCGCAACAGACCGGCAGTTGTATCCCGGAGTCGAGAGCCCTGCTGATTGAATCGCGGCCGACCCTACGGAGAAGAACTCTTGCTTGAAACCACCACGAGCCCTGCAGACTGCGTCGCGGCTCCTTCTTGCTGAAACCTTGAAGCCCCCCGGAACATCGGGGCCCTGCTGACGCTGTCGCGGCCCAACCTCGCTGAAACCTCCCTCGGAGCCCTGCTGACGACGTCACGGCTCGAGCTGAGCAGAAACCATCTTGGGAGCCCCGCTGACCTGGTCGCGGCTCTCCACGAACTGAACGCCAGAGCCCTGCTGACGCCGTCGCGGCTCGACCCCTCCGAGTTCCGGAGGCCCTCCAGCTTGAGGATAAGAACTGGGCCCCAGGTACCCTCGTACCAAGCTCCTGCCAAAGACTGTCCCGCTACCCCTTCCCTTCTAAAGAGACACTGAGACTTTTGTGGATCCCTTGATCCCTTTTCGTGTAAATATTGATCCCGTAAAGTGCTGATAAAGAATTGCTCGTCTTGAGACAACCTCCTTGAGTCCTGTGTGGTGGTGTTACTGTGCTAGTACATAATAGGAGAAGGATCTCTCAGGAAGCTTCTCTGCAGCGCTCGGCTACTTTGTACAGTGTGGGGGCCCCTCTGGGTGGTCTCTCCGACTCCCCGAGGTCCGCCTTCCAACAGGGTTCAAGTGTGGGGGTGAGGTTGTGACTGCATTTATAAGTGGTTGAATTGTGTGCACACAGTATGCACTGAAATTTGCACCTTGCCGGCACTGGCGCATGGACCTCAGAGGCTGCACGTTGCTTTGAAGGACAAGGTAATCATTTCCTTTATAAACACACTCCCTACAATTCAGAAAATAGCTGCGCAGAAGGGCCAGCATGCTGTCCTTATTTATTACTGTGGTGTTTACACACCACGTGCTGGGCCGGTGTGTGAGAGAGGGACCGTCATGAATGTAACAAATACGGAGCTTCATGCCTCGCCTCCTTAAAAAGCATGCACTATTGATTCCCCGGCACGGTTCTAGCGGTGTGATCAGCCTGCTAATTGGCGAACATAGGCACCAGCCGATGCTGATGTGTAAACAGAGCAAACGCAAGGAGATGGTGAACAGAGTGCTGAAACTTCACAGACACTCACCCCCCCCCCAGACTGTCACAGATCTGGCTTGAATCCATCATCATTCTTTAGCTTACTTCGCCACCCCAGTTCAGACCCAGCTATATGCAAATCAGTCTTGACCCTGTGCCTCATGGGAACAGTCCAGCCCGAACTGCCAAGCCAGGTCTCCCCTGGATCGTAAACAAGCTTCCTAGGACCGGTTTCTGGCATTTCAGCCATCTTCAGCCAGGCTTGCTTGAATCCAGTGGCAAAGTGAGCAAGGGACCTACGTCTGGGCATACCCTGCCATCTTAGGGCAAACAAAGTAAACACAGGGAGATAATGGACAGAGTGCTGACATTTTTCAGACACTCACCCCCAGTCACAGATCTGGGTTGAATCCATCATTGTTCTTTAGCTCACGTCACCCCAGTTCAGACCCAGCTATATGCAAATCAGTCTTAGCCCTGTGTCTCATGGGAACCGTCCAGCCTGAACTGCCAAGCCAGGTCTTCCCTGGACCGGAAACAAGCATCCTGGGACCAGTTTCGGGGTAACACCCCTCATCAACCAGGCTAGCTTGAATCCAGTGGCAAAGTGAGCAAGGGACCCATGTCTGGGCATACCCGCCAACTTAGGGCAACCAAAGCAAACAAAAGCAGATGATGGACGGAGTGCTGAAACTTTTCAGACACTCACACCCCAGACAGTCACAGATCTGGGTTGAATCCATCATCGTTCTTTAGCTCACGTCACCACCCCAGTTCAGACCCAGCTATATGCAAAACAGTCTTGGCCCTGTGCCTCATGGTAACAGTCCAGCCCGAACTGCCAAGCCAGGTCTTCCTGGGACCGGGTTCGGGGTAACACCCCTCATCAGCCAGGCTAACTTGAATCCAAATTATGGATTAAATAATATAGATTCTTAGGATGTTCTATTAAAAGTATCCATTCATTTTTAAATTTGTTGTTTTTAACTGTCTGTTTTAGAGTGTTTTAACGTTTTAGTCAAAAATGTAGTTTAACTTGTATTTTAGAAGTTTGCTTTTTCCCAAAATATGTGAGTTCCTTGATGCAGACACAATGAGTTAAAGGATGATTTTACTTGTGACTTAGAACACCTGTGTCAGCATAGCGGACACACTTTCGAAGTTTTTGTTGTCAGTTTACTGTTTGAGTGAACCCTATGATTGCACATTGCAATAATCACTTTAGCTGTGTCTAGAGCTTGTTATTCACATATTGTACCGTACTATGACATATTTGTTGATATTTCATGAATTTTTAATGTATTTTAATTGCTGAAGTACTTTTATGGCTTAAATTAGCCGAATAAAGTAATATTTGACTTGAGTGAGAATGAATGAGAGAGAGTATGAGAGAGTGTTAGGGAGCGAGTGTGAACGAGAATGAGTGAATGTAAATGAACATCAGTTTGTGGGAGTGTGTGTTTCTGAGTGGGTGTTACGTTTGAAAGTCTCCAATACTTGGCTTAGGGCTTTTCTCTGGCAAAAGGCTGACACTTTGTTGGAGCCGGCCTCGTGGCGTGGTCCTGTTCCCCCTCGCTAAGCCGCACGAGGTCCCATGCACCTCGGGGCTCCTCCATTTTGGATTGTACGTGACTCTACGTAACCACCTACGTGA
Organism: Triturus cristatus; assembly: GCF_964204655.1. Lineage (NCBI taxonomy): Eukaryota > Metazoa > Chordata > Amphibia > Caudata > Salamandridae > Triturus > Triturus cristatus. Next base: position 1,690,117,976 of record NC_140590.1, read on the forward strand.
CCCCGCTCCACCCGGCCTCGGTCCCAGCGAGGCCCGACATCGGGGCGCCAGCCCCTGGCCAGGGGGATACCACGTGAACACCTCCCCACTCCCGGCGGAGGGCAGTATCGATGGGACCCCCAACCGTCCTTCCACACCTAGGTGCGATCGCCCCACAGCTCTCTTGGGCCTGGCGCCTCTCCTGCTGGGCGTCTGGCCGCTCCCGACCCGGCCTCTCCGCCCCCCCGGGCGCAAGGGTCCGGACATCAAAGGGCTCCAGACCTATATCTGGGGCGACTCGGCAACAAGACGGCAGTTGTATCCCGGAGTCAAGAGCCCTGCTGATCGGATCGCGGCTGACCATACGGAGAAAGACTCATCCTGAAACCACACTCTGAGCCCTGCTGACGACGTCGCGGCTCCATCGTGCTTAAAAGACCTTCACGAACCTTTGGGGCCCTGCTGACGCTGTCGCGGCCCGACCTTGTTGAACTTACCATCAGAGCCCAGCTGACCTCGTCGCGGCTCGACCGAAGCGGACCTACCACCGGAGCCCTGCGGACTGTGTCGCGGCTCGACCCAAGCGGAACTACCACCCGAGCCCTGCAGACACCGTCGCGGCTCCCCACGTCCGAGCTACTTTGAGACCAGCCCGCAAGGTCTGGCGCAGAGCCTCCCCGTACCAGGCTGGTACTAAGACTGTCCCGCTACCCTACCCCCACAAAGACATTGAGACTCTTTCTGGATCACTCGATCCCCATGTAAATATATTGAATGTGCTACCATTGATAAAGTACCAAGATAAGCAACTGATACGGAGTCCTGTGTAGTGGTGTTACTGGGCCTAGTACGATCACAGGAGAAGGACCTCTCCTAGGAGGCTTCTCGGCGGCGCTCGGCTATAACTTTGCGGTAGGAAGGTGCCCCGGAGTAGTCCCCCCGACTCCCCGGTGGTCCTCCCTCCAACACACTTGTATATGAGAGGTAATTCATAGCTTAAGGGGCACCATCAGGGTTGGATTGGGATCACAATTAGGCCCGGCACTCTCAAAAAAAGTGGCCCACATTCCGTGATCATCCCTTTCATGGATCGCCATCTGTTTAGTCTCACTGGAATCTGGCCGGTTATTTTTTGTTATAGTTTTGTATAGTGTGAACTCGGCCCAAAGTCATTGGAGCAATGTACATGATCACCAGTTACATTATACAAGATCACATTCATTTTAGGTATAGAGATTAAGTGATTTGCCCAGAATCACAGGATGTTGAGCTGACGCTGGGACTCAAACCTAGTTTCAACTTATCAAGGTTACATATTTGTATTTCGAATTTTTTTTAAAGAATGCTGGGATTCATTCAGTGGTTGTTTGGTACACTGGGACCCTTCAAGTTCCAGTGTCTTTTTGCACCTATGGTAGTGGGGTGTTAACGATCCTGAGTGGCACCATAATTTACTTGAGTATCTCCAAACAATTATTTTTTACATCATAATGCACTAGCCCTGTAAATATTTAAATTATTGTCAGATGTGTGACCCGCATATACACAACTTCCAATGTTGTTGTACAAGTCCTAATAGACACTAGGGATGAGGTCACAACACCTGGCTGCTACGGAGGCCACTTCTCTTACTCACCCCCTCCCCAGCCCATTATAGCCTCAGGGCATTCACCTGGTAAGGGAGATGTCAAAAAGCCCATTGCTGCTGCTCAAGCAGAGGGGGTAGGTTTGAATGGCCCAATAAAACCTGCTCCCCTGTGAGGCCCCTGCATACAACTCACCCTCCCTGCACCCCCCATGGCCTGAAAGTGATGGCTCGGCGGGGCAATAACACTACTTCTGGAAGGGCACACAAGGCCGGGCACCAAGGTGAGAATGCCCCAAAGGCCAAAGCAACACCTGGCCCCCAGCCTCAATTTACAGCACTGCATGAGAGTGACCAAGATACTGGCGCCACATTAAAGTAGCCTGACGGGGACTGTGAAAAAAAGTCAGTCTCTTGGGCCAGTTTACAAAGGCCTTTAAAACAAGCATTGGCATAGCCAATAGGTCTCGCTTTTGGGACCTTATAAGTATTTAGTTATGCAACTGTTGTGTGTGTGTGGTTGTGTGTGGTTGTGTGTGGTTGTGGTTGTGTGTGGTTGTGTGTGTGTGCGGTTGTGTGTGTGTGCGGCTGTGTGTGTGGGTGTTTGTGTGGTTGTGGGTGTGTGATTGTGGTTGTGTGTGTGTGTGGTTGTGGTTTTGGTTGTGTGTGTGTGATTGTGGGTGTGTGGTTGTGTGTGTGTTGGTGTATGTGTGGTTGTGTGTGTGTGGTTGTGTGTGTTTGTGTGTGTGTGGTTGTGTGTGTGTGGTTGTGTGTGTGTGGTTGTGTGTGTGGTTGTGTGTGTGTGTGGCTGTGATTGTGTGTGGTTGTGGTTGTGTGTGTGAGTGGTTGTGGTTGTGTTTGTGGCTTTGTGTGTGTGGTTGTGTGTGTGGTTGTGTGTGTGTTTGTGGTTGTGTGTGTAGTTGTGTGTGTGTGTGGTTGTGGTTGTGTGTGCGTGTTTGAGGTGGTGTGTAGTTGTGGTTGTGTGTGTAGCTGTAGTTGTGTGTGGTTGTTTGTGATTGTGTGTGAGTGTGTGGTTGTGTGTGTGTGTGGTTGTGTGTGGTTGTGTGTGTGGTTGTGTTTGTGTGTGCGTGGGCATGTGTGTGGGGTGTGTGGGTGTGGGGGGATGTGGTTGTGTATGTGTGTGGTTGTGTGTGTGTTTGTTGTTGTGGGTGTGTGTGTGTGTGGTTGTGGTTGTGTGTGTGGTTGTGGTTGTGTGTGTGGTTGTGTGTGGGTGTGTGTGGTTGTGGGTGCGTGTGTGTGGTTGTGTGTATGTGTGGTTGTGGTTGTTTGTGGTTGTGGTTGTGTGTGAGTGGTTGTGTGTGTGGTTGTGTGTGTGTGGTTCTGTGTGTGTGTGTGGTTGTGAGTGGTTGTGGTTGTGTGTGTGGCTGTGGTTGTGTGGTTGTGTGTTGTGGTTGTGTGTGTAGTTGTGGCTGTGTGTGTAGTTATGGTTGTGTGTGTGTGTTATTGTGTGTGTGGTTGTGTGTGTGTTGGTGTGTGTGTGTGGGGTTTTGTGTTTGTGTGTGGTTGTGTGTGTGTGGTTGTGTGTGTGTGTGTGTGGCTGTGGTTGTGTGTGGCTGTGGTTGTGTGTGGTTGGGGTTGTGTGTGGCTGTGTGTGTGTGTGGATGTGGTTGTGTTTGTTTGTGGTTTTGTATGTGTGTGGGGTGTGTGGGTGTGGGGGTATGTGGTTGTGTGTGTGTGTGTGGTTGTGTGTGTGTTTGTTGTTGTGGGTGTGTGTGTGTGGTTGTAGTTGTGGTTGTGGTTGTGTGTGGTTGTGTGTGTGTGTGCGGTTGTGTGTGTGTGCGGCTGTGTGTGTGGGTGTTTGTGTGGTTGTGGGTGTGTGATTGTGGTTGTGTGTGTGTGGTTGTGGTTTTGGTTGTGTGTGTGTGATTGTGGGTGTGTGGTTGTGTGTGTGTTGGTGTATGTGTGGTTGTGTGTGTGTGGTTGTGTGTGTTTGTGTGTGTGTGGTTGTGTGTGTGTGGTTGTGTGTGTGTGGTTGTGTGTGTGGCTGTGGTTGTGTGGTTGTGTGTTGTGGTTGTGTGTGTAGTTGTGGCTGTGTGTGTAGTTATGGTTGTGTGTGTGTGTTATTGTGTGTGTGGTTGTGTGTGTGTTGGTGTGTGTGTGTGGGGTTTTGTGTTTGTGTGTGGTTGTGTGTGTGTGGTTGTGTGTGTGTGTGTGGCTGTGGTTGTGTGTGGCTGTGGTTGTGTGTGGTTGGGGTTGTGTGTGGCTGTGTGTGTGTGTGGATGTGGTTGTGTTTGTTTGTGGTTTTGTATGTGTGTGGGGTGTGTGGGTGTGGGGGTATGTGGTTGTGTGTGTGTGTGTGGTTGTGTGTGTGTTTGTTGTTGTGGGTGTGTGTGTGTGGTTGTGTGTGGTTGTGGTTGTGTGTGGTTGTGTGTGTGTGCGGTTGTGTGTGTGTGCGGCTGTGTGTGTGGGTGTTTGTGTGGTTGTGGGTGTGTGATTGTGGTTGTGTGTGTGTGGTTGTGGTTTTGGTTGTGTGTGTGTGATTGTGGGTGTGTGGTTGTGTGTGTGTTGGTGTATGTGTGGTTGTGTGTGTGTGGTTGTGTGTGTTTGTGTGTGTGTGGTTGTGTGTGTGTGGTTGTGTGTGTGTGGTTGTGTGTGTGGTTGTGTGTGTGTGTGGCTGTGATTGTGTGTGGTTGTGGTTGTGTGTGTGAGTGGTTGTGGTTGTGTTTGTGGCTTTGTGTGTGTGGTTGTGTGTGTGGTTGTGTGTGTGTTTGTGGTTGTGTGTGTAGTTGTGTGTGTGTGTGGTTGTGGTTGTGTGTGCGTGTTTGAGGTGGTGTGTAGTTGTGGTTGTGTGTGTAGCTGTAGTTGTGTGTGGTTGTTTGTGATTGTGTGTGAGTGTGTGGTTGTGTGTGTGTGTGGTTGTGTGTGGTTGTGTGTGTGGTTGTGTTTGTGTGTGCGTGGGCATGTGTGTGGGGTGTGTGGGTGTGGGGGGATGTGGTTGTGTATGTGTGTGGTTGTGTGTGTGTTTGTTGTTGTGGGTGTGTGTGTGTGTGGTTGTGGTTGTGTGTGTGGTTGTGGTTGTGTGTGTGGTTGTGTGTGGGTGTGTGTGGTTGTGGGTGCGTGTGTGTGGTTGTGTGTATGTGTGGTTGTGGTTGTTTGTGGTTGTGGTTGTGTGTGAGTGGTTGTGTGTGTGGTTGTGTGTGTGTGGTTCTGTGTGTGTGTGTGGTTGTGAGTGGTTGTGGTTGTGTGTGTGGCTGTGGTTGTGTGGTTGTGTGTTGTGGTTGTGTGTGTAGTTGTGGCTGTGTGTGTAGTTATGGTTGTGTGTGTGTGTTATTGTGTGTGTGGTTGTGTGTGTGTTGGTGTGTGTGTGTGGGGTTTTGTGTTTGTGTGTGGTTGTGTGTGTGTGGTTGTGTGTGTGTGTGTGTGGCTGTGGTTGTGTGTGGCTGTGGTTGTGTGTGGTTGGGGTTGTGTGTGGCTGTGTGTGGATGTGGTTGTGTTTGTTTGTGGTTTTGTATGTGTGTGGGGTGTGTGGGTGTGGGGGTATGTGGTTGTGTGTGTGTGTGTGGTTGTGTGTGTGTTTGTTGTTGTGGGTGTGTGTGTGTGGTTGTAGTTGTGGTTGTGTGTGTGGTTGTAGTTGTGTGTGTGGTTGTGTGTGGGTGTGTGTGGTTGTGGGTGCGTGTGTGTGGTTGTGTGTATGTGTGGTTGTGGTTGTTTGTGGTTGTGGTTGTGTGTGAGTGGTTGTGTGTGTGTGGTTGTGTGTGTGTGGTTCTGTGTGTGTGTGTGGTTGTGAGTGGTTGTGGTTGTGTGTGTGGTTGTGGTTGTGTGTGTGGTTGTGTGGTTGTGGTTGTGTGTTGTGGTTGTGTGTGTAGTTGTGGCTGTGTGTGTAGTTATGGTTGTGTGTGTATGTTATTGTGTGTGTTATTGTGTGTGTGTGTTGGTGTGTGTGTGTGGTTGTGTGTGTGTGGTTGTGTGTGTGTGTGTGTGTGTGGCTGTGGTTGTGTGTGGCTGTGGTTGTGTGTGGTTGGGGTTGTGTGTGGCTGTGTGTGTGAGTTGATGTGGTTGTGTTTGTTTGTGGTTCTGTGTGTGTGTTTGTGGTTGTGTGTGGTTTTGTGTGTGTGTTTGTGGTTGTGTGTGGTTGTGGTTGTGTGTGTAGTTGTGGTTGTGTGTGTATTTGTGGTTGTGTGTGTGGTTGTGAGTGTGGGTGTGGTTGGGTGTGTAGGGGTGTGTGTGGGTGTGTGTGTGGGGGGGGGTGGTTGTGTGTGGTTCTGGTTGTGTGTGGTTGTGTGTGGTTGTGTGTGATTGTAGTTAGTGTGTGGTTGTGTGTGTGTGTGTTGGAAGGGCGTTTTTCGGGGGCTTCGGAATACGTTCCGGACCACCCTTTGACCCACCTCTCCCAGAGTTAGGCCGAGCAATGGCCTGGAAGGGTCTCGTTCCTAGGATCATACACGCTGCTCTTACACAGAGGGATACCACACCGTAGTTCTTAGTAAGACAGTATACTTTATCGACAGTTTCAGGGGGATCTTTATGATCCGGGATGCAGCTGTTGAATCAATGCCACAAGCGGCGGCAGTTTCCTGATGAGGGTATTGGGGTAGCGGGACAGTCTTTTAGGTCAGTGTCTCTGCGGAGTATCCTTCGCACAGCTCCCAATCCTCGAGCCGGGGGATTTGGGTTCACTCGGCAATCTCCGCCGATTCTCCTGGAGGGGAGCGCTGCGAGTCTCTCAGCAGGCACAGGTGGTTTCAGATTCTCGGGAGCCGCGACGGCGTCAGCAGAGCTCAGATGGTTTCAGAGTTCGGGGAGCCGCGACAGCGTCAGCAGGGCTCAGATGTTTTCAGAGTTCGGGGAGCCGCGACAGCGTCAGCAGGGCTCAGATGTTTTCAGAGTTCGGTGAGCCGCGACAGCGTCAGCAGGGCTCAGAGGGTTCCAGAGTTCGTAGATCCGCGACAGCGTCAGCAGGGCTCAGATGGTTTCAGAGTTCGGGGAGCCGCGACAGCGTCAGCAGGGCTCAGATGGTTTCAGAGTCAGGTAGCGTCCTCGGGTTTCAGAGATCGGTCGAGCCGCGACCAGGTCAGCAGGGCTCTCGTAGGTCCAGGTCTTCTCTGCCTCCTGTCCCTTCAGCACCCCTTGTTATACTTCCCCTCCTCTTTGAAGTCCGGAGTCCTCGCAGAGAGGGGTCTGGTGCCTAGGGGCGGTGTGTCGGGATTTCCTGCCGCTCGGCCCTTTGATCTGGTCAGGTTGGTCTGGGAGGGACTCCAGACGCCCAGCATGCGAGTCGCCCGCTCACCGGGGGCCTGGTGGCCGATAGAAACCCTCCTTGGGGAGGAGATCAGAGGTGTGACAGGGACGGCGTCTCCTGGTCTGGCTTGGGGGTTTCCCTCTCCCTCGGCCGGGCATGCGTGGTAGGGTCTTGGGTGTTGCTGGGGCCCCGGCCGGCCATCGGGTTTGCTGGGCCATGGTGGCCGGAAGTCTGTGATACCGGGGATCAGGTGTGGTTGCAGGGTTGCTTACTGGTCGCGAGGGTCCATGCCACAAGGCCGGTCTCACACGTGCCCCCCACAGCTGAAAGGCGGGGAGAACTACCCATCCACTTGGGGGTTCTCCTCGCTGAAGCGGAAGAATCGGGACAGGCCGTCAGCGTTGGCGTGGTCAGTCCCGGGGCTATGCTCCACAGTGAAGTCCAACCCCTGGAGGGAGATTGACCATCGTAGCAGCTTGGGGTTTTCTCCTCTCATTTGCATCAGCCACCGTAAGGGTCGATGATCCATTTGAACTCGGAAGTGGGTTCCGAACAAGTAGGGCCGCAGCTTTTTGAGGGCCCATACTACTGCGAAGGTCTCTCTTTCAATGGTGCTCCACCGTTGTTCTCGAGGTAGTAACCTTCGGCTGATGAAGGCTATGGGCTGATCTATGCCTTTGTCGTTGAACTGTGAGAGGACTGCCCCGATGCCGTGCTCTGAAGCGTCCGTCTGGACCACAAACTCCTGAGAGTAGTCGGGGGCTTTGAGTAACGGAGCAGTACATATAGCGGCTTTCAAGGCGTCGAACGCTTTTTGGCACGGGGGAGTCCACTGTACTTTCTTCGGGTGCTTCTTGGAGGTTAACTCCGTGAGGGGGCCTCTGATGCTGCCATAGTTTTTAATAAACCTCCGGTAGTAACCGGTGAGGCCCAGGAAGGCCCGGACTTCCGTTTGGGTCGTGGGGGGTTCCCAGGAAAAGATGGCGTCGATCTTCGGCTGGAGGGGGGCGACCTCCCGCTCACCACCTGGTGTCCCAGATAGATCACTGAGCCCTGTCCAATTTGGCACTTGCTGGCCTTGATGGTTAGGCCGGCTTGGCGCAGGGCCATCAGTACTTGTCGGAGGTGCTGGAGGTGTTTGGTCCATTGGGAGCTGAATACTGCTATGTCGTCTAGGTACGCTGCGCTGAACCCCTCTAGACCGCCCAGGATCCTGTTCACCAGTCGCTGGAAGGTGGCCGGGGCATTTTTCATCCCAAAAGGCATAACTCTGAAGCGGTAGTGCCCATCCGGGGTGGAGAAGGCGGACCGCTCCTTGGCTCCCTCAGTGAGCGCAATTTGCCAGTATCCGCAGGTCAGGTCGAAGGTGCTGAGGTAGCGAGCGGCCCCGAGGCGGTCGATGAGCTCGTCTGCGCGGGGGATAGGGTGAGCGTCCGCTCAGGTGACCGCATTGAGTCCCCGGTAGTCTACGCAGAATCTCAGCTCGGGGGCGACACCAGGGGCTGCTGCCTTCGGGACCAGTACTACCGGGCTGGCCCATGGGCTGTCGGAGGGTTCAATCACCCCTAGGGTTAGCATCTTAGCTACTTCGGTCTGGATACAGGTCCGGACCCGGTCAGGGACTCGGTAGGCTCGGTGTCTCACCGGCGGGCTGTCTCCGGTGTCTACGTCGTGGACACACCAGTCGGTGACCCTAGGGGTGAGGGAGAAGAGGTCTGTGAATTGTCTCAATAGCTGGCGGCAGTCGTCGGACTGTTGGGGGGTGAGGGTGGACGAAAGTCTCACCCCCTCTACGGAGCCATCTTTCTCTTTAGCACACAGGGGGTCCGGAAGGGGCTCTGTGTCTTCTTCAGTCCCATCGTCGGTGGCCAGGAGCAAACTCAACTCCGTCCTCACGCAGTGGGGTTTGAGGCGGTTCGCGTGGAGGACCCGGAGGGGGTTCCGAGGAGACTGAACATCAACTAGATACATGACTTGACTCTTCCGCTCGACCACTTTGAAGGGTCCAGTCCATCTGTCTTGGAGGGCGCAGGGTTTCACCGGGGTCATTACCCAGACCTGTTGGCCTGGCTGAAACTCAACCAGCGTGGCATTCTGGTCATACCAGCGCTTCATCTCTTCTTGGCTAGCCTCGAGGTTTGCCTCGGCGAGCTATCGGATCTTCCGGGTCTGGTTGCGGAGCGCCAGGATATAGCGGAATACATCGGGAGGGGTTCCTCGGGGAACCGTTTCCCAGCCCTCTTTGACCAGGCTCAGGGGTCCCCGGACGGGGTGTCCGTAGAGTAATTTGAACGGGCTGAACCCCAGAGACTTTTGGGGAACTTCCCGGTAGGCGAACAGGAGGCAAGGGAGGAGGACGTCCCATTTCCGGCTAAGGGGTTCTTCGAGGCCCATGATCATCCCTTTCAGGGTCTGGTTAAATCGCTCGACTAGGCCATTGCCTTGGGGGTGGTATGGGGTGGTGTGAGACCGGCCTCACGGCGTAGGCCCTCCCGATCATCCAGCCAACCTGCAACCACCCCAAGACACGGCATCTCCGACTCCGGCCGCCCCAGCCACACAGACCCGAGGGCCGGCCAGAGCCCCCGCCAGACTCGACACCCTACCACGCATGTCCGACCAAGGGAGCGGGAACCCCCCGAGCCAGACCATGAGGCGCCAGCCCAGTCACACCTCGGATCGCCTTCCCCCGGGAGGGCTCGATCGGCCACCAGGCCCCTGTGGCGCAGGCGCCTCGCCTGCCGAGCGTCTGGGGTCCCTCCCAGACCCACCTGAAAGGACCAAAGGAACGAGCGGCAGGAAATCCCGCCGAACCCCCTCAGTCACCAAAGGCCCCTCTCTGCGAGGACTCCGGACTTCAAAGGGCAGGGGGAGTATAATAGGGGGTGCCGGAGGGACGAATGGCAGAGAAGACCTGGAACCATCGGAGCCCTGCTGACGCTGTCGCGGCTCCCGAACACCGAACCACCTGGGCCTGCTGAGTGACTCGCGGCCTCCAGCCCTTGAACCATCTGAGCCCTGCTGACGCGGTCGCGGCTCCCGAACTCCGAACCACCTGTGCCTGCTCAGTGACTCGCGGCCCCCGACCATCGAACCACCTGAGCCCTGCTGACGAGGTCGCGGCTCCCGAACTCCGAACTACCTGTGCCTGCTGAGTGACTCGCGGCTCTCCCCTCGAGGAAGAATTGGCAAGAGATCGCCAAGAGAAACAACACCCTCCAGCTCGAGGATTGTGAGCTGTCCGCAGGGTACTTTGCAGAGATCCTACATTCAAAGACTGTCCCGCTACCCCCATTCCCCTACCACCGATTTGTAGACTCTTGTGCCACTGATGTACTACTTGCAACTTGGATCATAAAGATCCCTTGAAACCTTCGATAAAAGTACCTATCGTCCTACGAAGAAATACGTGTGGTGTCCCTCTGTTCGTAGTGTAAGCTCAGAGTGTGCGCGCCTGGTTCGGCCTACTGGGGAGAGGTGGATCAAAGGGGTGGGCAAGACGTGTATCGAACCCCTCTCCGGCGAACGCCTTTCCAACATTTGGTGGCAGACGACGGGATCCGAGCCGACACCGAAAGAGAGCGTGCAGTGAACGACTGACGCACTACCAAACAGAGATGGAAGGAGAAACCTCCCTGGGTGCCGCAGGTACCGAAATGAGCTCGATGTTCCGAGAGGATCAATTGGACTATTATACGCATAGAGAATTAAAACAATTTTGCAAAGACCTTGGAATCGCTACCACCGGATTAAGCACAAAGGAAGACTTCCATAAAGTATTGAAGACCTGGGTCGAGACAGGGGCGTCCCCGACCCAAACAGAAGGAGATTCCGCCCATAAACCACGAAGCATCCCGGTGAGAAACAGCAGGCCAGAGGGGAACCTGTCCCCCGAGGAACTAGCAGACCGAGAGAGAGGCCGCAACCACGAACTTGAACTGGCCAAGCTGAAAATCGAGGGAGAAATAAAACTGGCTGAGAAAAAGTTAGCCGTCGAGCAATTACGGCTACAAGGGGAACTCGAGGAAAAGAGACGCCAAAGAGAGCACGAAGAAAAGAAACTCCAGCTGGAACATGAACGCAGCCTAAAAGAGATCGAGTTGAGGGCTAAAAGTGAAGAGTCACGACCCTCCGGGAATCTACCATCCGCTTCCACCGTAGAAGCCAAAGTCCACATCCCCGAGGATGTGGTAAAGGAGTATTACAAAAACGACGATATCCAGCAGTGGTTTAAGGCCTACGAAGTCGCCATGACCTCTCACCGAGTCCCGCAGAAGGATTGGGGGGCTGGGCTATGGGGCCGGTTTTTAAGCGAAGGAAGAGATACCCTGCTGGATCTTCCCTCCACGGTCATGAACTCCTACAGCCACATGAAGGAAGCCCTCGTGGGCCGGTATGGACTCACCCCCGAAATGTACCGGCAACGGTTCCGAGATTGCAAAAAGATACCGGGCACCACATGGGTAGAATACGTGAACTTTTACAGCCGGGCCTTGGACGGGTGGGTCAAGGGCAGCAAGGTCTCCACCTTCGAAGAGCTGTTTGATCTGATAGCCTGGGAACATTTAGCGGCCAATTGCTTTGTAGAACTGCGCCAACATCTCCTGGAGAGTAAACTCACCGACCCTCGAAAACTGGCCGCCGAGGCTGACCGTTGGGTGAACACCCGGGCCACCCGAGGCCCCGTGGGGGACTACGGTCGCCACAGTCAAGGACCACCCCGCCAGAGGGGTGGGGGAAACCAAGGCCGACCGAGAGACTTCCAAGGGGGGCCTCCGCACAGCCCTCCCAGCAGCCCACCGGCGGCAGGTCCAGCCCCGTCCCCAGCCAGCACCAGATCCCCGGGGCGGCTAGGGCCACGAGCCAGGACCACCTGCTTCCGCTGCCAACAGCCCGGACACTACGCCAATGACCCCCAGTGTCCCCTGTATCAACGACCCGCAACGACCAACCCCCCGGCCCGGCAGATGGCCTCCGTGGCCCTAGGGGAAGAGATAGAGGACTCCGAAGAGTGGGAACCAGCTGCCATGGCCCTGGTCTCCCTTGGGGATCGAGAAATGGTCCCCGGAACACCCTTGCCCGCCAACACGAAGAAGTACCGACAGCAGGTGACCATCAACGGCCACCGAGTCGAGGGCATCCGCGATACCGGGGCAAGTGTCACCGCGGTCCACCGCAACCTAATCTCTGAAGACCAGATCCTACCCGATGCCCTCTGTCCGGTCATATCCTCCGACAATTCCGAGAGCCTCTGCTAGATGGCTCTGGTACCTTTCGAGTGGGGAGGAGTCTCCGGAGAATTGAAGGTAGCCGTCCGAACATCACAGCCCGTAGACTGCCTCCTGGGCAACGACCTTGAGAGTTCCCCGTGGGGGCAAGTAGAACGAAGAGCCCATCTCGAGATGATGGGCCTACCCGAATGGGTCTGCGCCACCACGCGCTCCATGACCGCGCGAGTGCCTCTCTCCGAGGGCGTTGAGGCCCTCCCACTGAACACTGTCGCCGAGAAACGGTACACCCTACCAGAAACGGACAACCCTCCTCCGGAAGGAGAAGAAGACGCTAACCCGGGCGAGGGGTTGGAACCTTCCGCCCCTGAGGCACTGACTGAGCTCGGAGAACTGCCCGAGATGGCCCAGTGGCGCTGCGAGGGAGGTCCCTCCCGTGAAGAGTTCTGCCAAGAACAGGCCACCTGCCCTTCCCTCGTGGGACTCCGACAACAAGCCGAAGCCCAGACCGCCGGTGACCGGTCCGGAACCCACTGGGTATATTGGGACAATGGCCTCCTATACAGCGAACAAAAGTCAGCCGAGCTAGGCACAGCCCGAGTACTGGTAGTACCCCTGCGCTTCCGAAGCCTCCTCCTGGGCCTGGCCCACTATGTACCCTTGGCAGGACACTTAGGCCAAGACAAAACATATCAGCGATTAGTTACCCACTTCTATTGGCCCAAGATGCGAGCAAATGTAGAGGCCCACTGTAAATCCTGCCTCACGTGCCAGGGCAGTGGGAAAAGTGGCGGAAAGCGCAAGGCTCCATTACAACCCTTTCCCGTTGTGAGTACCCCGTTTGAGCGGGTTGGCATCGACATCGTGGGACCCCTGGATCCGAAGACCGCCCAGGGCCACAGATTTATCCTCGTCCTGGTGGACCATGCCACCCGCTACCCCGAGGCCATTCCCCTCCGCACCGTGACGGCTCCAGTGGTGGGCCGGGCTCTCATGGGGATCTTCTCCCGTGTAGGATTCCCTCGCGAGGTTGTGAGTGATCGCGGCACTAACTTCATATCCCGCTACATGAAGTCCCTGTGGCAGCAGTGCGGAGTAACATATAAGTTCACGACCCCCTACCACCCCCAGGGCAACGGCCTGGTGGAACGCTTTAACAGAACCCTGAAGGGGATGACCTTGGGCCTCGAGGAGCCCCTGCGCCGAAGATGGGACGTCCTCCTCCCTTGCCTCCTGTTTGCGTACCGGGAAGTTCCCCAAAAGTCCCTGGGGTTCAGCCCGTTTGAACTGCTATACGGACACCCCGTCCGGGGGCCCCTGAGCCTGGTCAAGGAGGGCTGGGAGACAAGCCCCCGGGGGACCCCCCCTGATGTGTTCCGCTACATCCTGGCGCTCCGCAATCAGACCCGGAAGTTCAGAGAACTCGCAGAAGCTAACCTCGAGGCCAGTCAAGAAGAAATGAAGCGCTGGTATGACCAGAACGCAACTCTGGTCGAGTTCCAGCCGGGCCAGCAGGTTTGGGTCATGGCCCCGGTGAAGCCCTGCGCCCTACAAGACAAATGGACTGGCCCCTTCAAGGTGATCGAGCGGAAGAGTCAGGTCACGTACCTGATCGATGTGCAGTCCCCGCGGAACCCCCTCCGGGTTCTCCACGTGAACCGTCTCAAGCCCCACTTTGTGAGATCGGAGTTGAGTTTGCTCCTGGCCACCGACGATGGGGCGGAAGAAGACACTGAACCCCTGCCCGACCCCCCATGCCAGCAAGCGTTCGACGCCTTGAAAACCGCCATATGCACCGCCCCAGTACTCAAGGCCCCCGACTACTCCCAAGAGTTTGTGGTCCAGACCGACGCATCCGAACACGGCATCGGGGCCGTCCTCTCGCAGTACAACGACAAGGGCATAGATCAGCCGATAGCCTGCCTCAGCCGAAGGCTGCTGCCTCGAGAACAGCGTTGGAGTACCATAGAACGAGAGACCTTTGCCGTAGTCTGGGCCCTCAAGAAACTACGGCCCTACTTGTTCGGAACCCACTTCCGAGTGCAGACGGACCACCGGCCCTTGCGGTGGCTGATGCAGATGAGGGGAGAGAACCCCAAGCTATTACGATGGTCAATCTCCCTCCAAGGGATGGACTTCACTGTCGAGCATCGCCCCGGGACGGATCATGCCAACGCCGACGGCCTGTCCCGATTCTTCCGCTTCGGCGAGGAGAACCCCCCAGTGGATGGGTAGTTCTCCCCGCCTTTCAGCTGGGGGGGACGCGTGTGAGACCGGCCTCACGGCGTAGGCCCTCCCGATCATCCAGCCAACCTGCAACCACCCCAAGACACGGCATCTCCGACTCCGGCCGCCCCAGCCACACAGACCCGAGGGCCGGCCAGAGCCCCCGCCAGACTCGACACCCTACCACGCATGTCCGACCAAGGGAGCGGGAACCCCCCGAGCCAGACCATGAGGCGCCAGCCCAGTCACACCTCGGATCGCCTTCCCCCGGGAGGGCTCGATCGGCCACCAGGCCCCTGTGGCGCAGGCGCCTCGCCTGCCGAGCGTCTGGGGTCCCTCCCAGACCCACCTGAAAGGACCAAAGGAACGAGCGGCAGGAAATCCCGCCGAACCCCCTCAGTCACCAAAGGCCCCTCTCTGCGAGGACTCCGGACTTCAAAGGGCAGGGGGAGTATAATAGGGAGTGCCGGAGGGACGAATGGCAGAGAAGACCTTGAACCATCGGAGCCCTGCTGACGCTGTCGCGGCTCCCGAACACCGAACCACCTGGGCCTGCTGAGTGACTCGCGGCCTCCAGCCCTTGAACCATCTGAGCCCTGTTGACGTGGTCGCGGCTCCCGAACTCCGAACCACCTGTGCCTGCTGAGTGACTCGCGGCCCCCGACCATCGAACCACCTGAGCCCTGCTGACGAGGTCGCGGCTCCCGAACTCCGAACTACCTGTGCCTGCTGAGTGACTCGCGGCTCTCCCCTCGAGGAAGAATTGGCAAGAGATCGCCAAGAGAAACAACACCCTCCAGCTCGAGGATTGTGAGCTGTCCGCAGGGTACTTTGCAGAGATCCTACATTCAAAGACTGTCCCGCTACCCCCATTCCCCTACCACCGATTTGTAGACTCTTGTGCCACTGATGTACTACTTGCAACTTGGATCATAAAGATCCCTTGAAACCTTCGATAAAAGTACCTATCGTCCTACGAAGAAATACGTGTGGTGTCCCTCTGTTCGTAGTGTAAGCTCAGAGTGTGCGCGCCTGGTTCGGCCTACTGGGGAGAGGTGGATCAAAGGGGTGGGCAAGACGTGTATCGAACCCCTCTCCGGCGAACGCCTTTCCAACAGGTGGTGAATTTGTATGACACCCCGCATTGTTGCCATAGGGACCTCATGTACTTGGAGATAAAGTTCATGCCACGATCACTCACGACTTCGCGAGGGAACCCCACGCGGGGGAAGATCCCCATAAAGGCCCGGCCCACCACGGGGGCCATCACGGTGCGGAGGGGAATGGCTTCTGGGTAGCGGGTGGCATGGTCCACCAGGACGAGGATGAACCGGTGGCCCTGGGCGGTCCTGGGATCCAGGGGTCCCACGATGTCAATCCCCACCCGCTCAAAAAGGGTACTAACAACTGGGAAGGGTTGTAGTGGAGCCTTGCGCTTCCCACCACTTTTTCCGCTGGCCTGGCACGTGAGACATGACTTGCAGTGGGCCTCGACATTCGCTCGCATTTTAGGCCAATAGAAGTGGGTCACCAGGCGATGATAGGTTTTGTCTTGGCCTAAGTGTCCTGCCAGGGGTACATCATGGGCTAGGCCTAGGAGGAAACTTCGGAAGCGCTGGGGTACCACCAGTACCCGGGCCGATCCCAGCTCGGCCGACTTCTGTTCGCTGTACAGGAGGCCGTTTTCCCAATATACCCAGTGGGTTCCGGACTGGTCGCCTGCTGCCTGGGCTTCGGCCTGCTGTCGGGGTCCAATGAGGGAAGGGCAGGTGGCTTGTTCCCTGCAGAATTCTTCTCGGGAGGGACCTCCCTCGCCGTGCCAATGGGCCATCTAGGGTAGGTCCCCGAGCTCGGTCAGTTGCTCGGGGTCTGGATGCACTGACCCGTCATTAGGGACGGGTTCTTTTTCCGGAAGAGGGTCGTCGGGCTCGGGTAGCGTGTCCCGGTCCTCGGGGACGGTGACTGGGTTCAGGGGTAAGGCCTCAACTCCCTCGGGGGAAGGCGATCGGGCAGCCATGGAGCGCGTGGTGGCGCATACCCATTCGGGTAGGCCCATCATCTCCAGATGGGCTCTTCGTTCCACTTGTCCCCACAGGGAGCTCTCGAGGTCGTTGCCCAGGAGGCAGTCTACTGGTTGGGATGTTCGGACTGCCACTCTCAATTTACCGGTGACTCCCCCCCATTCGAAGGGTACCAGGGCCATCCGGCAGAGGCTCTCGGAGTTGTCCGAAGATATGACTGGACAGAAGGCGTCGGGCACGATCTGGTCTTCGGATACCAGGTGGCAGTGGACCGCTGTGACACTCGCCCCGGTGTCGCGGAGGGCCTCGACTCGGTGGCCGTTGACCGTCACTTGTTGTTGGTATTTTTCCGTGTTGGCGGGTAGGTGTGTTCCGGGGCCCATCTCTCGGTCTCCCAGGGAGACCAGGGCCATGGCTGCTGGTTCCCACTCTTCGGAGTCTTCCATCTCTTCTCCTAGGGCCACGGAGGCCATTTGTCTGGCTGGAGGGGCTGTCGCTGCGGGTCGTTGGTACATGGGACACTGGGGGTCACTGGCATAGTGTCCGGTCTGCTGGCAGCGGAAACAGGTGATCTTGACTCGGGGTCCCTGCCTCCCCGGGGGCCCTGTGCCGGCTGGAGGTGGGGCTGGAAAGTGCGGGGTTGGCCTCTGGGGGGACTATGCTGGGAGCCCACCTGGGATTTCCTCGGTCGGCCCTGGTTCCCTCCGCCCCTCTGGCGGGGGGGTCCCTGACTGTGGCGACCGTAGTCTCCCACGGGGCCCCGGGAGGCCCGGGTGTTCACCCATCGGTCAGCTTCGACCGCCAGTTTCCGAGGGTCAGTGAGCTTGCTGTCCAGGAGGTGCTGGTGTAACTCCACAAAGCAATTTCCCATGCTATTAGGTCAAACACTTCCTCAAAGGTGGAGACCTTGCTGCCCTTGATCCACCCGTCCAAGGCCCTGCTGTAAAAGTTCACGTATTCCACCCACGTAGTACCGGGTATCTTTTTGCAGTCTCGAAACCGTTGCCGGTACATCTCGGGGGTGAGTCCATATCTGGCTAATAGGGCCTCTTTCATGTGGCTGTACGAATTCAGCACCGTGGAGGGCAGGTCCAGCAGGGTATCTCTCCCCTCGCTCAGGAACCGGCCCCACAAGCCAGCCCCCCAATCCTTCTGCGGAACTCGGTGGGAGGTCATAGCGACTTCGTAGGCCTTGAACCACTGCTGGATGTCGTAGTTCTTGTAGTATTCCTTCACCACATCCTTGGGGATGTGGACCTTTGGTTCCACGGCGGAGGAGGTCGGTGGGCTTCCCGTGGTTCTGGACTCCTCACTTTTGGCCTTGAGTTCGATCTCTTTTAGGCTGCGTTCGTGTTCTAGTTGAAGTTTTCTTTCTTCGTGTTCCCGCTGGCGTTTCTTTTCCTAGTGTTCCCCTTGTAGGCGTAATTGTTCTACGGCTAACTTCTTTTCGGCCAATTTTAGCTCTCCCTCTATTTTTAGTTTGGCTAGTTCTAGTTCGTGGTTGCGGCCCCTCTCTCGGTCCGCTAGCTCTTCCGGGGTTAGGCCCCCCTCTGGGGCGTTGCTCTTTGCCGGGATGCTTCGTGGTTCGGTTGGCGGCTCTCTTTCGGTTTGGGGCAGGGATGCTCCTGCCTCGACCCAGGTTTTCAATGCTTCCTGGAAATCTTCTTTAGTGCTTAATCCGGTGGTAGCAATTCCAAGGTCTTTGCAGAACTGTTTTAGTTCCCGATGCGTATAATATTCCAACCGGTCCTCTCGGAACGTCGGGCTTGTGTTGGTTCCTGCGGTACTCATGGTGGTTTCTCCTTCCATCTCCTTCCGGTAGTGCGTCAGCCGTTTACTGTATGATCTCTAGGTGTCGGCTCGGATCCCGTCGTCTGCCACCAAATGTTGGAAGGGCGTTCTCCGGGGGCTTCGGAATACGTTCCGGACCACCCTTTGACCCACCTCTCCCAGAGTTAGACCGAGCAATAGCGGGGAGGCCCTTCCTGGAAGGGTCTCGTTCCTAGGATCATACACGCTGCGCTTACACAGAGGGACACCACACCGTAGTTCTTAGTAAGACAGTATACTTTATCGACAGTTTCAGGGGGATCTTTATGATCCGGGATGCAGCTGTTGAATCAATGCCACAAGCGGCGGCGGTTTCGTGATGAGGGTATTGGGGTAGCGGGACAGTCTTTTAGGTCAGTGTCTCTGCGGAGTATCCTTCGCACAGATCTCAATCCTCGAGCCGGGGGATTTGGGTTCACTCGGCAATCTCCGCCGATTCTCCTAGAGGGGAGTGCCGCGAGTCTCTCAGCAGGCACAGGTGGTTTCAGATTCTCGGGAGCCGCGACGGCGTCCGCAGGGCTCAGATGGTTTCAGAGTTCGGGGAGCCGCGACAGCGTCAGCAGGGCTCAGATGTTTTCAGAGTTCGGGGAGCCGCGACAGCTTCAGCAGGGCTCAGATGTTTTCAGAGTTCGGGGAGCCGCAACAGCGTCAGCAGGGAAAAGAGGGTTCCAGAGTTCGGGGAGCCGCGACAGCGTCAGCAGGGCTCAGATGGTTTCAGAGTTCGGGGAGCCGCGACAGCGTCAGCAGGGCTCAGATGGTTTCAGAGTCAGGTAGCGTCCTCGGGTTTCAGAGATCGGTCGAGCCGCGACCAGGTCAGCAGGGCTCTCGTAGGTCCAGGTCTTCTCTGCCTCCTGTCCCTTCAGCACCCCTTGTTATACTTCCCCTCCTCTTTGAAGTCCGGAGTCCTCGCAGAGAGGGGTCTGGTGCCTGCGGGCGGTGTGTCGGGATTTCCTGCCGCTCGGCCCTTTGATCTGGTCAGGTTGGTCTGGGATGGACTCCAGACGCCCAGCATGCGAGGCGCCCGCTCACCGGGGGCCTGGTGGCCGATCGAAACCCTCCTTGGGGAGGAGATCAGAGGTGTGACAGGGACGGCGTCTCCTGGTCTGGCTTGGGGGTTTCCCTCTCCCTCGGCCGGGCATGCGTGGTAGTGTCTTGGGTGTTGCTGGGGCCCCGGCCGGCCATCGGGTTTGCTGGGCCATGGTGGCCGGAAGTCTGTGATACCGGGGATCAGGTGTGGTTGCAGGGTTGCTTACTGGTCGGGAGGGTCCACGCCACAAGGCCGGTCTCACAGTGTGTGATTGTGTGTGTGATTGTGTGTGTGGGTGTGTGTGCTTGTGGTTGTGTGTGTGTGGTTGTGTGTGTGTGTGGTTGTGTGTGGTTGTGGTTGTGTGTGTGGTTGTGTGTTATTTGGGTGTGTGTGTGTGGGGTGTGTGAGTGTGTGGTTTTGTGTGTGTTTGTGGTTGTGTTTGTAGTTGTGGGTTTGTGTGTGTGGTTGTGAGTGTGGTTGTGTGTGTGGTTGTGTGTGTGATTGTGGTTGTGTGTGTGTGTGGTTGTGGTTGCGTGTGGTTGTGTGTGTGGTTGTGTGTTATTTGGGTGTGTGTGTGTGGGGTGTGTGAGTGTGTGGTTTTGTGTGTGTTTGTGGTTGTGGTTGTGTGTGTGGTTGTGGCTGTGTGTGTGGTTGTGTGCTTGTGATTGTGTGTGGGTGTGGTTGTGTGTGGTTGTGGGTGTGTGGTTGTGTGTGTGTGGGGTGGGGGTTGTGTGTGTGGTTGTGTGTGTGTGGTTGTGTATGTGGTTCTGTGTGTGTGTGGTTGTGAGTGGTTGTGGTTGTGTGTGTGGTTGTGTGGTTGTGGTTGTGTCCTGTGGTTGTGTGTGTAGTTGTGGTTGTGTGTGTAGTTGTGGTTGTGTGTGTGTGTTATTGTGTGTGTGGTTGTGTGTGTGTGTGTGGTTGTGTGTGGTTGTGGTTGTGTGTGGTTGTGGTTGTGTGTGTGGTTGTGTGTTATTTGGGTATGTGTGTGTGGGGTGTGTGAGTGTGTGGTTTTGTGTGTGTTTGTGGTTGTGTTTGTGGTTGTGGTTGTGTGTGTGGTTGTGACTGTGTGTGTGGTTGTGTGCTTGTGATTGTGTGTGGGTGTGGTTGTGTGTGGTTGTGGGTGTGTGGTTATGTGTGTGTGTGGTGGGGGTTGTGTGTGTGGTTGTGTGTGTGTGGTTGTGTATGTGGTTCTGTGTTGTGTTTGTAGTTGTGGGTTTGTGTGTGTGGTTGTGAGTGTGGTTGTGTGTGTGGTTGTGTGTGTGATTGTGGTTGTGTGTGTGTGGTTGTGGTTGTGTGTGGTTGTGTGTGTGGTTGTGTGTTATTTGGGTGTGTGTGTGTGGGGTGTGTGAGTGTGTGGTTTTGTGTGTGTTTGTGGTTGTGTTTGTGGTTGTGGTTGTGTGTGTGGTTGTGGCTGTGTGTGTGGTTGTGTGCTTGTGATTGTGTGTGGGTGTGGTTGTGTGTGGTTGTGGGTGTGTGGTTGTGTGTGTGTGGGGTGGGGGTTGTGTGTGTGGTTGTGTGTGTAGTTGTGGTTGTGTGTGTAGTTGTGGTTGTGTGTGTGTGTTATTGTGTGTGTGGTTGTGTGTGTGTGTGTGGTTGTGTGTGGTTGTGTTTGTGTGTGGTTGTGTGTGTGGTTGTGTGTATGTGGTTGTGTGTGGTTCTGTGTATGTGTGGCTGTGAGTGGTTGTGGTTGTGTGTGTGGTTGTGTGGTTGTGGTTGTGTGCTGTGGTTGTGTGTGTAGTTGTGGTTGTGTGTGTAGTTGTGGTCGTGTGTGTGTGTTATTGTGTGTGTGGTTGTGTGTGTGTTGGGGTGTGTGTGGTTGTGTGTTTGTGGTTGTGTGTGGGTGTGGTTGTGGTTGTGTGTGGCTGTGGTTGTGTGGTTGTGTCCTGTGGTTGTGTGTGTAGTTGTGTGTGTGTGTGTTATTGTGTGTGTGGTTGTGTGTGTGTGTGGTTGTGGTTGTGTGTGGTGGTGGTTGTGTGAGTGGTTGTTAGAAGGCGACCTCAGAGGGGCCCCGAGGGGGCCCTGACTGCCCTGAGACCCACCCTCGAGGTATCGTAGCCGGGCACTGGCGGGAGACTCCTCAGGGGAGGAACCTCGTACCTAGGATCGCACACTCGGCGCCACACGGCAGAGAGACACCACACAAGGAGTTCTTAAGAGCAAATCTTTATCAGATCGGAGTGGTAGGATCTTTATGATCAGCAAAGCAGATATATACAAGCAGAGCGTGTGCTCCCAGAGTCTTGGAGGGGGTTAGGAGGTAGCGGGACAGTCTTTGGGGATATGGATCAAATGCAGGAGCGTACCCGGCGCACAGCTCACAATCCTCGAGCTGGGGGATACGCTTGTGGTTGTGGGGTCCGGCGGGACCAAGAGAGTCTGTGGGAGCCGCGAGTCACTCAGCAGGGCTCGGATACAAGTTTGGTGGTCTTACGATCTTCGAGGAGCCGCGAGTCACTCAGCAGGGCTCAAGCACAAGTTCGGAGGTCTTACGATCTTCAGGGAGCCGCGAGTCACTCAGCAGGGCTCAAGCACAAGTTCGGAGGTCTTACGATCTTCAGGAAGCCGCGAGTCACTCAGCAGGGCTCAAGCACAAGTTTGGAGGTCTTACGATCTTCAGGGAGCCGCGAGTCACTCAGCAGGGCTCAGGTGTTCCAAGGCGAATCTGCCGGACAGTCCCAGAGCACCCCTTGTTATAGGGCGACTCCTCTTTGATGTCCGGAGTCTGTGCAGGCAGGGGTCTTGTCACCTGGGGGACGCTTGTCGGGGTTTCCTGCCATTGTCTTTTGATCCTTTCAGGGCCGGGTCGGGAGGAGCCCCAGACACCCAGCAGGTGTGGAGCCAGCCCTCGGGGAGGCCGGCAGGTCGATCGAAACCCACCGTCCCAGGGAAGCGCAGAGGTGTGATAGAAACTGCTCCTCCCTCTCTCATCCCAAGGGGAGCGTGATGTCCTCCAGCCGGAGTGGCGCCTCTAGGCCAGGGTCGCGCTGGGGCCGGGCGGCCATCTTGGTGCATGAAGTGGGCACGCGGGCCCGGTGTGGCCGAAGGGCGGAAGGCCACGGACGGGGAAGGCTGGGTTGGGAGCGTGCGGGTTCTGGTGGGAAGGATCGGCGAGGCCGTGGGTTTAGGGGCTGGTGTGAGGTGCAGGGGTCATGTCTAGCTATGTTACGAGGGCCGGGTCTAACACGCGTCCCCCCCAGCTGAAAGCCGGAGAGAACTACCCATCTTCTTGGGGGTTCTCTTCGCTGAGGCGGAAGAACCGGGAGAGGCCATCGGCGTTGGCGTGGTCAGTCCCAGGGCGCTGTTCCACGGTGAAATCCATCCCCTGGAGGGAGATTGACCACCGCAGTAGCTTGGGGTTTTCTCCTCGCATCTGCATGAGCCATCGCAAGGGGCGATGGTCGGTTTGGACCTTGAAATGGGTGCCGAACAGGTAAGGGCGTAGTTTCTTGAGGGCCCAGACTACGGCGAATGCCTCTCGCTCGATGGTGCTCCATCTCTGTTCCCTGGGCAATAGCCTTCGGCTGAGGAAGGCTACGGGCTGGTCTAGGCCTTGGTCATTTACCTGGGAGAGGACTGCCCCGATGCCATGCTCGGAGGCATCAGTTTGTACCACAAACTCTTTGGAGTAGTCGGGGGCCTGGAGGACGGGGGCAGTACACATGGCCGCTTTCAGGGCCTCGAACGCCTCTTGGCAGGCAGGGGACCATTGCACCTTCTTGGGCTGCTTTTTGGATGTGAGTCCCGTGAGGGGACCGACCAGGCTGCCGTAATTCCTGATGAATCTCCGGTAGTAGCCCGTGAGGCCCAGAAAGGCTCGGACCTCCGTTTGGGTAGTGGGGGGTTCCCAGGCTAGGATGGCGTCGATTTTGGGCTGTAGAGGGGCGACCTGCCCGCTTCCGACCTGGTGCCCCAGGTAGGTTACCGAACCTTGCCCAATCTGGCATTTGCTGGCTTTCACGGTGAGGCCTGCCTGGTGCAGGGCGGTCAGCACCCTCCGAAGGTGCTGGAGGTGCTCACTCCACTCAGAGCTAAAAACTGCGATATCGTCGAGATATGCGGCACTGAATTTTTCCAGCCCGGCCAGGACTCTATTTACCAGTCGCTGGAAGGTGGCCGGGGCATTTTTCATCCCGAAGGGCATCACGCGAAAGCGATAGTGCCCATCCGGGGTGGAGAAGGCGGACCGCTCCTTGGCTCCTTTTGTGAGCGCAATTTGCCAGTAGCCGCAGGTGAGATCGAAGGTGCTGAGGAACCGAGCAGCCCCGAGCCGGTCAATGAGCTCGTCGGCTCGGGGAATGGGGTGGGCATCGGCTCGGGTGACTTCATTGAGTACCCGGTAGTCCACGCAGAAGCGGAGTTCTGGTGCGACCCCGGGGGCAGCTGCTTTTGGGACCAGGACCACGGGGCTGGCCCAGGGGCTGTCTGAGGGTTCGATTACGCCTAGGGTCAACATTTTCGAGACTTCGGCTTGGATACAGGACCGGACCCGATCAGGGACTCGGTAGGCCCGGTGTCTCACTGGCGGACTGTCCCCGGTATCCACGTCATGGACACACCAGTCGGTGACCTTAGGGACCAGGGAGAAGAGGTCCGAAAACTGCCCTAGGAGCTGGCGGCAATCTTCACTTTGCTGGGGAGTGAGAGACGGGGAGAGGTTCACTCCCTCTACGGAGCCGTCCTTCTCTTTGGTGCACAGGAGATCGGGGAGAGGATCGGACTCCTCCTCGGACCCATCATCAGTGGCCAGTAGGAGGCTCAGCTCCGTTCGCGCAAAGTGGGGCTTGAGGCGGTTCACGTGGAGGACCCGGAGGGGGTCCCGGGGGGACTGGACGTTAACCAAGTACGTGACCTGGCTCTTCCGCTCAACCACTTTGAAGGGCCCGGTCCATTTATCCTGGAGGGCACAGGGTTTCACGGGGGCCATGACCCATACCTGCTGGCCCAGCTGAAACTCGACCAGAGTGGCGTTCTGGTCGTACCAGCGCTTCATCTCCTCCTGACTTGCCTCCAGGTTGGCCTCGGCCATCTCTCGGAACCTTCTAGTCTGATTTCGGAGGGTCAGGACGTAACGGAACACATCTCGGGGGGGGGCCTCGGGGCGCCGCCTCCCAGCCTTCCTTGACCAGACTGAGGGGCCCCCTGACGGGGTGCCCGTAGAGTAACTCAAAGGGGCTGAACCCCAAGGATTTCTGGGGAACTTCGCGGTATGCGAATAGGAGGCAGGGGAGCAGGATGTCCCACTTACGCCGAAGGGGCTCTTCCAGGCCCGCGATCATCCCCTTCAGAGTCCGGTTAAACCGCTCTACCAGGCCGTTTCCTTGGGGGTGGTACGGGGTGGTGAACTTATAGGACACCCCGCATTGTTGCCAGAAGGACTTCATATATCGAGAGATAAAGTTGGTACCGCAATCGCTCACGACCTCGCGGGGGAAACCCATGCGGGAGAAGGTTCCCATCAATGCCCGGCCCACCACGGGGGCCGTGACGGTGCGCAGGGGGATGGCCTCAGGGTAACGGGTGGCATTGTCCACCAGGACGAGGATGAACCGGTGCCCTTGGGAAGTTGGGGGGTCCAGGGGCCCGACAATGTCGATCCCGACCCGCTCAAAAGGGGTACTGTCGACAGGGAAGGGTTGGAGGGGAGCCTTGCTCTTCCCTCCGCTCTTCCCACTGGCCTGGCACGTGGGACAGGACTTGCAGTGGACTCCTACATCTGCTTTCATTCTGGGCCAGTAGAAGTGGGTCACGAGGCGACTGTACGTTTTGTCCTGGCCCAAGTGGCCTGCGAGGGGAACATCGTGGGCCAGGCCCAGGAGGAGGTTTCGGAAGCGTAGGGGTACCACCAGCACCCGGCCGGACCCTAGCTCCACTGACTTCTGTTCGCTGTACAGGAGGTCATTCTCCCAATACACCCGGTGCGTCCCCGTCTGGTCGCCTGCGGCCTGGGCCTCTGCCTGTTGCCGGGGCCCGACCAGGGAGGGACAGGTAGCCTGCTCTCGGCAGAACTCTTCTCGTAGGGGCCCCCCTCGGGGCGCCATTGGGCTAATTCGGGCAGATCGCCTAACTCGGTGACTGGGGTAGAGTCGGAAGGCGGGGGTTCGTCACTGGCGATCGACTCTTCTGGTGGGGGAATGGGGGGACCCTCAGCTGGGACCATCCTATCTTCAGGGGTCGGGGCGTCGTCGACTTCCCTCAGGGGGGTCAGTCGAGCCGCCATGGATCGAGTGGTGGCGCACACCCACTCAGGGAGGCCCATCATCCCTAGATGGGTCTTGCGCTCCACTTGTCCCCAGGGGGAACTTTCCAGGTCGTTCCCCAGGAGACAGTCGACGGGCTGGGAGGTTCTCACTGCAACCTTCAGTTTACCGACCACCCCTCCCCACTCAAAGGGCACCAGGGCTACCTTACATAGGCTTTCTGTGTTGTCGGCTGAAAGGACAGGGCAAAAGACGTTGGGGAGGACCTGGTCTTCGTGTACTAAATGGCTGAGGACACCGGTGATGCTGGCCCCGGTGTCACGGAGGGCTTCAACTTGGTGGCCATTGATCGTTACGAGCTGCCCATATTTCTTGGTGTTAGAGGGCAGGAGGCTCCCAGGGACCATCTCTCTATCTCCTAATGATACTAGGGCCATAGCGGCGGGTTCCCATTCCTCGGCCTCCTCAACCTCCTCCCCCAGGGCGACATTGGCTATCTGTCTAGCAGGGGGTGCTGCCTGGGTGGTGCGTGGGGCCATGGGGCATTCAGGGTCGTTGGCGTAATGCCCGGGCTTCTGGCAACGGAAACAAGTGATGGTTACCCGGTGCCCCCGTCTAAGGGGGGGGGCCGGATACAGCTGGTGGGGGTGCCGGGAAAGGTGGAGGTTGGGACTTCGGGGGACTAGCCTGGGACTCTCTCTGCCCTCCCTGGTTTCCCCCCCCTCTCTGGCGGGGTGGTCCCTGACTGGCTCGGGGGTACTCTCCTACAGGGCCCCGGGAGACCCGGGTGTTGGTCCAGTGATTCGCCTCGACAGCCAGCTTCCTTGGGTCCGTGAGCTTGCTGTCGAGCAGATGCTGGCGTAGTTCCACAAAGCAGTTGGCCGCCAGGTGTTCCCACAACATAAGGTCGGTTAGTTCTTCCAGGGTGGTTACCTTGCTGCCCTTGATCCACCCATCGAAGGCTCGGCTGAAGAAATTCACATATTCCACCCAGGTGGTATCCGGGATCTTCCTGCAGTCCCGGAACCTCTGGCGGTACATCTCCGGGGTGAGGCCGTACCTTGTGAGGAGGGCCGCTTTCATGTGTTCATAGGAGGTTTGCATGGAGGTGGGTAGGTCGAGCAGGGTGTCTCTCCCTTCGCTCAGGAATCGTCCCCATAACCCAGCCCCCCAATCCTTCTGCGGGACCCGATGGGAGGTCATGGCGACCTCGTAGGCCCGGAACCACTGCTGAATGTCATCATTTTTGTAATATTCTTTGACCACATCCTTGGGGATGTGGACCTTCTGCTCCGTCGGGTGGCCGCCTCCCAGTTCCCCGGGGGCCGCGTTTCTTCGCTTCTTGCTTTCAGTTCTATTTCCTTCAGGCTGCGTTCATGCTCCAGTTGAAGTCTCCTTCCTTCGTGTTCTCGTTGGAGTTTCTTCTCTTCTAGTTCTCCTTGTACTCGCAGCTGTTCTACTGCTAGCTTTTTCTCTGCTAATTTCAACTCGCCCTCAATTTTGAGTTTGGCTAATTCGAGCTCGTGATGACGACTTTTCTCTCTGTCTGCGAGTTCCTCCGGGGATAGGCCCCCGTCTGGTACGAAGCCTCGCACCTGGTTGCTGCTGCGTTCTCCTTGGGAGGGTCCCGCTTCGTCGTGGGGCTCCCCCGCTCCTTCTGGGCGGGAGGCCCCAGAATCCACCCAAGCTTTCAGTGCCTTTTGCATATCTTCTTTGGTGTTGAGACCAGTGGTAGCGATTCTGAGTTCCTTACAGAATTGTTTTAGTTCTTTGTGAGTGTACTCTTCCAGCTGTTCCACCTGGAACACGGTACTGGCGTCGTTTTCTATGAGAACCACGGCGTTTCCTTCTGCCATCTTTGTCGGTAGTGCGTCAGCCGTTCACGGTACGATCTCTAGATTATGGGCCCGAATCCCGTCGCTTGCCACCAATGTTAGAAGGCGACCTCAGAGGGGCCCCGAGGGGGCCCTGACTGCCCTGAGACCCACCCTCGAGGTATCGTAGCCGGGCACTGGCGGGAGACTCCTCAGGGGAGGAACCTCGTACCTAGGATCGCACACTCGGCGCCACACGACAGAGAGACACCACACAAGGAGTTCTTAAGAGCAAATCTTTATCAGATCGGAGTGGTAGGATCTTTATGATCAGCAAAGCAGATATATACAAGCAGAGCGTGTGCTCCCATAGTCTTGGAGGGGGTTAGGAGGTAGCGGGACAGTCTTTGGGGATATGGATCAAATGCAGGAGCGTACCCGGCGCACAGCTCACAATCCTCGAGCTGGGGGATACGCTTGTGGTTGTGGGGTCCGGCGGGACCAAGAGAGTCTGTGGGAGCCGCGAGTCACTCAGCAGGGCTCGGATACAAGTTTGGTGGTCTTACGATCTTCGAGGAGCCGCGAGTCACTCAGCAGGGCTCAAGCACAAGTTCGGAGGTCTTACGATCTTCAGGGAGCCGAGAGTCACTCAGCAGGGCTCAAGCACAAGTTCGGAGGTCTTACGATCTTCAGGGAGCCGCGAGTCACTCAGCAGGGCTCAAGCACAAGTTCGGAGGTCTTACGATCTTCAGGGAGCCGCGAGTCACTCAGCAGGGCTCAGGTGTTCCAAGGCGAATCTGCCGGACAGTCCCAGAGCACCCCTTGTTATAGGGCGACTCCTCTTTGATGTCCGGAGTCTGTGCAGGCAGGGGTCTTGTCACCTGGGGGACGCTTGTCGGGATTTCCTGCCATTGTCTTTTGATCCTTTCAGGGCCGGGTCGGGAGGAGCCCCAGACACCCAGCAGGCGTGGAGCCAGCCCTCGGGGAGGCCGGCAGGTCGATCGAAACCCACCGTCCCAGGGAAGCGCAGAGGTGTGATAGAAACTGCTCCTCCCTCTCTCATCCCAAGGGGAGCGTGATGTCCTCCAGCCGGAGTGGCGCCTCTAGGCCAGGGTCGCGCTGGGGCCGGGCGGTCATCTTGGTGCATGAAGTGGGCACGCAGGCCCGGTGTGGCCGAAGGGCGGAAGGCCACGGACGGGGAAGGCTGGGTTGGGTGCGTGCGGGTTCTGGTGGGAAGGATCGGCGAGGCCGTGGGTTTAGGGGCTGGTGTGAGGTGCAGGGGTCATGTCTAGCTATGTTACGAGGGCCGGGTCTAACAGTGGTTGTGTGTGTGTGGTTGTGTGTGTGGTTCTGTGTGTGTGTGGTTGTGAGTGGTTGTGGTTGTGTGTGTGGTTGTGTGGTTGTGGTTGTGTGCTGTGGTTGTGTGTGTAGTTGTGGTTGTGTGTGTAGTTGTGGTTGTGTGTGTGTGTGTGTTATTGTGTGTGTGGTTGTGTGTGTGCAGGTGTGTGTGTGTGGTTGTGTGTTTGTGGTTGTGTGTGGATGTGGTTGTGGTTGTGTGTGGCTGTGGTTGTGTGTGGTTGTGGTTGGCTGTGATTGTGTGTGAGAGTGGTTGTGGTTGTGTTTGTTTGTGGTTTTGTGTGTGTGTTTGTGGTTTTGTGTGTGTGTTTGTGGTTGTGTGTGGTTGTGGTTGTGTGTGGTTGTGGTTGTGTGTGTAGTTGTGGTTGTGTGTGTAGTTGTGGTTGTGTGTGGTTGTGTGTTTGGTTGTGTGTGTGTGGTTGTGTGTGTGTGGGGGGATGCGTGGGGTGTGTGTGTGGTTGTGTGTGTGATTGTGTGTGGTTGTGTGTGTAGGGGTGTGTGGGGGGTTGGGTGTGTAGGGGGGTGGGGGTATGGTTGTGTGTGGTTCTGGTTGTGTGTGGTTGTGGTCGTGTGTGATTGTAGTTATGTGTGTGTGGTTGTGTGTATGTGTGATTGTGTGTTTGGGTGTGTGTGCTTGTGTGTATAGTTGTGGGTGTGTGTGTGTGGTTGTGTGCATGGTTGTGTGTGTGGTTGTGTGTGTGATTGTGGTTGTGTGTGTGTGGTTGTGTGTGTGATTGTGGTTGTGTGTGGTTGTGTGTGTGTGTGGTTGTGTGTTATTGTGTGTGTGTGTGGTTGTGTGTGTGTGGTGTGTCTGTGTGGTTGTGTGTGTGTGGTTGTGTGTGTGATTGTGGTTGTGTGTGTGGTTGTGTGTGTGATTGTGGTTGTGTGTGTTTGTGTGTGTGTGTGGTTGTGTGTTATTGTGTGTGTGTGAGACCGGCCTCGTGGCATGGGCCCTCCCGACCAGCAAGTTACCCTACAACCACGCCGAACCTCGTGGACACGGCCCTCCGGCTCCCGTGGGCCAACATCCCGAGGGCCGACCAGATCCCCAACACGCATGCCCGGCCGAGGGAGAGCGAAACCCCCCCAAACCAGACCGAGAGGCGCCAACCCTGTCACACCTCTGGTCTCTCCCCAGAGGGAGGTTTCGATCGACCACCAGGCCCCCGGTGAGCGGGCACCTCGCCTGCTGGGTGTCTGGAGTCCCTCCCAGACCCACCTGAACAGATCAAAGGGCCGAGCGTCAGGAAACCCCGACACACCGCCCCCCAAGCACCAGACCCCTCTCCGCGAGGACTCCGGACTTCAAAGAGGAGGGGAAGTATAACAAGGGGTGCTGAAGGGACGGGAGCAGAGAAGACCTGGACTGACGAGAGCCTGCTGACCTGGTCGCGGCTCGATCGCTCACCGAACCGAAGAACGCTACCCGAACTCTGAACCATCTGAGCCCTGCTGACGCCGTCGCGGCTCCCCAAACTCTGAACCATCTGAGCCCTGCTGACGCTGTCGCGGCTCCCCGAACTCTGAACCATCTGAGCCCTGCTGACGCCGTCGCGGCTCCCCGAACTCTGAACCATCTGAGCCCTGCTGACGCCGTCGCGGCTCCCCGAACTACGAACCTCCGGTGCCTGCTGAGAGACTCGCGGCCCGCTCCTCCAAGAGAATCGGCAGAGATTGCCGAGAGAAGCAACATCCCCTCAGCTCGAGGATTGAGAGCTGTGCGCCGGATACCTCGCAGAGACACTGATCCAAAGACTGTCCCGCTACCCCTTTCCCTCTTCACGAGATCGCTGCCGCTTGTGGCATTAATTCTGCACCTGCCTGCCGGATCATAAAGATCCCTGACAACTACCGATAAAAGCATCTTGTCTTACAACGAATTACTGTGTTGTGTCCCTCTATCCGAAGAGAGAGAGTAAGCGCAGCGTGTGCGATCCTAGGTACGAGACCCTTCCAGGAAGGGCCTCCCTGCTCTTGCTCGGCCTAACTCTGGGTAAGGTGGGCCTCCGGGTGGTCGGGAACGCATTCCACAGCCTCCCCGGGGACCGCCTTCCAACATTTGGTGGCAGGCGACGGGATCCGAGCCAACACCTAGAGATCGTGCAGTAGACGGCTTACGCACCACCAAGAAGAAATGGAAGGAGAAGCTTCCCTAGGTGCCGCAGGCACCAACCCGAGCTCGGCATTCCAAAAGGACCAGTTAGAATCTTATACGCACCGAGAACTGAAACAATTTTGCAAAGACTTTGGAATCGCTACCACCGGACTAAGCACGAAAGAGGACTTCCAGGGGGCATTGAAAGCCTGGGTCGAGGCGGGAACTCCCCGGACCCAAACAGAAGGAGAGCCTCCCAACGAACCACGGAGCACCCCGGGGAGGAACGGCACCCCCGAGGGGGGCCTATCCCCAGAAGAACTAGCGGACCGAGAAAGAAGTCGCAACCACGAACTAGAACTAGCAAAATTAAAAATCGAAGGAGAGCTAAAACTGGCTGAAAAAAAACTGGCGGTGGAACAGTTACGCCTACAAGGAGAACTAGAGGAAAAGAAACGACAAAGAGAACACGAAGAAAGAAAACTCCAACTAGAGCACGAACGTAGCCTAAAGGAAATCGAGCTCAAGGCTAAGAAGGCGGAGGCCCGACCCTCGGAAACCCAACCCATCTCCTCCACCGTGGAACCAAAGGTCCACATCCCCAAAGATGTGGTGAAAGAATACTATAAGAACGACGACATCCAGCAATGGTTTAAAGCCTACGAGGTCGCCATGACCTCCCACCGAGTCCCGCAGAAAGACTGGGGGGCTGGGCTGTGGGGCCGGTTCCTGAGCGAGGGGAGAGATACCCTGCTGGACCTGCCCTCCACGGTGATGAACTCCTACAGTCACATGAAAGAGGCCCTGGTAGCCAGGTATGGGCTCACCCCTGAAATGTACCGGCAACGGTTTAGAGACTGCAAAAAGATACCCGGTACCACCTGGGTGGAGTACGTGAACTTTTACAGCCGGGCCTTGGACGGATGGATCAAGGGCAGCAAGGTCTCCACCTTTGAGGAGCTGTTCGACCTAATCGCATGGGAACACTTGTCCGCTAATTGCTTCGTAGAGCTGCGCCAGCACCTCCTGGACAGCAAACTCACAGACCCTCGAAAACTGGCCGTCGAGGCTGACCGATGGGTGAACACCCGGGCCTCCCGGGGCCCCGTGGGAGACTACGGTCGCCACAGTCAGGGACCCCCCCGCCAGAGGGGCGGAGGGTATCAAGGCCGGCCAAGGGAGCTCCCGGGGGGATCCCCGCTCAGCCCTCCCAGAGGACAATCTCCGCCCTTTCCAGCTCCACCTCCGGCCAGCACCGGGCCACCAGGGAAGCCGGGGCCCCGAGTAAGGATCACCTGTTTCCGCTGCCAACAGACTGGACACTATGCCAGCGACCCTCAATGTCCCCTGTACCAGCGGACCACCACAACAACCCCGCCGGCTCGACAAATGGCCTCCGTAGCCCTGGGGGAAGAGATGGAAGACTCCGAAGAATGGGAACCAGCCGCCATGGCCTTGGTCTCCCTAGGGGACCGGGAGATGGTCCCCGGAACGTCCCTGCCCACCAACACGAAGAAGTACCGACAGCAGGTAACGGTCAACGGTCACCGCATCGAGGGCCTCCGGGACACGGGGGCGAGTGTCACGGCGGTTCATAGTCACCTGATCTCCGAAGAACAGATCCTGCCTGGCGCCTTTTGTCCCGTCATATCATCAGACAATTCCGAGAGCCTATGCCGGATGGCCCTAGTCCCCTTCGAATGGGGGGGAGTCACCGGCAAGTTAAAGGTGGCGGTTCGAACCTCCCAGCCCGTGGACTGCCACCTGGGCAACGACCTTGAAAACTCCCCGTGGGGACAAGTGGAACGAAGAGCCCATCTCAAGATGATGGGCCTACCCGAGTGGGTATGCGCCACCACGCGCTCGATGACTCTCAGGGCACCTTCCTCCGAGGGGGGAGAGGCCATGCCGCTAAGCACCGCCACCATCCCCGAGATCCAGAATACACCACCAGAGGCCAACGACCCCCTTCTGGACGAACCGACCGCTCCCGACGGAGGGTCAGTGCCTTCCGACCCCGAAACCCTGACCAAACTCGAGGATTTGCCAGAACTGGCCCAGTGGCCCTGCGAAGGGGGCCCCTCCCGTGAAGAATTCTGCCAAGAACAATCCACCTGCCCGTCCCTCATTGGACCCCGACAGCAGGCCGAGGCCCAAGCAGCCGGCGACCGGACTGGCACCCACTGGGTATACTGGGAGAACGGCCTCCTGTACAGCGAACAGAAGTCGGCCGAGTTAGGATCGGCCCGAGTGCTAGTGGTACCCCTACGCTTCCGAAGTCTCCTCCTGGGCCTGGCCCATGATGTACCCCTGGCCGGACACTTAGGCCAAGATAAGACCTACCAACGACTCGTCAC
Source organism: Triturus cristatus (assembly GCF_964204655.1). NCBI lineage: Eukaryota > Metazoa > Chordata > Amphibia > Caudata > Salamandridae > Triturus > Triturus cristatus. The sequence goes on from NC_140590.1 coordinate 1,690,150,891, forward strand.
CCACTTCTATTGGCCCAAGATGCGAGCAAATGTGGAGGCCCACTGCAAGTCCTGCCCCACGTGCTAGGCCAGCGGAAAGAGTGGGGGCAAGCGCACGGCTCTGCTACAACCCTTCCCCGTCGTCAGTACCCCTTTTGAGCGGGTAGGAATCGACGTTGTGGGACCCCTGGACCCCAAGACCGCCCAGGGCCACCGGTTCATCCTCGTCCTGGTGGATCATGCCACCCGTTACCCCGAAGCCATCCCTCTCCGCACCGTGACGGCCCCCGTGGTAGGCCAGGCCTTGATGGGGATCTTCTCCCGCATGGGGTTCCCCCGGGAAGTCGTGAGTGACCGGGGTACGAACTTTATCTCCCGATACATGAAGTCCCTCTGGCAGCAGTGTGGAGTATCGTACAAATTCACCACCCCGTACCACCCCCAAGGAAACGGCCTAGTCGAGCGCTTTAACAAAACACTGAAAGGGATGATCATGGGCCTCGAGGAACCCCTACGCCGGAGGTGGGACGTCCTCCTCCCATGCCTCCTGTTCGCCTACCGGGAGGTTCCCCAAAAATCCCTGGGATTCAGCCCATTCGAACTGCTATATGGACACCCCGTCCGGGGACCCCTGAGCCTGCTCAAGGAGGAGTGGGAAACCACCCCCCGGGGGACCCCTCCGGATGTGTTCCGATACATCTTGGCGCTCCGCAACCAGACCCGGAAATTCAGAGAACTCGCAGAAGCAAACCTCGAGGCTAGTCAGGAAGAAATGAAGCGCTGGTATGACCAGAATGCTACGCTGGTCGAGTTTCAGCCGGGCCAACAAGTCTGGGTCATGGCCCCGGTGAGACCCTGCGCCCTCCAAGATAAATGGACTGGACCCTTCAAGGTGGTCGAGCGAAAGAGCCAAGTCACCTATCTCGTCGATGTGCAGTCCCCGCGGAACCCCCTCCGGGTCCTCCACGTGAACCGCCTTAAACCTCACTTTGTACGGACCGAATTGAGTTTACTCCTGGCCACCGACGATGGGGCCGAAGAAGACACCGAGCCCCTTCCAGACCCCCTGGGGGCGAAAGAGACCGATGGGTCCGTGGAGGGGGTGAGACTGTCAACCGCCCTCACAGCCCAACAGTCCGACGACTGCCGCCAGCTACTAAGGCAGTTCGCGGACCTCTTCTCCCTGACCCCTGGGGTCACCAACTGGTGCGTACACGACGTGAACACCGGCGACAGCCCGCCAGTGAGACATCGAGCCTACCGGGTCCCTGATCGGGTCCGGACCTGCATCCAGACCGAGGTGGCGAAGATGCTAGACCTCGGGGTGATTGATCCCTCCGACAGCCCCTGGGCCAGCCCGGTAGTCCTGGTTCCGAAAGCAACTACCCCGGGTGTTGCCCCCGAGCTGAGGTTTTGCGTGGACTACCGAGGGCTCAATGCGGTCACCTGAGCGGACGCTCACCCTATTCCCCGTGCAGACGAGCTTATTGACCGCCTTGGGGCCGCTCGATACCTCAGCACCTTCGACCTGACTAGTGGATACTGGCAGATTGCCCTCACCGAGGGAGCCAAGGAGCGCTCCGCCTTCTCCACCCCGGATGGGCACTACCGCTTTAGGGTGATGCCGTTTGGAATGAAGAATGACCCGGCCACCTTCCAGCGGCTGGTGAACAGGGTCCTGTCCGGACTAGAGGGGTTCAGCGCAGCATACCTCGATGACATAGCGGTCTTCAGCTCCCAATGGACCGAGCACCTCCAGCACCTCCGTCAGGTCCTGCTGGCTCTGCGCCGGGCCGGCCTCACCATCAAAGCAAGCAAATGCCAAATTGGGCACGGCTCCGTAACCTATCTGGGGCACCAGGTGGGAAGTGGGCAGGTCGCCCCCCTCCAGTCGAAGATCGACGCCATCTTGTCCTGGGAACCCCCCACAACCCAAACGGAAGTCCGGGCCTTCCTGGGCCTCACCGGCTACTACCGAAGGTTTATTAAGAACTATGGCAGCATCGCAGGCCCCCTCACAGAACTAACCTCCAAAAAAAACCCCAAGAAAATACACTGGACTCCCTCCTGCCAGAAGGCGTTCGACACCCTAAAGGCCGCCATGTGCGCGGCTCCGGTGCTCAAAGCACCCGACTACGCCCAGGAGTTTGTGGTCCAGACGGACGCCTCGGAACACGGCATCGGGGCAGTCCTCTCCCAGTTCGACGACAAGGGCATAGATCGGCCCATAGCCTTCATCAGCCGAAGGTTGCTGCCCCGGGAACAGCGGTGGAGCACTATTGAGAGAGAGACCTTCGCAGTAGTCTGGGCCCTCAAAAAGCTACGGCCCTACCTGTTCGGAACACACTTCCGAGTACAAACGGACCACCGCCCCTTGCGGTGGTTGATGCAGATGCGAGGAGAAAACCCCAAGTTGCTACGCTGGTCCATCTCCCTCCAAGGGATGGATTTCACAGTGGAACAACGCCCCGGGACGGACCACGCCAACGCAGACGGCCTGTCCCGATTCTTCCGCTTCAGCGAGGAGAACCCCCAAGTGGATGGGTAGTTCTCCCCGCCTTTCAGCTGGGGGGGGCACGTGTGAGACTGGCCTCGTGGCGTGGGCCCTCCCGACCAGCAAGTTACCCTACAACCACGCTGAACCTCGTGGACACGGCCCTCCGGCTCCCGTGGGCCAACATCCCGAGGGCCGACCAGATCCCCAACACGCATGCCCGGCCGAGTGAGAGCGAAACCCCCCCAAACCAGACCGAGAGGCGCCGACCCTGTCACACCTCTGGTCTCTCCCCAGAGGGAGGTTTCGATCGACCACCAGGCCCCCGGTGAGCGGGCGCCTCGCCTGCTGGGTGTCTGGAGTCCCTCCCAGACCCACCTGAACAGATCAAAGGGCCGAGCGTCAGGAAACCCCGACACACCGCCCCCCAGGCACCAGACCCCTCTCCGCGAGGACTCCGGACTTCAAAGAGGAGGGGAAGTATAACAAGGGGTGCTGAAGGGACGGGAGCAGAGAAGACCTGGACTGACGAGAGCCTGCTGACCTGGTCTCGGCTCGATCGCTCACCGAACCGAAGAACGCTACCCGAACTCTGAACCATCTGAGCCCTGCTGACGCCGTCGCGGCTCCCCGCACTCTGAACCATCTGAGCCCTGCTGACGCTGTCGCGGCTCCCCGAACTCTGAACCATCTGAGCCCTGCTGACACCGTCGTGGCTCCCCGAACTCTGAACCATCTGAGCCCTGCTGACGCCGTCGCGGCTCCCCGAACTACGAACCTCCGGTGCCTGCTGAGTGACTCGCGGCCCGCTCCTCCAAGAGAATCGGCAGAGATTGCCGAGAGAAGCAACATCCCCTCAGCTCGAGGATTGAGAGCTGTGCGCCGGATACCTCGCAGAGACACTGATCCAAAGACTGTCCCGCTACCCCTTTCCCTCCTCACGAGATCGCTGCCGCTTGTGGCATTAATTCTGCACCTGCCTGCCGGATCATAAAGATCCCTGACAACTACAGATAAAAGCATCGTGTCTTACAACGAATTACTGTGTGGTGTCCCTCTATCTGAAGAGAGAGAGTAAGCGCAGCGTGTGCGATCCTAGGTACGAGACCCTTCCAGGAAGGGCCTCCCTGCTCTTGCTCGGGCTAACTCTGGGTAAGGTGGGCCTCCGGGTGGTCGGGAACGCATTCCACAGCCTCCCCGGGGACCGCCTTCCAACAGTGTGTGTGTGGTTGTGTGTGTGTGGTGTGTCTGTGTGGTTGTGTGTGTGATTGTGGTTGTGTGTGTGGTGTGTGTGTGTGTGTGGTTGTGTGTGTGTGGTTGTGTGTGTGATTGTGTGTGTGGTTGTGGTTGTGTGTGTGGTTGTGTGGGTGTGTGTGTGGTTGTGTGTGTGTGGTTGTGTGTGGTTGTGTGTGTGTGGTTGTATGTGTGGTTGTGTGGGTGTAGGTGTGGGTGTGGTTGTGTGTGTTTGTGGGTGTGAGTGATTGTGGGTGTGGTTGTGTGTGTGGTTGTGTGTATGATTGTGTATGTGTGCTTGTGTGTGTGCTTGTGTGTAGTTGTGTGTGGGTGTGGTTCTGTGTGGTTGTGTGTGTGTGTGTGTGTGTGTGTGTGGCTATGCGTGGTTGTGTGTGGTTGTGTGGGTGGTTGTGATTGTGTTTGTTTGTGGTTTTGTGTGTGTGTTTGTGATTTTGTGTGTGTGTTTGTGGTTGTGTGTGTGTGGTTGTGTGTGGTTGTGGTTGTGTGTGGTTGTGTGTGTAGTTGTGGTTGTGTGTGTAGTTGTGGTTGTGTGTGTGGTTGTGTGTTTGGTTGTGTGTGTGGTTGTGTGTGTGGGTGTGTGTGGGTATGTGTGGGTGTGGGTGGTTGTGTGGGTGGGTGGTTGTGTTGTTGTGTGTATAGGGGTGTGTGTGGGGGGTGGGTGAGGTGTGGTTGTGTGTGGTTCTGGTTGTGTGTGGTTGTGTGTGGTTGTGTGTGTGATTGTGTGTGTGGGTGTGTGTGCTTGTGGTTGTGTGTGTGTAGTTGTGTGTGTGTGTGTGGTTGTGTGTGTGGTTGTGTGTGTGGTTGTGTGTGTGATTGTGGTTGTGGGTGTGTGGTTGTGGTTGTGTGTGTGATTGTGGTTGTGTGTGTGTGGTTGTGTGTTTGTATGTGGTTGTGGTTGTGTGTGGTTGTGTGTTATTGTGTATGAGTGTGGTTGTGTGTATATGGTGTGTGCATGTGGTTGTGTGAGTGTGTGGTTGTGTGTGTGGTTGTGTGTGTGGTTGTGTGTGTGTTTGGTTGTGGGTATGTGTGTGGTTGTGGTTGTATGTGGTTGTGTGTTATTGTGTGTGTGTGTGATTGTGTGTGTGTGGTGTGTCTGTGTGGTTGTGTGTGTGTGTGTGGTTGTGTGTGTGTGTGGTTGTGTGTGTGGTTGTGGTTGTATGTGTGGTTGTTGGTGTGTGTGTAGTTGTGTGTAGTTGTGTGTGTGTGGTTGTGTGTGTGGTTGTGTGTGTGGTTGTGTAGGTGTGGGTGTAGGTGTGGTTGTGTGTGTGGTTGTGTGTGTGATTGTGGTTGTGTGTGTGTGGTTGCGTGTGTGATTGTGGTTGTGTGTGTGTGGTTGTGTGTGGTTGTGTGTTAATGTGTGTGTGTGTGGTTGTGTGTGTGTGTGGTTGTGTGTGTGTGTGGTTGTGTGTGTGTGTGGTTGTGTGTGTGGTTGTGGTTGTGTGGGTGTGGGGGTGTGTGTGTGGTTGTGGGTGTTTGTGTGGTTGTGTGTGGTTGTGTGTTATTGTGTATGTGTGATTGTGTGTGTGTGGTGTGTCTGTGTGGTTGTGTGTGTGTGTCTGTGGTTGTGTGTGTGTATGGTTGTGTGTGTGGTTGTGTGTGTGGTTGTGTGGGTGTGGGTGTGTGTGTGTGTGGTTGTGGGTGTGTGTGTGGTTGTTGGTGTGTGTGTGGTTGTGTGTGGTTGTGTGTGGTTGTGTGTGTGGTTGTGATTTTGTGTGCGTTTTTATGGGTGTGGGTGTGGGTGTAGGTGTGGGCGTGGTTGTGTGTGTTTGTGGGTGTGAGTGGTTGTGGGTGTGTGGGTGTGGTTGTGTGTGTGTGGTTTTGTGTGGTTGTGTGTGTGTGCTTGTTGGTGGGTGTGGTTGTGTGTGGGTGTGGTTGTGTGTGTGGTTGTGGGTGTATGTTTGGTTGTGTGTGTGTGGTTGTGATTGTGTTTGTTTGTGGTTTTGTGTGTGTGTTTGTGGTTTTGTGTGTGTGTTTGTGGTTGTGTGTGTGTTGGAGGGATGACCACCGGGGAGTCGGTGAGACTACTCCGGGGCACCTTCCTACCGCAAAGTTATAGCCGAGCGCCGCTGAGAAGCCCCCTCGGGGAGGTCTTTCTCCTATGATCGTACTAAGCCCAGTAATACCACCACACAGGACTCAATATCAGTTGATTGACTTGGTTATTTATCAGCAGTAGTACGTTCAATATTTACAGTGGGATCGAGGGATCCAATAAGAGTCTCAATGTCTTTCCGGGGGATAGGGTAGCGGGACAGTCTTAGTACCAACCAGGTACGGGAGGGCTCTGCGCCAGACCTTGAGTGCTGGTCTCAGAGCGGCTCGGACGTGGGGAGCCGCGACGGCGTCTGCAGGGCTCAGGTGGTAGTTCCGCTTGGGTCGAGCCGCGACTCAGTCAGCAGGGCTCCAGTGGTAGGTCCGCTTCGGTCGAGCCGCGATGAGGTCAGCTGGGCTCTGGTGGTAAGGTTCAACAAGGTCGGGCCGCGACAGCGTCAGCAGGGCCCCAAAGGTTCGTGTAGGTCTTTAACACGGTGGAGCCGCGACGTCGTCAGCAGGGCTCAGAGGGTGGGTTCAGGATGAGTCTTCTTCCATAGGGTCAGCCGCGATCCGATCAGCAGGGCTCTTGACTCCAGGATACAACTGTTGTCCTGTTGTCGGGTCGCCCCAGATATAGGACTGGAGCCCTTTGATGTCCGGACCCTTGTGCCCGGAGGGGGCGGAGAGGCCGGGTAGGGAGCGGCCAGACGCCCAGCAGGAGAGGCGCCAGGCCCCAGAGAGCTGTGGGGCGATCGCACCTAGGTGTGGAAGGACGGTTGGGGGGTCCCATCGATACTGCCCTCCGCCGGGAGTGGGAAGGGTTCACGTGGTATGCCCCGGGCCAGGGGTTGGCGCCTTGATGTCGGGCCTCGCTGGGACAGAGGCCGGGTGAAGCGGGGTCACGCAGGTGGTCACGTGGAGTGACGTATAATACAAAATGGAGGGGCCCCGAGGTGCATGGAACCTCGTGCGGCTTAGCGAGGGGGAACAGGACCACGCCACGAGGCCGGCTCCCACACGCGTCCCCCCCAGCTGAAGGCAGGGAGAGTCACCCATCTCCTTGGGGGTTCTCCTCGCCGAGGCGGAAGAATCTGGACAGGCCGTCAGCGTTGGCGTGGTCGTTGCCGGGCCGGTGTTCCACAGTGAAGTTCATCCCTTGCAGCGAGATGGACCATCGCAACAACTTGGGGTTCTCGCCCCGCATTTGCATGAGCCACCGCAAGGGCCGGTGGTCAGTTTGGACCCTGAAGTGGGTGCCGAAAAGGTAGGGCCGGAGCTTCTTGAGAGCCCATACCACGGCGAAGGCCTCCCGCTCGATGGTGCTCCACCTCTGTTCTCGCGGCAGCAGTCGGCGGCTGATAAAGGCCACAGGTCGCTCGAGGCCCTTGGCGTCCAGCTGGGAGAGGACCGCCCCGACCCCGTACTCCGAGGCATCGGTCTGGACTACAAATTCCTTGCTGTAGTCAGGGGCCTGTAGCACAGGGGCAGCGCACATGGCCGCCTTGAGGGCCTCAAAAGCGGTCTGACAGCGGGGCGTCCAGTGCACCGCCTTGGGCTGTTTCTTGGAAGTGAGCTCCGTAAGGGGGCCCACAATGCTGCCATAATCCTTGATGAATCGTCGGTAGTAGCCTGTGAGGCCTAGGAAGGCCCGGACAGCGGTTTGGGTTGCGGGGGGCTCCCATGCCTGGATGGCGTCGACCTTTAACTGGAGGGGCGCCACCTGGCCACTCCCCACCCGGTGGCCCAGATAGGTCACAGATCCTTGACCGATCTGGCATTTACTGGCCTTAATGGTGAGTCCGGCTCTTTGGAGAGCGGCCAGGACTTCCCCGAGGTGTCCTAGGTGCGCGGCCCAGTGGTCGCTGAAGACGGCAATGTCGTCGAGGTAGGCCGCACTGAAGGCTTCTAGTCCGGCCAGGACCTTGTTCACTAGCCTCTGAAAGGTCGCTGGGGCGTTCTTCATACCGAAGGGCATTACCCGAAAGTGGTAGTGCCCATCGGGGGTGGAAAAGGCGGATCGTTCCTGGGCGCCGGGAGTGAGCTTGATCTGCCAGTACCCAGCGGTGAGATCAAAGGTGCTTAGGTAGCGGGTGGCCCCTAAGCGATCGATCAGCTCGTCTGCTCGTGGCAAGGGGTGGGCATCGGTCTTGGTGACTGCGTTCAGGCCCCGGTAGTCGACACAAAACCTGAGTTCTGGGGCAGTGCCGGGGGCGGCGGCCTTCGGCACCAAGACCACCGGGCTGGCCCACGGGCTGTCGGACAGCTCGATGACTCCGAGGGCGAGCATCTTGGCGACCTCGGTCTGTATGCAGGCTCGGACTCGGTCAGGTACTCTGTAAGCGCGGTGTCGCACAGGGGGGCTGTCCCCAGTATCCACGCCGTGGACGCACCAGGGGGTCACCCCGGGCGTGAGAGAGAAGAGGGCAGCGAAGGGTTGCAGCAGCTTCTGGCAGTCATGGCGCTGTTCTGGTGTCAGGGTGGCGGAGAGGCGGACGCCCTCCAAGGAGCCGTCTTGGCCCGAGGACCCCAGGAGGTCTGGTAGGGGCTCGGAGTCACTTTCGCCCCCATCGTCGGTAGCCAGCAGCAGGCTTAGTTCAGTTCGGGCAAAGTGGGGCTTGAGTCGGTTGGCGTGTAGGACCCGGAGGGGGTTCCTCGGGGACTCCATGTCGACTAGGTACGTGACGGGGCTCTTCCTCTCAACTACCTTGAAGGGCCCGGTCCACTTGTCCTGCAGGGCGCAGGGGTCCACGGGTGACATGCCCAGACTTGCTGGCCCGGCTCGAACTCGATGGTCGAGGCATTTTCGTCATACCAGCGTTTCATGTCTTCTTGGCTGGCTTCGAGGTTGGCTTCTGCCAGGGCCCGGAACTTCCGAGTCTGGTTCCGCAGGGTCAGGAGGTACCGGTAGACGTCGGGAGGGGCATCTTGGACTTGCGCCTCCCAGCCCTCCTTGACCAGGCTGAGGGGCCCTCGGACGGGGTGCCCATACAATAGTTCGAAGGGGCTGAAGCCCAGGGATTTCTGTGGTACCTCCCGATAGGCGAACAGGAGGCAGGGCAGCAGGACATCCCATCTCCTCCTGAGGGGCTCTTCCAGGCCCTTGATCATCCACTTCAGGGTTCTGTTGAACCGCTCGACCAGTCCGTTCCCCTGGGGGTGGTAAGGGGTGGTGAATTTATAGGTGACCCCACATTGTTGCCAGAGGGATCTCATGTACTTTGAAATAAAGTTCGTACCCCTGTCGCTCACCACTTCTCAGGGGAACCCCACCCTGGAGAAGATGCCCATCAGGGCCCGACCCACCACTGGAGCTGTCACGGTGCGGAGTGGGATGGCCTCGGGGTATCGGGTGGCGTGGTCGACCAGTACCAGGATGAAGCGGTGTCCCAGGGCGGTTCGGGGGTCGAGGGGCCCCACGATGTCAATCCCCACTCGTTCGAACGGGGTGTTGACGGTTGGAAATGGTTGTAGGGGGGCTTTCACTCGACCCCCAGTCTTCCCGCTAGCTTGGCAGGTCGGGCAGGACCGGCAGTGATGGTCCACGTCTCTTCTCATTCGGGGCCAATAGAAATGGGTCACTAGGCGGCTGTACGTTTTGTCCCGCCCGAGGTGTCCGGCGAGGGGCACGTCATGTGCCAGGTTCAGGAGGAACTCTCGAAATCGGAGGGGGACCACCAACACCCGGCCGGCCCCTAGTTCGGCGACTTTCTGCTCGCTATACAATAAGTCATTGTCCCAATAGACCCAGTGGGTTCCCGTTGGGTCCCCCGCAGCCTGGGCGGCCGCTTGCTTTCGGGCCCCCTCGAGGGACGGGCAGGCCTTCTGCTCTTGCTGGAATTGTTCGCGGGTGGGGCCCCCGTCGTGGCGCCACTGGGCCAGCTCGGGGATCTCGCTGAGGGAGGCAGCCTCGTCGGTAGAAAGTTCGGATGGCCCGGCCTCCTCGTCAGGTTCCTCCGTGCCGGAGGAGGGTGATAGTTCGGGGCCCGTCGGCTTGTCGGGGGCCGTGGCAGCGGCTGGTTGGGCGGTCATGGACCGGGTGGTGGCGCAGGCCCACTCGGGCAGTCCTAGCATCCCCAGATGCTCTCGGCATTCCACCTGGGCCCAGGGGGAGCTCTCTAGGTCATTCCCCAGGAGGCAGTCCACTGGGGCGTCGTCGCAGACAGTCACTTTTAGGGTGCCGGACACTCCTCCCCACTCGAAGGGGATCCTGGCCATCCGGCACATGCTCTCGGTGTTGTCCGCGGTCCGGACAGGGCATAGGACATGCGGCAGGATTTGTTCGGGGGTCACCAGGTGGCAGCGGACAGCGGTCACACTGGCCCCAGTGTCCCGGAGGGCCTCGGCCCGTCGTCCATTGATGGTGACCCACTGTTGGTACTTCTGGGTGTTGCTTGGGATGGCAGCTCGGGGCACCATTTCTCGGGAGCCCAGGCATACAAGCGACATGACAGCTGGTTCCCACTCGGGGGACCCGCCGTCGTGGTTTTCCTCCTCGTCTTCTCCCTCCCCCAGGGCTGCGGCGGCTATTTGCCGGGGAGGGGGCCAAACGGTCCCGTTCCGTCGGTTCACGGGGCAGGCCGGGTCGCTCGCATAGTGGCCGGTCTGCTGGCACCCGAAGCAGGTCACTGTCGGTCGTGGTCCCGGCCGTGCGATAGGAGTCCCCCTTCGGCCCAGGGTCGGGGACGTGTGGTTGGTGGCTTGGCCTCGTGGCGGGCTTCTGGGCGGCCCGGCCGGGAATTCTCGACTGCGGTGGGACCCCCCTCCTCTGCCTCGCTGGCGGGGAGGTCCCGTGGTACTCCGTTGGTAGTCCCCCACGGGGTTCCGGGGGACCCGGGTGTTGACCCATCGGTCTGCTTCGGCGGCGAGCTTCCGGGGCTCGGTCAGTTTACTGTCCAGGAGGTGTTGCCTTAGTTCAACAAAGCAGTTGTTGGCGAGGTGCTCCCAGACAATGAGGTCGAACAGTTCATTGTATGAGGTGACCTTGCTTCCTTTTATCCATCCTTCCAATGCTCGGCTGAAGAAGTCCACGTATTCGACCCACGTGGTACCGGGGAGCTTCTTGCAGTCCCGGAAGCGCTGCCGGTACATCTCGGCTGATAGTCCGTAGCGTGTGAGTAGGGCTTCTTTCATGTGGTCGTATGATGTCATCACTGCGTCGGGGAGTTGCAGCAGGGTATCCCGGCCCTCGCTGAGGAACCTCCCCCATAGGCCGGCACCCCAATCCTTCCGGGGTATCCGATGGGAGGTCATGGCTACTTCGTACGCTCGGAACCATTGCTGGATGTCGTCATTTTTATAGTACTCCTTGACCACATCCTTGGGGATGTGAACCTTTGGCTCGGTCAGTGGCAGAGCGTCCCGGGCTCCGGGGGTGCTGGTCTCCCCTGTTTTAGCTTTTAGTTCAAGTTCCTTGAGGCTCCTCTCGTGCTCGAGGGTTAGCCGTCTCTCCTCTAGTTCCCGATGCCGTTTCTTTTCCTCGATTTCCTCTTGCAGCCGTAGTTGCTCCAAGGCTATTTTCTTCTCCGCCAGTAGGAGCTCACCATCCAGCCGGAGTCGGGCGAGGTCCATTTCGTGTGTCCGGACCCTCTCCCGTTCTCGCATTTCTTCGTGGGAAAGGCTGGTTTCTGGGATGGTTCGCCCCCCATCTGTCGGGGTTGGGGTTGGCAGGTTTCCGTCCCGGGCCGAGGTCCCTTCGGCTCGGGGTGGAGTGGTCTCGGGTTCTGCCCAGGCTTTCAGGGCTTTCTGCATTTCTTCCTTGGTGCCCAATCCTGTGGTTGGGATCCCTTTGTCCTTGCAGAATTGTTTCAGTTCTTTGTGGGTGTATTCTTCCAACCTTTCCGGCTGGAAGGTTGCGGCCACGGTTGCCTCTTGGCCGTCCATGGTTCCCTTTTCTTTCCGTCTGGTTAGGTAGTGGGTGCGTTACTTGCCTGTACGATTGCGTCTGGCTCGGATCCCGTCGCTGGCCACCAAATGTTGGAGGGAGGACCACCGGGGAGTCGGTGAGACTACTCCGGGGCACCTTCCTACCGCAAAGTTATAGCCGAGCGCCGCTGAGAAGCCCCCTCGGGGAGGGCTTTCTCCTATGATCGTACTAGGCCCAGTAATACCACCACACAGGACTCAATATCAGTTGCTTGACTTGGTTATTTATCAGCAGTAGTACGTTCAATATTTACAGTGGGATCGAGGGATCCAATAAGAGTCTCAATGTCTTTCCGGGGGATAGGGTAGCGGGACAGTCTTAGTACCAACCAGGTACGGGAGGGCTCTGCGCCAGACCTTGAGAGCTGGTCTCAGAGCGGCTCGGACGTGGGGAGCCGCGACAGCGTCTGCAGGGATCAGGTGGTAGTTCCGCTTGGGTCGAGCCGCGACACAGTCAGCAGGGCTCCGGTGGTAGGTCCGCTTCGGTCGAGCCGCGACGAGGTCAGCTGGGCTCTGGTGGTAAGGTTCAACAAGGTCGGGCCGCGACAGCGTCAGCAGGGCCCCAAAGGTTCGTGTAGGTCTTTAGCACGGTGGAGCCGCGACGTCGTCAGCAGGGCTCAGAGCGTGGTTCCAGGATGAGTCTTTCTCCGTAGGGTCAGCCGCGATCCGATCAGCGGGGCTCTTGACTCCGGGATACAACTGCTGTCCTGTTGCAGGGTCCCCCAGATATAGGTCTGGAGCCCTTTGATGTGCGGACCCTTGCGCCCGGGGGGGCGGAGAGGCCGGGTCGGGAGCGGCCAGACACTCAGCAGGAGAGGCGCCAGGCCCAGGAGAGCTGTGGGGCGATCGCACCTAGGTGTGGGAGGACGGTTGGGGGTCCCATCGATACTGCCCTCCGCCGGGAGTGGGGAAGTGTTCACGTGGTACCCCCTGGCCAGTTGTTGGCGCCTTGATGTCGGGGCTTGCTGGGGCCGAGGCCGGGTTGAGCGGGGTCACGTAGGCTGGTGCGCAGAGTCACGTACAATCCAAAATGGAGGAGCCCCGAGGTGCAGGGGACCTCGTGCGGCTTGGCGAGGGGGAACAGGACCACGCGACGAGGCCGGCTCCAACAAGTGTCCCCCCCAGCTGAAGGCAGGGAGAGTCACCCATCTCCTTGGGGGTTCTCCTCGCCGAGGCGGAAGAATCTGGATAGGCCGTCGGCTTTGGCGTGGTCGTTGCCGGGCCGGTGCTCTACGGTGAAGTCCATCCCTTGCAGCGAGATGGACCATCGCAACAATTTGGGGTTCTCGCCCCGCATCTGCATTAGCCACCGCAGGGGCCGGTGGTCAGTCTGGACTCGGAAGTGGGTGCCGAAAAGGTAGGGCCGGAGCTTTTTGAGAGCCCATACCACGGCGAAGGCCTCCCGCTCGATGGTGCTCCACCTCTGTTCTCGGGGCAGCAGTCGGCGGCTGATGAAGGCCACAGGTCTGTCGAGGCCCTCGGTGTCCATCTGGGAGAGGACCGCCCCAACCCCGTACTCCGAGGCATCTGTCTGAACCACAAATTCCTTGCCGTAGTCAGGGGCCTGTAGTAAAGGGGCAGCGCACATTGCCGCCTTGTGTGTTTCAAAAGCGGTCTAACAGCGGGGTGTCCAGTGCACCGTCTTGGGCTGCTTTTTGGAAGTGAGCTCCGTGAGGGGGCCCACAATACTGCCATAGTCTTTGATAAATCGCCGGTAGTAGCCTGTGAGGCCTAAGAAGGCCCGGACAGCTGTTTGGGTGGCGGGGGGCTCCCACGCCTGGATGGCATCGACCTTCAACTGGAGGGGCGCCACCTGGCCACTCCCCACCTGATGGCCCAGATAGGTCACTGATCCTTGACCGATCTGGCACTTGCTGGCCTTAATCGTGAGCCCGGCCCTTTGGAGAGCGGCCAGGACTTCTCTGAGGTGTCCTAGGTGCGCGGCCCAGTGGTTGCTGAAGACTGCAATGTCATCTAAGTAGGCCGCGCTGAAGGCTTCTAGTCCGGCCAGGACCTTGTTCACCAGTCTCTGGAAGGTCGCTGGGGCGTTCTTCATACCGAAGGGCATCACCCGAAAGTGGTAGTGCCCATCGGGGGTGGAGAAGGCGGATCGTTCCTGGGCGCCGGGGGTGAGCCTGATCTGCCAGTACCCAGCGGTGAGATCAAAAGTGCTTAGGTAGCGGGCGGCCCCTAAGCGGTCGATCAGCTCGTCTGCCCGTGGCAGGGGGTGGGCATCGGTCTTGGTGACTGCTTTAGGCCCCTGTAGTCCACACAAAATCTGAGTTCCGGGGGGGTGCCGGCCTTCGGCACCAAGACCACAGGGCTGGCCCACGGGCTGTCGGATGGCTCGATGACTCCGAGGGCGAGCATCTTGGAGACCTCCGTTTGTATGCAGGCTAGGACCCGGTCGGGCACTCTGTAGGCGCGGTGTCGCACAGGGGGGCTGTCCCCGGTATCCACGTCGTGGACGCACCAGGGGGTCACCCCGGGCGTGAGAGAGAAGAGGGCAGTGAAGGGTTGCAGCAGCTGCCGGCAGTCATGGCGCTGTTCTGGGGTCAGGGTGGTGGAGAGTTTGACGCCCTCCATGGAGCCGTCTTGGTCCGAGGATCCCAGGGGGTCGGGTAGGGGCTCAGAGTCGCTTTCGCCCCCATCGTCGGTAGCCAGCAGCAGGCTTAGTTCGGTTCGGGCAAAGTGGGGCTTGAGCCGGTTGGCGTGCAGGACCCGGAGGGGGTTCCTTGGGGACTCCATGTCGACCAAGTAGGTGACGGGGCTCTTCTTCTCAACCACCTTGAAGGGCCCGGTCCATTTGTCCTGAAGGGCGCAGGGGTCCACGGGCGACATGACCCAGACTTGCTGGCCAGGCTCGAACTCGATGGTCGAGGCATTTTCGTCATACCAGCGTTTCATGTCTTCTTGGCTGGCTTCGAGGTTGGCTTCTGCCAGGGCCCGGAACTTCCGAGTCTGGTTCCGCAGGGTCAAGAGGTACCTGTAGACGTCGGGGGGGGCATCTTGGATGCTCGCCTCCCAGCCCTCTTTGACCAGGCTGAGGGGCCCTCGGACGGGGTGCCCATACAACAGTTCGAAGGGGCTGAAGCCCAGGGATTTCTGTGGAACTTCTCGATAGGCGAACAGGAGGCATGGCAGCAGGACGTCCCATCTCCTCCTTAGGGGCTCTTCCAGGCCCTTGATCATTCCTTTCAAGGTTCTGTTGAACCGCTCGACCAGTCCGTTCCCCTGGGGGTGGTAAGGGGTGGCGAACTTGTAGGTGACCCCACATTGTTGCCAGAGGGATCTCATGTATTTCGAGATGAAGTTCGTACCCCTGTCGCTCACCACTTCTCGGGGGAACCCCACCCTGGAGAAGATGCCCATCAGGGCCCGGCCCACTACTGGAGCGGTCACAGTTCGGAGGGGGATGGCCTCTGGGTATCGGGTGGCGTGGTCGACCAGTACCAGGATGAAGCGGTGGCCCAGGGTGGTTCGGGGGTCGAGGGGCCCCACGATGTCGATCCCTACCCGTTCGAACGGGGTGTGGACGGCTGGAAATGGTTGGAGGGGGGCCTTGACTCGACCCCCAGTTTTCCCGCTGGCTTGGCAGGTCTGGCAGGACCGGCAGTGGTGGTCCACATCTCTCCGCATTCGGGGCCAATAAAAATGGGTCACCAAGCGGCTGTAGGTCTTGTCTCGCCCGAGGTGTCCGTCGAGGGGCACGTCATGCGCCAGGTTCAGGAGGAACTCTCGGAATCGGAGGGGAACCGCCAACACACAGCCGGCTCCTAGTTCGGCGACTTTCTGTTCGCTATATAACAAGTCATTGTCCCAATAGATCCAGTGGGTTCCCGTGGGGTCCCCCGTGGCCTGGGCGGCCGCTTGCTGTCGGGCCCCCTCGAGGGACGGGCAGGCCTTCTGTTCTTGTTGGAACAGTTCGCGGGTGGGGCCCCCGTCGTGGCGCCACTGGGCCAGCTCGGGGATCTCGCTGAGGGAGGCGGCTTCGTCGGGGGAAAGTTCGGATGGCCTGGCCTCCTCGTCAGGCTCCTCCGTGCCGGAGGAGGGTGGCAGTTCTGGACCCGCAGGCTCGATGGGGGCCGCTGCAGCGTCTGGTTGGGCGGTCATGGACCGGGTGGTGGCGCAGGCCCATTCGGGCAGCCCTAGCATCCCCAGATGCTCTCGGCGCTCCACCTGGGCCCAGGGGGAGCTCTCCAGGTCGTTCCCCAGGAGGCAGTCCACTGGAGCGTCGTCGCGGACAGTTACTTTCAGGGTGCCTGACACCCCTCCCCACTCGAAGGGGATCCGGGCCATCCGGCACATGCTTTCGGTGTTGTCCGCGGTCCGGACAGGGCATAGGACATGCGGCAGGATCTGTTCGGGGGTCACCAGGTGGCAGCGGACAGCGGTCACACTGGCCCCAGTGTCACGGAGGGCTTCGGCCCATTGCCCATTGATGGTGACCCACTGCTGGTACTTCTGGGTGTTGCTCGGGAAGGGGGCTCGGGGCACCATTTCTCGGGTGCCCAGGCATACGAGTGACATGGCAGCCGGTTCCCACTCGGGGACCCGACGTCGCGGTTTTCCTCCTCTTCTTCTCCTTCCCCCAGGGCTGCGGCGGCTATTTGTTGGGGAGGGGGCCCAGCGGTCCCGTTTCGTCGGTTCACGGGGCAGGCCGGGTCGCTCGCATAGTGGCCTGTCTGTTGGCAACCGAAGCAGGTCAATGTGGGTCGTGGTCCAGGCCTGGCGATGGGGTTCCCCTACGGACCAGGGTCGGGGACATGTAGTTGGCGGCTTGGCCTCTTGGCGGGCTTCGGGGCGGCCCGGCCGGGAATTCTCGACTGCGGTGGGATCCTCCTCCTCCGCCCCGCTGGCGAGGAGGTCCCGTGGTACTCCGTTGGTAGTCCCCCACGGGGTTCCGGGGGACCCGGGTGTTGACCCATCGGTCGGCTTCAGCGGCGAGCTTCCGGGGCTCGGTCAGTTTGCTGTCAAGGAGGTGTTGCCTTAGTTCGACAAAGCAGTTGTTGGCGAGGTGCTCCCAGACAATGAGGTCGAACAGTTTGTTGTACGAGGTGACCTTGCTCCCTCTTATCCACCCTTCAAAGGCTCTGCTGAAGAAGTCCACGTATTCGACCCATGTGGTACCGGGGAGCTTTTTGCAATCCCGGAAGCGCTGCCGGTACATCTCGGCTGATAGTCCGTAGCGGGTGAGTAGGGCCTCTTTCATGTGGTCGTACGAGGTCATCACCGCGTCGGGGAGTTGCAGCAGGGTATCCCGGCCCTCGCTGAGGAACCTCCCCCAGAGGCCGGCCCCCAATCCTTCCGGGGTACCCGATGGGAGGTCATGGCTACCTCGTATGCTCGGAACCATTGCTGGATGTCGTCGTTTTTATAGTACTCCTTGACGACATTCTTGGGGATATGAACCTTTGGCTCGGTCAGTGGCAGAGCGTCCCGGGATCCGGGGGTGCTGGTCTCCCCCGTTTTGGATTTCAGTTCGAGTTCCTTGAGGCCCCTCTCGTGCTCTAGGGTTAGCCGTTTCTCTTCTAGTTCTCGATGCCGTTTCTTTTCTTCGATTTCCTCCTGCAGCCGTAGTTGCTCCAAGGCCAACTTTTTCTCCGCCAGCAGGAGTTCACCGTCCAGCCGGAGTCGTGCGAGTTCCAATTTGTGTGTCCGGACCCTCTCCCGTTCTCGCAGTTCTCGGATAGGCCGGCTTCCGGGATGCTTCGTCCCCCATCTGCCGGGGTCATGGTCGGCGGCAGGTTTTCGTCCCGGGCCGAGGGCCCTTCACCTTGGGGTGGAGTGGCCTCGGATTCTGCCCAGACGTTCAGGGCTTTCTGCATTTCTTCCTTGGTGCCCAATCCTGTGGTTGGGATCCCTTTGTCCTTGCAGAATTGTTTCAATTCTTTGTGGGTGTATTCTTCCAACCTTTCTTGCTGGAAGGTTGCGGCCACGGTTGTTTCTTGGCTGCTCATGGTTCTCTTTCTTTTTCCGTCTGGTTAGGCAGCGGGTGCGTTACTTGCCTGTACGATTGAGTCTGGCTCGGATCCCACCGCTGCCACCAAATGTTGGAGGGAGGACCACCGGGGAGTCAGGGGGACCACTCCGGGGCACCTTCCTACCCCAAAGTTATAGCCGAGCGCCGCTGAGAAGCCTCCTAGGGGAGGTCTTTCTCCTATGATCGTACTAGGCCCAGTAACACCACCACACAGGACTCCGTGTCAGTTGCTTATCTAGGTATTTTATCAATAGTAGCACATTCGAAATATTTACAGGGGGATCGAGAGATCCAGAAAGAGTCTCAATGTCTTTGTAGGGACAGGGTAGCGGGACGGTCTTAGTACCAGCCTGGTACGGGGAATGCTCTGCGCCAGACCTTGCGTTAGGCCGAAGGTGGCTCCGGGGACCGGAGCGGCAGGTGCTGGTCTCAAAGCAGCTCGGACGTGGAGAGCCGCGACGGTGTCTGCAGGGCTCGGGTGGTAGTTCCGCTTGGGTCGAGCCGCGACACAGTCAGCAGGGCTCCGGTGGTAGGTCCGCTTTGGTCGAGCCGCGACGAGGTCAGCTGGGCTCTGATGGCAAGTTCAACAAGGTCGGGCCGCGACAGCGTCAGCAGGGCCCCAAAGGTTCGTGAAGGTCTTTAAGCACGGTGGAGCCGCGACGTAGTCAGCAGGGCTCAGAGCGTGGTTCCAGGATGAGTCTTTCTCCGTAGGGTCAGCCGCGATCCGATCAGCAGGGCTCTTGACTCCGGGATACAACTGCTGTCCTGTTGCAGGGTCGCCCCAGATATAGGTCTGGAGCCCTTTGATGTCCGGACCCTTGCGCCCGGGGGGCGGTGAGTTCGGGTCAGGAGCGGCCAGACGCTCAGCAGGAGAGGCGCCAGGCCCAGGAGAGCTGTGGGGCGATCGCACCTAGGTGTGGGAGGACGGTTGGGGGTCCCATCGATACTGCCCTCCGCCGGGAGTGGGGAAGTGTTCACGTGGTACCCCCTGGCCAGTTGTTGGCGCCTTGATGTCAGGGTTCGCTGGGGCCGAGGCCGGGTTGAGCGGGGTCACGTAGGCTGGTGCGCAGAGTCACGTACAATCCAAAATGGAGGAGCCCCGAGGTGCAGGGGACCCCGTGCGGCTTGGCAAGGGGGAACAGGACCACGCCACGAGGCCGGCTCCAACAGGAAGCAAAGTGAGTATTTGATGCTTCCGTCCCTGAGGCGATAAAGTAGGCTTCTTTTCCATCTCCCTGTGCTTTTCATAAGATATACTTGTGGCGTATGATGTTGGGTACAATATTTTTCCAGTAGGGGCATATATCTAACAATTGATGGTCTAACATACTCAACATCTTGTCTTTCTTTGCGATACAAGTCGTACAGTGCCCCCCTGGTTGATCTTTGTTAGACCCGGCCCTCGTAACAAAGCTAGACCTGGCCCCTGCACCTCACACCAGCCCCCAAACCCACGGCCTAGCCGATCCTTCCCACCAGAACTCACACGCACCCAACCCGGACTTCCCCGTCCGTGGCCTTCCTCCCTTCGGCCACACCGGGCCCGCGTGCCCACTTCATGCACCAAGATGGCCGCCCGGCCCCAGCGCGACCCTGGCCTAGAGGCGCCACCCCGGCTGGAGGACATCTCGCTCCCCTTGGGATGAGAGAGGGAGGAGCAGTTTCTATCACACCTCTGCGCTTCCCTGGGACGGTGGGTTTCGATCGACCTGCCGGCCTCCCCGAGGGCTGGCTCCACGCCTGCTGGGTGTCTGGGACTCCTCCCGACCCAGCCCTGAAAGGATCAAAAGACAATGGCAGGAAACCCCAACAAGCGACCCCCAGGTGACAAGACCCCTGCCTGCACAGACTCCGGACATCAAAGAGGAGTCGCCCTATAACAAGGGGTGCTCTGGGACTGTCCGGCAGATTCTCCTTGGAACACCTGAGCCCTGCTGAGTGACTTGCGGCTCCCTGAAGATCATAAGACCTCCGAACTTGTGCTTGAGCCCTGCTGAGTGACTCGCGGCTCCTTGAAGATCGTAAGACCTCCGAACTTGTGCTTGAGCCCTGCTGAGTGACTCGCGGCTCCTCGAAGATCGTAAGACCACCGAACTTGTAACCAAGCCCTGCTGAGTGACTCGCGGCTCCCACCGACTCTCTTGGTCCCGCCGGACCCCACGACGACAAGCGTATCCCCCAGCTCAAAGATTGTGAGCTGTGCGCCGGGTACGCTCCTGCATTTGATCCATATCCCCAAAGACTGTCCCGCTACCTCCTAACCCCCTCCAAGACTCTGTGAGCCCACGCTCTGCTTGTATATATTTTCCTGGCTGATCATAAAGATCCTACCACTTCGATCTGATAAAGATTTGCTCTTAAGAACTCCTCGTGTGGTGTCTCTCTGTCGTGTGGTGCGAGTGTGCGATCCTAGATACGAGGTTCCTCCCCTGAGGAGCCTCCCGCCAGTGCCCGGCTACGATACCTCGAGGGTGGGTCTCAGGGCAGTCAGGGCCCCCTCCGGGCCCCTCTGAGGCGGCCTTCTAACATTGGTGGCAAGCGACGGGATTCGGGCCCATAATCTAGAGATCGTACCGTGAACGGCTGACGCACTACCGACAAAGATGGCAGAAGGAAACACCGTGGTTCTCATAGAAAACGACGCCAGTACCGTGTTCCAGGTGGAACAGCTGGAAGAGTACACTCACAAGGAACTAAAACAATTCTGTAAGGAACTCAGAATCGCTACCACTGGTCTCAACACCAAAGAAGATATGCAAAAGGCACTGAAAGCTTGGGTGGATTCTGGAGCCTCCCGCCCAGAAGGAGCGGGGGAGCCCCACGACGAAGCGGGACCCTCCCAAGGAGAACGCAGCAGCAACCAGGTGCGAGGCTTCGTACCAGACGGGGGCCTATCCCCGGAGGAACTCGCAGACAGAGAAAAAAGTCGCCATCACGAGCTCGAATTAGCCAAACTCAAAATTGAGGGCGAGTTGAAATTAGCCAAGAAAAAGCTAGCAGTAGAACAGTTGCGAGTACAAGGAGAACTAGAAGAGAAGAAACTCCAACGAGAACACGAGGGAAGGAGACTTCAACTGGAACATGAACGCAGCCTGAAGGAAATAGAATTGAAAGCAAGAAGCGAAGAAACGCGGCCCCCGGGGACCCGGGAGGCGGCCGCCCCGACGGAACAGAAGGTCCACATCCCCAAGGATGTGGTCAAAGAATATTACAAAAATGATGACATTCAGCAGTGGTTCCGGGCCTACGAGGTCGCCATGACCTCCCATCGGGTCCCGCAGAAGGATTGGGGGGCTGGGTTATGGGGACGATTCCTGAGCGAAGGAAGAGACACCCTGCTCGACCTACCCACCTCCATGCAAACCTCCTATGAACACATGAAAGCGGCCCTCCTCACAAGGTACGGCCTCACCCCGGAGATGTACCGCCAGCGGTTCCGGGACTGCAGGAAGATCCCGGGTACCACCTGGGTGGAATATGTGAATTTCTTCAGCCGCGCCTTCGATGGGTGGATCAAGGGCAGCAAGGTAACCACCATGGAAGAACTAACGGACCTTATGTTGTGGGAACACCTGGCGGCTAACTGCTTTGTGGAACTACGCCAGCATCTGCTCGACAGCAAGCTCACAGACTCAAGAAAGCTGGCTGTCGAGGCGGATCGCTGGACCAACACCCGGGTCTCCCGGGGCCCTGTAGGAGAGTACCCCCGAGCCAGTCAGGGACCACCCCGCCAGAGAGGGGGGGGAAACCAGGGAGGGCAGAGAGAGTCCCAAGCTAGTCCACTGAAGTCCCAACCTCCACCTTTCCCGGCACCCCCACCAGCTGTATCCGGCCCCCCCCCTTAGACGGGGGCACCGGGTAACCATCACTTGTTTCCGTTGCCAGAAGCCCGGGCATTACGCCAATGACCCTGAATGCCCCATGGCCCCACGCACCACCCAGGCAGCACTCCCTGCTAGACAGATAGCCAATGTAGCCCTGGGGGAGGAGGTTGAGGAAGCCGAGGAGTGGGAACCCGCAGCTATGGCCCTAGTATTCTTAGGAGATAGGGAGATGGTCCCTGGGAGCCTCCTGCCCTCTAACACAAAGAAATATGGGCAGCTTGTAACGATCAATGGCCACCAAGTAGAAGCCCTCCGTGACACCGGGGCCAGCATCACCGGTGTCCTCAGCCATTTAGTACACGAAGACCAGGTCCTCCCCAACGTCTTTTGCCCTGTCATTTCAGCCGACAACACAGAAAGCCTATGTAAGGTAGCCCTGGTGCCCTTCGAGTGGGGAGGGGTGGTCGGTAAACTAAAGGTTGCAGTGAGAACCTCCCAGCCCGTCGACTGTCTCCTGGGGAACGACCTGGAAAGTTCCCCCTGGGGACAAGTTGAGCGCAAGACCCACCTAGGGATGATGGGCCTCCCTGAGTTGGTGTGCGCCACCACTCGATCCATGGCGGCTCGACTGACCCCCCTGAGGGAAGTCGACGACGCCCCGATCCCTGAAGATAGGATGGTCCCAGCCGAGGGTCCCCCCATTCCCCCACCAGAAGAGCCGATCGCCAGTGACGAACCCCCGCCTTCCGACTCCACCCCAGTCACCGAGGTAGGCGACCTGCCCGAATTAGCCCATTGGTGCCATGAGGGGGGCCCCTCCCGAGAAGAGTTCTGCCGAGAACAGGCTACCTGTCCCTCCCTGGTCGGGCCCCGGCAACAGGCAGAGGCCCAGGCCGCAGGCGACCAGACGGGGACGCACCGGGTGTATTGGGAGAATGACCTTCTGTACAGCGAACAGAAGTCGGTGGAGCTAGGGTCCGGCCGGGTGCTGGTGGTACCCCTACGCTTCCGAAACCTCCTCCTGGGCTTGGCCCACGATGTTCCCCTCGCAGGCCACTTGGGCCAGGACAAAACGTACAGTCGCCTCGTGACCCACTTCTACTGGCCCAGAATGAAAGCAGATGTAGGAGCCCACTGCAAGTCCTGTCCCACGTGCCAGGCCAGTGGGAAGAGCGGAGGGAAGAGCAAGGCTCCCCTCCAACCCTTCCCTGTCGTCAGTACCCCTTTTGAGCGGGTCGGGATCGACATTGTAGGGCCCCTGGACCCCCCAACTTCCCAAGGGCACCTGTTCATCCTCGTCCTGGTGGACCATGCCACCCGTTACCCTGAGGCCATCCCCCTGCGCACCGTCACGGCCCCCGTGGTGGGCCGGGCGTTGATGGGAATCTTCTCCCGCATGGGTTTCCCCCGCGAGGTCGTGAGCGATCGCGGTACCAACTTTATCTCCCGATACATGAAGTCCTTATGGCAACAATGCGGGGTGTCCTATAAGTTCACCACCCCGTACCACCCCCAAGGAAACGGCCTAGTAGAGCGGTTTAACCGGACTCTGAAGGGGATGATCGCGGGCCTGGAAGAGCCCCTCCGGCGTAAGTGGGACATCCTGCTCCCCTGCCTCCTATTCGCATACCGCGAAGTCCCCCAGAAATCCTTGGGGTTCAGCCCCTTTGAGTTACTCTACGGGTACCCCGTCAGGGGGCCCCTCAGCCTGGTCAAGGAAGGCTGGGAGGCGGCGCCCCGAGGCCCCCCCCGAGATGTGTTCCGTTACGTCCTGACCCTCCGAAACCAGACTAGAAGGTTCCGAGAGATGGCCGAGGCCAACCTGGAGGCGAGTCAGGAGGAGATGAAGCGCTGGTACGACCTGAACGCCACTCTGGTCGAGTTTCAGCCGGGCCAGCAGGTATGGGTCATGGCCCCCGTGAAACCCTGCGCCCTCCAGGATAAATGGACCGGGCCCTTCAAGGTGGTTGAGCGGAAGAGCCAGGTCACGTACTTGGTGGACGTCCAGTCCCCCCGGGACCCCCTCCGGGTCCTCCACGTGAACCGCCTCAAGCCCCACTTTGTGCGAACGGAGCTGAGCCTTTTACTGGCCACTGATGATGGGTCCGAGGAGGAGTCAGATCCTCTCCCGGATCTCCTGTGCACCAAAGAGAAGGACGGCTCCGTAGAGGGAGTGAACCTCTCCCCGTCTCTCACTCCCCAGCAACGTGAAGATTGCCGCCAGCTCCTAGGGCAGTTTTCGGACCTCTTCTCCCTGGTCCCTAAGGTCACCGACTGGTGTGTCCATGACGTGGATACCGGGGACAGTCCGCCAGTGAGACACCGGGCCTACCGAGTCCCTGATCGGGTCCGGTCCTGCATCCAAGCCGAAGTCTCGAAAATGTTGACCCTAGGCGTGATCGAACCCTCAGACAGCCCCTGGGCCAGCCCCGTGGTCCTGGTCCCAAAAGCAGCTGCCCCCGGGGTCGCACCGGAACTCCGCTTCTGCGTGGACTACCGGGGAGTCAATGAAGTCACCCGACCCGATGCCCACCCAATTCCCCGAGCCGACGAGCTCATTGACCGGCTCGGGGCTGCTCGGTTCCTCAGCACCTTCGATCTCACCTGCGGCTACTGGCAAATTGCGCTCACAGAAGGAGCCAAGGAGCGGTCTGCCTTCTCCACCCCGGATGGGCACTATCGCTTTCGCGTGATGCCCTTCGGGAGGAAAAATGCCCCGGCCACCTTCCAGCGACTGGTAAATAGAGTCCTGGCCGGGCTTGAAAAATTTAGTGCCGCATATCTCGACGATATCGCAGTTTTTAGCTCCGAGTGGAGTGAGCACCTCCAGCACCTTCGGAGGGTGCTGACCGCCCTGCGCCAGGCAGGCCTCACCGTGAAAGCCAGTAAGTGCCAGATTGGGCAAGGTTCGGTAACCTACCTGGGGCACCAGGTCGGAAGCGGGCAGGTCGCCCCTCTACAGCCCAAAATCGACGCCATCCTAGCCTGGGAACCCCCCACTACCCAAATGGAGGTCCGAGCCTTCCTGGGCCTCACGGGCTACTACCGGAGATTCATCCGGAATTACGGCAGCCTGGTCGGTTCCCTCACGGGACTCACGTCCAAAAAGCAGCCCAAGAAGGTGCAATGGTCCCCTGCCTGCCAAGAGGCGTTCGAGGCCCTGAAAGCGGCCATGTGTACTGCCCCCGTCCTCCAGGCCCCCGACTACTCCAAAGAGTTTGTGGTACAAACTGATGCTTCCGAGCATGGCATCGGGGCAGTCCTCTCCCAGGTAAATGACCAAGGCCTAGACCAGCCCGTAGCCTTCCTCAGCCGAAGACTATTGCCCAGGGAACAGAGATGGAGCACCATCGAGCGAGAGGCATTCGCCGTAGTCTCGGCCCTCAAGAAACTACGCCCTTACCTGTTCGGCACCCATTTCAAGGTCCAAACCGACCATCGCCCCTTGCGGTGGCTCATGCAGATGCGAGGGGGAAACCCCAAGCTACTGCGGTGGTCAATCTCCCTCCAGGGGATGGATTTCACCGTGGAGCATCGCCCTGGGGCTGACCACGCCAACGCCGATGGCCTCTCCCGGTTCTTCCGCCTCAGCGAAGAGAACCCCCAAGAAGATGGGTAGTTCTCTCCGGCTTTCAGCTGGGGGGGACGCGTGTTAGACCCGGCCCTCGTAACATAGCTAGACCTGGCCCCTGCACCTCACACCAGCCCCCAAACCCACGGCCTCGCCGATCCTTCCCACCAGAACTCACACGCACCCAACCCGGACTTCCCCGTCCGTGGCCTTCCTCCCTTCGGCCACACCGGGCCCGCGTGCCCACTTCATGCACCAAGATGGCCGCCCGGCCCCAGCGTGACCCTGGCCTAGAGGCACCACCCCGGCTGGAGGACATCACGCTCCCCTTGGGATGAGAGAGGGAGGAGCAGTTTCTATCACACCTCTGCGCTTCCCTGGGACGGTGGGTTTCGATCGACCTTCCGGCCTCCCCGAGGGCTGGCTCCACACCTGCTGGGTGTCTGGGACTCCTCCCGACCCAGCCCTGAAAGGATCAAAAGACAATGGCAGGAAACCCCAACAAGCGACCCCCAGGTGACAAGACCCCTGCCTGCACAGACTCCGGACATCAAAGAGGAGTCGCCCTATAACAAGGGGTGCTCTGGGACTGTCCGGCAGATTCGCCTTGGAACACCTGAGCCCTGCTGAGTGACTCGCGGCTCCCTGAAGATTGTAAGACCTCCGAACTTGTGCTTGAGCCCTGCTGAGTGACTCGCGGCTCCCTGAAGATCGTAAGACCTCCGAACTTGTGCTTGAGCCCTGCTGAGTGACTCGCGGCTCCTCGAAGATCGTAAGACCTCCGAACTTGTGCTTGAGCCCTGCTGAGTGACTTGCGGCTCCTCGAAGATCGTAAGACCACCGAACTTGTAACCAAGCCCTGCTGAGTGACTCGCGGCTCCCACCGACTCTTTTGGTCCCGCCGGACCCCACGACGACAAGCGTATCCCCCAGCTCGAGGATTGTGAGCTGTGCGCCGGGTACGCTCCTGCATTTGATCCATATCCCCAAAGACTGTCCCGCTACCGCCTAACCCCCTCCAAGACTCTGTGAGCCCACGCTCTGCTTGTATATATTTTCCTGGCTGATCATAAAGATCCTACCACTTCGATCTGATAAAGATTTGCTCTTAAGAACTCCTCGTGTGGTGTCTCTCTGTCGTGTGGTGCCGAGTGTGCGATCCTAGATACGAGGTTCCTCCCCTGAGGAGCCTCCCGCCAGTGCCCGGCTACGATACCTCGAGGGTGGGTCTCAGGGCAGTCAGGGCCCCCTCCGGGCCCCTCTGAGGCGGCCTTCTAACAATCTTATGTTTATGCCTTCTGCTGCTGACGGGCAGGACAAAGCATGCTCCATACTCACACTAGCTAGACTCTTTTTTACTGCAGCTAACCATGGTATGCGGCCGCCTTTATCACACTTGAGACAGTCTGTTATTATTTCTCTTGTTAAAATTGCTGCAGAGTTCTGCCATATTTTCAACCAGAATATCGCTGGGCGTGACCTGATAAAATCCTCCACATAATGTAGGTTCAATTCCCTATGGCATATATAGTTTGGCGATGATATTAATGCACCCAGAATTTTCCTACAGAATCTATTCTCTTCTATTTGAATCCCACCACAATTAGCATGCCCCCAGACTTCGGCTCCATAGGTAGCCGTCGGTATACATTGTGATTTATAAATCTGGATCAATGGTACCACTACCTCAGATTGCCTAGGTTGGCGAAGACTGATAATAGCGATTTTACTTCTTCCATGGGCCAGGTGGGCTTTACATGAGCCAGATTCTGAGAAAACTAAACCCAAGTAGGGGAAAGTGATTGTACGTGTCAACAGTTCACCGCCCGCTGTGATTGATTTGGTATGATGTTTTTTAGGACCACAACTCATTATATAAGATTTCTTAAAATTTGTGCAGAGGTCTAAAACTGCCATAAAAGACACAAATCCCATAACTAAAGTGCAAAGTGCGTTGGGCGTGCGACCCATAAGGACCGCATCATCTGCGTATAAAAGCACGGGCAATAATTTACCATTAATTTTGGGTACATCACTGGTAATTTTTGAAAGAGAGTTGTGCAATTCATTTATATAAAGAATGAAAAGCAGAGGGGCCAGAACACAACCTTGTCTGACCCCTCGGCCAACAGTGATGTCCCCAGAAACTTCCCCATTATTACTTATTCTAACCCGGGCCTTCAGATCCCTGTGCAAATATGCCAAAAAATAGACCAATGCTTCGTCCAACCCATAATTTAAAAGAATTTCCCATAAACGTGATCTATTTACAAAATCAAATGCTGAGGATAGATCCATAAAACCCAAATAAAGCGGAACTTTTTTAGCAACCGTATATTTCCCCAAGATGAGATTCAGATTTAAGCACTGTTCCACTGTTCCAACATTACTTCTAAAACCCAGCTGGCAGCAATTTAAAATATAATTATTTTCCGCCCAATTCCTAATTCTATTGGAGTGTGTGTGTAGTTGTGGTTGTGTGTGTAGTTGTGGTTGTGTGTGTGGCTGTGTGTTTGGTTGTGTGTGTGGTTGTGTGTGTGTGTGTGGTTGTGTGTGTAGGGGTGTGTGTGTGGGGTGTGTTTGTGTGTGTTTCTGATTGTGTGTGGTTGTGCGTGGTTGTGGTTGTGTATGATTGTAGTTATGTGTGTGTCATTGTGTTTGTGTGATTGTGTGTGTTTGATTGTGTGTGTGGGTGTGTTTGCTTGTGGTTGTGTGTGTGTAGTTGTGGGTGTGTGTGTGTGGTTGTGTGCATGGTTGTGGTTGTGTGTGTGGTTGTGTGGGTGTGGGTGTATGTGTGGTTGTGTGTGTGATTGTGGTTGTGTGTGTGTGGTTGTGTGTGTGATTGTGGTTGTGTTTGTGTGGTTGTGTGTGTGTGTGTGTGTTTGTGGTTGTGTGTGGTTGTGTGTTATTGTGCATGTGTGGTTGTGTGTGTGGTTGTGTGTGTGGTTGTGTGTGTGGTTGTGGTTGTGTGGGTGTGTGTGTGTGGTTGTGGGTGTGTGTGTGGTTGTGTGTGTGTGTGTGTGGTTGTGTGTGTGTGGGGTTGTGTGTGTGTGTGATTGTGGTTGTGTGTGTGGTTGTGTGGGTTTGGGTGTAGGTGTGGGTGTGGTTATGTGTGTTTGTGGGTGTGAGTGGTTGTGGGTATGTGTGTGTGGTTGTGTGTATGGTTGTGTGTGTGGTTGTGTGTGTGTGTGTGCTTGTGTGTGGGTGTGGTTGTGTGTGGGTGTGGGTGTGTGTGTGGTTGTGTGTGGTTGTGGTTGTGTGGTTGTGTGTGTGTGTGGTTGTGTGTGTTGTTGTGGTTGTGTGTGGTTGTGGTTGTGTGTGTGTGGTTCTGAGTGGTTGTGGTTGTGTGTGTGGTTGTGGTTGTGTGTGTGGTTGTGGTTGTGTGTGTAGTTGTGTGTGTGTTATTGTGTGTGGTTGTGTGTGTGTGTGTATTATTGTGTGTGGTTGTGTGTGTGTGTGGTTGTGTGTGTGGTTGTGTGTGTGTGTGGCTGTGTGTGTGGTTGTGTGTGTGTGGTTGTGTGTGTGTGGGTGTGTGTGTGTGTGGTTGTGTGTGTGTGGTTAAAGTTTTAGTCACTACACAAAATGAAATCCATTTTATCAGCTTTGCCAGCGCTCCTTTATGTTTAATGCCCTAAATGAAACACAATGTTATAAGCATCAAAGGGCTGGCCGAGAAGGGAGGGAGGGAATGCGAGGAGCAGAGGGGAATGCGAGGAGCAGAGGTGCTAGAATGAAACCGACGAAAAGGAGCCAGAATTAAAGTGACAAAAAGGGAGGAGGGAGATGCGAGCAGAGCATCAAAGGGCTGGGCGAAAAGGGAGGGGTGAATAGGGGGAGCAGAGGAGCCACAATGAAACTGACGAAAAGGGAGGAGGGAGATGCGAGCAGAGCATCAAAGGGCTGGGCGAGAAGGGAGGGGGGAATGCGGGGAGCAGCTGTGCACGTGCACGCCATCGTGCACTCAAGCTTGTAGCCAGCAAAACCATGTGGGTAGCACTTTGAAAACTCACCTACTAAAGTCTCTCCGAGCAGCGCATGCGCGTTGACTCAGCGAGACCTAAAAACGGCACACAGGTGACCCTGGGGCACCGGCCCATCGACCACTGCCCAATTGCCCGGCTTTTCAATCCGAGCCTGGCACCCATGAATGAATGCCATAGGGCCATCCAGGAATAAATGACTGAATTGTACTTCTAAAGTCAAAAAGCAAACTCAAGATGGTTTCCGAGTGCTCGGATGAATCAGGAAGTTCAGACCAATATCTACCTGGGGAGGAGATCTGGTCCAGTGCTTGGGGCTACTTTTGATAAAAACAATGAACTGAAGCCTGAGTGAGGGTGCTGTATGGCAAGGGGGATAGGTGGAGATTTTTTGTTTGCAGTCAGTGCTTAATTTGATCCGATGGTTTCCTGTGCCAGCAACGGCACTAATTGCCAGCACCAGTGCTTGTAGGTGTGGCCCACCGGCACTCATTTTTGGGCAGACTCTGATCTGCAGTAAGAGAGAGGCAGGCACAAAAGGGGAAAGAAAAAGTCAGAGAAAGATGAGAAAAGAGTGATGCACTGCCTACAAAATGATGAGGGTGTTTTTTTTTCTTTTAATTACCGTTCACAGTTGGATGGGTAGTTAAAAAAAAAAGAAAAAGCGCAAAAGTATCCTTATGGTTTTTTTTTAAAGCAAGCGCGTGGAGACGAAAGCAACGGGTATCAGAAGCAACACGGGGAGGATAAGGAACGTAAAAGCAACACAGAGGTGGGCAGAGGGACACCAAATGGGAGGCATAAGCAACACAAGGGAGGCATAAGAAACACAGGGGCAGGAGGGAGGAAGGGAGGGAGCAACTGGGGTGGGGGGGAAGCAACAAGTATGGCATGGGGAAGGCACAACAGGGAGAGAGTAGGAGAGAGCGGGTGATGATAAACTAACACAGAGGGCATGGGGAGGCAATGGAGAGAATCAACAGGAAGGTAGGCAGTGCGAAGCACTCAGGCAACAGAGTGCAATATTGAATGCAGGGGGATAGAAGTACACAAGGGAGACAGCACGAAAAACACATGGACTCTCATGGAGTGCTTAACACAAAAGAACAAAATAGTGCTTGAAAAGCAAGCAGTGAGAGAAGATATGCCAGCCACTCAAAGAGATGGTAAAGGGGAAATGCTCCTAAGGAGGGACAAATCAAGAATTAACTACAGGGTCACAAATAAGAAGCAGGAAATGAGATTGACAGGAAAGCCAACCAATAGTATGCAATTGGGGGGGGGATCCAAGCCCCTAAATATTCTTGGTAAGCCAAAATATGCCACGCAACAAACAGTGCATGAGTGGTGGAGTAGGGTCAACCTAAAAAGGAAGAATAGTTATTACCCAATTCAGTGCCCTAAGGTACAACAGAGCACAGATAAAGACCCGAGCACATGTGTAGTTACACGGCTCTTAAAAGCCTCTTTTTAATGATATTCACCCTCCCAAAAATCAACAAGTCTCCACAGACTTTCCTAAGGTCACCCTTTTTAAAAAGCCACATCATCATCCTCTAACAATATATTTTTTTCTCCATTCATCTTAAAGGGATCTCCCTCTTAAACATTTGGCCTCTCCCTCCAGAGCCAACAGGTTTACAAGTCTGCATTTAATGTTGTGAAAATGAATACATAAGTACTTCTATTCTAGGGATCTCTGCACGAATGAGACAGAGGCAGGGTGGGGACACTGAGCAGTCGGTGGAACACCATTAGGCGGTATCAGTCCCAGATGTTAGGATCACTGGGTTTTGTTGGTATTGCTGTGTTCGAGGAACTCCTGTACAGCCAAGATAAATTAGCCATGCTTGGAGAGCACGCTGGATGTAGCGTCAGGCAGAGATGTTAGAATGTATGTTTTTTTGTGGTGTTTTGGATGCCATTTTCATGCCCTCTTGGTGCAGCTGGGTGGTTGAGGGGAGTGGTGTAGTTTGCTTGTCAAAGGTGATCTCAAGTGAGGGGTGTCCATTAGTGGATGTGGTCTTGGGACCCTTCACTTGCCCGTGTGACTGTGATATTAGAGAAACTTCTCAAAACCTGGATTTTCTCATCCTTTGACTCATTGTGCCAGACACTCATCCGGTAATGTTAAGCATTTTTCCCTTTTCCGTTGTGTCGAGTTCTTTCACCTACCCACCAAGCGCCAAGATGCTCCTTCGGGAGCAAAAGACACGCTCTACAAATACAATATTAATTCATCCCTTTTGCCCATGAATCAAAGTGCTTCTATTCCAGAGGCACTTTGTTGTCTGTAACCTGTGGGTGTGCTTCACGTCCCAATGACTGTGTTATCCTGTCTGAGTGTCGATGTGCTCTTGCCTGCATACCACAAACCATTGATCACCTTGTTGAGCACTCCTGATGGTGGAAGAACTATTCCACATGTTGTTAAATTGCTAAATCGCAATATCGCCTGCAGTAATACCAATACATGCTTGAACATGTGTATGGAGTTAAATATTTTGCTGCAGATTTCATTTACAGGTTACATGTGGAATCTGAAGCTGAGGAACAACCCTAACCTGACTACGTTCCGGAAACAGCTAAAAACCCTGCTATTCAATGCCTAAAAGTAACCTCAAGAGTGCTTCTTCTGTTTTAGCGCCTGGACGCCTCAGGGCAGCTGCAGCGCTTTACAAGTCACATTTTCATTTCATTTCAAGTGGATATGGTGGATCTTGAAGAAGACTAAAGATGGTTTGTGAGTTGAACCAGTTGCAGGTGTGTTTAATGGAGGGTTATATGAAGAGGGATAGAGAATCTTTGGGTGGGGATATGTTATTGATCAAACCAAGAAGTGCATCATGAATGGGTAACCAGCCTGTGAAGAAGTTAAAAGAGAGTTTGATCCTTTTTGGGCATGTGGCCGAAGAATTAACGAGATGATGGGTTGGTGAGGTGTGTGAATGTGTTGTCTGTACCAGAAATATTGTGAGACAACTTGCTAAACATTGGTGGCTGAGTTTAGACAGGGTAGCGGACCAATGCTTTACACACTGTGGTGCTTGCCTGCCGAGTGGTAACTCCCAAGTAAGAGTCTTGCCCCACGTAATTCAGTTAATGCAGCAATGATAATATGGAGCAAAACATATTTGAACATATCAGTTTCCTATGGAATTTTACAAAAAACACCTTAGTATTATTAAGTCCTGATTGACTATATGTCAAAATAGCTGGAAATTAAGGGGCTCATTACGATGGAGGGCGGACTTGGTCTGCCGGCCACCGTAGCGGTGATTGGGTCCGACTGCCATGTGTACAGCGGTCCCGCAGATACAATTGTGATGGGACTGCCACCGCTGCGGTCGGATTCTGCACCTTTAACATTGCGGCGGTGGCTGCTGACAGCAGCACCACCGCGATGTTAGAAAGAACATATTGTGCATTTCACTTCACTATGTGGCAGGCACTACACTGTGTCTGCCACTTGGAGCAGTGAAATGTAGGGGGGTACCATGGGTACACCCCCAGTGCACCCACACATCCCCCCAACACATGGGGGCCCCGCAACAGGCCCCTGAAGACATTCTCCGCCAACCTTTCAATGGCTGTTCAACTGCCACCGAAAGGATGGCTTCCGCGCGCATCATAATTGTGCCAGCGGAGCCTGCTAGTCTCCGCCGCCATTTTGAGCATGCTGACTGCTCCGCCAGGCAATCGTGACGATTGCTACTGGCGGAAAAGCGGTGGACGGACTTTCCATCCGCCGCGATACCCACCGCCATCATAATGTGGCGGGGGTGAATCTCATGACGATAGCGGAACGATCGCCACCGCCGGCCCGGAGATGGCTATTTTTCCACCATCGTAATGAGCCTCTTAGTTTGTAGAACATGTAACTATCAAATTATTTATACATATTATTTGAGAACTGTTATGGGACTCAATTAGTTCAGTTTGAAACAAAGTATTTTGTTTAAATTGGGTAAGAATATCCTTGTACCATCCCAGGAGCCATGGATTTTTTTAAATGTTCTACTATTCGATTAAGGCAGTTGGCTTTGGTTAATAAGTTGGGTTGGAAGGAAGTTGTGAGGGATATGCTGAGTGCAATCAGTGCTACATATATGCCACAGCCATTTTGGAAATTAAGAATAGCTGTGACTTGTTTGAACAGAGAGTGGATGGGGTGTAAACACTGGATGTGCCAAAATTTGATAAGGTAGCAGATGTGAGAAATGCCATTCAGAGAGGTGTGCCTGGTGATCACATGCCGAGACAGCTGAGCGTAGGCATGGGAGGTTGAGTGTTAGTTAAGAAGCCTGTTAATGGTCAGAAGCGACAGTCACAGTTTTTCTACACCTGTGCTGTCAAGATCACAATGATTTTTAAATCCTTAAGAGACAGTATGGATTCCATATGTATCCTAACTTCTCTCACCCAACACTGCCTGCCCATGCCTTCACAACTTAAATCACTCATATTGTTGGCACTATTTTTGTTCTCCCAAAAACTACTGACACTGAACTAATATTTTAAACTCTCATTTTTGGGATCAGACTCAGAGCCTTGTGTGAGTTTCAAAGTACGATGACCTCCGAATAGAGGTGAAGATCACCAAGTCACACCTAACTTACAACAAAGTTCAAAGTCAAAATCATGAAGGTTTATTCCAAATGTAAAATCATTACAAAAGGCAACATAGTTAGTCAGTACCAATCAAAATGCAAATAATTCTCTGCTCTCTGAGGAAGGCCAAGAATGCCTGACTGACATCCAAATCAGAGGAATCCCACTGCCAGCATGGTGTGAAACAAATGATAAACTACAATATCCAATTGTAAAACAGAAAACACATCACATGGAAAATGACTTTTGCTCTAATGCTAACGAGTACTGTACTACACTACAGAAAACAAAGACACATTTAAAAGTGCATACACAATCTCCGCGAGCCAGGGGAAGTGGCCATATATGAATACACCCGAGCTCTGCTGCTTCCCACAGAACATTAGAAACACAAACAAACATACATTATTAAGATACAGGGAAAAACATGACAGTAACACTGCTGGAATTAGGAGTTTTTTAGAAATTGCTGAAGGACATATTTTAACTCGAGCTGCACAGAGAGAAACAAGAAACCATGATGAAATTTACAACGTACAACTGCAAGTGGTTACGAGGCGTGATTATGAAGTACTAGGTTATTTAGGAACCCAGCGGTGCCAGGGGTAGCACCCTATGACTTCGAGTTCTTCCTGTCTTGGACCACAGAAACACAGAGTCTTGCGGTGGCGTCAAATATCGTTTTATTATTGACTGCAGCCAGTAACAGCAATCCTAGAAGTACACACGGGTATGTTCTCAGGAGACTGCTCAAAATTACAGAAACGGCCTTCTCCTTATATACAAAATATCATGCTTCAGGCACACATTCCTCGTTTTACGATATGGTCATTCATGTGTATTCATTACAAACGAAAAGGCAGAGTCATGATGACCATCCCACATTCCAGTTCAGCCAGCCCACAATTATTTACACAGCGAGGCTCAGATCCCTCATCAGATATCAGCAGACCCCAATAAACACGGGCACCTCCTGTTGGTAAAACAAGCCATAAAGCAGGAAGAGTAAGGTGTGAAAGAGATTAGCCGGAGGCTTGTGTGGGATGAAAAGGCTTTATGGTGTGTCAAACCCTGATGCTAATCACAGGTGGCCGTAGGACGGGGAGCTTGTGAGACCGGACTGACCTGGGGCGGTGGAGCCAAATTGCACAGGTCACAGAGAAGTCAAATAGAAGGCACATGTGTTCTGAAGGCCTGTGCATGTCCTTAATGCGCAGCCTATGTGAGGGCAACCATAAGATGGCTACCGCTCCAAAATGGAACCCACGAATTCAATGTGTAATATCGTATACAAAGTGAATTTATCGATGAAACGTTATGCAAAACACTTGTACATACTGCATTGGCCATTCGCGGTTCGCTGATACCGGAATAGGCAGGGTAGGGCCATGCCTCCTACGCGGTCCCAAATTTTAAAGTACCACAGACCCTCCTTTTGCCCTTACATAGGCAATAACTATACTCATATTAATCCGAGTCCAGGTCTATATTCATAAGGTCATGGAGATGTTGCTGTAGCATCATCCTATTGCTTAGCTCGTCCCTTGATACAGGTTTCCTTATACACGATGTAGCACAGAGGCCACATATCGCAGGAGCGCACTGTATACACAGACAGAACAGGAAAAGAATGGCTAAGCTCATACCAATGACCATCAGAATTTTCCATCCCCAGGCAGATATCAGTTCCCAGAACCACCCCATCAATGACCAATCTCCTTTATCCACGTGTATAGATTTGGATATTTTATGCAGTTTGGAGATGGCTTGATAAATTGTTGGAGCGTTATCTGGTATGAAAATGCAACAGCTAGATTGGATGACCTTACATACCCCACCGCGGTCTGCAAGTATGACGTCTAGAACCATACGGTTCTGCAAAGTCATGAGGCGATCCGCTTGGAGCTCAGCTGTCAAATTTCCAAGGGCACCAGCCGTTACATTAACAGTGGATTCAACCACACGAGTCAGTTGTCTCAGGTTCCTACTATTGACCATCGGTCCCCAAAATGGCAGGAAACCCAGAAAGAAGTCTCCCGCTTCCTGACCGGCAGTATCCTCCTGACTAACAACGCCTCTCACAACTCTGGTCTTGTGATAATCAGAGGCAGCAGTAAATGTTGGCATTAGCAAATTTGCAATATAACATGTGCCCGAGAAATCAGGGGGCAACCATGTATATGCTCGGTCATTGCAGACAAAATATGTACCCTTGGCAGCCAAAAACGCAGTGGAAAACTGTGATGGAAAAGTGTACGTTTCAGTACAGTCACTTTTCCCCAGTTGAGCTCTTGGATTCTGACCATTACCTTGTAAACAGAACCGACCTATGTGGGGTACGACCCAAATTGGGGATGAAATTTTCCGCTGCCTTTCACCCAGACTAATGCTATACCCCGTCGCGTTCCAACCTACATAAGCTCGCAATTCATCCTTGGGAATACATGAGTATGCGTCGATATCTCTGCTCATATCAGCAACTCCTTTCATTAAGGCCTTATTGTTTGTGCTAGGTCTGATGGAACGCGGTTGTCGCGGGGAGTAGGCATCTAATGCAAAAAGAAACATGGTCTGGAATGCCCATGACGATCCATTATAGCTAAACGGCAGCACTAGATATGGGATACCCTTATTAATGGTATGTGGCATTAAACCACACACCCAGCAATTGGTTGTATTCATAACTAGTTGGTGCTGGTGCAGGAGTTAAATAAACGAGTTGTTTACGAACTCAGACCGTCTAGCTTGTTCGTGTTCAGGCAGAGGGTGGAAAGAGTGTAAGGAGATAGTAGGAGGAGGTATAGGCTGTACAGTGGGTGCAAATGGCACTTGAGAGGAGAAGAATACATAACCTACAGTAAACACCATCATACTAAATAGTATAAACAGGCATAATGATAATACAAAACGTTTGCTCTTCATTATTTTACATATTTTCGTCTTAAAGTGTTCATTTCCTCAGCGGGTCTCTCCATCTTGAAAAGCTCCATCCTCTAATCGTGCCGCTCGCGGCGGGTGAGTATCTTCTGCTAAGGAGTACGCCTGTCAGTCCAGGGAACGCCCCAGACCAACCAGAACCGTTGACCTAACGTCTTCGGCCTGTACCCCGAAGTCTTGGCACCGCGACCCTGCAGCTGAACCCGGATGGTGGTTCAAAAAACAAAAATCAAAAAGTCCTTCAGATGGGAGAGCTATAATATCAAAAAACAGTAAGGGAAGGGAATTTGTATTTGTCCGTAGGCCTTGGCCTCAAGTTATAGCGAATTCGGCCAGGTACTGTCTGGTCTTGAAACAAGAGTTCAGGCTCTGTGGTGTCTATTCGAATTGACGGTGGCACAGCTTCCTGCAAAATATCGTCGCTTTCTCGTTCTGAAGTCGTTCCCTTTACACGTGCATCACTAAATGGCACAAAACGGGGGACAGTGTCAGTTTCAGAATCAGCGATACCCTCCTGGACCCACCGGTCATATGGTAGAGGCAAAGGGATCCGTTTGCAGTGGGCGCCGTGTATCCAATTCTTTTTCCCTCTCACTCGAACCGCTGATCTTGTCGATAGAAGCACGAGGTGAGGGCCGATCCAACGGGGCTCATCGTTGTTTTTTAGTTGAAAATTTTTAATAAGCACCCACGAGCCAGGGTCGATTGGGTGTCCTGGAGCTTCAGAGGCCTGGGGCAGAGTATTGTGCACCTGTTGGTGTAAAACACGCAATTTAGCCGTCAATTCATACAGATAGTCAAGCAGTATTGGATGTTCGATTTCACTGAATTTTGTCGGTCTTGGCACACCCCATATGTTGGCTGGCCGGCCAAAAATGATCTCATAGGGACTAAGTCCCACTCGTGAATGCACAGTCATTCTTGTTGATAGGAGTGCTAAAGGCAGAGCGTCAGGCCATTTAAGACCGGAGCTCGCCTGGATTTTGGCCAATTTAAGTTTCAGAGTGCCATTGTAGCACTCTACTAGCCCAGCTGATTGGGGGTGATTTGCAGCGTGGAACTTCTGTTTAATGCCTAGTCCCTCACATACTTCTTTCATCACTCGACCCACAAATTCACTCCCATTATCACTCCAGACCATTCTCGGCATTCCAAACCTAGGGAAAAATTCTTTGACAAGGGCTTTAGCTGTGGACAAGGCAGTATTGTCTTTTAAAGGGTATGCTTCTATCCACTTTGAGAAGGCACAGACAACAACGAGTACAAATTTTAAATTGTTGCACCTTTCCATGTGGATGAAATCTAGCTGCAAAACCTCGAACGGATACGTTGGAGGTGCAAAATGACCAGCTGGAGTTGGGTTCCCCTACCAGGATTGTATTTCAGACACACCATGCAATTCTTGACCACATTCTCTGCACATTTGGGAATTCCAGCATTTTGCCATACTGGGGCCAACAACTTGCAAATCCCTTTTACACTAATATGGGCCATTCCATGAGCCATTGTCACCACTGCAAGCACATATGCATCGGGTAACAACCAACGCTGATGTTCTGACAAATCAACCCAACAACCTTTTTCATCCAATTTACCCGTACTTTCTCTCCATTTGCTCAATTCTTTCTCTGTGGCTTCAGCTTGAAGGGACTTCACGCTCTCTATAGTGTCTTCACACATTCCAACATCACCAACCCATCTTGCAGGGCCTGCAACATACATTCGATTATTTACATTCGTTGCTGTTTCTTTCGCAACTTCATCAGCAAATGCATTACCACGACCAACATCATCGGTAACTTTCTTGTGCGCACTGCATTTAACGATCGCAACTTGTAGCGGCAAGGCCAGTGACTCAAGGAGATCATTCACCAACTGACCATTCTGAATTTTGGTTCCATGCGAAGTCAGGAATCCATGTTCTTTCCATAATCGCCCAAAACTATGGGCCACGCCAAACGCATACTGGCTGTCAGTGTATATGTTCACTTTCATTCCTTTCGACAA
This sequence comes from Triturus cristatus, assembly GCF_964204655.1. Classification (NCBI taxonomy): domain Eukaryota; kingdom Metazoa; phylum Chordata; class Amphibia; order Caudata; family Salamandridae; genus Triturus; species Triturus cristatus. Next base: position 1,690,189,487 of record NC_140590.1, read on the forward strand.
CACGCATGCTCTTGTAAGTGCAATTAGCTCTGCTGCTTGAGCCGAGTTATGCGGAATACGTGCGGTCTCAACAACCGTGTGCAAAGTCGTGACAGCATATGCAGCAGTCGTATCACCATTCGGAAGCTTGAAGCATGAACCATCCACCCATAAGGTACCATCACACTCAGTCAAGGCAGTATCTTTAAGATCCACTCTCCCTTTTGTTTCCTCTTCTGTTCTAAACAGACAATCATGCTGTTCAATCTCATCTGTGTCTGCTGCAATCGGCAATAAAGTAGCTGGATTCAATGTGTTGCATCTTTTTATGTGTACATGACTCGCTAATAGTGTCAACTCATAACCTGACAATCGAGCACTAGTTAAGTGCTGTGTCTTGGTCCTGTTCAACAACGTGTCCACTGCGTGTGGAACCATCACAATTAACGTGTTATTCATTACTAACCCAGCAGACTGTCGAATAGAGACAGCTGCTGCCGCTGTGGCTCTCAAACAACCTGGCAATGCTTTGGCTACCGGATCCAAAGTCGATGAAAAATACGCGCATGGGCGCTGTTTGTCTCCAAAAGACTGTGTCAACACTGACAATGCACAACCTTCTTTCTCGTGAACATACAATGTAAAAGGCTTGCTGTAGTCGGGAGTGCCCAACACAGGAGCTGAACATAATGCCTCACGCAATTCAGAAAAACTTTTCTGACATTCTTCAGACCATGGGACGAGATTCGGTGTATCTTTACATGTCAATGCTATTAAAGGTTTTGCCAGCAAAGAAAAACTCGGGATCCACTGCCTACAGTAGGAAGTAATACCCAAGAAAGCACGCACTTCTCTCTGTGTTCTTGGCACGCTCAATTTTGCAATGGCCTGAATTCTTTCTGGGGTCAGTTTCCTTCTCTCCTTCGAAAAGAGATGACCTAAGTAGGTCACTTCTTGTCGACACTATTGCAGTTTTGAGAGAGACACTTTGTGATGGAAGGCAGACAAATGACGCAACAATGACACCGTAGCTTCTTTACAAATCTCCTCAGTATCCGCGGCGATTAGTAAATCGTCAACATACTGGATAAGGGTGGCACCACTAGGTAAAACAATTGCATCAAGCTGTGCTTTTAAAGCTTGGCTGTATATTGATGGGCTTTCACAGTAGCCCTGAGGAGCGCGTTTAAAACGGAAGCTACGACCTCCTAAACTGAAGCCAAAAATGTCCCTGCTTTCCTCTGCAATTGGGATGCTAAAGAAAGCATTCTTTAAATTAATCACTGTAGGAGAGTAGGGTCTGCTATCCTATGGTCACCCCAAATTTTTGCTTTTTGCTTCACTGGTTTCTGACATATTGAGGCTATGGGCCTGCTAATCAGACCCCCAGCCTGCTGTTCTCTCTAACTAAATTGACACTATGCACCCTAGGTGCATAACCAATTGGAATTGGATCACCCTGTGAGCGCCTGTACCAGTGTACACTAGGTACCCAGGGCATTGGTGTATCTAAGGCCTACCAGGGGCTGAAGCATGTATTATGCCACCCAAGGCCTGGCCTAACAAATTTGACACAACTGGCTGATCACTCAGCTGGGGTAAGTTGGTGTAACCACCTCTTACTTAGGTGTAGTATACCTATACCTAACCTTAAATGGGACACATGGTAACCTATAAGTCACTCCTATGGCAGGCCTTGACAATCCTGAAGGCAGAGTGCTTGGTTCCATGTGAGATGGTGCTCTGGCATGAGCTGAGCCTGTCTGCAGTGGTCGGAACAACTTCCTTCTACCGTTTCCAGATATCGTCATACCATATACTCTTAAGTGCATTATGAACCTCGCGGTTAAATGCTATCTTTGGTTTGGCTTTATCAAAACATGTCGAGTAAGGTGTCATACGAATTGGAATACTAACCCCTCGCCAATTCTGGCGACGGGGTTAGCATTCCACCCTTCTAGAGGGACACGACATGTACAGTACCTGAAACCCGGGTAAAATCAGACATAGCCTCAGCTCCACAAAATGGATGCTGCCACCACAGACACAAGTCTGCCCTCCTGCTGCTGGGAGTCCTTCCAGCTTGGGAGACGTGGACAAAGGGTTTCCTGCCAGGGGAGGTGCGTGCACCACCCCAGACAGGATTTTGTGTATTGGTCAGGTAGGGCTTGAATGGAATCAGACATGCCTGAGGCTCACAAGGAGCCTCGGTGCATATGCCAGTTTAAACCGGTCCTGGGGCACACCAGCCCCGGACCTGGGGCGAGCTGGACAAAGGATTGGGGGTGTAACCACCCCCCTTCCTGGTCCCACCCTTAGGGAGGGACCTAGCAGGTAGTCCGGCCCCTAGAATCCGCTTAAAGGTAGGAGCTGTGTCCTAAGACTTCAGACATCCTGGAATCAACTTACTACAAAGAAGAAGACGGGAACTTCGACGCTCTGCTGCACAGAGGACAGAAGGAAATCTCCCCTATGGTCAGGGAGTGACCAGCTTGCTAACGCAAGCACCAACCAGCTATTCGACGTCTGCTTTGCCGCCGCCTCCCGCCGGAGCATGAGCCCAGAGCCCGACAAGACCTGAACCTCCAGACCTCTCACAGCCCGATCCACAGTCCCTGCAAAGAAGGAACCTGTGGAGGCACCAAGACACGTGGAGCCAGCCATCTTGAAAGACCAACGACAAGCTGCAAGCGCGACAACAGAGGCTCCCTCCAAGTTGTGCTTTGGGTCCTGAGAAGCCCAACACCCGAGCAGCATCTGCACCAAAGGTGAGCCCTCCAGCATCTCCACGATCTGCGTGGGGCCCCTCTGCACTTTGCATCTCGACGCGCCTGCCCGGTCCCTGGCCTGTTGGCTAGTGGCCATTTTGGCATTGAACCTTGAAATCAATGACGCTGGTCTGGTTGCTCCAGACTGGCCCCAGCTGCTCTCCAAAGGAGCAGCCCCTCTGACCTTGCTGGTCAGAACAATCAGCTTTCTTCTCTTTCCACGACTCCTGCCTTTGCCAAGGCTTGTTTGCTTTTTTTTAGTCGCCAACACCGCCGACAGCGAGAGCCTGCGTGGGACAGCTCGTGAACCGACTCCTGGACGTCGTCGACCTTCAGGGACCACGTGGCTGCGGAGACAAGCTACACCTCATCACCTGTTTGCACCCGACATCGCCTGGTACCTACCTGGTGCCACGCCGGTCACTGGCTAGTGACTGTGAACACTGTCCCCTCTGCTTTCAGGTCTTCTACAACTCCAATCCACTCTTGGATCCACCGCATCTCTTCTGGACCGACCGCCTGCAGCATCTTTGTCATCAGGCTCCATTGAATCGATAGACGAAACCCGACGCACTTCGAGACCTATGCACCCGCTTCCTGTGGGTGAGGTAAAGCTGGCACTCCGGTGCCCAAGTGTAGAGAAACATCTCTAGTGTCTGTGTTTTGAATCTTAAATTCGTAGTCCATCCAGAAGACCCTTCTAGCAGTAACTTTTGAACTTTTACGCACCCATTGAAAACCTATGGGAGCACGCGAGTATCTTTCCTCACTGCACACGCGACCCGTGGACCTCCTGGTCACTAACTGAAGTTAGCTCCTGTAGGCCCAGCGATTCTAGAGGCCCTAGGCCTTTTCCCTTTCCTGTTCATGGTACTTATACCACTATTTTAGTATATGGTTTGATCGGCCACCAGGGCCTATCCATATAAAGTGCAACTTCTGTCTATTATAACGTTGTCTTGTTTAACGATTTGTGCTCCTGTGCTCATAAAGAGTCTAGGGGATACTTTGAGTAATAAATACATATATATTTTGAATATATATCTGTGTGGTGTCCTTTCATTGGTATAAAGGGGGGTTACATATGGTAAAACAGCTTGCTTAACACGCTTTAACGAGTTTAGCCTCAAAGACTGCTTAGCCTACGCTACCACTAGGGCAGCTAGTCCGAAAAGGTTGACTTACAACCACACAATAAGGGTTGCTTGGCATGGTACAAGGTGGTCACTTTAACTAGTGAACAGCATATACCAGGCCAACTTCTCACATTGGTGAGCAGCGGTTGGATTTGAGCTTGCTGTGTTTTACCTCTGTAATCTCTTTGTTACCAATTGAAAGATCATACAGGTACCTTTAGGTACATATAAAACAAGATTGGATATACTTAGATATTAGTTGTTGTAGAGCAAAGGGAGTAGCACACCCTGACTACAACTACTAGATAGGTTTAGTAGGAAAACCCAAGTGTAGGTAGTTGCAACACATCCACCCACACTTAAGAGCAATGGCTGGGGCAGAGGGGTCCAATGTACCCATCTCTGTTGAGAGTGACCCCCAGAGGGCACCATCCATCTTTGCTACCCTAAACCAAAATGAGCTCAGGCAGTTGGCAAATATCAGGGGCCTTAAACAGCCCAAGAACCCTACCTCTGCTGAACTCAGAGAGCTCTTACAGGCTGATGAAGATCAGAAAGCTCTCAAGAAAGCCTCCCAGTTAGGCCCCTTAGGGACTGGAACAGGAGGCCCCCCCTTCTGAAGATGCTACTGAGGTACCCCTTTCCAATAGTCACCCCTTAGATGAGAATCATACTACAGAGGATGAAAGTGATAAAGGTACTGATACAGATGGTAGTGGGGATGAAGGGAGAACTAGCCCAGTGCCAAGTGTTATACGTGGCCCAGCTAACCTAAGGCTACTGGGGACTGACAATGGGATCATCCCATTGGATCTCCCTAGTGGACTTAACCAGGGGTTTGGGAGGCAAAGGAATCACTCAGGTGAATCTAATGCTTCTCATACCTCTAGAGGCTCTCAAGGTCGACCCAGAAGGGGGATGACCAGCCCTCAGAGGAGGGAGCATGAGGCCAGAATGAAGGAAGCTCAGCTGAGAATCAGGAGACAGGAGCTAGAAGTAGCTCTGATGGAAGAGAAACTGAGTAAGGCTAGGCAACCTAGAGAGAGTGGGTCTATACCCACTGGTGGCAGCATTGTCCCTAAGGACAAAGATAGGGTCTTTGACAATAGGAACCTGTCCAAGGTTGTGCCCCCCTACAAAAGTGGGGATGATATCCACAAGTGGATGACTGCTCTTGAGAGAGCCTGCAAAGTGCAGCAGGTTCCTGAAGACCAGTGGGCAGCAATCTTATGGCTCTCCTCTGAAGGAAGAGGCAGAGATAGACTCCTCACTGTTAGGGAGGAGGATGTCAGAAACTACAGAGCCCCGAAGAGTGCCCTAGTTGATGGGTTAGGCTTAACCACTGAACAGTACAGGTTAATGTTCAGAGACACCCAGAAGACACAGACTCAGGACTGGTCTGAATACATTGAATGTGCCACTAAGGCTTTGGAGGGTTGGTTGCTGGGAAGTAAGGTATCTGATTATACAGGATTGTACAATTTGATGATGAGAGAACAGATTTTAAATAACTGTCAGAACCAGCAACTGCATCAACACTTGGTTGACTCAGATCTGACCTCTCCCCAAGAATTGGGAAAGAAGGCAGACAAATGGGTCAGAACCAGGGTTAAGCAAAAGAACCAGAACCAGGGCCAAGGGGGTGATCAGAAGAAAGCAGACCAAAAGGGTGGAGATCAGAAATCTAAAGACCAGAAGTCTTCAACAGGGCCCCAAACTAGTACTAACGAGGGTGGGTCCCAACCTAAAGGGAAGAAGAAAGAAGGTCCCAAGAAACCCTGGTGCAAATCTTGCAAGAATACAACTCACTGGACTAGTGATTGTAAGAAGGGTGGAGCCCCCAACACTGTTGCCCCTCCCAGTACTACTGTTAGCAGTGTTGGTCCCCAGACAAAGGGTGTAGTGGGAATCACTATGGGAACTGAAGGAGATTCTGACTTAGACAGAACCCTGACACAGGCAGTCTTGATCTGTGATGGGGACATGGATTTGTCCCTGACTGTGAGCCCCAGTAACCTGGGCAAGTACAGACAGACTCCTTTAATAAATGAAAAAGTGGCTCAAGCCTACAGGGACACATGTGCCAGTGTCACTATGGTGACACCAGGCTTTGTGGACCCTGGACAGTACATACCAGGTGAGAATTACCTGGTGACCAATGCCAGCAATGCCACTACTTCACATAGTGTGGCAGTTGTTAACTTCTCATGGGGAGGGGTAACTGGCCTCAAAAGGGTTGCGGTTAGTGCAGACCTCCCAGTAGAATGTTTGTTGGGCAATGACCTAGAGAGTTCTCTATGGTCAGAAGTGGAGTACAGGACACATGCAGAGATGTTAGGTATATCACCACATTTCCTTGCTGTGACCAGGTCACAGGCCAAAAAGTGCCTCACTGAACCTCAGGTCTTGGATCCTGGAACAATGGACCAAGCACCTACCAAGAAGAAGAACAGGAGGGTCAAGGCTGTGCCTTCCCCCCTGCCTCCAAGTGATGATCAGCCTTCCCAGGAAGATGATCTAGAGAACCCTGAAGGAACTGTCCCTGAAGAGCTTGAACCTGATCAGGTTGAGTTTCTGGGGACAGGGGGACCTTCCAGGGCTGACTTGGGGCAGGCTCAGTTATCCTGTCCATCTCTTGAACCCCTCAGACAGCTGGCTGCTGCTGAGGCTGCTGGGAATGCTCAAGGTACCCATAAAGTGTATTGGGATGATGGGCTCCTTTATGCAGAGGCTAGAGACCAAAAACCTGGTGCAACCAGGAGGTTGGTTATACCTCTGCAATTTAGGGGTTTCCTTCTTACCTTGGCCCATGATATTCCTCTAGCAGGACACTTAGGCCAGAACAAGACTTGGGACAGGCTTGTCCCTCACTTTCACTGGCCTCACATGAATGAAGAGACCAAGGAGTTTTGTCGCTCCTGTGTGACCTGCCAAGCCAGTGGCAAATCAGGTGGCACAACAAAGGCCCCCCTAATACCACTACCTGTGGTGGGGGTCCCCTTTGAAAGAGTGGGAATAGATATAGTGGGTCCCATGGATCCTCCCACTGCATCTGGGCACAGATTTATACTGGTGGTAGTGGATCATGCCACCAGGTATCCAGAGGCAATTCCCCTTAGGACCACTACAGCTCCTGTTGTGGCCAGGGCCCTGCTAGGAGTATTCTCCAGAGTGGGGTTTCCTAAGGAGGTGGTTTCTGACAGAGGTACCAACTTCATGTCAGGATACTTGACAGCTATGTGGAAGGAATGTGGTGTCAACTACAAGTTCACCACCCCTTATCACCCACAATGCAATGGGCTTGTTGAGAGATTCAACAAGACCCTAAAGGGTATGATCAAAGGATTACCTGAAAAGCTCAGGCGAAGATGGGACATCCTTCTACCCTGCCTTCTGTTTGCTTACAGAGAGGTCCCACAAAAAGGAGTTGGCTACAGCCCCTTTGAATTGTTGTTTGGGCACCCTGTAAGAGGCCCACTGTGTTTAGTGAAGGAAGGATGGGAGTTACCTTTCAAAAAGCCTAAACAAGACATAGTGGACTATGTACTTGGTCTCCGCTCCAGGATGGCTGAGTATATGGAGAAGGCATCCAAAAACCTTGAGGCAAGCCAGGCCTTACAGAAAGCTTGGCATGACCAAAAGGCTGTCTTGGTTGAGTATCAGCCAGGACAGAAGGTATGGGTGTTGGAGCCAGTGGCCCCAGCAGCACTCCAAGACAAATGGTCTGGACCCCATACAATCCTGGAAAGAAGGGAGAGGTTACCTACTTGGTGGACCTAGGAACTCCCAGGAGTCCCCACAGGGTACTCCATGTTAACAGGTTAAAGGCATATGTTGACAGGGCAGACATGGGCTTGCTCATGGCTACAGATGTGGGACAGGAGGAAGAGAGTGACCCTCTCCCAGACTTGTTGTCTCAGAACCCTGAAGATGGCTCAGTTGAAGGAGTGGCCCTTGGAGGCAACCTCACTGATCATCAGCAGATTGAATGTAGACAGGTTCTACAATCATTTCAGCATATGTTCTCACTGATACCTAGTCAAACTGACTAGTGTACCCATGTGGTGGACACTGGTGACAGTCTGCCTGTAAAGAACAAACTTTACAGACAACCTGACCACGTCAGGGACTGTATAAAGGCTGAGGTACACAAAATGCTGGAACTGGGTGTCATTGAGCCCTCAGAGAGCCCCTGGGCTAGCCCAGTGGTTCTGGTCCCCAAACCTCACACCAAAGATGGCAAGAGAGAGATGAGGTTCTGTGTGGATTACAGAGGACTCAATGCTGTCACTAGGACAGATGCACATCCTATTCCAAGGACAGATGAGCTCATAGATAAACTGGCTTCTGCTAAGTTTTTGAGCACATTTGATTTGACAGCTGGCTATTGGCAAATCAGATTAGCTGAGGAGTCTAAGGCCAAAACAGCATTCTCAACCCCAGGTGGGCATTATCAATTTTTGGTGATGCCCTTTGGTCTGAAGAATGCACCTGCCACCTTCCAAAGGTTGGTGAATCAAGTCCTTACTGGGTTGGATGACTTTTGTGCAGCATATCTTGATGACATTGCTGTCTTTAGCTCCACCTGGGAGGATCACCTGATCCACCTGAAGAAGGTACTTGAGGCTCTGCAAAAGGCAGGCCTCACTATCAAGGCTACTAAGTGCCAGATAGGGCAGAGTAAGGTTGTGTATTTGGGCCACCTTGTAGGTGGAGGCCAAGTTCAACCACTGGAGAGTAAGATACAATCCATCAAGGACTGGTCCCCTCCAACCACCCAGACTCAAGTTCGAGCTTTCTTGGGCTTGACTGGGTACTACAGGAAGTTTGTTAAGAACTATGGATCCATTGTGACTCCTCTTAATGATCTGACATCCAAGAAGATGCCCAAAAAGGTTCAGTGGACAGTAAGCTGTCAAAAGGCATTTGATGACCTGAAGAAGGCCATGTGCTCTGCACCTATCCTGAAAAGTCCTGACTACTCCAAAGAGTTTATTGTCCAAACAGATGCTTCTGAGTTGGGTGTGGGAGCTGTGCTGTCACAACTTAATGTAGATGGTCAAGACCAACCCATTGCTTTTATTAGCAGAAGGTTGACCCCCAGAGAGAAGAATTGGTCAGCTATTGAGAGGGAGGCCTTTGCTGTGGTGTGGGCCCTGAAGAAGCTGAGGCCATACTTGTTTGGCACTCACTTCAAGATTCAGACCGACCATAAGCCCCTCTTGTGGCTAAATCAGATGAAGGGTGAAAACCCCAAACTGCTTAGGTGGTCCATTTCCCTACAGGGGATGGACTTTACAGTGGAGCACCGGCCAGGTACAGACCATGGGAATGCAGATGGTCTCTCCAGGTACTTCCACTTAGGACATGAAGACGAGACTGGTCAAGGCTAGTTTAATGTCCCTGCATTTGGGGGGGGGGTTGTGTAGGAGAGTAGGGTCTGCTATCCTATGGTCACCCCAAATTTTTGCTTTTTGCTTCACTGGTTTCTGACATATTGAGGCTGTGGGCCTGCTAATCAGACCCCCAGCCTGCTGTTCTCTCTAACTAAATTGACACTATGCGCCCTAGGTGCATAACCAATTGGAATTGGATCACCCTGTGAGCCCCTGTGTACCCAGGGCATTGGTATATCTAAGGCCTACCAGGGGCTGAAGCATGTATTATGCCACCCCAGGCCTGGCCTAACAAATTTGACACAACTGGCTGATCACTCAGCTGGGTTAAGTTGGTGTAACCACCTCTTACTTAGGTGTAGTATACCTATACCTATCCTTAAATGGGACACATGGTAACCTATCAGTCACTCCTATGGCAGGCCTTGACAATCCTTCAGTCTATTATAACGTTGTCTTGTTTAACGATTTGTGCTCCTGTGCTCATAAAGAGTCTAGGGGATACTTTGAGTAATAAATACATATATATTTTGAATATATATCTGTGTGGTGTCCTCTCATTGGTATAAAGGGGGGTTACATATGGTAAAACAGCTTGCTTAACACGCTTTAACGAGTTTAGCCTCAAAGACTGCTTAGCCTACGCTACCACTAGGGCAGCTAGTCCGAAAAGGTTGACTTACAACCACACCATAAGGGTTGCTTGGCATGGTACAAGGTGGGCACTTTAACTAGTGAACAGCATATACCAGGCCAACTTCTCACAATCACTGAGAACCAAGCAGCGGATGCTGGAATCATAGTTAACAAAGCAGTTATATCAGGGACAACTGGAAACTGTGGCACAACAATCTTATTTACCTCTCTAATATCGATCACAAATCTATAAACAGGTGGCTGTGAGGGGTCAGTACGTTTTAAAACGGGCAAAACAGGGCTATTGCAAACGTTACCTCTTGTCTCTTCAATTACATCCTTTTCAACCTGATCATAGATAATCGCCAGCAACGCTTTTTCACCTTCATTAGAGATCTTGTACTGGGGAACGCGTGGCAATTTAACATTGGCTTTCAAAGTTACCACGTATGGCGGTATTTCCAAAAGGCCCACATCATTAAGACCAGAAGCCCAAAGAGCATCTGGAAGAGATGACAATTCAGCTGGCAGTTCATTCCTTGACAAATACATTGGAGAAATCACTTCCCTACCAAGTGTAAGTTGTACTCCCGAGGGGGAACAATATAATGTCGCATGTAATCTCTTTAACAAATCTAATCCTAACAGGTTTTCCCCACAACCTGTCGTTAGGATAAGGGGTGCTTTCAGCTCACAAGGTCCAACAGAAAGGGTCATAGGACTAGAGATCGGGTTCCTAACCGGGGCGCCAGAAAAACCTACTGAAACATTCGTGTCGCCAGACAAAGGTGCGCCAGGGAGTTTTGAATGCATAATTGAACTTTTTGCAGCACCAGTATCCAACAGAAAAGGTTCTGTCACACCCGCTGTAGTCACCTTGACATATGGTCCACTCTGATCCACTGGCACTGAAACAACTCCCTCTCTTTGTCTATGGCTATCCTAGTAATCATTATTTTCTACATTTTCCTCTGTATAATAGTCATTGTTATAGTACTGAGCTGTCCTACCAGTTGCATTTGCTTGCTGATCAAAACTATTAATCGTATTTTGAGATGGAAGAGGACGCGCATTCTGGGGACCACTCCCGCGTCCCCTACCCCTAGGAGCTTGTCGACCACCTCTACCTCTGGTGCTAAAAGCGCCATTAGCGTGCTGTAACAGAATACGGCAACTATACTTGAAATGACCCTCTTCCTTGCAATATGAACATTGATTAGGGCCTACAGGAACGCGCGGTTGAGAATACTCATACCTTTGCACGTTTCTCTGAAACTGTGGCGGTTGCTGATAATTACTCTGGCCACCACGTGGCGGGTAAGCTTGCTGTAACAGAACCTTCGTTTTTAATTCTTTCGTTTTCTTGTCTGCTTTATCTCTCTCATCCTTATCTCTATTTTCGTAATACTGTGCAGTAGCCAGTATTTAAGCTGATGAGGAAACAGCCCAAGAACTCTCTGAATCTTTTAACTTCTTACACAACTCGGGAAGCAAATTATGCACAAATTTATCAACAAATAACCGTTGGCCACCTTCAGTACTCATATCTTGACCACTGTGGTCAATAAATGTTTCTTCAAACCTTGTAAAGAAATCAGACACTGTTTCATCTTTCTTTTGTTTGCAAGCCGATAGTTTATCCCAATTCACACGCATCGCGGGCATTAAAGTTTTCATGTAGGTGATAATTCTACCAGGGAGTTCTGCTACTAGGGGCTCAGGTTTCGCACCACCAACTTGTCTAGTGTCTGCAGCAATGATGTTAGCCCATGTGTCACCTAGTTCTGCGTCGTGATCTACATTACGAATTGATCCCCATAAAGGCTGTGGAACAACGTTTCCAAACAACATGTCTATGTCAGCTAGATTCATGACACATGATCCTGCCGTCTGTGACAATTCCTTATAATATCCTGCAGGGTTTTTACGGGGGTCAGGCAATGTCTGTTTAAGCGCTATTACTTCAGATCGTTTCCAAGGGACATGCACCCAAACACGCTGGAAATGTGGTAGAACAGGTGGAACAGCATTCGCATCACCAGGTCTCCAAACTGGAGGAACCTCACGCATTGGATATTGTCGCACTTTTACCTGTTTCCCTTCAGGGAATTCCTGTCCAAACAATGATTGCTGACAATCCCCATTCCTGAAAGACAGCAGTGTCGCAACTGCTTTCCCAACATCAGAACCCACAATCGTACCTTTTCCAAATTCAAATCGCACTTGACACAACTCCTGCGGACTAGAGTCTAAATCATTCTCTTCCAACTCTTCACATAGGATTTCACACATTTTCTCAAAAACGTACCGCTGTTGTGGCGCTTCCCACTGATGAAAAACATTAACAACAGATTCTACATCATATCTAGAAGGATAAACAATCCATCTACATGCCATGCTGTCTAATACTTCTCTCTCTTCAGAACCAGGCAACTGACTACGCAACTGCTTTCGTTGTGAGCCAGGGATCACACTAGATAACCCAAGGAGAGGCGACACAAAACTAGTAACCGCACTAGTTATGCGTTGTCATGCAGAAGGAGAATCTGACATAAGAACAGGGGAGAAAACAGAGGGAAGCACAGTAGGTGTAGATGCAGATGCAAGGACAGTATCGGGGAGAGCGCCAAGGGAGGCAGTTGGTGGGGCAGGCAAAGTCGCAGAAGGCAAAGGGGATGCAGGCAGCAAAGTCGGCGGCCCTTGAGGGGGCTGCACCACAAGAGCAGGCGCCGGCTGAGGAGGAGCTGGCGGCTGCAGGAAAGCTTGCGGCACATTAACTGGAGGCTGCACATTTACGAGCTGTGGAGGCGCTGTGGCATTTTACGCATACGGGGGTGGCGAACTTAGCAAATGGGACATTAGGGAATCTTTCTCTTTTGACTCATCTTGTGGAAGGGGTGACAAAACTGGGTAACATTTATCAATGACCTGACAACTAACAACAGATACTCAGTCTATTGAAACTAAACAGATACCTGCTGAGACTAGTGAAAGAGAAACTAAAGATAGAAACCTAAGAGATCAGATAGTTTGTTCACACATTGGTAAGATTATAGAGTCCATCAGCCCACCCTTAATGGCGGAGCCTCGTCATCTGGACCTATAGGAGAACAGGATACCGGCCGTAGTATTGAGCCACCAGGCCCAACTGGGAACCTGACCCTGATACTCCTGTAGAAACTCTTAACCAGATGTATATCCCAACTATGTGAACTCCAAAAAAATTCGCAGCCTGGCCCGAGGTACCGACGGATAGAGCGGTGCCTCTTCCTCCGAGCAGTCAGCCGGGTGAGGTGAGGCGGTTCTCCCACACAAAGCTGGGAAAGAAGAGGTGATTCCCACCTTCCTACTACTGGGTCCAGTCATCTGGTAGGGTGGCTATTGCCACAGACTTGTCGGACCAGTACATGTATTATCATTTGTTATAAGAGTTGTTTTATGTATACACTTGCACCTTTTGCGTTTACTTTTGCAGTAGCTATTTTCGTTTATTCCTTATATTTGTTGAGGTCCTGAAGAAAGCCGGGTCGAGTGACCCTTCCGGCTGAAACATGTCGACCACAAATGCATCTAGTTAGGAATTAGTCTATATATCTTAAGACTATTAGGCGATTTTAGACATGACACTTGGACACACTTACAATAAACATAGTTTTCTGCCCCAGTAGTCATTTTTAACCAGCACTTACACTAGAGCACTGCACACACACTTATATACATACATTTTTTTGGAGTTCACATAGTTGGGATATACATCTGGTTAAGAGTTTCTACAGGAGTATCAGGGTCAGGTTCCCAGTTGGGCCTGGTGGCTCAATACTACGGCCGGTATCCTGTTCTCCTATAGGTCCAGATGACGAGGCTCCGCCATTAAGGGTGGGCTGATGGACTCTATAATCTTACCAATGTGTGAACAAACTATCTGATCTCTTAGGATTCTATCTTTAGTTTCTCTTTCACTAGTCTCAGCAGGTATCTGTTTAGTTTCAATAGACTGAGTATCTCTTGTTAGTTGTCAGGTCTTTGAGTGGGGATTTGAGATTTCTCAGTCTTTAATTATCTTCCCTATGACCCTTCTGTATATATGTTTGTTAGTTAACATTTATCAATCCCTAGTTTACGCTGTCTATGTAACTGCTCATTCATTTGTTCCTCCTCATTATCTTTAAATTGTACAGCTGCTTGCATTATCGACATACCTTTTTCTCTCTTATTTCTTTTTGCTAGCTTAATTTCCTTCTGTTTGGCTTCCTTTCGCCATAGGCGGAAAGAATCAAACATCGCCGGCCGGGCTTTCTTTTTAAATAATTTAACTTCCAAATTGTCTAAGATATCTGTATCGAAACTACCATTTTGGGGCCATTTTAAAACACCGTCCTTTCTGGTGTATCGGATCCATACTTCATTATATGCAATGGGGCCCACGCCATGTTTTACATAAAGCTCATAAGTTGGAGTTCCAATTGGAGGAACCGGACACGAATCCTCTAATTGGGAATCCCTTTTACAACCCAAACAAAACCAATTACCAAATATACTAGAACCAGGCATCTTTGCTCACTAGTCTAGTTTCAAACTTCAAAGGATTATCAAAACGCGATAGTCTCGTGAATACACGAGTCCTTCGGCTTTGGCGCTTGCAAGCTCCAAATCAAAGCGATCCCGAAGGGATACCAAAACTAAGAACCAAACTAAGAATTAGGAGACGCTCCACTTATACTTAACTGAGGTATCGATGACGTCACCAGAAGACTCGGTTAATCGTTTCGCTCTACCAAATTATCAAGGGTCCAAAACAGGGCGATAGTCAGGGCAGCAGTCCTTCGTAGCCGTCAGCAAGCGGGGAACCTCGCAGCAAAGACTTTCGGACCACGTCGACATGCAGGGGTCGATGAAATGGCGGCCTTCCTCCAGAATTTCCACACGAAGCTCCTCACGAAACTCTGGCTTGGACCAGTACCGCTGAAATCGCCCCGAGTTGGGCGCCAACTGAAGTACTAGGTTATTTAGGAACCCAGCGGTGCCAGGGGTAGCACCCTATGACTTCGAGTTCTTCCTGTCTTGGACCACAGAAACACAGAGTCTTGCGGTGGCGTCAAAGATCGTTTTATTATTGACTGCAGCCAGTAACAGCAATCCTAGAAGTACACACGGGTATGTTCTCAGGAGACTGCTCAAAATTACAGAAACGGCCTTCTCCTTATATACAAAATATCATGCTTCAGGCACACATTCCTCGTTTTACGATATGGTCATTCATGTGTATTCATTACAAACGAAAAGGCAGAGTCATGATGACCATCCCACATTCCAGTTCAGCCAGCCCACAATTATTTACACAGCGAGGCTCAGATCCCTCATCAGATATCAGCAGACCCCAATAAACACGGGCACCTCCTGTTGGTAAAACAAGCCATAAAGCAGGAAGAGTCAGGTGTGAAAGAGATTAGCCGGAGGCTTGTGTGGGATTAAAAGGCTTTATGGTGTGTCAAACCCTGATGCTAATCACAGGTGGCCGTAGGACGGGGAGCTTGTGAGACCGGACTGACCTGGGGCGGTGGAGCCAAATTGCACAGGTCACAGAGAAGTCAAATAGAAGGCACATGTGTTCTGAAGGCCTGTGCATGTCCTTAATGCGCAGCCTATGTGAGGGCAACCATAAGATGGCTACCGCTCCAAAATGAAACCCACGAATTCAATGTGTAATATCGTATACAAAGTGAATTTATCGATGAAACGTTATGCAAAACACTTGTACATACTGCATTGGCCATTCGCGGTTCGCTGATACCGGAATAGGCAGGTTAGGGCCATGCCTCCTACGCGGTCCCAAATTTTAAAGTACCACAATTAGGCCTCTCTATAAAAGATTTGGTATGCTAAATCCAGCTCAGTTATATTATTTGTGACGTGCTCATGTTAACTGAAACACACTTTATGTCTTAATTTTAAATTCACTCCAATGGTTCCTCCCACCTATTATATAAATCATCTCAAGCCATTCTACTTAAAGCACTCTATGATTAATTTTCTGTTTCTTTCAACTTGAATTCTTCAATGCTCCTATTTTGTCAAAAAACCTAGACTTAAATTTGTCCATTTCAATCTAATCCTTTTTCCTTTTTCCGACTGTTACCATTTATTCTTTCTTGCACTCACAATTTAACCAATTTCTAAAACATATTACTGCTTAGAACTTTCATGCACCATTCTTCCACCCACATCACCAAACCATTCACCAACTTTTGTAATTCCATTTCCAATTGCATTAAACCACGAACCCCACACACCAGTTACTTCAAGAGCCTTTGCTCACATCAAATATTAGTAATATTACTCATGAGATGATCAGTTAGCTTGCTATTATCTGGTACAAACGTATAACACTACTGTACTTTTAAACATTGCACACTCCACTTTCCTTTGCTAGCAGACTATTCAAGCAAGCCTTGAAGAAATAAAAACCTTCTAAGGGGTTCACTGATACACCTGGTCCTTTAAACCAACAAAGAAGAGATTGACACAGAAGCTGTAATATCAAGAAAACATATTTAATAACCTCACATGAGGGAGATTGCGTCACACAGTACCCTCAGGCCACTGTAGGAGGCATTCTACGGAGTACAGAGAACAGGGGCCTTATATATGCATAGGTTACATAGTCAGCATAAAACCAAGGGGAGGTCCTGGCACATACAAGCATGCTTATTGACTAATATGGGTATACAAAATGTGCTTGCTCAACAAAGTGGTAGGAGAGATATTTCTCCTTACATCAGCAAGAATAGCCTGACAGTTCTATACTAGGAGCAGGTGCATTTTACCAGCTAGGCCTTTCTGAGCATGTGCAAGGCTGTGAAAAAGGGAGAAAGCACATGGCTAACTAAAATGGCTGCCAGGAACAAAATGGCTTAGAGCTCATGCTAACAGCAATTCCTGCCATCTTTAACAGCCTGCTCTGTAAAACCATAGCAAGTATGGCAATCATTCCCTTATGATTATTTGTTGAAGCATCACCTGCATTAGTTGCTAATTGATCTATCAAAGTAGACAAATTACTAATCTTCACATCATTCATAGCAACACCAGTTGGAGGAATCAACACACCAAAAATATCCATAAACTCGTGTCCAAATCCACGTTTCACTCTTCTAAGTCCAGTTTCACTCATTTCATTCACATGATACACTAAAACTACGGCAAAATAACAGTTGCCTACCCAATTGCACGGCAGATTAAAATAAACTGCTTTTCCACAAACATAATAATTTCCTCTATGTATAGGCTCATCATCCTTTATATATTCTTCGTCAACCATAAAATGATAACTACATTTACTCTCTCCAGTCAATTCAAATATTTCAAAATTTTCAGATTCCTTTCTACTCCTGTTCAATTATAAGTATAGGATTTATTTTTGAATTTCTCAATCTCTGTTCAGCCTCTTTTTCCAATTCCATCTCTTTCGCTTCACCGACATTTCTACACATTTTTACTCTTCTCAATTAAATTCTCTAAAATGTTGTTGTACATCCGTCCGTCTAAACACACACTCTTTTCATTATTCATGTTAAGGTGTATGTTAATTTGTTCAATTGTTCCAATATGCCCAGTAATAGAATTTAACTCTCCAATTTTAAGCAGATCCTCTAATAAAAGTTCAGTATTTACAACTTTTATCTCCAAGAAATTCTGACCACGAAGAATTGACTGGATGATGCTATACGACAAGCTATAGCAAAATGGAAAGTTGATTGAAGGTTGAATCCCTGAAACAAAAGTCTGTAGGTATGTACATACATAACAATTAGTCTCATTTATTATATGATAAGATACTCATATCACAAACAAACATAGATATTTTCAATAAAATAACTCTTAGTAATAGCTCTATAATCTAACCTTTTATCCCAAAAAGCAGAGTTATTATCATGTGTGTTGCGGTACCGCGGTACAGGCCCCAGCTGGTGAAGCTTACATGGGACAGCAATACTATGTCATGTTTGCCCTGGGATTGTGGTTCCAATTTTTGAAACACAGAAGCAAACAAAATTTCAAGCACAAATTAGTGCCTTGCTGTAAAACAGACCCTGCAGCTAACCTCTGTTGTGCACATCTGAAGGAAGTACATGGCGGGTGATGGCCACCTGAGGGGACTGGGTGCAGGGCCTGGACCACGGCCAAAAAAACACCAAATGACGTGCCTATGACCTCACAATATTTATATTAATTAAGACCGACACCTAAAAGCAAATGTAATTAAATAACAACACATACTCAAACCAGTAATTTATTCAAGATCAATAATTGTTTCTTCTCACTAATCTTGCAACATATGGAAGTAGGTGTAAACTATGTATGCGGCTTCATTAATGCTATAGTAGACTCACTGAAACAACATATATATAATGAACTGCAACTGCCAGGCGACCTCGATTTAACTCTAAGCATTCCAGGTGTCAGTAACGCTATAAGTCAGAATAATCTACCTTGCCTACCACAGCTTTCAAGAATGCCACGGTTGTCACAGGCAAGGTCTCATTCAACAGACCCTGAAGGTCAACTCATAACAGATAGATTTATCCCACTCACAGGCCTACAAGCACTCAGATTATACCTGTGACACTTATTTGGACACATCTCAGAGGTATTCGTCTCACACTCTGAATCCAGTTTGTAAACTTAAGTATCTGAGGTTTCGCCTTCTTTACATACCGATTGCTCAATTTGAAGGCTTGTGGAGCAAGAAGTGTCTTCCACTTAGATTGTGTCGCCTCTGTGGTTACAAGGGTAAATCCTTAGAGCACACTGTGTGCTTGTGTCCACTCCTACTGCCTATTAGGAAAAGATATCTGAAACTTGGTTTTATAAAAGCAAACTGTAGAACAATTTAAGAAGCACTTAGATACTGTTTTTTCTACTATACTTGGGAAGCTTTTAAGATATCTGGATCTTGTGTATAGCTGTCTGGAATAGTTTATACTTTTAAACGTATGGTTGTTATTTTATATCTTTAGCATCTACAATGTTTTATTAATGTATTTACTTTTTATTATATCTATGCAATAAATTAATGTATTATTATTAATAGTTGTTTCTGTCAAAGTGGTATGGGTAAAGTGATTTGTAATCTCACATGTAAGATGACATACAACATTTGTAATTGCATCTGTTTCACTAAGTATGAGGTAATGAGCATTGTATTTGGTGTACGGATTATGGTTTGTGTGGCTATTATGCAAGTTATTTATTGTGGTCCATAACTGCACTGTGTTTTTTGTTGTTTTTGAATTTCTGAGGTTTTTTTAAAACATATGTTGGATGTTTTAATGAAGTCGACCATAACTTAATGTTAACCTTTGTTTTTTCAGTGAAAAAAACAATTGCAATTAAAAATGAAAATAAATTTGCCTATAGCTTCTGTCTCTGTCAAACTAGTGCATTGGCTTTCCATTGCTGTGAGGATTGCCTTTAAAGCTTAATAAATGATGAATAAAATGGTATTTGGCACAGTCCTATGCTGCTATTTAAGACATTCGTGAAGCATAATCCTGTAAGTAATTTAGGATCTGTATCCCTGTTACTATTTTAAGTACCAAACGTCAAATAGAGAAAAATTCGGCTTTAGAGCGTTCTGTGCTCAAGGTGCTCTACATACAGCAGTCATCTTTAATCTTTGAGTTTCATCTCTGCCCAGTTAAGATTTAGAACACATCTTAAAACTTGGCTTTTGCTAACTTACCTCTGTACATCATCATGCTCTGTGTCCGCATTTGGCTATTAATCTCCAGCACTAAGGATTTCCCTTGGAGTGTATGTTTGCCTAAAAAATAAAAATAAACAGTACCATGGTTTTCCTTGATATGGAAAGTGATAGATGCAAATTCATGAATTAATCCAAAGCTTAGGTGATTACCCTTTCCATATTTAAAATGTTTTGTATCAATATTGACATTAACATGTAACACGCAAATGTACTGAGAGTGTATCTTACTTTTTTTTTTTTTTTTTTAAGTTTCAAAAACCTTTATTTATAATATAGGAGAAACATAGGGCAGTAGCCCGCCGTACACTATACAAAAGCCAAGTGTTGCCAAACGGGCGGGTCCCCTCAAGAGCAATAACACAGCCATTCAGCCGACATCCCGGAGGACCGGCGGCGTCTTGAATACCCAACCCATGACAAATGCGCGACCATGCGCCTGACAGCGTACTGCAGCTAGAGTGTATCTTACTTGTTTAGCTTAACCATCAGTAATTTGACCACATTTTAAAATAGTTCACATCTTATTGCCTTTTGGGTTCATGTCGTGTATCTTTCTTTATTTCAGGAAAAACCGAATCTGGACTCTTAAATTAAGTATCCTTTGTTTTCTGTTCCCATTTGTTGGACTTGGCCCTCTCTGCAGCATCACCCCAATACTTTTTGCCTTCACCACCCCGTTTACTAAATTTTGTGTTTGTTGGCATAAGGACTCTGTGCACGTTACCACTGCTAACAAGTGCTAAAGCGCTTGCACTCTCACCCTAAAACATGGTACAATTGGCTTACACCTGATTAGTACATTTAACTTAATTATAAGTCCCTCGTATATGGTAATATGGGTACCCAGGTCCTGTAAATTAAATGCTACTAATGGGCAGCAACACTCATTGTGCTACCCTCTAAAAGTAGCCATTTAAAATATGTCTCAGGCCTGCCATTGCAACCTACAGTGCAGTCTTAAACAACCAATTCGACCAGGCAAAATAAACCTTTTGCCAGACCTAAACCTTACTTTTTAATACATATAATTCACCACTAAGGTAGGCCCTGAACAGCCCTTAGGACAGAGTACATTGTATTTAAAAGGTTGGACACATACTTTTAATTTTT
Organism: Triturus cristatus; assembly: GCF_964204655.1. Lineage (NCBI taxonomy): Eukaryota > Metazoa > Chordata > Amphibia > Caudata > Salamandridae > Triturus > Triturus cristatus. The sequence goes on from NC_140590.1 coordinate 1,690,210,278, forward strand.
GTTTTCTCAGGTAGTGGCAAACTCCCAATTAGTTTATTCACTACTGTGAGGCATAACTCTCCCATAGAATAACATTGGGTTCATTATTACATTTAATGAGTGATAACTTTTGGTTGGGAACAGGTAGAATGCCATGTTCTCTCTAAAATGTTTTAATTTAAAATCCTCTTTAAGGGTGAATTCGGAATATAAATCACAATTCTGAAAATGCTACTTTTAGAAAGTTGCCATTTTCTTGTTTTAACCCCTTGAGTGCCCATGACGAGCTGGACTCGTCATGGGCTGCGGTGGCGCTGTGCCCATGACGAGTCCAGCTCGTCATGAACTCCGCCCGCTAATGGAAGGCGCGGCACTGGGCGGGGAAAGGGGTGGGCATGCAAGGGGTTAACCATTTGCTACTTGCAGCCTGTGTTCTGGGACACATGACGGTGATTACAGTGACAGTTGCTCTTTGTTTATTCCTCCCAGACAGTGAGACAAAGGGGGATTTAAATTTCGTAGAATGGGAGAGCTTCAAGCCAGTCTTTTTTTCACCATAAAACCCTTAGAGTCTTTTGCAGAGAGGAAGGAAATTCCAGAGCTATCTGTGGGGTGGAAAAGTCTAGAAGTTTCTTCCACTTCAAAGTTGACCCGAGGTATAAAAATAGGACCCACTCTTCAGGTCACTCCTGGACCTACGGAGGACACTCAACAAAGGCATGCTCAGCAATTCAGTGGACTGCCCTGCTGCTGAGGCCTTCATTGTACTTCAGAGGACTGCCCTGCTGCTTGAAGCCTGCTTTGCTGCTTGAACCCAGGATTACCAGAGTGACTCCAAGGGATAGTTGACTTGCCTACTGTACTGAGCTACACAGACACAAAAAGCTCCAACAAGGTGAGGAAACAGAGGCCTCAAGGAGGCAAGATGGCGACCGACTGACATCGTCGCGGAGATACTCTGCTGAGTCTCCCCTAATGAGACTGCTCTGAATGCCTTTGATCACTTTCTGGTAGCGGAATTATGAGGAATCGCTAAACCCAGCTGTAAACCCCATCTCAGTCAGAAATAATGCGGCAGAAAAACGACATCGAGATCTGGCAAGAATCACCCTTGCAGCTTGTACTCACGCTGTGCCCCTGCCGCAAGGACGTCAAGACAGATCGGGCTTCATGGATGCAAACTGGCCTGCATGAGTTTTTCCCGGATCGACAGGACAGCGGTAGAGCGATCGGGAGACAGCACGCTCATCGCTCCGATCGGAAAGGCTTTCCGCTGAGGCAGTGCTGCAATCGCTACGGAGACGGAGCGTGGAGCGGCATAACTGCGGGGATATTTTGTAGCACCAAGCGCGTCTGCATTCAGTTCACCCAAGTAAGGATGACCGGCAAGGGGGCAAGGGCAGGCAAGGCAAAGACCACGATAGCAACCTCCCAGCTAAGTACAGCCCTTGCAATCACTCGCCAAAACAAAGTGGATACTCTAAGCACCAAAGGCAGAGGTGGGGGAGAAAAAGGTGACTGTTTGAATAAGGGCTTACAGGAGAAAGACACTGCAATCACGGCCACGGTTAAAAAAAGCACCACTCGAGTACTTAAGGAAACCGATGTCTCGCAGCCCTTAATCACCAGTAGTTTCACTGCAACAACAGGGGTGGAGAACAATGTGCCTGCCAGTGGTTTGGATAGTCAGAGCATAGTAGGTTTGACAGGACAGATATTAGACACTCTTTTACCTGGTGGTATAGACAATGCCCTCGCCCTCGTACCTGTAACTTTGGCAACAGAAGGCAGTCCGGAGGGCAATTTGATCAGCACTTATGATAACACCAGTACTTCAGTTATTGACTTTGCAGACACGGCATACACTGCTAGCCCTTTATCACCAGTTCAACCGGATAACAGTGTGCCGCTTGACTGTATTCCAAAAACGCCAGACAACCAGGATAAGTTTTTCTCTGTGACAGAGGAATCAGAAATGTCAGATATTAGTATCTCGTTGTCGAGTGGGGAGGAAGGCAAGAACTGGTATAGCAGTCCTAATATTGATAACACTGATACTCAGAGAAATAAACCGGGTACTAAAAAGTTACTCAAGAAAAAGAGTAGAGATCGATTGCAAAGAAACTGCGACATATCTGATAAAGACGGTGCAAGAGAGCTGAAATGGTACTACAACGACACGCCTCTCACGCTATGTTCAAGCTCCAATACAGCTTCTGGGCGCAATCCAACAAACACTGGCAGCGGTAAGGGGGGAGATCATGGAGACTCAAAAAGTGAACCTGCATTGTCAGATATTTTGCAGTCCATCAAAAGTTTCCAGGGGAAAGTCAAGGCAGACAGCCGTAGATCCCGTCTGGCGGCCAAAAAACTGCAAGGGGCTGTCAGAAAGGTTGGCAAAACCTGTGCCGATATTGCAGATCGAATGGCCATGGTGGAGGAAAGGACGGAACAACTAGAAAAAGATGTTGCCACGTTGCAAACACAGCATGATGAGCATGAGGGGGTGGTGAAAGACTTGATGTGGAAGATGGAGGAGCAGGAAAACCGGCAGAGACGCAACAACCTCCGCTTCCTAGGAATTTCGGAGGGGGCAGAAAAAGATGACCCCAGGAAATTTATGATTACTTTGCTCAAAGAAGCTTTTCCAGAACTGCAATCATGGGATTTGGACAGGGAAATTCAACGAGCCCACAGATTTCCTCTGTTTCCTGATAAACGTACCACAGCATCACAGCACCCTCGTGCCATGCTTTCATTTTTTGGTAATTTTCTACTCCGCCAAACTCATTTTGACCTGGCCAGACCCACAAGGAAACGAACCTTCGACCGGATAACCTTCTTCACCAGACCCAATTTTGCTCACGCCACAGTAGAGCGCAGGTGGAGGTTCCGGCAGCTGTTTGAACCATTTCAGAAACTAGGGGCCGAGGTGTATTTACAAAATCCAGCCAGGCTGAAAATCGTATACAAAGGGGCCACACGCAGCTTTGTTTTAGAAATTCAAGCACAAAAGTACCTAGAGGAACTTTCTGGTCATAAATAATGTAGATAATTAGCTCAAAAATGCATATTGAGGGTATCCCTGTGGCAATTGCTAATCATGCTTAGAGATTGCTTTAGTAATATGTGGAGAATGTAGGCTTGTAATAAGGCTAATGAGCTCTTTTCATCTGCTGGACCTTTCTTTTTTTTTTTTTTTTCTCCTTCCGCCTTTTGTTGATCTTTGATTTATTTTTTCTTGTTGGTCTTAAGGAACTTTGTGTCTTTTGGTGTAACTGCTACCAGATGTTATGTTTTATTTCTTTGGAGGGGGAGGCTCAGCGGGCTCACGGGGCTCTGCACGTCGGCTGTAAAATCCCTCGCTCAGCCAGGTAACCTCCAAAGGTGGGGTGGGTGGGGGTGGGAGAGTGGGGTGGGGGGAACGGGTCAGACAGTTTGCTCTAAATTGCAAAAAACGGTACAGACAAATTAGGTATGTCGGTATTACCTGGTGTCGATATTTGCAAGGTTTTGGTGATATATATGGTGCACCCAATGTAAGAAGATGGGTCTGTTAAGAGTATTATCAATGAATATCTGTGGCTTAAATGATATCAAAAAAGTCAAACGGTTGCAGTAGGACTACAAGCTTGGGGCACAAGAAACGCACATTGAGGGGTCACAAACGCACATTCTAAAATCATTAGGGTATAGGTTGATTTGTGCCACAACACAAGGAGCTAGGGTGCGGGGGTTGCTATTCTAGCCAGGGGCAGCGGGTTTGTTTGTAGTCACTCTAAGGTAGACAGATTTGGCCGCTGGGCAATTACAGAATGCCAGTATGGGAATGGGCAAGAGATAACACTCTGTGCCATTTATGGTAGTAACAGCGATGATCCGTCGGTTTTTGATGAGGTCTCAAACGAACTTACGGTTTGGCCATTACCTTTGCGGGGATCTCAACATCAACCTTCCAAGTGATTGGTCCATAAAAGATGGTTGGCATTATGTTGGCCGTAAACCCAAAGTATTTAAAGCACTGAGACAAATGTGTTGCATGCATGGGCTAGTGGATGGCTGGCAGACCTTAAAGCCGGATGATCCAGGGTACACATTTTTTTCCAGTCCACATCTTACCCATGGATTACATATTGATGTCTAACTCAATAAAAACTAAATGCCAAATGAAGAAACTTCCCCGAATCCTATCGGATCACAATCATCTAATCTGTTCCGCAGAAATAGATAACGGAAAAAGTACACCCAGCTCATGGACCTTTGAGAAATCCCTGCTTTTAGATGATAATTACTGCAGCCACATGAGAGAGTGGATCCCCAATTTTTTAACAGACGATGAGGGGAGCACTTCAATCGAAGTAGTGTGGGATGCTCTAAAAGCCGGGATCCGAGGGGAGACCATACAATACTCCTTAAAAGCTAATAAATGAGCTAGGGAAGCTATGCAGGGGCTGCAAGAAAACTTGAGGATGGCCGAGGAAGGTTTATTAACAACTGGAAATACTCTGGGCGGGAAGGAAGAAATAGTAAAAATACAGAACCAAGTGGCAATTACAAAGGCTCTAATTATGAATATCCTCACCGATAAAGCGATTAAAAAAGCACTCTCTCAAAAGGAAATGCTATATGAAGTGAAGGAGCAAATCGGACACCAGCTAGCTGTACGTATGAGGCAACAGGCCTCTTCAAATTTGATTCGTGAAATCCATGATGCTCAGAGAGACCGAGTATCTGACCCAGAACTTATAAGAGAAGCTTTCTGGCGATTCTATCAAGATTTATACACGGAAACAGGGGGAGGTGACCAGGCAAATTTTGAGGAATACCTAGTTAAGTCTGGCAATGAGAAGTTTGAGGACGAGGATGCAAATCTTTTAGAGGAAACCCCCACAGTAGATAAAATCGTAAGCATAATCAAAGATCTGCCAAAAGGGAAAGCAACGGGGTTGGATTGCATCCCGTTGGAGTTCTAAGTTTCCTTTCTAGATCAAATTAAAAGTATCTTGCTAGATCTTATCATACATATCTTTAAAGGTGGCCATCCCCCAAAATCCTGGTCCCAGGCAAAAATAGTAATTTTTCCTAAAAAGAATAAGCCTCCGGAGCAGTTAGGCTCATATCGTCCCATTACTCTCATTAACTCGGATTCCAAAATATACTCGAAAGTCCTGGCCAACAAAATTGCTCCCATTATTCACAAAGTGATTGCTCAAAGCCAGCATGGCTTCGTTCCGGGCAGATCCACTATTAACCACATCCAGGGAGTGATCACTTTGTTTGATGGTATGGATGTTACAGGAGACCCTATGGCGCTGGTTCTGCTCGATGCAGAGAAAGCCTTCGATAGGGTCTCCTGGCACTTCCTGTGGGCTGCAATGTCTAGAATGGGCATAAAGGAAGGCTATATACAGACAGTCCAAAAACGGTATGTGAATCCCAGTGCTGTAGTTATGGTAAATGGTAACTTAAATGAAGAATTGATAATATTGCGTGGAACACGACAAGGCTGCCCTTGCTCGCGGTTGCTCTTCGCAATTTATATAGATCCTTTTATCCGCAGATTAGAAGAGGATGGAGAAATTAAACCCATAATGTCACAGGTCTATGCCACTAAATTTCTGGCCTATGCGGATGATATCGCAATTGTGATCCGAATGCGGCCATGATTGCTATTGAAAGGGAGGCGAACCAATTTGGTGCTATGTCCGGTTACGCACTTAATAAGGGAAAAACACAGATTGTGTTAAATAGGAAAAGTGAAATGAGGGATACCCGAGTTGTGGGACAAGCTACATATCTAGGAGTATGCATCACATCTGATCTTGAAAATCTGGTTAATCTAAATCTGAAACCAATGACAGCTGCAGTGCAGAAAGACCTCCAACGCCTAGACAATTTACACCTCTCTATTATTGGAAGAGTGAATGCGATTAAAATGGTCTTTTTCCCCAAAATTGTGTATCCGTTTAGAGCGATTTGCCTGGAATTTTCATCTTCCTGGTTCAAAACAATAGAACGGATGTTTTCAAGCTTTATCTGGGCATATTCAGAACCACAGCGGGCCTATAAGTTCCTTACTCTTCACAAAGATAGAGGCGGATTACCTCTCCCAAACCTAAAGGCGTATTCTTAGGCAACCGTGCTATTATATAGTAATGAGCTATTACAGAATAGCGGGGAAGAGGAGGACAGAGAGGACTATACGCCATCCATTTTTCAATAACTTTTAGGCCGTGAGAGCAGAGGATATCTTTGGCGACATCTGCACGACAGTTACCACAAAAAAGATGATTTTAAAACATTATACAGTGGATTCAAGGTATGGAAGTCTGTTAGAAAAATGCTTGGTATAGGGAGACTGTCTTTTTATACTCCCTTAAAGAATAATCAATTTCTTCCAGAAATCATGATAGTTATATGAACAAATGTCATGACGCTGGAATTATCCAAATTGGCTGTCTCCTTTCTTCTGTCGGGATTCAATCCTTTGAAGAAGTAAAAAGTAATTTTGGGCGGGATTGGCGGGACTTTTTTAAGTACCTTCAAATTAGAGACTTTTTGTCACGAAAGGTGGGTGGGAGGGGGTGGTTTGAAAAAGTCAATTTAGTAGAAACACTAATGCCTGGTAAAAAAAACACGATTGGGGGAATTTATTCTCTTATTAATGCACTGTTTCCGGACGATATGGAGAAAACCTCACAGAAATGGCAAGAGAAAATTGGAATATCAAATGACAAGTTTAATTTTGCTTATTTAATGTCACAAACAATTCTCATGTCAACCAAACTGCAAGCACAATCTGTGAAAACCTGTTTTTTTCTATATTATACACCTGATAAAATAACTAAGTGGGAAAGTGGCAAGAGCACGTGCTTTTCTAGATGTATGCTCTATAATGCTGACTGTGTACATATTTTCTCCACTTGTGAAGGATTAACATCTATCAAACAAGAGATAGGGAAATTTTTAACTACAGTTCTGCAAAGCACAATCGTTTTATTCAGCGATGTTATCTTACTAGTAGCAGCAGATCTTAGCAATGCTAGAACAGGTCATGAACTTATTTTCATAGCTATGGCTGTTTTCAGGCTGTGTATAGCCTAAGGGTGGCTGGATGCTACTGCCCCGTCATTCCAACAATGGTTAGCCAGATTACTTGCCATCTCAAATATTGAAATCGCCATTTATAAACGGAAGGGCAGAAAGCGACGTAAAAGAGGGTTAAAAACCTGGACCCCTCTAATAGAATGGTGCCAATCTCAAGGCTGTACTTAAATGAATTCTAGGTTTTAGCTGAAGCCAGCTGAGGGTGTATTTTCTGTTCTAATTTTAAGCCAATGTATTCAGGAATTACAGTCTTCAAAAGATATGATTTAATAATGTAATTGTATGTATACTTGTCTTACCCGGGGGGAGGGTGGGTAGGAGGGTGGGGAGGTGGGCGAAAAATTGTTGTTAAAAACTGAATAAAGATATTTAAAAAGAAAGAAAAAAGCTCCAACAACTTGAACCCTGCACCTGGACACTGCCTGAAGTGAGTCCTACCCTCCAACTGGTACCTATCCAGTCCTTGGAAGTGGTGTCTAAAAATCCAAAACTTTAAACAGCTAAAAACTCCCCCTCCGGATTCGCCTGGGCCAATGGCATGCCTTAGACTCCCCAAGTCACCCCGTGGTTCGTCGGCTAAGTTTGCCGACTTTGGCGGCGGTTTCCAGGGTTCGCACCTGGTGTCGCGTCCACATGCTGGCCTGGGCAAATCGTCGGGGGCTGGGTAGGCAGGGGTTTTAAAGTAGCGGGAAGGCACCTTGCACGCTGTAGGGAGGAGCCGCCATTCGCTGCTATGTTCGGTTTAACTGCAGGACGATGCAGATTTTGCTAGCTCGATTCGCTCAGTCGTGAGGTCATGAGACTGAAGGTCTAAAGGTCCCGGGTTCTATCCTGCCTTCCAGCACAGTGCGCGAGGCTCCTCACTCTCGCCGATACTTCTCCCCGTGCCTGAATGGGTAATGTAAATACGCGAGGCTCCTCGTTCTCGCCAGATACTTCTCCCCGTGCCTGAATGTGTAATGTAAATACGCGAGGCTCCTCTTTCTCGCCAGATACATCTCCCCGTGCCTGAATGTGTAATGTAAATACGGTGCTCCAAGACTTTTGCAAGCAGATGCTCCTGCCCCGGTCTTTCAGGTCCCCGCTTGCTCAGCCAGAGCCACGGTGGTCCCAGGGTTAAGGTCTGCGACATTCACTCTCAAGGTTCAAAGTTTCATCCCCAATGTTCCTTGCTGAAGGATCCCTTTTAGAACAGGGAGGCAACTGTAGTCCCCCAGTTAGGGGGTTCATTTGGCCGGCAGGGGGCGCCTCGGGGAGACTCCGGGCTGAGGTTCTGTAGCGATCCGAACCCGTGTATTCGGTATCGTAGTACTGACACGATTTTGATACCAATGAACCGTAAATGATCCATTTAATGCATGACAGTGTTTTCGCTGCGCTACGAGCATGAATTCACTGAGAAATAGGGCATTCTGTTGTAAAATCATGGCATCCATTTTAGATACGGCACCCATTTTGTTTCTTGCCCTCACATAGTCAATGGACGAGCAATGACCCCGGCAGAATCACCTTGTTAAGGACACGTAAGCTCGAGCCCGAGGAAGCTGACGCTGCGTGACTAGGCAGAATCAAGCTGCCTCCCCTGCCTGAGGCCAGCCCTGCTATACTGGTTCTCGTGTCCATTGTCCTGATTAAGAGGCCGAAGACGGTAGCCATGCCCGTTTATGATCCATAAACACCTCTTATCCTACTTTTCTATCCCTTACACCTGGCTCTGCTCCTCTCCTTCTGGGCTTTTACAATGGGGAGGATACGATTTTTATGATGGGGAGGATCGGTCAAAGAATGGAAAACTGACAAAGAGACTTGATCGAATACTGAAAACCTCCGACTAATTATTGTTTGGTGTATGTTTATTGTCTGTTTGGGATACCGGGTTGGGCATGAAAGATATTCGTGTAATGTTGCCTGAAGACATATTTTGTGTATTTAAGGAGCAACCCACTTTTTGCAATTCGAACAGTTTCGTAGATTCTGCCTTTGTGTGGTTCCTATGACTTCTGTGTCCCTGCAGTAAATAAATCTTGGTCTCTGACGCCACCATCGAGAAGCCCGCGTCTCTGTTTATTTGTGCACCAAGGCAGGAAGGAACTCAGGGGTCTTTGGGTGTTGTTTCCCTGACACCTCTGGACTCTTAAAAGTCCAGAACCTCAAATTGGCGCCCAACGTGGGGCGACGTCATCCGGTACCGGTCCAAAGCCTGAAAATTTCGAGGAGCTTCGTGTGAAGATTCCGGAGGGAGGTACCCCGCTTCATCGATCCCTGTAAGTCGTAAAAGTGGCCCGACGATCTCTTCCACGAGGGTTCCCGTTCCCAGACGGCTACAGAGGACCGCTGCCCTGACTGTCGCTCTGTCTTGGACCCGAGGTGCAGACCTTAGTACGGCGAAACGTAGACGGGTTCTCCTTGGTGACGTCTTCCACATTTCAGTTAAGTATTAAGTGGGTTGCGCTCAGTTTGGTTGTTCTTTGTTGCTCTTGTTTTGCTCTCTGGATACGTTTGTTTTTGAATTCGTAGATTATCATTGGTTGCTCTTGTTAAGATAATCTTTGTTTTGGTATTGGTTCATTTGGTAGGCCTAAGTTCTTTGCGCATTTTTTGTTGGAATCTGTCTTTAGTTTATAATGACTAACAGTAGTAATTGTTTCCTGTCCTGGTTAAGTTGCAACGGGGATTCCCGGTTGGAGGATCCGTGTTCGGTTCCTCCGATTGGAACTCCTACATATGAGCTCTATTGTAAACACGGTGTAGGTCCTATCGCTTATAATGAAGTATGGGTCCGTTACACCAGGAAAGATGGTGTCCTTAGTTGGCCACCACATGGTAGCTTTGAAATTGAAATTCTAGACAATCTAGAAATGAAGTTGTTTAAAAAGAAAGCCCGGCCGGCAATGTTTGATTCTTTTCGCGTGTGGCGTAAAGAAGCCAAACAGAGAGAAATTAGGAAGATAAAGAAGGAACAGAAAGAGAAAGGGTTGACATTAATGGAGTCTGCTAGACAGTTGCATGTCAAACCAGATTGGTCGCACACTGCTACACCTACCAGGCGTGTTCCCCCAATGAAAATGGTCCCTGAAGGTCAGCGTCGGCGGATACACCTATGCTCGAGTGTGAATGCAAGTATGCGTGGCGTGTGCCATCCCTGGACACGTGTTTCGAGGTAGTTGCCTCTCGTCAGCAGGGAGTAGGAAAATGTGTGGGGTTGCTGTGTAAGCTGCTAAAATCGTTATCAGGTCTAGTACCTCTCGTAGCGCGCAGGTGCGTAACCATGAGTCCGTCGACTCCACCGGCTCAAGGGAGCCTGAATATAAAGTTAAACCAGATTGGTCGCACACTGCTACACCTACCAGGCGTGTTCCCCCAATGAAAATGGTCCCTGAAGGTCAGCGTCGGCGGATACACCTATGCTCGAGTGTGAATGCAAGTATGCGTGGCGTGTGCCATCCCTGGACACGTGTTTCGAGGTAGTTGCCTCTCGTCAGCAGGGAGTAGGAAAATGTGTGGGGTTGCTGTGTAAGCTGCTAAAATCGTTATCAGGTCTAGTACCTCTCGTAGCGCGCAGGTGCGTAACCATGAGTCCGTCGACTCCACCGGCTCAAGGGAGCCTGAATATAAAGTTAAACCAGATTGGTCGCACACTGCTACACCTACCAGGCGTGTTCCCCCAATGAAAATGGTCCCTGAAGGTCAGCGTCGGCGGATACACCTATGCTCGAGTGTGAATGCAAGTATGCGTGGCGTGTGCCATCCCTGGACACGTGTTTCGAGGTAGTTGCCTCTCGTCAGCAGGGAGTAGGAAAATGTGTGGGGTTGCTGTGTAAGCTGCTAAAATCGTTATCAGGTCTAGTACCTCTCGTAGCGCGCAGGTGGGTAACCATGAGTCCGTCGACTCCACCGGCTCAAGGGAGCCTGAATATAAAGTTAAACCAGATTGGTCGCACACTGCTACACCTACCAGGCGTGTTCCCCCAATGAAAATGGTCCCTGAAGGTCAGCGTCGGCGGATACACCTATGCTCGAGTGTGAATGCAAGTATGCGTGGCGTGTGCCATCCCTGGACACGTGTTTCGAGGTAGTTGCCTCTCGTCAGCAGGGAGTAGGAAAATGTGTGGGGTTGCTGTGTAAGCTGCTAAAATCGTTATCAGGTCTAGTACCTCTCGTAGCGCGCAGGTGCGTAACCATGAGTCCGTCGACTCCACCGGCTCAAGGGAGCCTGAATATAAAGTTAAACCAGATTGGTCGCACACTGCTACACCTACCAGGCGTGTTCCCCCAATGAAAATGGTCCCTGAAGGTCAGCGTCGGCGGATACACCTATGCTCGAGTGTGAATGCAAGTATGCGTGGCGTGTGCCATCCCTGGACACGTGTTTCGAGGTAGTTGCCTCTCGTCAGCAGGGAGTAGGAAAATGAGTGGGGTTGCTGTGTAAGCTGCTAAAATCGTTATCAGGTCTAGTACCTCTCGTAGCGCGCAGGTGCGTAACCATGAGTCCGTCGACTCCACCGGCTCAAGGGAGCCTGAATATAAAGTTAAACCAGATTGGTCGCACACTGCTACACCTACCAGGCGTGTTCCCCCAATGAAAATGGTCCCTGAAGGTCAGCGTCGGCGGATACACCTATGCTCGAGTGTGAATGCAAGTATGCGTGGCGTGTGCCATCCCTGGACACGTGTTTCGAGGTAGTTGCCTCTCGTCAGCAGGGAGTAGGAAAATGTGTGGGGTTGCTGTGTAAGCTGCTAAAATCGTTATCAGGTCTAGTACCTCTCGTAGCGCGTAGGTGCGTAACCATGAGTCCGTCGACTCCACCGGCTCAAGGGAGCCTGAATATAAAGTTAAACCAGATTGGTCGCACACTGCTACACCTACCAGGCGTGTTCCCCCAATGAAAATGGTCCCTGAAGGTCAGCGTCGGCGGATACACCTATGCTCGAGTGTGAATGCAAGTATGCGTGGCGTGTGCCATCCCTGGACACGTGTTTCGAGGTAGTTGCCTCTCGTCAGCAGGGAGTAGGAAAATGTGTGGGGTTGCTGTGTAAGCTGCTAAAATCGTTATCAGGTCTAGTACCTCTCGTAGCGCGCAGGTGCGTAACCATGAGTCCGTCGACTCCACCGGCTCAAGGGAGCCTGAATATAAAGTTAAACCAGATTGGTCGCACACTGCTACACCTACCAGGCGTGTTCCCCCAATGAAAATGGTCCCTGAAGGTCAGCGTCGGCGGATACACCTATGCTCGAGTGTGAATGCAAGTATGCGTGGCGTGTGCCATCCCTGGACACGTGTTTCGAGGTAGTTGCCTCTCGTCAGCAGGGAGTAGGAAAATGTGTGGGGTTGCTGTGTAAGCTGCTAAAATCGTTATCAGGTCTAGTACCTCTCGTAGCGCGCAGGTGCGTAACCATGAGTCCGTCGACTCCACCGGCTCAAGGGAGCCTGAATATAAAGTTAAACCAGATTGGTCGCACACTGCTACACCTACCAGGCGTGTTCCCCCAATGAAAATGGTCCCTGAAGGTCAGCGTCGGCGGATACACCTATGCTCGAGTGTGAATGCAAGTATGCGTGGCGTGTGCCATCCCTGGACACGTGTTTCGAGGTAGTTGCCTCTCGTCAGCAGGGAGTAGGAAAATGAGTGGGGTTGCTGTGTAAGCTGCTAAAATCGTTATCAGGTCTAGTACCTCTCGTAGCGCGCAGGTGCGTAACCATGAGTCCGTCGACTCCACCGGCTCAAGGGAGCCTGAATATAAAGTTAAACCAGATTGGTCGCACACTGCTACACCTACCAGGCGTGTTCCCCCAATGAAAATGGTCCCTGAAGGTCAGCGTCGGCGGATACACCTATGCTCGAGTGTGAATGCAAGTATGCGTGGCGTGTGCCATCCCTGGACACGTGTTTCGAGGTAGTTGCCTCTCGTCAGCAGGGAGTAGGAAAATGTGTGGGGTTGCTGTGTAAGCTGCTAAAATCGTTATCAGGTCTAGTACCTCTCGTAGCGCGTAGGTGCGTAACCATGAGTCCGTCGACTCCACCGGCTCAAGGGAGCCTGAATATAAAGTTAAACCAGATTGGTCGCACACTGCTACACCTACCAGGCGTGTTCCCCCAATGAAAATGGTCCCTGAAGGTCAGCGTCGGCGGATACACCTATGCTCGAGTGTGAATGCAAGTATGCGTGGCGTGTGCCATCCCTGGACACGTGTTTCGAGGTAGTTGCCTCTCGTCAGCAGGGAGTAGGAAAATGTGTGGGGTTGCTGTGTAAGCTGCTAAAATCGTTATCAGGTCTAGTACCTCTCGTAGCGCGCAGGTGCGTAACCATGAGTCCGTCGACTCCACCGGCTCAAGGGAGCCTGAATATAAAGTTAAACCAGATTGGTCGCACACTGCTACACCTACCAGGCGTGTTCCCCCAATGAAAATGGTCCCTGAAGGTCAGCGTCGGCGGATACACCTATGCTCGAGTGTGAATGCAAGTATGCGTGGCGTGTGCCATCCCTGGACACGTGTTTCGAGGTAGTTGCCTCTCGTCAGCAGGGAGTAGGAAAATGTGTGGGGTTGCTGTGTAAGCTGCTAAAATCGTTATCAGGTCTAGTACCTCTCGTAGCGCGCAGGTGCGTAACCATGAGTCCGTCGACTCCACCGGCTCAAGGGAGCCTGAATATAAAGTTAAACCAGATTGGTCGCACACTGCTACACCTACCAGGCGTGTTCCCCCAATGAAAATGGTCCCTGAAGGTCAGCGTCGGCGGATACACCTATGCTCGAGTGTGAATGCAAGTATGCGTGGCGTGTGCCATCCCTGGACACGTGTTTCGAGGTAGTTGCCTCTCGTCAGCAGGGAGTAGGAAAATGTGTGGGGTTGCTGTGTAAGCTGCTAAAATCGTTATCAGGTCTAGTACCTCTCGTAGCGCGCAGGTGCGTAACCATGAGTCCGTCGACTCCACCGGCTCAAGGCTACGAGAGGTACTAGACCTGATAACGATTTTAGCAGCTTACACAGCAACCCCACACATTTTCCTACTCCCTGCTGACGAGAGGCAACTACCTCGAAACACGTGTCCAGGGATGGCACACGCCACGCATACTTGCATTCACACTCGAGCATAGGTGTATCCGCCGACGCTGACCTTCAGGGACCATTTTCATTGGGGGAACACGCCTGGTAGGTGTAGCAGTGTGCGACCAATCTGGTTTAACTTTATATTCAGGCTCCCTTGAGCCGGTGGAGTCAACGGACTCATGGTTACGCACCTGCGCGCTACGAGAGGTACTAGACCTGATAACGATTTTAGCAGCTTACACAGCAACCCCACACATTTTCCTACTCCCTGCTGACGAGAGGCAACTACCTCGAAACACGTGTCCAGGGATGGCACACGCCACGCATGCTTGCATTCACACTCGAGCATAGGTGTATCCGCCGACGCTGACCTTCAGGGACCATTTTCATTGGGGGAACACGCCTGGTAGGTGTAGCAGTGTGCGACCAATCTGGTTTAACTTTATATTCAGGCTCCCTTGAGCCGGTGGAGTCGACGGACTCATGGTTACGCACCTGCGCGCTACGAGAGGTACTAGACCTGATAACGATTTTAGCAGCTTACACAGCAACCCCACACATTTTCCTACTCCCTGCTGACGAGAGGCAACTACCTCGAAACACGTGTCCAGGGATGGCACACGCCACGCATACTTGCATTCACACTCGAGCATAGGTGTATCCGCCGACGCTGACCTTCAGGGACCATTTTCATTGGGGGAACACGCCTGGTAGGTGTAGCAGTGTGCGACCAATCTGGTTTAACTTTATATTCAGGCTCCCTTGAGCCGGTGGAGTCGACGGACTCATGGTTACGCACCTGCGCGCTACGAGAGGTACTAGACCTGATAACGATTTTAGCAGCTTACACAGCAACCCCACACATTTTCCTACTCCCTGCTGACGAGAGGCAACTACCTCGAAACACGTGTCCAGGGATGGCACACGCCACGCATACTTGCATTCACACTCGAGCATAGGTGTATCCGCCGACGCTGACCTTCAGGGACCATTTTCATTGGGGGAACACGCCTGGTAGGTGTAGCAGTGTGCGACCAATCTGGTTTAACTTTATATTCAGGCTCCCTTGAGCCGGTGGAGTCGACGGACTCATGGTTACGCACCTGCGCGCTACGAGAGGTACTAGACCTGATAACGATTTTAGCAGCTTACACAGCAACCCCACACATTTTCCTACTCCCTGCTGACGAGAGGCAACTACCTCGAAACACATGTCCAGGGATGGCACACGCCACGCATACTTGCATTCACACTCGAGCATAGGTGTATCCGCCGACGCTGACCTTCAGGGACCATTTTCATTGGGGGAACACGCCTGGTAGGTGTAGCAGTGTGCGACCAATCTGGTTTAACTTTATATTCAGGCTCCCTTGAGCCGGTGGAGTCGACGGACTCATGGTTACGCACCTGCGCGCTACGAGAGGTACTAGACCTGATAACGATTTTAGCAGCTTACACAGCAACCCCACACAT
Organism: Triturus cristatus; assembly: GCF_964204655.1. Taxonomy (NCBI): domain Eukaryota; kingdom Metazoa; phylum Chordata; class Amphibia; order Caudata; family Salamandridae; genus Triturus; species Triturus cristatus. Next base: position 1,690,225,888 of record NC_140590.1, read on the forward strand.
TTTCCTACTCCCTGCTGACGAGAGGCAACTACCTCGAAACACGTGTCCAGGGATGGCACACGCCACGCATACTTGCATTCACACTCGAGCATAGGTGTATCCGCCGACGCTGACCTTCAGGGACCATTTTCATTGGGGGAACACGCCTGGTAGGTGTAGCAGTGTGCGACCAATCTGGTTTAACTTTATATTCAGGCTCCCTTGAGCCGGTGGAGTCGACGGACTCATGGTTACGCACCTGCGCGCTACGAGAGGTACTAGACCTGATAACGATTTTAGCAGCTTACACAGCAACCCCACACATTTTCCTACTCCCTGCTGACGAGAGGCAACTACCTCGAAACACGTGTCCAGGGATGGCACACGCCACGCATACTTGCATTCACACTCGAGCATAGGTGTATCCGCCGACGCTGACCTTCAGGGACCATTTTCATTGGGGGAACACGCCTGGTAGGTGTAGCAGTGTGCGACCAATCTGGTTTAACTTTATATTCAGGCTCCCTTGAGCCGGTGGAGTCGACGGACTCATGGTTACGCACCTGCGCGCTACGAGAGGTACTAGACCTGATAACGATTTTAGCAGCTTACACAGCAACCCCACACATTTTCCTACTCCCTGCTGACGAGAGGCAACTACCTCGAAACACGTGTCCAGGGATGGCACACGCCACGCATACTTGCATTCACACTCGAGCATAGGTGTATCCGCCGACGCTGACCTTCAGGGACCATTTTCATTGGGGGAACACGCCTGGTAGGTGTAGCAGTGTGCGACCAATCTGGTTAGACAGTTGCATGTCAACAAAACTGAGAAAGCAATAGAGATGGCGAATAGAAAACATAATTTGGCGATTGATAAATGCTACCCTGTCTTGCCATCTTGCCCTGCTAAGCCGATAGAGGACTCTGAAAAGGATCCTCTGTTGTCTTATCTGTTGAGATCACCTCCACCGTATGCACAGGGTATTACAGCACCACAGTTACTACCTGTTGTGCAGCCAGCTGCTGGTCAGCCTGGAATAGTTGCTCCACTTCCTTTGATTCAAGCTCCTGTCCTTCCTGTGGTTAATGTTCCCTCGGCACCCCCTCTTCCTGGGTTGCCTATTCCGCCTTTGCCTGTCGTTTCGCAAACTGCTTTACCTGCTACTCCCACCCTTACCATTTCATCTGCTCCAGCTTCCCTGTTCCCGAACTCTGTAAACATTCTGACTCCGCTTTCTGTTCGTCGGAAAATAACCGACTCTGTAACTAATATCTTAACTCCTCTCTACAGGTCTTTAATTGGGACCCCCGTTTCTGACTCTACACAGAGACGTAGCCAGTTTCCTGGTCCCCAGGAACGAGAAATATTAGATTCGACAGCTCTTAGGTGGATGTCGAAAGCTGCGAAGTATGATGCACGAAGAGTGTCAGATACATTTATGCAATGGAATGAACCAACTCAACGTTATGTCTTTAACGTGATGTGTTCTCTTGTGCGTGAGGAATGGGACGATGATGACTCAGATTCCGTCCCCTCTGATTTGATAAATATTCAGCAAAAGTTCGCCGCAGGAATGGTGATAGGTTCAGAAGTAAGGGAAGCGATAGAACTGATTTTAGCTTATAGGGATGATTCTCCTCTTCGAGCACCAAGGGACTCTGATGGTTCTCCGATTACTAGGAAGAAGCGAGGTCAGTATCCGATGAGGGAAGTTCCGCCGATATGGCGCGATGCAGTTCAAGCTGATGCGGCTAATAATATTGCAGCTGCTCCAGCACATTTCCATAGAGTGTGGATACACATCCCTTGGAAGCGGGCAGAAGTATTAGCAGTAAAACAGGCATTACCGGATCCACGTAAAAATCCTGCTGGTTATTATAAAGAGTTAACGCAGACAGTTCAAGCATGTGTCATGAATTTGGCAGACATCGAAGTGCTATTTGGCAATGTAGTGCCACAACCTATATAGGCCAAGATCCGGCAAGAGAACCACCCAGTCGCCTTAGGAGGTGATTGGCCAGCTATTATAGCGGCAGACGCGCAACAAGTTGGTGGTGCTAAACCTGAGCCTCTGATTGCTGCTTTACCTGGCAGAATAATTAATCTGATGAAAACGCTGATGCCAGCGTTACGGGTCAACTGGGATAAATTATCAGCATGCAAGCAAAAGAAGGACGAAAGCGTCTCTGACTTCTTCACTAGATTTGAAGAGACCTTCGTAGACCACAGTGGGCAAGATATGAGTACTGAGGGAGGTCAGAGGTTGTTTGTCGACAAGTTTGTGTTCAATTTACTGCCTGAGCTTAGTAACAAGTTAAAGGATTCTGAGAGTGCATGGGCAGTGTCGACGACAGCACAGATACTTGCAACTGCTCAGTATTATGAGAATAGAGAGAAAGAAGAGAAGGAAAAGTCAGAAAAGAAGACAAAAGATTTGAAAACTAAAGTTCTTTTGCAACAGGCATACCCGCCTCGCTCAATTCAGTCAGATTCACAGCAGCGACCCCAGTTTCAGCAACAGCCACAATTCCAGCAACGGACGTCCCAAAGATTTAATTACGGTTTTCCCCGACAACAGTTAGCATGGAATCAGTGTGCCTATTGTAAAAAGGAGGGCCATTATAAGAACGAGTGTCCAGTACTGCACACACAAACCAGTGGGGTCCCAGCTCAGAGAGGTAGTGGTGGGTTTATGCAAGCTCCTAGAGGTAGAGGACGTGGTACAATGACTCCACAGGCTGATCGCCCATCAAATTATTTCGATCAGCGAAATGTACAATCTACGCAACTAGGTAGATCTCCACAGTATCATGTTGAGGATTACTATGAAAATAATGAAGAGATTCAGAAAAGCGAATACTAGGACAGCCACAGGCAAAGAGAGGGAGTAGTATCAGTTCCAGTTGATCAGAGTGGACCTTATGTCGCAGTAGTTACATCAGGCGTGGTCGAACCGTTTCTGTTGGATACTGGTGCGGCAAAAAGTTCAATTATGCACGCGAAACTCCCTGGCGCACCTTTGTCTGGCTCAACGAATATTTCAGTAGGTTTCTCAGGCGCCCCTGTTCACAACCCTGTTTCTGGTCCTTTGTCAATTTCTGTTGGGCCATGTCAACTAGAAGCACCCCTTATTCTGACGACCGGTTGTAATGAGAATCTGCTTGGTTTAGATCTGTTGAAACGCCTGAATGCGACACTGTACTGTTCTCCTTCGGGAGTACAGCTCACATTGGGCAAGAGAGTCATCTCTCCAATGTACTTGTCGATGGATAAGCTCCCACCGGAGCTGCGTTCTCTCCCTGATACTCTTTGGGCGACTGGTCCTAATGATGTAGGTCTTTTGGAAATTCCCCCTTATGTGGTAAGTCTGAAAGCGAATGTTAGATTCCCACGAATCCCACAGTATCGGATTTCGAATGAAGGTGAACGTGCACTTTTGCTGATCGTGAAAGACTTAATACAGAAAGATGTGATAGAGGAAACTAGAGGAAATGTCTGCAATAGTCCTGTTCTGCCGATTTTGAAACGCACTGACCCTTCCAAACCTCCAATCTACAGGTTTGTGATTGACCTCAGAGAGGTTAACAAAATAGTGATTCCACAGTTTCCTGTGGTCCCAGATATCACTGCATTATTGACGTTGATTCCTGCCTCAGCTACATGGTTTACAGTGATAGACTTGAAGAATGCCTTTTTCAGCATCCCGATAGCCGAGGAAAGTAGAGACATTTTTGGTTTCTCCTTAGGTGGTCGCAGTTTCAGGTTCAAGCGTGCTCCACAAGGTTATTGTGAGAGCCCTTCAATTTACAGCCAAGCATTAAAAAGTCAATTAGATGCTCTTGTACTTCCTCCTGGTGTTGCTCTGATCCAATACGTAGATGATCTTTTACTGGCTGTTGATGACAAGGAAACTTGCAAAACAGCTACAATTTCTTTATTACGTCATTTGTCAGACTTACATCACAAGGTTTCACCTTCTAAACTGCAACATTGTTGCCAAGAAGTGACCTACTTAGGTCATCTTTTGTCAAAGGAGGGAAGAAGGTTGACCCCAGAGAGAATCAAAGCAATTTCTCAGATGACTGTACCAAGCACACAGAGAGAAGTGCGTGCGTTTTTGGGTATTACGTCATACTGCAGGCAATGGATCCCAAATTTTTCTCTCATAGCAAAACCATTGGTAGCCCTGACTGGAAAAGGTGTTCCGAGCCCTTTGCCATGGTCTGATGAATGTCAACAGAGCTTCTCCGACTTACGTGATGCGCTGTGTTCAGCTCCTGTGTTGGGTACTCCTGACTACAGTAAGCCGTTTACTTTATATGTCCATGAAAGAGAAGGTTGTGCGTTGAGTGTTTTAACGCAACAATTTGGTGACAAACAGCGGCCTTGTGCATATTTCTCATCCACATTAGATCCGGTAGCCAGAGCATTGCCAAGTTGTTTGAGAGCTACAGCAGCAGCTGCAGTGTCTATTCGACAGTCTGCTGGACTAGTCATGAACAACATGTTAGTAGTCATGGTTCCACATGCTGTGGATACACTCATGAATCGAACGAAAACCCAGCACCTCACCAGTGCTAGACTATCAGGCTATGAGCTGACGCTTTTGGCAAGTCACATTCAGATCACGCGATGCAACATATTGAATCCAGCAACGCTGTTGCCGACTACTCAAGAGTCGAGTGATTCAGAGCCCCATGATTGTTGTTTTAGAACTGAGGAAGAGACAAAAGGTAGGATTGATTTAAAAGATACTCCGTTACTAGACCCAGATGGCACTTTGTACGTCGATGGGTCATGTTTTAAACTACAGAATGGTGATGTGACGGCCGCGTATGCAGTTACGACTTTGAGTACGATTGTTGAGACCGCAAGAGTAAGTCAGAATTCTGCCCAAGCTGCAGAATTAATTGCATTAACAAGAGCGTGTGTTTTAGCTGAGGGAAAGAGAGTGAATGTGTTTACTGATAGCCAATACGCCTTCGGCGTAGCACATAGTTTTGGACGTCTGTGGAAAGAAAGAGGTTTTCTCACGTCCCATGGGACTAAGATCCAACATGGACAGTTAGTAAACGACCTGTTGGAATCTCTGACCCTACCGAATGAAGTTGCGATTGTGAAGTGCAGTGCACATCGAAAGATTACAGATGATGTTGGCCGTGGGAATGCGTTTGCTGATGAGGTCGCCAAAGAGACGGCCAAGAACATGATGAGTCGAATGTACGTTGCAACGTCTGCGAGATGGATTGCTGAATCAGGAATGTGTGAGAATACGATTGAAAGTGTGAAGGCAATCCAGAATGAAGCAACTAAAAATGAGAAGAATGAATGGAAGGAGAAAACGGGTAAAATGGATTCAAGTGGATGTTGGGTTGATTTGTCTGAGCAGCAGCGTTGGATGTTACCTGATGCGTATGTACTTGCGGTAGTCACTATGGCGCATGGAGCGGCGCACATTAGTTCGAAAGGGATCTGTAAAATGTTAGCTCCAGTATGGAAGAACGATGGAATTACTAAGTGTGCGGAAAGAGTGGTGAAAAATTGCATGGTATGCCTGATGCATAATCCTGGCAAGGGAACCCCAACCCCAGCTGGTCACTTTGCTCCCCCTTCTTGTCCCTTTGAAGTGATTCAGTTGGATTTTATCCACATGGACAGGTGTAATAATCTTAAATATGTCCTAGTGGTAGTCTGTGCCTTTTCAAGATGGATTGAGGCGTATCCGTTAAAGGATAACACTGCTTTATCTACTGCCAAAATCCTCCTCAAAGAGTACTTCCCCAGGTATGGTATGCCACGGATTGTTTGGTCGGACAATGGAAGTGAGTTTGTAGGGAAAGTTATGAAGAGTGTGTGTGCGGGTCTGGGAATCACCCAGAAATTCCACAGTGCGAATCATCCACAGTCAGCAGGTTTGGTTGAAGGGTACAATGGTACCTTGAAGCTGAAACTTGCTAAAATTCAAGCTTCCACTGGTCTATCTTGGCCAGACGCACTGCCTTTAGCTTTACTGTCCACCAGAGCGACTGTACACTCTCGAGTAGGGCTTAGCCCATATGAGATTGTGTTTGGTCGTCCTGCTAATGTTTGGGGAGTCCCTAGGCCAAAGGAATTCAAACAGATCGAATATCCAATGTTGATTGATTACCTTTTTGACCTGACTGCTAAATTGAGCCTTATTCATCAACAGGTATTTGAATCCTTGCCTAAACTGCCAGAGAGTCCAGGCCACACATTGAAACCCGGTGATCAAGTTGTGGTGCGGAATTTTGAACGAACCCGGAACCTCCAGCCAAGATTCGTGGGCCCGTTTCAAGTGCTCCTGGCCACAAGAACTGCTGTACGCCTAGCTGGAAGTAAGAATTGGGTGCACGCTAGCCATACGAAGCGTGTCCCTCTCCCACTCCCCTACGACAACTGGGTTAGACAGGGATTTGGTGTATCCGAGACAGAACCTGTTCCTAGGCTCATCCCCTTCAGTGATGCAGAGTACATAACGGACAAACGAACTGAAACGCAGAACTCTGATACCCCACCAGGAACTGTTCCTTCGAACCCTGAACAGAGTGTTGTACAAGGTGAACATTTGTCACCTGTGGATTCGAACATTACTGTACCTGTAGATCAATTGTTTCAAGATCAGACGAGACCAGAAAAATTTAGATACAATCTACGTTCTCATTTTAGAAAACAATAGCATTGCATAATTACCTTTCTATTTAAAAAAACTCTTTCACATTTCCATTCGGTCAGGAAGTTTGCTCTATAATTTTTGTCTTTTTTTGTTTTCTTTGTGTTGCTCTCTCACCTTGCCATCTGGGTTACCGTAGGGTCGTAACGTGTGCCTTGTTCTAACTTGCAGGGAACCGGACACAAGGTCGGTTTCTTCTGTTTATTTTGGGAACTCCCAGGGTAGACAGAGGCAATTTTTAACAGGTACAAACCATCCGTTGCGAACGGTTGTAGAAGATGGAGCTTCCTGAACTGCGACGGGCTAACGTCATACATGCTCGCAAGACAAAACTGTATGAAATATTGTATAGCAAATGTTTCCTAATGCAATGTGCTCTGACATTTCTGATTGTTTTAATAACTCTGGTAGGCGGAATTATTTTTGGTATTCAATTGATCTTTGCACCTGTTACATCTACAGTATCTCCCCATGTTTCAGTTTCTCCGACTGTTGTTTCTTTTCATTCTTTCCATCCTTTTCCTGCACATGAGCAAGCTCGACGCTCTGAGTTTACAAATAACACTTTCATTCAGCTCTTGCACCAACACCAACTAGTGGTAAACACAACAAACTGCTGGGTGTGTGGCTTGATACCACATACCATGGACAAGGGTATCCCTTATCTGGTTCTGCCCTTTAGTTATAATGGATCATTCTGGGCATTTCAGACCATGTTCGTCTATGCTCTAGAGACCTATCCCCCGCGACCTCCACGTTCCACTAGGTATAACTCCGCTAATAGAGCCTTGGTAAAGGGAATTACTGACATGGTTAGAGATGTCAATAACACTCCGTTTATTCCCAAGGATGAATTGCGAGTTTACATGGGTTGGAATGTTACGGAATATGGCATTACTTTGGGTGAGAACAAACGTAAGAGCTCGACTCCGATCTGGGTCGTACCCCACCAAGGTCAGGTCTGTTTGCAAGGAAATGGGAGGAATCAGAAAGCTCGACTAGGAAGGAGTGACTGTACCGAAACATACGTTTTCCCGTCACAGTCTTCCCCTGCATTCTTAGCTGCTAAGGGCACCTATTTTGTTTGCAAAGACAGAGCATATACATGGCTGCCTGCTGACTTCTCAGGCTCATGTTATATCGCTCAACTGTTGCCTCCGACATACACTGCTGCACCGGATTATCACAAAACTAGAGTTGTGAGAGGTGTTTTCAATAAGGAAGACACTGCTGGCCAAGAAGCAGGAGACTTCTTCAAAGGTTTCCTTCTGTTCTGGGGGCCTATGGCCAACAGTAGAAACTTACGTCAACTAACACGGGTAGTTGAATCCACTATTACCGAAACTGCGGGTGCCCTTAGTAACCTGACAGCTGAGCTTCAAGCGGATCGCCTCATGACGTTACAGAATTGTATGGTCCTTGATGTATTACTTGCAGATCGAGGTGGGGTATGTAAGATGATCCAATCGAGTTGCTGTGTTTTTATCCCAGATAATGCGCCCACGGTATATAAGGCCATTTCTAAGTTACACAAAATCTCTGACTCTATCCATGTAGAGGAAGGTGACTGGTCACTAATGGGATGGTTCTGGAATCTGTTATCTGCATGGGGATGGAAGGTTCTCATAGTCACTGGTGTTGCGTTGGTATTTTTATTCTCATGCTGTCTCATTGTTCAGTGTGGTCCTGCCTTATGTGGCCTTTGTGTTTCAACATGCGTAAGAAGACCACCTGTTTTTGGAGATACGCCACGAGATAGAATAATGTTCCAGCAACATATCAGTGACCTGATGAACATAGAGATGGACTCTAACATAGAGTAAGTTATTGCCTATGTAAGGGCAAAAGGACGGTCTGAGGTTCTGTAGCGATCCGAACCCGTGTATTCGGTATCGTAGTACTGACACGATTTTGATACCAATGAACCGTAAATGATCCATTTAATGCATGACAGTGTTTTCGCTGCGCTACGAGCATGAATTCACTGAGAAATAGGGCATTCTGTTGTAAAATCATGGCATCCATTTTAGATACGGCACCCATTTTGTTTCTTGCCCTCACATAGTCAATGGACGAGCAATGACCCCGGCAGAATCACCTTGTTAAGGACACGTAAGCTCGAGCCCGAGGAAGCTGATGCTGCGTGACTAGGCAGAATCAAGCTGCCTCCCCTGCCTGAGGCCAGCCCTGCTATACTGGTTCTCGTGTCCACTGTCCTGATTAAGAGGCCGAAGACGGTAGCCATGCCCGTTTATGATCCATAAACACCTCTTATCCTACTTTTCTATCCCTTACACCTGGCTCTGCTCCTCTCCTTCTGGGCTTTTACAATGGGGAGGATACGATTTTTATGATGGGGAGGATCGGTCAAAGAATGGAAAACTGACAAATACTGAAAACCTCTGACTAATTATTGTTTGGTGTATGTTTATTGTCTGTTTGGGATACCGGGTTGGGCATGAAAGATATTCGTGTAATGTTGCCTGAAGACATATTTTGTGTATTTAAGGAGCAACCCACTTTTTGCAATTCGAACAGTCTCGTAGATTCTGCCTTTGTGTGGTTCCTATGACTTCTGTGTCCCTGCAGTAAATAAATCTTGGTCTCTGACGCCACCATCGAGAAGCCCGCGTCTCTGTTTATTTGTGCACCAAGGCAGGAAGGAACTCAGGGGTCTTTGGGTGTTGTTTCCCTGACACCTCTGGACTCTTAAAAGTCCAGAACCTCAGGGCCAGACACTGTTTTAAAAAAAAATAAAAAAAGAGAAAGATTATTAATCTCACGTGTGGCAGACGAGGGCTGGAGCTCCATGGTGGTGCGCATGCTCCAGGTGTTGTGGCCCTAGGTCGGCCCCGCACAGCGCACCGGCGGTTGGCTGCCATCTCTGACTGGTGTGCCTTGTCTGCGACAGGGAATGTATTAACGTGATTTATTTGTTTATGCAGGAAGGGATTGATGCCAGCCCCCCCCCCCACCCCTTCTACGGATTCGCTAGGACCGCACAGGTGAAGGGTAAGAGCCGCCAGGGGCAAGGTAGCACATTGGGTGCTACGACGCCAACCAGTGCCGTGCAGGCCGAGCGTGTCTTCTCAACAGGCCGGGGGCGTGCGCCACATTGCAAGGGTAACCTAGTGGCCTTTCAGGGTGACCATAGTCATGTGGTGGATAAGCCACCACCTCCTTCTTACGCCGCGCTTTTTTGTTTTCCAGCTACGTCTCGCGCTGCCGGACGATCGCCGAGGTTCAGGGTGCAGCACCAGCCCTCTCGCAGAGGTGTTGTCAGAGGTAACGCATGGGGGGGCTCAGCCGAGGGGGCAAGGCGGGGGGTACGCAAGAACAACACCAGCTCAAGGGGGATAGGAGACTTGATGGACAGCCAGGGATTGGGAGCCGTGCCAGCGGCCAGCAGCCCATTAGTGCCTATGGTTAACAATTTTCCCATCATCCGCACACTGGGTTCTTCAAGATCCCCCCTTGGCATCACGACAACACGAGCATCGTCACAGAGAGTGTAGCGACTATAGGAAGTAAGTATGGGGTTGAGGGTTTAGGACCGAGCGTCGAAGGCACCTTGCAGCTAGGTCTTGGCTCACAGTTCAATTTCTCTTCCAGGTGGGCTGTCGCAGATGCGTCCGGATGAATAGCGAGGGATCCCCTCCGCTTTTCTCGCTGATGTCCCAGGTGGAGGATTCCCAGCCAGGAACCTCCCAAGATGCGCAGTTGTCGGACGTTATGGAGATGGTCAGGGCTAAAGGAGTGGCTTGGGCAACTGAGCTGTTGATGGCTCACAGCCTGGACGACTCTGGTATCGCCATGCCATTCCTTTGGTTTTTGCTTTGATCGCCATGCCGGCCCCATGCATGGGTCAGGAACCTGAAGAGGAGAACTGTCCCACAAGATCAAAGAGGGTTCACAGGCCCACAGTGAAGGACTTCCCAGCAGATCTGCTGCAATCTAAGAGCCGTACCACGGGCATTGTGTGGACTGTGGACTTGCCGGTGGCCGATGCATCCCTGCCCCCCACAGCCAGACCAGTGGCCCCCCTGGTCAACGCTACGCAGCCACCGAACTTTGCCACACATGACGACCTGGGTAAGCTCACGGACACATTAACGAACTTCATGACGGAGGTCAGAGCTGGCCTCCTGGCGGTTAACAACCCCAGCGTGGACAACACAGCGAACAGTGGCGAGTGGGTAGCTAGACCAGCACCACCCGCGCAGGCACTAGGTGCCCTTTCAGTCACGAACGTTTAGAGTGGAGGTGGGGGGGCAGTCACCGAGTAGAGTTGCCACAGCGCAGCCTGCAGCAAGGGGTCTCAGTGCCAGTGCCTGAGCCTGGGGCAATTGAACACACACCCCACTCCCACGGGACCCGGCGCGCTGGGGGGGACCTCTCTTGAGTTAGGCAGCCAGCACCGGGCAGACACAGCCATCCTGCCCGCAGCCACATGCGCTCCCCCTGCGGTCCCTGCCACCACTGCTACTCCTCCGCCCGCGCGACCCCAGCATCAGGCTTCCCCTCCCCCCCGCTGCGGCGCCTCCTGTGCTCCCTGCTCCTGGGCCACTAGTCACACTGGCCCCCCTGCTGTCCGGCCGGTGCTCACTAGCGTGGGAGGTGCCACTGGCGGCCAATGAAGGAATATGGAGGAGGGAATTTATCGACATCTTTACGCTTCTGATGCACGGGGCAGAAGGGGTGGATACAAGGAAAATGGGTGGCAAGGAGGAGGACAAGAAGATTCGCTTCCAAGCATGGCCTGATAAAGCAATTAAGAGATGGGGGCAGGCCTTTGCTATCCTGGCAGCGGTTGTCATGAAGCGATACCCAGAACAAGGGCTGGGGTTGTTCCAATACGCCGGTATCATTACCAATGAGGCGGAGACTAACGGCGGGATGGGCTGGTACAGGTATGACTGCGAGTTCAGGAAAAAGATGGCCATGTGTCCGGAACTGGGGAGGGACCAGTTGGAGGTGCGTCTCTGGGTCTAGCACATGGGCAAGGGCAGGGTTGAGGCCGAGGAGAAGCCTAGCACCAACGTGAAGAAGGGGAGTCTATCAAGGGCCAAAGGCAGGACAGGAAGGGTCAGTTTAAGCAGCCCTTTCAGGGAGGCCGTGGTGGGGGCCAGAAGCAGGGACCCAGGAGAGCCTTCAGTGGCACGTGCAGGCTGTTCAATACTGGGTCATGCTCCTGGGGCAAGGCCTGTCGATTTTTCCACACCTGCAGCAAATGCGGTTCTCCAAACTCGACCACCTCTTGCGACAAGCGCGAGCACACCTCCATGCCGGCCAGACAAGACAAGTAGGCCTCTGGGCCGGCCTCCCCTGGCCGGGTCCTCACCCCCCCTCTCCCCCCAGGCCAGCCCAACCTGTACCCCCTGTGGTGCCCCCTCTCGGGACCTCCGGTGCAAAGGTCCATCCCCCATTGTCACCGCCAACCTGCTACCACTATTAAGGGAGTACCCTGAGAGCCAGCACATCCTTGGATTCAAGTGGCAAGGTGAATTCTTCTACGACAGGTGCATGCCAATGGGGTGTGCGGTGTCGTGTGCCTACTTCGAAGCCTTCAGTTCATTCCTGCAGTGGGCTCTCTCAGGGAGGTTCAACGGGGATGGGGTGACCCACTACTTGGATGATTTTTTGTTCATTGGTGGTGCGGGAACACAGGAGTGCAGCAGGGGGCTACAATGCTTTCAGCAATAGGCAAGACACCTCGGAGTGCCGTTAGCACCTGGTAAGACGGAGGGTCCTGCGCAAGTTCTCACTTTTTGGGCATTGAGCTGGACACGGTGATGGGCGTGTCTAGGCTCCCTGCAGAGAATGTCCAGGCTTTGCGTCAGGACATCCAATCACTGCTGGGGAAAGACAAGGCTCCTTTGTGTGCCATCCAAAGTCTCTTGGGCAAGCTAAACTTTGCAGCCAGAGTCATCCCGGTGGGGCGAGTGTTCGCCAGGAGATTAGCCAGGGCCACAGCTAACGTGTCTAAAAAACACCACCTGGTCAAGTTGGGGGCAGGCTTGAAGAAGGATTTGGTCATGTGGGGGGGAGTTCCTGTCACACTTCAATGGGACGGTTATCTGGAGGGCCCCCTGAGCGGACAGTCCCAAGCTCAGCTTGTTCACAGACGCATCTGGGAGGGAGGGCTTTGGGGCAATCCTGGGCGAGGAATGGTGCGCACAGGAATGGCCCAACGCCTGGCGCAAGCGTGGCATCACTCCCAAAATCATAGTTTTGGAACTTTTCCCCATTGTCATATCCCTCCACCTGTGGCCCGTGATCTTGTCGGACAGAAAGGTCCTTTTCTGGTCGGACAACATGGCGGTCGTGCAGGCCATCAACGGGCAGACTGCCAAGTGCCCGCTGGTGCTCTGCTTGCTCAGGGAGATCGCCATAGGGAGCCTGCGCTGCAACTTTGAGTGTAGGGCTAGACACATTAAGGGGGTCAAGAATGTGGCGGCTGACGCTCTCTCTTGTTTTCAGTGGCTCTGTTTCCGGGAGGCCTGGCCGCAGGCGAGAGCGGAGATGACCCCCTTCTCGGCAACCCTCTGGAGGATCTTGGAGTGGAACAACAGTTAAGAGCCATGGGGGAACGGGCCTTGGCCCCCGGTACCAGGAAATGGTACCTGGCACACTTGACCTCCTTCAAAAATGTGGCTGATGCCTTGGGCCTGTCCAGGGTACCCATGGAGGGCAAGGTACAGGCGTTTGTGGTTTGGGCCAAAAAACAGGGGAAGAGCCACTCTTGGGTCTGTGGTCATTTAGCGGCGGTCAGCCACGATGTCAAGCTTAGGGGAGGACAGGACCCTTCCAAGTCCTTTGTTATCAGGGAGGCACTGAAGGGGTGGGCCAGGGACGAGCCCCGGGTTCCAGACAACAGGTCCCCCATCAACTTCCCCATTCTGCAGGCCATGCTGGACGTCCTGGGAGGAGTCACCCACTGGCCATACGAGGCGTCCTTCTTTTCCGCCACCTTTTGCTTAGCATTTTTTGGAGCGTTCCGTATCAGCGAGTTAGTGGCACGGTCCAAATCAGATAGGTCAGGTGACGCCCTGGGCATAGTGGATATTCAGTTACAGGGTGAGTTGACAATCCACCTCAGGAGGTCAAAGACGGACCAGAAAGGGAAGGGGGTGGAGGTGGAGTTATTGCCTTTAGGAGACCCCAGATACTGCCCGGTTGCCAGGGTTTGGGACTACGTCTCTCTTCGCCCAGCAGCACCTGGGTACTTATTGATTCACACAGACTTAGTTCCCCTAACCATCTTCCAGGTGGAGCGCGTAATGGGTGCTTGCCTGTCCAAGGCCGGCCTTCTCCAGGCTGATAAAAAATATTCATGCCACTCTTTCAGGATAGGGGCAGCCACCACTGCATTCACAGCAGGTTTGGAAGCTGCACGTGTTAAGAAATTAGGGCGCTGGCAGTCACAATGTTATAAGCGATATATCCGCCCCTGATGGGGCCTGCTCAGTGTAAATAGGACTTTAACGTGCAGTGTTGTGTGCCACATGTTTTATGGTTTGGTGGTTGTAGGGCAATGACATATTGTTTATGGTAATAAACTTTTTGAGTTGAAAAGTGTCCTTTGTTTCATCAGGGTCACGTGTGTGGGTCATTGTGCACTCTGACATCTCCCGGTTGGCCCATTGGGCATCGATCAGGAACTGGATGCTTGACTTGACATGACTGCCTCTGGGAGGACATTGCTCCTGCATGCTATGAAGACTGACTTGGGGGAACTAAGAAAGCGCTTAGGTCAGTGCGAGCTCTGGTGGTCAGAGATTGTGCCATGGAGGGTCTGGCAGGGTGCTAAGTCTGGCGAGGCGGTGGAGCGGTCCAGGAGATGGTTGAACACCTCCATGCGCAAGTTCACTCAGCAGAGGGGCCTGGTATTTATCAGACAGGAAATGGTTTGGAAAACAGCAGTGGTTACGCCTTTACTAAAAAAAGTAGGAACAGATATAAAAAACCCAGCTAACTACCGACCCATATCACAGTTACCATACCTCTCAAACGTATTGGAGAAACTGGTGAATTAGCAACTCTGACAATTTTTGGAAGCCAATAACTTGCTTGATGTTTCACAGACGGGCTTCAGGTCCAACAACAGTACTGAAACAACCCTTTTGGCAGTACTTGACGACATCAGAATCCAGGTGGATAGGGGTAAAATGGTGGCCCTGATACTGTTAGACTTATCAGCGGCTTTCGATACCGTATCCCACAACCTCCTGATAAAAACATTAGCTGCTAAAGGAATACAGGGAAAAGCCCTGACGTGGTTGAATTCCTTCCTAACGGACAGATTGCAATCGGTTCGACTTGGCGGCTATTCTTCCATTCCTCGAAAGATCAAATATGGTGTACAACAGGGGGCATCATTAAGCCCAACGCTATTTAATGTTTATGTCTCCTCACTAGCTACGATCGGGAAGAAGTGGGGCGTAGACATCTGCTCATACGCAAATGATACACAACTTATGATTGCATTAAACGGTGAAGACGGCACTAAAACCAGATTACACAACTGTCTCTCTGAACTATCTAGCTGGATGCAAAACCACTGTTTGAAGTTAAATGCCGACAAATCGGAGATTTTGCTATTCGGCGCTTCCCAGCAGCTTTGGGATGATACCTGGTGGCCCAACAGTCTTGGCACACCCCCCAAACCAACTCAGAAGGCGAAGAATCTGGGAGTCCACATTGACAATGCTTTGTCAATGAAAGACCATGTATCAATTACTTGTGGTAAAGGCTTTGCACTTTTGAAAATGCTTCGAAGAGTATTTCCCTGGATTCCTTTGGAATGCAGAAAGATCTTAGTCCAGTCACTATTAATCAGTAGACTGGACTATGGGAATTCCCTATTCGTCGGCATGGCAGATTACCTATTTTCAAAACTACAGCTTGTTCAGAATGCGGCAGCAAAAGCTGTATGCAACAAAAGAAAATATGACTCAGCGACCAGCTGCCTGAGAACCCTACACTGGCTCCCAATGAGAGAAAGGGCCGCCTTTAAATTACTGTGCATTACTCACAGAGCACTGCACGACACTGGCCCGAAGATTCTAAAACATAGAGTCAATTTCTATGTACCAAACAGAAACCTCCGATCCCAAACCACCGCAAGAGCGGTAACCACTCGTATAAAAAAGGTCAGGACGGGAGGCCGTGCCTTTTCACACTTAGCCGCAAATCTGTGGAATAATTTATCAATAGATCTAAGACTCACTGATGATTACCTCACCTTTAGGAAAAAACTTAAAACCATGTTGTTCCCTAACACTCGTTAACTCTCCTGTCTATTCTCGGCAGCACTCTGCACTCTGTTAATCTTAGCGCCATGATATCCTTTGGGATGAATGACAGCGCTTTAGAAATATCCTTACAAATACAAAGGGTCAAAGGATACTTCGAGTCTGACGGGGTACACCTCACTCCAGTGGGGATGGACTTGTTCTTGTTAGACTTGGAGGAGACGCTATCAAATAAGGGTTGCAGGTAATCGACTAGGGCAGTTGGTGGGGGGCCCTGGTGGCGATGGTTGGCCGCCTCCAGGGCTGTGGCGGAATTATAGGGCGATCTGGAAGCATTCGGGTACAGAACGGTACCTCTGCGTGGCACACAGGGGTGCCAGAGTCGAACCCCAGGAGCCTCATGGGAGGTTCACGGATTCTATGTCGGCGCCCCATTAGTCCTTCGGGCGGTTGTGGGCCTGAGCAACCGGGGGCTTGCCTAGCTACGCTCCGCCCAGAATGGGCATGAGTAGAATGGACCTAGGGTGGTCAGGTGATCCGGGAAGGTGATTACCAGAAGGTGCAGTACTAAGTGGTTCTCCACGGTGCTGCTAGTCTCATCAGACGGGCAGGTGGCGAGAAGGCTGCCTGTCCTTGGATCGCCCGTAAGCTAACCCACCAGATTACATAACGTTGTATGTAATAAACCTGCAGCAGTTTTTTCCCCAAGTATAAACTTGTGTGGTGTGTTTTATTTGCGGGCATTCATGCTTTGTGGGGGGGACCTTTGCCATGATGGTGCTATGCGGCTGCTCGAGGCCACCACAGGGGCCACTCAAGAGGGCGGCCCTTTAGTGGCATTGGGCTTCCCACCGCCCACACTTTTATCCCCCCCTTTATCCTGGGGGGGTTTGACCAGGGGAGGAGTCCCCTTTAGGTTGTGGGTGTCCCGTGCCACGTCCGGTGCGTGGGGCAGGGTGAGGGGTACATAGGTATCCCCCAACCCTTTTTCTGCCTCTTTGTGCCCCGGACGCGCCCGCGGACACCACGCTTCCCTCACGCTCTCCCACCCTACCTCTTACCCGGCGTGTTGGCAGTGGGAAGCATAGCTAGGACTTTGTAATGTTGTACTTTTTCGTTGCAGGTGGAGTTACAGGACGATCTGGAAGCATACGGGTACAGAACGGTACCTCTGCACGGCACACAGGGGTGCCAGAGCCTAACCCCAGGAGCCTCATGGGAGGTTCACGGATTCTATGTCGGCGCCCCGTTAGTCCTTCGGGCGGTTGTGGGCCTGAGCAACCGGGGGCTTGCCTAGCTACGCTCCGCCCAGAATGGGCGTGAGTAGAATGGACCTAGGGTGGTCAGGTGATCCGGGAAGGGGATCACCAGAAGGTGCAGTACTAAGTGGTTCGCCACGGTGCTGCTAGGCTCATCAGGCGGGCAGGTGGCGAGAAGGCTGCCTGTCCTTGGATCGCCCGTAAGCTATCGCACGTTTTATGTAATAAACCTGCAGCAGTTTTTTCCCAAGTATAAACTTGTGTGGTGTGTTTTATTTGCAGGCATTCATGCTTTGTGGGGGGGGACCTTTGCCATGATGGTGCTATAGTTATTACCCACTTCAGTGACCCAAGGTACAACAGAGCACAGAAAAAGACATGAGCACCTGTGTAGTTGCACGGCTCGTGAAAACCTCTTTTTAATGATATCCACCCTCCCAAAAATCAACATGTCTCCACAGACTTTCATAAGGTCACCCTCTTTAAAAACCTGCATCATCCTCTAGGAATATTTATTTTTCTCCATTCATCTTAAAGGGATCTCCCTCTTAAACATTTGGCCTCACCCTCAGTCAAGAGCAACAGGTTTACAAGTCTGCATTTGCATATTGTGTGAATACATTAGTTCTTCTATTCTAGGGATGGCTTCACGAATGAGACAGAGATAGGGTGGGGACATTGAGAAGTCGGTGGAACACCATTAGGCGGTATCTGTCTCAGATTTAAGATCATTGGGTTTTTGTTGGTATTGCTGTGTTCGAGGAACTCGTGTACAGCCGAGATAAATTGGCCACGCTAGGGGAGAAGCTGGATGTAGCGACAAGCAGAGATGTTAGAATTTATGTTTTTTTGTGCTGTTTTGAATGTCATTTTTGTGCCCTCTTGGTGCAGCTGGGTGGTTGAGGGGAGTGGTGTAGTTTGCTTCTCAAAGGTTATCTCAAGTGAGGGGTGTCCATTAGTGGATATGGTCTTGGGACCGTTCACTTGCCCGTGTGAATGTGATATTAGAGAAACTTCTCAAAACCTGGATTTTCTCATCCTCTGACTCATTGTGTCAGACACTCATCCGGTAGTGTTAAGCATTTTTCCCTTTTCCGCTGTGTGGATTTCTTTCACCTACCCGCCCAGCGCCAAAACGCTCCTTTGGGAGCGTAAGTCGCGCATTACAAATACAATATTAATTCATTCATTTTGCCCATGAGTCAAGGTGCTTCCATTCCTGAGGCACTTTGTTTTCTGTAACCTGTGGGTGTGTTTCACGTCCCAATGACCGTGTTATCCTGTCTGAGTGTCGATGTGCTCTTGCCCGCATACCACAAACCCTTGATCACCTTGTTGAGCACTCCTGATGGTGGAAGAACTATACCACATGTTGTTAAATTGCTAAATCGCAATATCGCCTGCAGTAATCCCAATACTTGCTTGAACATGTGTCTAGAGTTAAATAGTTTGCTGCAGCTTTCTTTGACAGGTTACATGTGGAATCTGAAGTGGATATGGTGGATCTTGAAGAAGACTAAAGATGGTTTGTGAGTTGAACCAGTTGCAGGTTGTGTTTAATGGAGGGTTATATGAAGAGGCATAGAGAATGTTTGGGTGAGGATATGTTATTGATCAAACCAAGAAGTGCATCATGAATGGCTAGCCACCTGTGAAGAAGTTAAAAGAGAGTTTGATCCCTTTTGGGCATGTGGCCGAAGAATTAACGTGATGATGGGTTGGTGAGGTGTGTGGACGTGTTGTCTGTACCAGAAAAGTTGTGAGACAACTTTCTAAACATTGGTGGCTGAGTTTAGACAGGGTAGCGGACCAACGCTTTACACACTGTGGTGCTTGCCTGATGAGTGGTAAATCCCAAGTAATAGTCTTACCCCACGTAATTCAGTTAATGCAGCGATGATAATATGGAGCAAAACTAATTTGAACATATCAGTTTCCTACGGAATTTTACAAAAAACACCTTAGTATTATTAAGTCCTGATTGACTAGATGTCAAAATAGCTGGAAATTAAGGGGCTCATTTTAATGGCGGGCGGACTTGGTCCGGCCGCCACCGTAGCGGTGACTGGGTCTGACCGACATGCGTACAGCAGTCCCGCATATACAATTATGATGGGACCGCCACCGCTGCGGTCAGTTTCTGCACCTTTAACATTGCGGCGGTGGCTGCTGACAGCAGCACCATCCCGATGTTAGAAAGAGCATATGGTGCATTTCACTGCACTACGTGGCAGGCACTACACTGTGCCTGCCACTTGGAGCAGTGAAATGTAGGGGGGGAACCATGGGTACCCCCCCAGTGCACCCACACCTCCCCCCAAAACAAGGGGGGCCCGCAACAGAACCCTGAAGACATTCTCCACCAACCTTTCAATGGCGGTCCAACTGCCACGGAAAGGCTGGCTTCTGCCGGTATCATAATTGTTCCGGCAAAGCTTGCTAGGCTCTGCCGCCATTGTGAGCATGCTGACCGCTCTGCCAGGCAATTGTGACGATTGCTACAGGCGAAAAAGCTGTGGACAGACTTTCCGTCCGCCGCAATGTCCACCGCCATCATAATGTGGCGGGGGGTGAATCTCATGGCGATGGTGGAACGATCGCCACCGCCGACCCGGCGGTGGATGTTTTTCCGCCTTCGAAATGAGCCCCTTAGTTTGTAGAACATGTAACTATCAAATCATTTATACATATTATGTGAGAACTGTTATTGGACTCAATTAGTTCAGTTTGAAACAAAGTATTTTGTTTCAATTGGGTAAGAATATCCTTGTACCATCCCAGGAGCCATGGATGTTTTAAAATGTTCTACTATTCGATTAAGGCAGTTGGCTTTGGTTAATAAGTTGGGTTGGAAGGAAGTTGTGAGGGATATGCTGTGTGCAATCAGTGCAACAAATATGCCACAGCCATTTTGGAAATTAAGAATAGCTGTGACTTATTTGAACAGAGAGTGGATGGGGCGTAAACACTGGATGTGCCAAAATTTGATAAGGTAGCAGATGTGAGAAATGCCATTCAGAGAGGTGTGCCTGGTGATCACTTGCCGAGACAGCTGAGCGTAGGCATGGGAGGTTGAGTGTTAGTTAAGAAGCCTGTTGATGGTCAGAAGCAACAATCACAGTTTTTCTACACCTGTGCTGTCAAGATCACAATGATTTTTAAATCCTTAAGAGACAGTATGGATTCCACATGTATCCCAACGTCTCTCACCCAACACCGCCTGCCCATGCCTTCACAACTTAAATCCCTCATATTGTTGGCACTATTTTGTTCTCCCAAAAACTACTGACACTAAATTAATATTTTAAACTCTCATTTTTGGGATCAGACTCAGAGTCTTGTGTGAGTTTCAAAGTACGATGACCTCCGAATAGAGGTGAAGATCACCAAGTCAAACCTAACTTACAACAAAGTTCAAAGTCAAAATCATGAAGGTTTATTTAAAATGTAAAATCATTACAAAAGTCAACATAGTTAGTCAGTACCAATCAAAATGCAAATAATTCTCTGCTCTCTGAGGAAGGCCAAGAAAGCCTGACTGACATCCAAAACAGAGGAATCCCACTGCCAGCATGGTGTGAAACAAATGATAAACTACAATATCCAATTGTAAAACAGAAAACACATCACATGGAAAATGACTTTTTCTCTAATGCTATTGTGTACTGTACTACACTACAGAAAACAAAGACACATTTAAAAGTGCATACACAATCTCCGCGAGCCAGGGGAAGTGGCCATATATGAATACACCCGAGCTCTGCTGCTTCCTACAGAACATTAGAAACACAAACAAGCATACATTGTTAAGATACAGGGAAAACATGACAGTAACACTGCTGGAATTAGGAGTTATTTAGAAATTGCTGAAGGACATATTTTAACTCAAGCTGCACAGAGAGAAACAAGAAACCATGATGAAATGTACAACGTACAACTGCAAGTGGTTACGAGGCGTGATTAGGCCTCTCTATAAAAGATTTGGTATGCTAAATCTAGCTCAGTTATATTATTTGTGACCTGCTCATGTTAACTGAAACACACTTTATGTCTTAATTTTAAATTCACTCCAATGGTTGCTCCCACCCATTATATAAATCATCACAAGCCATTCTACTTAAAGCACTCTATGATTAATTTTCTGTTTCTTTCAACTTGAATTCTTCAATGCTCCTATTTTGTCAAAAAACCTAGACTTAAATATTTGTCCATTTCAATCTAATCCTTTTTCCTTTTTCCGACTGTTACATTTATTCTTTCTTGCACTCACAAGTTAACCAATTTCTAAAACATACTACTGCTTAGAACTTTCTTGCACCATTCTTCCACCCACATCACCAAACCATTCACCAACTTTTGTAATTCCATTTCCAATTGCATTAAACCATCAACCCCACACACCAGTTACTTCAAGAGCCTTTGCTCACATCAAATATTAGTAATATTACTCATGAGATGATCAGTTAGCTTGCTATTATCTGGTACAAACGTATAACACTACTGTACTTTTAAACACTGCACACTCCACTTTCCTTTGCTAGCAGACTATTCAAGCAAGCCTTGATGAAATAAAAACCTTCTTAGGGGTTCACTGATACACCTAGTCCTTTAAACCAACAAAGAAGAGATTGGCACAGAAGCTGTAATATCAAGAAAACATATTTAATATCCTCACATGAGGGAGATTGCGTCACACAGTACCCTCAGGCCACTATAGTAGGCACTCTAAGGAGTACAGAGAAGAGGGGCCTTATATATGCATAGGTTACATAGTCAGCATAAAACCAAGGGGAGGTCCTGGCACATACAAGCATGCTTATTGACTAATATGGGTATACAAAATGTGCTTGCTCAACAAAGTGGGAGGAGAGATATTTCTCCTTATATCAGCAAGATTAGCCAGACAGTTCTATACTAGGAGCAGGGGCATTTTACCAGCTAGGCCTTTCTGAGCATGCGCAAGGCTCTGAAAGAGGGAGAAAGCACATGGCTAACTAAAATGGCTGCCAGGAACAAAATGGCTTTTAGCTCATGCTAACAGCAATTCCTGCCATCTTTAACAGCCTGCTCTGTAAAGCCATAGCAAGTATGGCAACCATCCCCTTATGATTATTTGTTGAAGCATCATCTGCATTAGTTGCTAATTGATCTATCAAGGTAGACAAATTACTAATCTTCACATCGTTCATAGCAACACCAGTTGGAGGAATCAACACACCAAAAATATCCATAAGCTCGTGTCCAAATCCACGTTTCACTCTTCTAAGTCCAGTTTCACTCATTTCATTCACATGATACACTAAAACTACGGCATAATAACAGTTGCCCACCCAATTGCACGGCAGATTAAAATAAACTGGTTTTCCACAAACATATTAATTTCCTCTATGTATAGGCTTATCATCCTTTATATATTCTTCATCAACCATAAAATGATAACTACATTTATTCTCTCCAGTCAATTCAAATATTTCTAAATTTTCAGATTTTATTTACACAATTCCTTTCAACTCCTGTTCAATTATAAGTATAGGATGTATTTTTGAATTTCTCAATCTCTGTTCAGCCTCTTTTTCCCATTCCATCTCTTTCGCTTTACCGACATTTCTACACATTTTTACTCTTCTCAATTAAATTCTCTAAAATGTTGTTGTACATCCGTCCGTCTACACACACACTCTTTTCATTATTCATGGTAAGGTGTATGTTAATTTGTTTAATTGGTCCAATATGCCCAGTAATAGAATTTAACTCTCCAATTGTAAGCAGATCCTCTAATAAAAGTTCAGTATTTACAACTTTTATCTCCAAGAAATTCTGACCACGAAGAATTGACTGGATGATGATATACGACAAGCTATAAGAAAATGGAAAGTTGATTGCAGGTTGAATCCCTGAAACAAAAGTCTGTAGGCATGTACATACATAACAATTAGTCTAATTTATTATATGATAAGATACTCATATCACAAACAAACATAGATATTTTCAATAAAATAACTCTTAGTAATAGCTCTATAATCTAACCTTTTATCCCAAAAAGCAGAGTTATTATCATGTGTGTTGTGGTACCACGGTACAGGCCCCAGCTGGTGAAGCTTACATGGGACCGCAATACTATGTCATGAAGTTTGCCCTGGGATTGTGGTTCCAATTTTTGAAGCACAGAAGCAAACATAATTACAAGCACAAATTTGTGTCTTGCTGTAAAACAGACCCTGCAGCTAACCTCTGTTGTGCACGTCTGAAGGAAGTACATGTGCAGGGCCTGGACCAGGGCCAAAAAAACACCAAATGACGTGCCTATGACCTCACAATATTTATATTAATTAAGACCGACACCTAAAAGCAATATGTCATTAAATAACAACACATACTCAAACCAGTAATTTATTTGAGATCAATAATTGTTTCTTCTCACTAATCTTGCAACATATGGAAGTAGTTGTAAACTATGGATGCGGCTTCATTAATGCTATAGCAGACTCACTGAAACAACATATATATAATGAACTGCAACTGCCAGGCGACCTCGGTTTAACTCTAAGCATTACAGGTGTCAGTAACGCTATAAGTCAGAATAATCTACATTGCCTACCGCAGCTTTCAAGAATGCCACGGTTGTCTCAGGCAAGGTCTCATTCAACAGACCCTGAAGGTCAACTCATAACAGATAGATTTATCCCACTCACGGGCCTACAAGCACTCAGATTATACCTGTGACACTTATTTGGACACATCTCAGAGGTATTCGTCTCACACTCTGAAACCAGTTTGTAAACTTAAGTATCTGAGGTTTCGCCTTCTTTACATACCGATTGCTCAATTTGAAGGCTTGTGGAGCAAGAAGCGTCTTCCACTTAGATTGTGTCGCCTCTGTGGTTACAAGGGTAAATCCTTAGAGCACACTGTGTGCTTGTGTGCACTCCTACTGCCTATAAGGAAAAGATATCTGAAACTTGGTTTTATAAAAGCAAACTGTAGAACAATTTAAGAAGCACTTAGATACTGTTTTTTCTACTATACTTGGGAAGCTTTTAAAATATCTGGATCTTGTGTATAGCTGTCTGGAATAGTTTATACTTTTAAACGTATGGTTGTTATTTTATATCTTTAGCATCTACAATGTTTTATTTATGTATTTACTTTTTATTATATCTATGCAATAAATTAATGCATTATTATTAATAGTTGTTTCTGTCAAAGTGGTATGGGTAAAGTGATTTGTAATCTCACATGTAAGATGACATACAACATTTGTAATTGCATCTGTTTCACTAAGTATGAGGTAATGAACATTGTATTTGGTGTACGGGTTATGGTCTGTGTGGCTATTATGCAAGTTATTTATTGTGGTCCATAACTGCACTGTGTTTTTTGTTGTTTTTGAATTTCTGAGGTTTTTTTAAAACATATGTTGGATGTTTTAATGAAGTCGACCATAACTTAATGTTAACCTTTGTTTTTTCAGTGAAAAAAACAATTGCAATTAAAAATGAAAATAAATTTGCCTATAGCTTCTGTCTCTGTCAAACTAGTGCATTGGCTTTCCATTGCTGTGAGGATTGCCTTTAAAGCTTAATAAATGATGAATAAAATGTTATTTGGCACAGTCCTAAACTGCTATTTAAGACATTCGTGAAGCATAATCCTGTAAGTAATTTAGGATCTGTATCCCTGTTACTATTTTAAGTACCAAACGTCAAATAGAGAAAAATTCGGCTTTAGAGCGTTCTGTGCTCAAGGTGCTCTACATACAGCAGCCATCTTTAATCTTTGAGTTTCATCTCTGCCCAGTTAAGATTTAGAACACATCTTAAAACTTGGCTTTTGCTAACTTACCTCTGTACATCATCATGCTCTGTGTCCGCATTTGGCTATCTATCTCCAGCACTAAGGAACTCCCTTGGAGTGTATGTTTGCCTAAAAAATAAAAATAAACAGTACCATGGTTTTCCTTGATATGGAAAGTGATAGATGAAAATTCATGAATTAATCCAAAGCTTAGGTGATTACCCTTTCCATATTTAAAATGTTTTGTATCAATATTGACATTAACATGTAACACGCAAATGTACTGAGAGTGTATCTTACTTTTTTTTTTTTTTTTTTTTAAGTTTCAAAAACCTTTATTTACAATATAGGAGAAACATAGGGCAGTAGCCCGCCGTACACTATACAAAAGCCAAGTGTTGCCAAACGGGCGGGTCCCCTCAAGAGCAATAACACAGCCATTCAGCCGACATCCTGGAGGACCGGCGGCGTCTTGAATACCCAACCCATGACAAATGCGCGACCATGCGCCTGACAGCGTACTGCAGCTAGAGTGTATCTTACTTGTTCAGCTTAACCATCAGTAATTTGACCACATTTTAAAATAGTTCACATCTTATTGCCTTTTGGGTTCATGTCGTGTATCTTTCTTTATTTCAGGAAAAACCGAATCTGGACTCTCAAATTAAGTATCCTTTGTTTTCTGTTCCCATTTGTTGGACTTGGCCCTCTCTGCAGCATCACCCCAATACTTTTTGCCTTCACCACCCCGTTTACTAAATTTTGTGTTTGTTGGCATAAGGACTCTGTGCACTTTAATACTGCTAACAAGTGCTAAAGCGCTTGCACTCTCACCCTAAAACATGGTACAATTGGCTTACACCTGATTAGTACATTTAACTTAATTATAAGTCCCTCGTATATGGTAATATGGGTACCCAGGTCCTGTAAATTAAATGCTACTAATGGGCAGCAACACTCATTGTGCTACCCTCTAAAAGTAGCCATTTAAAATATGTCTCAGGCCTGCCATTGCAACCTACAGTGCAGTCTTAAACAACCAATTCGACCAGGCAAAATAAACCTTTTGCCAGACCTAAACCTTACTTTTTAATACATATAATTCACCACTAAGGTAGGCCCTGAACAGCCCTTAGGACAGAGTACATTGTATTTAAAAGGTTGGACACATACTTTTAATTTTTGTTTTCTCAGGTAGTGGCAAACTCCCAATTAGTTTATTCACTACTGTGAGGCATAACTCTCCCATAGAATAACATTGGGTTCATTATTACATTTAATGAGTGATAACTTTTGGTTGGGAACAGGTAGAATGCCATGTTCTCTCTAAAATGTTTTAATTTAAAATCCTCTTTAAGGGTGAATTCGGAATATAAATCACAATTCTGAAAATGCTACTTTTAGAAAGTTGCCATTTTCTTGTTTTAACCATTTGCTACTTGCAGCCTGTGTTCTGGGACACATGACGGTGATTACAGTGACAGTTGCTCTTTGTTTATTCCTCCCAGACAGTGAGACAAAGGGGGATTTAAATTTCGTAGAATGGGAGAGCTTCAAGCCAGTCTTTTTTTCACCATAAAACCCTTAGAGTCTTTTGCAGAGAGGAAGGAAATTCCAGAGCTATCTGTGGGGTGGAAAAGTCTAGAAGTTTCTTCCACTTCAAAGTTGACCCGAGGTATAAAAATAGGACCCACTCTTCAGGTCACTCCTGGACCTACGGAGGACACTCAACAAAGGCATGCTCAGCAATTCAGTGGACTGCCCTGCTGCTGAGGCCTTCATTGTACTTCAGAGGACTGCCCTGCTGCTTGAAGCCTGCTTTGCTGCTTGAACCCAGGATTACCAGAGTGACTCCAAGGGATAGTTGACTTGCCTACTGTACTGAGCTACACAGACACAAAAAGCTCCAACAAGGTGAGGAAACAGAGGCCTCAAGGAGGCAAGATGGCGACCGACTGACATCGTCGCGGAGATACTCTGCTGAGTCTCCCCTAATGAGACTGCTCTGAATGCCTTTGATCACTTTCTGGTAGCGGAATTATGAGGAATCGCTAAACCCAGCTGTAAACCCCATCTCAGTCAGAAAGAATGCGGCAGAAAAACGACATCGAGATCTGGCAAGAATCACCCTCGCAGCTTGTACTCACGCTGTGCCCCTGCCGCAAGGACGTCAAGACAGCTCGGGCTTCATGGATGCAAACTGGCCTGCGTGAGTTTTTCCCGGATCGACAGGACAGCGGTAGAGCGATCGGGAGACAGCACGCTCATCGCTCCGATCGGAAAGGCTTTCCGCTGAGGCAGTGCTGCAATCGCTACGGAGACGGAGCGTGGAGCGGCATAACTGCGGGGATATTTTGTAGCACCAAGCGCGTCTGCATTCAGTTCACCCAAGTAAGGATGACCGGCAAGGGGGCAAGGGCAGGCAAGGCAAAGACCACGATAGCAACCTCCCAGCTAAGTACAGCGCTTGCAATCACTCGCCAAAACAAAGTGGATACTCTAAGCACCAAAGGCAGAGGTAGGGGAGAAAAAGGTGACTGTTTGAATAAGGGCTTACAGGAGAAAGACACTGCAATCACGGCCACGGTTAAAAAAAGCACCACTCGAGTACTTAAGGAAACCGATGTCTCGCAGCCCTTAATCACCAGTAGTTTCACTGCAACAACAGGGGTGGAGAACAATGTGCCTGCCAGTGGTTTGGATAGTCAGAGCATAGTAGGTTTGACAGGACAGATATTAGACACTCTTTTACCTGGTGGTATAGACAATGCCCTCGCCCTCGTACCTGTAACTTTGGGAACAGAAGGCAGTCCGGAGGGCAATTTGATCAGCACTTATGATATCACCAGTACTTCAGTTATTGACTTTGCAGACACGGCATACACTGCTAGCCCTTTATCACCAGTTCAACCGGATAACAGTGTGCCGCTTGACTGTATTCCAAAAACGCCAGACAACCAGGATAAGTTTTTCTCTTTGACAGAGGAATCAGAAATGTCAGATATTAGTATCTCGTTGTCGAGTGGGGAGGAAGGCAAGAACTGGTATAGCAGTCCTAATATTGATAACACTGATACTCAGAGAAATAAACCGGGTACTAAAAAGTTACTCAAGAAAAAGAGTAGAGATCGATTGCAAAGAAACTGCGACATATCTGATAAAGACGGTGCAAGAGAGCTGAAATGGTACTACAACGACACGCCTCTCACGCTATGTTCAAGCTCCAATACAGCTTCTGGGCGCAATCCAACAAACACTGGCAGCGGTAAGGGGGGAGATCATGGAGACTCAAAAAGTGAACCTGCATTGTCAGATATTTTGCAGTCCATCAAAGGTTTCCAGGGGAAAGTCAAGGCAGACAGCCGTAGATCCCGTCTGGCGGCCAAAAAACTGCAAGGGGCTGTCAGAAAGGTTGGCAAAACCTGTGCCGATATTGCAGATCGAATGGCCATGGTGGAGGAAAGGACGGAACAACTAGAAAAAGATGTTGCCACGTTGCAAACACAGCATGATGAGCATGAGGGGGTGGTGAAAGACTTGATGTGGAAGATGGAGGAGCAGGAAAACCGGCAGAGACGCAACAACCTCCGCTTCCTAGGAATTTCGGAGGGGGCAGAAAAAGATGACCCCAGTAAATTTATGATTACTTTGCTCAAAGAAGCTTTTCCAGAACTGCAATCATGGGATTTGGACAGGGAAATTCAACGAGCCCACAGATTTCCTCTGTTTCCTGATAAACGTACCACAGCATCACAGCACCCTCGTGCCATGCTTTTATTTTTTGGTAATTTTCTACTCCGCCAAACTCATTTTGACCTGGCCAGACCCACAAGGAAACGAACCTTCGACCGGATAACCTTCTTCACCAGACCCAATTTTGCTCACGCCACAGTAGAGCGCAGGTGGAGGTTCCGGCAGCTGTTTGAACCATTTCAGAAACTAGGGGCCGAGGTGTATTTACAAAATCCGGCCAGGCTGAAAACCGTATAGAAAGGGGCCACACGCAGCTTTGTTTTAGAAATTCAAGCACAAAAGTACCTAGAGGAACTTTCTGGTCATAAATAATGTAGATAATTAGCTCAAAAATGCATATTGAGGGTATCCCTGTGGCAATTGCTAATCATGCTTAGAGATTGCTTTAGTAATATGTGGAGAATGTAGGCTTGTAATAAGGCTAATGAGCTCTTTTCATCTGCTGGACCTTTCTTTTTTTTTTTTTCTCCTTCCGCCTTTTGTTGATCTTTGATTTATTTTTTCTTGTTGGTCTTAAGGAACTTTGTGTCTTTTGGTGTAACTGCTACCAGATGTTATGTTTTTTTTTCTTTGGAGGGGGAGGCTCAGCGGGCTCACAGGGCTCTGCACGTCGGCTGTAAAATCCCTCGCTCAGCCAGGTAACCTCCAAAGGTGGGGTGGGTGGGGGTGGGAGAGTGGGGTGGGGGGAACGGGTCAGACAGTTTGCTCTAAATTGCAAAAAACGGTATAGACAAATTAGGTATGTCGGTATTACCTGGTGTCGATATTTGCAAGGTTTTGGTGATATATATGGTGCACCCAATGTAAGAAGATGGGTCTGTTAAGAGTATTATCAATGAATATCTGTGGCTTAAATGATATCAAAAAAAGGCAAACGGTTGCAGTAGGACTACAAGCTTGGGGCACAAACATTGTTTGTTTACAAGAAACGCACATTGAGGGGTCACAAACGCACATTCTAAAATCATTAGGGTATAGGTTGATTTGTGCCACAACACAAGGAGCTAGGGTGCGGGGGTTGCTATTCTAGCCAGGGGCAGCGGGTTTGTTTGTAGTCACTCTAAGGTAGACAGATTTGGCCGCTGGGCAATTACAGAATGCCAGTATGGGAATGGGCAAGAGATAACACTCTGTGCCATTTATGGTAGTAACAGCGATGATCCGTCGGTTTTTGATGAGGTCTCAAACGAACTTACGGTTTGGCCATTACCTTTGCGGGGATCTCAACATCAACCTTCCAAGTGATTGGTCCATAAAAGATGGTTGGCATTATGTTGGCCGTAAACCCAAAGTATTTAAAGCACTGAGACAAATGTGTTGCATGCATGGGCTAGTGGATGGCTGGCAGACCTTAAAGCCGGATGATCCAGGGTACACATTTTTTTCCAGTCCACATCTTACCCATGTAAGATTGGATTACATATTGATGTCTAACTCAATAAAAACTAAATGCCAAATGAAGAAACTTCCCCGAATCCTATCGGATCACAATCATCTAATCTGTTCCGCAGAAATAGATAACGGAAAAAGTACACCCAGCTCATGGACCTTTGAGAAATCCCTGCTTTTAGATGATAATTACTGCAGCCACATGAGAGAGTGGATCCCCAATTTTTTAACAGACGATGAGGGGAGCACTTCAATCGAAGTAGTGTGGGAGGCTCTAAAAGCCGGGATCCGAGGGGAGACCATACAATACTCCTTAAAAGCTAATAAATGAGCTAGGGAAGCTATGCAGGGGCTGCAAGAAAACTTGAGGATGGCCGAGGAAGGTTTATTAACAACTGGAAATACTCTGGGCGGGAAGGAAGAAATAGTAAAAATACAGAACCAAGTGGCAATTACAAAGGCTCTAATTATGAATATCCTCACCGATAAAGCGATTAAAAAAGCACTCTCTCAAAAGGAAATGCTATATGAAGTGAAGGAGCAAATCGGACACCAGCTAGCTGTACGTATGAGGCAACAGGCCTCTTCAAATTTGATTCGTGAAATCCATGATGCTCAGAGAGACCGAGTATCTGACCCAGAACTTATAAGAGAAGCTTTCTGGCGATTCTATCAAGATTTATACACGGAAACAGGGGGAGGTGACCAGGCAAATATTGAGGAATACCTAGTTAAGTCTGGCAATGAGAAGTTTGAGGACGAGGATGCAAATCTTTTAGAGGAAACCCCCACAGTAGATAAAATCGTAAGCATAATCAAAGATCTGCCAAAAGGGAAAGCAACGGGGTTGGATTGCATCCCGTCGGAGTTCTAAGTTTCCTTTCTAGATCAAATTAAAAGTATCTTGCTAGATCTTATCATACATATCTTTAAAGGTGGCCATCCCCCAAAATCCTGGTCCCAGGCAAAAATAGTAATTTTTCCTAAAAAGAATAAGCCTCCGGAGCAGTTAGGCTCATATCGTCCCATTACTCTCATTAACTCGGATTCCAAAATATACTCGAAAGTCCTGGCCAACAAAATTGCTCCCATTATTCACAAAGTGATTGCTCAAAGCCAGCATGGCTTCGTTCCGGGCAGATCCACTATTAACCACATCCAGGGAGTGATCACTTTGTTTGATGGTATGGATGTTACAGGAGACCCTATGGCGCTGGTTCTGCTCGATGCAGAGAAAGCCTTCGATAGGGTCTCCTGGCACTTCCTGTGGGCTGCAATGTCTAGAATGGGCATAAAGGAAGGCTATATACAGACAGTCCAAAAACGGTATGTGAATCCCAGTGCTGTAGTTATGGTAAATGGTAACTTAACTGAAGAATTGATAATATTGCGTGGAACACGACAAGGCTGCCCTTGCTCGCGGTTGCTCTTCGCAATTTATATAGATCCTTTTATCCGCAGATTAGAAGAGGATGGAGAAATTAAACCCATAATGTCACAGGTCTATGCCACTAAATTTCTGGCCTATGCAGATGATATCGCAATTGTGATCCGAATGCGGCCATGATTGCTATTGAAAGGGAGGCGAACCAATTTGGTGCTATGTCCGGTTACGCACTTAATAAGGGAAAACCACAGATTGTGCTAAATTGGAAAAGTGAAATGAGGGATACCCGAGTTGTGGGACAAGCTACATATCTAGGAGTATGCATCACATCTGATCTTGAAAATCTGGTTAATCTAAATCTGAAACCAATGACAGCTGCAGTGCAGAAAGACCTCCAACGCCTAGACAATTTACACCTCTCTATTATTGGAAGAGTGAATGCGATTAAAATGGTCTTTTTCCCCAAAATTGTGTATCCGTTTAGAGCGATTTGCCTGGAATTTTCATCTTCCTGGTTCAAAACAATAGAACAGATGTTTTCAAGCTTTATCTGGGCATATTCAGAACCACAGCGGGCCTATAAGTTCCTTACTCTTCACAAAGATAGAGGCGGATTACCTCTCCCAAACCTAAAGGCGTATTCTTGGGCAACCGTGCTATTATATAGTAATGAGCTATTACAGAATAGCGGGGAAGAGGAGGACAGAGAGGACTATACGCCATCCATTTTTCAATAACTTTTAGGCCGTGAGAGCAGAGGATATCTTTGGCGACATCTGCACGACAGTTACCACAAAAAAGATGAATTTAAAACATTATACAGTGGATTCAAGGTATGGAAGTCTGTTAGAAAAATGCTTGGTATAGGGAGACTGTCTTTTTATACTCCCTTAAAGAATAATCCATTTCTTCCAGAAATCATGATAGTTATATGAACAAATGTCATGACGCTGGAATTATCCAAATTGGCTGTCTCCTTTCTTCTGTCGGGATTCAATCCTTTGAAGAAGTAAAAAGTAATTTTGGGAGGGATTGGCGGGACTTTTTTAAGTACCTTCAAATTAGAGACTTTTTGTCACGAAAGGTGGGGGGGAGGGGGTGGTTTGAAAAAGTCAATTTAGTAGAAACACTAATGCCTGGTAAAAAAACCACGATTGGGGGAATTTATTCTCTTATTAATGCACTGTTTCCGGACGATATGGAGAAAACCTCACAGAAATGGCAAGAGAAAATTGGAATATCAAATGACAAGTTTAATTTTGCTTAGTTAATGTCACAAACAATTTTCATGTCAACCAAACTGCAAGCACAATCTGTTAAAACCTGTTTTTTTCTATATTATACACCTGATAAAATAGCTAAGTGGGAAAGTGGCAAGAGCACGTGCTTTCCTAGATGTATGCTCTATAATGCTGACTGTGTACATATTTTCTCCACTTGTGAAGGATTAACATCTATCAAACAAGAGATAGGGAAATTTTTAACTACAGTTCTGCAAAGCACGATCGTTTTATTCAGCGATGTTATCTTACTAGTAGCAGCAGATCTTAGCAATGCTAGAACAGGTCATGAACTTATTTTCATAGCTATGGCTGTTTTCAGGCTGTGTATAGCCTAAGGGTGGCTGGATGCTACTGCCCCGTCATTCCAACAATGGTTAGCCAGATTACTTGCCATCTCAAATATTGAAATCACCATTTATAAACGGAAGGGCAGAAAGCGACGTAAAAGAGGGTTAAAAACCTGGACCCCTCTAATAGAATGGTGCCAATCTCAAGGCTGTACTTAAATGAATTCTAGGTTTTAGCTGAAGCCAGCTGAGGGTGTATTTTCTGTTCTAATTTTAAGCCAATGTATTCAGGAATTACAGTCTTCAAAAGATATGATTTAATAATGTAATTGTATGTATACTTGTCTTACCCGGGGGGAGGGTGGGTAGGAGGGTGGGGAGGTGGGCGAAAAATTGTTGTTAAAAACTGAATAAAGATATTTAAAAAGAAAGAAAAAAGCTCCAACAACTTGAACCCTGCACCTGGACACTGCCTGAAGTGAGTCCTACCCTCCAACTGGTACCTAGCCAGTCCTTGGAAGTGGTGTCTAAAAATCCAAAACTTTAAACAGCTAAAAACTCCCCCTCTGGATTCGCCCGGGCCAATGGCATGCCTTAGACTCCCCAAGTCACCGCGTGGTTCGTCGGCTAAGTTTGCCGACTTTGGCGGCGGTTTCCAGGGTTCGCACCTGGTGTCGCGTCCACATGCTGGCCTGGGCAAATCGTCGGGGGCTGGGTAGGCAGGGGTTTTAAAGTAGCGGGAAGGCACCTTGCACGCTGTAGGGAGGAGCCGCCATTCGCTGCTATGTTCGGTTTAACTGCAGGACGATGCAGATTTTGCTAGCTCGATTCGCTCAGTCGTGAGGTCATGAGACTGAAGGTCTAAAGGTCCCGGGTTCTATCCTGCCTTCCAGCACAGTGCGCGAGGCTCCTCACTCTCGCCGATACTTCTCCCCGTGCCTGAATGGGTAATGTAAATACGCGAGGCTCCTCGTTCTCGCCAGATACTTCTCCCCGTGCCTGAATGTGTAATGTAAATACGCGAGGCTCCTCTTTCTCGCCAGATACATCTCCCCGTGCCTGAATGTGTAATGTAAATACGGTGCTCCAAGACTTTTGCAAGCAGATGCTCCTGCCCCGGTCTTTCAGGTCCCCGCTTGCTCAGCCAGAGCCACGGTGGCCCCAGGGTTAAGGTCTGCGACATTCACTCTCAAGGTTCAAAGTTTCATCCCCAATGTTCCTTGCTGAAGGATCCCTTTTAGAACAGGGAGGCAACTGTAGTCCCCCAGTTAGGGGGTTCATTTGGCCGGCAGGGGGCGCCTCGGGGAGACTCCGGGCTGAGGTTCTGTAGCGATCCGAACCCGTGTATTCGGTATCGTAGTACTGACACGATTTTGATACCAATGAACCGTAAATGATCCATTTAATGCATGACAGTGTTTTCGCTGCGCTACGAGCATGAATTCACTGAGAAATAGGGCATTCTGTTGTAAAATCATGGCATCCATTTTAGATACGGCACCCATTTTGTTTCTTGCCCTCACATAGTCAATGGACGAGCAATGACCCCGGCAGAATCACCTTGTTAAGGACACGTAAGCTCGAGCCCGAGGAAGCTGACGCTGCGTGACTAGGCAGAATCAAGCTGCCTCCCCTGCCTGAGGCCAGCCCTGCTATACTGGTTCTCGTGTCCATTGTCCTGGTTAAGAGGCCGAAGACGGTAGCCATGCCCGTTTATGATCCATAAACACCTCTTATCCTACTTTTCTATCCCTTACACCTGGCTCTGCTCCTCTCCTTCTGGGCTTTTACAATGGGGAGGATACGATTTTTATGATGGGGAGGATCGGTCAAAGAATGGAAAACTGACAAAGAGACTTGATCGAATACTGAAAACCTCCGACTAATTATTGTTTGGTGTATGTTTATTGTCTGTTTGGGATACCGGGTTGGGCATGAAAGATATTCGTGTAATGTTGCCTGAAGACATATTTTGTGTATTTAAGGAGCAACCCACTTTTTGCAATTCGAACAGTCTCGTAGATTCTGCCTTTGTGTGGTTCCTATGACTTCTGTGTCCCTGCAGTAAATAAATCTTGGTCTCTGACGCCACCATCGAGAAGCCCGCGTCTCTGTTTATTTGTGCACCAAGGCAGGAAGGAACTCAGGGGTCTTTGGGTGTTGTTTCCCTGACACCTCTGGACTCTTAAAAGTCCAGAACCTCAAATTGGCGCCCAACGTGGGGCGACGTCATCCGGTACCGGTCCAAAGCCTGAAAATTTCGAGGAGCTTCGTGTGAAGATTCCGGAGGGAGGTACCCCGCTTCATCGATCCCTGTAAGTCGTAAAAGTGGCCCGACGATCTCTTCCACGAGGGTTCCCGTTCCCAGACGGCTACAGAGGACCGCTGCCCTGACTGTCGCCCTGTCTTGGACCCGAGGTGCAGACCTTAGTACGGCGAGACGTAGACGGGTTCTCCTTGGTGACGTCTTCCACATTTCAGTTAAGTATTAAGTGGGTTGCGCTCAGTTTGGTTGTTCTTTGTTGCTCTTGTTTTGCTCTCTGGATACGTTTGTTTTTGAATTCGTAGATTATCATTGGTTGCTCTTGTTAAGATAATCTTTGTTTTGGTATTGGTTCATTTGGTAGGCCTAAGTTCTTTGCGCATTTTTTGTTGGAATCTGTCTTTAGTTTATAATGACTAACAGTAGTAATTGTTTCCTGTCCTGGTTAAGTTGCAACGGGGATTCCCGGTTGGAGGATCCGTGTTCGGTTCCTCCGATTGGAACTCCTACATATGAGCTCTATTGTAAACACGGTGTAGGTCCTATCGCTTATAATGAAGTATGGGTCCGTTACACCAGGAAAGATGGTGTCCTTAGTTGGCCACCACATGGTAGCTTTGAAATTGAAATTCTAGACAATCTAGAAATGAAGTTGTTTAAAAAGAAAGCCCGGCCGGCAATGTTTGATTCTTTTCGCGTGTGGCGTAAAGAAGCCAAACAGAGAGAAATTAGGAAGATAAAGAAGGAACAGAAAGAGAAAGGGTTGACATTAATGGAGTCTGCTAGACAGTTGCATGTCAACAAAACTGAGAAAGCAATAGAGATGGCGAATAGAAAACATAATTTGGCGATTGATAAATGCTACCCTGTCTTGCCATCTTGCCCTGCTAAGCCGATAGAGGACTCTGAAAAGGATCCTCTGTTGTCTTATCTGTTGAGATCACCTCCACCGTATGCACAGGGTATTACAGCACCACAGTTACTACCTGTTGTGCAGCCAGCTGCTGGTCAGCCTGGAATAGTTGCTCCACTTCCTTTGATTCAAGCTCCTGTCCTTCCTGTGGTTAATGTTCCCTCGGCACCCCCTCTTCCTGGGTTGCCTATTCCGCCTTTGCCTGTCGTTTCGCAAACTGCTTTACCTGCTACTCCCACCCTTACCATTTCATCTGCTCCAGCTTCCCTGTTCCCGAACTCTGTAAACATTCTGACTCCGCTTTCTGTTCGTCGGAAAATAACCGACTCTGTAACTAATATCTTAACTCCTCTCTATAGGTCTTTAATTGGGACCCCCGTTTCTGACTCTACACAGAGACGTAGCCAGTTTCCTGGTCCCCAGGAACGAGAAATATTAGATTTGACAGCTCTTAGGTGGATGTCGAAAGCTGCGAAGTATGATGCACGAAGAGTGTCAGATACATTTATGCAATGGAATGAACCAACTCAACGTTATGTCTTTGACGTGATGTGTTCTCTTGTGCGTGAGGAATGGGACGATGATGACTCAGATTCCGTCCCCTCTGATTTGATAAATATTCAGCAAAAGTTCGCCGCAGGAATGGTGATAGGTTCAGAAGTAAGGGAAGCGATAGAACTGATTTTAGCTTATAGGGATGATTCTCCTCTTCGAGCACCAAGGGACTCTGATGGTTCTCCGATTACTAGGAAGAAGCGAGGTCAGTATCCGATGAGGGAAGTTCCGCCGATATGGCGCGATGCAGTTCAAGCTGATGCGGCTAATAATATTGCAGCTGCTCCAGCACATTTCCATAGAGTGTGGATACACATCCCTTGGAAGCGGGCAGAAGTATTAGCAGTAAAACAGGCATTACCGGATCCACGTAAAAATCCTGCTGGTTATTATAAAGAGTTAACGCAGACAGTTCAAGCGTGTGTCATGAATTTGGCAGACATCGAAGTGCTATTTGGCAATGTAGTGCCACAGCCTATATAGGCCAAGATCCGGCAAGAGAACCACCCAGTCGCCTTAGGAGGTGATTGGCCAGCTATTATAGCGGCAGACGCGCAACAAGTTGGTGGTGCTAAACCTGAGCCTCTGATTGCTGCTTTACCTGGCAGAATAATTAATCTGATGAAAACGCTGATGCCAGCGTTACGGGTCAACTGGGATAAATTATCAGCATGCAAGCAAAAGAAGGACGAAAGCGTCTCTGACTTCTTCACTAGATTTGAAGAGACCTTCGTAGACCACAGTGGGCAAGATATGAGTACTGAGGGAGGTCAGAGGTTGTTTGTCGACAAGTTTGTGTTCAATTTACTGCCTGAGCTTAGTAACAAGTTAAAGGATTCTGAGAGTGCATGGGCAGTGTCGACGACAGCACAGATACTTGCAACTGCTCAGTATTACGAGAATAGAGAGAAAGAAGAGAAGGAAAAGTCAGAAAAGAAGACAAAAGATTTGAAAACTAAAGTTCTTTTGCAACAGGCATACCCGCCTCGCTCAATTCAGTCAGATTCACAGCAGCGACCCCAGTTTCAGCAACAGCCACAATTCCAGCAAGGGACGTCCCAAAGATTTAATTACGGTTTTCCCCGACAACAGTTAGCATGGAATCAGTGTGCCTATTGTAAAAAGGAGGGCCATTATAAGAACGAGTGTCCAGTACTGCACACACAAACCAGTGGGGTCCCAGCTCAGAGAGGTAGTGGTGGGTTTATGCAAGCTCCTAGAGGTAGAGGACGTGGTACAATGACTCCACAGGCTGATCGCCCATCAAATTATTTCGATCAGCGAAATGTACAATCTACGCAACTAGGTAGATCTCCACAGTATCATGTTGAGGATTACTATGAAAATAATGAAGAGATTCAGAAAAGCGAATACTAGGACAGCCACAGGCAAAGAGAGGGAGTAGTATCAGTTCCAGTTGATCAGAGTGGACCTTATGTCGCAGTAGTTACATCAGGCGTGGTCGAACCGTTTCTGTTGGATACTGGTGCGGCAAAAAGTTCAATTATGCACGCGAAACTCCCTGGTGCACCTTTGTCTGGCTCAACGAATATTTCAGTAGGTTTCTCAGGCGCCCCTGTTCACAACCCTGTTTCTGGTCCTTTGTCAATTTCTGTTGGGCCATGTCAACTAAAAGCACCCCTTATTCTGACGACCGGTTGTAATGAGAATCTGCTTGGTTTAGATCTGTTGAAACGCCTGCATGCGACACTGTACTGTTCTCCTTCGGGAGTACAGCTCACATTGGGCAAGAGAGTCATCTCTCCAATGTACTTGTCGATGGATAAGCTCCCACCGGAGCTGCGTTCTCTCCCTGATACTCTTTGGGCGACTGGTCCTAATGATGTAGGTCTTTTGGAAATTCCCCCTTATGTGGTAAGTCTGAAAGCGAATGTTAGATTCCCACGAATCCCACAGTATCGGATTTCGAATGAAGGTGAACGTGCACTTTTGCTGATCGTGAAAGACTTAATACAGAAAGATGTGATAGAGGAAACTAGAGGAAATGTCTGCAATAGTCCTGTTCTGCCGATTTTGAAACGCACTGACCCTTCCAAACCTCCAATCTACAGGTTTGTGATTGACCTCAGAGAGGTTAACAAAATAGTGATTCCACAGTTTCCTGTGGTCCCAGATATCACTGCATTATTGACGTTGATTCCTGCCTCAGCTACATGGTTTACAGTGATAGACTTGAAGAATGCCTTTTTCAGCATCCCGATAGCCGAGGAAAGTAGAGACATTTTTGGTTTCTCCTTAGGTGGTCGCAGTTTCAGGTTCAAGCGTGCTCCACAAGGTTATTGTGAGAGCCCTTCAATTTACAGCCAAGCATTAAAAAGTCAATTAGATGCTCTTGTACTTCCTCCTGGTGTTGCTCTGATCCAATACGTAGATGATCTTTTACTGGCTGCTGATGACAAGGAAACTTGCAAAACAGCTACAATTTCTTTATTACGTCATTTGTCAGACTTACATCACAAGGTTTCACCTTCTAAACTGCAATATTGTTGCCAAGAAGTGACCTACTTAGGTCATCTTTTGTCAAAGGAGGGAAGAAGGTTGACCCCAGAGAGAATCAAAGCAATTTCGCAGATGACTGTACCAAGCACACAGAGAGAAGTGCGTGCGTTTTTGGGTATTACGTCATACTGCAGGCAATGGATCCCAAATTTTTCTCTCATAGCAAAACCATTGGTAGCCCTGACTGGAAAAGGTGTTCCGAGCCCTTTGCCATGGTCTGATGAATGTCAACAGAGCTTCTCCGACTTACGTGATGCGCTGTGTTCAGCTCCTGTGTTGGGTACTCCTGACTACAGTAAGCCGTTTACTTTATATTTCCATGAAAGAGAAGGTTGTGCGTTGAGTGTTTTAACGCAACAATTTGGTGACAAACAGCGACCTTGTGCATATTTCTCATCCACATTAGATCCGGTAGCCAGAGCATTGCCAAGTTGTTTGAGAGCTACAGCAGCAGCTGCAGTGTCTATTCGACAGTCTGCTGGACTAGTCATGAACAACATGTTAGTAGTCATGGTTCCACATGCTGTGGATACACTCATGAATCGAACGAAAACCCAGCACCTCACCAGTGCTACACTATCAGGCTATGAGCTGACGCTTTTGGCAAGTCACATTCAGATCAAGCGATGCAACATATTGAATCCAGCAACGCTGTTGCCGACTACTCAAGAGTCGAGTGATTCAGAGCCCCATGATTGTTGTTTTAGAACTGAGGAAGAGACAAAAGGTAGGATTGATTTAAAAGATACTCCGTTACTAGACCCAGATGGCACTTTGTACGTCGATGGGTCATGTTTTAAACTACAGAATGGTGATGTGACGGCCGCGTATGCAGTTACGACTTTGAGTCCGATTGTTGAGACCGCAAGAGTAAGTCAGAATTCTG
Organism: Triturus cristatus; assembly: GCF_964204655.1. NCBI lineage: Eukaryota > Metazoa > Chordata > Amphibia > Caudata > Salamandridae > Triturus > Triturus cristatus. Next base: position 1,690,266,108 of record NC_140590.1, read on the forward strand.
CCCAAGCTGCAGAATTAATTGCATTAACAAGAGCGTGTGTTTTAGCTGAGGGAAAGAGAGTGAATGTGTTTACTGATAGCCAATACGCCTTCGGCGTAGCACATAGTTTTGGACGTCTGTGGAAAGAAAGAGGTTTTCTCACGTCCCATGGGACTAAGATCCAACATGGACAGTTAGTCAACGACCTGTTGGAATCACTGACCCTACCGAATGAAGTTGCGATTGTGAAGTGCAGTGCACATCGAAAGATTACAGATGATGTTGGCCGTGGGAATGCGTTTGCTGATGAGGTCGCCAAAGAGACGGCCAAGAACATGATGAGTCGAATGTATGTTGCAACGTCTGCGAGATGGATTGCTGAATCAGGAATGTGTGAGAATACGATTGAAAGTGTGAAGGCAATCCAGAATGAAGCAACTAAAAATGAGAAGAATGAATGGAAGGAGAAAACGGGTAAAATGGATTCAAGTGGATGTTGGGTTGATTTGTCTGAGCAGCAGCGTTGGATGTTACCTGATGCGTATGTACTTGCGGTAGTCACTATGGCGCATGGAGCGGCGCACATTAGTTCGAAAGGGATCTGTAAAATGTTAGCTCCAGTATGGAAGAACGATGGAATTACTAAGTGTGCGGAAAGAGTGGTGAAAAATTGCATGGTATGCCTGATGCATAATCCTGGCAAGGGAACCCCAACCCCAGCTGGTCACTTTGCTCCCCCTTCTTGTCCCTTTGAAGTGATTCAGTTGGATTTTATCCACATGGACAGGTGTAATAATCTTAAATATGTCCTAGTGGTAGTCTGTGCCTTTTCAAGATGGATTGAGGCGTATCCGTTAAAGGATAACACTGCTATGTCTACTGCCAAAATCCTCCTCAAAGAGTACTTCCCCAGGTATGGTATGCCACGGATTGTTTGGTCGGACAATGGAAGTGAGTTTGTAGGGAAAGTTATGAAGAGTGTGTGTGCGGGTCTGGGAATCACCCAGAAATTCCACAGTGCGAATCATCCACAGTCAGCAGGTTTGGTTGAAGGGTACAATGGTACCTTGAAGCTGAAACTTGCTAAAATTCAAGCTTCCACTGGTCTATCTTGGCCAGACGCACTGCCTTTAGCTTTACTGTCCACCAGAGCGACTGTACACTCTCGAGTAGGGCTTAGCCCATATGAGATTGTGTTTGGTCGTCCTGCTAATGTTTGGGGAGTCCCTAGGCCAAAGGAATTCAAACAGATCGAATATCCAATGTTGATTGATTACCTTTTTGACCTGACTGCTAAATTGAGCCTTATTCATCAACAGGTATTTGAATCCTTGCCTAAACTGCCAGAGAGTCCAGGCCACACATTGAAACCCGGTGATCAAGTTGTGGTGCGGAATTTTGAACGAACCCGGAACCTCCAGCCAAGATTCGTGGGCCCGTTTCAAGTGCTCCTGGCCACAAGAACTGCTGTACGCCTAGCTGGAAGGAAGAATTGGGTGCACGCTAGCCATACGAAGCGTGTCCCTCTCCCACTCCCCTACGACAACTGGGTTAGACAGGGATTTGGTGTATCCGAGACAGAACCTGTTCCTAGGCTCATCCCCTTCAGTGATGCAGAGTACATAACGGACAAACGAACTGAAACGCAGAACTCTGATACCCCACCAGGAACTGTTCCTTCGAACCCTGAACACAGTGTTGTACAAGGTGAACATTTGTCACCTGTGGATTCGAACATTACTGTACCTGTAGATCAATTGTTTCAAGATCAGACGAGACCAGAAAAATTTAGATACAATCTACGTTCTCATTTTAGAAAACAATAGCATTGCATAATTACCTTTCTATTTAAAAAAACTCTTTCACATTTCCATTCGGTCAGGAAGTTTGCTCTATAATTTTTGTCTTTTTTTGTTTTCTTTGTGTTGCTCTTTCACCTTGCCATCTGGGTTACCGTAGGGTCGTAACGTGTGCCTTGTTCTAACTTGCAGGGAACCGGACACAAGGTCGGTTTCTTCTGTTTATTTTGGGAACTCCCAGGGTAGACAGAGGCAATTTTTAACAGGTACAAACCATCCGTTGCGAACGGTTGTAGAAGATGGAGCTTCCTGAACTGCGACGGGCTAACGTCATAAATGCTCGCAAGACAAAACTGTAAGAAATATTGTATAGCAAATGTTTCCTAATGCAATGTGCTCTGACATTTCTGATTGTTTTAATAACTCTGGTAGGCAGAATTATTTTTGGTATTCAATTGATCTTTGCACCTGTTACATCTACAGTATCTCCCCATGTTTCAGTTTCTCCGACTGTTGTTTCTTTTCATTCTTTCCATCCTTTTCCTGCACATGAGCAAGCTCGACGCTCTGAGTTTATAAAGAACACTTTCATTGAGCTCTTGCACCAACACCAACTAGTGGTAAACACAACAAACTGCTGGGTGTGTGGCTTGATACCACATACCATGGACAAGGGTATCCCTTATCTGGTTCTGCCCTTTAGTTATAATGGATCATTCTGGGCATTTCAGACCATGTTCGTCTAAGCTCTAGAGACCTATCCCCCGCGACCTCCACGTTCCACTAGGTATAACTCCGCTAATAGAGCCTTGGTAAAGGGAATTACTGACATGGTTAGAGATGTCAATAACACTCCGTTTATTCCCAAGGATGAATTGATGAATTTACATGGGTTGGAATGTTACGGAATATGGCATTACTTTGGGTGAGAACAAACGTAAGAGCTCGACTCCGATCTGGGTCGTACCCCACCAAGGTCAGGTCTGTTTGCAAGGAAATGGGAGGAATCAGAAAGCTCGACTAGGGAAGAGTGACTGTACCGAAACATACGTTTTCCCGTCACAGTCTTCCCCTGCATTCTTAGCTGCTAAGGGCACCTATTTTGTTTGCAAAGACAGAGCATATACATGGCTGCCTGCTGACTTCTCAGGCTCATGTTATATCGCTCAACTGTTGCCTCCGACATACACTGCTGCACCGGATTATCACAAAACTAGAGTTGTGAGAGGTGTTTTCAATAAGGAAGACACTGCTGGCCAAGAAGCAGGAGACTTCTTCAAAGGTTTCCTTCCGTTCTGGGGGCCTATGGCCAACAGTAGAAACTTACGTCAACTAACACGGGTAGTTGAATCCACTATTACCGAAACTGCGGGTGCCCTTAGTAACCTGACAGCTGAGCTTCAAGCGGATCGCCTCATGATGTTACAGAATCGTATGGTCCTTGATGTATTACTTGCAGATCGAGGTGGGGTGTGTAAGATGATCCAATCGAGTTGCTGTGTTTTTATCCCAGATAATGCGCCCACGGTATATAAGGCCATTTCTAAGTTACACAAAATCTCTGACTCTATCCATGTAGAGGAAGGTGACTGGTCACTAATGGGATGGTTCTGGAATCTGTTATCTGCATGGGGATGGAAGGTTCTCATAGTCACTGGTGTTGCGTTGGTATTTTTATTCTCATGCTGTCTCATTGTTCAGTGTGGTCCTGCCTTATGTGGCCTTTGTGTTTCAACATGCGTAAGAAGACCACCTGTTTTTGGAGATACGCCACGAGATAGAATAATGTTCCAGCAACATATCAGTGACCTGATGAACATAGAGATGGACTCTAACATAGAGTAAGTTATTGCCTATGTAAGGGCAAAAGGACGGTCTGAGGTTCTGTAGCGATCCGAACCCGTGTATTCGGTATCGTAGTACTGACACGATTTTGATACCAATGAACTGTAAATGATCCATTTAATGCATGACAGTGTTTTCGCTGCGCTACGAGCATGAATTCACTGAGAAATAGGGCATTCTGTTGTAAAATCATGGCATCCATTTTAGATACGGCACCCATTTTGTTTCTTGCCCTCACATAGTCAATGGACGAGCAATGACCCCGGCAGAATCACCTTGTTAAGGACACGTAAGCTCGAGCCCGAGGAAGCTGATGCTGCGTGACTAGGCAGAATCAAGCTGCCTCCCCTGCCTGAGGCCAGCCCTGCTATACTGGTTCTCGTGTCCATTGTCCTGATTAAGAGGCCGAAGACGGTAGCCATGCCCGTTTATGATCCATAAACACCTCTTATCCTACTTTTCTATCCCTTACACCTGGCTCTGCTCCTCTCCTTCTGGGCTTTTACAATGGGGAGGATACGATTTTTATGATGGGGAGGATCGGTCAAAGAATGGAAAACTGACAAAGAGACTTGATCGAATACTGAAAACCTCCGACTAATTATTGTTTGGTGTATGTTTATTGTCTGTTTGGGATACCGGGTTGGGCATGAAAGATATTCGTGTAATGTTGCCTGAAGACATATTTTGTGTATTTAAGGAGCAACCCACTTTTTGCAATTCGAACAGTCTCGTAGATTCTGCCTTTGTGTGGTTCCTATGACTTCTGTGTCCCTGCAGTAAATAAATCTTGGTCTCTGACGCCACCATCGAGAAGCCCGCGTCTCTGTTTATTTGTGCACCAAGGCAGGAAGGAACTCAGGGGTCTTTGGGTGTTGTTTCCCTGACACCTCTGGACTCTTAAAAGTCCAGAACCTCAGGGCCAGACACTGTTTTAAAAAAAAATAAGAGAAAGATTATTAATCTCACGTGTGGCAGACGAGGGCTGGAGCTCCATGGTGGTGCGCATGCTCCAGGTGTTGTGGCCCTAGGTCGGCCCCGCACAGCACACCGGCGGTTGGCTGCCATCTCTGACTGGTGTGCCTTGTCTGCGACAGGGAATGTATTAACGTGATTTATTTGTTTATGCAGGAAGGGATTGATGCCAGCCCCCCCCCCCCCACCCCTTCTACGGATTCGCTAGGACCGCACAGGTGAAGGGTAAGAGCCGCCAGGGGCAAGGTAGCACATTGGGTGCTACGACGCCAACCAGTGCCGTGCAGGCCGAGCGTGTCTTCTCAACAGGCCGGGGGCGTGCGCCACATTGCAAGGGTAACCTAGCGGCCTTTCAGGGTGACCATAGTCATGTGGTGGATAAGCCACCACCTCCTTCTTACGCCGCGCTTTTTTGTTTTCCAGCTACGTCTCGCGCTGCCGGACGATCGCCGAGGTTCAGGGTGCAGCACCAGCCCTCTCGCAGAGGTGTTGTCAGAGGTAACGCATGGGGGGGCTCAGCCGAGGGGGCAAGGCGGGGGGGTACGCAAGAACAACACCAGCTCAAGGGGGATAGGAGACTTGATGGACAGCCAGGGATTGGGAGCCGTGCCAGCGGCCAGCAGCCCATTAGAGCCTATGGTTAACAATTTTCCCATCATCCGCACACTGGGTTCTTCAAGATCCCCCCTTGGCATCACGACAACACGAGCATCGTCACAGAGAGTGTAGCGACTATAGGAAGTAAGTATGGGGTCGAGGGTTTAGGACCGAGCGTCGAAGGCACCTTGCAGCTAGGTCTTGGCTCACAGTTCAATTTCTCTTCCAGGTGGGCTGTCGCAGATCCGTCCGGATGAATAGCGAGGGATCCCCTTCGCTTTTCTCGCTGATGTCCCAGGTGGAGGATTCCCAGCCAGGAACCTCCAAAGATGCGCAGTTGTCGGACGTTATGGAGATGGTCAGGGCTAAAGGAGTGGCTTGGGCCACTGAGCTGTTGATGGCTCACAGCCTGGACGACTCTGGTATCGCCATGCCATTCCTTTGGTTTTTGCTTTGATCGCCATGCCGGCCCCATGCATGGGTCAGGAATCTGAAGAGGAGAACTGTCCCACAAGATCCAAGAGGGTTCGCAGGCCCACAGTGAAGGACTTCCCAGCAGATCTGCTGCAATCTAAGAGCCGTACCACGGGCATTGTGCGGACTGTGGACTTGCCGGTGGCCGATGCATCCCTGCCCCCCCACAGCCAGACCAGTGGCCCCCCTGGTCAACGCTACGCAGCCACCGAACTTTGCCACACGTGACGACCTGGGTAAGCTCACGGACACATTAACGAACTTCATGACGGAGGTCAGAGCTGGCCTCCTGGCGGTTAACAACCCCAGCGTGGACAACACAGCGAACAGTGGCGTGTGGGTAGCTAGACCAGCACCACCCGCGCAGGCACTAGGTGCCCTTTCAGTCACGAACGTTTAGAGTGGAGGTGGGGGGGCAGTCACCGAGTAGAGTTGCCACAGCGCAGCCTGCAGCAAGGGGTCTCAGTGCCAGTGCCTGAGCCTGGGACAATTGAACACACACCCCACTCCCACGGGACCCGGCACACTGGGGGGGACCTCTCTTGAGTTAGGCAGCCAGCACCGGGCAGACACAGCCATCCTGCCCGCAGCCACATGCGCTCCCCCTGCGGTCCCTGCCACCACTGCTACTCCTCCGCCCGCGCGACCCCAGCATCAGGCACCCCCTCCCCCCGCTGCGGCGCCTCCTGTGCTCCCTGCTCCTGGGCCACTAGTCACACTGGCCCCCCTGCTGTCCGGCCGGTGCTCACTAGCGTGGGAGGTGCCACTGGCGGCCAATGAAGGAATATGGAGGAGGGAATTTATCAACATCTTTACGCTTCTGATGCACGGGGCAGAAGGGGTGGATACAAGGAAAATGGGTGGCAAGGAGGAGGACAAGAAGATTCGCTTCCAAGCATGGCCTGATAAAGCAATTAAGAGATGGGGGCAGGCCTTCGCTATCCTGGCAGCGGTTGTCATGAAGCGATACCCAGAACAAGGGCTGGGGTTGTTCCAATACGCCGGTATCATTACCAATGAGGCGGAGACTCACGGCGGGATGGGCTGGTACAGGTATGACTGCGAGTTCAGGAAAAAGATGGCCATGTGTCCGGAACTGGGGAGGGACCAGTTGGAGGTGCGTCTCTGGGTCTAGCACATGGGCAAGGGCAGGGTTGAGGCCGAGGAGAAGCCTAGCACCAACGTGAAGAAGGGGAGTCTATCAAGGGCCAAAGGCAGGACAGGAAGGGTCAGTTTAAGCAGCCCTTTCAGGGAGGCCGTGGTGGGGGCCAGAAGCAGGGACCCAGGAGAGCCTTCAGTGGCACGTGCAGGCTGTTCAATACTGGGTCATGCTCCTGGGGCAAGGCCTGTCGATTTTTCCACACCTGCAGCAAATGCGGTTCTCCAAACTCGACCACCTCTTGCGACAAGCGCGAGCACACCTCCATGCCGGCCAGACAAGACAAGTAGGCCCCTGGGCCGGCCTCCCCTGGCCGGGTCCTCACCCCCCCTCTCCCCCAGGCCAGCCCAACCTGTACCCCCTGTGGTGCCCCCTCTCGGGACCTCCGGAGCAAAGGTCCATCCCCCATTGTCACCGCCAACCTGCTACCACTATTAAGGGAGTACCCTGAGAGCCAGCACATCCTTGGATTCAAGTGGCAAGGTGAATTCTTCTACGACAGGTGCATGCCAATGGGGTGTGCGGTGTCGTGTGCCTACTTCAAAGCCTTCAGTTCATTCCTGCAGTGGGCTCTCTCAGGGAGGTTCAACGTGGATGGGGTGACCCACTACTTGGATGATTTTTTGTTCATTGGTGGTGCGGGAACACAGGAGTGCAGCAGGGGGCTACAATGCTTTCAGCAATAGGCAAGACACCTCGGAGTGCCGTTAGCACCTGGTAAGACGGAGGGTCCTGCGCAAGTTCTCACTTTTTGGGCATTGAGCTGGACACGGTGATGGGCGTGTCTAGGCTCCCTGCAGAGAATGTCCAGGCTTTGCGTCAGGACATCCAATCACTGCTGGGGAAAGACAAGGCTCCTTTGTGTGCCATCCAAATTCTCTTGGGCAAGCTAAACTTTGCAGCCAGAGTCATCCCGGTGGGGCGAGTGCTCGCCAGGAGATTAGCCAGGGCCACAGCTAACGTGTCTAAAAAACACCACCTGGTCAAGTTGGGGGCAGGCTCGAAGAAGGATTTGGTCATGTGGGGGGAGTTCCTGTCAAACTTCAATGGGACGGTTATCTGGAGGGCCCCCTGGGCGGACAGTCCCAAGCTCAGCTTGTTCACAGACGCATCTGGGAGGGAGGGCTTTGGGACAATCCTGGGCGAGGAATGGTGCGCACAGGAATGGCCCAACGCCTGGCGCAAGCGTGGCATCACTTCCAAAATCATAGTTTTGGAACTTTTCCCCATTGTCATATCCCTCCACCTGTGGCCCGTGATCTTGTCGGACAGAAAGGTCCTTTTCTGGTCGGACAACATGGCGGTTGTGCAGGCCATCAACGGGCAGACTGCCAAGTGCCCGCTGGTGCTCTGCTTGCTCAGGGAGATCGCCATAGGGAGCCTGCACTGCAACTTTGAGTGTAGGGCTAGACACATTAAGGGGGTCAAGAATGTGGCGGCTGACGCTCTCTCTTGTTTTCAGTGGCTCCGTTTCCGGGAGGCCTGGCCGCAGGCGAGAGCGGAGATGACCCCCTTCTCGGCAACCCTCTGGAGGATCTTGGAGTGGAACAACAGTTAAGAGCCATGGGGGAACGGGCCTTGGCCCCCGGTACCAGGAAATGGTACCTGGCACACTTGACCTCCTTCAAAAATGTGGCTGATGCCTTGGGCCTGTCCAGGGTACCCATGGAGGGCAAGGTACAGGCGTTTGTGGTTTGGGCCAAAAAACAGGGGAAGAGCCACTCTTGGGTCTGTGGTCATTTAGCAGCGGTAAGCCACGATGTCAAGCTTAGGGGAGGACAGGACCCTTCCAAGTCCTTTGTTATCAGGGAGGCACTGAAGGGGTGGGCCAGGGACGAGCCCCGGGTTCCAGACAACAGGTCCCCCATCATCTTCCCCATTCTGCAGGCCATGCTGGACGTCCTGGGAGGAGTCACCCACTCGCCATACGAGGCGTCCTTCTTTTCCGCCACCTTTTGCTTAGCATTTTTTGGAGCGTTCCGTATCAGCGAGTTAGTGGCACGGTCCAAATCAGATAGGTCAGGAGACGCCCTGGGCATAGTGGATATTCAGTTACAGGGTGAGTTGACAATCCACCTCAGGAGGTCAAAGACGGACCAGAAAGGGAAGGGGGTGGAGGTGAAGTTATTGCCTTTAGGAGACCCCAGATACTGCCCGGTTGCCAGGGTTTGGGACTACGTCTCTCTTCGCCCAGCAGCACCTGGGTACTTATTGATTCACACAGATTTAGTTCCCCTAACCATCTTCCAGGTGGAGCGCGTAATGGGTGCTTGCCTGTCCAAGGCCGGCCTTCTCCAGGCTGATAAAAAATATTCATGCCACTCTTTCAGGATAGGGGCAGCCACCACTGCATTCACAGCAGGTTTGGAAGCTGCACGTGTTAAGATATTAGGGCGCTGGGAGTCACAATGTTATAAGCGATATATCCGCCCCTGATGGGGCCTGCTCAGTGTAAATAGGACTGTAACGTGCAGTGTTGTGTGCCACATGTTTTATGGTTTGGTGGTTGTAGTGCAATGACATATTGTTTATGGTAATAAACTTTTTGAGTTGAAAAGTGTCCTTTGTTTCATCAGGGGCTCGTGTGTGGGTCATTGTGCACTCTGACATCTCCCGGTTGGCCCATTGGGCATCGATCAGGAACTGGATGCTTGACTTAACATGACTGCCTCTGGGAGGACATTGCTCCTGCATGCTATGAAGACTGACTTGGGGGAACTAAGAAAGCGCTTAGGTCAGTGCGAGCTCTGGTGGTCAGAGATTGTGCCATGGAGGGTCTGGCAGGGTGCTAAGTCTGGCGAGGCGGTGGAGCGGTCCAGGAGATGGTTGAACACCTCCATGCGCAAGTTCACTCAGCAGAGGGGCCTGGTATTTATCAGACAGGAAATGGTTTGGAAAACAGCAGTGGTTACGCCTTTACTAAAAAAAGTAGGAACAGATATAAAAAACCCAGCTAACTACCGACCCATATCACAGTTACCATACCTCTCAAAAGTATTGGAGAAACTGGTGAATAAGCAACTCTCACAATTTTTGGAAGCCAATAACTTGCTTGATGTTTCACAGACGGGCTTCAGGTCCAACAACAGTACTGAAACAACCCTTTTGGCAGTACTTGACGACATCAGAATCCAGGTGGATAGGGGTAAAACGGTGGCCCTGATACTGTTAGACTTATCAGCGGCTTTCGATACCGTATCCCACAACCTCCTGATAAAAACATTAGCTGCTAAAGGAATACAGGGAAAAGCCCTGACGTGGTTGAATTCCTTCCTAACAGACAGATTGCAATCGGTTCGACTTGGCGGCTATTCTTCCATTCCTCGAAAGATTAAATATGGTGTACCACAGGGGGCATCATTAAGCCCAACGCTATTTAATGTTTATGTCTCCTCACTAGCTACGATCGGGAAGAAGTGGGGCGTAGACATCTGCTCATACGCAGATGATACACAACTTATGATTGCATTAAACGGTGAAGACGGCACTAAAACCAGATTACACAACTGTCTCTCTGAACTATCTAGCTGGATGCAAAACCACTGTTTGAAGTTAAATGCCGACAAATCGGAGATTTTGCTATTCGGCGCTTCCCAGCAGCTTTGGGATGATACCTGGTGGCCCAACAGTCTTGGCACACCCCCCAAACCAACTCAGAAGGCGAAGAATCTGGGAGTCCACATTGACAATGCTTTGTCAATGAAAGACCATGTATCAATTACTTGTGGTAAAGGCTTTGCACTTTTGAAAATGCTTCGAAGAGTATTTCCCTGGATTCCTTTGGAATGCAGAAAGATCTTAGTCCAGTCACTATTAATCAGTAGACTGGACTATGGGAATTCCCTATTCGTCGGCATGGCAGATTACCTATTTTCACAACTACAGCTTGTTCAGAATGCGGCAGCAAAAGCTGTATGCAACAAAAGAAAATATGACTCAGCGACCAGCTGCCTGAGAACCCTACACTGGCTCCCAATGAGAGAAAGGGCCGCCTTTAAATTACTGTGCATTACTCACAGAGCACTGCACGAAACTGGCCCGAAGATTCTAAAACATAGAGTCAATTTCTATGTACCAAACAGAAACCTCCGATCCCAAACCACCGCAAGAGCGGTAACCACTCGTATAAAAAAGGTCAGGACGGGAGGCCGTGCCTTTTCACACTTAGCCGCAAATCTGTGGAATAATTTATCAATAGATCTAAGACTCACTGATGATTACTTCACCTTTAGGAAAAAACTTAAAACCATGTTGTTCCCTAACACTCGTTAACTCTCCTGTCTATTCTCGGCAGCACTCTGCACTCTGTTAATCTTAGCGCCATGATATCCTTTGGGATGAATGACAGCGCTTTAGAAATATCCTTACAAATACAAAGGGTCAAAGGATACTTCGAGTCTGACGGGGTACACCTCACTCCAGTGGGGATGGACTTGTTCTTGTTAGACTTGGAGGAGACGCTATCACATAAGGGTTGCAGGTAATCGACTAGGGCAGTTGGTGGGGGGCCCTGGCGGCGATGGTTGGCCGCCTCCAGGGCTGTGGCGGAATTATAGGGCGATCTGGAAGCATACGGGTACAGAACGGTACCTCTGCGTGGCACACAGGGGTGCCAGAGTCGAACCCCAGGAGCCTCATGGGAGGTTCACGGATTCTATGTCGGCGCCCCATTAGTCCTTCGGGCGGTTGTGGGCCTGAGCAACCGGGGGCTTGCCTAGCTACCCTCCGCCCAGAATGGGCGTGAGTAGAATGGACCTAGGGTGGTCAGGTGATCCGGGAAGGGGATTACCAGAAGGTGCAGTACTAAGTGGTTCTCCACGGTGCTGCTAGTCTCATCAGACGGGCAGGTGGCGAGAAGGCTGCCTGTCCTTGGATCGCCCGTAAACTAACCCACCAGATTACATAACGTTGTATGTAATAAACCTGCAGCAGTTTTTTCCCCAAGTATAAACTTGTGTGGTGTGTTTTATTTGCGGGCATTCATGCTTTGTGGGGGGGACCTTTGCCATGATGGTGCTATGCGGCTGCTCGAGGCCACCACAGGGGCCACTCAAGAGGGCGGCCCTTTAGTGGCATTGGGCTTCCCACCCCCCACACTTTTATCCCCCCCTTTATCCTGGGGGGGTTTGACCAGGGGAGGAGTCCCCTTTAGGTTGTGGGTGTCCCGTGCCACGTCCGGTGCGTGGGGCAGGGTGAGGGGTACATAGGTATCCCCCAACCCTTTTTCTGCCTCTTTGTGCACCGGACGCGCCCGCGGACACCACGCTTCCCTCACGCTCTCCCACCCTACCTCTTACCCGGCGTGTTGGCAGTGGGAAGCATAGCTAGGACTTTGTAATGTTGTACTTTTTCGTTGCAGGTGGAGTTACAGGGCGATCTGGAAGCATACGGGTACAGAACGGTACCTCTGCACGGCACACAGGGGTGCCAGAGCCTAACCCCAGGAGCCTCATGGGAGGTTCACGGATTCTATGTCGGCGCCCCGTCAGTCCTTCGGGCGGTTGTGGGCCTGAGCAACCGGGGGCTTGCCTAGCTACGCTCCGCCCAGAATGGGCGTGAGTAGAATGGACCTAGGGTGGTCAGGTGATCCGGGAAGGGGATCACCAGAAGGTGCAGTACTAAGTGGTTCGCCACGGTGCTGCTAGACTCATCAGGCGGGCAGGTGGCGAGAAGGCTGCCTGTCCTTGGATCGCCCGTAAGCTATCGCACGTTTTATGTAATAAACCTGCAGCAGTTTTTTCCCAAGTATAAACTTGTGTGGTGTGTTTTATTTGCAGGCATTCATGCTTTGTGGGGGGGGACCTTTGCCATGATGGTGCTATAGTTATTACCCACTTCAGTGACCCAAGGTACAACAGAGCACAGAAAAAGACATGAGCACCTGTGTAGTTGCACGGCTCGTGAAAACCTCTTTTTAATGATATCCACCCTCCCAAAAATCAACAAGTCTCCACAGACTTTCATAAGGTCACCCTCATTAAAAACCTGCATCATCCTCTAGGAATATTTATTTTTCTCCATTCATCTTAAAGGGATCTCCCTCTTAAACATTTGGCCTCACCCTCAGTCAAGAGCAACAGGTTTACAAGTCTGCATTTGCATATTGTGTGAATACATTAGTTCTTCTATTCTAGGGATGGCTTCACGAATGAGACAGAGATAGGGTGGGGACATTGAGAAGTCGGTGGAACACCATTAGGCGGTATCTGTCTCAGATTTAAGATCATTGGGTTTTTGTTGGTATTGCTGTGTTCGAGGAACTCGTGTACAGCCGAGATAAATTGGCCACGCTAGGGGAGAACGCTGGATGTAGCGACAAGCAGAGATGTTAGAATTTATGTTTTTTTGTGCTGTTTTGAATGTCATTTTTGAGCCCTCTTGGTGCAGCTGGGTGGTTGAGGGGAGTGGTGTAGTTTGCTTCTCAAAGGTTATCTCAAGTGAGGGGTGTCCATTAGTGGATATGGTCTTGGGACCGTTCACTTGCCCGTGTGAATGTGATATTAGAGAAACTTCTCAAAACCTGGATTTTCTCATCCTCTGACTCATTGTGTCAGACACTCATCCGGTAGTGTTAAGCATTTTTCCCTTTTCCGCTGTGTGGATTTCTTTCACCTACCCGCCCAGCGCCAAAACGCTCCTTTGGGAGCGAAAGTCGCGCATTACAAATACAATATTAATTCATTCATTTTGCCCATGAGTCAAGGTGCTTCCATTCCTGAGGCACTTTGTTTTCTGTAACCTGTGGGTGTGTTTCACGTCCCAATGACCGTGTTATCCTGTCTGAGTGTCGATGTGCTCTTGCCCGCATACCACAAACCCTTGATCACCTTGTTGAGCACTCCTGATGGTGGAAGAACTATACCACATGTTGTTAAATTGCTAAATCGCAATATCGCCTGCAGTAATCCCAATACTTGCTTGAACATGTGTCTAGAGTTAAATAGTTTGCTGCAGCTTTCTTTGACAGGTTACATGTGGAATCTGAAGTGGATATGGTGGATCTTGAAGAAGACTAAAGATGGTTTGTGAGTTGAACCAGTTGCAGGTTGTGTTTAATGGAGGGTTATATGAAGAGGCATAGAGAATGTTTGGGTGAGGATATGTTATTGATCAAACCAAGAAGTGCATCATGAATGGCTAGCCACCTGTGAAGAAGTTAAAAGAGAGTTTGATCCCTTTTGGGCATGTGGCTGAAGAATTAACGTGACGATGGGTTGGTGAGGTGTGTGGACGTGTTGTCTGTACCAGAAAAGTTGTGAGACAACTTTCTAAACATTGGTGGCTGAGTTTAGACAGGGTAGCGGACCAACGCTTTACACACTGTGGTGCTTGCCTGCTGAGTGGTAAATCCTAAGTAATAGTCTTACCCCACGTAATTCAGTTAATGCAGCGATGATAATATGGAGCAAAACTAATTTGAACATATCAGTTTCCTACGGAATTTTACAAAAAACACCTTAGTATTATTAAGTCCTGATTGACTAGATGTCAAAATAGCTGGAAATTAAGGGGCTCATTATAATGGCGTGCGGACTTGGTCCGGCCGCCACCGTAGCGGTGACTGGGTCTGACCGACATGCGTACAGCAGTCCCGCATATACAATTATGATGGGACCGCCACCGCTGCGGTCAGTTTCTGCACCTTTAACATTGCGGCGGTGGCTGCTGACAGCAGCACCATCCCGATGTTAGAAAGAGCATATGGTGCATTTCACTGCACTACGTGGCAGGCACAACACTGTGCCTGCCACTTGGAGCAGTGAAATGTAGGGGGGTACCATGGGTACCCCCCCAGTGCACCCACACCTCCCCCCAACACAAGGGGGGCCTGCAACAGAACCCTGAAGACATTCTCCGCCAACCTTTCAATGGCGGTCCAACTGCCACGGAAAGGCTGGCTTCTGCCGGCATCATAATTGTGCCGGCAAAGCTTGCTAGGCTCTGCCGCCATTGTGAGCATGCTGACCGCTCTGCCAGGCAATTGTGACGATTGCTACAGGCGAAAAAGCTGTGGACAGACTTTCCGTCCGCCGCAATGTCCACCGCCATCATAATGTGGCGGGGGGTGAATCTCATGGCGATGGTGGAACGATCGCCACCGCCGACCCGGCGGTGGATGTTTTTCCGCCTTCGAAATGAGCCCCTTAGTTTGTAGAACATGTAACTATCAAATCATTTATACATATTATGTGAGAACTGTTATTGGACTCAATTAGTTCAGTTTGAAACAAAGTATTTTGTTTCAATTGGGTAAGAATATCCTTGTACCATCCCAGGAGCCATGGATGTTTTAAAATGTTCTACTATTCGATTAAGGCAGTTGGCTTTGGTTAATAAGTTGGGTTGGAAGGAAGTTGTGAGGGATATGCTGTGTGCAATCAGTGCAACAAATATGCCACAGCCATTTTGGAAATTAAGAATAGCTGTGACTTGTTTGAACAGAAAGTGGATGGGGCGTAAACACTGGATGTGCCAAAATTTGATAAGGTAGCAGATGTGAGAAATGCCATTCAGAGAGGTGTGCCTGGTGATCACATGCCGAGACAGCTGAGCGTAGGCATGGGAGGTTGAGTGTTAGTTAAGAAGCCTGTTGATGGTCAGAAGCAACAATCACAGTTTTTCTACACCTGTGCTGTCAAGATCACAATGATTTTTAAATCCTTAAGAGACAGTATGGATTCCACATGTATCCCAACGTCTCTCACCCAACACTGCCTGCCCATGCCTTCACAACTTAAATCCCTCATATTGTTGGCACTATTTTGTTCTCCCAAAAACTACTGACACTAAATTAATATTTTAAGCTCTCATTTCTGGGATCAGACTCAGAGTCTTGTGTGAGTTTCAAAGTACGATGACCTCCGAATAGAGGTGAAGATCACCAAGTCAAACCTAACTTACAACAAAGTTCAAAGTCAAAATCATGAAGGTTTATTTAAAATGTAAAATCATTACAAAAGTCAACATAGTTAGTCAGTACCAATCAAAATGCAAATAATTCTCTGCTCTCTGAGGAAGGCCAAGAAAGCCTGACTGATATCCAAAACAGAGGAATCCCACTGCCAGCATGGTGTGAAACAAATGATAAACTACAATATCCAATTGTAAAACAGAAAACACATCACATGGAAAATGACTTTTTCTCTAATGCTATTGTGTACTGTACTACACTACAGAAAACAAAGACACATTTAAAAGTGCATACACAATCTCCGCGAGCCAGGGGAAGTGGCTATATATGAATACACCCGAGCTCTGCTGCTTCCTACAGAACATTAGAAACACAAACAAACATACATTGTTAAGATACAGGGAAAACATGACAGTAACACTGCTGGAATTAGGAGTTTTTTAGAAATTGCTGAAGGACATATTTTAACTCAAGCTGCACAGAGAGAAACAAGAAACCATGATGAAATGTACAACGTACAACTGCAAGTGGTTACGAGGCGTGATTAGGCCTCTCTATAAAAGATTTGGTATGCTAAATCTAGCTCAGTTATATTATTTGTGACCTGCTCATGTTAACTGAAACACACTTTATGTCTTAATTTTAAATTCACTCCAATGGTTGCTCCCACCCATTATATAAATCATCACAAGCCATTCTACTTAAAGCACTCTATGAATAATTTTCTGTTTCTTTCAACTTGAATTCTTCAATGCTCCTATTTTGTCAAAAAACCTAGACTTAAATATTTGTCCATTTCAATCTAATCCTTTTTCCTTTTTCCGACTGTTACATTTATTCTTTCTTGCACTCACAAGTTAACCAATTTCTAAAACATACTACTGCTTAGAACTTTCATGCACCATTCTTCCACCCACATCACCAAACCATTCACCAACTTTTGTAATTCCATTTCCAATTGCATTAAACCACCAACCCCACACACCAGTTACTTCAAGAGCCTTTGCTCACATCAAATATTAGTAATATTACTCATGAGATGATCAGTTAGCTTGCTATTATCTGGTACAAACGTATAACACTACTGTACTTTTAAACACTGCACACTCCACTTTCCTTTGCTAGCAGACTATTCAAGCAAGCCTTGAAGAAATAAAAACCTTCTTAGGGGTTCACTGATACACCTGGTCCTTTAAACCAACAAAGAAGAGATTGGCACAGAAGCTGTAATATCAAGAAAACATATTTAATATCCTCACATGAGGGAGATTGCGTCACACAGTACCCTCAGGCCACTATAGTAGGCACTCTAAGGAGTACAGAGAAGATGGGCCTTATATATGCATAGGTTACATAGTCAGCATAAAACCAAGGGGAGGTCCTGGCACATACAAGCATGCTTATTGACTTATATGGGTATACAAAATGTGCTTGCTCAACAAAGTGGGAGGAGAGATATTTCTCCTTATATCAGCAAGATTAGCCAGACAGTTCTATACTAGGAGCAGGGGCATTTTACCAGCTAGGCCTTTCTGAGCATGCGCAAGGCTCTGAAAGAGGGAGAAAGCACATGGCTAACTAAAATGGCTGCCAGGAACAAAATGGCTTTTAGCTCATGCTAACAGCAATTCCTGCCATCTTTAACAGCCTGCTCTGTAAAGCCATAGCAAGTATGGCAACCATCCCCTTATGATTATTTGTTGAAGCATCACCTGCATTAGTTGCTAATTGATCTATCAAGGTAGACAAATTACTAATCTTCACATCGTTCATAGCAACACCAGTTGGAGGAATCAACACACCAAAAATATCAATAAGCTCGTGTCCAAATCCACGTTTCACTCTTCTAAGTCCAGTTTCACTCATTTCATTCACATGATACACTAAAACTACGGCATAATAACAGTTGCCCACCCAATTGCACGGCAGATTAAAATAAACTGGTTTTCCACAAACATAATAATTTCCTCTATGTATAGGCTTATCATCCTTTATATATTCTTCATCAACCATAAAATGATAACTACATTTATTCTCTCCAGTCAATTCAAATATTTCTAAATTTTCAGATTTTATTTACACAATTCCTTTCTACTCCTGTTCAATTATAAGTATAGGATGTATTTTTGAATTTCTCAATCTCTGTTCAGCCTCTTTTTCCCATTCCATCTCTTTCGCTTCACCGACATTTCTACACATTTTTACTCTTCTCAATTAAATTCTCTAAAATGTTGTTGTACATCCGTCCGTCTACACACACACTCTTTTCATTATTCATGGTAAGGTGTATGTTAATTTGTTTAATTGGTCCAATATGCCCAGTAATAGAATTTAACTCTCCAATTGTAAGCAGATCCTCTAATAAAAGTTCAGCATTTACAACTTTTATCTCCAAGAAATTCTGACCACGAAGAATTGACTGGATGATGCTATACGACAAGCTATAAGAAAATGGAAAGTTGATTGCAGGTTGAATCCCTGAAACAAAAGTCTGTAGGTATGTACATACATAACAATTAGTCTAATTTATTATATGATAAGATACTCATATCACAAACAAACATAGATATTTTCAATAAAATAACTCTTAGTAATAGCTCTATAATCTAACCTTTTATCCCAAAAAGCAGAGTTATTATCATGTGTGTTGTGGTACCACGGTACAGGCCCCAGCTGGTGAAGCTTACATGGGACCGCAATACTATGTCATGAAGTTTGCCCTGGGATTGTGGTTCCAATTTTTGAAGCACAGAAGCAAACAAAATTACAAGCACAAATTTGTGTCTTGCTGTAAAACAGACCCTGCAGCTAACCTCTGTTGTGCACGTCTGAAGGAAGTACATGGCGGGTGATGGCCACCTGAGGGGACTGGGTGCAGGGCCTGGACCACAGCCAAAAAAACACCCAATGACATGCCTATGACCTCACAATATTTATATTAATTAAGACCGACACCTAAAAGCAAAATGTCATTAAATAACAACACATACTCAAACCAGTAATTTATTTGAGATCAATAATTGTTTCTTCTCACTAATCTTGCAACATATGGAAGTAGTTGTAAACTATGTATGCGGCTTCATTAATGCTATAGCAGACTCACTGAAACAACATATATATAATGAACTGCAACTGCCAGGCGACCTCCGTTTAACTCTAAGCATTCCAGGTGTCAGTAACGCTATAAGTCAGAATAATCTACCTTGCCTACCGCAGCTTTCAAGAATGCCACGGTTGTCTCAGGCAAGGTCTCATACAACAGACCCTGAAGGTCAACTCATAACAGATAGATTTATCCCACTCACGGGCCTACAAGCACTCAGATTATACCTGTGACACTTATTTGGACACATCTCAGAGGTATTCGTCTCACACTCTGAATCCAGTTTGTACACTTAAGTATCTGAGGTTTCGCCTTCTTTACATACCGATTGCTCAATTTGAAGGCTTTGGGAGCAAGAAGCGTCTTCCACTTAGATTGTGTCGCCTCTGTGGTAACAAGGGTCCACTCCTACTGCCTATAAGGAACAGATATCTGAAACTTGGTTTTATAAAAGCAAACTGTAGAACAATTTAAGAAGCACTTAGATACTGTTTTTTCTACTATACTTGGGAAGCTTTTAAAATATCTGGATCTTGTGTATAGCTGTCTGGAATAGTTTATACTTTTAAACTTTTGGTTGTAATTTTATATCTTTAGCATCTACAATGTTTTATTAATGTATTTGCTTTTTATTATATCTATGCAATGAATGAATGTATTATTATTAATAGTTGTTTCTGTCAAAGTGGTATGGGTAAAGTGATATGTAATCTCACATGTAAGATGACATACAACATTTGTAATTGCATCTGTTTCACTACGTATGAGGTAATGAGCATTGTATTTGGTGTACGGGTTATGGTTTGTGTGGCTATTATGCAAGTTATTTATTGTGGTCCATAAGTGCACTGTGTTTTTTTTGTTGTTGAATTTCTGAGTTTTTTTTAAAACATATGTTGGATGTTTTAATGAAGTCGACCATAACTTAATGTTAAACTTTGTTTTTTCAGTGAAAAAACACAACTGCAATTAAAAATTAATATTAAATTTGCCTATAGCTTCTGCCTCCGGCAAACTAGTGCATTGGCTTTCCATTGCCGTGAGGATTGCCTTTAAAGCATAATAAATAATGAATAAAATGTTTATTGGCACAGTCCTATGCTGCTATTTAAGACATTCATGAAGCATAATCCTGTAAGTAATTTAGGATCTGTATCCCTGTTACTATTTTAAGTACCAAACGTCAAATAGAGAAAAATTCGGCTTTAGAGCGTTCTGTGCTCAAGGTGCTCTACATACAGCAGCCATCTTTAATCTTTGAGTTTCATCTCTGCCCAGTTAAGATTTAGAACACATCTTAAAACTTGGCTTTTGCTAACTTACCTCTGTACATCATCATGCTCTGTGTCCGCATTTGGCTATCTATCTCCAGCACTAAGGAACTCCCTTGGAGTGTATGTTTGCCTAAAAAATTAAAATAAACAGTACCATGGTTTTCCTTGATATGGAAAGTGATAGATGCAAATTCATGAATTAACCCAAAGCTTAGGTAATTACCCTTTCCATATTTAAAATGTTTTGTATCAATATTGACATTAACATGTAACACGCAAATGTACTGAGAGTGTATCTTACTTTTTTTTTTTTTAAGTTTCAAAAACCTTTATTTACAATATAGGAGAAACATAGGGCAGTAGCCCGCCGTACACTATACAAAAGCCAAGTGTTGCCAAACGGGCGGGTCCCCTCAAGAGCAATAACACAGCCATTCAGCCGACATCCTGGAGGACCGGCGGCGTCTTGAATACCCAACCCATGACAAATGCGCGACCATGCGCCTGACAGCGTACTGCCGCTAGAGTGTATCTTACTTGTTTAGCTTAACCATCAGTAATTTGACCACATTTTAAAATAGTTCACATCTTATTGCCTTTTGGGTTCATGTCGTGTATCTTTCTTTATTTCAGGAAAAACCAAGCCCTGTTGATTTCTTGCTGTCTTCAATGGTTTCTGTTGTGTCACCAAAGAAGTCACGGAGTTTGAGTTTGCGAAAGAATTGGGCCAATTCCATGTTTAGACTAAAGGGGTCATTTCTAGGTGTGGGGACAAAACCCAAACCTTTCTTAAGGACAGACTCTTCTTCAGTTGTGAGAGTGTGTGTGCTGATGTTAACAATATTCGTTAGTCTCTGCTCGTTGAGGGCATCTCCGTTTTCCCTCTGCTCCTGGTTGTCATCCCTTGTGGTTGTTGTTGGTCCTCCCATTGGACCCTTGCATTTCTTCTTTTTTGTCGGCCTCTCCCTCTGCCCCTGCTTTGGAATAAAAAAGAAGGGGGGCCGGGAGGGTAGCCAAAACCTGATGGAAAATAAGGTTGTTGCCAGTAGCCAAAGGGAGGGGGTTGCGATTGTGGTTGTTGTATTTGCATCAAAGGTTGGTAACTAGGCTGTCTTCCAAAATGTGGTCCTGAGCCCTCATCACTGCTGGAGTCGCTCCTCTCCTCTCCTGAACTGAACGTCCAGTTCTGGGGGGTAGGCCTGAAACGTTGTTTTCTCCCTGTTTGTTGGGGGGCTGGTTTGTTGTAATGCTCATCCGTTACGTATGGATAGACTGTTTCCTTGCTGAACTTCAGTACATCTTTCTTTAGTTTTGTCAGTTTAGATTGTGTCAAGTATTCTTTGTATTCTGAATGGTCTTTATTAATTTCGTCCAACTTCTTCTTGAAGGTTGATAGTTGTACTGTAGTTTTGAGCTTACATTCGCTCTGCTGGATCTCAACTAGGAGAGCATCGGCCAGTTGTCTTGCAGTATTGATAATGAGGATGAGCCAGTCTTTTGTACACTTCCAAGCAATGCTGGACCAATTGATTCTAAACTCTTTGTTGTTAAGAAAAAGTCTGGGCTCGTTGGTAACAATCAGTCCTCTAGGGGCTGTGTTTTTTCGGAGATATTCTGTCATAAATGCCCCGTGAAGAGCTGTTCGAATTTGCTCTTTTTTCTTTGTGGATAATGCTTCCCACTCATCTGAGTTTTGTACTGTTTGCGTGACTATGGTTTCTGCTAGTAGAGATGGTGTGTTCAAAATCTCTGCTAGAATTTCATCCCCAAAAGAGAGTTCGGTGTCCATCTTGAAACTAGGGTGGTGTGGACGTGACACTTAGTCAAATCTTGGACTTGAACTTTAGTGTCCGAGAACAGGCTCAGAATTCGTCTGTTGTAGTTATTCTATTAACAGGAAGCTGTATAATAGAACAAATCCCTTATTATAGGGAGAGTACCCCTTGGTTTGTTCCCACAGCCATCAGCTGTACATAAATCTAATCACAAGGATACTCCACTGGGTGTGTGGAGGAGGGAACAAGAGGCGTGGGGTTCTAGGAGCTAGCAGCCTCCAATACTAAATGTTTACCACAAAAGAGCTGCTCCTAGTGTGATAACCCAAACGAGTTTCAAGAACGTCGAGAGTGTGGGATTCTCACAAAAAGTTACGGACTGGTCTCACACACCACCTGGTGTCATGCTTCATCATTGACCAGTCCTCGCCCTCCAAAACCTTCGTTTGATGGAGGGCGGGCATACACTTGACGACAAGGATGCACTTCTAAGTGACTAAGTGGGGGCCCGTGACTATGTGAGTGAAGTTAAAAATCATTATAGTAGTCAGAGGCGTTTTTTAATGTGAAATGAAAACTATATGATATTAAAATGTAAATGTGACGGTGATTGGGGTGATTATTGTTCCCAACCGTCTAGTGGATGGTCGACATGTTTCTGCCCAAGCGGCCCAATTGGGTCCATGGCATTCATCAGGACCTAGAAGTAAGAAAAGGGGGGCTCCGTTCTTACCAATGTTGGTAAGATGTTACCACTGCGGGAGTGTGGCGGTGGTCACACTTCACCGTTTTGAACTGCTTCCAAAGGTGAAGCCTAAAATAAAAGATATATGGGAGATAATGATGTAACTCGCTGGGTCATTTGTACCTGTAAGGAAAAAGGAAGAAAGAAAATGCATGCATTGATTTCTAAGCGTGACAAATAGTGTGTACGTGACTTCGTGGCACTCTAATTGTGTACACTTGTGTGAAACTTTGACGGTGGTGGCAGGTGGTGCTGCCACCAGGCTTACCCTAGTTAAATGGACAACTTGTCCCATGGGGGAAGGGGCGGAGGGGATCCACAGTTATGTCTCTTCTGTAAAAGAAAACATGAAAAAACCACAGTCTTGATGAAAGCGTTTTTTGTTTGAAAGGAATCTCCCAAAGCAAACCCAGTAGTGATCTATTCAAATCTCATGGGATGAGTGAGCATATACACGTATGTACACATATCCACACACTCCACAGCCTTTCAGTTCAAGCACACTCTTACTGTAACATGTGATCGATGCGTCCCGAAACCTGTACGTCCGCTCCCGGTCCTCCCGAATGTAGAAATGGCAGGGAGCGGGCGGCGTTTATATAGGTTGATCACGGGTGCTTTATTAAAGTAATTGAGGTAACTCGCGTTAAGTGTTAGCATATGAGCGTTTCCCGGTGTCCCGGACTCCCACCGCCTGGAGAAAAGATGGCGGTAGTAGGCGTGTGTAAGTCTTGAAGAAGCGAGCCTTATTCGTTGTGAGGCGGGTGGGCGTTTATTAGCGGAGGGGCAGTGCCGAAAGGTCCGAGCAGGCGAGGGTGTGCCAGGGGGTGGAGAGAGAAAGGGGAGGTTTCATAGGGTGAGCAGTGTGCAGAATTGTTATGGCCACTCTAATTGGTTGAAATACGACAGGGGTTTTTTTGTTTGGCCCAGATGACGCGATCAATTGAATTAAATCAAAACTTACTCGAGGCTACGTTGTTGGCATGGAAACACATGCATTGTTAGTGCCCGTGCGGTGGTAGCCTTGTAGGGAAAGAGTGCCCTGTTTGCCTTCGTTGCAATACGGCAGGTGTGGTTGCTCAGATGATGATCTCATAAGGTGATGTCATCGCTCCGATCGGAAAGGCTTTCCGCGGAAGCAGTGCTGCAATCACTACGGAGACGGAGCGTGGAGCGGCATAACTGCGGGGATATTTTGTAGCACCGAGCGCGTCTGCATTCAGTTCACCCAAGTAAGGATGACCGGCAAGGGGGCGAGGGCAGGCAAGGCAAAGACCACGATAGCAACCTCCCAGCTAAGTACTGCGCTTGCAATCACTCGCCAAAAAAAAGTGGATACTCTAAGCACCAAAGGCAGAGGTGGGGGAGAAAAAGGTGACTGTTTGAATAAGGGCTTACAGGAGAAAGACACTTCAATCACGGCCACGGTTAAAAAAAGCACCACTCGAGTACTTAAGGAAACCGATGTCTCACAGCCCTTAATCACCAGTAGTTTCACTGCAACAACAGGGGTGGAGAACAATGTGCCTGCCAGTGGTTTGGATAGTCAGAGCATAGTAGGTTTGACAGGACAGGTATTAGACACTCTTTTACCTGGTGGTATAGACAATGCCCTCTCCCTCGTACCTGTAACTTTGGCAACAGAAGGCAGTCCGGAGGGCAATTTGATCAGCACTTATGATAACACCAGTACTTCTGTTATTGACTTTGCAGACACGGCATACACTGCTAGCCCTTTACCACCAGTTCAACCGGATAACAGTGTGCCGCTAGACTGTATTCCAAAAACGCCAGACAACCAGGACAAGTTTTTCTCTTTGACAGAGGAATCAGAAATGTCAGATATTAGTATCTCGTTGTCGAGTAGGGAGGAAGGCAAGAACTGGTATAGCGTCCTAATACTGATAACACTGATACTCAGAGAAATAAACTGGGTACTAAAAAGTTACTCAAGAAAAAGAGTAGAGATCGATTGCAATGAAACTGCGACATATCTGATAAATGTGGTGCAAGAGAGCTGAAATGGGACTACAACGACACCCCTCTCACGCTATGTTCAAGCTCCAATACAGCTTCTGTGCGCAATCAAACAAACACTGGCAGCGGTAAGGGGGGAGATCATGGAGACTCAAAAAGTGAACCTGCATTGTCAGATATTTTGCAGTCCATCAAAAGTTTCCAGGGGAAAGTCAAGGCAGACAGCCGTAGATCCCGTCTGGCGGCCAAAAAACTGCACGGGGCAGTCAGAAAGGTTGGCAAAACCTGTGCCGATATTGCAGATCGAATGGCCATGGTGGAGGAAAGGACGGAACAACTAGAAAAAGATGTTGCCACGTTGCAAACACAGCATGATGAGAATGAGGGGTGGTGAAAGACTTGATGTGGAAGATGGAGGAGCAGGAAAACCGGCAGAGACGCAACAACCTCCGCTTCCTAGGAATTTCGGAGGGGGCAGAAAAAGATGACCCCAGGAAATGTATGATTACTTTGCTCAAAGGGGCTTTTCCAGAACTGCAATCATGGGATTTGGACAGGGAAATTCAACAAGCCCACAGATTTCCTCTGTTTCCTGATAAACGTACCATGTCATCACAGCACCCTCGTGCCATGCTTTTATTTTTTGGTAATTTTCTACTCCGCCAACTCATTTTGACCTGGCCAGACCCACAAGGAAACAAACCTTTGACCGGATAACCTTCTTCACCAGACCCAATTTTGCTCACGCCACAGTTGAGCGCAGGTTGAGGTTCCGGCAGCTGTTTGAACCATTCAGAAACTAGGGGCCGAGGTGTATTTACAAAATCCGGCCAGGCTGAAAATCGTATACAAAGGGGCCACACGCAGCTTTGTTTTAGAAATTCAAGCACAAAAGTACCTAGAGGAACTTTCTGGTCATAAATAATATAGACAATTAGCTCAAAAATGCATATTGAGGGTATCCCTGTGGCAATTGCTAATCATGCTTAGAAATTGCTTGAGTAATATGTGGAGAATGTAGGCTTGTAATAAGGCTAAGGAGCTCTTTTCATCCGCTGGACCTTTCCTTTTTTTTTTTTCTCCTTCCGCCTTTGATTTATTTTTTCTTGTTGGTCATTAAGGAACTTTGTGTCTTTTGGTGTAACTGCTACCAGATGTTATGTTTTTTTTTCTTTAGGGGGGGAGGCTCAGCGGGCTCACGGGGCTCTGCACATCAGCTGTCAAATCCCTGGCTCAGCCAGGTAACCTCCAAAGGTGGGGGTGGGTGGGGGTTGGGAGAGCGGGTTGGGGGGAACGGGTCAGACAGGTTGCTCTAAATTGCAAAAAACGGTACAGACAAATTAGGTATGTCGGTATTACCTGGTGTCGATATTTGCAAGGTTTTGGTTATATATATGGTGCACCCAATGTAAGAAGATGGGTCTGTTAAGAGTATTATCAATGAATATCTGTGGCTTAAATGATATAAAAAAAAGGCAAACGGTTGCAGTAGGACTACAGTCTTGGGGCACAAACATTGTTTGTTTACAAGAAATGCACATTGAGGGGTCACAAACGCACATTCTAAAATCATTAGGGTATAGGTTGATTTGTGCCACAACACAAGGAGCTAGGGTGCGGGGGTTGCTATTCTAACCAGGGGCAGCGGGTTTGTTTTTAGTCACTCTAAGGTAGACAAATTTGACCGCTGGGCAATTACAGAATGCCAGTATGGGAATGGGCAAGAGATAACACTCTGTGCCATTTATGGTAGTAACAGCGATGATCCGTCGGTTTTTGATGAGGTCTCAAACGAACTTACGGTTTGGCCATTACCTTTGCGGGGATCTCAACATCAACCTTCCAAGTGATTGGTCCATAAAAGATGGTTGGCATTATGTTGGCCGTAAACCCAAAGTATTTAAAGCACTGAGACAAATGTGTTGCATGCATGGGCTAGTGGATGGCTGGCAGACCTTAAAGCCAGATGATCCAGGGTACACATTTTTTTCTAGTCCACATCTTACCCATGTAAGATTGGATTACATATTGATGCCTAACTCAATAAAAACTAAATGCCAAATGAAGAAACTTCCCCGAATCCTATCGGATCACAATCCACTAATCTGTTCCAAAGAAATAGATAACGGAAAAAGTACACCCAGCTCATGGACCTTTGAGAAATCCCTGCTTTTAGATGATAATTACTGCACCCACATGAGAGAGTGGATCCCCAATTTTTTAACAGACAATGAGGGGAGCACTTCAATCGAAGTAGTGTCGGATACTCTAAAAGCCGGGATTCGAGGGGAGACCCTACAATACTCCTTAAAAGCTAATAAACGAGCTAGGGAAGCTATGCAGGGGCTGCACGAAAACTTGAGGATGGCCGAGGAAGGTTTAATAAGAGTAACAACTGGCAATACTCTGGGCGGGAAGGAAGAAATAGTAAAAGTACAGAACCGAGGGCCAGATGTATCAAAGGGTTTTGCCCATTCTGTGTCTATGGGGAAATGTGTTGATACATATGGCCCCAAGTGGCAATTACAAAGGCTCTAATTATGAATATCCTCGCCGATAAAGCGATTAAAAAAGCACTCTCTCAAAAGAAAATGGTATATGAAGTGAACAAGCAAATTGGACACCAGCTAGCCATACGTATGAGGCAACAGGCCTCTTCAACTTTGATTCGTGAAATCCATGATGCTCAGGGAGACCGAGTATCTGACCCAGAACTTATAAGAGAAGCTTTCTGGCGGTTCTATCAAGATTTATACACGGAAACAGGGGGAGGTGACCAGGCAAATATTGAGGAATACCTAGATAAGTCTGGCAATGAGAAATTTGAGTACGAGGATGCAAATCTTTTAGAGGAAACCCTCACAGTAGATAAAATCGTAAGCATAATCAAAGATCTGCCAAAAGGGAAAGCAACGGGGTTCGATTGCATCCCGTCGGAGTTCTAAGTTTCCTTTCTAGATCAAATTAAAAGTATCTTGCTAGATCTTATCATACATATTTTTAAAGGTGGCCATCCCCCAAAATCCTGGTCCCAGGCAAAAATAGTAATTTTTCCTAAAAAGAATAAGCCTCCGGAGCAGTTAGGCTCATATCGTCCCATTACTCTCATTAACTCGGATTCCAAAATATACTCGAAAGTCCTGGCCAACAAAATTGCTCCCATTATTCACAAAGTGATTGCTCAAAGCCAACATGGCTTCGTTCCGGGCAGATCCACTATTAACCACATCCAGTGAGTGATCACTTTGTTTGATGGTATGGATGTTACAGGAGACCCTATGGCGCTGGTTCTGCTCGATGCAGAGAAAGCCTTTGATAGGGTCTCCTGGCACTTCCTGTGGGCTGCAATGTCTAGAATGGGCATAAAGGAAGGCTATATACAGGCAGTCCAAAAACGGTATGTGAATCCCAGTGCTGTAGTTATGGTAAATGGTAACTTAACTGAATAATTGATAATATTGCGTGGAACACAACAAGGCTGCCCTTGCTCGCGGTTGCTCTTCGCAATCTATATAGAACCTTTTATCCGCAGATTAGAAGAGGACAGAGAAATTAAACCCATAATGTCACAGGACTATGCCACTAAATTGCTGGCCTATGCGGATGATATCGCAATTGTGACATCTGATCCGAATACGGCCATGATTGCTATTGAAAGTGAGGCGAACCAATTTGGTGCTATGTCCGGTTACGCACTTAATAAGGGAAAAACACAGATTGTGCTAAATTGGAAAAGTGAAATGAGGGATACCCGAGTTGTGGAACAAGCTACATATCTAGGAGTATGCATCACATCTGATCTTGAAAATCTGGTTAATCTAAATCTGAAACCAATGACAGCTGCCGTGCAGAAAGACCTCCAACGCCTCGACAATTTACACCTCTCTATTATTGGAAGAGTGAATGCGATAAAAATGGTCTTTTTCCCCAAAATTTTGTATCCGTTTAGAGCGATTTGCATGGAATTTTCTTCTTCCTGGTTCAAATCAATAGAACGGACGTTTTCAAGCTTTATCTGGGCATATTCACAACCTCAGCGGGCCTATAAGTTCCTTACTCTTCACAAAGATAGAGGCGGATTACCTCTCCCAAACCTAATGGCGTATTATTGGGCAACAGCGCTATTATATAGTAATGAGCTATTACAGAATAGCGGGGAAGGGGAGGAGAGAGAGGACTATATGCCATCCATTTTTCAATTACTTTTAGGCCGTGAGAGCAGAGGATATCTTTGGCGACATCTGCACGACAGTTACCACAAAAAGGTTAAATTTAAAACATTATACAGTGGATTCAAGGTATGGAAGTCTGTTAGAAAAATGCTTGGTATAGGGAGACTGTCTTTTTATATTCCCTCAAAGAATAATCCATTTCTTCCGGAAATCTTTAATGATAGTTATATGAACAAATGGCATGACGCGGGAATTATCCAAATTGGCTGTCTCCTTTCTTCTGTCGGGATTCAATCCTTTGAAGAAGTAAAAAGTAATTTTTTTAAGTACCTTCAAATTAGAGACTTTTTGTCATGAAAGGTGGGGGGAAGGGGGTGGTTTGAAAAAGTCAATTTAGTATAAACACTAATGCCTGGTAAAAAAAAACACGATTGGGGGAATTTATTCTCTTATTAATGCACTGTTTCCGGACGATATGGAGAAAACCTCGCAGAAATGGCAAGAGAAAATTGGAATATCAAATGACGAGTTTAATTTTGCTTATTTAATGTCACAAACAATTCTCATGTCAACCAAACTGCAAGCACAATCTTTTAAAACCTGTTTTTTTCTTTATTATACACCTGATAAAATACCTAAGTGGGGAAGTGGCAAGAACACTTGCTTTCCTAGATGTATGCTCTATAATGCTGACTGTGTACATATTTTCTCCACTTGTGAAGGATTAACATCTATCAAACAAGAGATAGGGAAATTTTTAACTACAGTTCTGCAAAGCACGACAGTTTTATCCAGCGATGTTATCTTCCTAGGAGCAGCAGATCCTAGCAATGCTGGAACAGGTCATGAACTTATTTTCATAGCTATGGCTGTTTTCAGGCTGTGTATAGCCTCAGCATGGCTGGATGCTACTGCCCCGTCATTCCAACAATGGTTAGCCAGATTACTTGCCATCTCAAATATTGAAATCGCCATTTATAAACAGAAGGGCAGAAAGCGACGTAAAAGAGGGTTAAAAATCTGGACCCCTCTAATAGAATGGTGCCAATCTCAAGGCTGTACTTAAATGAATTCTAGGTTTTAGCTGAAGCCAGCTGAGGGTGTAT
The DNA here is from genome assembly GCF_964204655.1 of Triturus cristatus. Classification (NCBI taxonomy): domain Eukaryota; kingdom Metazoa; phylum Chordata; class Amphibia; order Caudata; family Salamandridae; genus Triturus; species Triturus cristatus. The sequence goes on from NC_140590.1 coordinate 1,690,295,999, forward strand.
TTTCTGTTCTAATTTTAAGCCAATGTATTCAGGAATTACAGTCTTCAAAGATATGATTTATTAATATAACTGTATGTTTACATGTATTCAGGAATTACAGTCTTCAAAAGATATGATTTATTAATGTAATTGCATGTATACTTGTCTTACCCGGGGGGAGTGGGGGCAGGTAGGAGGGTGGGGAGGTGGGCAAAAAATTGTTGTTAAAAACTGAATAAAGATATAAAAAAAATAAAAAAAAAAGCTCCAACAACTTGAACCCTGCACCTGGACACTGCCTGAAGTGAGTCCTACCCTCCAACTGGTACCTATCCAGTCCTTGGAAGTGGTGCCTAAAAAGCCAAAACTTTAAACAGCTAAAAACTCCCCCGCCCGGGCCAATGGCAGGCCTTAGACTCCCCAAGTCACCCCGTGGTTCGTCAGCTAAGTTTGCCGACTTTGGCGGAGGTTTCCAGGGTTCGCACCCAGTGTCACATCCACATGCTGGCCTGGGCAAATCATCGGGGGCTGGGTAGGCAGGGGTTTTAAAGTAGCGGGAAGGCGCCTTGCACGCTGTAGGGAGGAGCCCCCATGCACTGCTATGTTCGGTTTAACTGCAGGACGATGCAGATTTTGCTAGCTGGATTCGCTCAGTCGTGAGGGCGTTAGACTGAAGGTCTAAAGGTCCCGGGTTCTATCCTGCCTTCCGGCACAGTGCGCGAGGCTCCTCACTCTCGCCGATACTTCTCCCCGTGCCTGAATGGGTAATGTAAATACACGAGGCTCCTCGTTCTCGCCGGATACTTTTCCCCGTGCCTGAATGTGTAATGTAAATACGCGAGGCTCCTCTTTCTCGCCAGATACTTCTCCCCGTGCCTGAATGTGTAATGTAAATACGGTGCTCCAAGATTTTTGCAAGCAGATGCTCCTGCCCCGGTCTTTCAGGTCCCAGCTCGCTCAGCCAGAGCCACGGTGGCCCCAGGGTTAAGGTCTGCGACGTTCACTCTCAAGGTTCAAAGTTCCATCCTCAATGTTCCTTGCTGAAGGATCCCTTTTAGAACAGGGAGGCAACTGTAATCCCCCAGTTAGGGGGTTCATTTGGCCTGCAGGGGGTGCCTAGGGGAGACTCCGGGCCAGACACTGTTTAAAAAAAAAAAAAAGAGAAAGATTATTAATCTCACGTGTGGCAGACGAGGGCTGGAGCTCCATGGTGTTGCGCATGCTCCAGGTGTTGTGGCCCTAGGTCGGCCCCGCACTGTGCACCGGCGGTTGGCTGCCATCTCTGACTTGTGTGCCTTGTCTGCGACAGGGAATGTATTAACGTGATTTGTTTGTTTATGCAGGAAGGGATTGATGCCAGGTCCCCCCCACCCCTTCTACAGATTCGCTAGGACCGCACAGGTGAAGGGTAAGAGCCGCCAGGTGCAAGGTAGCACATAGGGCGCTAAGACGCCAACCAGTGCAACGCAGGCCGAGCGTGTCTTCTCAACAGGCCGGGGGCACGCGCCACATTGCCAGGGTAGCCTAGCGGCCTTCCAGGGTGACCATAGTCATGTGGTGGATAAACCACCACCTCCTTCTTACGCCGCGCTGTTTTGTTTTCCAGCTACGTCTCGCACTCCCGGACGATCGCCGAGGTTCAGGGTGCAGCACCAGCCCTCTCGCAGAGGTGTTGTCAGAGGTAACGCATGGGGGGCTCAGCCGAGGGGGCAAAGCTGGGGGGTACGCTAGAACAACACCAGCTCAAGGGGGATAGGAGACTTGATGGACAGCCAGGGATTGGGAGCCGTGCCAGCGGCTGGCAGCCCATTAGTGCCTATGGTTAACAATTTTCCCATCATCCGCACACAGGGTTCTTCAAGATCCCCCCTTGGCATCACGACAACACGAGTATCGTCACGGAGAGTGTAGCGACTATAGGAAGTAAGTATGGGGTCGAGCGTCGAAGGCACCTTGCTGCTAGGTCTTGGCTTACAGTTCAATTTCTCTTCCAGGTGGGCTGTCGCAGATATGTCTGGATGAATAGCGAGGGATCCCCTCCGCTTTTCTCGCTGATGTTCCAGGTGGAGGATTCCCAGCCAGGAACCTTCCAAGGTGCGCAGTTGTCGGCCGTTATGGAGATGGTCAGGGCTAAAGGAGTGGCTTGTGCCACTGAGCTGTCGATGGCTCACAGCCTGGACGACTCTGGTATCGCCATGCCGGCCCCATGCACGGGTCAGGAACCCGAAGAGGAGAATGGTCAGACAAGATCCAAGAGGGTTCGCAGCCCCACAGTGAAGGAGTTCCCAGCAGATCCGCTGCAATCTAAGAGCCGTACCATGGGCATTGTGCAGACTGTGGCCTTGCCAGTGACCGATGCACCCCTGCCCCCCGCAGCCGGACCAGTGGCCCCCCTGGTCATCGCTACGCCTCCACCGAACTTTGCCACACGTGACGACCTGGGTAAGCGCACGGACACATTAACAAACTTCATGACGGAGGTCAGAGCTGGCCTCCTGGCGGTTAACAACCCCAGCGTGGTCAACACAGCGAACAGTGGGGGTAGCTAGACCAGCACCACCCGTGCAGGCACTAGGTGCCCATCATGAACGTTTGGGGTGGAGGTGGGGGGGCAGTCACCGAGCAGAGTTGCCACAGGGCAGCCTGCAGCAAGGGGTCTCAGTGCCAGTGCCTAAGCCCGGGGCAATTGAGCACACACCCCACTCCCACGGGAGCCGGCGCGCTAGGGGGGACCTCTCTTGAGTTAGGCGGCCAGCAGCGGGCAGACACAGCCATCCCGCCCGCAGCCACATGCGCTCCCCCCGTGGTCCCTGCCACCACCGCTACTCCTCCGCCCGCGTCCCCAGCATCAGGCACCCCCTCCCCCCCGCTGCGGCGCCTCCTGTGCTCCCTGCTCCTGCACCACTAGTCACACTGGCCCCCCTGCTGTCCGGCCGGTGCTCACTAGCGTGGGAGGTGCCACTGGCGGCCAAGGAAGGAATATGGAGGAGGGAGTTTATCAACATCTTTACGCTTCTGATGCACGGGGCAGAAGGGGTGGATACAAGGAATATGAGTGGCAAGGAGGAGGACAAGAAGGTTCGCTTCCAAGCATGGCCTGAAAAAACTATTAAGAGATGGGGGCAGGCCTTTGCTATCCTGGCGGCGGTTGTCATGGAGGGATACCCAGAACAAGGGCCGGGGTTGTTCCAATGAGGCGGAGACTAACGGCGGGATGGGCTGGTACAGGTATGACTGCGAGTTCAGGAAAAAGATCGCCATGTGGCCGGAACTGGGGTGGGACCAGTTGGAGGTCCGTCTCTGGGTCCAGCACATGGGCAAGGGCAGGGTTGAGGCCGAGGAGAAGCCTAGCACCAACGTGAAGAAGGGGGAGTCTAGCAAGGGCCAGAGGCAGGACAGGAAGGGTCAGTTTAAGCAGCCCTTTCAGGGAGGCCGTGGTGGGGGCCAGAAGCAGGGACCCAGGAGAGCCTTCAGTGGCATGTGCAGGCTGTTCAATACTGGGTCATGCTCCTGGGGCAAGGCCTGTCGATTTTCCTACACCTGCAGCAAATCCGGTTCTCCACACTCGACCACCTCTTGCGACAAGTGCGAGCACACCTCCATGCCGGCCAGACACGACAAGTAGGCCCCTGGGCCGGCCTCCCCTGGCCGGGTCCTCACCCCTCCTCTCCCCAGGCTAGCCCAACCTGCACCCCCTGTGGTGCCCCCTCCCGGGACCTCCGGAGCAAAGGGCCGTCCTCCATTGTCACCGCCAACCTGCTACCACTATTAAGGGAGTACCCCAATGTTAAGGACAGACTGTCTCTAGCCCAGGGGTTCTTGGAAGGCTTCAAAATTCCCTACCAGGGGCCACTGGTCAACAGGGACGCTGAGAACCTCAGGTCGGCCAGGGACCATTCCGAAGTAGTAAGGGCAAAGATCAAGAAGGAAGCGGCCCTGGGGAGGATGGCGGGTCCCTTCCTGCAACCCCCCCTTCCGAACTTTGTTGTCTCTCCCTTGGGGGTGGTCCCTAAGAAGGAGCCAGGGGCTTTCAGGCTGATCCAGAACCTGTCATACCCGGAGGGGGATTCAGTGAACCACTGGCTGGAGGAGGGTTCTTGCTCGGTCTCTTACTGTTCGCTCGACATGGCAGTGGACATGGTCAGGAGGGCAGGCAGGGGAGCATGGTTAGCCAAGGCTGACATTGAGTCCCCTTTCCGCCTTCTCCCTGTCTACCCTGAGAGCCAGCACATCCTTGGATTCAAGTGGCAAGGTGAATTCTTCTACGACAGGTGCATGCCAATGGGGTGTGCGGTGTCGAGTGCCTACTTCGAAGCCTTCAGTTCATTCCTGCAGTGGGCTCTCTCAGGGAGTTTCAACGTGGATGGGGTGACCCACTACTTGGACGATTTTTTGTTCATTGGGGGTGCGGGAACACAGGAGTGCAGCAGGGAGCTACAATGCTTTCAGGAATTGGCAAGACACCTCGGGGTGCCGTTAGCACCTGGTAAGACGGAGGGTCCTGCGCAAGTTCTCACTTTTTGGGCACTGAGCTGGACACGGTGACGGGCGTGTCTAGGCTCCCTGCAGAGAAGGTCCAGGCTTTGCGTCAGGACATCCAGTCACTGCTGGGTAAAGACAAGGCTCCTTTGTGTGTCATCCAAAGCCTCTTGGGCAAGCTAAACTTTGCAGCCAGAGTCATCCCGGTGGGGCGAGTGTTCGCCAGGAGATTAGCCAGGGCCACAGCTAACGTGTCTAAAAAACACCACCTGGTCAAGTTGGGGGCAGGCTTGAAGAAGGACTTGGTCATGTGGGGGAGTTCCTGTCGCACTTCAATGGGACGGTTATCTGGAGGGCCTCCTGGGCGGACAGTCCCAAGCTCAGCTTGTTCACGGACGTGAAGAACCAGAACCTTTTGGACCTGGCGGCGCGGGGTACGCCTTAATCTCCTGGGTTCTCCTGCTTCAGCTAACAGAGACACGGGGACACTCTGTCGGCGTAAAAGATCAGATTTTATTAGCTGCAGCTAGTACAGTTGTTCTAGAAGTAAACACGGTATGTTCTCAGGAGACTGCCACTTCACTCCGTGGCGTACAATCTTATATTGGTATAGAAGACATATACATTAACCAGAAAACACACCTCTTACACACATCGAGAGCCAATAAGGAAAGTTTGAGATAGGATAGAGCCAATAGAAAAGGTTGGAAAACAAGATATCAAGTAACCCGAAGAAGCCTCTCCTTCAACTGTGTTTGCCACCCCTCCCCACAGGTTAAGGTATTAACGTGTCTGTAGCTGACTTGTAGGTGGCGAGATACGTTTGTGTGTTTTGGAGGACAGTTGTGAAACAAGAGAATACGAGCAGAGGACAGCAAAGGCCAGAAGATAAGATAAAGTCAGGAGAGAATAGTGTGAACCAACAGATAGTTGAGACAGGGATTAGAAGAACCAGACAGGGATTAGTGTACTCGGCCAGTTTCTAACACCAGCTTTGTAAAAAGAGGCAGAAGGCTATTTTGACACAATATTGCAGGAAAAGCAGAAAAGACTTCGTCCGTCGTGCTGCCTGAGTGAGGGCAACACAAAATGGCGGCGGTTTACAAAATGGCAGGTCAATACGATCGAGATCGAAAATCGAATTTCCTCAGACCCTCCTTTTGCCAGAACTCAGGCAATAGTATATGGACTCATGTTAATCTGAGTCGATGTCAATGGTCATGAGGTCATCAAGCTGTTGTTTTAACATCATTTTAATATTCTCTGTTCTTTGTGCCTTGGGTTTTGGGATGCACATGGTAGCACAAAGGTCGCAGATGGCTGGACCACAGTGCATACAGAGACAACAAGAGAATATGATGGCTAAAACTATACCAAGGAATGTTAGCACTTTCCAACCCCATTTGGACAGTAGTCCCCAAACCAATCCCAATAACGACCAATCTCCTTCGTCCTGATGAATCGACTCAGAGATTATGTGTAATTTAGAGATGGCCTGGTATACTGTCGGAGCGTCATCAGGTATATAAATACAGCAACTCGATTTGATCAATTTGCAGACTCCACCACGATCTGCAAGAATAACATCTAGGGCAACTCGGTTCTGCAAAGTCATAAGACGATCCGCCTGTAGTTCCGCTGTAATATTACTTAAAGCTCCTACAGTGATGTCTATGGTAGTCTCTACGACACGAACCAGTTGCCTCATATTCCTATTGTTTGCCATGGGACCCCAAAAAGGAAGAAATCCCTTTAGGAAGTCTCCTCCCTCTTGTCCTGCTGTGTCTTTGGAATCAATAATTCCTCTGCCATATCTGTTCTTATGAAAATTTGAAGAAGCAGTGTATGTAGGGCGAAGAAGAAAAGCTATATAGCAAGTTCCAGAAAAACCAGTCGGCAACTACTTATAGGCTCTAACATGACAGATGAAATACGTGCCCTGGGACGGTACTAACGGCGGCGAATTCTGAGATGAATGAATGTAAGTATGGGAGCAAAAACTTTTACTTTGTTCGGGGTTAGTAGTCTGACCATTGATTTGCAAACAGAAATTGCCTTGATGAGGTATAGTCCAAATTGGTGGAGATTTGCCCTGTTTAACTTTATCACTAAGGCTTGTGATGTAATGAGTGACATTCCAATTAGTGTATGCTTTTCTCTCATCGACAGCAATTTTACTATTTTCCATGATTTTAGCCATAGCTACCATTCCCTTTATCAACGAACTATGACTAAAATCTGGTCCACCAATATAGGAACTGACAGGTCATTTAAATCGGCTTTGATAGGCGTTGGAGAAAATTACAAAATAAGCCCAAGCAGAACCTTCGTAAGAGAATGGAAGGACTAAATATGGCATCCCTTTTTCTGTGGTATGAGGCATTAATCCACATACCCAACAGTCAGTTGTATTAATCACTAATTGGTGTTGATGTAATAACTGGATAAAGGAGTTATTGTAATATTCGGTTCTTCTTACGAGTTCCTGTTGAGGAAGTGTATGAAAGAGATGCAGAGAGATAGTAGAATAAGAAGGCACAGTGATAGAAGAAGGGACAACTTTCTGCTGCATAGCATAAACAATCCAACCGATACACGCCATTAAAATACACAATAATATGAAAATACATAAGGTTATACCACAACGACTATATATTATTTTACAGTGGGTCTTCATTTTGTTCCTTTTCTCTCTTTCGCCTAATGTAGTTTCCATCTTCTAAATGGATGCTCACGGCAATCTTCCTTAATCACTTGGTCACGATTGTCTGCCATCCTATGACACTGCAAGTCCTGCAGGCCTATTGCCACTACTCAGGTCACAACCAAGACTCCTACCGTGACCCTGTAACCGGGATAGAAGCTACATAGAAGAGAGATTCTCAGATTTCCTTCTTCAGTCTGGGTCTTAAATCGTAATGGGTCTTATCAGGCACAGTCTGATCCTGAAACAATGTTCGTGGATTTGTGGTGTTCAGACGAAGGTGTGGTGGTACAGCTTACACCCTTGCGGACCCACTAATCAAAGGGCAAAGGCAAAGGAACCTTCTTGCAGTGTACACCGTGAATCCAGTTCTTCTTTCCTTCAACCTTCACTGCTGTACGGGTTGTTAGCAACACCTGACGAGGTTTCCTCCAGCGAGGCTCCAAATTCTTCGTCCTTTGGAAATTCTTCACGCAGACCCAATCACCTGGTCGGATGGAATGACCTGAGTCTGTGGAGGCCTCTGGTAGAGCGCTCTGAACCTGTTGATGGAGAACACGCAATTTAGTTGTGAGGTCATGCAAATAATCAATCAACATTGGGTATGGTATATCAGAGTACTTTTTAGGGCGAGGGACATCCCATATATTTGCTGGGCATCCAAAAACAACCTCATAAGGGCTAAGTCCCAAACGAGAATGTACAGCCGTTCTGGTAGATAGAAGAGCCAAAGGTAGGGCATCGGGCCAACTAAGGCCTGTACTAGCCTGTACTTTAGCAAGCTTGAGTTTAAGGGTGCCATTATAGCACTCCACTAGACCCGCTGATTGTGGATGGTTTGCGCATGGAATTTTTGCTTGATGCCAAGACCTGCACAAACTTTTTGCATGACTTGGCCCACAAATTCACTCCCACTGTCACTCCAGACAATGCGCGGCAACCCAAATCTAGGGAAAAACTCTTTTAGAAGTGCTTTGGCTGTAGGTAAAGCAGTATTGTCTTTCAGGGGGTAAGCCTCTATCCATCGGGAAAAGGCACATACCACCACTAGAACATACTTGAGATTGTTGCATCGTTCCATGTGAATGTAATCGATTTGCAACACCTCAAATGGATAGGTCGGAGGAGCAAAGTGACCTGCTGGAGTTGGGGTTCCCTTTCCCGGATTGTACATTAAGCAAACAATGCATTGTTTCACTACATTATCTGCACACTTCGGTATTCCCTCATTCTGCCATACTGGAGCCAAAAGCTTGCATATTCCTTTCGCACTTAGGTGGGCTGGACCATACGCCATAGTAACTACGGGTGGTACATAGGCGTTTGGTAACAGCCAACGTTGGTGCTCTGACAATTCCACCCAACAACCCATCTCATCTAACATTCCTGTACTTTCTTTCCACTTACTCAATTCTTTCTCTGTAGCCTCTTCTTGAATTGATCTCACACTTTTTACTGTATCCTCATACATTCCTCTTTCTTTGACCCAATTTGCAGGGCCTGCAACATACATGTGACTTGTAGCATCTCTGGCTGTCTTTTTCGCTACCTCATCCGCAAATGCATTCCCACGACCAATATCGTCAGTAATCTTCCTGTGTGCACTACACTTCACAATTGCTATTTGGGTAGGCAAAGCAAGTGACTCAAGAAGGTCAGTCACCAACTGACCATGTTGTATCTTAGTGCCATGGGAAGTAAGGAATCCCCTTTCTTTCCACAGGCGTCCAAAATTGAACGCCACACCAAAAGTGTATTGGCTATCGGTGTACACGTTCACTCTTTTTCCTTTGGATAACACACACGCTCTGGTTAGGGCTATCAGTTCAGCTGCCTGAGCTGAGTTATGTCTGATGCGTGCTGTTTCCACGACTGTATGCAAGGTAGTAACAGCATAGGCTGAAGTTGCTTCTCCATTAGGAAGCTTAAAACAAGAACCATCTACCCATAGCGATCCATCCGGATTCACTAATGGCATATCTGTCAAATCAATTCTACCCTTTGTCTCTTCCTCAGTACGGAGGAAACAATCATGTTGTTCTTGAACACCTTTCTCTTCTGGAAGAGGCAACAATGTAGCTGGATTTAAAGTGTTACATCGTTTGATGTGCACGTGACTAGCCAAAAGTGTCAGCTCGTATCCAGTTAAACGAGCACTCGTAAGATGCTGCGTTTTTGTTCTGTTTAACAAAGTATCCACTGCATGTGGCACCATAACAATGAGAGTATTACCTAGCACCACTCCAGAAGACTGTTGAATAGAAATTGCTGCTGCTGCTGTCGCTTTAAGACAGCTAGGCCATGCTTTGGCTACTGGATCTAACGTAGCCGAAAAATAGGCACATGGCCGCTGTTTGTCTCCAAATCGCTGCGTTAAAACTGACAACGCACAACCTTCTCTTTCATGAACGTAGAGCGTAAAAGGCTTACTGTAATCAGGAGTTCCTAGCACAGGAGCGGAACACAGAGCAGTACGTAAGTCAGTAAAACTCCTCTGACATTCGTCAGTCCACGGAAGGGGCTGAGGCGTATCTTTCAAAGTGAGTGCCAACAAAGGTTTGGCCAACAGAGAGAAGTTAGGGATCCATTGCCTACAATAGGAAGTAATGCCCAGGAAGGCACGTACCTCTCTTTGTGTAGATGGCACAGACATTTGCTCAATAGCTTGGATACGTTCTGGGGTTAATCGTCTTCCCTCCTTTGACAAGATATGACCCAAGTAGGTAACCTCTCGACGAACATATTGTAGCTTAGAGGGTGAAACCTTATGATTAGGGCTCCCGGTTTTCCGTATTTACGGATTTATACATATAAATACAGACGGAAATCGATATTTCCTTTGTCTGTATTTATATTTATAAACGGTAAAATACGAGTAAATGTTGCCGCGCTAGTCTCCCGCCTCCCGATTCCTGCAAGCAAAAACCCGATGCCTCTGGATTTCAGCTGACAGGGCAGTATTGTGTAATGTGCTAATTCTTCCAGCAATAGTCGGAGTGGCGATGCAGGGGCTCTAGAAGGGGTGAACAACCAACAAAGCCCCATTAACAAGCGAATGGTCTTTTAAAGACCTGTGAAGTGCTCGGGCGGCTGTGTGTAAGCTGTTTCAGCCCGGGCTGCCACAAACGTGGGGGGGGGGGGAGGTACGCACTGCCAGCAACCTGCCAGGCCAGTGCACAACTCTTGCATTCCCCTGCCACTCAGAAGAGCGGGCGAGCGGGTGGCCCTTGCCGCAGTAAAGCTAAAGACAAACGGGCACAGAAAGTAGAAATTGAAATAAATAGAAGGCTTTTTCCGAAGAAAAGGCTTTTTGGTTGTTTTGCAAAAAAGCCAGTGATGATGTGAAAAATAAAAGAGAATGAGACATGAAATAAGTATATAACGACTTGCAATTTCACCTTCCATACAAACACAAATGTAAGAGCCTGTTTATTTGTAAGAAGTGTTATAAAGTGCTACAAGTCGCCTACAGCACTTCAGATCATTAGCCAAAAGATAACACTGAGATGAGATCGTTAAGCATCTTCAGTGCCCCAGGAAACCTGCTATAGTGAGATTAGGCAAGACCTAAAAGACTGCTGAACACAAGTGGACATAGTTTTCTGTTTGTTTGATATCTCCTAAAAGTAGACTAGGCACCGTATTTTGGGCAGAAGTTACAGCGTTTCTTTGATATAACTCAACTTCATTCACGCCTCGGCTCCCAAAAGTATATTGTATTGCATTGGCATTTATGTTTTTTAGCGATTAGTACTCCTGGAGGCGCTAAAGCGCTTTCCTATAACCCTTCAGATTCCAAAATGGTTATTTACTCAGTCTCTTTTTAAAAGAAATTCCATATTGGGATAGTATTGGGTTAGCATTCATCTGTGAATGGTGTTCCATCAACAAAATGAAAGTTAGCACCTATTTTAAAACACAATACACTGGGTTTGGTGAAGGCCACATCACGTTGGGGTAAGACATCGTATTGCCGCGCTAGTCTCCCGCCTCCCGATTCCTGCAAGCAAAAACCCGATGCCTCTGGGTTTCAGCTGACAGGGCAGTATTATGTAATGTGCTAATTCTTCCAGCAATAGTCGGAGTGGCGATGCAGGGGCTCTAGAAGGGGTGCAAAACCAACAAAGCCCCATTAACAAGCGAATGGTCTTTTAAAGACCTGTGAAGTGCTCGGGGGCGGCTGTGTGTAAGCTGTTTCAGCCCGGGCTGCCACAAACGTGGGGGGGGGAGGTACGCACTGCCAGCAACCTGCCAGGCCAGTGCACAACTCTTGCATCACCCTCTCTCTGTCATTGCGCGCCATGCTTCTGAAAGGTAAGAAAACAAAGTGCATTAGCGTTTCAAATGTCCAGTCCTGCCCCTCCCGCCCCCTTTGCATAGGCTCTTCTCCTTTCCTTCTGGGCCCCACAAGTGTCAGCGGGCGCTGGGGTGGAAGTCAAAATGCACAAGAGGCCCAGGTGTTTCTTTCTTAGAACATGACACGCAGAATCGCTCACCTTAGTACATAAGGTGAAGCGATTACACTTGTCATGTTTAAAGAAAGAAATAATAGCCTTTGCATCTTGACAACTGCTGGATGGATTCCTCTGGGAAGCCGGCGTGAACTAGCCAGCACAAGCATCCACGTAGGGGCTGGTCGTGGGTCAAAATGCAAAAAGGGTATTTCTTTCTTTTAACATGCCATGTAGTATAGCTTCCAGTTATGCCCTAAATTGAAGCTATTCTGCGTGCCATGTTTAAAGAAAGAAATGCCTTTTTTTGCATTTCGACGACTGCTCGTTGGAAGCTGTCGGGTTTGATAATATCTGTGTAGCATCCATAGAGGGTCCTCAAAATGCAAAAAGAGCATTCCTTCTGTAGTGCTGTAATCTCCATGAAGCTACATTTCTAGGAAGGGTCTTGCGGAGGCCATGTAGGTGAGAAGAGAATGTTTCAGAATTAAATTACTTCCTTGGTCTTTTTGAAGCCAGTTATATTTTCAGAGTGCAGCACATGGGCAGGAGTCGGGTAACAAATTCTACAAATGCTGGCGAATGTTCTTTGCTGAAAGTTGAGGTCAATGAATGTTCCCGTTTGTTTAGACCCCATGAGGCTAAAAATGTTTTCTCAATGTCATGTGGTGAAGACCAATTGACAGCAAACTGTTGGGTTTATATTTTCAAGTTTTCGGATAGTAAAAATGTATTGCCTTCCAAGATCCATGCAATGTGCAGTCAGGGCTGTGACTAAATCCAGGCTTACGTTTCTTTCACTATCCTTACAGTAAAAAGCCACGCACAGGCATAAAAGTGATTTGCCCAGAATCACAGGATGCTGAGCCAACGCCCAGGCTCGATCGAACCCAGTTCCTCAGCTCCAAAGTCACCAGACGTCCTCTCCCCCCTCCATGTTTTCTTTGCATGTTTGTGCACAGTACCCAAAGAGTTGAAGCGGAAAATGTTTTATTCGCTTTTTTAATGCCACATTTAAATAGGGGCTCGTCAATGAACCCCAAAATATGTGTGAAGTATCTTCATACTTTTTGTTGTGAATGTTTTGAATCAATATAACACTGTTGTGCGGCAAGATTGATTTGGGAAAGTACGTGGGTAAAAACAGATTACTATCAAGGTATACCTACGTAACCCTCCAGTGCCTTGTTATAAAACCTGACTGCCGGGGCACAATGTCCTGTTACAAAAACATTGTGGACGTATGTGACCTTTTATGTTCAGAAGTACTTTGCAGAAGTGCACAAGCGCATGCATTCTCAGACTATAGAAATGTCTTGGAGTTGTGAATTTGGCTTCTGTGCAAGTTCATAGTAAATGTTTCCTGTCTGCCGGCTTCGGAGTGAGGGGTTTATTACATGGTTTTGTTGAGGCCTCTGGGGCAGGTTTCAGAGGGGTGAAGCTCTAACAGAATCTTTTGGTCATTCCAGTACCATCAGCAAATATTGAACGGGTTTTCAGTGGTCTTCACTTCATTACCAAACCAGAAAGAGCCTCAATGCCCTCAAAGTCTCTTGAAATGCACATGTGCTTGTACTACAATGGCAAAGTTTTCAGCTGAATGTATTGTGTTGCCCAATAGCAACCGGGCGCAGGTGTGCCTTGTCAATGTAAATAAATGTGAAAAAATACTAGCTGTAGTGTCGCCTTTTGCTTGTGGCAAAAATAAATATGGATAAATACAGAAAAAAAGCCCAAAAAATAAATATGGATAAATACAGACGGAAATGGCAAAAAAATAAATACCATAAAACCGGGAGCCCTACTTATGATTAAGATCAGACAAATGTCGCAACAATGTAACCGTCACATTCTTACATATTTCCTCGGAATCAGCAGCGATCAACAAGTCGTCCATGTACTGAATAAGAGCAGCACCAGACGGCAAAGAAAAAGCATCAAGATGACATTTCAAAGCTTGACTATAAATAGAAGGACTTTCACAATAGCCCTGAGGTGCGCGCTTAAACCAGAAGCTTCGGCCTCCAAGAGAGAAGCCAAAAATATCCCTACTTTCTTCGGCAATGGGAATACTAAAGAAAGCATTTTTCAGATCGATAACAGAAAACCAAACCGCTGTAGAAGGTATCATCGTCAACAGTGCAGTGATATCTGGGACAACTGGGAACTGTGGTACAACAATTTTGTTTACCTACCGAAGATCAATTACAAAACGATAAACAGGAGGCTGAGAGGGATTAGTGCGTTTAAGAACAGGAAGAATAGGGCTATTACATATGTTACCTCTCGTTTCCTCGACCACATCTTTCCGAATCAAGTCATGAATGATTTCCAAAAGTGCTTTTTCACCTTCAGTGGAAATTCTATATTGAGGAACACGTGGTAATTCAACATTGGGCTTAAGAGTAACGACATACGGTGGGATCTCAAGACAACCAACATCATTTGGACCCGTAGCCCAAAGCGTTGTAGGAAGAGAGAGCAATTCAGGGGGAAATTGATCTTTCGAGAAGTACATTGGAGAAGTCCGTTTCTGCCCTAAAGTGAGATATACACCAGAAGGAGAACAATATATCGTTGCATGCAATCTTTTCAATAGATCCAAGCCCAATAGATTCTCACCACAACCATTCGTTAAGAGAAGCGGAGCTTCCAAATCATAGGGGCCAATTGAAATAGGCAAAGGGCAAGAAACCGGATTACGAACTGGGGCGCCAGAAAAACCTACAGATACATTTGTTAAGCCAGACAAAGGTGCCACAGGGAGTTTTGAATGAATGATAGAACTTCTCATCGCACCAGTATCCAAAAGTAATGGCTCTGAAACACCCATTTTAGTGACATTAACATAAGGTCCATTCTGATCTACTGGAATCGACACAACTCCCTTACTTTGTCCATGGCTGTCCTAGTTAGCATGAAGACCTTTATTATCGCCTTCAACATAATAATCCTCATTGTAGTACTGTGTAGACCGAACGTTTTGCTGATCAAAGTAGTTCACGGAATTAGAGGGAGGAAGGGAACGCTGTTCTTGAGTCAACATACCTCGACCTCTACCTCTGTTTGCTGACTGGAGGCCAGCACGTCCTCGTGAAGCAGATGGTGTGCCATTACGTTGCAATAAAACCGGACAACTATTCTTAAAATGACCTTCCTCTCTACAATAGGCACATTGATTAGGACCTAACAAAGGCCGCGGAATATATGGCTCAGGTTTTTGATACACCCTCTGAAACTGCGGAGGCTGTTGAAACTGGGGCTGAGCATAACGAGGTGGATAAGCCTGTTGCAAGAGAACCTTAGTTTTCAATTCTTTAGTCTTTTTCTCTTGCTTATCTTTTTCTTCTTTATCTCTATTTTCATAATATTGAGCAGTAGCCAATATCTGAGCTGAAGAAGAAACAGCCCATGAACTCTCGGAGTCTTTCAACTTGTGTGACAGTTTGGGAAGCAAATTAAATACAAACTTATCCACAAATAATCGCTGTCCACCCTCTGTAGTCATGTCCTGACCACTGTGATCAATGAATGTCTCTTCGAAACGAGTGAAGAAATCGGAGACACTCTCATCTTTCTTCTGTTTACACGCGGCTAGTTTATCCCAGTTAACTCTCAAGGCGGGCATCATCGTTTTCATTAATGTAATAATCCTACCAGGGAGTTCTGAAATCAAAGCATCAGGCTTCGCACCACCCACTTGGTTTCTATCTGTGGCAGTGATAGCATCCCAATTTCCACCTAATTCTTGGGCATGATTCTCTTTACAAATTTTAGCCCATAATGCTTGTGGGACTACATTCCCCATCAACATGTCAATATCTTCAAAATTCATGATACAGGCATTAACGGTTTGTGACAATTCTTTATAATAACCTGCAGGGTTCTTACGAGGATCCGGTAGAGACTGTTTAAGAGCCAAAACCTCAGATCTTTTCCAGGGAACATGTACCCATATTCGCTTGAAGTGAGCAGGAATAGGTTGATTACCACCTGCTGCTGGAACCTCTTCTCTCCATACCGGAGGAACCTCTCTCATTGGATAATTTTTCTGTGTCAACCTAACTGAGGGATCGGAATCTAGAAAAGTCTGGGAGGTAAATAAGGTTCTAAAGGAAACAAGTGTCTTTACAGCGTCCTCAACCTTAGAACCCACAATGAGACCCTTATCAAAATCAGCCTGAATATCTAACAGATCCTGAGGAACCGAACCCAAATCCATATCCTCCCATCCTTTAACGAGAGTATCACACATAGCATTGAAAACATATCTCTGCGTAGGCGTATTCCACTGTGAGAAGGTAGGCATAATGTCGGGTGCACTATACCGAGGACCCTTCTCAATCCATTTACGAGCGAGAGAGTCCAACATTTCAAGTTCTTCGGAAGCTGGGAATTGACTACGAGACTGTCTTCGAGAAAAGGCCGGAGACACATTTAATGCCTCAAAGAAAGGTGATAAAAGACCAGAAACAGTTTCTGTAAGTCGTTTACGCATAGACGGAGAATTGGACATAAGGATAGGGGACAAAGTATTCGGCGAACTAATTGAAAAGGAGTCAGTAATTACCGGGGGAGCAGAGGGCAAAGAAGATGAAGGCAAAGGAGTCGAAGGCAAAGCCGGCAGAGGCGGCAATACTTGAGGGGCAGATGTGGAAGAGCCGGAGCAAGCGGAGGCGCAACTGGCGGCTGAACAGGCTGTAACAACGGGGGTGCATTAGCACCTTGTACATAGGGCGGAGGCAATCTCAATAAGTGAGACATCAAGGGATCTTCCTCTGAATCCTTTCTTTTATCGGAAGGGGAAGCTGGCAACATCGGATAGCATTTATCTATTGCCATACGACGCTGTCTCTCTGAAATTTCCATCGCATTATTGACTTCATCATCTTTAAATGATTGAGCAGCCTGTATAATTGTCATACCCTGTGCTTTCTTATCTCGTTTTTCTTGCTTAATTCTTCTCTGTTTGGCTTCCTTACGCCAAAGGCGGAAAGAGTCAAACATTGTCGGCCGGGCTTTTCTTTTAAATAAAATAGCTTCCAAATTATCTAGTATGTCAGGCTCAAAGCTACCATTTTCTGGCCATTTTAAAACACCATCATTCTTCGTGTATCGGATCCGTGCCTCGTTAAAGGCAATGGGGCCAACACCATGTTTAGAATAGAGCTCATAAGTGGGAGTTCCAACCGAAGGAATCGGACAAGAGTCCTCCAGCCGGGAATCCCTATTACAACCAAAGCAACAAAGTTTCTCAAACCTAGTCAGACCCGGCATCGTTATTTCACTGGACTGTTCACAAACAGTAAGGGGGTTAAAATTCAGATTAACACAGCACAAATGTACTTACCCCTCGGTTATTGCAATACCCGAATCAAAGAACCTAAAACCTAAGAACCAAAGAACCAAAGAACCAAAGAACCAAAGAACCAAAGAACCAAGGAACCAAAGGACCAAAGAACCAATGTGGGAGCGACCCACCAATACTTAACTAAGATGTCTTCTTACACCAACAGATGCCCCGTCTATTGTCTCGCTTTACCATACATCATCGAAAGAGGGCCAAGGCAGGGCGGTAGTCAGGGCAGAAGTCGTCTGTAGCCGTCAGGAAGGAGTAACCACGCTGCAAAAGACCTTCGGACCACTATCGACATACAGGGGTCGCTTGACGTGGCTCGCGATTCCTCCAGAATTTTCTTGTGGGGTTCCTCACGACCTTCAGGCAGAATCACTACCTCTGAAACCGCCCCACGTTGGGCGCCAGTTGAAGAACCAGAACCATTTGGACCTGGCGGTACAGGGTACGCCTTAATCTCCTGGGTTCTCCTGCTTCAGCTAACAGAGACACGGGGACACTCTGTCGGCGTAAAAGATCAGATTTTATTAGCTGCAGCTAGTACAGTTGTCCTAGAAGTACACACGGTATGTTCTCAGGAGACTGCCACTTCACTCCGTGGCGTACAATCTTATATTGGTATAGAAGACATATACATTAACCAGAAAACACACCTCTTACACACATCAAGAGCCAATAAGGAAAGTTTGAGATAGGATAGAGGAAATAGAAAAGGTTGGAAAACAAGATATCAAGTAACCCGAAGAAGCCTCTCCTTCAACTGTGTTTGCCACCCCTCCCCACAGGTTAAGGTATTAACGTGTCTGTGGCTGACTTGCAGGTGGCGAGATACATTTGTGTGTTTTGGAGGACAGTTGTGAAACAAGAGAATACGAGCAGAGGACAGTGAAGGCCAGAAGATAAGATAAAGTCAGGAGAGAATAGTGTGAACCAACACATAGTTGAGACAGGGATTACAAGAACCAGACAGGGATTAGTGTACTCGGCCAGTTTCTAACACCAGCTTCGTAAACAGAGGCAGAAGGCTATTTTGACACAATATTGCAGGAACAGCGGAAAAGACTTTGTCCGTCGTGCTGCCTGAGTGAGGGCAACACAAAATGGCAGCGGTTTACAAAATGGCAGGTCAATACGATCGAGATCGAAAATCGAATTTCCTCAGACGCATCTGGGAGGGAGGGCTTTGGGACAATCCTGGGCAAGGAATGGTGCGCACAGGAATGGCCCAACGCCTGGCGCAAGCGTAGCATCACTTCCAAAATCACAGTTTTCAAACTTTTCCCCATTGTCATATCCCTCCACCTGTGGCCCGCGATCTTGTCGGACAGAAAGGTCCTTTTCTGGTCGGACAACATGGCGGTCGTGCAGGCCATCAACGGGCAGACTGCCAAGTGCCCGCTGGTGTTCTGCTTGCTCAGGGAGATCGCCAGAGGGAGCCTGCGCTGCAACTTTGAGTGTAGGGCTAGACACATTGAGGGGGTCAAGAATGTGGCGGCTGACGCTTCAGTGGCTCCGTTTCCGGGAGGCCTGGCCGCAGGCGAAAGCAGAGATGACCCCCTTCTCGGTAACCCTCTGTAGGATCTTGGAGTGGAACAACAGTTAAGAACCATGGGGGAACGGTCCTTGGCCCCCGGTACCAGGAAACGGTACCTGGCACACTTGACCTCCTTCAACAATGTGGCTGATGCCTTGGGCCTGTCCAGGGTACCCTTGAAGGGCATGGTACAGGTGTTTGTGGTTTGGGCCAAAAAACAGGGGAAGAGCCACTCTTGGGTCTGTGGTCATTTAGCGGCGGTCAGCCACGATGTCAAGCTTAGGGGAGGACAAGGCCCTTCCAAGTCCTTTGTTATCAGGGAGGCACTGAAGGGGTGGGCCAGGGACGAGCCCCGGGTTCCAGACAACAGGTCCCCCATCACCTTCCCCATTCTGCAGGCCATGCTGGACATCCTGGGAGGAGTCACCCATTCGCCATACGAGGCATCCCTCTTTTCCGCCGCCTTTTGCTTAGCATTTTTTGGAGCGTTCCGTATCTGCGAGTTAGTGGCACTGTCCAAATCAGATAGGTCAGGAGACGCCCTGGGCATAGTGGATATTTGGTTAGAGGGTGAGTTGACAATCCACCTCAGGAGGTCAAAGACGGACCAGAAAGGGAATGGGGTGGAGGTGGAGTTATTGCCTTTAGGAGACCCCAGATACTGCCCGGTTGCCAGGGTTTGGGACTACGTCTCTCTTTGCCCTGCAGCACCTGGGTACTTATTGATTCAAACAGACTTAGTTCCCCTAACCATCTTCCAGGTGGAGCGCGTAATGGGTGCTTGTCTGTCCAATGCCGGACTTCTCCAGGCTGTTAAAAAATATTCAAGCCACTCTTTCAGGAGTGGGACAGCCACCACTGCATTCACAGCAGGTTTGGAACCTGCATGTGTTAAGAAAGTAGGGCGCTGGGAGTCACAATGTTTTAAGCGATATATCCGCCCCTGATGGGCCTGCTCAAAGTAAATAGCACTGTAATGTGCAGTGTTGTGTGCCACATGTTTTATGGTTTGGTGGTTGTAGTGCAATGACATATTGTTTATGATAATAAACTTTTTGAGTTGAAAAGTGTCCTTTGTTTCATCATGGTCACATGTGTGGGTCATTGGGCACTCTGCCATCTCCCGGTTGGCCTATTGGGCATCGATCAGGAACCGGATGCGTTGATTCTCGCAGACAAAGTTTGAGTGGTTGGGTTTTCCAGGGATGAGATGGAACAGCCTCATGAACAGACTCGAGCACTCGCTATCAGCGCTGGGTACCCCCGCCTAATTTTTTGGTGATCCACCTGGGGGGCAATGACTTGACTGCCTCTGGGAGGACCTTGCTCCTGCATGCTATGAAGACTGACTTGGGGGAACTGAGCAAGCGCTTAGGTCAGTGCGAGCTCTGGTGGTCAGAGATTGTGCAATGGAGGGTCTGGCAGGGTGCTAAGTCTGGCGAGGCGGTGGAGCGGTCCAGGAGATGGGTGAACAGCTCCATGCGCAAGTTCACTCAGCAGAGGGGCCTGAGATTTATCAGACACAAAATGATTCAGGAAAGGGTCAAAGGATACTTCGAGTCTGACGGGGTACACCTCACTCCAGTGGGGATGGACTTGTTCTTGTTAGACTTGGAGGAGGCGCTAGCACATAAAGGTTGCAGGTAATAGACTAGAGCAGTTGGTGGGGGGCCCCGGCGGCGATGGTTGGCCACCTCCAGGGCTGTGGCGGAATTACAGGGCGATCTGGAAGCATACAGGTACAGAACGGTACGTCTGCGTGGCACACAGGGGTGCCAGAGCCGAACCCCAGCAGTCTCATGGGAGGTTCACGGATTCTATGTCGGCGCCCCGTTAGTCCTTCAGGCGGTTGTGGGCCTGAGCAACCGGGGGCTTGCCTAGCTACGCTCCGCCCAGAATGGGCGTGAGTAGAATGGACCTAGGGTGCTCAGGTGATCCGGGAAGGGGATCACCAGAAGGTGCAGTACTAAGTGGTTCACCACGGTGCTGCTAGACTCATCAGGCGGGCAGGTGGCGAGAAGGCTGCCTGTCCTTGGATCGCCCGTAAGCTAACCCACCAGATTACATAACGTTATATGTAATAAACCTGCAGCAGTTTTTCCCAAGTATAAACTTGTGTGGTGTGTTTTATTTGCAGGCATTCATGCTTTGTGGGGGGGACCTTTGCTCTAATGCTATTGTGTACTGTACTACACTACAGAAAACAAAGACACATTTAAAAGTGCATACACAATCTCCGCGAGCCAGGGGAAGTGGCCATATATGAATACACCCGAGCTCTGCTGCTTCCTACAGAACATTAGAAACACAAACAAGCATCCATTGTTAAGATACAGGGAAAAACATGACAGTAACACTGCTGGAATTAGGAGTTTTTTAGAAATTGCTGAAGGACATATTTTAACTCGAGCTGCACAGAGAGAAACAAGAAACCATGATGAAATGTACAACGTACAACTGCAAGTGGTTACGAGGCGTGATTAGACCTCTCTATCAAAGATTTTGTATGCTAAATCCAGCTCAGTTATATTATTTGTGACCTGCTCATGTTAACTGAAACACACTTTATGTCTTAATTTTAAATTCACTCCAATGGTTCCTCCCACCTATTATAAAAATCATCACAAGCCATTCTACTTAAAGCACTCTATGATTAATTTTCTGTTTGTTTCAACTTAAATTCTTCAATGCTCCTATTTTGTCAAAAAACCTAGACTTAAATTTGTCCATTTCAATCTAATCCTTTTTCCTTTTTCTGACTGTTACCATTTATTCTTTCTCGCACTCACAATTTAACCAATTTCTAAAACATATTACTGCTTAGAACTTTCATGCACCATTCTTCCACCCACATCACCAAACCATTCACCAACTTTTGTAATTCCATTTCCAATTGCATTAAACCACCAACCCCACACACCAGTTACTTCAAGAGCCTTTGCTCACATCAAATATTAGTAATATTACTCATGAGATGATCAGTTAGCTTGCTATTATCTGGAACAAACGTATAACACTACTGTACTTTTAAACACTGCACACTCCACTTTCCTTTGCTAGCAGACTATTCAAGCAAGCCTTGAAGAAATAAAAACCTTCTAAGGGGTTCACTGATACACCTGGTCCTTTAACCCAACAAAGAAGAGATTGGCACAGAAGCTGTAATATCAAGAAAACATATTTAATATCCTCACATGAGGGAGATTGCGTCACACTGTACCCTCAGGCCACTATAGGAGGCATTCTAAGAAGTACAGAGAACAGGGGCCTTATATATGCATAGGTTACATAGTCAGCATAAAACCAAGGGGAGGTCCTGGCACATACAAGCATGCTTATTGACTAATATGGGTATACAAAATTTGCTTGCTCAACAAAATGGGAGGAGAGATATTTCTCCTTACATCAGCAAGAATAGCCTGACAGTTCTATACTAGGAGC
Source organism: Triturus cristatus (assembly GCF_964204655.1). NCBI lineage: Eukaryota > Metazoa > Chordata > Amphibia > Caudata > Salamandridae > Triturus > Triturus cristatus. The sequence goes on from NC_140590.1 coordinate 1,690,317,943, forward strand.
AGGTGCATTTTACCAGCTAGGCCTTTCTGAGCATGTGCAAGGCTCTGAAAGAGGGAGAAAGTACATAGCTAACTAAAATGGCTGCCAGGAACAAAATGGCTTTTATCTCATGCTAACAGCAATTCCTGCCATCTTTAACAGCCTGCTCTGGAAAGCCATAGCAAGTATGGCAACCATCCCCATATGATTATTTGCTGAAGCATCACCTGCATTAGTTGCTAATTGATCTATCAAGGTAGACAAATTACTAATCTTCACATCGTTCATAGCAACACCAGTTGGAGGAATCAACACACCAAAAATATCCATAAGCTTGTGTCCAAATCCACGTTTCACTCTTCTAAGTCCAGTTTCACTTATTTCATTCACATGATACACTAAAACTACGGCATAATAACAGTTTCCCACCCAATTGCACGGCAGATTAAAATAAACTGCTTTTCCACAAACATAATAATTTCCTCTATGTATAGGCTTATCATCCTCTATATATTCTTCATCAACCATAAAATGATAACTACATTTACTCTCTCCAGTCAATTCAAATATTTCTAAATTTTCACATTTTCTATACACAATTCCTTTCTTCTCCTGTTCAATTATAAGTATAGAATGTATTTTTGAATTTCTCAATCTCTGTTCAGCCTCTTTTTCCCATTCCATCTCTTTCGCTTCACCGACATTTCTACACATTTTTACTCTTCTCAATTAAATTCTCTAAAATGTTGTTGTACATCCGTCCATCTACACACACACTCTTTTCATTATTCATGTTAAGGTGTATGTTAATTTGTTTAATTGGTCCAATATGCCCAGTAATAGATTTTAACTCTCCAATTTTAAGCAGATTCTCTTATAAAAGTTCAGTATTTACAACTTTTATCTCCAAGAAATTCTGACCACGAAGAATTGACTTGATGATGCTATACGACAAGCTATAAGAAAATGGCAAGTTGATTGCAGGTTGAATCCCTGAAACAAAAGTCTGTAGGCATGTACATACATAACAATTAGTCTCATTTATTATATGATAAGATACTCATATCACAAACAAACATAGATATTTTCAACAAAATAACTCTTAGTAATAGCTCTATAATCTAACCTTTTATCCCAAAAAGCAGAGTTATTATCATGTGTGTTGCGGTACCGCGGTACAGGCCCCAGCTGGTGAAGCTTACATGGGACCGCAATACTATGTCATGAAGTTTGCCCTGGGATTGTGGTTCCAATTTTTGAAACACAGAAGCAAACAAAATTACAAGCACAAATTTGTGTCTTGCTGTAAAACAGACCCTGCAGCTAACCTCTGTTGTGCACGTCTGAAGGAAGTACATGGCGGGTGATGGCCACCTGAGGGGACTGGGTGCAGGGCCTGGACCAGGGCCAAAAAAACACCAAACATGCCTATGACCTCATAATATTTATATTAATTAAGACCGACACCTAAAAGCAAAATGTAATTAAATAACAACACATACTCAAACCAGTAATTTATTTGAGATCAATAATTGTTTCTTCTCACTAATCTTGCAACATATGGAAGTAGTTGTAAACTATGGATGCGGCTTCATTAATGCTATAGTAGACTCACTGAAACAACATATATATAATGAGCTGCAACTGCCAGGCGACCTCGGTTTAACTCTAAGCATTCCAGGTGTCAGTAACGCTATAAGTCAGAATAATCTACCTTGCCTACCGCAGCTTTCAAGAATGCCACGGTTGTCTCAGGCAAGGTCTCATACAACAGACGCTGAAGGTCAACTCATAACAGGTAGATTTATCCCACTCACAGGCCTACAAGCACTCAGATTATACCTGTGACACTTATTTGGACACATCTCAGAGGTATTCGTCTCACACTCTGAATCCAGTTTGTAAACGTAAGTATCTGAGGTTTCGCCTTCTTTACATACCGATTGCTCAATTTGAAGGCTTGTGGAGCAAGAAGCGTCTTCCACTTAGATTGTGTCGCCTCTGTGGTTACAAGGGTAAATCCTTAGAGCACACTGTGTGCTTGTGTCCACTCCTACTGCCTATAAGGAACAGATATCTGAAACTTGGTTTTATAAAAGTAAACTGTAGAACAATTTAGGAAGCACTTAGATACTGTTTTTTCTACTATACTTGGGAAGCTTTTAAAAATATCTGGATCTTGTGTATAGCTGTCTGGAATAGTTTATACTTTCAAACTTTTGGTTGTAATTGTATATCTTTGGCATCTACAATGTTTTATTAATGTATTTGCTTTTTATTATATCTATGCAATAAATGAATGTATTATTATTAATAGTTGTTTCTGTCAAAGTGGTATGGGTAAAGTGATATGTAATCTCACATGTAAGATGACATACAACATTTGTAATTGCATCTGTTTCACTACGTATGAGGTAATGAGCATTGTATTTGGTGTACGGGTTATGGTTTGTGTGGCTATTATGCAAGTTATTTATTGTGGTCCATAAGTGCACTGTGTTTTTTGTTGTTGTTGAATTTCTGAGGTTTTTTAAAACATATGTTGGATGTTTTAATGAAGTCGACCATAACTTAATGTTAAACTTCGTCTTTTCAGTGAAAAAACACAATTGCAATTAAAAATTAATATTAAATTTGCCTATAGCTTCTGCCTCCGGCAAACTAGTGCATTGGCTTTCCATTGCCGTGAGGATTGCCTTTAAAGCATAATAAATAATGAATAAAATGTTTATTGGCACAGTCCTACGCTGCTATTTAAGACAGTCATGAAGCATAATCCTGTAAGTAATTTAGGATCTGTATCCCTGTTACTACTTTAAGTACCAAACGTCAAATAGAGACAAAATTCGGCTTTAGAGCATTCTGTGCTCAAGGTGCTCTACATACAGCAGCCATCTTTAATCTTTGAGTTCCATCTCTGCCCAGTTAAGATTTAGAATACATCTTAAAACTTGGCTTTTGCTAACTTACCTCTGTACATCATCATGCTCTGTGTCCGCATTTGGCTATCTATCTCCAGCACTAAGGAACTCCCTTGGAGTGTATGTTTGCCTAAAAAATAAAAATTAACAGTACCATGGTTTTCCTTGATATGGAAAGTGATAGATGCAAATTCATGAATTAATCCAAAGCTTAGGTAATTACTCTTTCCATATTTAAAATGTTTTTTATCAATATTGACATTAACATGTAACACGCAAATGTACTGAGAGTGTATCTCACTTGTTTAGCTTAACCAACGGTAATTTGACCGCATTTTAAAATAGTTCACATCTTATTGCCTTTTGGGTTCATGTCGTGTATCTTTCTTTATTTCAGGAAAAACCGAACCTGGACTCTCAAACTAAGTATCCTTTGTTTTCTGTTCCCATGTGTTGGACTTGGCCATCTCTGCAGCGTCACCCCAATACTTTTTGCCTTCACCACCCCGTTTTCTAAATTTTGTGTTTGTTGGCATAAGGACTCTGTGCACTTTACCACTGCTAACAAGTGCTAAAGCGCTTGTACTCTCACCCTAAAACATAGTACAATTGGCTTACACCTGATTAGTACATTTAACTTAATTATAAGTCCCTCGTATATGGTAATATGGGTACCCAGGGCCTGTAAATTAAATGCTACTAATGGGCAGCAACACTCATTGTGCTACCCTCTAAAAGTAGCCATTTAAAATATGTCTCAGGCCTGCCATTGCAGCCTACAGTGCAGTCTTAAACAACCAATTCGACCAGGCAAAATAAACCTTTTGCCAGACCTAAACCTTACTTTTTAATACATATAATCCACCACTAAGGTAGGCCCTGAACAGCCCTTAGGACAGAGTGCATTGTATTTAAAAGGTTGGACACATACTTTTAAGTTTTGTTTTCACTGGTAGTGCAAAACTCCCAATTAGTTTTTTCACTACTGTGAGGCATAACTCTCCCATAGAATAACATTGGGTTTCATTATTACATTTAATGAGTGATAACTTTTGGTTGGGAAATGCCATGTTCTGTCTCTAAAATGTTTTAATTTAAAATCCTCTTTAAGGGTGAATTCGGAATATAAATCACAATTCTGAAAATGCTACTTTTAGAAAGTTGCCATTTTCTTGTTTTAACCATTTGCTACTTGCAGCCTGTGTTCTGGGACACATGACGGTGATTACAGTGACAGTTGCTCTTTGTTTATTCCTCCCAGACAGTGAGACAAAGGGGGATTTAAATTTGGGAGAATGGGAGAGCTTCAAGCCAGTCTTTATTTCACCCCAAAACCCTTCGAGTCTTTTGCAGAGAGGAAGGAAATTCCAGAGCTATCTGTGGGGTGGAAAAGTCTAGAAGTTTCTTCCACTTCAAAGTTGGCCCGAGGTATAAAAATAGGACCCACTCTTCAGGTCACTCCTGGACCTACGGAGGACACTCAACAAAGGCATGCTCAGCAATTCAGTGGACTGCCCTGCTGCTGAGGCCTGCATTGTACTTCAGAGGACTTGCCTGCTGCTTGAAGCCTGCTTTGCTGCTTGAACCCAGGATTACCAGAGTGACTCCAAGGGACAGTTGACTTGCCTACTGTACTGATCTACACAGACACAAAAAGCTCCAACAAGGTGAGGAAACAGAGGCCTCAAGGAGGCAAGATGGCGACCGACTGACATCGTCGCGGAGATACTCTGCTGAGTCTCCCCTAATGAGACGGCTCTGAATGCCTTTGATCACTTTCTAGTAGCGGAATTATGAGGAATCGCTAAACCCAGCAATAAACCCCATCTGAGTAAGAAAGAATGCGGCAGAAAAACGACATCGAGATCTGGCAAGAATCACCCTCGCAGCTTGTACTCACGCTTTGCCCCTTCCGCAAGGACGTCAAGACAGCTCGGGCTTCATGGATGCAAACTGGCCTGCGTGAGTTTTTCCCGGATAGACAGGACAGCGGTAGAGCGATCGGGAGACAGCACGCTCATCGCTCCGATCAGAAAGGCTTTCCGCTGAGGCAGTGTTGCAATCGCTACGGAGACGGAGCGTGGAGCGGCATAACTGCGGGGATATTTTGTAGCACCTAGCGCGTCTGCATTCAGTTCACCCAAGTAAGGATGACCGGCAAGGGGGCGAGGGCAGGCAAGGCAAAGACCACGATAGCAACCTCCCAGCTAAGTACAGCGCTTGCAATCACTCGCCAAAAAAAAGTGGATACTCTAAGCACCAAAGGCAGAGGTGGGGGAGAAAAAGGTGACTGTTTGAATAAGGGCTTACAGGAGAAAGACACTGCAATCACGTACTTAAGGAAACCGATGTCTCACAGCCCTTAATCACCAGTAGTTTCACTGCAACAACAGGGGTGGAGAACAATGTGCCTGCCAGTGGTTTGGATAGTCAGAGCATAGTAGGTTTGACAGGACAGATATTAGACACTCTTTTACCTGGTGGTATGGACGATGCCCTCGCCCTCGTACCTCTAACTTTGGCAACAGAAGGCAGTCCGGAGGGCAATTTGATCAGCACTTATGATAACACCAGTACTTCTGTTATTGACTTTGCAGACACGGCATACATTGCTAGCCCTTTATCACCAGTTCAACCGGATAACAGTGTGCCGCTAGACTGTATTCCAAAAACGCCACACAACCAGAACAAGTTTTTCTCTTTGACAGAGGAATCAAAAATGTCAGATATTAGTATCTCGTTGTCGAGTGGGGAGGAAGGCAAGAACTGGTATAGCAGTCCTAATACTGATAACACTGATACTCAGAGAAATAAACTGGGTACTAAAAAGTTACTCAAGAAAAAGAGTAGAGATCGATTGCAAAGAAATTGCGACATATCTGATAAAGACGGTGCAAGAGAGCTGAAATGGGACTACAACGACCCCCTCTCACGCTATGTTCAAGCTCCAATACAGCTTCTGGGCGCAATCAAACAAACACTGGCAGCGGTAACGGGGGAGATCATGGAGACTCAAAAAGTGAACCTGCATTGTCAGATATTTTGCAGTCCATCAAAAGTTTCCAGGGGAAAGTCAAGGCAGACAGCCGTAGATCCCGTCTGGCGGCCAAAAAACTGCAAGGGGCAGTCAGAAAGGTTGGCAAAACCTGTGCCGATATTGCAGATCGAATGGCCATGGTGGAGGAAAGGACGGAACAACTAGAAAAAGATATTGCCACGTTGCAAACACAGCATGATGAGCATGAGGGGGTGGTGAAAGACTTGATGTGGAAGATGGAGGAGCAGGAAAACCGGCAGAGACGCAACAACCTCCGCTTCCTAGGAATTTCGGAGGGGGCAGAAAAAGATGACCCCAGGAAATTTATGATTACTTTGCTCAAAGGGGCTTTTCCAGAACTGCAATTATGGGATTTGGACAGGGAAATTCAACGAGCCCACAGATTTCCTCTGTTTCCTGATAAACGTACCACGGCATCACAGCACCCTCATGCCATGCTTTTATTTTTTGGTAATTTTCTACTCCTCCAAACTCATTTTGACCTGGCCAGACCCACAAGGAAACGAACCTTTGACCGGATAACCTTCTTCACCAGACCCAATTTTGCTCATGCCACAGTAGAGCGCAGGTGGAGGTTCCGGCAGCTGTTTGAACCATTTCAGAAACTAGGTGCCGAGGTGCATTTACAACATCCGGCCAGGCTGAAAATCGTCTACAAAGGGGCCACACGCAGCTTTGTTTTAGAAATTCAAGCACAAAAGTACCTAGAGGAACTTTCTGGTCATAAATAATGTAGACAATTAGCTCAAAAATGCATATTGAGGGTATCCCTGTGGCAATTGCTAATCATGCTTAGATATTGCTTGAGTAATATGTGGAGAATGTAGGCTTGTAATAAGGCTAAGGAGCTCTTTTCATCTGCTGGACCTTTCTCTTTTTTTTTTCTCCTTCCGCCTCTTGTTGCTCTTTGATTTATTTTTTCTTGTTGGTCATTAAGGAACTTTGTGTCTTTTGGTGTAACTGCTACCAGATGTTATGTTTTTTTTTCTTTAGGGAGGGAGGCTCAGCGGGCTCACTGGGCTCTGCACGTCGGCTGTCAAATCCCTGGCTCATCCAGGTAACCTCCAAAAGTGGGGGTCGGTTGGGGGTGGGAGAGTGGGGTGGGGGAACGGGTCAGACAGGTTGCTCTAAATTGCAAAAAACGGTACAGACAAATTAGGTATGTCGGTATTACCTGGTGTCGATATTTTCAAGGTTTTGGTTATATATATGGTGCACCCAATGTAAGAAGATTGGTCTGTTAAGAGTATTATCAATGAATATCTGTGGCCTAAATGATATCAAAAAAAGGCAAATGGTTGCAGTAGGACTACAGGCTTGGGGCACAAACATTGTTTGTTTACAAGAAACGCACATTGAGGGGTCACAAACGCACATTCTAAAATCATTAGGGTATAGGTTGATTTGTGCCACAACACAAGGAGCTAGGGTGCGGGGGTTGCTATTCTAGCCAGGGGCAGCGGGTTTGTTTTTAGTCACTCTAAGGTAGACAAATTTGGCCGCCGGGCAATTACAGAATGCCAGTATGGGAATGAACAAGAGATAACACTCTGTGCCATTTATGGTAGTAACAGCGATGATCCGTCAGTTTTTGATGAGGTCTCAAACGAACTTAAGGTTTGGCCATTACCTTTGCGGGGATCTCAACATCAACCTTCCAAGTGATTGGTCCATAAAAGATGGTTGGCATTATGTTGGCCGTAAACCCAAAGTATTTAAAGCACTGAGACAAATGTGTTGCATGCATGAGCTAATGGATGGCTGGCAGACCTTAAAGCCTGATGATCCAGGGTACACATTTTTTTCCAGTCCACATCTTACCCATGTAAGATTGGATTACATATCGATGCCTAACTCAATAAAAACTAAATGCCAAATGAAGAAACTTCCCCGAATCCTATCGGATCACAATCCACTAATCTGTTCCGTAGAAATAGATAACGGAAAAAGTACACCCAGCTCATGGACCTTTGAGAAATACCTGCTTTTAGATGATAATTACTGCAGCCACATGAGAGAGTGGATCCCCAATTTTTTTAACAGACAATGAGGGGAGCACTTCAATCGAAGTAGTGTCGGATACTCTAAAAGCCGGGATCCGAGGGGAGACCCTACAATACTCCTTGAAAGCTAATAAACGAGCTAGGGAAGCTATGCAGGGGCTGCAAGAAAACTTGAGGATGGCCGAGGAAGGTTTAATAAGAGTAACAACTGGAAATACTCTGGACCGGAAGGAAGAAATAGTAAAAATACAGAACCAAGTGGCAATTACAAAGGCTCTAATTATTAATATCCTCACCGATAAAGCGATTAAAAAAGCACTCTCTCAAAAGGAAATGCTATATGAAGTGAACGAGCAAATCGGACACCAGCTAGCCGTACGTATGAGGCAACAGGCCTCTTCAAATTTGATTCGTGAAATCCATGATGCTCAGGGAGACCGAGTATCTGACCCAGAACTTATAAGAGAAGCTTTCTGGCGGTTCTATCAAGATTTATACACGGAAACAGGGGGAGGTGACCAGGCAAATATTGAGGAATACCTAGATAAGTCTGGCAATGAGAAGTTTGAGGACGAGGATGCAAATCTTTTAGAGGAAACCCCCACAGTAGATAAAATCGTAAGCATAATCAAAGATCTGCCAAAAGAGAAAGCAACGGGGTTGGATTGCATCCCGTTGGAGTTCTAAGTTTCCTTTCTAGATCAAAAGTATCTTGCTAGATCTTATCATACATATCTTTAAAGGTGGCCATCCCCCAAAATCCTGGTCCCAGGCAAAAATAGTAATTTTTCCTAAAAAGAATAAGCCTCCGGAGCAGTTAGGCTCATATCGTCCCATTACTCTCATTAACTCGGATTCCAAAATATACCCGAAAGTCCTGGCCAACAAAATTGCTCCCATTATTCACAAAGTGATTGCTCAAAGCCAACATGGCTTAGTTCCGGGCAGATCCACTATTAACCACATCCAGCGAGTGATCACTTTGTTTGATGGTATGGATGTTACAGGAGACCCTATGGCGCTGGTTCTGCTCGATGCAGAGAAAGCCTTCGATAGGGTCTCCTGGCACTTCCTGTGGGCTGCAATGTCTAGAATGGGCATAAAGGAAGGCTATACACAGGCAGTCCAAAAACGGTATGTGATTCCCAGTGCTGTAGTTATGGTAAATGGTAACTTAACTGAAGAATTGATAATATTGCGTGGAACACAACAAGGCTGCCCTTGCTCGTGGTTGCTCTTCGCAATCTATATTGATCCTTTTATCCGCAGATTAGAAGAGGATGGAGAAATTAAACCCATAATGTCACAGGACTATCCCACTAAATTGCTGGCCTATGCGGATGATATCGCAATTGTGACATCTGATCCAAATACGGCCATGATTGCTATTGAAAGGGAGGCGAACCAATTTGGTGCTATGTCCGGTTACGCACTTAATAAGGGAAAAACACAGATTGTGCTAAATAGGAAAAGTGAAATGAGGGATACCCGAGTTGTGGAACAAGCTACATATCTAGAAGTATGCATCACATCTGATCTTGAAAATCTGGTTAATCTAAATCTGAAACCAATGACAGCTGCAGTGCAGAAAGACCTCCAACGCCTAGACAATTTACACCTCTCTATTATTGGAAGAGTGAATGCGATTAAAATGGTCTTTTTCCCCAACATTTTGTATCTGTTTAGTGCGATTTGCCTGGAATTTTCATCTTCCTGGTTCAAATCAATAGAACGGATGTTTTCTTTTTTTTTTTCCTCATATGACCTCCATAGCAACTGTTGCCTCTCGACCTGTCCCACCACTGACACAGATGACTATTTGGTGGTACTTAGTCTTCAGCTGGAGTATTCCAAACAGGGGGGTACCCATTTATACTCAACTTGAGCTGAACCAGAGATGTTAATCATTGGAAAATACCAATAGAAAGTACAGACCTTAGTTGACCCAGAAGCACTCAGGAAAGGCCATCCAAGCAGTTCCAAAAAGAGCCATTGTCGGGCCTTGCCCTGAAAACGTTAACCCTCTGATCTATAGCTCGGTAATACTTGACAGAGTTCCACCAAGCATTCCAGCTAGGAGGGGATTCCTGACGCCACAGCAAACAAATCTCTCTCCTGGCCAGTAAAGTCAAATAGAATATCAATTTATGTTGGGGTCCAAGGTAATCTCGAGACTCACCCAGCTTAGGCACAAAACCAAAAAGAATAAGAATTGGGCTTACCTCCACTTCCGCACCCATGACCCTGGAAATAGTTTTACCCACATCTGACCAGAATTCAAATATCTTAGGGCAGGATGCAAAAATGTGGACATCATCCGCCTTCTGAAATCCACACCTCCAGCAGTTAGCTTCTCCTCCATCCTTCAATTTAGAGATTTTAAAAGGGGTCCAGTATATCCTGTGTAGTGTGAAGAAATGATTCCTTCTGAGTGCAGCAGATTTAACCACGGAATAAAGCAGATCATTAGATACTTGCCATAACTCTTTCCAATCCTCGCTTGGCAAGTAATTCTCCCAGACCTGGAAAGGCTTTTCCGACCCCCGTTGTACTGCAGCCAGAAAATAGTTGTACCATAAAGCAACTTCTGTCTTCCTTGGACTCTGAGTTTGCAGATCACTTTCCATGGAGTTTTCCTCACAAAACAATCAGTTTTGAGAACTACACCAAGAGGAGAGCTGGTAATATTTGAATCTAGACAACGTTCCTTTTGTGATATGATGCCAGACCTCCCAGGGGAGACATTCACTATCCACTACCAATTCTCCCCAATGGAGGACTCCTGCTGCTGTCAGGGGCTGAGCTAAAGCATCCGAGAGGCACTCAGGAGTTCCCAGTGAGTCCCACACCGGAGCCCATTTGCTGTAATAAGAAAGCCCCAAACAGGTCCGACAATCTGACCAAAGCTTGGCCGCCATACGTAGCGTCTTCAACCGGACCTTTTTATAGAATTTTGGAGAACCAAATTTATACATAAAACCATGTTCCTCTGAACCTACCAGCATAGCTTTAAACATTTTACCAATCATTGAAGTATCCGGAGAGTGCAGAAGCATCCTGACATTTTTCAGCTGATAGGCCCAGCAGTAAAGCTGGAAGTCTGGTAAACCCATACCACCCTGTTTTAGTTTGCGCCTAAGTTTTTTCCAGGACAGCCTAATCCCTTTTCCTGCCCAAATAAAAGACGAAATCCTACCCTGAATTTTAAGAATCTCGGCTCTTGGGAATTCTAAAGGGATATTATTAAAGAGATAGGCGTACTTCGAAAGAATACACATTTTAACCAAATTGACCCGGCCATAGTGGGATAAAGGGATGTTCTGCCATCTTTTTAACAAAGAGTCAACTTCCTTTGAAACTCTATCAAGATTGACCTTTGGAATTTTCGTGGAATCACGCGTTATTGTGATTCCGAGATATCTGAGTTCTGTCGCAGATGGATGAACCTGATTAACAGTGTTCCAAGCCATAACCTCAGTCTTATCTTTATTTATTTCATAGCCCAATAGTTTCCCATAGATTTGAGTTTCAAGTATAAGTTCAAATAGGGTAGTATCCACATTAGAAGAGAACACAACGAGATCATCTGCATATAAGGCTAATTTCCTGCTATACCCAGCAGATTCAAAAGGAGCAATTCTATTGTTTAATCTTAAACTTTGAGCTAAAGGCTCTATATAAATATCAAATAAGATAGGGGATAGAGGGCAGCCTTGCCTAGTACCACGTTCTATATTGACAATAGATGAGAGATTACCATTGACTAAAATCCGGGCCCGAGGAGTAGTATATATTTTTTTTATAACATCTCTAAATCCAGGAGAAAAATCCATAACCTTCAGGGTTCCATCTAGGAAGTGCCAATTCACACGATCGAAGGCTTTAGCCGCGTCGACCGTGATGATTGACAAAGGAAGACCCCTGGATAAAGCCAAATCCACTGTACCAACTAAAGTATATACCAAATCCAACATTTGTCTACCCGGAAGGAAACCCTTTTGATCTTCATGGATTATTTGAGGTGCAATTTTACAAAGTCGTTTGTTCATTATGCCTGCAAAAACCTTATAATCAACATTTAATAAGGAAATTGGGCGATAAGATTGACACTGGAAGGGGTCCTTCCCAGGCTTCAAAATCAGGGTAATAACCGCGTCAGACCATGAATCTGGCAAAGGAGATGTGCCCTTTAATATATCATTAAACAGATTTAACCAGACTGGAATAATTTCATCCTTCAAAATCGCATACACCTCCATCAGAATTGCATCGGGGCCTGCTGCTTTCCCCTTTTTAACTACCTCAAACACTTCCAAAATCTCATCCCCCGTTATTTCCGAAATGAGGAATTGTTGACTAACCTCAGTTAATCTCGAGAGGTGTTTTTGTTCCAGCCATCTATCAATGCACCCTTCTGACTCCTGGAGATCTTCGTGGTAAAGATCTTGAAAGAACCTCGCAAATGTCTGTTCTATTTTATCTTTTTCCACGATGAGTTGTGTACCCACTTTAATCTTGCTGATATACGAACTAGCTCTATCGATCCATGATTTAATAGCAAGGAGTTTACCACAATTCTCCCCTTGGTCATTTTACTTATCTCCCACTTTTGATGTAAGATCTCTTCTGTCATAAGTTTAAATTTTAACTGCCGCTCCTCCACTGTCTTTACCCAATATTCTCTCTCTGGATCGTCATGAGGTCTTACTTTCAACTCAGTTTCAGCCTCCGCTACCTGTTGCTCCAACTTAACCAAATCTTCCCTCTCTGACCTGGCCCACCCTGTTACCGCCCCTTTTAGAGTCCCCCTCAACCAAGCCTTAAAAGCATCCCAGATGATATGTTGGGGGGCAGACCCTAAATTGTTATGGAAAAAGGTGTCAGTTTCGGACTTCAAAAGGCCAGGAGTGGAAGATAGCAGGAGAAACCTTCTATTTAATGTCCATCTCCTTAAACAATGATCCGGAGGAAACTCTAACTTAAATGCCATGGCTCCATGGTCCGATAGATGAATAGGCAGATATTTAATTAAGCTCACCTTATGAGATTCCGCGTGATCGATAAACACATAGTCTATCCTAGAATAGTGGGAGTTCTTTTTACTATAGAAAGAGTACTCTCTAAGACAACTTAACATCTCAGGTCACCTATTTCTATTTGGGTGTTTCAAAAATCCTCCTGCATATCAATTTTAGCTCTTTACACTCACTATTAGTGCATCTTTATGTTTGAGTAATGTTTAGATGATGTTATCTACCTGTTTTACGGCTTTGAACTACAACTCCCAGTCATTTCCGGTATTGTACTGGATTGATTGACCCACGTGATGATACACTGACCCGGAAGTACCTCTAACGTCGTGACGTTTTCATGCAACCTAACGCGTTATTACGGAGTGAGCTATGCCCGCCGAGTACCTCCCCCTCAAGCTCAGACGACGGAGCGGGGTACCGACGGATAGGTGAGTGTTACATTCCCTTAGTTTCACTCTCTATGTCCGAGCATTTAGAATCTGGACGTTACGCGCCTGAGCGCGAACATCGGATGGTTGTTGGTTACCCACTGTGCCGAATATTTACCTTAAAATTAATATCGAGTTAAATTTGGAAGTGGCTCTGTAAGCCCGATGTTTGACAGAGCTTGTACAATGGTTTATCCACATCGGGATTTTACGCTTTTGCCTGCCAATGTTAATGTGTGCATGTGTGAATCTCCGTACTTGGTATTCGACTTTAGTTTTCACAAGACTGCACATTTGCCTTAGGGAGCATCATATACGGTAACTCCTCAATACACTTATTTGATCTATGACAGTTCTCTCTTTAAGATGCACATCTGTGTTTCATTATCTATACAGGGGTGCATACTGCTGTGGCTGTCATCAATATACGGTCATTGCTCTTCATGTAAGATCTGACAGAGAAGTGCACTACTCGCTCTGTCTTCTGAGACCAATACTCTGCCTTGTTTTTACACGTGTCTAGCCCAAACGCTCTGTAGATTTTTTCTGGTAATTCCAGTGTTCTGAATACTTCATGCCCATTGGGATCTATCTCTAATGAGTTTACCTGAAATTTTCTTCTGTAGAGCGGGGCCTCAATATCCTGAGCAGATGCCAGGCGAGGTGAGGTGCATGGCCATAATTTTGTGGGTAAGTGCACAATTCAAGTACTATTTGACTTGTAGTCATCATATATACACTATGTTCATGACAAATGATAACCCACATTGTCTTTTTATACATATTGTTCTGTATTGCCACTAACACCTAGCTGAACCTCCTTCCATTTGATTCATACCTAGGTTTCCAACCTGTAACAGTTCCATTTGGACATACAGAGCAGATCAGGTTGTATGGTATACCTCTCTGGTGGAAATCGTCTTTAATTTATAATTTTCTTTGAATGTTCTGTTCTTCACTTTTTGCAGTAGCGTATTTGGGTCCTGATGAGAGCTTGGACTCTATGTCCAGTAGCCGAAACATGTCGACCATCAATCCAACAGTTATCCTTTAAACTGTTTACGCACAGGTTTTACTAATGGCATCTCGATAAGCACCAGAATAAAATTGATAGCATCTAGATAGCCATTTTTAATAGCACTTTTTTGTTTAATTTTTTGCACTGCAACCATCACCCTACCGTTTGTTCTCACCACTGGGACAACTGATTGACCACCATTACCATCAGAGTGGTTGGTCTTTCCAGTTCAGTCCTCAATTCCCAGATGATGATAAGCCACCTCTGGTGGGTGATGGGAATTATACTTTTGATATGTTATTCACTGTAATTGATTTGGAGGTCTCATTGGTCTAGTTTGTTAGAGTTGTGTATATACAGAACATTAGACCCTCAGTATTTGTTGTTAAGTATATATAGATTTGGGGATTTATACTGCAGCTGGTCTTTAAAATTTTCCCTTGGACCCTCCCCCACTTTCACACTTTGTGAGAACCTTTTGTATTCAATATTCGAGCAGCCACGGCTGCGGGTCCTTTTCTTCTTTTAACATACTCTCCACACTTCAGGAGAGTTTTTTGCTATTTGACAGTGTAACATCATGGCAGAGTTCACTGGTCTTTCCTTTAATGAAGACATGCTTCAGTCCATACTTAGCACCAATCCCTGTATCCTAGACTCTCTATCTGCAGTCACAAACACCACACAAGACGATTGGCAGTCATTACTTAATCTTAAGAACTCTCATTCTCGCACCTTTATCCACGGTGCGATAATGACCGAATATCTAAGAAGTAATAGCGCTCCGATGGGCCTTATAGTGACCAATGCCCCTAGACTGTTTCTTTCTGATAAAGCCTTCTTAAAGGACTGGTCACTAATCGCGTGGCGTTGCACACGCGATTGGTTGATCCTTATCATAAACACAGCTAAAAGGGTGGCGGACGCCATCCTTATCGAGATACAGACACTCGAAGGCCAGATTAAGACTACCATATCTAGTGCAGTCTTTAAACGGAATCTAGAAGAGACAAACAAATCCAACAAGGAACATAAAGACACAATCCTTTTGACGAAAATAGAGAAGTTTAAGAAAGACCTGGCACGCTTCTCTATGGAGAAAGTCTATCCCTACACTAGTGAGCAATATGTTCCACCACAGTTCAACAAGAAAGGGAGAAGATATGGTTCCAACTACTCCTCGTCAGGATCGGATGTTTACTCTACTGATTCCGAGCCTGAAAACAATGTGCAACCACCAAGGAGAGGAGGGGGACAACAGCCTCGTCCGTACCAAAGACGTGGTATGCCTAATCCCTATCAACCAGGTGCACCTTGGTGGCCACCAGTCCCTTGGGGATATCAAATTCCCCCCTTTACTCAACATATGCCCCCTTCATTCCCCGGACAAATGCCTTTTTTAGGGGTAGGCCGGGGACGAAGCAGAGGGAAAAGGAGAGGGCAGCCACAGGTACACTGGCAAGTGGATCAACAATTGCACAACACCCGCAGCAGGAAAGGTCCACCACAACCACAACCAGGGACCAGCACAGACACAACGATCTAGTCGTGAATCTGAGTACTAGGATTTTAACATCACTTGAATCACAGGTCCTAAACAAAGGTTTGGGTTATGTTCCAACCAACAAGGGAGATTTGTTCCAACTCAGAGTTGAAATGGCCAAGTTCTTTCGGAAAATCCGTTTACACTTTTTTTTCAAGGACAGGGAACTTACTCCATCCCCGGATGATACTTCTGATAAGAATACTGGTCTCAAATTACCATCTACGTTCAACCCTCCGACTCACCTAATACCGGATCGAGTCAAAGTGTTTGAACAAGCAGTTATCCATGACATCACTGGCCTAGGGTCGAGAGAAGAGAAAATCTACCAGAATTTGTCTAAGAGTGAAAAACAAGCCCTCACCACGTTGGCCAATGATGAATCCATCATTATTAAACCGGCCGATAAGGGTGGGGCCATTGTCATTCTTGATGCTGTGGACTACCGCAAGGAATGTCTTAGGCAACTTGACAACCCGAAATCATATAAACGCTTGACTGTAGATCCCACTCCGAGACTAACAAGAGAGATTCTCGCCCTGGTTGAGGATGCGAAAACAGCTGGTTGGATCACAGAGCAGGAAGCTCGATTTTTAACACCTACACACCCGGTGATGCCACATTTCTATGTATTACCGAAAATACATAAGAATCAAATACCCACTCCAGGACGACCCATCATCTCAGGGATAGGCTCCCTTTTGGAACCTCTCTCTACCTTTGTCGATTGTTTCCTTCGCCCACTTGTCAAGGAAATGCCAACTTACTTGCAAGACACCAAGGATGTCTTACGGTTGCTACCTGATGTCAACTATGACGTAGCAACCGATCTCCTAGTAAGTTTTGATGTGGAATCTTTGTATACCTCGATTCCACAGAGGGAAACCTTGCAGGCAATTGAGAGCCTACTGGATAATAGAGACTTGGACTCTATAACACCGGTACATTTCATCATGGACTTGGCCAGGCTGGCTATGATGGAAAACTTTTTCAAATTTGAGGAGACTATATACCTCCAAGTCTCAGGCACATCTATGGGGAGCATTTTTGCTCCCAGCCTGGCCAATCTGTATGTCCATCTCTTTGAGCAGAACAATATCCTCATTCAGACTAATCCTTTCCGTGATCGGATTAAAGTCTGGAAGAGGTATATTGATGATATTTTGGTGGTCTGGCAGGGTTCTCTATCATCACTCCTTGACTTTCATGCTTGGCTGAACTCGAGGAATGACTACTTGCGGTTCACAGTGACTTCTGACAAACACCGTCTGCCCTTCTTAGATATAGTGATCTTCCCAAATGAGGGCACACTGGGTAGTGAACTTTATAGGAAACCCCTCTCTAAAAACTCACTTTTGAGTTTTAACAGCCATCATCCCAGATCACTTCGGGAAAACCTGCCTGTCGGACAGTTTCTGCGTCTTCGCAGAAACTGTTCCGATATCAATACTTTCAATCAGCATGCAGAAGATCTCTCTAGTCAACTGAGAGATAGACATTATCCGAAGCGCCTGGTGAAAAGGGCTTGGAAAAGAGCCTCGAATAATAATCGAGGAGCTCTCATTGAACCCCCTGTGCCTAAGCCTCCACTGTCCAGATTGACGTTTGTCAACACTTTTAGTACTTGGTCCAACCAGGTACAGAGAACGGTCTGTAGACATTGGCGGGTCCTCAAGACAGGCAGTGAAAGTTTGCCTTATCCTCTTTTCTCCTTTAAAAGAGGCACCAACCTCAAAGATAGTCTTGTTCACACTAGACCGAAAACCAAAGTCTCTACTAACATCAATACCCTATGGGAGCTGCCCCCTGTCCAGGGGCATTTCCCATGTGGCCAATGTGCAGCATGCCCACAGACACAGGTGACTAAGACGGTAGATATAGGGACTGGCATCCCTTGGGTCCTTAAAAAACATACCAACTGCAACACGGACAGGGTTATATATCTAATTACTTGTCCCTGCTCCTTGCGATATGTCGGCATGACCACACGCAAGGTGAAGACACGCATAAATGAACATAAGAGTACGATCAGACGTAACAAACAGGCCACAAAATTAACCAACCACTTTTTGTCATTCAAACACAAACCAGAAGAATTGAGATGGCTGGTTCTAGAACAACCATTTATTCCAGCCCATGTCACAGATTTCACCAAATTCCTGTTCCATAAAGAACAGAAGTGGGTTTTTAAACTTAAGAGTGACATTATTGGCCTGAACGATGAAATTCCGTGGTCATCATTATAGGTAGATGAGACACTTAATTTTCCATCTGTATTTATGTTTCACATCTATCTAAACCACATCATAATGAGGCATTTAGCATCATATCCAATCGGTAATCTTGTGTCGCACATATAGCGTAATAGCATTATTCTCTACTCTTTACACAACTTTCGTTGACAACTTAACATCTCAGGTCACCTATTTCTATTTGGGTGTTTCAAAAATCCTCCTGCATATCAATTTTAGCTCTTTACACTCACTATTAGTGCATCTTTATGTTTGAGTAATGTTTAGATGATGTTATCTACCTGTTTTACGGCTTTGAACTACAACTCCCAGTCATTTCCGGTATTGTACTGGATTGATTGACCCACGTGATGATACACTGACCCGGAAGTACCTCTAACGTCGTGACGTTTTCATGCAACCTAACGCGTTATTACGGAGTGAGCTATGCCCGCCGAGTACCTCCCCCTCAAGCTCAGACGACGGAGCGGGGTACCGACGGATAGGTGAGTGTTACATTCCCTTAGTTTCACTCTCTATGTCCGAGCATTTAGAATCTGGACGTTACGCGCCTGAGCGCGAACATCGGATGGTTGTTGGTTACCCACTGTGCCGAATATTTACCTTAAAATTAATATCGAGTTAAATTTGGAAGTGGCTCTGTAAGCCCGATGTTTGACAGAGCTTGTACAATGGTTTATCCACATCGGGATTTTACGCTTTTGCCTGCCAATGTTAATGTGTGCATGTGTGAATCTCCGTACTTGGTATTCGACTTTAGTTTTCACAAGACTGCACATTTGCCTTAGGGAGCATCATATACGGTAACTCCTCAATACACTTATTTGATCTATGACAGTTCTCTCTTTAAGATGCACATCTGTGTTTCATTATCTATACAGGGGTGCATACTGCTGTGGCTGTCATCAATATACGGTCATTGCTCTTCATGTAAGATCTGACAGAGAAGTGCACTACTCGCTCTGTCTTCTGAGACCAATACTCTGCCTTGTTTTTACACGTGTCTAGCCCAAACGCTCTGTAGATTTTTTCTGGTAATTCCAGTGTTCTGAATACTTCATGCCCATTGGGATCTATCTCTAATGAGTTTACCTGAAATTTTCTTCTGTAGAGCGGGGCCTCAATATCCTGAGCAGATGCCAGGCGAGGTGAGGTGCATGCCCATAATTTTGTGGGTAAGTGCACAATTCAAGTACTATTTGACTTGTAGTCATCATATATACACTATGTTCATGACAAATGATAACCCACATTGTCTTTTTATACATATTGTTCTGTATTGCCACTAACACCTAGCTGAACCTCCTTCCATTTGATTCATACCTAGGTTTCCAACCTGTAACAGTTCCATTTGGACATACAGAGCAGATCAGGTTGTATGGTATACCTCTCTGGTGGAAATCGTCTTTAATTTATAATTTTCTTTGAATGTTCTGTTCTTCACTTTTTGCAGTAGCGTATTTGGGTCCTGATGAGAGCTTGGACTCTATGTCCAGTAGCCGAAACATGTCGACCATCAATCCAACAGTTATCCTTTAAACTGTTTACGCACAGGTTTTACTAATGGCATCTCGATAAGCGCCAGAATAAAATTGATAGCATCTAGATAGCCATTTTTAATAGCACTTTTTTGTTTAATTTTTTGCACTGCAACCATCACCCTACCGTTTGTTCTCACCACTGGGACAACTGATTGACCACCATTACCATCAGAGTGGTTGGTCTTTCCAGTTCAGTCCTCAATTCCCAGATGATGATAAGCCACCTCTGGTGGGTGATGGGAATTATACTTTTGATATGTTATTCACTGTAATTGATTTGGAGGTCTCATTGGTCTAGTTTGTTAGAGTTGTGTATATACAGAACATTAGACCCTCAGTATTTGTTGTTAAGTATATATAGATTTGGGGATTTATACTGCAGCTGGTCTTTAAAATTTTCCCTTGGACCCTCCCCCACTTTCACACTTTGTGAGAACCTTTTGTATTCAATACTCTCTAAGATCACCATATTTTTTCCTCCACAAATCACATAAATTAAAAATTTTCAAAATATTCATCAGGTGAGCTTTAACTCGAGGGGCTGCAATATGAGTTCGGGGGGAGGATCTATCGAGGTTGTTGTCTAAAAGTACATTAACCCCTTCGGTGCTCATGACGGAACGGTTCCGTCATGAGCCACGGTTGAGCTGTGCTCATGACGGAACCGTTCCGTCATGACCACGCCCGCGCAAGATTCCGTCAGCACAGCGGCGGAATCTGCGCAGCATGGAAGGGGTTAAAGTCACCAGCCAAGATCAGAGGAGCATCAAAATCTGCAAGGTCCAAACAAAGGATATACAAAGGAGAAATATCGTCTTCATTAGGCCCGTAATAACTCACTAGCGTGTAATTAACCCTTTTAAATTTGATTTCGGCAATAACCCAACGTCCTCTGCTATCTAGCTGAGACTTAATAAGCTCAACTCCAGAGTTCATTTTTAATATTATAGCAACTGCCTTAGAGCAACATTGCTGGTCTGAAGCAATGATTTTATCCACCCATTTTTGTTTACCAAATAATGCCTTACATTCTGCGAGCAAAAGATGAGTTTCCTGGATCAAGAGCAGTTTAGCTGAACTGTTTCTTAAATACTGTAGGATCAAACGTTGCCTTCTTCTAACTCTCAAACCATTAACATTCCAGCTAAGACACTCAAGATATTGATTCCCACTACGAGCAGAGCTATTCCCCATCATGGCACATAATCCATTCTCTACAGTTGCTACTAGAGGTTGTAGTGTCACATGAATTTAGTAAATGTATAATTTATTTTTTATTTTTTCCCAATGCTCCCCACCGAACTCTGTGAAAACCCCCTCTGGCCTCCATGACCATAACCACCCAACCACCCACCCCACCCCCAACGGGAACCCTCCCAGCTACCAGTTGGCAATAAATATTGCCCTTTGAGCGAGAAACCCATAGCCTAGCTTCTAAAAAAAAAAAAACTCTTAGGTACTGAATCTTACACTCTTACACTGTGGAATTGTACCTTGCAAGAAAGCTGTCCACCTCCTCTGGGAACCTAGAATTATACATTTTATTCGCAAGGACCACTTTCAAAAAAGCAGGGAACCGCAACTGCACCTGTGCTCCTAGGTCCCTTAAGGTGTCCATACGCTTTCCTAGTTCCCATCTCCTATCCTCTGTAGCCCGGGAAATATCAGAACGGATTCTACAGGAAGCATCTTGAACCTGAATGCTTTTAAGTTTAAGTGCTGCCCCCAGTAAGTGCTCCTTAAGAGAATAGGACTGTATAAAAACCAAGATCTTTCTGGGTTTTTTCCGAGCCGGATTTAGCTTAAAGGGATCTCTGTGGATCCGTTGAATTTCGGACTCCCAGACCGAAGCCGAAGCAATCTGGGGGAAAGCCTTGGTCAGAATGCCAACAATATAGGATTTTAAATTATCTCCTTCCAGCCCTTCCTTTAAGTCTAAAATCCGGATGTTGTTTCTTCTAGACATATTTTCAAGCCTCTCCAGTCTCTCTGCCATTTCCCGCTCATTGGCCTTAAGGCTTAATTCCTCTTGGGCATTATCCTTTACTTCCTTGTTCAAATCCCCTACTTTTAGTTCTAATTCATCCATCCTATGGTTGAGTGCCAAAAAGTTTTCCTCTAAACTGGTGCAGGTGTCTTGTATTTTTTTCTGATTCAGTTCCGAAGTGGAAAAGCGTGCCCCAATTTCCAAAGTCAATTGTTTTAACAGCCCCTGTACTGTGTCAGCACTTTGAACGGCCTCCTCTACAGGCACAGAGCCCGCCTCCTCAGGCTCTTCTTGTCTGTCTTCTTGTCTGTCCACCCCTGATGACACAGGTAGAACACTCAAGGGGGCAAAACGATTAGATAGTAAAATAGAGGGGGCCACATAACTATTTTCATCCACAGAGACTGTGGACTCAGACTGGACAGAATGTACGGGGTCTATGCTGCCCTGTGAATTAGCCATAAAATAGGAACGAAGTGAGGGCGCTACCTTTATAGGAACTGAATTCTTGTTTTTTTTACGACACTTTACTGGGTTGGACTTCACCGGTTTAATCAGTCTGCTAGATGGCTGTCTCTGATTAGAATTCTGTCTAGTTGCATCTCTGCAGATCTCAGAGGTATGGTGAGTTTGCACTACCGGAAGATCTGACCCTAAAAAGGAACGTGACCTTAACTTATACCTCCTCCCTCGAGTCAACTCCGTAGTAGATTTTAAAGAAGAAGCGAGGGAGGCTGTGGAGGATTTAGTAGTAGAGGTAACGGTAATGGGGGTAGTGGAGGTGATAGTGGAACTTAAACAACCTGGAAGATCAGGAAGCTGCAGACCTAACTGATCACCCCTGTCCGCCAATACGGTTTTGGGGGAATCAGGTTGTCGAGCAGCTTGTTGGGTAACTTCCTCCATAGGGTAGGGGTAAGACTCATATCTTATTTTCGTGCCCTGTGATGCCTGCTCTTTCAGAAGAACAGAACGAAAATAAAACGGGGCCAGCCTCTGTCTTGCCACCCCCTTTAGATCAGTATAAGGCTCCGGGGATAAACCATACTTAATTCCAGACCTAACCCAACCGGAAGTATCAGGAGCATTAGGGTTAATAATACACCAAACCCGACGATGCTCCGCAAGTGCACCGGCAGCCCTAAAGAAGATAAGAGCGGAAAATTCATGCATCTAGACAAAAGAAAAAGGGGAAAAGGATAACAATTCAACCAACTGAACCCCAAGTAGTACACTTGCTTAAAACAGGCAGATCTCGCCTATCTCGGCTATCCCACTTATCTCACCATCTATAGCCCATGAAAAAAAAAAGCCTACCAGCATTGCTCTATGCTCTATCCTCTATCCACATAGTTTTGAGAGGGCATCCACAAACGGCAATCGGCAGCCCGACCTCTCTCCTCTCTCCTCTCCTCTCCTTCAAGGTCTCGCGCGTCTCCCCCAGTGCCTCCACCCCTCTCCACCAACCGAAAACAACACCACGGAGGCCGAGGGGAGACAGACAAAAAAAAAAAAGCAAAATCAAATGAAGCCTCGCCCCCCCCCCCCCCCCTGCAACAAAGCGGGAGGACAGCGGGAGAACAGCGGGAGGAGAACGGGCGTCCCGGCCCAGACCGACCCCCCCCAGCGGCCGCCACAACCAAGCACCGCAGAGCAGGGGCCAAACAGCAGATGCCTCTGGAACAGCGCGGAGTCCTCTCCAGCAGCGAACCTCGGAAAACAAAGCTCCGGTGTTAGACGGACCGGGAGGGTCGGCCGAGGACGAGGGGAGAGGTCTCCGGGGAGAGCCGTCTCCAGCGATCGTACAGACGAGTAACTTCCCCCCCACAGATGTACACCACACGAAGATAAGGTTTAACGTTCTTTATAAGCAATCTTAGGTACGATAAAATGGTACAAGGAGGTCAGGACTCAGGGGTCCCCTCGATTCTAGTCTCTTGGTTGGGAAAGGGGGTAGCGGGACAGTCTTGTTACCAATCTGGTAGATACGATGATATGATGGGTAGCTCACAATCCTCGAGCTCGGTGTTCTAGATGGACGGGCCGCGGCAGCGCCAGCAGGTCCCGGTGAAGGTGGTAGTTACAACGGTCCGCGGCAGCGCCAGCAGGTCCCGGTGAAGGTGGTAGTTACAACGGTCCGTGGCAGCGCCAGCAGGTCCCGACGAGGATGAAGGATGCAGAAGGTTGCGGCAGCGCCAGCAGGCAGGACGGTAGTTCGCAAGGCAGGGCTACGGCAGCGCCAGTAGTCCGTCAAGGATGAGTTCTTCACGGTGTCTCTCGACTCCAGGATACAACTGCCTTCCTGCTCTGGAGCTGCCCCAGTTATAGGTCTGGCGCCCTTTGATGTCCGGACCCTCGCACTTGGAAGTCGCGAGGTCTGGGATGAGGGAGTCCAGACACCCAGCAGGGGGGTGGAGCCAGCGCCCGGGGGAGCTGGGGGGCAATCGGCACCTGGCGGGGGAGAGCCATCGACCCTTCTTTCTCCCATTGACCTGCCAAGTGGTCCGTTCACCTCCTGGGTGGATGGTGGTGCCGGGATGTCGGGGCCTGGCCAGGCCCAGGGTTAGGGTCGAGCTGAGGCCACGCGGCCTCGTGGTGCAGTGTCCAAGATGGCGGCCGGGCCGGGCGAGGAAGCCGGTAGTGGTTCGGCCCCATGATACCGAGATGTCCGGGGGCAGGAGTCCCGTATGAGACGGGGTGCGGGTTGCTTCTGTGGGTAACACCTGGAGAGCCGGGGCTCGGGCCCTGTCATGCGGGGAGGGAGCCAGCCCTTTAGGTGGCCTGTCCAACATCCGGCAAACCAGGTAAGATTAGAAAGGATCCAGCATCCAATTCCACAGCGAATTCAGTGCACTACCCCTCAAACTCAGCCATACATCAGCACCATCGAAACAAGCAGAAGCCGGCCAGGGCGTCTGGCTCGCGACCGGCTACCTAGCTGGCCGACATGTTCCCAATTTTCAAGCTTTATCTGGGCATATTCACAACCTCAGCGGGCCTATAAGTTCCTTACTCTTCACAAAGATAGAGGCAGATTGCCTCTCCCAAACCTAAAGGCGTATTATTGGGCAACCGTGCTATTATATAGTAATGAGCTATTACAGAATAGCGGGGAAGGGGAGGAGAGAGAGGACTATACGCCATCTATTTTTCAATAACTTTTAGGCCGTGAGAGCAGAGGATATCTTTGGCGACATCTGCACGACAGTTACCACAAAAAGGTTAAATTTAAAAGATTATACAGTGAATTCAAGGTATGGAAGTCTGTTAGAAAAATGCTTGGTATAGGGAGTCTGTCTTTTTATACTCCCTTAAAGAATAAGGAAATCATTAATGATAGTTATATGAACAAATTTCATGACGCTGGAATTATCCAAATTGGCTATCTCCTTTCTTCTGTCGGGATTCAATCCTTTGAAGAAGTAAAAAGTAATTTTGGGCGGGATTGGCGGGACTTTTTTAAGTACCTTCAAATTAGAGACTTTTTGTCACGAAAGGTGGGGGGGAGGGGGTGGTTTGAAAAAGTCAATTTAGTAGAAACACTAATGCCTGGTATAAAAAACACGATTGGGGGAATTTATTCTCTTATTAATGCACTGTTTCCACTGTTTCCGGACGATATGGAGAAAACCTCGCAGAAATGGCAAGAGAAAATTGGAATATCAAATGACGAGTTTAATTTTGCTTATTTAATGTCACAAACAATTCTCAGGTCAACCAAACTGCAAGCACAATCTTTTAAAACCTGTTTTTTTCTATATTATACACCTGATAAAATAGCTAAGTGGGGAAGTGGCAAGAGCACGTGCTTTCCTAGATGTATGCTCTATAATGCTGACTGTGTACTTATTTTCTCCACTTGTGAAGGATTAACATCTATCAAACAAGAGATAGGGAAATTTTTAACTACAGTTCTGCAAAGCACGATAGTTTTATCCAGCAATGTTATCTTACTAGGAGCAGCAGATCCTAGCAATGCTAGAACAGGTCATGAACTTATTTTCATAGCTATGGCTGTTTTCAGGCTGTGTATAGCCTAAGGGTGGCTGGATGCTACTGCCCCGTCATTCCAACAATGGTTAGCCAAATTACTTGCCATCTCAAATATTGAAATCGCCATTTATAAACGGAAGGGCAGAAAGCGACGTATAAGAGGGTTAAAAACCTGGACCCCTCTAATAGAATGGTGCCAATCTCAAGGCTGTACTTAAATGAATTCTAGGTTTTAGCTGAAGCCAGCTGAGGGTGTATTTTCTGCTCTAATTTTAAGCCAATGTGTTAGGGAATTACAGTCTTCAAAAGATATGATTTATTAATATAACTATATGTTTACTTGTATTCAGGAATTACAGTCTTCAAAAGATATGATTTAATAATGTAATTGTATGTATACTTGTCTTCCCGGGGGGGGGGGGGGGGGGGGGGGTGTTTAGGAGGGTGGGGAGGTGGGCGAAAAATTGTTGTTAAAAACTGAATAAAGATATTTAAAAAAAAAAAAGCTCCAACAACTTGAACCCTGCACCTGGACACTGCCTGAAGTGAGTCCTACCCTCCAACTGGTACCTATCCAGTCCTTGGAAGTGGTGCCTAAAAAGCCAAAACTTTAAACAGCTAAAAACTCCCCCGCCCGGGCCAATGGCAGGCCTTAGACTCCCCAAGTCCCCCTGTGGTTCGTCGGCTAAGTTTGCCGACTTTGGCGGTGGTTTCCAGCGTTCGCACCCGGTGCCACGTCCACATGCTGGCCTGGGCAAATCGTTGGGGGCTGGGTAGGCAGGGGTTTTAAAGTAGCAGGAAGGCGCCTGGCACGCTGTAGGGAGGAGCCCCCATTCGCTGCTATGTTCGGTTTAACTGCAGGACGATGCAGATTTTGCTAGCTGGATTCGCTCAGTCGTGAGGTCGTTAGACTGAAGGTCTAAAGGTCCCGGGTTTTATCCTGCCTTCTGGCACAGTGCGCGAGGCTCCTCACTCTCGCCGATACTTCTCCCCGTGCCTGAATGGGTAATGTAAATACGCGAGGCTCCTCGTTCTCGCCAGATACTTCTCCCCGTGCCTGAATGTGTAATGTAAATACGCAAGGCTCCTCTTTCTCGCCAGATACTTCTCCCCGTGCCTGAATGTGTAATGTAAATACGGTGCTCCAAGACTTTTGCAAGCAGATGCTCCTGCCCCGGTCTTTCAGGTCCCCACTCGCTCAGCCAGAGCCACGGTGGCCCCAGGGTTAAGGTCTGCAACGTTCACTCTCAAGGTTCAAAGTTCCATCCTCAATGTTCCTTGCTGAAGGATCCCTTTTAGAACAGGGAGGCAACTGTAGTCCCCCAGTTAGGGGGTTCATTTGGCCGGCAAGGAGCGCCTCGGGGAGACTCCGGGCCAGACACTGTTTTAAAAAAAAAAAAAAAAAGAGAAAGATTATTAATCTCACGTGTGGCAGACGAGGGCTGGAGCTCCATGGTGGTGCGCATGCTCCAGGTGTTGTGGCCCTAGGTCGGCCCCGCGCAGCGCACCGGCGGTTGGCTGCCGTCTCTGACTTGTGTGCCTTGTCTGTGACAGGGAATGTATTAACGTGATTTGTTTGTTTATGCAGGAAGGGATTGATGCCAGGCACCCCCCACCCCTTCTACGGATTCCCTAGGACTGCACAAGTGAAGGGTGAGAGCCGCCAGGGGCAAGGTAGCACATAGGGCGCTAAGACGCCCAGGCCGAGCATGTCTTCTCAACAGGCCGGGGGTGCGCGCCACATTGCCAGGGTAACCTAGCGGCCTTCCAGGGTGACCATAGTCATGTGGTGGATAAGCCACCACCTCCTTCTTACGCCGCGCTGTTTTGTTTTCCAGCTACGTCTCGCGCTCCCGGACGATCGCTGAGGTTCAGGGTGCAGCACCAGCCCTCTTGCAGAGGTGTTGTCAGAGGTAACGCATGGGGGGGCTCAGCCGAGGGGGCAAGGCTGGGGGGTATGCAAGAACAACACCAGCTCAAGGGGGATAGGAGACTTGATCGACAGCCAGGGATTGGGAGCCGTGCCAGCGGCCGGCAGCCCATTAGTGCCTATGGTTAACAATTTTGCCATCATCCGCACACTGGGTTCTTCAAGATCCCCCCTTGGCATCACAACAACACGAGCATCGTCACAGAGAGTGTAGCACTATAGGAAGTAAGTATGGGGTCGAGGGTTTAGGACCGAGCGTCGAAGGCACCTTGCAGCTAGGTCTTGGCTCACAGTTCAATTTCTCTTCCAGGTGGGCTGTCGCAGATCCGTCCGGATGAATAGCGAGGGATCCCCTCCGCTTTTCTCGCTGATGTCTCAGTTGGAGGATTCCCAGCCAGGAACCTCCCAAGATGCGCAGTTGTCGGACGTTATGGAGATGGTCAGGGCTAAAGGAGTGGCTTGGGCCACTGAGCTGTTGATGGCTCACAGCCCGGACAACTCTGGTATCGCCATGCCGGCCCCATGCACGGGTCAGGAACCCGAAGAGGAGAACAGTCCCACAAGATCCAAGAGGGTTCGCAGGCCCACAGTGAAGGACTTCCCAGCAGATCCGCTGCAATCTAAGGGCCGTACCACAGGCATTGTGCGGACTGTGGCCTTGCCGGTGGCGGATGCACCCCTGCCCCCCGCAGCCAGACCAGTGGCCCCCCTGGTCAACGCTACACCGCCACCGAACTTTCCCACACGTGACGACCTGGGTAAGCTCACGGACACGTTAACGAACTTCATGACGGAGGTCAGAGCTGGCC
This sequence comes from Triturus cristatus, assembly GCF_964204655.1. NCBI lineage: Eukaryota > Metazoa > Chordata > Amphibia > Caudata > Salamandridae > Triturus > Triturus cristatus. The sequence continues at coordinate 1,690,346,438 of NC_140590.1, forward strand.
TCCTGGCGGTTAACAACCCCAGCGTGGTCAACACAGCGAACAGTGGCGTGTGGGTAGCTAGACCAGCACCACCCGCGCAGGCACTAGGTGCCCTTTCAGTCACGAACGTTTAGGGTGGAGGTGGGGGGACAGTCACCGAGTAGAGTTGCCACAGCGCAGCCTGCAGCAAGGGGTCTCAGTGCCAGTTATATACCAAAAAATCCTAGGGTCTAATCAGAAATCAATAGTAAATGTGAAACAAAAATACTCCTTGATTAAGGATGTATCTGTAAACAACAATGGAGGTGTGCTCATGGGGTCATCTAAGGGCAGATCCCTTTAAGGACGTAATCCCTCACTCACCATAGGTGACATGCTTCATCATAGGGACTCTCCTCCCAAAGGAAACACCTAGTTCCTTTGAGGGCTACAACCCCCTCACTGTGAGGGATGAGCTCAGGGATGTTTTACGGCATGATTTATCCGATACATCATGTCTTATTGAGGCCCTGGCGTCCTGTGGACTCACGCAGCGAATTAGCGGGGCCACTCATCGTGCAGGCCACACATTAGATGGCATTTTCTCAAATGATCTCCGTTTGACCATCAAAGATCCGGTTTATCTATCTTTGTCGGATCACCTTGCAGTTCCATTTTTCTTGGAATATCATAGGGTGGGTGTCTGCAAAATAGGGAATCACGTAAAGGAAACTGCTAGAAACTTTAGAAATCTTAGCAGTGATTCCTTCGCGCCCTGGGCTGCTAGCCTTCTTATTACAGGTTTGGACAGTGTACAGTCCGCAGTTGGCCATTTCGAACAGGTTACTATGGAGGCTCTGAATGAATTGGCCCCAGTACAGACCCGCCGCCGAGCCAGAAAGAGACCATCTGCCCCATGGTTCTCTGACTCTCTTAGACTCCTCAGGCAAGAAGTGAGGAGGAAGGAGAGGCTCTGGCATGCTAGCTGGGACCTTAAGAACAAGGAAGCCCATAAACTCCTTGTCAGGAAATATAAAGCGGCGATTGTGCAGGCCAAACAAGACTACTATGTAGCCCTGACAACCTCGCTCTCCTCGCCGAAGGAGCTCTTTAAAATCGTTGACTCTTTAGTCAACCTGCAAGCTCCTGATCCTGTTATTCCATCTCAAGACCTATGTGATAAGATTGCCTCCTTTTTCCACACGAAAATACAGGATATCCACTTGGCTCTTGAGGAACAAAGAGCTTGTATCAGTGTGCCCACTGCTCGGGTTGAGATGAATATGACCACTATTGACATCTCCCCACTGTGCACCCTGGACTCCTTTCCCCCGCTGGCCTTGCATGATCTGGAGATCTTGCTTAATAAGACTAAGTCAGGTTCTCCCCTGGATACCTGCCCATTGAAAATCATCAAGCAGTGCAGGGAGACCCTCCTACCACCGTTGCTAGAAATAATGAATCTTGCCATCAGAGACGGCATCTTCCCTCTGGAGTGGAAGAAGGCAGTAGTGAAACCCCTGTTAAAGAAGGCATCTCTCGATCCGGAGGTCTTAAAAAATTTCCTTCCTATTTCGCTGCTTCCGGCTCCAGCGAAGATGCTTGAGGCACATCTTAACAAGCATCTCGCTGTCTTTGTGGAGAGCTCTGGCTGCCTGGACTCCTCCCAGCATGGATTCAGGAGGGAACACAGCACCGAGTCAGCCCTCACCATCGTGCTTGATAAAATCCGCACGACAGTCGATGGGGGCCAGACCACCCTCCTGGTCCTACTAGATCTAACTGCGGCCTTCGATACCCTCTCCCCCTCAGTACTTACATCGCGCCTGAGGGATGTGGGGGTGAAGGACGCAGCCCTAGATCTACTGACTTCTTTCCTTGATGGGAGGGAACAAAGAGTCAAGCTGGGGGAGTTCCTATCTCCATCCCGACTTGTGCTATGTGGGGTCCCCCAAGGGTCGGTGCTTAGCCCGACCCTATTCAACATCTACGTGACCCCACTAGCCAGACTAATAAGAACTTTCGGGATGGAGGTAGTTTCTTATGCAGATGACACCCAAATACTCGTCTCTCTCTCCCATTCAGATGTGCAAACCGCCTCCAAGTTTAGATCTTGTATGGAGGCGGTTGGTCATTGGATGATTCAGAACTCTCTTAAACTGAATGGGGAGAAGACTGAGGTGATGGTGTTTGGAGGGAAAGAAAACATCTGGTCAGCCAATTGGTGGCCTGACTCGCTGGGAAAGTGTCCTTCCCCCACTACATCTGCTAAGAATCTCGGGGTGATGATAGACCCTGCCCTTGACATGAACAAACAGGTGAGTAGAACCATCTCCACCTGCTGGGGCTTGATCTACACTCTTCGAAGGATTAGGAAATACTTTTCCTTGCAGTCCAGAAAGCAAATAGCTGTTGCACTCATTGGTTCACTCTTAGACTACTGTAATGCGCTGTATGCGGGGCTAAACAGGAGCCTCCTGCAGCGCTTACAGGTAGTTCAAAATGCCACAGCTAGATTTGTTCTGGATATTCCCAGACGCTCTTCGGCCACGGCGGCCAGGAAAACGCTGCATTGGCTACCGGTAGAACATCGAATACGGTTCAAAGTCTTATGCATGACATATAGAGCCATTGCAAAAAACAGCGACTCGGGAGTTGGTTCCATCATCTCTCACTACACTCCTGGAAGGAACTTGCGTTCCTCCGGGAAATCGCTTCTGACAGCTCCCCGCATACGAAGAGCTAAGTGGGGTGGCAGGGCCTTTTCCACTCTGGCCCCCAAATGGTGGAATGACCTTCCTCTGGACTTCAGATCCCTACCCTCCCTACAGAAATTCCGTAGTGCCCTCAAAACTTGCCTCTTTCGGCAAGCCTATATGTAAGGATGTTTGCTTCAATTCTGATCGTATTGTTAGGTGCCTTGATACCTGCGGGTTATTGTTTTGCACGTTATAAATTTTTATCAATCAATCAATGGAGTATGTTGGGTATCCTAAACCCACCTATGACGAGTCTGACGTGTGAGTGAGAATGCAGCGCAAAGAATAAACTACAATATGTAAGTAAAGAGTGTGGGTGAATGTTAAAACTGACTAATAGGCAACAAACAACAATTTTAATCAAGATATGCCTAATGTCAGGATTTAAATAGCAGTGCACCAACGGTATAGATTTAAACCGCTAGGGTGTGATGACAAATGGTCGACATGTTTCAGCCATAGTGATCCATAATCGGATCAGGCTTTCATCAGGACCTAAACAAATAATGCTGCTGCTCTCAAAAAACTTGAAAAAACAACTAAATAATTGTAACATTAAAGGATATATGAACAAAAAAACAATCTCTGGTCTTTCAGTGAAAAGATTTCACCATACCTAAAGGGATGAAAAACACACACAATGAATTTCAACTCAGTATATATTGTTATATATATATATAAAGCACTAGAAGACAACAGGAACTGTCAAAAGTAAACCCACAAGATACAAAACTCTTACCCGCAATTTCTGGGTGTGAGACCTCAATTCAAGAAACAAAATGATGAGAATAACAAAAACAACAAGGAATTTAAGGACTCGATCTTATTAACTAAGATCCACAAGTTTAAGAAAGATTTAGCACGATTCTCTATGGAGAAAATCTACCCTTACACCAGTGCAGACTATGCGCCCCCTCTGTTCAATCGACAAGGGAGGAGATATGGGTCTAATTATTCCACCTCTGGGAGTGAAGAGTGGTCTAGTGACTCGGAGAATTCCAACCAGGGTTTACCATCGAAAAGAGGTTTCTCTAACCGTAATAGAGGACAAGGGAGAGGTTATAGAGGAGGTCCTTTTCCTCCGGGACCACCACCACCATGGGGGACCCATGGTCCTTATAATTACCCTGTTTTACCTCCTCAGGGACAATTGTTCCCGTTCCAGCCCCAGCCTTCGTTTTATCCTAACCAGCCTATTTTAGGCTCAGGCCGGAACAGATCAAGAGGAAAACGTCGGAACCAGAGGACACAAGTCCATTGGGCAGACAATCCACCGGCCCACTCCACCAGGAGCATGACGGAAGCGAACTCCACCAACGAGACGCTATAGTTGTTAATCTATGTAGTCACACGCTCAATGCAGATCAACAAGCCCTTCCGAGTAAAGGCTTAGGGTTTGTTACCACCTTTGGTGGCGATGCCTTTCAGATCAGACAAGAATTAGCACAATTCTTCCGTAAGATTCGGCTTGAATTTTTCTTCAGGGATAAACCACTGGACGATATTGAGGAACTCAATACTAATACTGGTCTGAAGAACAAATCTACGTTCAATCCTCTGGCTAACCAGGTTCCTCCACAGGTCTTGACCTTTGAGAAAGCAGTCACCTTACAGGTCTCTAGTATGTGTACTAATAAGATCAGGCAATATCAAAGTCTCAATAAAAAAGAACAACTTGCCATGCAGTCCCTAGCGATAGACTCTTCTATCACGATCAAACCGGCCGACAAGTGTAGAGCCATTGTGGTGATGGACACCTCCCAGTATCTCGCAGAATGCATGCGACAACTGGGCAACACTCAATTCTATATACCTCTACGTGAGGATCCCACTAAGAGATTAGAATTGGAGATCAAGACTATGGTTGAAGAAGCTCTAGCTAATGGTTGGGTCACTGGACAAGAAGCCAAGTATTTGGTTAAAAATCATCCTATCATCCCCTACTTCTACACGCTACCCAAGGTACATAAGACACAGAGACCACCCCCTGGGCGTCCTATAATATCTGGACTTGGGTCTCTCCTTGAACCTTTATCCACCTTTGTGGATCATTTCTTACATCCTTTGGTCCTGGATATGCCTACGTACTTGAGGGATACTAAGGATGTTTTGAATTTGATTGAGACCATTGAGTTCAATACAGATGATGATTTCCTGGTCTCGTTTGACGTGGAATCACTGTATACGTGTGTATTCCGCAGGATGAGACCCTTGCAACTGTAGAGACCCTGTTACGTGAGAAAGTGCCTGATTCTATTACACCAGTTTCTTTCATTATAAATTGTGCTCGCATTGCAATGAAAGAAAAAAAATTCAGATTTGAGGACCAACTTTTCTTGCAAGTGTCCGGCACTTCGATGGGGAGTGTTTTTGCCCCTAGTCTAGCCAACCTCTATATGCACAGCTTCGAACAGGAACACATTTTTAGCACTCTCAATCCGTTTAGACATCATATACGATGTTGGAAGCGCTACATTGATGATGTGCTGGTAGTTTGGTCTGGCTCGGATTTTTCCATCAATGATTTCAAGATTTGGCTTAACAATCAGAATGCATATCTCCGCTTCACATGCGAATTTAGCAAGTCGTGCTTACCATTTCTTGATATCCTGATTTCCCCGACAGATGGGGGTCTAAGCACTGAACTGTTCAGGAAACCCATGTATAAGAATTCTCTGTTACTATTTGACAGTTTTCATCCAAAAGCCTTACGCCAGAATCTACCTTTTGGACAGTTCTTGCGTATTAAGAGGAATTGTACCACAATGGCGAAGTATAAAAACCATGCACATGATTTAGCCAATCAACTGTTGGTGAGACATTACCCCAAGAAATTGATTAAACAATCACTGAAACGTGCAGGCAATAATAACAGGGCTGCCTTACTGGAACCTAAACACGTAAAAGAAACTACTAAGAGACTCACTTGTGTAAATACGTTCTGCACCTTTTCCAATAGGATTAAGAAATGTATTTTATCCAATTGGAAGATTCTGAATATTTTTACTACACCACTCCAACGTCCCCTTTTTGCGTTTAAACGCAGTTCTAACATCAGGGCTAGATTGGTACATACCCGCCCACGCGAGGTTACTGATAAACAGCAGAACATACTTTGGAATCTCCCTGCAATACGTGGTCACTTTCCCTGTAGTAGTTGTGCTGCTTGTGCTAACACCAAACACACCACTGAGATCGACATAGGGACTCCTAGACCATGGACTCTAATGAGCCATACTAATTGCAAAAGCAGCAATGTAATTTATCTTATCACTTGTCCTTGTTCCCTTCGATACGTTGGGATGACTACCAGATGAGTGAAGACAAGGATACTTGAACATAAGAGCACCATTCGATGTAAAAAATCATCTACAAGACTCACCCAACATTTTGTCACAGCACAACATTCACCTCAGGAATTACAATGGACGATAATTGAACAACCTTTCGTTCCTTCACATATTGTCGATATTTCGGCTTTTCTCTTCAAGAAAGAACAGCGTTGGGTATATAAGCTCAATAGTTCTGTGTCAGGTCTCAATGATGAGATTCCTTGGGCTTCCCTATAGAACTTATTTGAGTGACTAGAACACAGTCATGAGAGACATTAAACGTTGATTTAATTTATGAGTCGTTTTGTGTTTAAGCAACTTGGTTTTGACTTTGTTACTTCACACAGGGTTTTTCTGACTGTGTTGGCTTTACAGATATTGAGCCTTTCCCAGACAGATTAACTTTTATGTCTGGTTGGATTAATCACGCACCAGATATATCACACGCTCTTCTCTGTTGACACACCCGGAGATCGAGTATTTGTATCTGTTCTACTTAGTTTGACATGTTATTCTTTCACCTTGTGTGTTCCTGCTACATTGATGCATAGTTGTTGTGGTCTGACACGCTTTTTACTTGCCAAATGTTTTTTTGCACTGTTGGCGCATGGTTGTAGTGTGCCCTCGATATACACGGAGGACATTGTTTGGACTCTGCACTGTGTTTGTCCATGTTGTCACGGCCCCTCCTCGACAGCGTGTTGATGAACGGGATAATTGAGGCACTTAGGCTTCATTGAGTGCTACACGCATGCGCGCAGGTTTAGTCTCGCCCACTGGACTTGCGCAGTATGCTTTCTTAGCGGCTCACGATACAGAGCATGCGCGTTCCGCTCGCGGAGGTACTTCCCGTCCGTGGATTCGGCATCAGGTGTAAGCTGTTAACCGAGTGGGACACAGGGTATTTAAAGGCTGCGTTTACCATTGATCGGTTACCTCCGGCAGCAGGCTCACTCTGCCAAGAAGTACCGACGGACAGGTAAGACTGTTACGATGGTCTTTTACAGCTTTTGTGGTGCCCTGCTCTATCGACGTGTTTTTGGGCGTATACGTGTCAGTCTCTCACTTATTTGTATTTAATGAGGGCAATGGCATGAGAACGATCACCAAATAGTCCTCTTATCATATCCTTGGGTTTTAGATCATTGCGTTCGGATAAAAAGAGAAAGGTGTTATTTTGCAGGGCTCTGCAGCACACCTGTTCTTTTCCGTTTACGCTTTCAGATTACACTATAGTGTTGTTACAACTATGTCTCCTGTAACTATTTTTATTAGGTCATTTCTCCTCAAGTTTAAACGGGTTGTTTGTTCACATGCATGCAATACTGCTATGACAGGCAACTCTGCATGTGAGTAGTTGGTACGCTCAGGGACACTCAACCTAGTATGCTTTCTTCTCTTCATTTTAGAGCGGTGCTCCCTTCCTGAGCGGTTGCCAGGTAAAGGTGAGGTCTCACACCCAGCAATTGTGGGTAAGAGTTTTGTATCTTGTGGGTTTACTTTTGACATTTCCCGTTGTCTTCCATGGTGAAATCTTTTCACTGAAAGACCAGAGATTGGTTTTTTGTTCATATATCCTTTATTGTTACTATTATTTAGTTGTTTTTTCACGTTTTTTGAGAGCAGCAGCATTATTTGTTTATGTCCTGATGAAAGCCTGATCCGATTATGGATCACTACGGCTGAAACATGTCGACCATTTGTCATCACACCCTAGCGGTTTAAATCTATACCGTTGGTGCACTGCTATTTTAATCCTGACATTAGGCATATCTTGATTAAAATTGTTGTTTGTTGCCTATTAGTCAGTTTTAACATTCACCCACACTCTTTACTCACATATTGTAGTTTATTCTTTGCGCTGCGTTCTCACTCACACGTCAGACTCATCATAGGTGGGTTTAGGATACCCAACATACTCCATTAAAACATCCCTGAGCTCCTCCCTCACAGTGAGGGGGTTGTAGCCCTCAAAGGAACTAGGTGTTTCCTTTGGGAGGAGAGTCCCTATGATGAAGCATGTCACCTATGGTGAGTGAGGGATTACGTCCTTAAAGGGATCTGCCCTTAGATGACCCCATGAGTACACCTCCATTGTTGTTTACAGATACATCCTTAATCAAGGAGTATTTTTGTTTCACATTTACTATTGATTTCTGATTAGACCCTAGGATTTTTTGGTATATAGCAAGTTTGATAGGGGATATAATTCGTAGTGGTCTATAAAATCAGTCCCTTGAACCCTCCTCTTTTGAACTGCTTTAGTTTTTGAGTCTCAGTGCCAGTGCCTGAGCCCGGGGCAATTGAGCACACACCCCACTCCCACGGGACCCGGCGCGCTAGGGGGGACCTCTCTTGAGTTAGGCGGCCAGCAGCAGGCAGACACAGCCATCCCGCCAGCAGCCACATGCGCTCCCCCTGCAGTCCCTGCCACCACCGCTACTCCTCCGCCCGCGTCCCCAGCATCAGGCACCCCCTCCCCCCGCTGTGGCACCTCCTGTGCTCCCTGCTCCTGCGCCACTAGTCACACTGGCCCCCCTGCTGTCCGGCCGGTGCTCACTAGCGTGGGAGGTGCCACTGGCGGCCAAGGAAGGAATATGGAGGAGGGAATTTATCGACATCTTTACACTTCTGATGCACGGGGCAGAAGGGGTGGATACAAGGAAAATGGGTGGCAAGGATGAGGACAAGAAGGTTCGCTTCCAAGCATGGCCTGATAAAACTATTAAGAGATGGGGGCAGGCCTTTGCTATCCTGGCAGTGGTTGTCATGGAGCGATACCCAGAACAAGGGCTGGGGTTGTTCCAATACGCCGGTATCATTACCAATGAGGCGGAGACTAACGGCGGGATGGGCTGGTACAGGTATGACTGCGAGTTCAGGAAAAAGATGGCCATGTGTCCGGAACTGGGGTGGGACCAGTTGGAGGTGCGTCTCTGGGTCCAGCACATGGGCAAGGGCAGGGTTGAGGCCGAGGAGAAGCCTAGCACCAACGTGAAGAAGGGGAGTCTAGCAAGGGCCAGAGGCAGGACAGGAAGGGTCAGTTTAAGCAGCCCTTTCGGGGAGGCCGTGGTGGGGGCCAGAAGCAGGGACCCAGGAGAGCCTTCAGTGGCACGTGCAGGTTGTTCAATGCTGGGTCATGCTCCTGGGGCAAGGCCTGTCGATTTTCCCACACCTGTAGCAAATGCGGTTCTCCAAACTCGACCACCTCTTGCGACAAGCGCAAGCACAGCTCCATGCCGGCCAGACACGACATGTAGGCCCCGGGTCCTCACTCCCCCTCTCCCCACAGGCCAGCCCAACCTGCACCCCCTGTGGTGCCCCTCCCCGGGACCTCCGGGGCAAAGGTCCGTCCCCCATTGTCACCGCCAACCTGCTACCACTATTAAGGGAGTACCCTGAAAGCCAGCACATCCTTGGATTCAAGTGGCAAGGTGAATTCTTCTACGACAGGTGAATGCCAATGGGGAGTGCGGTGTCGTGTGCCTACTTCAAAGCCTTCAGTTCATTCCTGCAGTGGGCTCTCTCAGGGAGGTTCAACGTGGATGGGGTGACCCACTACTTGGACGATTTTTTGTTCATTGGGGGTGCGGGAACACAGGAGTGCAGCAGGGGGCTACAATGCTTTCAGGAATTGGCAAGACACCTTGGGGTGCCGTTAGCACCTGGTAAGACGGAGGGTCCTGCGCAAGTTCTCACTTTTTGGGCATTGAGCTGGACACGGTGATGGGCGTGTCTAGGCTCCCTGCAGAGAAGATCCAGGCTTTGCGTCAGGACATCCAGTCACTGCTGGGGAAAGACAAGGCTCCTTTATGTGTCATCCAAAGTCTCTTGGGCAAGCTAAAGTTTGCAGCCAGAGTCATCCCGGTGGGGCGAGTGTTCGCCAGGAGATTAGCCAGGGCCACAGCTAACGTGTCTAAAAAACACCACCTAGTCAAGTTGGGGGCAGGCTTGAAGTAGGGCTTGGTCATGTGGGGGGAGTTCCTGTCGCACTTCAATGGGACGGTTATCTGGAGGGCCCCCTGGGCGGACAGTCCCGAGCTCAGCTTGTTCACGGACGCATCTGGGAGGGAGGGCTTTGGGGCAATCCTGGGCGAGGAATGGTGCGCACAGGAATGGCCCAAAACCTGGCGCAAGCGTGGCATCACTTCCAAAATCACAGTTTTGGAACTTTTCCCCATTGTCATATCCCTCCACCTGTGGCCCGCGATCTTGTCGGACAGAAAGGTCCTTTTCTGGTCGGACAACATGGCGGTCGTGCAGGCCATCAACGGGCAGACTGCCAAGTGCCCGCTGGTGCTCTGCTTGCTCAGGGAGATCGCCAGAGGGAGCCTGCGCTGCGCTACACTTTCAGTGTAGGGCTAGACACATTGAGGGGGTCAAGAATGTGGCGGCTGACGCTCTCTCTTGTTTTCAGTGGCTCCGTTTCCGGGAGGCCTGGCCGCAGGCGAGAGTGGAGGTGACCCCCTTTCTCGGCAACCCTCTGGAGGATCTTGGAGTGGAACAACAGTTAAGAGCCATGTGGGAACGGGCCTTGGCCCCCGGTACCAGGAAACGGTACCTGGCACACTTGACCTCCTTCAACAATGTGGCTGATGCCTTGGGCCTGTCCAGGGTACCCATGGAGGGCAAGGTACAGGCATTTGTGGTTTGGGCCACAAAACAGGGGAAGAGCCACTCTTGGGTCTGTGGTCATTTAGCGGCGGTCAGCCACGATGTCAAGCTTAGGGGAGGACAAGACCCTTCCAAGTCCTTTGATATCAGGGAGGCACTGAAGGGGTGGGCCAGGGACGAGCCCCGGGTTCCAGACAACAGGTCCCCCATCATCTTCCCCATTCTGCAGGCCATGCTGGACGTCCTGGGAGGAGTCACCCACTTGCCATATGAGGCGTCCTTCTTTTCCGCCACCTTTTGCTTAGCATTTTTTGGAGCGTTCCGTATCTGCGAGTTAGTGGCACTGTCCAAATCAGATAGGTCAGGAGACGCCCTGGGCATAGTGGATATTTGGTTAGAGGGTGAGTTGACAATCCACCTCAGGAGGTCAAAGACGGACCAGAAAGGGAAGGGGGTGGAGGTGGAATTATTGCCTTTAGGAGACCCCAGATACTGCCCGGTTGCCAGGGTTTGGGACTACGTCTCTCTTCGCCCTGCAGCACCTGGGTACTTATTGATTAACACAGACCTAGTTCCCCTAACCATCTTCCAGGTGGAGCACGTAATGGGTGCTTGCCTGTCCAAGGCCGGCCTTCTCCAGGCTAATAAAAAATATTCAAGCCACTCTTTCAGGATTGGGGCAGCCACCACTGCATTCACGTCAGGTTTGGAACCTGCACGTGTTAAGAAAGTAGGGCGCTGGGAGTCACAATGTTTTAAGCGATATATCCGCCCCTGATGGGGCCTGCTGAGTGTAAATAGGACTGTAACGTGCAGTGTTGTGTGCCACATGTTTTATGGTTTGGTGGTTGTAGTGCAATGACATATTGTTTATGGTAATAAACTTTTTGAGTTGAAAAGTGTCCTTTGTTTCATCAGGGTCACGTGTGTGGGTCATTGGGCACTCTGACATCTCCCGGTTGGCCCATTGGGCATCGATCAGGAACTGGATGCTTCGATTCTCGCAGACAAAGTTTGAGTGGTTGGGTTTTCCAGGGATGAGATGGAGCAGCCTCATGAACAGACTGGAGCACTCGCTAGCAACGTTGGGTGCCCCGCCTAATTCTTTTGGTGATCCACCTGGGGGGCAATGACTTGACTGCCTCTGGGAGGACCTTGCTCCTGCATGCTATGAAGACTGACTTGGGGGAACTGAGCAAGCACTTAGGTCAGTGCGAGCTCTGGTGGTCAGAGATTGTGCCATGGTTGGTCTGGCAGGGTGCTAAATCTAGCGAGGCGGTGGAGCGGTCCAGGAGATGGTTGAACACCCCCATGAGCAAGTTCACTCAGCACAGGGGCCTGGGATTTATCAGACACCAAATGATTCAGGAAAGGATACTTCGAGTCTGACGGGGTACACCTCACTCCAGTGGGGATGGACTTGTTCTTGTTAGACTTGGAGGAGACGCTAGCACATAAGGGTTTGCAGTTAATAGACTAGAGCAGTTCGTGGGAGGCCCCGGGGGTGACGGTTGGCCACCTCCAGGGCTGTGGCGGATTTATAGGGCGATCTGGAAGCATACGGGTACAGAACGGTACCTATGCGTGGCACACAGGGGTGCCAGAGCCGAACCCCAGGAGCCTCATGGGAGGTTCACGGATTCTATGTTAGCGCCCCGTTAGTCCTTCAGGCAGTTGTGGGCCTGAGCAACCGGGGGCTTGCCTAGCTACGCTCCGCCCAGAATGGGCGTGAGTAGAATGGACCTAGGGTGGTCAGGTGATCCGGGAAGGGGATCACCAGAAGGTGCAGTACTAAGTGGTTCTCCACGGTGCTGCTAGTCTCATCAGGCGGGCAGGTGGCGAGAAGGCTGCCTGACCTTGGATTGCCCGTAAGCTAACCACCAGATTACATAACGTTATATGTAATAAACCTGCAGCAGTTTTTCCCAAGTATAAACTTGTGTGGTGTGTTTTATTTGCGGGCATTCATGCTTTGTGGGGGGGACCTTTGCCATGATGGTGCTATGCAGCTGCCCGAGGCCACCACAGGGGGCCACTCAAGAGGGCGGCCCTGTAGTGGCATTGGGCGTCCCACCCCCCACACTTTCTCCCCCCCTTTATCCTGGGGGGGTTTGGCCAGGGTAGGAGTCCCCTTTAGGTTGTGGGTGTCCCGCGCCACGTCCGGTGCGCGGGGCAGGGTGAGGGGTACATAGGTATCCCCACCCCTTTTTCCGCCTCTTTGTGCACCGGACGTGCCGGCGGACACCACGCTTCCCTCACGCTCTCCCACCCTACCTCTTACCCGGCGTGTTGGCAGTGAGAAGCATAGCTAGGACTTTGCAATGTTGTACTTTTTCATTGCAGGTGGAGTTACAGGGCGATCTGGAAGCATACGGGTACAGAACGGTACCTCTGCGCGGCACATAGGTGTGCCAGAGCCGAACCCCAGGAGCCTCATGGGAGGTTCACGGATTCTATGTCGGCGCCCCGTTAGTCCTTCGGGCGGTTGTGGGCCTGAGCAACCGGGGGCTTCCCTAGCTACGCTCCGCCCAGAATGGGCGTGAGTAGAATGGACCTAGGGTGGTCAGGTGATTCGGGAAGGGGGTCACCAGAAGGTGCAGTACTAAGTGGTTCGCCACGGTGCTGCTAGGCTCATCAGGCGGGCAGGTGGCGAGAAGGCTGCCTGTCCTTGGATCGCCCGTAAGCTATCGCACGTTGTAAGTAATAAACCTGCAGCAGTTTTTTCCCAAGTATAAACTTGTGTGGCGTGTTTAATTTGCAGGCATTCATGCTTTGTGGGGGGGGGACCTTTGCCATGATGGTGCTATAGTTATTACCCACTTCAGTGCCCCAAGGTACAACAGAGCGCAGAAAAAGACATGAGCACCTGTGTAGTTGCACGGCTCGTAAAAACCTCTTTTTAATGATATCCACCCTCCCAAAAATCAACAAGTCTCCACAGACTTTCATAAGGTCACCCTCTTTAAAAACCTGCATCATCCTCTAGCAATATTTATTTTTCTCCATTCATCTTAAAGGGATCTCCCTCTTAAACATTTGGCCTCACCCTCAGTCAAGAGCAACAGGTTTACAAGTCTGCATTTGCATATTGTGAAAATGAATACATTAGTTCTTCTATTCTAGGGATGGCTTCACGAATGAGACAGCGGCAGGGTGGGGACATTGAGAAGTCGGTGGAACACCATTAGGCGGTATCAGTCTCAGATTTAAGATCATTGGATTTTTGTTGGTATTGCTGTGTTCGAGGAACTCGTGTACAGCCGAGATAAATTGGCCACGCTAGGGGAGAACGCTGGATGTAGCGACAAGCAGAGATGTTAGAATTTATGATTTTCTGTTCTGTTTTGAATGTCATTTTTGTGCCCTCTTGGTGCAGCTGGGTGGTTGAGGGGAGTGGTGTAGTTTGCTTCTCAAAGGTTATCTCAAGTGAGGGGTGTCCATTAGTGGATATGGTCTTGGGACCGTTCACTTGCCCGTGTGAATGTGATATTAGAGAAACTTCTAAAAACCTGGATTTTCTCATCCTCTGACTCATTGTGTCAGACACTTATCCAGTAATGTTAAGCATTTTTCCCTTTTCCGCTGTGTGGATTTCTTTCACCTACCCGCCCAGCACCAAAACGCTCCTTTGGGAGCGAAAGTCGCGCATTACAAATACAATATTAATTCATTCATTTTGCCCATGAATCAAAGTACTTCCATTCCTGAGGCACTTTGTTTTCTGTAACCTGTGGGTGTGTTTCACGTCCCAATGACCGTGTTATCCTGTCTGAGTGTCGATGTGCTCTTGCCCGCATACCACAAACCCTTGATCACCTTGTTGAGCACTCCTGATGGTGGAAGAACTATCCCACATGTTGTTAAACTGCTAAATCGCAATATCGCCTGCAGTAATCCCAATACTTGCTTGAACATGTGTCGAGAGTTAAATAGTTTGCTGCAGCTTTCTTTGACAGGTTACATGTGGAATCTGAAGTGGATATGGTGGATCTTGAAGAAGACTAAAGATGGTTTGTGAGTTGAACCAGTTGCAGGTTGTGTTTAATGGAGGGTTATATGAAGAGGGGTAGAGAATGTTTGGGTGGGGATATGTTATTGATCAAACCAAGAAGTGCATCATGAATGGCTAGCCACCTGTGAAGAAGTTAAAAGAGAGTTTGATCCCTTTTGGGCACGTGGCCGAAGAATTAACGTGATGATGGGTTGGTGAGCTGTGTGGATGTGTTGTCTGTACCAGAAAAGTTGTGAGACAACTTTCTAAACATTGGTGGCTGAGTTTAGACGGGGTAGCGGACCAACGCTTTACACACTGCGGTGCTTGCCTGCTGAGTGGTAAATCCCAAGTAATAGTCTTACCCCACGTAATTAAGTTAATGCAGCAATTGTAATATGGAGCAAAACTAATTTGAACATATCAGTTTCCTACGGAATTTTTACAAAAAACACCTTAGTATTATTAAGTCCTGATTGACTATATGTCAAAATAGCTGGAAATTAAGGGGTTCATTATAATGGCGGGCGGACCTGGTCCGCCCGCCACCGTAGCGGTGACTGGGTCTGACCGACATGCGTACAGCAGTCCCGCATATACAATTATGATGGGACCGCCACCGCTGCGGTCAGATTCTGCACCTTTTACATTGCGGCGGTGGCTGCTGACAGCAGCACCATCCCGATGTTAGAAAGAGTATATTGTGCATTTCACTGCACTACGTGGCAGGCACTACACTGTGCCTGCCACTTGGAGCAGTGAAATGTAGGGGGGTACCATGGGTACCCCCCCAGTGCACCCACACCTCCCCCCAACACAAGGGGGGCCCGCAACAGACCCCTGAAGACATTCTCTTTCAATGGCGGTCCAACTGCCACGGAAAGGCTGGCTTCTGCCGGCATCATAATTGTGCCGGCGAAGCTTGCTAGGCTCTGCCGCCATTGTGAGCATGCTGATCGCTCTGCCAGGCAATTGTGACGATTGCTACAGGCGAAAAAGCTGTGGACAGACTTTCCGTCCGCCGCAATGTCCACCGCCATCATAATGTGGCGGGGGTGAATCTCATGGCGATGGTGGAACGACCCGGCGGTGGCTGTTTTTCCGCCATCGTAATGAGCCCCTTAGTTTGTAGAACATGTAACTATCAAATCATTTATACATATTATGTGAGAACTGTTATGGGACTCAATTAGTTCAGTTTGAAACAAAGTATTTTGTTTAAATTGGGTAAGAATATCCTTGTACCATCCCAGGAGCCATGGATTTTTTTAAATGTTCTGCTATTCGATTAAGGCAGTTGGCTTTGGTTAATAAGTTGGGTTGGAAGGAAGTTGTGAGGGATATGCTGTGTGCAATCAGTGCAACAAATATGCCACAGCCATTTTGGAAATTAAGAATAGCTGTGACTTGTTTGAACAGAGAGTTGATGGGGCGTAAACACTGGATGTGCCAAAATGTGATAAGGTAGCAGATGTGAGAAATGCCATTCAGAGAGGTGTGCCTGGTGATCACATGCCGAGACAGCTGAGCGTAGGCATGGGAGGTTGAGTGTTAGTTAAGAAGCCTGTTGATGGTCAGAAGCGACAATCACAGTTTTTCTACACCTGTGCTGTCAAGATCACAATGATTTTTAAATCCTTAAGAGACAGTATGGATTCCACATGTATCCCAACGTCTCTCACCCAACACCGCCTGCCCATGCCTTCACAACTTAAATCCCTCATATTGTTGGCACTATTTTGTTCTCCCAAAAACTACTGACACTAAATTAATATTTTAAACTCTCATTTTTGGGATCAGACTCAGAGTCTTGTGTGAGTTTCAAAGTACGATGACCTCCGAATAGAGGTGAAGATCACCAAGTCAAACCTAACTTACAACACAGTTCAAAGTCAAAATCATGAAGGTTTATTTAAAATGTAAAATCATTACAAAAGGCAACATAGTTAGTCAGTACCAATCAAAATGCAAATAATTCTCTGCTCTCTGAGGAAGGCCAAGAAGGCCTGACTGACATCCAAATCAGAGGAATCCCACTGCCAGCATGGTGTGAAACAAATGATAAACTACAATATCCAATTGTAAAACAGAAAACACATCACATGGAAAATGACATTTGCTCTAATGCTAACGAGTACTGTACTACACTACAGAAAACAAAGACACATTTAAAAGTGCATACACAATCTCCGCGAGCCAGGGGAAGTGGCTATATATGAATACAGCCGAGCTCTGCTACTTGCAAAAGAACATTAGAAACACAGACAAGCATACATTGTTAAGATACAGGATAAAACATGACAGTAACACTGCTGGAATTAGGAGTTTTTTTAGAAATTGCTGAAGGACATATTTTAACTCGAGCTGCACAGTGAGAAACAAGAAACCATGATGAAATTTACAACGTACAACTGCAAGTGGTTACGAGGCATGACTAGGCCTCTCTATAAAAGATTTGGGGCCTCATGTAGGTAGCCAAATACCGGTCGGTAACGGCCGATTTTCGGTAAATATGCCGTTACCGACCGGTAGTCAGACAAGTGAGATGTAGGGGTCCCAAAACCAATTTTCGGTAAATATGAGGCGGTAAATACCGATTCATATTTACCGAATTCCAAAATACCGATTCAGAGTTACCGAATACATAATTAACGAATCGGTAAATATGAAGTGGTAAATATGAAGTGGTAAAAATGAAAATGACATGTAGGAGCACTCGGTAATTAAGAAATCCAAGAAAATCGGTAAATTAGAGTCGGTAATTAACACGGATTGAAAGCAGGTGGTAACCATCAACAATGCATATGAGCAATCCCAAAATGCTACAGCGTGGACAACATGGCCGCTATGTACGTCATTGCAAGGCGCCTACGTCTACAGGCAGCAGGACTGAGGGTGTGGCGACGGGAGGAACAAATCTACAGACAGCGCATCACACTATTCCAGCTGACTGATGCAGAGATACATGAGAGGTACAGGCTAGACCCCGAAACCATCATGGACTTAATCAGGGACCTACAGCCACTCCTGGACCATCCAATAAGAAGGGCGCACGCCATACCCCCACATGTGCAGGTGCTCTGCAGCCTACATCTGCTGGCATCCGGCAGTTATCAGGTGGTGATAGCTGCGGTGGGTGGGGTATCCCAGAGTTGCCTGTCACGTTTCTTCAGGAAGTTCCTGGATGCCATGATGCAGAGAATGCACCACTACATAAGCTT
The DNA here is from genome assembly GCF_964204655.1 of Triturus cristatus. Lineage (NCBI taxonomy): Eukaryota > Metazoa > Chordata > Amphibia > Caudata > Salamandridae > Triturus > Triturus cristatus. The sequence continues at coordinate 1,690,364,313 of NC_140590.1, forward strand.
CCCAAACACACAGGCTGCACTGCAGAAAACAAAAACAGACTTTTATCACATGGCACAGTTCCCCCATGTCATCGGCTGTATTGATGGTACACACATCCCAATCTGTCCACCAGCTGATACAGAGCACATCTACAGGAACAGGAAGTCCACCCACTCCATCAATGTGCAGGTGATCTGTGATGCAGGGAACATCATCACAGATATTGTTGCAAAGTTTCCTGGGAGCACCCACGACTCTTACATCTTCCAGAATAGTGGGATCTACACACGACTGAGTGCCGGAGAATTCGGAGAGGGATACCTGCTAGGTAAGTAACAGTGACGCCCCTTGAAACCTGCAAATCATAGTGTATAGAGGCATGTAACTGATGGTTCCCTTTTACTCATCCAGGCGACAGTGCATATGCATGCCGGTCATTCATCCTCACTCCCTACCTACACCCAGCAACCCAGAGTGAGAGACGATACAACGTGGCACACAAAACAACACGCAATGTGGTGGAGCGCACGTTTGGACTACTGAAGAGCAGGTTCCGCTGCCTGCACAAGAGCGGAGGCGCACGCCAGTACAAACCCATCACCTGCTGCAAGATTATTGCCACTTGTGCAATGCTGCACAACCTTGCCACGAAAAAAGGTACAGATGTGGAACTGACATATTTTGAGGACAACGAGGATGAGTCAGGCCAGCCAGAGGGCAACGCAGCTAGAGTGCCAACTGCAATCGATGGGAGAGAGAGACGGGCAGATATCACATGCAACTATTTCTGAGTAAGTAAGGGGACACAGCGAGTTGTGAGAAGTCCTGACGTAGTTTTAATGTGGCACCACGCCATGAACACATGAACAGGCCAATCTGGCAATATACCATCTATACAAGGAGTATGTCCAGGGTTACGTCACCCAATGGGAAGTGGCTAAGCAGGGCTACATCAATGTTTGCGCATACGCGCTGCAGTGGTGGATTGCACGGCCTGTGCATCCTCACTGGAGCCAACCCCAAGCCGCCTGCTGCTCCTGCGTGCTTCTGGGACGGGGGGTGTGATGCTGCTGCTGGTGTCGATGCTCTCCGCAGCATCCCCTGCAGCAGTTGTCGACGCCTGACTAGTCAATAGCACCCCTAGTGCACTTGTCACCTGCACCATCCCCCGAGACAGGTCGCTGCAGCACTGTGTTAGGCCCTCCTGCATCGTCACAGAGCGCCGGCACAGTAGAGAAGTCGCAGTTGCCAGACGGTTGAGTGCCCTGCTGGTAGTGTCCCTTCTCTGGCGTTCCCGGCGCCGTGCTTCGATGTCAGCATCTAATTTGCTGCACAACTGCTGGATTGACTGGGACATGTCCCGAATGCCCGCAGCCATGCCGCTAATGTTGGTGTCCATGTTGACTAATGTTGTCTTCATCACCCGCATGTGCCTCTGGACTGACATGACTGCCTTTGATTGCAGGCGCTGTTGCTTCAACATTTGGCCCTCGAGCCCCAAGAAGACACCATGGCCGTCAGTGGGTGCTGGTGGACTCTGGACACGCGACCTGCGGCGCCCTCTTGCTTCCGTCTGTGCTGCCTGTGAGGTGTGGGGCACAGTGGCATGGCTCCCTTCCTGGGGCCCAGTGCGGTCTTCTGGGCCCATGCTGTCGTCTGACGAGGTGTCTAAGGCTCGTAGCCTGGCTGCTGGACGCCTCCTCATTCTCACACCTGCAAGCGGAGATGTGGCCGGTGATTCGAACATGAGTGGCGATGCTGGCTCTGGTGGTGGTGATGCTGGCTCTCGGTGAGGTGATGCTGGCTCTGTGTGCGGCGAGGCTGGCTGTGTTGGTGGTGCGGCTGCCAGTGGGCCTGCTCCCTGGTCTGAACTGGTGCTGGCTAGAGGTGATTTATGTGGCCGGTGTGCCGTCTCTCCTGCAGCATGCCCTGTCCTGCATGATGTCACATCTGTGGACAGAAATACAACATTGGCTCAGTGTCCCCGAAGGGCTGCATTGCAAGCGTCACAATAAATCATTTCACATTCCAATATGTCCCCTGTCTCCTTGTGCCTCGAGTGCGTGACATGCCTTGTTGCCCTGTAACATTTACGTCATGGTTAGTGTTGCCCTGACTACATCTCCCGGAATGCATTGCCTGTCTGCACTGACACGTGTGGACTGCAGTGTGATTCTCGTTTCACAATGGGGGATGTGGGATAGGGGTAGGGGGGGCTACATTGCTGTGCTTTCGTCTTACCTTGGTGTGTTGCGGCTCTGGCAGAGCTGTCGGCGTCCCCAAGACCCACGACGCTCTCTTGCTCGATTGTGGCCGCCACCAGCTCCTCCAGTTCGGTGAGGGCAGGTGCCCTGTTGGTTCCACCTCCGGTCTGGCTGGCCTCCTTCTGGATGTCGCCCATCTTCCTCTTGGTTACAATCCGGAGGTCATACCAGCGCTTTTTGAGGACCTCAATGTCCCTGTGGGTCACTCCCACAGCATTGACCTGCGCCTGGATGGCCAGCCATATGTTGCGCTTTTCAGCCTCAGGCACTTGCAGGGATTGCCTTCCAAACAGCTTCTGGTGCTGCTTCACCACCTCCTCCACCAGCACCTGGAGTTCCTTGGGGCTAAATTTCAGCTTCCTCCTCCTTTCCCCTCCGTCTTTCTGTGTTCTCTGGCTGGACATGCTGTTCGTTTACCCGCTCGCACATGCAACGGCTCCCTGCCTCTCCTCTGCACTCCAAGCTTCTCCAGGGTCGGCTAATTATGTACACCTGCCTGGGTGTGGCCACTTCGGCTAATTATGTACACCTGCCTGGGTGTGGGCACTTCCTGGTTGGGTGGGCTGTCGTTGCACTGGATTAGCTGTTTCGTCAAGTCATGTGATTTGATTTACCGAATCCGTACATACCGATTCGGTATTTTCCGATTCGGTAAATACCACCTCGGTATTTACCGATTCGGTAAATAACACCTCGGTATTTACCGAATCGGTAAATACCACCTCGGTATTTACCGATTCGGTGATTTCCGATTCGTGATTACCGAATGTTACCGAATCGGTAACTGTTACCGAATTTTTACCTACATATAACTTACCGATTCTAATTTACCGATTCGGTACGGCTCGGTATTTAAGAACCGGTAAAATTTATTTACCTACATGAGGCCCCTGGTATGCTAAATCCAGCTCAGTTATATTATTTGTGACCTGCTCATGTTAACTGAAACACACTTTATGTCTTAATTTTAAATTCACTCCAATGGTTCCTCCCACCTATTATATAAATCATCACAAGCCATTCTACTTAAAGCACTCTATGATTAATTTTCTGTTTTTTTCAACTTGAATTCTTCAATGCTCCTATCTTGTCAAAAAACCTAGACTTAAATTTGTCCATTTCTATCTAATCCTTTTTCCTTTTTCCGACTGTTACCATTTATTCTTTCTTGCACTCACAATTTAACCAATTTCTAAAACATATTACTGCTTAGAACTTTCATGCACCATTCTTCCACCCACATCACCAAACCATTCACCAACTTTTGTAATTCCATTTCCAATTGCATTAAACCACCAACCCCACACACCAGTTACTTCAAGAGCCTTTGCTCACATCAAATATTAGTAATATTACTCATGAGATGATCAGTTAGCTTGCTATTATCTGGTACAAACGTATAACACTACTGTACTTTTAAACACTGCACACTCCACTTTCCTTTGCTAGCAGACTATTCAAGCAAGCCTTGAAGAAATAAAAACCTTCTAAGGGGTTCACTGATACACCTGGTCCTTTAAACCAACAAAGAAGAGATTGGCACAGAAGCTGTAATATCAAGAAAACATATTTAATAACCTCACATGAGGGAGATTGTGTCACACAGTACCCTCAAACCACTGTAGGAGGCATGCTAATGAGTACAGAGAACAGGGGCCTTATATATGCATAGGTTACATAGTCAGCATAAAACCAAGGGGAGGTCCTGGCACATACAAGCATGCTTATTGACTAATATGGGTATACAAAATTTGCTTGCTCAACAAAGTGGTAGGAGAGATATTTCTCCTTACATCAGCAAGAATAGCCTGACAGTTCTATACTAAGAGCAGGTGCATTTTACCAGCTAGGCCTTTCTGAGCATGTGCAAGGCTCTGAAAGAGGGAGAAAGCACATGGCTAACTAAAATGGCTGCCAGGAACAAAATGGCTTTTAGCTCATGCTAACAGCAATTCCTGCCATCTTTAGCAGCCTGCTCTGTAAAATCATAGCAAGTATGGCAATCATCCCCTTATGATTATTTGTTGAAGCATCACCTGCATTAGTTGCTAATTGATCTATCAAGGTAGACAAATTACTAATCTTCACATCATTCATAGCAACGCCAGTTTGAGGAATCAACACACCAAAAATATCCATAAACTCGTGTCCAAATCCACGTTTCACTCTTCTAAGTCCAGTTTCACTCATTTCATTCACATGATACACTAAAACTACAGCATAATAACAGTTGCCCACCCAATTGCACGGCAGATTAAAATAAACTGCTTTTCCACAAACATAATAATTTCCTCTATGTATAGGCTCATCATCCTTTATATATTCTTCATCAACCATAAAATGATAACTACATTTACTCTCTCCAGTCAATTCAAATATTTCTAAATTTTCAGATTGTATTTACACAATTCCTTTCTACTCCTGTTCAATTATAAGTATAGGATGTATTTTTGAATTTCTCAATCTCTGTTCAGCCTCTTTTTCCAATACCATCTCTTTCGCTTCACCGACATTTCTACACATTTTTACTCTTCTCAATTAAATTCTCTAAAATGTTGTTGTACATCCGTCCGTCTACACACACACTCTTTTCATTATTCATGTTAAGGTGTATGTTAATTTGTTTAATTGGTCCAATATGCCCAGTAATAGAATTTAACTCTCCAATTTTAAGCAGATCCTGTAATAAAAGTTCAGCATTTACAACTTTTATCTCCAATAAATTCTGACCACGAAGAATTGACTGGATGATGCTATACGACAAGCTATAAGAAAATGGAAAGTTGATTGCAGGTTGAATCCCTGAAACAAAAGTCTGTAGGTATGTACATACATAACAATTAATCTCATTTATTATATGATAAGATACTCATATCACAAACAAACATAGATATTTTCAATAAAATAACTCTTAGTAATAGCTCTATAATCTAACCTGTTATCCCTAAAAGCAGAGTTATTATCATGTGTGTTGCGGTACCGCGGTACAGGCCCCAGCTGGTGAAGATTACATGGGACCGCAATACTATGTCATGAAGTTTGCCCTGGGATTGTGGTTCCAATTTTTGAAACACAGAAGCAAACAAAATTACAAGCACAAATTTGTGTCTTGCTGTAAAACAGACCCAGCAGCTAACCTCTGTTGTGCACGTCTGAACGAAGTACATGGCGGGTGATGGCCACCTGAGGGGACTGGGTGCAGGGCCTGGACCACGGCTAAAAAACACCAAATTACGAGCCTATGACCTCACAATATTTATATTAATTAAGACCGACACCTAAAAGCAAAATGTCATTAAATAACAACACATACTCAAACCAGTAATTTATTTGAGATCAATAATTGTTTCTTCTCAATAATCTTGCAACATATGGAAGTAGTTGTAAACTATGTATGCGGCTTCATTAATGCTATAGTAGACTCACTGAAACAACATATATATAATGAACTGCAACTGCCAGGCGACCTCGGTTTAACTCTAAGCATTCCAGGTGTCAGTAATGCTATAAGTCAGAATAATCTACCTTGCCTACCACAGCTTTCAAGAATGCCACGGTTGTCTCAGGCAAGGCCTCATACAACAGACTCTGAAGGGCAACTCATAACAGATAGATTTATCCCACTCACAGGCCTACAAGCACTCAGATTATACCTGTGACACTTATTTGGACACATCTCAGAGGTATTTGTCTCACACTCTGAATCCAGTTTGTAAACTTAAGTATCTGAGGTTTCGCCTTCTTTACATACCGATTGTTCAATTTGAAGGCTTGTGGAGCAAGAAGCGTCTTCCACTTAGATTGTGTCGCCGCTGTGGTTACAAGGGTAAATCCTTAGAGCACACTGTGTGCTTGTGTGCACTCCTACTGCCTATAAGGAAAAGATATCTGAAACTTGGTTTTATAAAAGCAAACTGTAGAACAATTTAAGAAGCACTTAGATACTGTTTTTTCTACTATACTTGGGAAGCTTTTAAAATATCAGGATCTTGTGTATAGCTGTCTGGAATAGTTTATACTTTTAAACGTATGGTTGTTATTTTATATCTTTAGCATCTACAATGTTTTATTAATGTATTTACTTTTTATTATATCTATGCAATAAATTAATGTATTATTATTAATAGTTGTTTCTGTCAAAGTGGTATGGGTAAAGTGATTTGTAATCTCACATGTAAGATGACATACAACATTTGCAATTGCATCGGTTTCACTACGTATAAGGTAATGAGCATTGTATTTGGTGTACGGATTATGGTTTGTGTGGCTATTATGCAAGTTATTTATTGTGGTCCATAACTGCAATGTGTTTTTTGTTGTTGTTGAATTTCTGAGGTTTTTTTAAAACATATGTTGGATGTTTTAATGAAGTCGACCATAACTTAATGTTAACCTATGTTTTTTCAGTGAAAAAAACAATTGCAATTAAAAATGAATATTAAATTTGCCTATAGCTTCTGTCTCTGTCAAACTAGTGCATTGGCTTTCCATTGCCGTGAGGATTGCCTTTAAAGTATACTAAATAATGAATAAAATGTTATTTGGCACAGTCCTATGCTTCTATTTAAGACATTCGTGAAGCATAATCCTGTAAGTAATTTAGGATCTGTATCCCTGTTACTATTTTCAGTACCAAACATCAAATAGAGAAAAGTTTGGCTTTAGAGCGTTCTGTGCTCAAGGTGCTCTACATACAGCAGCCATCTTTAATCTTTGAGTTTCATCTCTGCCCAGTTAAGATTTAGAACACATCTTAAAATTTGGCTTTTGCTAACTTACCTCTGTACATCATCATGCTCTGTGTCCGCATTTGGCTATTAATCTCCAGCACTAAGGAACTCCCTTGGAGTGTATGTTTGCCTAAAAAATAAAAATTAACAGTACCATGGTTTTCCTTGATGTGGAAAGTGATAGATGCAAATTCATGAATTAATCCAAAGCTTAGGTAATTACTCTTTCCATATTTAAAATGTTTTGTATCAATATTGACATTAACATGTAACACGCAAATGTACTGAGAGTGTATCTTACTTGTTTAGCTTAACCATCGGTAATTTGACCGCATTTTAAAATAGGTCACATCTTATTGCCTTTTGGGTTCATGTCGTGTATCTTTATTTATTTCAGGAAAAACCGAATCTGGACTCTCAAACTAAGTATCCATTGTTTTCTGTTCCCATGTGTTGGACTTGGCCCTCTCTGCAGCATCACCCCAATACTTTTTGCCTTCACCACCCCGTTTTCTAAATTTTGTGTTTGTTGGCATAAGGACTCTGTGCACTTTAATACTGCTAACAAGTGCTAAAGCGCTTGTACTCTCACCCTAAAACATGGTACAATTGTCTTACACCTGATTAGTACATTTAACTTAATTATAAATCCCTCGTATATGGTAATATGGGTACCCAGGGCCTGTAAATTAAATGCTACTAATGGGCAGCAACACTCATTGTGCTACCCTCTAAAAGTAGCCATTTAAAATATGTCTCAGGCCTGCCATTGCAGCCTACAGTGCAGTCTTAAACAACCAATTCGACCAGGCAAAATAAACCTTTTGCCAGACCTAAACCTTACTTTTTAATACATATAATTCACCACTAAGGTAGGCCCTGAACAGCCCTTAGGACAGAGTGCATTGTATTTAAAAGGTTGGACACATACTTTTAAGTTTTGTTTTCTCTGGTAGTGCAAAACTCCCAATTAGTTTTTTCATTACTGTGAGGCATAACTCTCCCATAGAATAACATTGGGTTTCATTATTACATTTAATGAGTGATAACTTTTGGTTGGGAACAGGTAGAATGCCATGTTCTGTCTCTAAAATGTTTTAATTTAAAATCCTCTTTAAGGGTGAATTCGGAATATAAATCACAATTCTGAAAATGCTACTTTTAGAAAGTTGCCATTTTCTTGTTTTAACCATTTGCTACTTGCAGCCTGTGTTCTGGGACACATGACGGTGATTACAGTGACAGTTGCTCTTTGTTTATTCCTCCAAGACAGTGAGACAAAGGGGGATTTAAATTTGGCAGAATGGGAGAGCTTCAAGCCAGTCTTTATTTCACCCCAAAACCCTTAGAGTCTTTTGCAGAGAGGAAGGAAATTCCAGAGCTATCTGTGGGGTGGAAAAGTCTAGAGGTTTCTTCCACTTCAAAGTTGGCCCGAGGTATAAAAATAGGACCCACTCTTCAGGTCACTCCTGGACCTACGGAGGACACTCAACAAAGGCATGCTCAGCAATTCAGTGGACTGCCCTGCTGCTGAGGCCTGCATTGTACTTCAGAGGACTGTCCTGCTGCTTGAAGCCTGCTTTGCTGCTTGAACCCAGGATTACCAGAGTGACTCCAAGGGATAGTTGACTTGCCTACTGTACTGAGCTACACAGACACAAAAAGCTCCAACAAGGTGAGGAAACAGAGGCCTCAAGGAGGCAAGATGGCGACCGACTGACATCGTCGCGGAGATACTCTGCTGAGTCTCCCCTAATGAGACGGCTCTGAATGCCTTTGATCACTTTCTGGTAGCGGAATTATGAGGAATCGCTAAACCCAGCTATAAACCCCATCTGAGTAAGAAAGAATGCGGCAGAAAAACGACATCGAGATCTGGCAAGAATCACCCTCGCAGCTTGTACTCACGCTTAGCCCCTGCCGCAAGGACGTCAAGACAGCTCGGGCTTCATGGATGCAAACTGGCCTGCGTGAGTTTTTCCCGGATCAACAGGATAGCGGTAGAGCGATCGGGAGACAGCACGCTCATCGCTCCGATCGGAAAGGCTTTCCGCTGAGGCAGTGCTGCAATCGCTACGGAGACGGAGACGGAGCGTGGAGTGGCATAACTGCGGGGATATTTTGTAGCACCAAGCGCGTCTGCATTCAGTTCACCCAAGTAAGGATGATCGGCAAGGGGGCGAGGGCAGGCAAGGCAAAGACCACGATAGCAACCTCCCAGCTAAGTACAGCGCTTGCAATCACTCGCCAAAAAAAAGTGGATACTCTAAGCACCAAAGGCAGAGGTGGGGGAGAAAAAGGTGACTGTTTGAATAAGGGCTTACAGGAGAAAGACACTGCAATCACGGCCACGGTTAAAAAAAGCACCACTCGAGTACTTAAGGAAACCGATGTCTCGCAGCCCTTAATCACCAGTAGTTTCACTGCAACAACAGGGGTGGAGAACAATGTGCCTGCCAGTGGTTTGGATAGTCAGAGCATAGTAGGTTTGACAGGACAGATATTAGACACTCTTTTACCTGGTGGTATAGACAATGCCCTCGCTCTCGTACCTGTAACTTTGGCAACAGAAGGCAGTCCGGAGGGCAATTTGATCAGCACTTATGATAACACCAGTACTTCTGTTATTGACTTTGCAGACACGGCATACACTGCTAGCCCTTTATCACCAGTTCAACCGGATAACAGTGTGCCGCTAGACTGTATTCCAAAAACGCCAGACAACCAGGACAAGTTTTTCTCTTTGACAGAGGAATCAGAAATGTCAGATATTAGTATCTCGTTGTCGAGTGGGGAGGAAGGCAAGAACTGGTATAGCAGTCCTAATACTGATAACACTGATACTCAGAGAAATAAACTGGGTACTAAAAAGTTACTCAAGAAAAAGAGTAGAGATCGATTGCAAAGAAACTGCGACATATCTGATAAAGACGGTGCAAGAGAGCTGAAATGGGACTACAACGACCCCCTCTCACGCTATGTTCAAGCTCCAATACAGCTTCTGGGCGCAATCAAACAAACACTGGCAGCGATAACGGGGGAGATCATGGAGAATCAAAAAGTGAACCTGCATTGTCAGATATTTTGCAGTCCATCAAAAGTTTCCAGGGGAAAGTCAAGGCAGACAGCCGTAGATCCCGTCTGGCGGCCAAAAAACTGCAAGGGGCAGTCAGAAAGGTTGGCAAAACCTGTGCAGATATTGCAGATCGAATGGCCATGGTGGAGGAAAGGACGGAACAACTAGAAAAAGATGTTGCCACGTTGCAAACACAGCATGATGAGCATGAGGGGGTGGTGAAAGACTTGATGTGGAAGATGGAGGAGCAGGAAAACCGGCAGAGATGCAACAACCTCCGCTTCCTAGGAATTTCGGAGGGGGCAGAAAAAGATGACCCCAGGAAATTTATGATTACTTTGCTCAAAGGGGCTTTTCCAGAACTGCAATCATGGGATTTGGACAGGGAAATTCAACGAGCCCACAGATTTCCTCTGTTTCCTGATAAACGTACCACGGCATCACAGCACCCTCTTGCCATGCTTTTATTTTTTGGTAATTTTCTACTCCGCCAAACTCTTTTTGACCTGGTCAGACCCACAAGGAAACAAACCTTTGACCGGATAACCTTCTTCACCAGACCCAATTTTGCTCACGCCACAGTAGAGCGCAGGTGGAGGTTCCGGCAGCTGTTTGAACCATTTCAGAAACTAGGGGCCGAGGTGTATTTACAAAATCCGGCCAGGCTGAAAATCGTATACAAAGGGGCCACACGCAGCTTTGTTTTAGAAATTCAAGCACAAAAGTACCTAGAGGAACTTTCTGGTCATAAATAATGTAGACAATTAGCTCAAAAATGCATATTGAGGGTATCCCTGTGGCAATTGCTAATCATGCTTAGATATTGCTTGAGTAATATGTGGAGAATGTAGGCTTGTAATAAGGCTAAGGAGCTCTTTTCATCTGCTGGACCTTTCTTTTTTTTTTTTTTCTCCTTCCGCCTTTTGTTGCTCTTTGATTTATTTTTTCTTGTTGGTCATTAAGGAACTTTGTGTCTTTTGGTGTAACTGCTACCAGATGTTATGTTTTTTTTTCTTTAGGGAGGGAGGCTCAGCGGGCTCACTGGGCTCTGCACGTCGGCTGTCAAATCCCTGGCTCATCCAGGTAACCTCCAAAAGTGGGGGTGGGTGGGGGGTGGGAGAGTGGGGTGGGGGAACGGGTCAGACAGGTTGCTCTAAATTGCAAAAAACGGTACAGACAAATTAGGTATGTCGGTATTACCTGGTGTCGATATTTTCAAGGTTTTGGTTATATATATGGTGCACCCAATGTAAGAAGATGGGTCTGTTAAGAGTATTATCAATGAATATCTGTGGCTTAAATGATATAAAAAAAGGCAAATGGTTGCAGTAGGACTACAGGCTTGGGGCACAAACATTGTTTGTTTACAAGAAACGCACATTGAGGGGTCACAAACGCACATTCTAAATCATTAGGGTATAGGTTGATTTGTGCCACAACACAAGGAGCTAGGGTGCGGGGGTTGCTATTCTAGCCAGAGGCAGCGGGTTTGTTTTTAGTCACTCTAAGGTAGACAAATTTGGCAGCTGGGCAATTACAAAATGCCAGTATGGGAATGGGCAAGAGATAACACTCTGTGCCATTTATGGTAGTAACAGCGATGATCCGTCGGTTTTTGATGAGGTCTCAAACGAACTTACGGTTTGGCCATTACCTTTGCGGGGATCTCAACATCAACCTTCCAAGTGATTGGTCCATAAAAGATGGTTGGCATTATGTTGGCCGTAAACCCAAAGTATTTAAAGCACTAAGACAAATGTGTTGCATGCATGGGCTAGTGGATGGCTGGGTACACAATTTTTTTCCAGTCCACATCTTACCCATGTAAGATTGGATTACATATTGATGCCTAACTCAATAAAATCTAAATGCCAAATGAAGAAACTTCCCCGAATCCTATCGGATCACAATCCACTAATCTGTTCCTTAGAAATAGATAACGGAAAAAGTACACCCAGCTCATGGACCTTTGAGAAATCCCTGCTTTTAGATGATAATTACTGCAGCCACATGAGAGAGTGGATCCCCAATTTTTTAACAGACAATGAGGGGAGCACTTCAATCGAAGTAGTGTCGGATACTCTAAAAGCCTGAATCCGAGGGGAAACCCTACAATACTCCTTAAAAGCTAATAAACGAGCTAGGTAAGCTATGCAGGGGCTGCACGAAAACTTGAGGATGGCCGAGGAAGGTTTAATAAGAGTAACAACTGGAAATACTCTGGGCGGGAAGGAAGAAATAGTAAAAATACAGAAACAAGTGGCAATTACAAAGGCTCTAATTATGAATATCCTCACCAATAAAGCGATTAAAAAAGCACTCTCTCAAAAGGAAATGCTATATGAAGTGAACGAGCAAATCGGACACCAGCTAGCCGTACGTATGAGGCAACAGGCCTCTTCAAATTTGTTTAGTGAAATCCATGATGCTCAGGGAGACCGAGTATCTGACCCAGAACTTATAAGAGAAGTTTTCTGGCGGTTCTATCAAGATTTATACACGGAAACAGGGGGAGGTGACCAGGCAAATATTGAGGAATACCTAGATAAGTCTGGCAATGAGAAGTTTGAGGACGAGGATGCAAATCTTTTAGAGGAAACCCCCACAGTAGATAAAATCGTAAGCATAATCAAAGATCTGCCAAAAGGGAAAGCAACGGGGTTGGATTGCATCCCGTTGGAGTTCTAAGTTTCCTTTCTAGATCAAATTAAAAGTATCTTGCTAGATCTTATCATACATATCTTTAAAGGTGGCCATCCCCCAAAATCCTGGTCCAGGCAAAAATAGTAATTTTTCCTAAAAAGAATAAGCCTCCGGAGCAGTTAGACTCATATCGTCCCATTACTCTCATTAACTCGGATTCCAAAATATACTCGAAAGTCCTGGCCAACAAAATTGCTCCCATTTTTCACAAAGTGATTGCTCAAAGCCAACATGGCTTTGTTCCGGGCAGATCCACTATTAACCACATCCAGCGAGTGATCGCTTTGTTTGATGGTATGGATGTTACAGGAGACCCTATGGCGCTGGTTATGCTCGATGAAGAGAAAGCCTTCGATAGGGTCTCCTGGCACTTCCTGTGGGCTGCAATGTCTAGAATGGGCATAAAGGAAGGCTATATACAGGCAGTCCAAAAACGGTATGTGAATCCCAGTGCTGTAGTTATGGTAAATGGTAACTTAACTGAAGAATTGATAATATTGCGTGGAACACGACAAGGCTGCCCTTGCTCGCGGTTGCTCTTCGCAATCTATGTAGATCCTTTTATCCGCAGGTTAGAAGAGAATGGAGAAATTAAACCCATAATGTCACAGGACTAGGCCACTAAATTGCTGGCCTATGCGGATGATATCGCAATTTTGACATCTGATCCGAATACGGCCATGATTGCTATTGAAAGGGTGGCAAATCAATTTGGTGCTATGTCCGGTTACGCACTTAGTAAGGGAAAAACACAGATTGTGCTAAATAGGAAAAGTGAAATGAGGGATACCCGAGTTGTGGAACAAGCTACATATCTAGGAGTATGCATGACATCTAATCTTAAAAATCTGGTTAATCTAAATCTGAAACCAATGACAGCTGCAGTGCAGAAAGACCTCCAACGCCTAGACAATTTACACCTCTCTATTATTGGAAGAGTGAATGCGATTAAAATGGTCTTTTTCCCCAAAATTTTGTATCCGTTTAGAGCAATTTGCCTGGAATTTTCATCTTCCTGGTTCAAATCTATAGAACGGATGTTTTCAAGCTTTATCTGGGCATATTCACAACCTCAGCGGGCCTATAAGTTCCTTACTCTTCACAAAGATAGAGGCGGATTACCTCTCCCAAACTTAAAGGCGTATTATTGGGCAACCGTGCTATTATATAGTAATGAGCTATTACAGAATATCGGGGAAGGGGAGGAGAGAGAGGACTATACGCCATCAATTTTTCAATAACTTTTAGGCCGTGAGAGCAGAGGATATCTTTGGCAACATCTGCACGACAGTTACCACAAAAAGGTTCAATTTAAAACATTATACAGTGGATTCAAGGTATGGAAGTCTGTTAGAAAAATGCTTGGTATAGGGAGACTGTCTTTTTATACTCCCTTAAAGAATAATCCATTTCTTCCGGAAATCATTAATGATAGTTATATGAACAAATGTCATGACGCTGGAATTATCCAAATCGGCTGTCTCCTTTCTTCTGTCGGGATTCAATCCTTTGAAGAAGTAAAAAGTAATTTTGGGCGGGATTGGCGGGACTTTTTTAAGTACCTTCAAATTAGAGACTTTTTGTCACGAAAGGTGGGGGGAGGGGGTGGTTTGAAAAAGTCAATTTAGTAGAAACACTAATGCCTGGTAAAAAAATCACGATTTGGGGAATTTATTCTCTTATTAATGCACTGTTTCCGGACAATATGGAGAAAACCTCGCAGAAATGGCAAGAGAAAATTGGAATATTAAATGACGAGTTTAATTTTGCTTATTTAATGTCACAAACAATTCTCATGTCAACCAAACTGCAAGCACAATCTTTTAAAACCACTTTTTTTCTATATTATACACCTGATAAAATAGCTAAGTGGGGAAGTGGCAAGAGCACGTGCTTTCCTAGATGTATGCTCTATAATGCTGACTGTGTACATATTTTCTCCACTTGTGAAGGATTAACATCTATCAAACAAGAGATAGGGAAATTTTTAACTACAGTTCTGCAAAGCACGATAGTTTTATCCAGCGATGTTATCTTACTAGGAGCAGCAGATCCTAGCAATGCTAGAACAGGTCATGAACTTATTTTCATAGCTATGGCTGTTTTCAGGCTGTGTATAGCCTCAGCGTGGCTGGATGCTACTGTCCCGTCATTCCAACAATGGTTAGCCAGATTACTTGCCATCTCAAATATTGAAATCGCCATTTATAAACGGAAGGGCTGAAAGCGACGTAAAAGAGGGTTACAAATCTGGACCCCTCTGATAGAATGGTGCCAATCTCAAGGCTGTACTTAAATGAATTCTAGGCTTTAGCTGAAGCCAGTTGAGGGTGTATTTTCTGTTCTCCTTTTAAGCCAATATATTCAGGAATTACAGTCTTCAAAAGATATGATTTATTAATGTAACTGTAAAGATATGATTTATTGATGTAATTTTATGTATACTTGTCTGACCGGGGGAAGGGAGGTGGGCGAAAAAGTGTTAAAAACTGAATAAAGACATTTAAAAAAAAAAAAAAAAAAAAAAGCTCCAACAACTTGAACCCTGCACCTGGACACTGCCTGAAGTGAGTCCTACCCTCCAACTGGTACCTATCCAGTCCTTGGAAGTGGTGCCTAAAAAGCCAAAACTTTAAACAGCTAAAAACCATAACTTGGGACTTAGAACATTTTCAGGTAAAAAATGCTCTGAGAACCGACAGGAGACCGGGACCCACCTGCTTACCAATCTACCGAAGGTGCATCACAGGTCAGACTGACTTCCTGGTAGCTCCCACTACATTCTTCTCCACAGCAGTAAATCCTGTTCAGTGACTCTTGGCAGAAGGGTTCTCCAGCCTCATGGAGCCCTTGTCAGCTACAGCCTGCAGCTTCATCCGGCTGGAGATTTTTGACTTCCAAAAAAGTGACTAAGTCCGAATGTAGAAAACTCTACCGCAACTTCGTCCAGCGGCTCCCCAACAATGACATCTCGTCCTTGGACACCACTGGTTGCCATGCTCCACTGAACTTTATCTTCTCAGGCATTTTCTTCAAAATTTCTTCTAAATCTGAAGGTAAGCCAAGACAGGCCCAATTCACTCTTTGTGTCCAAACCACGCTCCTCCACAGTCAGCCATAAAGTTTGACTTTGCCCCAGTTTCGCATGACTAGATGCCCGCGGTTGGCACTTTAATCTTTTAGTTTTTACTAAAGACTTTGGAAAATCATACCTCCAGTTCTACTAATTGGTTTTTTGTTGTTTTGGTGTCAAATAATGTATTTTTTTTTTTCTCTAGTTTCGTAAATTGCTGTGGGGTTTTTCTTGTGTTGTGTTTTTACTTTATTCCTGTTTGTGTGCTGCATAAATACTTAACAAAGTGCCTCCAAGGTAAGTCTGACTGCTTTTGTGGCAAGCTATTAGAGGTTTAGCACAGTTTAAATTAGTGACTTTTTGTGGTTCACCTGGGCAAGGATTGTGGTTGTTGCTTAAAAAGGGTTTCTACTCCTCTCAACCAAAAACCCAATTTCTAACACTATGTGAAATTGTTTTCTTTACGTAATCCTTGTAGACGCACTAATGAGCACTTGCGCAATACTACTTGGCTCCAATGGATCTCATTATGTTCCAGGTAACGGTAGGTCTGAGGACACTCACAGAAGCTTCATTGTGTAGCAGCTTGAGAACATAATGAATCTCGGGGCATATAGAGTATTTTACTTTTGAAGAAGAATGGAATAACCAAATAAAGAGGTATCCGGTGGCAGAAAGTTGACCCAGGAGCAAGACCAAATGGAACTGGGAAAACATTTCAGAGGTGACATTCACAGAGGTGAGAGAAATAGCCATATTAAGGGGCATATTATCAAGAAACAGCGTTAAAATTATCGCCGCTTTAGCGGCAGAAAACTGCCGTTAAAGCAGCGATAATGGGCTTGATAATATGCCCTTGAGATTTCCAATAGAAGCCCATGTTCTGGTGTCAACATGGGCTTCAATTGGAATTCTCTGCGGCATATTATCAAGCCCATTATCGCTGCTTTAGCGGCAGTTTTCTGCCGCTAAAGCAGCGATAATTTTAACGCCGTGCTTGATAATATGCCCCTTAGTTACCAGTTTTTGCCATACCCTCATTGGTTCCTCATCTAGGAATCATGTGTAGGTGTTACGAAATGTTAGACGTGAGTGATTTAAGCTAATACAATGTAGAGGGTTCTCCAGAAGATTCTTTGCCTGACAGTTAGGCAGACTCCTTTTCAGGTCCTTTAGTGCAGATAGCCTTTCAGTTGACTTTATGGCAGAACCCTTTTTTCGGACTTCTTAGCAGAACATTTCCCTGATTTAGCAGAATATGGTGCTCTCTTTATGGCAAAACAGATCTGGCTTAATTTTGCTTTAGAGACAACTTTATAATAGTGTCTTTGCTTTATGATTTTGAATTGCATTGAAATATATTGACCAACCGATTCATGTATTGATTATTGATTTACCTCTGATTCGATGATTTGAGTTTGTAACTTTGCTAATTCCCTAATAAATGTTTGTGGTTTTGAAACAGAATTACTTTATGTTATTCTTGTGGACCCAAACGTGCTTTATGTTATTGAAACGTATTGCAATTTGATGTTAGCCTCAGTCAGAACTACAGATTCATCGGAGAACACTTTTGACCGGGAATTTGCAGGGGCAGAGCGCTCTATCACATACATGCCAACATTTGAAAAGCAGAAGTAGGGAGATTTCTAAAACAATGATTGAGAGAATTTCCTTTCACTATTGATTGGTAGTGAAGTGGGGACAATTTCAGGCAGGAGAAAACTAAATTAAAGCTATTTTTGGCTTTAAAGATCATGAGTCTCCCTCCTGAATAGGGTCTGTTGGCATGTATGCTTTTGATCCTTTCCAATCCTTCTGTATGGTTTATCTGACAGAGACCAATCTTTGCAAATCAGTCTTGGCCCCGCCCCAAAACCATCAGTCAACACCAAACTATGTGTCTGAGTCCCCTCTCTTCAGAAACTGTAGCACCACCTTTCATAGTTCAACCTGTTTAGGTCTCCTCAGTGAGGTGCTGCTCTCTCACCATCTAGACGAGGACTGTTTGCAGGGTCACTGCAGTGGTGGCGGTAATGGGCTGTCTAAGAGTGCAAAGGCATCCTCTTGCTGAGCAGCAAGGGACAGAACAGTAATCAGGAAGATGCACCAACTAACAACAATAGGTTATAGCACTTGTTTTTTGATCTTGAGCTTCTAGGTGCAAACTTGTGCCATGGCCAGTGATGAGCCTTACAAGAAGTCAATTGCATTCAGTCTGATTCCGGTGATTCCAGGTTCAAATGAATTGCCTTCCTTCCAAATGCATCAAACTGAGCTTTTATTTGTCATAAAGAACAATAGTATGCTGTCTGCAGCGGGCCCCAGCCCAGGGGGCATGGTAGAGCCCGGGGAGGGTCATGACGCAGCCACTACAAGGTGCACATGAAGGCCCTCTAGAGTCCAGCCTTTATCACTAAATGTGATGTTATACACTTCTACACCGTGCCTTCCCAGTTACACTTTGTATTCCAGTCCAGACTTCCACTCTACTGTCCTGACGCATCATGATCCTTGTAGTTCCCTCTGTCTGTAGACCCTTCCTAGATCACGCCCTGTGGTGGTTTCTTGTTTGCTAGGTTTGTTCTTGAATCCTACGGTTATTTTAAACCCTTTATGTCTGTATTTTGGACCTGTCTCTATGTTTACTCCGATCCACACTCCGTTCCAGGCTTTCCTGTGTCCTGTCCTGTGTCTACTGATTTCCTTGGTCTTCCTTCCTAGAAGCCTCAGTTCAGCCTCCCCCTCATTGGTGGTTCCCGGATTCCCTGCACCTGGTTAAGTCCTTGCTCCTGGCTCTGTCCCTGCCCCTGTGCTCCTCCCCTGAGCCTCCAGCTCTTTCAGCCCTGTGAGCTCACAGTGCGCTGGCTTGCAGCTGACTTCTGTTGAGTCTCCTTGTGCTCTCTATGCCTGATGCTGTTATTACAGGTGTGGCCTTTGATGCGGTTTCCTTTTGTCTCTGAACCAATTTTTTGTTTTTGGGCTGTATGTAGTATCTGCTTCTGTCCTTCGTTTTCCTGCATCGCTGTTCCCGTGTTAGTCTTGGATCACAGTCTTGTGTCTGCACTCTTCTTGATCTGTCCTGCTATATGCAGACTCCTTGCCTTTGAAGTCTGTGGTCCTGTTTGTCTGCATATTTACGTCTTACCTTGTTTGAGTGCAGAACTTTCTTGGCCTTGTTCTCAGAATTTCAGTCCTGGTCCTGACCCTGATTCCAGTCCTGCTTTTGCCTGAGCCCAGTTTCTGTTTCGGTGTTCCTTGTTCTGTTGCCTGTTGTTCTGTCTCGTTTTATTATACTGATTTTCACTGCTTCCAAGGGGGCCAGTTAGATTACAGGGCTTGTGCCTGTGGCACAGAGAAGCACCCAGCGCTTCTCCATAGGAGCTGCATGGTGTCTCCCAGAACTCTGTGAGATTAATCTGCTCCTTGCTTTCGTGTAAGATCTTTTCACTTCACAGAGAGATCATTTCCGAGGAGCAGATAAACCATCATATATGACAGCTTGTCTATCATTTCCCTGCTTTAGATTCCTCTTGTGTGTACTTGTGTTTTCCTTGCAGACTTCCAGAGCCCTATTTACAGCCTGTTCCAAACTGCTCCATCCTCTGCTTCTGTCCTGCTCCCCGTCCAGCCTTCTGGCACCCTCTTCTTTGAAGTCCCTACAGAGATCACATACAAATCCAGTACCCAGTCTTGCCCCAGTCTCATCCAGCTAGTCCTCTGGCTGATCACCCTGCTTGTTCCCTGCTAGACCCCTGACATTAACTCACTAAAGACATACGGTCTGGTTCATAGTTGAAACTTACAATTTTTAGTAATTTGCACATGTAATTTACTCTTACATTTGAGTATCTTTACAATGAGATTTTGTGAATAGCCACAAGTAGTTATTTTCAAATGTAAATTACTCAAAAGTGCATGTTACCTTGGTGAATAGCACCATGCATTTTGCAGTACTTATTGCAGTACTACAAAATGAAGTTTCTGAATAGCATTTTCCAGTATGTTTTGTAGTACTATGCTAGTACTACAAAGCGTTCTACAACATGCAGTTTGTGAATAGCCCCCAGGCCCTTCAATTTGGTGGAAATAGGTAAGTTATACTTTTGCAGTAAATCTGCACTAGGGTTTTGTGAATAGCCAAAAATAGCTGTAAAGTAACTCAAAAGTGCAAGTATCTCTAAGGTGCAAGTTACTTAGTTGTAAAAAATCCAAATACTGATTAAATAGAGAGTGTTTAAAAATGGGTTCAAGATGAGTGCAGGGGGAGAGGAGGGTAGTGTGAGGTTCAATCGTGTGTTTTCAACCATAAGTTAAAATATATGATTAAGTTGTGAAGTGCAGGACACTGTGCTGCAATTTACACCTCAATCAGAATTCCAACTTGTGTGTACATACTACACTTTTTCTCCAGAACCTAGCAGACTCTGTGAAAACACAGCACTAGTCTGAGTTCTAGAGCTCATAAACAGGAGGAAAGGTGTTATTGCCATGTTACCCCTCACTCCTAGGTGCAGAACTCGGAATGGATAGGCAATACCACACCTGGCAGTTACAGAACCACAGCTGTATGTACTTGGTGTAATAGTACCTCCTCCGTATTGTAGGTCTGGTAATGAACTCCCTGGTGTTTTAACGCTGCTGCTATTTTTTAAAATACTTTAAAAGTTTAGTTTATAAACCAAGCAAATGTTTATTTATGTGTATGTGTACTAAAAAAAATTGGCTTATTGCAGTATTCTTCTTTAGCACTCTCCTGCAGCCGAGCAAGAGAGTCACTAGGGTCCAGCAAGTTACAAAATGACAAAACGAAAAGTGACCACTACGGTGAAATAGTTATCAGCAGCCAGTCAGGAGAATGCAAATTACATTTGAGAATCAGTCTTTGAAAAAAAAGCATTTTGGTCCCATATTGGAGTGCAATCCAGGACAGACTTTCAGAGATATTACACTTCCCCAACACTTCATGCTTTCCTGTGATAGCTTTAGCTCCCTGGGTCCCCGAGAACGCTCTGGGACTCTATACTAGCCATGTGGCTCTTTTTGATCTGCTCTTACTAGTGCAGTGAAAGTTATTCTTTCCGAGTGGAAATCATTCAATCATCTTTCTCACCACCCTTGGTGGGCGTGGGTCTCATACTTTAGAGGGGCTCACTCTCTGCATCTCCATTCACAATCCACTGCTGTTTGGTGTTCTCTAGGGGGCATATTATCAAGGACGGCGTTAAAATTATCGCCGCTTTAGCTGCAGTTTTCTGCCGCTAAAGCAGCGATCATGGGCTTGATAATATGCCGCAGAGAATTCCAATAGAAGCCCTTATTGCCACCAAAACATGGGCTTCTATGGGAATTCTCAAGGGCATATTATCAAGCCCATTATCGCCGCTTTAGCGGCAGTTTTCTGCCACTAAAGTGGCGATAATTTTAACGACGTTTCTTGATACTATGCCCCTAGATAGCTTCACTGAGGAGAACGTCGATGTTTGATAACTTACACACCCTACTGACCTAGGGTCTACCCAAACCCACTCACTTGCTCTTGAATAGCTCCCCCCTCCCTCACATTCTCCTCTTTCCCCTTACTGGTTTATAATTCCTTCCTATGAGGGTTTTTCTGATATACGCGATACTTTAGGTGAGTCTTGTACTCCATAACGAACAACCTATAATGTGGGAACCCTTTGTTATGCATAACCCTTGTTTTATCTACTGCCACCTACATTTTCGTATTATGGTGGACCCTACTTTTAAGTCCTCTTTCCCTATATACTTTAATGTATATGAGAAGGATTCTTTGTAACGTTTATATGGAACGGGTTACCATTTACTTGTAATGTTTGTATTACAGCAAACCATATACTTGTATCGCATGTCATATTACTATATGTCTATACACTCAATAAAATACTTTGAACAAAAACAAAATGCTGCAAGACAAACACTCATGGTTCTTTTTATTTGGTAATATTAAAAATGGTGTATTTTAAGGTTATCCGGGGGAGCTGCTGCACATCCCGCACCCCCAGTACCCGCACCACCCGGTGCACATAGGCTGTAACGGGTGTTTGGGGGAGATATGTGCCTGGCGCATGACTGAGAGAGTTTGGGTGGACAGCCGGGGGTGCTGCATGCGTAAAGTGTAGTGTGGGAGGGTAGAGTTTGGTGGCACAGTTCGGGGATGTGTGTGACAAATGTTGCCTGCACAGTGTCCCTTGAGCTGGGCTGCTGGTGTGTCTCTCAGGAGTCCAATGGCAAATTCACTGCTGAAAAACAAAGTGAGACCCTTAGGAGCAGGACGGACAGTAGTGTGAGTTTCCATGTAATCCTGTCCCTCACTAATGGGGGTTGAGTTTACCTTTAACTGTCCTTTCTCATTGGCTTGTGATTTGTCCTGTTGCCACCCATTACCACCCTCTCCTGCAGACAGGTCCCTCAGTGAAGAGTGTTTTCAGCAGTTCACACAAAGGTAATCAATGCTTCTAAGAGCCAGGTCTATCAGAGGCATTAATATAAAATGATATGCCTGTCACCCTATAGGCATGGGATATATCTTCCTTCCATGTGTGGTTCTCTGTGGCTCTGCCCACAGACACTCTGCAAATTCAGGGAGTGGTTGAAGTCCACGCAGGAGCAGAGAAGCTCCCAGTGGGGTAGCAGCTACAGGGCTGGCCACTCTGAGATCAAATCAAGCTTTTTTCGGTTGCTGAGAAAACATCCATAAAAGCACAATATATTTACATCTAGATTTAAAAAAAAAAATAAGAAATAGACAACCGATTCAAATTTTCTCAATAAACCGTACCTCCAGTAGGGTAACAGTCTAAACTCCAAATTTGCAAGCTACGACAATAGGAGTATAGTATGTTGTGTAAAAACATTTCAGAAAAACTTTTACGGGGGCATCAGATTCTAAGACATCAGCAATAGAAAGGCCATCGTTCATGTCGAGAGAGATGGGTCCCGTTCTTACTCTAAGTTCTGCCTATGCTTAACAACCAATTTCAAGAAAATTGATATCGATTTAGCAAAAGGTTCCGCATCTAAACACAGAAGGGCGAGAAATGCTGGTCGGCACCTGCGTAGGCCCATGACTTTCAAGATTGGAACAAGCCACTGATTCCTCAAGTCTTGGTAAAATTTGCAAAACAAGATTGTATGAATCGTTGTTTGGGGGGAGCTATCATCAAAAGAACAAGGTTGAGGAAATTTTTCCCAAGTATTCATCTTGGGGAAAGTGACCAGATGGTGAAAGATATTTAATCTAAGTCTAGTTAGCAAAAATCTTTCATAGCCCGAAAGATTAAAAGTTAAATAGGGTTGGACCATCATCGATGTTTGAATTTGTAGTGAGTGTTGAGCTGTAGGTTTAGAGACCTCGCTAGACAGTCGTAAAGATTCTAGATGGGCCAGGCATGCCTTTTCAAAGCGCTTCCTCGGTATTGTTGCAATTGAGGGAGGGAAAGAATAGTACTGTGGCATGCCAAGGTCACTAAAGAATTTGCTTACATACGCTATCCAGCTGATCTTTTGGGCTTTATCAAGAGATATACAATCCTCAATGAATTCCCGACAAAGTGTTGTTTCATTGGTCGACCATATGCGGTGCCACAAGAGGAGGGGTTGAATCTTTATCAAATCTGTTATGTATGTCAAACCCGTTTCCAAGTGGCATGCGTAGGTCGAAGTCCCCTGCGGGACTGTGAGAAGAAATCTTAAAAAACTGTTCTCGGGGGGAGGAGCCTAGCGCGCATCCAAGATGGTCGCGTGAGCACAGGGCTCCCCGGACCCTCGCTGCTCCTCGGAATTTATCCTGACTCTATCCTGACTTGGTTGATGGAATCTGGGAGACGAATGCTGGCTGAACACTAAACTCCTTTCGGAAATCAAATCGGACCTGGCAATCCGGAGTTATGGTGGTTTGAACTTTTGAGGCCCACCCGACGGCTGTGCCCGATGCGAGGGTGATCTGTGTAGCCGGGGCGTAGTTGAACAACAACGGCAGCGGGGCTGTGCCAGTGGCCGTCACATCACTTTCGGTTTCACTTTTGGTCTTTGAGGGGCTGGACTGTGGACTTGCTTGGTGCGACTGGGCTTTCATTGTGCCTTCGCTTGATGCCGGTGGCTTCGTCTGCTGCCAGTGTGCTCATTGACGGTGGTCCCTTCACTCCGCCATATTGCGGCCTGTGGTGCGACACGCGTCTGCCTGGCCTGTGCCACCTCGACGCTTCCTCGGTGGTCCCCTTCGGCGATCGAGGTTCTCATGGGAGGCAAGGGAGACCCCGAGAGGCGTAAGACCAAAGCATCCCTACGTGGGGGACCGGTCCAGACGAACAACATGGACCGCTACACTCAGGGTAAAGGATCCCCCGGGACGGCCAATGTCCCCCCGGAGGACACCAGTGGTGGCCCGTCCGTTTCTCCGGATCTGTCCCTGCAGGACATCATGGGCGCCATTAAGGGCATCAGAGAGACCATCGCTACGCAGTACGAGGCCTTGGCCCGTAAAATCGACACGGTGGCCATTGACATTACGCTAATCCGGGCGGATCTCTCTAAGACCAACGAGAGGGTTCAATCGCTGGATGTGCAGACGTCCTCCCTTGGTACGGACGTGTCGGACCTGCAGGCCACTCTCGGCGATCTCAAGTCGGCCAATGATCTGATGGCCCGGCGGCTGGAAGACTTCGAGGGACGGGCCCGCCGCAATAACATCCGCGTCATAGGCGTTCCGGAGACCTCCGATAACCGCCCGGTTGATCTCCTGGTCGAGGAGCTCATCCTCGAACATCTTGCTCCCGCTGGCCTGAGTAAGTTTTTCGCTGTGGAGCGGGCCCATCGAGTCCCAGGTGGCCGGCCGCGACCGGGTGCCCCCCGAGGCCTATCGTTGCGAGACTTTTCCATTACAGAGACCGAGACGCGATTCTGCAGGCCTCACGGGTCCATGGCCCGGTACGACATGAGAACTCGTCCATTAACTTTTTCCCGGACTTCACTCAACTTGTCCAGAAACAGCGGATGGGCTTCCAGGGGGTGAAGCGGCGTCTCCGGGACCTCGGTCTCAAGTACTCTATGCTTTATCCTGCAAGGCTCCGAGTGGAACATGAAGATCGGACTACCTTTTTTGACTCTCCTGCGACTGTGAGTGACTGGCTGGATTCGCTGCCGGACCGGGGTGACCGGACTGGGCCCTCTGCCGGTACCGAGGGTGGCGGGTCTCCTTTGGAGTGACTTATGGTCCCGGACTCTGCCATGTTGTACTGTTCGGCTGGGTTCTATTTCTTTTGTGCATTTTGTTTCACTATGTTGTGTGTGGGGAGCGGGCGGGGACGGGTCCCTTCCCTCCTCCGGGGTCTTTTCGTAGAATGGGGTTTGTAGGGCGACAGGCACACTGCAAGTTGGGGTGGTTTTTTGGACCGCAGGGGTGCAGGGTGGGGGGTGTTGGAGTTGGGGGGGGGTCGGTGGGTGGGTGGGGTTGTTTGGATTTGTGTTTCTTGTTTTCAAGGCGAAGTATTGGCTATGGTTCATCCTTGGGTGTTGAGCTCTTTGCTAGGGGGCCCTTGATCTACTGGAGGGGATGGGGGGGGACGGGTTGAGATTGATGTCTTGGAACGTCAATGGATTGGGGGACCGTATCAAACGGGGTGTTGTGCTGCAATATCTGCGTCGTCTGACTCCTGATGTGGTGTTCTTACAGGAGACGCATCTGGTTGGCAATGTTTGTCGGGCTATGAACAGGGGGGGATATCGACTTGTGGCCCACTCTGGTTTCACCACTGGTTCGAGAGGGGTGGGCATTCTCTTGCGAGCTTCACTTCCGTTGGAGATCACCAGGGTGGTCCCAGACGATAGAGGGCGCTATGTGGCTCTGACTGGGAGGTGGGAGGGGCAGTCCCTTTCCTTGATCTCGGTCTATGTTCCCCCGGGCCTCCAGAACTCCACCTTCTCAGACTTGGGTCGTATGTTGCTTGGGCTTCCTGACAGTCTTTTGCTTATGGGTGGGGACTTTAATTAGGTTGTCTCGGGTGACCTGGACCGTCATCCGCCCAGGGCCCTCCCTGCTGCCCAGGCGTGGCTGGGCGGGCTCCTGGAGACCTTCGGTCTGGTGGACTGTTGGAGGTTAATGCATCCGACACAGTGTCAGTACACCTTTCACTCTGGGGCCCATGGGAGTCTCTCCAGACTGGATTATTTCCTTATGCCCGCGGCCCAGGCTACTCGGATTCGAGAGGTCAAACACCTGGCCAGGGGTATTTCTGATCATTCCCCACTGTGGTTGCTTTTTGACACCGGGTCGCGATCCGCTGGGCGGATCGCTCCTATTAACCCTTGGTACCTGCGAGACCCCAAGATCCGTGATAGCCTGATTAGGTCGATTGATCAATATTTTTCTGAGAATGAGGGGTCGGTGTTGTCCTCGGTGTCCCTGTGGGAAGCTTTCAAAGCAGTGCTCCGCGGGCATGCCCTGTCCCAGATAGTGGAGGCCAAGAGGGTTAAGAGAGAGGCGGTTGTGACGCTGGAGACTGAAATATCGGGGCTGGAGGCAGCCTTGGAGGCGGGTGTCACCCCGGAGGGGCTGCATGCACTCAGCCTGAAGTAGTTTGAATATAAGTCTCTCGTCACTGATGCTGCCAAGACTATGTATAGGGAGCAGCAGGGTAGGTTGTATGACGCCGGAGACAAGGCGGGTAAGCTGATTGCCTGGTTGGACAAGAAGGAGAGAGTGAATCGTGTGGTCCCGGAGCTTCGGGTGTCGGATGGAGTGTGTGTGACTGAGCCTGGTGAGATTGTTGAGTGTTTTGCTGACCACCTCCGTGCAGTTTACTCCCCGGTGTCTGATAGAGATGAGGACGACTCTCGTCTTCTGCTTCGGGATATTGCCCTGCCCGGCTTATCCGTCGAGGACCGCGAACTGATGGATGCCCCTTTGTCTGTCGAAGAGATAGCTACTGCGATTCGCTCCCTCCGCTCGGGCAAGGCTATGGGCCCCAACGGTCTGCCGATTGAACTATATAAGTTGCGCCCGGATAAAATCGCGCCTTTCCTCCGTCACATGTTTCAGGAATCGCTCGAGAGGGGTTCCCTTCCTGACGACCAGCGTCTGGCTACTATAGTGGTGATTCCCAAGGAGGGTAAGCCACGTGACCGCTGTGCCTCCTATAGGCCTATTTCCCTGCTAAATGCCGAACCCAAAATCCTTGCTAAGGTCCTCGCCAATCGCTTGCTGAGCGTTATATGTGACTTGATACATCCGGATCAATGTGGCTTCATCCCACATCGTAATACCGCTCTCAACTTACGGCGTCTGCACGGCGTCCTCGCTAGGGCTGAGTACTTCGCTGAACCGGCCATATTGGTTTCCCTAGACGCCACGATGGCCTTTGACACCATTGAATGGCCATTTCTTTGGGCCGTCTTGGCGAAGTTTGGTTTTGGGGAGGGGTTCCTTAGCTGGGTGAAGCTCCTTTATGCTGGACCAATGGCTCAGGTGGTTGTCAATGGGCGGGTTTCTCGGCCTTTCGCTCTCGGGAGGGGAACTAGGCAGGGGTGCCCGTTGTCCCCGCTGCTCTTTGCTCTCGCCCTGGAACCGCTCCCTGCCTGGCTCCGTTGGGAGCCCTCGATTAGAGGGCTCCGGTGGGCCCCGGGCTTCGAGGATCGGGTTTCATTGTACGCGGATGATATTCTCTTGTATCTCACCTCACCGCTGAAGTCGCTCAATGTTCTCTTTGATGTCCTTACTTCCTTCGGGAAAAACTCGGGTCTGATAATCAACTGGTCCAAATCTTGTGTGTATCCTATCTCTGGTGGTCTTCCTCTCTTGCCGCCTCGGCTTCCGCTCCAAATATCTCAGTCCGGCTTTAAATACCTGGGGGTGTACGTTTCGTTGGATCCGGCGGTCCGCTATGAGCAGAATCTCCTGTCTCCACTCCATCGTTTGAGGGCAGATACGGCTCGGTGGTGTAAGCTGCCCTTGTCTCCGCTTGGTCGCGCGGCGCTGTTTAAAATGATGTCCCTTCCCAGATTCCTTTATGCACTCCAGAACTCCTTCGATTTCATTCCTGCGGCCTACTTTAGGGAGGTGGAGAGTTTGCAGAGGAGACTGGTTTGGGACGGGCGATCGCGTATCGCTTTGGCCAAGCTGACTCTTTCCTGGTATGACGGGGGCATCGCGCTTCCTGATATTAGACGGTACTATTGGGCCTCCCAGCTATCTGCCATTAATCATGCTACGTACGCTCCTGGTTCGAACCCGGCATATGAGATGGATAAATTCCTGCTCCCCGGCGGTAACTATAACAGAGCGCTTTACTCGCGGTCTGCTGGTAGGGCCCTTACGGGCCCTACCAGGATTGCGGTCAGTGTATGGAAGGCGGCTAACGTTGCGATGGGCTGGAGTGAGCGTTTAACGTGCGCCACTCCTCTATTCGACTCAGACCGCTTGGGAGGCCTCTGGACAACGAAAGGCTTCGAGCGCTGGGATACGATCGGCATCAGCAGAGTGGGGGACCTGTGGGTTAAAGGTGCGGTTAAATCCTTCGCGGCGCTTCAGCGCGAGTATGAGCTTAGTGACAGAGAGTTCTTCCGTTATGCACAGGTTCGGCACGCCCTGCTTTCGGTCTTTGGGGAGGGGACCACGGTCCCTTCTTCTTCGCCTCTCGAGGACCGCATACTCGATGGTCACGTCCCCGACAGTACTATCTCCCTGATTTACAAAAACTGATAAACAATCGGGCTGACCTCTTGGTGCGTCTTCGGGAGGCATGGACGGGAGATGGGGTGGAGCTGAACGATGAGGACTGGCAGACTGCACTGTCATCCCCTAAGGAGGTGGCCATCCCGGCCCGTCTCCGCCTGGTCCAGCTTAAGATTCTCCATCGTGTATATGTGACGGGCCCCCGCCTGGTCTCGATGGGGTTTTCAGATGACGGACTCTGTAAGCGTGGCTGCGGGCTCAGTGCTACCTTTCTCCACATCCTATGGGAATGCCGCGAGGTGGCGGAATACTGGCGCCGGGTGCATGATATTATGAGACGAGTCACCGGGGTCGCTCTGCTGCCGGAGGTGCGTCGTTGTGTGCTGAATGTATGGGAGCCCGATGACTGCAATGCGGCTCAGGCTCGGTGGGCGGCCTTGGGGAACATGATTGCAAAGAGAGATATTGCACAGCTTTGGGGTTCCCAGCGGCCTCCCACCGTGTCCGTCTGGAAGGAGAACATGGACTGGTGCATGTTCAGGGAGAAAACGGTGTATGTGGCTCGTGGTAAACCGGGGGCTTGGGGTAGAATTTGGGGGCAGTGGAACGCGTATTGTGGGTCTATCTGTGCTCCCCCTTTGGTGGATACGTCCGGGGTTGCCTCGTCCCCCTGATCCTTGAGGGTTCCTTGTGTATCTCGTACTTTGAAGTACAGATTTGGTTCTCTCGTGGCCCCCCCCTCCCTCTCAGGTCTTCTTTTTTTGACCGCCCTCGGGTGGTTGGGTGTTGACTCCCCCGGCTGGTGTTCGCCGCCCTCCATAAGTCGTTTCGCCTTGTTTGTTGTATTTTTTTATTTTTCTTTTTTGTTGTTATTTATACTAAAAGTGTGTATTCTGATTTCCCTTATGTGCAGTCTGATCTACTGTGATAGTGCGGAGCCCCTGTGGACCAGTCATTGTTTTCTGATATGCTGGAACACTTCGACTACTAGCGGCCGGCCCTGGTGGTTGTAGGCCCGTGTTTGTAACCCTTTTTATGCACAATAAAATCTTTTCAAAAAAAAAAACTGTTCTCCACCCTTTGCAGTTCCTCAACCTTGGTAAAACCCCATACCCCAGCCCCGTATATTGCACTAGAGACACATTTTGCTCTATATATCTCAAGGAGTTCAACAATGGGACGACTACCTAACTTGTTTGCGAAGTTAACCACAGCAGCTGTTGTCCTCTTGAAAGTAAGTTGCCTAGATTCAATAGCAGGCTTCCAAGAAGATTTGTGGTCAAAAACTACGCCCAAGTAAGGATAGGTGGTAGTGTGCTCTAATTTCTGGGTTTCAATATACATGGGCTTCATATTCTTCGCCCTTAGCCCTGCTGACATGATAAACGTCTTTTTGATGTTTATCTTTAGGCCAAGATTGGCCATAAAAGTGTGGTACTTTGCTAGGGCGCGCTGCAACTCCATGGGGGTAAGAGCTAGAATTACAGCGTCGTCCGCGTAGAGTAGAATCGGTCTTGGGTGCTTATTTATAGTGGGGAGGTTCTGGGACCCCGAAACCATGGCTTTTTCCAGGCCATTGGTATACAGGTTAAATAAAAAAGGTGCCAGGACACAACCCTGCCTTACCCCACGTTCCACTCTAAACGACTTTGTTAACTCACCCCCCACACCAAATCTGACTCTAGCTGTGGCATCTGAGTATAATTCACGCAGAAATGTTAAAAGAGAGCTCTCGATACCCATGTCTTCTAAAATGGCCCACAAGTTAGTGTGATTAACGCAATCAAATGCCGCTGAGAGATCAACGTATGCCATATAGAGTGCCCCCCCTTTGCGTTTACATATTTACCAATTAGTAGCGATAGATTAAGCGCTTGCTCTATAGTGCCCAGACCCTCGCGAAACTCACCCTGTAGGTCAGACAGAACTTTAATGTCTGATGCCCACTGCTGAAGTCGATCTAAGATAACGCAACCGGCCACTTTCCCCAACGAGTCCAGCAAGGAGATAGGCCGGTAGCAGGATGGTGACTCGCGGTCCCCTTTTTTAAATATAGGAACAAGAATAGATTGGGACCATGAGTCAATAAGACCCACAATACATGATGCCTGAAGGACCCTAGTTACGATTGGGGACCAGAGTTCCATATTAGATTTAAAGAAGTCAATTGGAACCCCGTCAGGGCCTGGGGCCTTACCAGTTTTACTGGCCTTCAAAGCCAGTTCCACTTCCTTGTGTGTAATGTAGATAGGCAAGGGAAAGGGAGTTAGGTTTGGCTCAGATAAAGGCGATTGAGTTGTGGATGGAGGGAGGCTGAATATCCGCTCAAAATAGTCAACCCACACCTGTTCGTCAATCACAACATCAAGGCTAGGATTCACCGTAGAATCTGCTAGAAAGGGTGATTTCACAACCTTCCAGAAAACAGCACTATCCCCCATGGAACATGAAGTATGTAATTGAGTCCAGAGATCTTTTTTCAACGTTTTTTTCCTAGTTTTTTGTGCCTGTTTGTACTTCTTCCTAAGAGCAGCAATTTCTGTTGGAGTTCTATCCTTTTTATTTAGTGCTACTTTTAACTTCTGATAGGCTTTCGTACAAGCACTATCGAACCATCCCTTCCTTCTAAAATTACCTGTTTTTGTGTGGACAAAGAGGATTTCGCTAATTGATGTATTCAGTAACAGAAAATTGGCCATAATTTCCTCGCTAGTAGCGTCTAAGTCAAGACATTTATCAAGAGCTGGTCTTAAGTTCGTAAGCAGTCTAGTAGTGATGGCCTGGGGATCCACCTTTTCCCACCTTAACGAATAACCATTAAGTCTATCTAATGTGAGGTTATTTTGGGTTAGATTCGTCGTGATTATACGACTCTCTTGGCCCTTGGTAAGTGTTAAAGTAACGCTAATTGGGTGGTGATCACTGATGATAATGTCATGGGTTTTACAGTTTAATACGTCCTTCCCAACTGTTACTGAAATGAAGATGAAATCACTCTGAGATCCTTAGACTATGTCAAGCAGATAATCATGTCCCTTTTGATAGGCACTATTCTGCATATATATATCTTTCATTCTGAAGGAGAACCTCTAGGTCGACTGGTAAAACAAGCATTTACAATGCAATAGGTCTCGCATTTGCGAGAGTTTGAGCTTTTATTTATGGTTGGTTTTTAAAACATAAATAAAAGGCCTTGTCATTTATAATGCCAATTGCTTAAAATCTTGCAAATGCAAGACCCATTGCATTGCAAATGGTTGTTTGTAAAAGCGCCACATGCCGCCCTTTAACTTTAATGGTGGCCACAAACCCTTTCTCTAGATGACTTGCATCTAAAGAAAGGTGTGCCGCCGCCATTAAAGTGAAAGCCCGGCATGGGGCGCTTTTACAAAAACAAAAAGTATTTGTTTGTTCAGCTGGAAAACAAATCTTTATTTTTTTTGTAAAAGCTCTCCATGCCGCACTTTCACTTTAATGGCGGCCATGCCCCTCTTTTTTAAACGCAGCTAGTCTAAAGAAAGGTGCGAGGCCGCCATTAAAGTGAAAGCGTAGTATGGGGTGCTGTTATAAAAAAAAAGCATTTGTTTGTCAAGATAACAAGCAAATGTTTTTTGGGGGTAAAAGCGCCCCATGCCACGCTTTCACTAATAACATTTAAAGTTAAAGCGTAACGTTGCAGTGCTTTAAAAAAAGCAAAAAAACCTTACTATGACGAGGGACGCTTAAAGAAAGGCGCGCGCGGGTAAAGAAAGGTGCGCGCTGGTTAAAAAAAATAAAAGCAGTTGAGAGCACATCCTGCCTTCAACGGCAGCCACGAGAAAGCCATAACAGAAATTAGTACTCAGAGGCTGTAATTAAAGCCTATCGAGTAACAACGCTCGTAAAAGGGCCAGTTCTTATGGGAGGCTACAAGACGAGACAAGGCGGCACTAAGGAGGGACTACCAAGCCTATTGACTAATGAAAAGCCACAGGTTACAAAGGACAGTGACAGGAGCCAATTATTAAGATGGGAGGAGCTTCAGGTCCATACCTGAGTGCAGCATGCCTCGCAGAGCAGCGTATGCGCTGCCCAGGCTCGACCTAAAAACTCAGGGCCTCATTCACAAAGGCAAACTTACACTTTTGTGTCAGTTTACGATTGTTTCATATTCACAAAGGGATCTACAAATAGTATCTTTGCGAGTGCAGAGTCTCCGCACATAAAAAGATAGGACAGTCCTATTTATTTATGTGTAGAAACGCCGCCCTTGGAAAGATACTACTCATAAATCCATTTGTGAATACCAAAAATCGTAAACTTACACAAAAGTGTAAGTTTAACTTTGTGAATCAGGCCCTGAGGGACCGACAGCGCCTGCTTGAGACATCTGCAGAATCTTAAGGTCATTTGTTCAAAACTCAGGATCCCATTTTATCATTTTAAGTCTATGAGTGCTACTGAGATGAGTGATAATAATCAGTGCTTACAGTGCTTTGAATCCCTCCAAAACAACATAAGGCACTACACAACTCATCCCTTGGTCTGGCATTTGTGTGTGAGTAGTGTTTTGGAGCACTGTGACATCCAACCTGTGGCTTGATTTGTTTATGGTCTGGTAGCTACACTTTTTATTAAGAGCAGAACCTTACCCACCCTCACACCTCTGGAAGGCACTCTCACAATTCTCCCAATGACTGACACATCGACCAGAGAGCACATCGATGCTTATATGATGATGTACTGTTGCAGTAACTCGTTCGTATAAAGTGCTTTGTGCTGCACTAATGCTGGCTCTAAGTGCTGCATAAAACAAGGCAGCTCTTACCCTTTTTAATGCTGCTCGGTGGACTCGTCTTGGACAGATGGAAGGCTGAGATATCTTTGCTGAGCTTTAAACTTGTGACTGTCAAATCACTCACCAAAGATTGTTACGTCATGCAGCAGCCATCTTGCAGGCATTCAATGTATAAGCTGCCCACACATTAAAGAGGTCAGTTCTGGTATCCATACTGCAAGCTTTCCTGACACACAGGAGAGGTATGGTGCAGGCACCCGCAGTGAAGTGCGTCCTTCACACACAGAACAGGTAGATATTGGCATTCATGCTGAATAATTGCCATGGAACAGGACAGATGGAGTACAGGCATGTGCAGTGCAAGATTCCATCACACACACAACAGGTAAAGTACATAGGCTCGAACTGGGACAGAAAAGAGGACCTGGCTCAAACAGAAAAAAGCCCCTATTAGTGAATTAGCTCAAATAAAATAGCCTATGTTTGCAAATGTGGGCAGTTTTGAACTTGTAAAGACAAGTTGTATAAGTGTTTTGCATGGTATGAAAGAATGCATGGGTTTGTGCTTGCTAAAGGTAATGTTTAATTTAAAACAGGGAAATCAACAGTAAACACTGGCCCGGAAGATCATAAAACAGGCCCACAAACAGTCAAAAAATGGCCCACACAATGAGCTATCAGACCAGCTCTTTGGGCATTGCCTGACTGCGCTGTAGGCCACTAGACCCTAAAAGTACTAGCACCTACTCAAGAAACTTGCCTAACAGGAAGAGTATAAGCAACATGCACAGAGCAAGCTTCCCTCACACAGAACAGGTACATTACAAGCTTCCTCAGTGCATGCATGCCTAGGCTCCATCAGAACAGGTACAGTACATGCATCAGCGATGCAAGCTTCCCTTATACTTGGAGATACAGCGAGAATATCCACTGTGCAACTTCTATCACAAACAGAACGGGTACAGTACATGCATCAGCGGTGCGAGCTTCCCTTATACACAGAGATACGCCACAGGTATCCACTCTGCACCTTCCATCACAAACAGAGCAGGTACAGTACATGCATCAGCAGTGCGAGCTTCCTTTATAAATGGAGGTATGGCACAGGAACCTACTGTGCACCTTCCGTCACAAACAGAATGGATACTGTACATGCATCAGCGTTGCGAGCTTCCCTTATACACAGAGAAACACCACAGGTATCCACTCCATCACAATCAGAGCAGGTACAGTACATGTGTCAGCAGTGCAAGCTTCCCTTATAAGCTGAGGTGCAGCACAGGTATCCACTCTGCGCCTCGCATCACAAACAGAACAGTCACTGTACAGGCATCTGCAAAGCAAATATCCCTCACACGCACTTTATGTTGGCTGCACCAAGCCCTTGTGTTGATAATATTCTCTTCTTCCTTGTGCCCTTCTACCCATCTTTCTCTGCGTAGGCAGTGTGTTACATCAATTAAGAAGATTAAGACTACATTTATTTTTACTCTCGAAATGTTAAAACATTATTTATTTTACTCAAATTGAAATATTATTAGGATGTTATCTATATAGTACCTCTCATAACCTTTACCTACCTGTTGTTCTCATGGCAACTCCAGGTCTCCTGAACATAATAGGCGGCTGTTAAGAAGAGCTGCCGATGGGAGGTCAAGTCAGAAGGATGCTTTTCTTTAACCTACCATAATAAATGTTCTGTTTCTTATTACTACAGGTTTTACCATAACACCCTGTAACAGTGGCGACGAGGATGGGATTGATTGAGTTTTGGGAGATAAAACTTGTTGCACGTTGGTAGCTGACAGTCACAATGAACGTTATTAAATGCTGTCCTTTCAGAATAAGGAACTGTTTGCCTGACATACTGTTATTGGAACCTCTTGAATTTTCATCCTAACAAATGTTTTATGAAAGATGCCTGTGCGAGAAAAACTGTCATGCGCGTGTTAAACCACTTCACCTCGAATCATCTCATGCGCACTGGCATATATAGAGGTGGGCGAGCCAATAAGTTTGCAGAGAGGGCTGAATCAGAGCGAAGACAGGAGTCTAGCCCAAATGCTATATTGGAGCGTTTTACAATGTGTGCCAGTTACAAGGCCTCATTCATTGCTTACAGGCATGCGATCTGCACAGGATCACAGGATTTTGTGCCTTAGCCGAAACTCGAACTTGGGGCCTGATTACGATAGCTGGAGGACCGCCACCATCTGCCCATCGGTGGTGGGCCCCCATCCAATCGTAAGGGCCGATCTGACCGTCACATTATGATGGCAGTCGGATCAGTGGCTGTCGGAAAATCCGATTGCCACGGTTCCGACAGTCGGATTGAATCTGACCGCCAGCTGGTCCGCCCGCATAGCCCAGAAAGGCGGGGGTACCTATTAGGCACCGCCAGTCAGATTATGATGTTAATCCCTGCCAGCCTTTCCATGACAGTTCACCAGCCATGAAATGGCTGATGGGGATAGACATTGGGGGCCCGTAGCAGGCCCCACCTTCCCCCATGTCCAATTCCTGTGGGTGTTGGGGGGCAACTATGGGCCCCCAACATATCCCTGTACCAAGTGACAGGCACCGCATGGTGCCTGTCACATAGTACAGGGATATGTAAAACATCCCTTTTTAGGTCTCGCCTAGGCAGCGCGCTTGCGCTGCCCTAGGAGGGCCTTTAGCCATCGGTCTTCACTTTTCAAGCACTTCACTCGTGCTTGTGCGGCATCCACCTTGCGGGAGTGAGCAGCAACGCGGCCACGCTAATTACAAACATATGGCCGCTGCTCGCTCCCGCAAGGTGGATGCCGCCACAAGCACGAGTGCTTGAAAAGTGAAGACAGTGAAGACTACTTGTTTAGAATTGCGATGCACTTTCTTTTATTTGGCTAGTTGGTTGTGCTGTGGGGGCATTGACATAAGGAAGATGCAGTCCTAGATCACAGACAGAAGGTAGCGAGGCAGACAATCCCTTTTCGTGTTGCAGCATGGCTTGATAATGAGCAGTTCTCTCTCTATTCCCGCTCTTGCTTGTTTTCCAATCGCAAGTAAAAACTAATTACCGCTCAGTATCTGATCCTGAAAGTACTTTGAAGTTCCCATCAAAGGCGTCGGCAGACTACAGTCGTTACCATTTGAGACTCGTGCACTGTGTAGATACATCTAGTGACTTTGAGCCAAGACACAGTCACTTACAGGTGCGTTTAACTAATTTGTAGCCTGAAAGCCTTATACTAACCGTATGCGAGAACAACCCACTTATGTCTTTCCTCTGATTCCTGTTTCCTCAAGTTTAATCTGAAACAGATTCCAAGGGTGATATCCTTGAAATGTGTTTTGGAAGATATCTCGTAAGTTTTTTTTAGTGAACTCTGATTTAGGACTGGCATCCTTCAGCTGCTGTGGCAACGCATACATTTATTCAAAAGTAAATCTCTGGCATATTATAATATCAAATAGACCAGAAAGTATCAGTGCGCGGAATTTCTACAAGCTCATTTCTTAAAAACTATCGAGGGTTCCTATTATACCAAAGGCTAATGCATAGGTATGATATCTTTTTTGTAACTGGCCAACTGTGCTTTTGATCGATTCTGATTGATTCTGACCAACCTCTAAAACTTATTATGCATTTAACACATGTTCACAGTTTGTGCAGCAGAAAGCTCAATGCTTCGGGTACCATGACCTAGAGTGTAATACGTTGAGAAATTGAAGAACAATGGCTGATTCCCACTCTTGCACAGTCTTTGCTTTCCCTCATTTCTTCTCTTACCTGGAAATATCAAAACTCACTTGGCATACTCAAGGATTGCAGATTTCTATCTGATGTCCAGGCCATGGACTAAAATGTATTCCTCTTGCAAGATTTTCTTACAGCCACTTAACAACAAGCATTGGTAAAGTCAATAGTTCTGTCCCACACTGCTGAATATGTTAAATATTATCAGTGGCTCAGCAAACTTGTTTTTCAACAGAGGCTTTGCAGAAGCAGCAGGGGGGGCTGCCCTGCACACTGAATCTTATCATGCTTGCTTCGGAAGGCAAATGATTGATCTAAGGAATCATTGAACTTCAACATTGTTGCTCCTTATATGAATAATCTTAAACTTGCTCGCCTCTTTCGATATGGCAGGCAGCCTCCTTTGACTCTCTTGTCCCTGATTTTAGCTGGTGGCAACTTATTTTACCTGCATCTTGGTTGCTCCCAGGGGAGATGCCTTCAGCCCATGTCCGCCCTCCAGTCACTTCTCCTAATGAGGACCACTTTTTTATTTTTATTTTTTTAGAAAAAGTTTTTTTGTGAAATAGGAGCTGTCAATATTGGAACCCCTAAAATGATTTCGAAAGCCTGGACTACAGACCAACTCTCCCACTCTTTCCCAAATGTTGCAAAACTGCATGTACCCTTTTAGCTGGGGCTTTACATTTATGGGAAAACCTACTATGAATGGGAACTGGTTGCTGCCGTACTTGGAAGGATTGTCAAATTAAGCAGGCATTCCACTCCAGCAAGTTGAAGTGCTACATCAAAATGAGATCCTTCTCTGTCGCTTTCTAGATATTGTAGCTGTGAGCTGCCCACTTCTTCTAGGCTAGCACTAGACCCGCTCTGTGCTAAGCCTATGCTGCCCTGTATTTCTGATTCTGCTGCCTTGCTTCCTTGGGATTCCCAATCTTGCCCAGCAAGTATTGGCAAAGCCAAACGGTCTCGCCTTTGGGACCTTACAAGTGTTTAGCCATGCAACAGTTAATGTTGTTGCCCCAAGGATATTGTGCTGGATACTTAAACACTTATAAGGTCCCAAAGGCGAGATCTGTTGGCTATGCCAATGCTTGTTAACATTCCAGCGGGTGCTGCAGCCAGCAGCACCCGCTGCAAAGTTAATGGTGGGTAATGCGACCGCAACGGTGGTGGTCTCATCATAATTCCTATTGTGGGACTGCTGCACGGTTGGCGGGCAGTCCCAAATAGGAGACGATGGCAGACGGACTGAAGTCCATCTGCCATCGTAATGACCCCCTTAGTTCCCCAGTTCCAAAGTCTGCAGCATTAGCAGTAACCTCCATATCCTGAGTAGAGGGATAGTGGCAGGCAGAAGCCACATAAAAGCTGTCTCGTTATGGGCTCGAGGCTCCAACAGGGCCTCGAGCCGAGCCAGAGCCATCTCCACTTCTATATGGTACATCCCAAGTCACGCATCCTATAAAGAGTCCAATTCTTACTGTCATCAAGCAGCATTTAGGTAGCTTTCAGCGTCTGCAATCATACACTGCCCTCTAACGGCTGCTGACAGAATTCGCTAGTTCTTTCAGTTTTGAATAGCTTCTGATATCTACAAATATTTTTTAATCGAATTGTTATTAATTCAAAGGCATATATAGGGTTCCATTTCTCCAAAAGAATATCACTGGAGCCACAGGATCATTTTCTGTTATTTTCTTCTGCAATTCGCATGTAACACTATTCAGCTGGTAATCAATATTTAGTTGACCAGCATTATCTTGTTATTGGAGCAGCGCAATTTAGGATCCACCCTTACATGTCACAATTATGCAATAACATACATATAACCATCATTATATTCACTGTGTACCTTAACTTTATTAACATGTGTGAGGCATTTAAATGTATTAATGGACTGAAACCATTATGGGATTAGAGATTTATACATGTAAACATTGATGTTTAATTGAAACGCATAAACATATATTCTTTTATTCACTTTTACATTTATTTTTCAAGTTACACTTGTGTATATATAGTTATGTATTCGAAGTGCATATTAAGGGCCTCATGTAGGTAAATAAATTTTACCGGTTCTTAAATACCGAGCCGTACCGAATCGGTAAATTAGAATCGGTAAGTTATATGTAGGTAAAAATTCGGTAACAGTTACCGATTCGGTAACATTCGGTAATCACGAATCGGAATTCACCGAATCGGTAAATACCGAGGTGGTATTTACCGATTCGGTAAATACCGAGGTGTTATTTACCGAATCGGTAAATACCGAGGTGGTATTTACCGAATCGGAAAATACCGAATCGGTATGTACGGATTCGGTAAATCAAATCACATGACTTGACGAAACAGCTAATCCAGTGCAACGACAGCCCACCCAACCAGGAAGTGCCCACACCCAGGCAGGTGTACATAATTAGCCGAAGTGGCCACACCCAGGCAGGTGTACATAATTAGCCGACCCTGGAGAAGCTTGGAGTGCAGAGGAGAGGCAGGGAGCCGTTGCATGTGCGAGCGGGTAAACGAACAGCATGTCCAGCCAGAGAACACAGAAAGACGGAGGGGAAAGGAGGAGGAAGCTGATATTTAGCCCCAAGGAACTCCAGGTGCTGGTGGAGGAGGTGGTGAAGCAGCACCAGAAGCTGTTTGGAAGGCAATCCCTGCAAGTGCCTGAGGCTGAAAAGCGCAACATATGGCTGGCCATCCAGGCGCAGGTCAATGCTGTGGGAGTGACCCACAGGGACATTGAGGTCCTCAAAAAGCGCTGGTATGACCTCCGGATTGTAACCAAGAGGAAGATGGGCGACATCCAGAAGGAGGCCAGCCAGACCGGAGGTGGAACCAACAGGGCACCTGCCCTCACCGAACTGGAGGAGCTGGTGGCGGCCACAATCGAGCAAGAGAGCGTCGTGGGTCTTGGGGACG
The DNA here is from genome assembly GCF_964204655.1 of Triturus cristatus. Classification (NCBI taxonomy): domain Eukaryota; kingdom Metazoa; phylum Chordata; class Amphibia; order Caudata; family Salamandridae; genus Triturus; species Triturus cristatus. The sequence goes on from NC_140590.1 coordinate 1,690,404,274, forward strand.
CCGACAGCTCTGCCAGAGCCGCAACACACCAAGGTAAGACGAAAGCACAGCAATGTAGCCCCCCCTACCCCTATCCCACATCCCCCATTGTGAAACGAGAATCACACTGCAGTCCACACGTGTCAGTGCAGACAGGCAATGCATTCCGGGAGATGTAGTCAGGGCAACACTAACCATGACGTAAATGTTACAGGGCAACAAGGCATGTCACGCACTCGAGGCACAAGGAGACAGGAGACATATTGGAATGTGAAATTATTTATTGTGACGCTTGCAATGCAGCCCTTCGGGGACACTGAGCCAATGTTGTATTTCTGTCCACAGATGTGACATCATGCAGGACAGGGCATGCTGCAGGAGAGACGGCACACCGGCCACATAAATCACCTCTAGCCAGCACCAGTTCAGACCAGGGAGCAGGCCCACTGGCAGCCGCACCACCAACACAGCCAGCCTCGCCGCACACAGAGCCAGCATCACCTCACCGAGAGCCAGCATCACCACCACCAGAGCCAGCATCGCCACTCATGTTCGAATCACCGGCCACATCTCCGCTTGCAGGTGTGAGAATGAGGAGGCGTCCAGCAGCCAGGCTACGAGCCTTAGACACCTCGTCAGACGACAGCATGGGCCCAGAAGACCGCACCGGGCCCCAGGAAGGGAGCCATGCCACTGTGCCCCACACCTCACAGGCAGCACAGACGGAAGCAAGAGGGCGCCGCAGGTCGCGTGTCCAGAGTCCACCAGCACCCACTGACGGCCATGGTGTCTTCTTGGGGCTCGAGGGCCAAATGTTGAAGCAACAGCGCCTGCAATCAAAGGCAGTCATGTCAGTCCAGAGGCACATGCGGGTGATGAAGACAACATTAGTCAACATGGACACCAACATTAGCGGCATGGCTGCGGGCATTCGGGACATGTCCCAGTCAATCCAGCAGTTGTGCAGCAAATTAGATGCTGACATCGAAGCACGGCGCCGGGAACGCCAGAGAAGGGACACTACCAGCAGGGCACTCAACCGTCTGGCAACTGCGACTTCTCTACTGTGCCGGCGCTCTGTGACGATGCAGGAGGGCCTAACACAGTGCTGCAGCGACCTGTCTCGGGGGATGGTGCAGGTGACAAGTGCACTAGGGGTGCTATTGACTAGTCAGGCGTCGACAACTGCTGCAGGGGATGCTGCGGAGAGCATCGACACCAGCAGCAGCATCACACCCCCCGTCCCAGAAGCACGCAGGAGCAGCAGGCGGCTTGGGGTTGGCTCCAGTGAGGATGCACAGGCCGTGCAATCCACCACTGCAGCGCGTATGCGCAAACATTGATGTAGCCCTGCTTAGCCACTTCCCATTGGGTGACGTAACCCTGGACATACTCCTTGTATAGATGGTATATTGCCAGATTGGCCTGTTCATGTGTTCATGGCGTGGTGCCACATTAAAACTACGTCAGGACTTCTCACAACTCGCTGTGTCCCCTTACTTACTCAGAAATAGTTGCATGTGATATCTGCCCGTCTCTCTCTCCCATCGATTGCAGTTGGCACTCTAGCTGCGTTGCCCTCTGGCTGGCCTGACTCATCCTCGTTGTCCTCAAAATATGTCAGTTCCACATCTGTACCTTTTTTCGTGGCAAGGTTGTGCAGCATTGCACAAGTGGCAATAATCTTGCAGCAGGTGATGGGTTTGTACTGGCGTGCGCCTCCGCTCTTGTGCAGGCAGCGGAACCTGCTCTTCAGTAGTCCAAACGTGCGCTCCACCACATTGCGTGTTGTTTTGTGTGCCACGTTGTATCGTCTCTCACTCTGGGTTGCTGGGTGTAGGTAGGGAGTGAGGATGAATGACCGGCATGCATATGCACTGTCGCCTGGATGAGTAAAAGGGAACCATCAGTTACATGCCTCTATGCACTATGATTTGCAGGTTTCAAGGGGCGTCACTGTTACTTACCTAGCAGGTATCCCTCTCCGAATTCTCCGGCACTCAGTCGTGTGTAGATCCCACTATTCTGGAAGATGTAAGAGTCGTGGGTGCTCCCAGGAAACTTTGCAACAATATCTGTGATGATGTTCCCTGCATCACAGATCACCTGCACATTGATGGAGTGGGTGGACTTCCTGTTCCTGTAGATGTGCTCTGTATCAGCTGGTGGACAGATTGGGATGTGTGTACCATCAATACAGCCGATGACATGGGGGAACTGTGCCATGTGATAAAAGTCTGTTTTTGTTTTCTGCAGTGCAGCCTGTGTGTTTGGGAAGCTTATGTAGTGGTGCATTGTCTGCATCATGGCATCCAGGAACTTCCTGAAGAAACGTGACAGGCAACTCTGGGATACCCCACCCACCGCAGCTATCACCACCTGATAACTGCCGGATGCCAGCAGATGTAGGCTGCAGAGCACCTGCACATGTGGGGGTATGGCGTGCGCCCTTCTTATTGGATGGTCCAGGAGTGGCTGTAGGTCCCTGATTAAGTCCATGATGGTTTCGGGGTCTAGCCTGTACCTCTCATGTATCTCTGCATCAGTCAGCTGGAATAGTGTGATGCGCTGTCTGTAGATTTGTTCCTCCCGTCGCCACACCCTCAGTCCTGCTGCCTGTAGACGTAGGCGCCTTGCAATGACGTACATAGCGGCCATGTTGTCCACGCTGTAGCATTTTGGGATTGCTCATATGCATTGTTGATGGTTACCACCTGCTTTCAATCCGTGTTAATTACCGACTCTAATTTACCGATTTTCTTGGATTTCTTAATTACCGAGTGCTCCTACATGTCATTTTCATTTTTACCACTTCATGTTTACCACTTCATATTTACCGATTCGTTAATTATGTATTCGGTAACTCTGAATCGGTATTTTGGAATTCGGTAAATATGAATCGGTATTTACCGCCTCATATTTACCGAAAATTGGTTTTGGGACTCCTACATCTCACTTGTCTGAATACCGGTCGGTAACGGCATATTTACCGAAAATCGGCCGTTACCGACCGGTATTTGGCTACCTACATGAGGCCCTAAATGCTAACCTAAGCTTAGCCTGTCTACAGATTTCAATTGAAATGCCTTTTGTTTTTCCAGCATGTTCTCTTTTTTCTTTACAGGTGTCTTCTCATGATTCTCATTAGTAAGAGAAGGGCTTATTGTTTGCATTAGAATGCTAATAGTGAGGCCTGCAGAGAAGAACTTCCCAGTGAACGAGGAGAATTTATAGTCGAAGGAGGCCGACTGTTCATCATGTACCAGGACGGAGAGATGTTTAAGGTTGAAAACTGCAGTCCCAGTTCAATGTGACGGGAAACTGAAGAGATGTTGCAGATGCACACGAGTAACAATTTGGTTGGTCCCTGGTGGTCCGAAAGCAGATAAGACTGTTTCTGAATCTCCTGATACTTTTAAATGGGTGCTCTCACAATGGAGGACAGAGATTCCCTTTACACTTACAGAGGTGCAGACCTCTCTGCATGTCTTATTCTTGCAAGTGTGAAGCTTTATGCAAAACACCTATTCCCATTTTCCAGGACTTCTATTGATGTCTGGTCATGCTGACATCATCTAGGCTCCCTAATTAGAGACCCTTGGTAGATGATCCTATATCTGACTTATGTTTAGAACAGAGACAGGGCATTTTTTCATGGAACACCTGTTTGCTTTAAACTGTTTCCTTATTGTTGTGGCTATCACAATTCTGTATCTCACTCTATAGTGGCTAAACTTACTGAGATATTTCAACTTCTCTGCAGTATTGTTATACCTACTGAATTTATTATTGGTTGGATTATATGCTGGATTGCTTGGTACTCCCCCAAAAAAACCTTTAACCTTAATTGGTGATTCTTGGTCCTAATTCTGGAGTCAAATTGGCTTCACAAGCTAGAAATGTATTGTTGATGTATTCTCCCTTACAGTGCTTCACATCAACCAACAAAGGTCCGTACGACCAATGGGGACAAATCTGACTACTTGACCAAGAGGTTGTGTTGTAAGTCCCTGCGCACTCTCATTATCAATCCTTATTAATGAACCATGCTAGTACTTTGGGCGACTTGCAACAATAGATAGATAGTCGTTTATGTACAGATATGTCAAGTTTATAGCATATGCTCAAGTATAATCTCGTACAACACCAATAACTCAATTTATTTTTCACCATTATTTGTTTTAGATTTGTACTTTAATGTCTGTTCCTTGTGATTATTCTGTGATACCTGAACCAGTGCCTTTTTACAATTATTTTACAATGCAATTTGATCTACCACAGAAATCTCACCAATGCAAAAGGGATTCACCCATACCATGGAAATGATGAAAAGAGGAATTTCTAACGTATTTGGAGGAAATTGAGTGGATAAAATGCCAGTTGCGAGAAAAAATGCATATTGCTACCTTCTTTAGGATCTGAGGGTAAAGACATATTTGGGGCATTTTCCAAAGTTGCTCCTGGTGAAGGGGGGTGGATTTAAAATGATTTCAATGAAGCCACATGCTTATGTTTGCTAATGTCCAGGTTTAGTGTAAACCTCCAGGAATAGACTTTGGGCGTATCGGATCAGGTCTCAAGTGGTAACTGGCAAATGTAATTGTGTGCTGCTTGAAGATAGGGACCAGTCTAACAGGTGTGCTCCAGGTGGGTCAAGAAGAAATTTGTAGGCCTGAACAAATGTTTCTTTGACAATGACAAAGCCAAGATTGAGGAAAATGTTTGCCTGAAGGACCTCACGACTAAAGAATTATGTGATAACGATATGAGAAGAAAGCTGTTATTGGCTGATGATATTGAGGCCTGGGGTGGATGTCAAAGGAAAGAGCAAATGGTCTTGTCATGTGAAAGAAGTAAGAGTCAAACAGGCAGGGTGGTAACAGCTAAGGCAAATACTGGGACATATGTAGAATAGTTAAAGTCTGTGTCCTGTGATCTCAGAGAGTCTTCATAGTAATGACAGATGTGATGAAAGTAAGAGTCAGGATAGTGTATTTTCAATATAAAAAGAAGAAAATGCCTAATCAAATGTGCATGAGGAGGAGCAAGCTCACCCGCCCAGTGATGTTACCAGGGAGAGTGTTTCTGTGGGCACACTGCAGGGGAGGATTCCTGAGGACTCTGTGGCTCACAGGGTGGAAATGTGGAGTCAGACTTGGGAACTGAACTTTTAAATATGCATGACTTAGTTCTCTTATTTCTAATGCCCATTTGTTAGGAGGGATGATGTGTAATATGGTTTATACTTTATTATTGAGTGTCAAGCCATTGTTAAATTTTACGAATTGTAATTTTAGGATGTTATCTATATGTTACATCCCATACACCCTTACTGTTGGACTGGGCTTGAGACAAAAAAGTAAAGGAAATGGCAGATACCAAATGTTTCCAATGTATGTGCTACATCAACGTGAATACAAGTTTTTATAATAGAACGGGTATAGACCGGTTCTACAGGATAGCTCATAGTTAAGGCATTCTTTTTTGTCTGTAAGAAACTTAACAACAAATACTCACACAAAAAAAGCCAGTAAGCAATTCATATCTAAGAAAACTGAAATATAGCCATGTGGAAAGGAGAGAAGGAGTCATGAAAACAAAGTGCTCCAGGACTGACCAGAACTGGTTTGAACAAGGCAAAGGCCCCTCTGCCCTCAGAGGACAAAGGATTTTGGAATATAAGTATTGGGACCCTGATCCCAAGAATTTAGATCACTTTGGGAAACAAGAAGAAACTCAGCTGAGGAGAGGAACCAAGAAGAAACTGAGGAGAGACTATCCCTGAAACTGGGGGATTGGCCTGCAGGGGTTGCCTACTGCCAAAAAGAGGAGAAAGGAACTTTGTGTGTACTTTTGCTCAACTTATGAAGGATCTTCAAGGACTTGGAAACGAGCTTGCCTCCTGCTGAAGTCTCAGGAACAACAGACTTCACCCCCCAGCTCCCCAGAGTTCTTTGGAAGTGCCTGCTGCTGTGTTGGGCATTCTGAGGGACTGCGTGTCGCAAGGAGCTGGAAGTGCGACTCAAGAAGGAGAAGGGTGCCGCCGTCGGAGCTGTTGTCGTCGCATCGCATAAAGTGTGTCGCCGCTGCAGCCTCGCATCGAGCGGAAGCGTCTTGCATCATCAAGGCAGTGTCTCACAATGCCGAAGAAGTGTGTCGCCATCGCAGCCATCGTATCTGATGCATTGCACCACATCAAGAGAAGAGTCTCGCATCGAGGAAGAAGCGTGTCGCCATCGCAGCCATCGTAGTTGTTGCATTGCACCGCATCAAGAAAAGCACCTCACATCCACGGCGAAGTGTGCCGTCGTCGGAGCTGCTGTCGTCGCATCGCGTAAAGGGGTGCCGCCGCTGCAACATCGCATCGAGCGAAAGCGTCTTGCATCATCAAGGCAGTGTCTCACAATGTCGAAGAAGTGTGTCGCCATCGCAGCCATCGTATCTGATGCTTTGCACCACATCAAGAGAAGAGTCTCGCATCGAGGAAGAAGTGTGTCGCCATCGCAGCCATCGTAGTTGTTGCATTGCACCGCATCAAGAAAAGCACCTCACATCCACGGAGAAGAGTGTCGCCGCCAAGGCCGCTGTCGTCGCATCGCGTAAAGGGATGTCGCCGCTGTAGCTGACGCATCGAGTCGAGTCTTCTAGCAACATCGGAGAAGCGTGCCGCATCTGGAAGATCTTCACGTCTTTATTTCTTTGCACCAAAATCTTCAACGCATCAACATTGTTGCAACACTTTCGTTGCCCTGCATGTCGCATGTAAAAGGTACATTGACTTAATTCTACCATCTTAAAGTAACAGTATTGTGGATTTTTGTCGTTTATGGTCTTGTGGTAAATCTATATAAAGAATACTTATTTTTGATATAAAACCTGTGTGGTGTCCATCTGTAGTGTTGTCACTTGATTACTGTATGTGTTCACAAATGCTTTACACACTGCCTCTGAGATAAGCCTGTCTGCTCATGCCAAGCTACCAAGGGGTGAGCAGGGGTTATTTTAGGAGTGTACCCCTTTACCCTGACTAGAGGAGGAGGTCCCTATTTGTCACAAGTGTATACCTGTGCCAACTAGAGACCCCCAAGTCTAACATTGGTGGTCAGCAGGGAAGATTCTGGACTTGCATTTGTGACTCATGTACAGTGATTGGTGAAAACTACTAGTGAGTGCAGACCAAACGCAACCACATACAGTTTTTTCTATTTTATGGTGTCCTCCTGAAGGTTTTTGATACTATGGCCAGGGAGGGTCCAGAGGCATCCCTATTTCAGTATGAGTTACCCAGCTGGAAGGCAACACTACCAGTGGAGTCTGAGAAGGAGGAATTCCCTGAAAGTGAGGGAGAAACAGAAAAAGATAGCTGGCTTCTGGATTATGAGCAGAGGATGAGAGACATTGACGAAGAGCTGAGAGAGATTGATGAGGTCCAGAGGGCCTTTGGCCGAGGAGAAGAACCTTGGCTGCTCAGAAAGTGAGCTTTGCTGAGTTGGAGGTGGAGTCTAGCTCAGATGGTGGCAGCAACATTGATTTATCTAGTGCTGAGGGAGCAGTACATGCACCCAGAGATGTGGCGCCTGACTTGAAGGAGGTGGTTAATTTACACCAGGAGGTTCAAGGATATGAGGTAGCTCCAGTGGTGCGCAATGTTCTTGAAGTGAATTGGGAAACTGGCACAGGGGTTCATAGTCCTAGTGGTGGGGGGGACACTCTACTGACTCTAGATGAGAGGTGCAGGGAGAGGGGTTCCCCCATGGTTGAAGTCCTGGTGTGTGAGTGTGAACACCGCCCAGAAGAGTGTGGGTTGAGTGGCAGAGGCAGTCAGATACTGTCTTGCGAATCTCAGGAGAGGGGTGTGGAGTACGTGTGCAAGGCACTGAATTGTGAGGTAAAGGATAGTTTGATAAACCCTTGTAGGAGGCTGTGTAATCCAATTGTGAGAGGGCATATTGTAAGTCCCTGGTTTCCAGAGCTATGCCAACACCTGTGGGAGAGTGAGTTCTCTGACCGCAGGGAGCTCACTTTGGAGGCAGACCTTTTGGTGGAGTCCAGAGGGTCTGGAAAGGCATTGGGGAGTGATCCCAAGATGAGTGGTTCAGGTATCTTCAAACCCAGTGTGGTGGAAGTGGCTCAGAGTAGCCCAACTAGGTCCTGTAGTAGTGAGAGGGGTGTAGGGCCTCACGTCCTGTCTTTAAGGGGAAGGAGTGAGAATTGGTTACGTCTCGGTAGTGCCCAAACTCAGTCTCAGAGCCTGGATGGTTCTTTAAGGGAACACCAGGTGGGGAGCCTAGTCTGTCCTGAGGGGCTGCCCGTGTGCGGGATCCCCTCGTGTCTGGTGAACGGGGAGTGTCTGTAAGCAGGCCTCCATCAGTTCTGGTATCTGGCAGTACCGCTCCAGTTGGCAGGGTGCAGAAGTCCAGATTGAGGGGTGAGAGGGGGAAAGAGTCCCCAGTGGAAGAACCAGTGGGTCGGGGGCCAGCCAGAAGGGCTGTGTCACCAGTGAATGACCATGGTGACACCACTTCTGTGCTGGGGTATCTTCGCGCACTGTCAGATGGACAGGGATCGGGAGATCTGCGCCAGGCAGACTGTCACATGACACATGAGTTGTGTGTCACCCTCGGGGGAGGCATAGGTGCTCCCCCAGAAGTCCTGGTGCGCCAGGCGAGTGTCCAACTACAGGGTTTGGTCCCTGAGTTGGGAAGCCGGGTACAGGGATTGCCTGACCTGGAGGGAGGGACATCTGTAATCAGTGTCTCTACCAGTCCTTCTTCTTGGTGTACCACTCCAGGTGGGAGGGTACAGCCACCTGGAAGGGGGTGCAGAGGGAAGGAGTCCTCGCCTCTGACCCCGGTTCAACTGAAGGGTTTAGACCCTAGGTTGGAGGGCCAGGTTCAGGGTGTCCCCCCTGACCTGGAAGCCCAGTTGCAGGATACAACCCCTGAACTGGTGGGCGAATTGTGCAGGACCCCTGCCACAGGTGCCCTGGCAATTCTGGAAGGGGGACCACTCCAGGTGGGAGGGTACAGAGTCCCAACAAGCAAGAGGAGGACCGGGTGTGGGAAAGCCCACCCCAGTCTCCTGTCCAACCGCCGGGGACAGGCCTGGGACTGATGGGTCAGTTTCAGGATATCATACCTGACCTGACAGGAGGGAGAATGGACCAACGGTGCCAAGCACCTGGAGCTACTGCCCCCGGCTCCCTGGCGCCACAGAGGTTTGAGAGCCCTGAGAGGCATATGGCCTGGGTCTCATCCCTGACTACTGTCAGTGGCCACTGTGGCATTTGGCTGTCTGTCTGTTGGGACACACCTGTGAGCCAGTTAAGGTTAGGTGCTGCACAGGTGGTTTCCACAAGTGAGGAGAAGGGTTCCTGTGAGAAGTTGGCCTGGCATATGCTGGTAACTAGTTATAGTGGCCACCTTGCACCAGTCCAATTCTAACAGTGAGGAGCTTGTATCTACCTTTATCAGAAAAGGAGATCCACAAGATTGCTGCCCACTGCTTCCGGGGGACCTGTTGAACTCTACAGGCCCTCTCCATAGCAGTTATCCATTTGTGGATATCATCCCCACTCTGGTAGGGAGGAACAACCTTGGACAGGTTCCTATGGTTTGGAATGTAATCTCTGACTCTAGGGACACTGTTGCTACCACCAGGGGGTTCTAACCCCTCTTTTCTCGAAGCTCTCTGGAGCTCAAGGGCTTCTCTATCTAAGGCCAACTGCTTGGTTCTGAGGGAAAGTCTTGCTTCCTCATACTGGAGCAGTTTGTACCTTCTTTCAGAGGAGGTCTCCCTTCTAGGAAGGTATGCGTTCCTCTGCTGGGCAGATTCCCTGCCAGAGTGATATGAGTGGTCAAATTCCCTAGAAATGGACCTAGGCCTCTCCTCCACTCTGTCAGTTCTCTTAGGGAGAATTCCTCTGTCCTTTTCAGACCTATGTGGGTCTGGTCCTTCAATCACAGAGTTCAGGTCACCTTGATTCTCATCTTCTGACCTAGAGACTATGGCTGACCCACCCCCTGATTCAGACCCCTTAGCTCCTAGAGCTAATCTGAGGTCATCTGTGGTCAACAGATTTATCAGGCCTAGTGTGGAGGGACTCTGTCCTAGCTTCAGGTGTCTTGCAACACACATGGATTTCAGGCCAGCGAAAGTCATGTCCTTATACTGAGGCTGGGTGGACCCACTGGCTCCATCCCTTGAGGACATTCTAGTGTTGTGCAGTGTTGTACTACCTACACTAGTTTGTGGCCTACTGATCCTAGCTTGAGCTGTAGCAAGGGTGTGCTATCCCTTCACAAACAGCTCTAAGTTCAGTAGAACTTATTGATACTAAGCTTGACTTTTATATGTACCTTGAGAACCTTTAGTGGTTTTCAGTTAGTAATTCAAATAGAGATTTTCTGGTAAAACAATGGCAAGCTAGAATCCCACACGCTGCCCACCAATGTGAGAAGTTGGCCTGGCATATGCTGGTCACTAGTTATAGTGGCCACCTTGCACCAGTCCAATTCGTCTCTTATGGTAGATAGGTTTAGGACAACCTTTTAAAGAAAGCTATCCTAGTGGTAGCTGTGGAGAGCAGCCTTCAGGCTAAGTCTCAGAGGAATGTAAAGCAGCTTGTTTTACCTTATAATCTCTTGAATTACCAAATGAAAGGACACCATACAGGCATATATATCAAATATATATGTATTTATTTCTAGACACACTCTACTAATCTCTTTATGGGATTAGAAGTCAGGAACACATTCAAATATCAACGTTTCACAATAAGTTAAGCACAAATATGGTTGGGGCCCTAGGGGCGTACCAGACCATATACTAAAAAAAGGTTTAGGAAAGTCGACTTGCAAGGGGAAAAGGCCTAGGGCCTGTAGAATCACTGGGGCTTCACTAATCCACCCAAGGCAGGTAAGTAAAAGACCCACAGGAGACGCGTGCAGTGTGAGAACACAGCTGCGGGTTCCCTATTGATTTCAATGGAGCAAGTTGCAGTTGGATTTTTAAAGTTTTAGGGTACTTCGAGGAAGTCTACAAGCAAGCCACTTACAAGGTAAGTAATTCGAGGGCCAACACACACTAGGGCACCGGAGTGCACGAGTTACCTCGCCCAGGAAAGCCGGGTGCATAGGTGTCTTTTGGTGTCGGGTCGCGTCGCTGTTTTCCTATGGAAGCCAAAGAAGATTTGCTGCTTGCGAAGACTGGAGAAGTGTCCGGTGGAATCCAAGGCTGGATTCAAGATGAAGATGACCTGAAAGCAGAAGGGACAGTGTTCACAGTCACTTGCCAGTGACCCGGGGCCAGGAAAATGGATGCCCACGGAGGTCGGGTGATTTCAGGTGATCAAGGGTGTTTTGACTCTTTGCCCACGAGGTCCAGGAGGCATTGATGATGACCAGCAGCTGGATTCAGAGTGTCCCATGACGTCTGCAGCTTAATGAGGTATCGACAACATGATTGAAGCCAACAAGCCTTGGCAACAGCAAGTCTCATGGAAATTGAAGAAAGTCAGCGGTGCAGACCAGCAAGGTCTGAGGGACTCACCCAGCAAGGGTGAGTGATGGCAGGCCTGGAGCAACCAGGGGCATCCTTTGGTTTGAAGAGAAACTCTTCAGAGGACCCACAAGCTAGCCAGCAAGGGATCGCAAAGACACCTCATGAAGATTTGCTTCATAGGAGCCCACGGTCACTCAGGACGAGGTAGGCCTCTGATTTTCAAAGGAAATCCTGCGGGACGCTGGAACCACACGTGGTCCAATGCACAAGTTCATAGAACGTCGTGAAGGGGTTGCACTTGACAATAGTGCATGGTACCCAGGTATTGCTGTTCCTCGTCACTCGTGGGGTCCACTCGGCCCAGCTCTGCTGGGGACTCACAATGGCCATCGAGAAGTCAGGAAATCTACTTCCGGGGCTGCACGGACTTTGGAATCTGGTGGGAGCAGGAAAGTTCGCGACCGTTGGTTCAAGTTTTTGGTGCCTGCCAAGCAGGAGAGTCACTCCTTGAGTCCAAGGGAGATTCTTCAGTCTTCCAAAGGTAGTGGAACATCGAAGGGCCGGGATTCTTCTTATAGAGCATCGTCCAGGGATATCTGATTTGCAATGGCAAGGTTTACCTATCTTATAGTAAAAGAAAAGGAGGGACTAGCTCTATGACCACTCCTCTAGGAGGGTCAGGGGGTGGGTGGTTACACCCACTTCCCTTTGTCCAGTTTCGCACCAGAGCAGGGGCAGGTAGCTCCTGAACTGGTTTGAGCTGGCATATGCACAGAGGAGCCTACTGCTCCCCCAGTGCAGGACTTCAAAGCACTCTAGGAGTGCACCCACCCAGCTCCAATACACTAAATCCTGTCTGGATGGTGGTGACACCTCCCTGTGACAGGATGCCTATTGTTGGGCCTCCTCCACTGCGAGTTTCAGTCAGCAGCAAGAGGACAGCCCAGTGTCTGTGCTGGTGGCATCCATTTTGTGATGCCAGGGCTCTTTCAGATTTCTACCGTGTTTCCACAGTAGGTACATGTCGTCCCCTCTAGACGGATGGGATCATACTCTGGTTTGGGGGTATGATTCCAAGTTGTTTGACACCAAACACGACATGTTTTGATGCAGTCATTCCAAAGTAAGCATTTACCGGGAGGTTATAATGCACTTAAGAGTATATGGTTTAACCGCATCCACAAACAGCCACAGAGAATAGACTCTGCCAGCTGCAGAGGGGCCCTGCTCAGGCAGGGGCACCCCCTCACATTGTAAACCAAGCACCCTGCCCTCAGGATTGATGGGGCCTGCCTTAGGGGTGACTGATAGGTTTATATGTGTGTGTATGGTGAGATATAGGGAACCTATACCTCTGTGAGGAGTGCTAACACTACCTCGCCCAGGCTGTAGTGGCAGGCCTGTTGTGTTAGATTTAGTCTGCTTCCCAGGGGTGGCATAATACATGCTTCAGCCCCTGGTAGGCCTGTGAAGTACCTATGCCCTTGGTACCTAAGGTACTATATACTAGGGGCTCATAAGGTATCACAGTATCCAATCACTAGTGCATCTAATATGCATACCAGTCATTTAAGGGAGTAAGCAGATAGGCTGGGGTCCTGGATAGCAGGATCCCAGCCAGACTAGTCAAAAACCATTCAAACACCAGGAAAAAGGTGGGGGCAACCATGCAGTCAGATTCCACCTTCCTACAGTTCCCCATGGATTAGCTTGGTGGGGTCTGAGAGTATGGACAGAGGGATTCCAATAGGTTCAGATTGGCGTAGAACTGGAGTGTGCCCCTGCAGTTGCTGGCCCAGTCCAGGTTCTATCGCCCAAAGCAGGGAAGCCCATCAAGGTAGTGATTGGTCTACCCTGCGTTTTGGCTGGAAGGGGGTTGTGTTGGACTGGGCCCTTTTTGCAGGGTCATCCCTGAACTTTTTTGCCTTCCTCCTATATTTTTTCTGACCTGTTGTTGGCTGTTTTATGACTCTGGGCACTTTATCACTGCTGACCAGTGCTAAAGTGCATATGCTCTCCCTATTGTAAATTAATGTATGAATTTGTGATTCCTTGATTGGTTGGTTTGGGTTACCTGTCAGACCCTAGTACAGTGCACCAGGAGTGCCCAGGGCTGGTAATCCAAATGCTGCTGGTGGGCTTGCAGCACTGGTTGTGCCACCCACAGAAGCAGCCTGTAAAAGTGTGTCTAAAGTCTGCCATTGCAGAGCCTGCGTGCAGTCTGGTACTGTCATGCTGACTGAGCAAGGGCACCCACTTGCCAGTCCCTAAACCTTCCCTTTTCTTCATATCAGACACCCCTAAGGTAGGCCCCAGCGCAGGGTGCATTGTAAGGATAAGGTAGGACCAGTGGTCGAAGTGGGGGAAAAAAAGTAGGGGAACTGTGGGCGGAGAATCAGAGGGCGGGAATAACCCAAGGATTGGCTCAGTGGGCGGAGCCAGAGGAGTGGCCAGAATGCGCAAATATCCCAATTTTTAATATTTGTTTGGCATTTCACTGCGCAGTTTAATCAACCAATGGATACACATGATTATATAAGGTTATAATGAGTTATTGACATTAAACCCATTCACAAAGTGGGATATGCTTCTAATCACAGAATGTCCCAAATACGATAAAATGTGGAAGCACAAGCAATTTTTCGCAGAGCCATGGTGTTTATCATCAGCACTTCTCCCTTTTTCCACAACAGCAGTTCAAACATGAATGGCAAAATATCCTAGTTTGCAAATGTTTTCTATATAATTATGGCTCTGCCATATTTGCCTCCTAATGCAAGATCTGCTGCATGATCTGACCATTTAAACTAATAAATTGTTTATAGCTCAAATGTATCAAAAGTTAACAAAACATTTGACTTGTGTTGCTGCAGAGTGGCTGGCTTATTGCAAAGGTTGACTGATCATCTTTCTCACTGTTGCATTTGTATGTTACACTGGTGCTAATAAGGCAAAATCTTTCCAATGACTGTTATCATGTGTATACGTCAAAATAATAAAATATCAGAAAATATACTGCAATACGCTGCAGCCTTTTTTTAAATGCACAATTTAGTCAACACTGTGGCATCATTTTGTCCTCCTTTGCTGCATATTTAATTTCAGTGACCCCACAGCAAGCAGCACATGTTAAAAGTGCTTGTGAATGAAGCAGAGAGACTGTGAAGATTTCGAACTTAGTTTGGTGTGCGTGCCAAATTCTGCATTGCCAATCCCTGGTGAGTTGCAGCTACTACTTCTGAAACAAAGCCAATGGAGCTACCTATGGGTGAGGCAGACTGGCCTCAAGGGCAGGGCCGGTATTAGCGCTGGTGGTGCCCTGTGCATTAATGTTTGTTATTACCCTCTAATGGCCACCTCTGTCATGGATTCCCTCACTACCACCCTTTAACAGTGCCCCTCAAGTCTCCATAACCACACTCTCTCTCAGATGCATTTAATTTGATTTACAGCGCCACTCATACCAGTGTAGGGTGTCAGAGCACTTTACATCCCACACATTACACAGAGACAATCAATATGTGTGCAAATCACTGTATAGAAAATGTTACATAAGACTAAGGACTAGAAGGTGTAGGAGTCACATGACAACCATACTACTAGGCGGTATAGTTTAATAGTGATTGGTCTGTAGAAACAAACTCAGAATTTTAAAACGTAATACCATGGTTGGGGGTTCTCTTTAATAATCAGAATTGATTTCTGTCCAAAAGAACACTTTTTGCAACATTAGGATAATCAAAGACTGGGGGGGAAAACATAACGCTCTAATTTATACCTTGCAGTTTGTATGTAGCTCTTAGATGAAAGTTAATAGCTCAATGTTGTATGTTAGGATTTTAACTTATAAACTGCAAGTAACAAAAGGATCTCTCTGACAAAAGCAGTAGGCCACTGACCTATTTACATTATGTGCACTTTGTGATCTGTGTAGGAAGGTGGAATCTGACTACATGGTTGCCCCCACTTTTTTCCTGGTGTTTTGCTGGTTTTCGACTTAGTCTGGCTGGGATCCTGCTATTCAGGACCCCAGCCTATCTGCTTTCTCCCTTAAATTGATTACAAGTACTATAGAAACACTCCAGATTGGATTCTGGGGTACCCTTATAAGTCCCTAGTGTATGGTATACTATGTACCAAGGGCATAGGTACCCCAGAGGCCTACCAGGGGCTGCAGCATGTATTGTGTCACCCCTGGAAAGCCTTCCAAAATGACCCCACAGGTCTGCTACTGCAGCCTGGGTAAGGTGGTGCATGCACCCCTTACTGAGATATAGGTTCACTATATCTCTCCATATCACTGCACATATAAACCTATCAGTCACCCCTATGGTAGGCCTTACCAATCCTGAAGGCAGGGTGCTGGGTTTTATGTGAGAGGGTGCCCATGCATGAGCAGAGCCCCTCAGCAGCCTTCAGAACCTTTATTCTGGGGTTGTTTGTGATGCTGCCAAACCATACACTCTTAAGTGCATTATAACCAAACGCTAAATGCTATCTTTGGAATGGCTGCATGGAAACATGTTGTATTTGGTGTCAAAAACTTTGGAATCATACCCCCACACAAGTAACTGGTGTGGGAGTATGATCCCACCCTTCTAGAGGGTGAGACATGACAGCACCGGTATACCCGGTACCAGCTAACAGAGCCCTGGCATCACAAAATGGATGCTGCCAGCCACAGACACGAGTCTGCCCTCCTGTTGCTGGATGAAACTCTGGCAGGGGAGGCCTGGACAATAGGTTTCCTGTCACAGGGAGGTGTCACCACCTCCCAGAAAGGCTTAAGTGTATTAGGGCTGGGAGGGTGCACTCCAGGAGTGCTTTGAAGTTCAGCACTGGGGGCACATGTGGTGTCCCTGTGAATAGTCCAGCTCAAACCGGTTGCAGGGGCTACCAGCCCCTGCTCTGGTGCGAAACTGGACAAAGGAAATGGGTGTAGCCACCCCTCTTTCCTGACCCTCCCATAGGTGGGTCCCTAGAGTTTGTCCCACCCCTTCCTTGGGTATAAGAAAGGAACCCCTGGCTACAGGACTTTAGATTACACCTGGACGAAACTCTGATACTGAATCCTGGAACTTCGACGATCTACATTGAACTAGATAAGTAAAGAATCTCCCTTGGAGTAAAGGAGTTACTCCCCTGCAAGGCAGGTACCAAAGACAGATCTGACCGGTTTGCAGCTCCGAAGCTCCCGCCAGACTCCGAAGAATTTTGCAACACAGGAGGTGGGTTTCCGTGATCTTAGAGGTAGAACAGTGCCCACAGCAAGTCTGAGGCCCGTATCCCTCGTGGCGACCGTGCAAACTGAACCCCTGGACACCACGTCACTTTGCAGAAGCATCAGCTTTCCAACAACTCCTGCAGCTAAGCTTTGGATTACTTATAGCCCTTACCCCGAGCAGCATTTGCACTGAAGATTGCCCGCCTACACTCCACGAGTGTTCCGTGAGCTGGCCCTTTGTGTTTTCTCTCGAGGTCCCTTCGCGATCCCTAGTCCATCGACTGGTGGGTCCCTGTGAAGGCAACTTTACCTCTAATTAGTCTTACCTGATTGCTCCAGACGTGTCCTGACTCTCCATTGCTTGGGGAGTCCCCAGGACCTTGCTGGTCCGCACCAAAGCATCTTTTCTCTTCCTGCGTGGGTTGCTGTTGCCAAGGCTTGTTGTGTTCAATACGAGGACTGACACCCCAGCACTCGACATCCTTTGTGGGACAGCTCAAATCCAGCTTCTGGTTGTCGTCGACGCCTCCTGGTTCTCGTGGCTGCAGGGTCAAGCTTCGCCTCTTCACACTTGAATCACCCAACATCGGTGGGTTTTCGTCTACCGTGCCCCTGGTCACTGGCAAGTGACCCAGACTCTGTACCCTCTGCTTTCAGGTTCTTCTGATCTTCGATCCAGGCTTGGATCACACCAGACACTTTTCTCCTTCCCGGCAGCAGCACTTTGCAGTAGATCGCCATTGAAATCAACGACGATCCCCGACACCATTTGACACCTATGCACCCGGCTCCCCTGGGTGAGGTAACTCAAGTACTCCGGTGCTCCCGTGGGTGCTGGCCCTAGACCCCCCTAAGTCTTAAGGGGTTTTCTCAAAGTCCTCTCCTAAGTGTCCTTAACTTCTAAAATTCCAACCGTGACTTTTCCATAGAATAGTACGGGGCTCGCGCCTGTGTTCGCACACTTGCACGCGTCCCCTGTGGGTCTCCTGTGTCACTACCTTGGGTGATTCCTTGGGGTCCCAGCGATTCTACGGGCTTTAGGCACTGTGTCTAGTGAAGTTGTGGTTCTTATAACACTTTCTTAATATATGGTCTGGTCTGCCCCTAGGGCCCATTGTATATTGTGCTATTTACTGTCGTTTTAGAACTGTATTATTGTGTATCTTGGACTCTAATCTCATAAAGAGATTAGTAGTGAGTGTTTAGAAATAAATACATATATTTTATATATACCTTGTGTGGATCTCCTTTAATTTAGTTATTCAAGAGGTTATAATCTGGTAAACGAAGCTGCTTTACACTCCTTCAAGACTTAGCCTGAAGGCTGCTCTCCATAGCTACCACTAGGATAGCTTACAATAAAGCTTGTCTTTAAACCTATCATCAATAAGGGTTGTTTGGACTGGTACAAGGTGCCCACTATAACTAGTGGACAGCATATACCAGGCCAACTTCTCACAATCTGTATGGTACATGTTCTTTGAAGCAGGCACATTAACCCTCTGAGCTACCGTTCCATGAATCAGAACTTCCACTAGACAAAATGATCTCTCTCTAGGAAGAACATTAAACACCAGAGACATTTTTATTGTTGCCGAAAATTGCTGGAGGCCAGGAAGGAGGCAGCAAGCACTTTTAAAACCTTAATATACTTGCAAACATAATGCTTCCACCCAAAGTCAGCACCCGGTGCGGTCACACCGGTTGCACTGCCCTAGAGCTGGCCCTTCTCAAGTGTCCTGTGACCTCAGTGACAGTCACTGTCGCTCTAGGGTGTGCTGCTTCATAGGCCTGTCTGCAAGACTGGAGATGAACTTCAATATGGATTGTGGTGGACAAACCTTGAAGGTTAACCCACACTTGCCACTGCTAGGGTCCACCTGCTGGTGCTAAGACACCAGCGCTTCTAAGGTCTTGCGCAGCCTTCTAAGGTCTAGCATGGTATTGTGCTCTCTCAGGAGAGTGGTCTGGTGGACTGGTTATTAAGGCTGAACCTGGTTCCCCAGTTACAAATTCAGAAGCTCTGGCCATAGTGCCACCTCCTCTCCCCCACTGAACACCATACTGCCCCACTGAGAAAAACTCACACTGCCTTCAACTACAACCCAATTGCTGCCGGCTATAAACACCTGTATGCGGCTCAATTTAAATGACGCAGAGCAATATGCAGCCTACAAAAAAAAAAGTGACAACATCCTGGAAAAAGCAAACCCTCATAGGGATTGTAAAATTTAGCAAACCATGTGAATTGTAAGCAGGAACAACATGGTTACCTTAATGCGTTTATACTCACTATTCAGAAATCAGTGAGTGCTCTTGCCTGAAAAGTTAAGGACATGACTACAGGGCCCTGAATGGACCCATTTCAATGCCCATTGCTTATATCCTTACAAAACGTAAGCAGTATGGTAAAAAGACCACATCCCTGTACGCAGAGCCGCAGTATACATTTTGTTTTCCAATCCACACTTTGCAGTACCTCCAGGATTGGTGCACTAGTTGCAAGCCCAGGGAAAACAAAGACAAGAAATCAAAAATAGCGCTTCAATGGCAAACTCTGTAAAAGTGGCGCTAATGTGTTTGGGTGTAAATAAAATCGATCTGGTCAGTTTGCTACCAGCAGGCGGGCAACACCCATTGGACTCAAAGGGCTTCAGCCGCCACACCCCCCCTTCGTGTGTGGCAGCCCGGGATGAGACAGCTTCCCGGGTACACAGACAGCCGCACCCGAGCACTTCACAGGTCTTTTAAAGACCATTTGCATGTTAATGAGGCCTTGCTGTTGTTTCATCCCTTCTAAGAGCCCCTGCAGCTCCACTCTGCCTATTGCTTAAGGATTAACCCCCCCCCCCGAAATTTTTTCTTTGCCCTCTGGCTACCAGTCTGTCTTACTTTACTTAGTTATTTTTCCCATTTTTAACCTTTTATTCCAGATGCTGCACATTGGAATTAAAATATGACATTTCCAGCAAAAATTATTTTCATTTTTGGATCCATTTCACAGAGGAGGAAATAAGAGAAAGGAGAGGAAAGAGAGTGAAAACCCCGTCTTGAAATCTCGGTTTTCTGTAAGAGAACTGCTAGACAGAAAGAGAGGGAAGAGGGAAAGAGTTGGGGGGAGGGGGGAAGGCAGCTGAAGCTACAGAGCAGAAGTGGACACTGTATTTTTCTTCTCCGGGCTGGAAGAAAAAGACAGAGTCTTGTTACTTCTCTGCCGCCCGTCCTCGAACGCCAGGAACGCTGAGCTTTATAGGCCATGCCGATTTCTTGCGTCCCGGGACGCATTTTCAAAATAAAAAAGTAGGGGAACAGAATCGCTGGAATTGAAGAAGTAGGGGCACGCCGTGCCCTGCCATTCCCCCCCACTTCGACCACTGGGTAGGACATGCCCTGGTGTGTGTGGCATGTTCTAATAGTGAATTACAGCCATTTTCGTTTTTAACTATTGCAAGGCTAACTGTTCTCCATAGGCCAGAATGGGCAGTTTGATTATTACATCTTATAATCCTAACTGACTCAGGGAACATGGTAGAAATTCGAATTTAGTATGCCTGAACTCAGAATGATAAAATACATCTTTTAGTGAAGTTGGTTTTAACATTCTGTGTTTGAAAATACCACTTTTAGAAAGTAGGTATTTTCTTGTCTAACCATTCAAACCTGCCTCTGCTAGGTTGTGTATTCCTTGTCTGGAGTTTGAGTGTCAGGGCTGGGAAATTCCAGGAGACAGGGTGAGGTGTCCCAGTGGTGAATAGAGAGATCTGCATCTAGATGGGTGGGAGGAGTTGCACCTGGGACCTGAATAGGGCTGTGCCTTCCCTCCAAAATGCTGGCTCCACCTCCTGTGGTGCGTCTGATGTCTTTGCCCTGCACTCTGAAAGGAGAGAAGGTGTCATGTAAACAAAGTGCTCCAGGACTGACCAGAACTGGTTTGAACAAGGCAAAGGCCCCTCTGCCCTCAGAGGACAAAGGATTTTGGAGTATAAGTATTGGGACCCTGATCCCAAGAATTTAGATCACTTTGGGAAACAAGAAGAAACTCTGCTGAGGAGAGGAACCAAGAAGAAACTGAGGAGAGACTATCCCTGAAACTGGGTTGGACTGCAGAGGTTGCCTACTGCCAAAGAGAGGAGAAAGCAACTTTGTGTGCACTTTTGCTCAACTTGTGAAGGATCTCCAAGGGCTTGGAAAAGAGCTTGCCTCCTGCTGAAGGCTCAGGGACAAGAGACTTCACCCCCCAGCTCCCCAGAGATCTTGGGATGTGCCTGCTGCTGTGTTGGGCCTTCTGAGGGACTGCGTGTCGCAAGGAGCTGGAAGTGCGACTCAAGAAGGAGAAGCGTGCCGCCGTCGGAGCTGTTGTCGTCGCATCGCGTAAAGCGTATCTCCGCTGCAGCCTTGCATCGAGCGGAAGCCTCTCGCATCATCAAGAGAAGAGTCTCGCATCGAGGAAGAAGCGTGTCGCCATTGCAGCCATCGTTGTTGTCGCATTGAACCGCATCAAGAAAAGCGCCTCGCATCCACGGAGAAGCGTGCCGCCGTCGGAGCTGCTGTCGTCGCATCGCGTAAAGGTGTGTCGCCGGTGCAACATCACATCGAGCGGAAGAGTCCCGCAACGTCGGAAAAGAGTGTCGCCGCCAAGGCCTCTGTCGTCGCATCGCATAAAGGGATGTCGCCGCTGTAGCTGACGCATCGAGTCGAGTCTTCTCGCAACATCGGAGAAGCGTGCCGCATCTGGAAGATCTTCACGTCTTTATTTCTTTGCACCAAAATCTTCAACGCATGAACATCGTTGCAACACTTTCGTTGCCCTGCGTGTTGCATCTAAAAGGTACATTGACTTAAAGTGTCACATTAGAGAACTAAGCTAAATTCTCCCATCTTAAAGTAACAGTATTGTGGATTTTTGTCGTTTATGGTCTTGTGGTAAATCTATATAAAGAATACTTATTTTTTATATAAAACCTGTGTGGTGTCCATCTGTAGTGTTGTCACTTGAGTACTGTATGTGTTCACAAATGCTTTACACACTGCCTGTGAGATAAGCCTGTCTGCTCGTGCTAAGCTACCAAGGGGGTGAGCAGGGTTTATTTTAGGAGTGTACCCCTTTACCCTGACTAGAGGAGGAGGTCCCTATTTGTCACAAGTGCATACCTGTGCCAACTAGAGACCCCTAAGTCTAACACTTACCTACCCAGTGTTCTCATGGTACCTCCAGAACCCTGACTCCTGAACAATTTAGGAGTCAGCTGAGAGGAACTGCAGAAGGGATGTCGATTCCAGAGGATGCTTTGTTCTGCCTTTTATAAAATAATATTCTTTTGTTTATTCATGTAAGTGTTACTATTATTCCCCCCGATATGCAGTGCCTGGCACCAGTGCAGCCATCTTGCCCTCTGAGGTGTGGCCTCTCAAGTCTATTTTCGGACTAAATATATAAGTAGGTATTTTCTTGTCTAACCATTCAAACCTGCCTCTGCTAGGTTGTGTATTCCTTGTCTGGAGTTTGAGTGTCAGGGCTGGGAAATTCCAGGAGACAGGGTGAGGTGTCCCAGTGGTGAATAGAGAGATCTGCATCTAGATGGGTGGGAGGAGTTGCACCTGGGACCTGAATAGGGCTGTGCCTTCCCTCCAAAATGCTGGCTCCACCTCCTGTGGTGCGTCTGATGTCTTTGCCCTGCACTCTGAAAGGAGAGAAGGTGTCATGTAAACAAAGTGCTCCAGGACTGACCAGAACTGGTTTGAACAAGGCAAAGGCCCCTCTGCCCTCAGAGGACAAAGGATTTTGGAGTATAAGTATTGGGACCCTGATCCCAAGAATTTAGATCACTTTGGGAAACAAGAAGAAACTCTGCTGAGGAGAGGAACCAAGAAGAAACTGAGGAGAGACTATCCCTGAAACTGGGTGATTGGACTGCAGAGGTTGCCTACTGCCAAAGAGAGGAGAAAGGAACTTTGTGTGCACTTTTGCTCAACTTGTGAAGGATCTCCAAGGGCTTGGAAAAGAGCTTGCCTCCTGCTGAAGGCTCAGGGACAAGAGACTTCACCCCCCAGCTCCCCAGAGATCTTGGGATGTGCCTGCTGCTGTGTTGGGCCTTCTGAGGGACTGCGTGTCGCAAGGAGCTGGAAGTGCGACTCAAGAAGGAGAAGCGTGCCGCCGTCGGAGCTGTTGTCGTCGCATCGCGTAAAGCGTGTCTCCGCTGCAGCCTTGCATCGAGCGGAAGCCTCTCGCATCATCAAGAGAAGAGTCTCGCATCGAGGAAGAAGCGTGTCGCCATTGCAGCCATCGTTGTTGTCGCATTGAACCGCATCAAGAAAAGCGCCTCGCATCCACGGAGAAGCGTGCCGCCGTCGGAGCTGCTGTCGTCGCATCGCGTAAAGGGGTGTCGCCGCTGCAACATCACATCGAGCGGAAGAGTCTCGCAACGTCGGAAAAGAGTGTCGCCGCCAAGGCCTCTGTCGTCGCATCGCATAAAGGGATGTCGCCGCTGTAGCTGACTGTAGGAGAGTAGGGTCTGCTATCCTATGGTCACCCCAAATTTTTGCTTTTTGCTTCACTGGTTTTTGACATATTGAGGCTGTGGGCCTGCCAATCAGACCCCCAGCCTCCTGTTCTCTCTACTAAATTTACACTATGCACCCTAGGTGCATAACCAATTGGAAGTGGATCACCCTGTGAGCCCCTGTACCAGTGTACACTAGGTACCCAGGGCATTGGTGTATCTAAGGCCTGCCAGGGGCTGAAGCATGTATTATGCCACCCCAGGCTTGGCCTAACAAATTTGACACAACTGGCTGATCACTCAGCTGGGGTAAGTTGGTGTAACCACCTCTTACTTAGGTGTAGTATACCTATACCTAACCTTAAATGGGACACATGTTAACCTATAAGTCACTCCTATGGCAGGCCTTAACAATCCTGAAGGCAGAGTGCTTGGTTCCATGTGAGATGGTGCTCTGGCATGAGCTGAGCCTGTCTGCAGTGGTCGGAACAACTTCCTTCTACTGTTTCCAGATATCGTCATACCATATACTCTTAAGTGCATTATGAACCTCGCGGTTAAATGCTAACTTTGGTTTGGCTTTATCAAAACATGTCGAGTAAGGTGTCATACGAATTGGAATACTAACCCCTCGCCAATTCTGGCAACGGGGTTAGCCTTCCACCCTTCTAGAGGGACACGACATGTACAGTACCTGAAACCCGGGTAAAATCAGACATAGCCTCAGCTCCACAAAATGGATGCTGCCACCACAGACACAAGTCTGCCCTCCTGCTGCTGGGAGTCCTTCCACCTTGGGAGGTGTGGACAAAGGGTTTCCTGCCAGGGGAGGTGCGTGCACCACCCCAGACAGGATTTTGTGTATTGGTCAGGTAGGGCTTGAAAGAAACCAGACATGCCTGAGGCTCACAAGGAGCCTCGGTGCATATGCCAGTTCAATCCGGTCCTGGGGCACACCAGTCCCGGGCCTGGGGCGAGCTGGACAAAGGATTGGGGGTGTAACCACCCCCCTTCCTGGTCCCACCCTTAGGGAGGGACCTAGCAGGTAGTCCGGCCCCTAGAATCCGCTTAAAGGTAGGAGCTGTGTCCTAAGACTTCAGACATCCTGGAATCAACTTGAAACTAAGAATAAGACGGGAACTTCGACGCTCTGCCGCGCAGAGGACTGAAGCCAATCTCCCCTGTGGTCAGGGAGTGACCACCTTGCTAACGCAAGCACCATCCAGCGAATCAACATCTGCTTTGTCACCGCCTCCTGCCGGAGCCCGAGCCCCGAGACTGACAAGACCTGGACCTCCAGACCTCTCACCGCCCGATCCACAGTCCCTGAAAAGAAGAGACCCGTGGAGGCACCGAGACACGTGGAGCCAGCCATCTTGAAAAGACCACGACAAGCTGCAAGCGCGACAACCGAGGCGCACTCCAAGTTGTGCTTTGGGATCTGAGAAGCCCAACACCCGAGCAGCATCTGCACCAAAGGTGAGCCCTCCAGCATCTCCACGATCTGCGTGGGGCCCTTCTGCATTTTGCCACTCGACGCGCCTAACCGGTTGCTGGCCCGCTGGCTAGTGGCCATCTTGGCGACGAACTTCAAGAAATACACCACTGGTCTGGTTGCCCCAGACTGGCCCTTGCTCCCCTCCAAAGGAGCAGTCCCTCTGACCTTGCTGGTCAGAACCATCAGCTTATTTCGTTTTCCACAACAATTGCTTTTGCCAAGGCTTGTTTGCTTCGACCAAGTCGCCGACACCGCCGACAGCGAGAGCCTGCGTGGGACAGCCGTGAACCGACTCCTGGATGTCGTCGACCTTCAGGGACCACGTGGCTGCAGAGACAAGCTACACCTTTCTTCCTGTTTGCACCCGACATCGCCTGGTACCCACCTGGTGCCACGCTGGTCACTGGCTAGTGGTTGTGAACACTGTCCCCTCTGCTTACAGGTCTTCTACAACTCCGATCCACTCTTGGATCCACCGCATCTCTTCCGGACCGATCGCCTGCAGCATCTTTGTCCACAGGCTCCATTGAACAGATAGAAGACACCCGACGCACTTCGACACCTACGCACCCGCTTCCTGTGGGTGAGGTAAAGCTGGCACTCCGGTGCCCAAGTGTAGAGTATCATCTCTAGTGTCTGTGTTTCGAATCTTAAGTTCATAGTCCATCCGGAATATCCTTTTTGCAGTAACTTTGTACTTTTTACGCACCCATTGAAACCCTATGGGAGCACGCGTGTGACTATTTGCTCTGCACACGCAACCCGTGGACCTCCTGGTCACTAACTGAAGTTAGCTCCTTGTAGGCCCAGCGATTCTAGAGGCCATAGGCCTTTTCCCTTTTCTGTTCGTGGTACTTATACCACTATTTTAGTATATGGTTTGAGCGGTCACCAGGGCCTATCCATATAAAGTGCAACTTCTGTGTATTCTACTGTAATCTTGTTTGACGATTTGTGCTCCTGTGCTCATAAAGAGACTAGGGGTTACTTTGAGAAATAAATACATATATATTTTGAATATATATCTGTGTGGTGTCCTTTCATTGGTATAAAAGGGGGTTGCATTTGGTAAAACAGCTTGCTTAACACGCTTCACGAGTTTAGCCTCAAAGACTGCTTAGCCTACGCTACCACTAGGGCAGCTAGTCCGAAAAGGTTGACTTACAACCACACCATAAGGGTTGCTTGGCATGGTACAAGGTGGTCACTTTAACTAGTGAACATCATATACCAGGCCAACTTCTCACATTGGTGAGCAGCGGTTGGATTTGAGCTTGCTGTGTTCTACCATTGTAATCTCTTGGTTACCAATTGAAAGATCACATAGGTACCTGTAGGTACATATAAAACAAGATTAGATATACTTAAGTTCTACTGAACTTAGTTGTTGTAGAGCAAAGGGAGTAGCACACCCTGACTACAACTACTAGATAGGTTTAGTAGGTAAACCCAGGTGTAGGTAGATTGCAACACATCCACCCACACTTAAGAGCAATGGCTGGGGCAGAGGGGTCCACTGTACCCATCTCTGTTGAGAGTGACCCCCAGAGGGCACCATCCATCTTTGCTACCCTTAATCAAAATGAGCTCAGGCAGTTGGCAAATATCAGGGGCCTTAAACAGCCCAAGAATCCTACTTCTGCTGAACTCAGGGAGCTTTTACAGGCTGATGAAGATCAGAAAGCTCTCAGGAAAGCCTCCCAGTTAGCCCCCTTAGGGACAGGAACAGGAGGCCCCCCTTCTGAAGATGCTACTGAAGTACCCCTTTCCAATAGCCATCCCTTAGATGAGAATCATACTACAGAGGAGGAAAGTGGTGGGGATACAGAAGGTAGTGAGGATGAAGGGAGAACTAGCCCAGTGCCAAGTGTTATACGTGGCCCAGCTAACTTAAGGCTATTGGGGACTGACAATGGGATCACCCCATTGGATCTCCCCAGTGGACTTAACCAGGGGCTTGGGAGGCAAAGGAATCACTCAGGTGAATCCAATGCTTCTCATACCTCTAGAGGCTCTCAAGGTCACTCCAGGAGAAGGATGACCACCCCTCAGAGGAGGGAGCATGAGGCCAGAATGCAGGAAGCCCAGCTGAGGATCAGGAAGCAGGAGCTAGAAGTAGCCCTGATGGAAGAGAAACTGAACAAGGCTAGGCAACCTAGAGAGAGTGGGTCTATACCCACTGGTGGCAGCACTGTCCCTAAGGACAAAGATAGGGTCTTTGATAATAGGAACCTGTCCAAGGTTGTGCCCCCCTACAAAAGTGGGGATGACATCCACAAATGGATGACTGCTCTTGAGAGAGCCTGCAAAGTGCAGCAGGTTCCGGAAGACCAGTGGGCAGCAATCTTATGGCTCTCCTTTGAGGAGAGAGGCAGAGATAGACTCCTCACTGTTAGAGAAGAGGATGTCAGAAATTACAGAGTCCTGAAGAGTGTCCTAGTTGATGGGTTAGGCTTAACCACTGAACAGTACAGGTTAATGTTCAGAGACACCCAAAAGACACAGACTCAGGACTGGTCTGAATACATTGAATGTGCCACTAAGGCTTTGGAGGGTTGGTTGCTGGGAAGTAAGGTATCTGATTATACAGGATTGTACAATTTGATGATGAGAGAACAGATTTTAAATAACTGTCAAAACCAGCAACTGCATCAACACTTGGTTGACTCTGATCTGACCTCTCCCCAAGAATTGGGAAAGAAGGCAGACAAATGGGTCAGAACCAGGGTTAAGCAAAAGAACCAGAACCAGGGCCAAGGGGGTGATCAGAAGAAAACAGACCAAAAGGGTGGAGATCAGAAATCTAAAGACCAGAAGTCTTCAACAGGGCCCCAAACTACTGCTAAGGAGGGTGGGTCCCAACAACAATCTAAGGGAAAGAAGATAGAAGGTCAAAAGAAACCCTGGTGCAATCATTGCAAGAATACAACTCACTGGACTAGTGATTGTAAGAAGGGTGGAGCCCCCAACACTGTTGCCCCTAAGGCACCTGCTCCCAGTACTACTGTTAGCAGTGTTGGTCCCCAGACAAAGGGTGTAGTGGGAATCACTATGGGAACTGAAGGAGATTCTGACTTAGACAGAACCCTGACACAGGCAGTCCTGATCTGTGATGGGGACATTGATTTGTCCCTGACTGTGAGCCCCAGTAACCTGGGCAAGTACAGACAGACTCCTTTAATTAATGAAAAAGTGGCTCAAGCCTACAGGGACACATGTGCCAGTGTCACTATGGTGACACCAGGCTTTGTAGACCCTGGACAGTACATACCAGGTGAGAACTACCTGGTGACCAATGCCAGCAATGCCACTACTTCACATAGTGTGGCAGTTGTTAACTTCTCATGGGGAGGGGTAACTGGCCTCAAAAGGGTTGTGGTTAGAGCAGACCTCCCAGTAGAATGTTTGTTGGGCAATGACCTAGAGAGTTCTCTATGGTCTGAAGTGGAGTACAGGACACATGCAGAGATGTTAGGTATATCACCACATGTCCTTGCTGTGACCAGGTCACAGGCCAAAAAGTGCCTTACTGAACCTCGGGTCTTGGATCCTGGAACAATGGACCAAGCACCTACCAAGAAGAAGAGCAGGAGGGTCAAGGCTGTGCCTTCCCCCCTGCCTCAGAGTGATGATCAACCTTCCCAGGAAGCTGATCTAGAGAACCCTGAAGGAACTGTCCCTGAAGAGCTTGAACCTGATCAGATTGAGTTTCTGGGGACAGGTGGACCTTCAAGGGCTGACTTGAGGCAGGCTCAGTTATCCTGTCCCTCTCTTGAACCCTTCAGACAGCTGGCTGCTGCTGAGGCTGCTGGGAATGCTCAAGGTACCCATAAAGTGTATTGGGATGATGGGCTCCTTTATTCAGAGGCTAGAGACCCCAAGCCTGGTGCAACCAGGAGGTTGGTTATACCTCTGCAATTTAGGGGCTTCCTTCTTACCTTGGCCCATGATATTCCTTTAGCAGGACACTTAGGCCAGAACAAGACTTGGGACAGGCTTGTCCCTCACTTTCACTGGCCTCACATGAATGAAGATACAAAGGAGTTTTGTCGCTCCTGTGTGACCTGCCAAGCCAGTGGCAAATCAGGTGGCACAACAAAGGCCGCCCCTAATACCACTACCTGTGGTGGGGGTCCCCTTTGAAAGAGTGGGAATAGACATAGTGGGTCCCATGGATCCTCCCACTGCATCTGGGCACAGATTTATACTGGTGGTAGTGGATCATGCCACCAGGTATCCAGAGGCAATTCCCCTTAGGACCACTACAGCACCTGTTGTGGCCAGGGCCCTGCTGGGAGTATTCTCCAGAGTGGGGTTTCCTAAGGAGGTAGTTTCTGACAGAGGTACCAACTTCATGTCAGGATACTTGACAGCTATGTGGAAGGAATGTGGTGTCAACTACAAGTTCACCACCCCTTATCACCCACAATGCAATGGGCTTGTTGAGAGATTCAACAAGACCCTAAGGGGTATGATCAAAGGATTACCTGAAAAGCTTAGGCGAAGATGGGACATCCTTCTACCCTGCCTTCTGTTTGCTTACAGAGAGGTCCCACAAAAGGGGGTTGGCTACAGCCCCTTTGAATTGTTGTTTGGGCACCCTGTAAGAGGCCCATTTGTGTTTAGTGAAGGAAGGATGGGAGTTACCTCTCAAAACGCCTAAGCAAGACATAGTGGACTATGTACTTGGTCTCCGCTCCAGGATGGCTGAATATGGAGAAGGCATCCAAAAACCTTGAGGCAAGCCAGGCCTTACAGAAAGCTTGGCATGACCAAAAGGCTGTCTTGGTTGAGTTTCAGCCAGGACAGAAGGTATGGGTGTTGGAGCCAGTGGCCCCAGCAGCACTCCAAGACAAATGGTCTGGACCCCATACAATCCTGGAAAAGAAGGGAGAGGTCACCTACTTGGTGGACCTAGGAACTCCCAGGAGTCCCCACAGGGTACTCCATGTTAACAGGTTAAAAGCATATGTTGACAGGGCAGACATGGGCTTGCTCATGACTACAGATGAGGGACAGGAGGAAGAGAGTGACCCTCTCCCAGACCTGTTGTCTCAGAACCCTGAAGATGGCTCAGTTGAAGGAGTGACCCTTGGAGGCAACCTCACTGCCCATCAGCAGACTGAATGTAGACAAGTTCTACAATCATTTCAACATCTGTTTTCCCTAATACCTAGCCAAACTGACTGGTGTACCCATGTGGTGGACACTGGTGACAGTCTGCCTGTAAAGAACAAGCTTTACAGACAACCTGACCACGTCAGGGACTGTATAAAGGCTGAGGTACATAAAATGCTGGAATTAGGTGTCATTGAACCCTCAGAGAGCCCCTTGGCTAGCCCAGTGGTTCTGGTCCCCAAACCTCACACCAAAGATGGCAAGAGAGAGATGAGGTTCTGTGTGGACTACAGGGGTCTCAATGCTGTCACCAGGACAGATGCACACCCTATTCCAAGGGCAGATGAGCTCATAGACAAACTAGCTTCTGCTAAGTTTTTGAGCACATTTGACTTGACAGCTGGCTATGGGCAAATCAGATTAACTGAGGAGTCTAAGGCCAAAACAGCATTCTCAACCCCAGGTGGGCACTACCAATTTGTGGTGATGCCCTTTGGTCTGAAGAATGCACCTGCCACCTTCCAAAGGCTGGTGAACCAAGTCCTTACTGGGTTGGATGACTTTTGTGCAGCATATCTTGATGACATTGCTGTCTTTAGCTCCACCTGGGAGGATCACCTGATCCACCTGAAGAAGGCTCTTGAGGCTCTGCAAAGGGCAGGCCTCACTATCAAGGCTACTAAGTGCCAGATAGGGCAGAGTAAGGTTGTGTATTTGGGCCACCTTGTAGGTGGAGGCCAAGTTCAACCACTGGAGAGTAAGATACAATCCATAAAGGACTGGTCCCCTCCAACCACCCAGACTCAAGTTCGAGCTTTCTTGGGCTTGACTGGGTACTACAGGAAGTTTGTTAAGAACTATGGGTCCATTGTGACTCCTCTTAATGATCTGACATCCAAGAAGATGCCCAAAAAGGTTCAGTGGACAGTAAGCTGTCAAAAGGCATTTGATGACCTGAAGGAGGCCATGTGCTCTGCACCTATCCTGAAAAGTCCTGACTACTCCAAAGAGTTTATTGTCCAAACAGATGCTTCTGAGTTGGGTGTGGGAGCTGTGCTGTCACAACTTAATGTAGATGGTCAAGACCAACCCATTGCTTTTATTAGCAGAAGGTTGACCCCCAGAGAGAAGAATTGGTCAGCTATTGAGAGGGAGGCCTTTGCTGTGGTGTGGGCCCTGAAGAAGCTGAGGCCATACTTGTTTGGCACTCACTTCAAGATTCAGACCGACCATAAGCCCCTCTTGTGGCTAAATCAGATGAAGGGTGAAAACCCCAAACTGCTTAGGTGGTCCATTTCCCTACAGGGGATGGACTTTACAGTGGAGCACCGGCCAGGTACTGACCATGGGAATGCAGATGGACTCTCCAGGTACTTCCACTTAGGACATGAAGACGAGACTGGTCAAGGCTAGTTTAATGTCCCTGCGTTTGGGGGGGGTTGTGTAGGAGAGTAGGGTCTGCTATCCTATGGTCACCCCAAATTTTTGCTTTTTGCTTCACTGGTTTTTGACATATTGAGGCTGTGGGCCTGCCAATCAGACCCCCAGCCTGCTGTTCTCTCTACTAAATTTACACTATGCACCCTAGGTGCATAACCAATTGGAAGCTGTTGTCGTCGCATCGCGTAAAACGTGTCTCCGCTGCAGCCTTGCATCGAGCGGAAGCCTCTCGCATCATCAAGAGAAGAGTCTCGCATCGAGGAAGAAGCGTGTCGCCATTGCAGCCATCGTTGTTGTCGCATTGAACCGCATCAAGAAAAGCGCCTCGCATCCACGGAGAAGCGTGCCGCCGTCGGAGCTGCTGTCGTCGCATCGCGTAAAGGGGTGTCGCCGCTGCAACATCACATCGAGCGGAAGAGTCTCGCAACGTCGGAAAAGAGTGTCGCCGCCAAGGCCTCTGTCGTCGCATCGCATAAAGGGATGTCGCCGCTGTAGCTGACTGTAGGAGAGTAGGGTCTGCTATCCTATGGTCACCCCAAATTTTTGCTTTTTGCTTCACTGGTTTTTGACATATTGAGGCTGTGGGCCTGCCAATCAGACCCCCAGCCTGCTGTTCTCTCTACTAAATTTACACTATGCACCCTAGGTGCATAACCAATTGGAAGTGGATCACCCTGTGAGCCCCTGTACCAGTGTACACTAGGTACCCAGGGCATTGGTGTATCTAAGGCCTGCCAGGGGCTGAAGCATGTATTATGCCACCCCAGGCTTGGCCTAACAAATTTGACACAACTGGCTGATCACTCAGCTGGGGTAAGTTGGTGTAACCACCTCTTACTTAGGTGTAGTATACCTATACCTAACCTTAAATGGGACACATGTTAACCTATAAGTCACTCCTATGGCAGGCCTTAACAATCCTGAAGGCAGAGTGCTTGGTTCCATGTGAGATGGTGCTCTGGCATGAGCTGAGCCTGTCTGCAGTGGTCGGAACAACTTCCTTCTACTGTTTCCAGATATCGTCATACCATATACTCTTAAGTGCATTATGAACCTCGCGGTTAAATGCTAACTTTGGTTTGGCTTTATCAAAACATGTCGAGTAAGGTGTCATACGAATTGGAATACTAACCCCTCGCCAATTCTGGCGACGGGGTTAGCATTCCACCCTTCTAGAGGGACACGACATGTATAGTACCTGAAACCCGGGAAAAATCAGACATAGCCTCAGCTCCACAAAATGGATGCTGCCACCACAGACACAAGTCTGCCCTCCTGCTGCTGGGAGTTCTTCCAGCTTGGGAGGTGTGGACAAAGGGTTTCCTGCCAGGGGAGGTGGGTGCACCACCCCAGACAGGATTTTGTGTATTGGTCAGGTAGGGCTTGAAAGAAACCAGACATGCCTGAGGCTCACAAGGAGCCTCGGTGCATATGCCAGTTCAATCCGGTCCTGGGGCACACCAGTCCCGGGCCTGGGGCGAGCTGGACAAAGGATTGGGGGTGTAACCACCCCCCTTCCTGGTCCCACCCTTAGGGAGGAACCTAGCAGGTAGTCCGGCCCCTAGAATCCGCATAAAGGTAGGAGCTGTGTCCTAAGACTTCAGACATCCTGGAATCAACTTGAAACTTAGAAGAAGATGGGAACTTCGACGCTCTGCCGCACAGAGGACTGAAGCCAATCTCCCCTGTGGTCAGGGAGTGACCACCTTGCTAACGCAAGCACCATCCAGCGAATCAACATCTGCTTTGCCGCCGCCTCCCGCCGGAGCCCGAGCCCCGAGACTGACAAGACCTGGACCTCCAGACCTCTCACCGCCCGATCCACAGTCCCTGAAAAGAAGAGACCCGTGGAGGCACCGAGACACGTGGAGCCAGCCATCTTGAAAAGACCACGACAAGCTGCAAGCGCGACAACCGAGCCGCCCTCCAAGTTGTGCTTTGGGATCTGAGAAGCCCAACACCCGAGCAGCATCTGCACCAAAGGTGAGCCCTCCAGCATCTCCACGATCTGCGTGGGGCCCTTCTGCATTTTGCCACTCTACGCGCCTAACCGGTTGCTGGCCCGCTGGCTAGTGGCCATCTTGGCGACGAACTTCAAGAAATACACTGCTGGTCTAGTTGCTCCAGACTGGCCCTTGCTCCCCTCCAAAGGAGCAGCCCCTCTGACCTTGCTGGTCAGAACCATCAGCTTATTTCGTTTTCCACAACAAATGCTTTTGCCAAGGCTTGTTTGCTTCGACCAAGTCGCCGACACCGCCGACAGCGAGACCCTACATGGGACAGCTCGTGAACCGACTCCTGGATGTCGTCGACCTCCAGGGACCACGTGGCTGCAGAGACAAGCTACACCTTTCTTCCTGTTTGCACCCGACATTGCCTGGTACCCACCTGGTGCCACGCTGGTCACTGGCTAGTGGCTGTGAACACTGTCCCCTCTGCTTACAGGTCTTCTACAACTCCGATCCACTCTTGGATCCACCGCATCTCTTCCGGACCGATCGCCTGCAGCATCTTTGTCCACAGGCTCCATTGAACAGATAGAAGAAACCCGACGCACTTCGACACCTACGCACCCGCTTCCTGTGGGTGAGGTAAAGCTGGCACTCCGGTGCCCAAGTGTAGAGCATCATCTCTAGTGTCTGTGTTTCGAATCTTAAGTTCATAGTCCATCCGGAATATCCTTTTTGCAGTAACTTTGTACTTTTTACACACCCATTGAAAACCTATGGGAGCACGCGTGTGACTATTTGCTCTGCACACGCAACCCGTGGACCTCCTGGTCACTAACTGAAGTTAGCTCCTTGTAGGCCCAGCGATTCTAGAGGCCCTAGGCCTTTTCCCTTTTCTGTTCGTGGTACTTATACCACTATTTTAGTATATGGTTTGAGCGGTCACCAGGGCCTATCCATATAAAGTGCAACTTCTGTGTATTCTACTGTAATCTTGTTTGACGATTTGTGCTCCTGGGCTCATAAAGAGACTAGGGGTTACTTTGAGAAATAAATACATATATATTTTGAATATATATCTGTGTGGTGTCCTTTCATTGGTATAAAAGGGGGTTGCATTTGGTAAAACAGCTTGCTTAACACGCTTCACGAGTTTAGCCTCAAAGACTGCTTAGCCTACGCTACCACTAGGGCAGCTAGTCCGAAAAGGTTGACTTACAACCACACCATAAGGGTTGCTTGGCATGGTACAAGGTGGTCACTTTAACTAGTGAACATCATATACCAGGCCAACTTCTCACACTGACGCATCGAGTCGAGTCTTCTCGCAACATCGGAGAAGTGTGCCGCATCTGGAAGATCTTCACGTCTTTATTTCTTTGCACCAAAATCTTCAACGCATGAACATCGTTGCAACACTTTCGTTGCCCTGCGTGTTGCATCTAAAAGGTACATTGACTTAAAGTGTCACATTAGAGAACTAAGCTAAATTCTCCCATCTTAAAGTAACAGTATTGTGTATTTTTGTCGTTTATGGTCTTGTGATAAATCTATATAAAGAATACTTATTTTTTATATAAAACCTGTGTGGTGTCCATCTGTAGTGTTGTCACTTGATTACTGTATGTGTTCACAAATGCTTTACACACTGCCTGTGAGATAAGCCTGTCTGCTTGTGCTAAGCTACCAAGGGGGTGAGCAGGGTTTATTTTAGGAGTGTACCCCTTTACCCTGACTAGAGGAGGAGGTCCCTATTTGTCACAAGTGCATACCTGTGCCAACTAGAGACCCCTAAGTCTAACACTTACCTACCCAGTGTTCTCATGGTACCTCCAGAACCCTGACTCCTGAACAATTTAGGAGGCAGCTGAGAGGAACTGCAGAAGGGATGTCGATTCCAGAGGATGCTTTGTTCTGCCTTTTATAAAATAATATTATTTTGTTTATTCATGTAAGTGTTACTATTATTCCCCCCGATATGCAGTGCCTGGCACCAGTGCAGCCATCTTGCCCTCTGAGGTGTGGCCTCTCAAGTCTATTTTCGGACTAAATATATAAGTAGGTATTTTCTTGTCTAACCATTCAAACCTGCCTCTGCTAGGTTGTGTATTCCTTGTCTGGAGTTTGAGTGTCAGGGCTGGGAAATTCCAGGAGACAGGGTGAGGTGTCCCAGTGGTGAATAGAGAGATTTGCATCTAGATGGGTGGGAGGAGTTGCACCTGGGACCTGAATAGGGCTGTGCCTTCCCTCCAAAATGCTGGCTCCACCTCCTGTGGTGCGTCTGATGTCTTTGCCCTGCACTCTGAAAGGAGAGAAGGTGTCATGTAAACAAAGTGCTCCAGGACTGACCAGAACTGGTTTGAACAAGGCAAAGGCCCCTCTGCCCTCAGAGGACAAAGGATTTTGGAGTATAAGTATTGGGACCCTGATCCCAAGAATTTAGATCACTTTGGGAAACAAGAAGAAACTCTGCTGAGGAGAGGAACCAAGAAGAAACTGAGGAGAGACTATCCCTGAAACTGGGTGATTGGACTGCAGAGGTTGCCTACTGCCAAAGAGAGGAGAAAGGAACTTTGTGTGCACTTTTGCTCAACTTGTGAAGGATCTCCAAGGGCTTGGAAAAGAGCTTGCCTCCTGCTGAAGGCTCAGGGACAACAGACTTCACCCCCCAGCTCCCCAGAGATCTTGGGATGTGCCTGCTGCTGTGTTGGGCCTTCTGAGGGACTGCGTGTCGCAAGGAGCTGGAAGTGCGACTCAAGAAGGAGAAGCGTGCCGCCGTTGGAGCTGTTGTCGTCGCATCGCGTAAAGCGTGTCTCCGCTGCAGCCTTGCATCGAGCGGAAGCCTCTCGCATCATCAAGAGAAGATTCTCGCATCGAGGAAGAAGCGTGTCGCCATTGCAGCCATCGTTGTTGTCGCATTGAACCGCATCAAGAAAAGCGCCTCGCATCCACGGAGAAGCGTGCCGCCATCGGAGCTGCTGTCGTCGCATCGCGTAAAGGGGTGTCGCCGCTGCAACATCACATCGAGCGGAAGAGTCTCGCAACGTCGGAAAAGAGTGTCGCCGCCAAGGCCTCTGTCGTCGCATCGCATAAAGGGATGTCGCCGCTGTAGCTGACGCATCGAGTCGAGTCTTCTCGCAACATCGGAGAAGCGTGCCGCATCTGGAAGATCTTCACGTCTTTATTTCTTTGCACCAAAATCTTCAACGCATGAACATCGTTGCAACACTTTCGTTGCCCTGCGTGTTGCATCTAAAAGGTACATTGACTTAAAGTGTCACATTAGAGAACTAAGCTAAATTCTCCCATCTTAAAGTAACAGTATTGTGGATTTTTGTCGTTTATGGTCTTGTGGTAAATCTATATAAAGAATACTTATTTTTTATATAAAACCTGTGTGGTGTCCATCTGTAGTGTTGTCACTTGATTACTGTATGTGTTCACAAATGCTTTACACACTGCCTGTGAGATAAGCCTGTCTGCTCGTGCTAAGCTACCAAGGAGGTGAGCCGGGTTTATTTTAGGAGTGTACCCCTTTACCCTGACTAAAGGAGGAGGTCCCTATTTGTCACAAGTGCATACCTGTGCCAACTAGAGACCCCTAAGTCTAACACTTACCTACCCAGTGTTCTCATGGTACCTCCAGAACCCTGACTCCTGAACAATTTAGGAGGCAGCTGAGAGGAACTGCAGAAGGGATGTCGATTCCAGAGGATGCTGTGTTCTGCCTTTTATAAAATAATATTCTTTTGTTTATTCATGTAAGTGTTACTATTATTCCCCCTGATATGCAGTGCCTGGCACCAGTGCAGCCATCTTGCCCTCTGAGGTGTGGCCTCTCAAGTCTATTTTCGGACTAAATATATAAGTAGGTATTTTCTTGTCTAACCATTCAAACCTGCCTCTGCTAGGTTGTGTATTCCTTGTCTGGAGTTTGAGTGTCAGGGCTGGGAAATTCCAGGAGACAGGGTGAGGTGTCCCAGTGGTGAATAGAGAGATCTGCATCTAGATGGGTGGGAGGAGTTGCACCTGGGACCTGAATAGGGCTGTGCCTTCCCTCCAAAATGCTGGCTCCACCTCCTGTGGTGCGTCTGATGTCTTTGCCCTGCACTCTGAAAGGAGAGAAGGTGTCATGTAAACAAAGTGCTCCAGGAATGACCAGAACTGGTTTGAACAAGGCAAAGGCCCCTCTGCCCTCAGAGGACAAAGGATTTTGGAGTATAAGTATTGGGACCCTGATCCCAAGAATTTAGATCACTTTGGGAAACAAGAAGAAACTCTGCTGAGGAGAGGAACCAAGAAGAAACTGAGGAGAGACTATCCCTGAAACTGGGTGATTGGACTGCAGAGGTTGCCTACTGCCAAAGAGAGGAGAAAGGAACTTTGTGTGCACTTTTGCTCAACTTGTGAAGGATCTCCAAGGGCTTGGAAAAGAGCTTGCCTCCTGCTGAAGGCTCAGGGACAACAGACTTCACCCCCCAGCTCCCCAGAGATCTTGGGATGTGCCTGCTGCTGTGTTGGGCCTTCTGAGGGACTGCGTGTCGCAAGGAGCTGGAAGTGCGACTCAAGAAGGAGAAGCGTGCCGCCGTTGGAGCTGTTGTCGTCGCATCGCGTAAAGCGTGTCTCCGCTGCAGCCTTGCATCGAGCGGAAGCCTCTCACATCATCAAGAGAAGAGTCTTGCATCGAGGAAGAAGCGTGTCGCCATTGCAGCCATCGTTGTTGTCGCATTGAACCGCATCAAGAAAAGCGCCTCGCATCCACGGAGAAGCGTGCCGCCATCGGAGCTGCTGTCGTCGCATCGCGTAAAGGGGTGTCGCTGCTGCAACATCACATCGAGCGGAAGAGTCTCGCAACGTCGGAAAAGAGTGTCGCCGCCAAGGCCTCTGTCGTCGCATCGCATAAAGGGATGTCGCCGCTGTAGCTGACGCATCGAGTCGAGTCTTCTCGCAACATCGGAGAAGCGTGCCGCATCTGGAAGATCTTCACGTCTTTATTTCTTTGCACCAAAATCTTCAACGCATGAACATCGTTGCAACACTTTCGTTGCCCTGCGTGTTGCATCTAAAAGGTACATTGACTTAAAGTGTCACATTAGAGAACTAAGCTAAATTCTCCCATCTTAAAGTAACAGTATTGTGGATTTTTGTCGTTTATGGTCTTGTGGTAAATCTATATAAAGAATACTTATTTTTTATATAAAACCTGTGTGGTGTCCATCTGTAGTGTTGTCACTTGAGTACTGTATGTGTTCACAAATGCTTTACACACTGCCTGTGAGATAAGCCTGTCTGCTCGTGCTAAGCTACCAAGGGGGTGAGCAGGGTTTATTTTAGGAGTGTACCCCTTTACCCTGACTAGAGGAGGAGGTCCCTATTTGTCACAAGTGCATACCTGTGCCAACTAGAGACCCCTAAGTCTAACACTTACCTACCCAGTGTTCTCATGGTACCTCCAGAACCCTGACTCCTGAACAATTTAGGAGTCAGCTGAGAGGAACTGCAGAAGGGATGTCGATTCCAGAGGATGCTTTGTTCTGCCTTTTATAAAATAATATTCTTTTGTTTATTCATGTAAGTGTTACTATTATTCCCCCCGACATGCAGTGCCTGGCACCAGTGCAGCCATCTTGCCCTCTGAGGTGTGGCCTCTCAAGTCTATTTTCGGACTAAATATATAAGTAGGTATTTTCTTGTCTAACCATTCAAACCTGCCTCTGCTAGGTTGTGTATTCCTTGTCTGGAGTTTGAGTGTCAGGGCTGGGAAATTCCAGGAGACAGGGTGAGGTGTCCCAGTGGTGAATAGAGAGATCTGCATCTAGATGGGTGGGAGGAGTTGCACCTGGGACCTGAATAGGGCTGTGCCTTCCCTCCAAAATGCTGGCTCCACCTCCTGTGGTGCGTCTGATGTCTTTGCCCTGCACTCTGAAAGGAGAGAAGGTGTCATGTAAACAAAGTGCTCCAGGACTGACCAGAACTGGTTTGAACAAGGCAAAGGCCCCTCTGCCCTCAGAGGACAAAGGATTTTGGAGTATAAGTATTGGGACCCTGATCCCAAGAATTTAGATCACTTTGGGAAACAAGAAGAAACTCTGCTGAGGAGAGGAACCAAGAAGAAACTGAGGAGAGACTATCCCTGAAACTGGGTGATTGGACTGCAGAGGTTGCCTACTGCCAAAGAGAGGAGAAAGGAACTTTGTGTGCACTTTTGCTCAACTTGTGAAGGATCTCCAAGGGCTTGGAAAAGAGCTTGCCTCCTGCTGAAGGCTCAGGGACAACAGACTTCACCCCCCAGCTCCCCAGAGATCTTGGGATGTGCCTGCTGCTGTGTTGGGCCTTCTGAGGGACTGCGTGTCGCAAGGAGCTGGAAGTGCGACTCAAGAAGGAGAAGCGTGCCGCCGTTGGAGCTGTTGTCGTCGCATCGCGTAAAGCGTGTCTCCGCTGCAGCCTTGCATCGAGCGGAAGCCTCTCACATCATCAAGAGAAGAGTCTCGCATCGAGGAAGAAGCGTGTCGCCATTGCAGCCATCGTTGTTGTCGCATTGAACCGCATCAAGAAAAGCGCCTCGCATCCACGGAGAAGCGTGCCGCCATCGGAGCTGCTGTCGTCGCATCGCGTAAAGGGGTGTCGCCGCTGCAACATCACATCGAGCGGAAGAGTCTCGCAACGTCGGAAAAGAGTGTCGCCGCCAAGGCCTCTGTCGTCGCATCGCATAAAGGGATGTCGCCGCTGTAGCTGACGCATCGAGTCGAGTCTTCTCGCAACATCGGAGAAGCGTGCCGCATCTGGAAGATCTTCACGTCTTTATTTCTTTGCACCAAAATCTTCAACGCATGAACATCGTTGCAACACTTTCGTTGCCCTGCGTGTTGCATCTAAAAGGTACATTGACTTAAAGTGTCACATTAGAGAACTAAGCTAAATTCTCCCATCTTAAAGGAACAGTATTGTGGATTTTTGTCGTTTATGGTCTTGTGGTAAATCTATATAAAGAATACTTATTTTTTATATAAAACCTGTGTGGTGTCCATCTGTAGTGTTGTCACTTGAGTACTGTATGTGTTCACAAATGCTTTACACACTGCCTGTGAGATAAGCCTGTCTGCTCGTGCTAAGCTACCAAGGGGGTGAGCAGGGTTTATTTTAGGAGTGTACCCCTTTACCCTGACTAGAGGAGGAGGTCCCTATTTGTCACAAGTGCATACCTGTGCCAACTAGAGACCCCTAAGTCTAACACTTACCTACCCAGTGTTCTCATGGTACCTCCAGAACCCTGACTCCTGAACAATTTAGGAGTCAGCTGAGAGGAACTGCAGAAGGGATGTCGATTCCAGAGGATGCTTTGTTCTGCCTTTTATAAAATAATATTCTTTTGTTTATTCATGTAAGTGTTACTATTATTCCCCCCGATATGCAGTGCCTGGCACCAGTGCAGCCATCTTGCCCTCTGAGGTGTGGCCTCTCAAGTCTATTTTCGGACTAAATATATAAGTAGGTATTTTCTTGTCTAACCATTCAAACCTGCCTCTGCTAGGTTGTGTATTCCTTATCTGGAGTTTGAGTGTCAGGGCTGGGAAATTCCAGGAGACAGGGTGAGGTGTCCCAGTAGTGAATAGAGAGATCTGCATCTAGATGGGTGGGAGGAGTTGCACCTGGGACCTGAATAGGGCTGTGCCTTCCCTCCAAAATGCTGGCTCCACCTCCTGTGGTGCGTCTGATGTCTTTGCCCTGCACTCTGAAAGGAGAGAAGGTGTCATGTAAACAAAGTGCTCCAGGACTGACCAGAACTGGTTTGAACAAGGCAAAGGCCCCTCTGCCCTCAGAGGACAAAGGATTTTGGAGTATAAGTATTGGGACCCTGATCCCAAGAATTTAGATCACTTTGGGAAACAAGAAGAAACTCTGCTGAGGAGAGGAACCAAGAAGAAACTGAGGAGAGACTATCCCTGAAACTGGGTGATTGGACTGCAGAGGTTGCCTACTGCCAAAGAGAGGAGAAAGGAACTTTGTGTGAACTTTTGCTCAACTTGTGAAGGATCTCCAAGGGCTTGGAAAAGAGCTTGCCTCCTGCTGAAGTCTCAGGGACAACAGACTTCACCCCCAGCTCCCCAGAGATCTTGGGATGTGCCTGCTACTGTGTTGGGCCTTCTGAGGGACTGCGTGTCGCAAGGAGCTGGAAGTGCGACTCAAGAAGGAGAAGCGTGCCGCCGTCGGAGCTGTTGTCGTCGCATCGCGTAAAGCGTGTCTCGGCTGCAGCCTTGCATCGAGCGGAAGCCTCTCGCATCATCAAGAGAAGAGTCTCGCATCGAGGAAGAAGCGTGTCGCCATTGCAGCCATCGTTTTTGTCGCATTGAACCGCATCAAGAAAAGCGCCTCGCATCCACGGAGAAGCGTGCCGCCGTCGGAGCTGCTGTCGTCGCATCGCGTAAAGGGGTGTCGCCGCTGCAACATCACATCGAGCGGAAGAGTCTCGCAACGTCGGAAAAGAGTGTCGCCGCCAAGGCCTCTGTCGTCGCATCGCATAAAGGGATGTCGCCGCTGTAGCTGACGCATCGAGTCGAGTCTTCTCGCAACATCGGAGAAGCGTGCCGCATCTGGAAGATCTTCACGTCTTTATTTCTTTGCACCAAAATCTTCAACGCATGAACATCGTTGCAACACTTTCGTTGCCCTGCGTGTTGCATCTAAAAGGTACATTGACTTAAAGTGTCACATTAGTGAACTAAGCTAAATTCTCCCATCTTAAAGTAACAGTATTGTGGATTTTTGTCGTTTATGGTCTTGTGGTAAATCTATATAAAGAATACTTCTTTTTTATAAAAAACCTGTGTGGTGTCCATCTGTAGTGTTGTCACTTGATTACTGTATGTGTTCACAAATGCTTTACACACTGCCTGTGAGATAAGCCTGTCTGCTCGTGCTAAGCTACCAAGGGGGTGAGCAGGGTTTATTTTAGGAGTGTACCCCTTTACCCTGACTAGAGGAGGAGGTCTCTATTTGTCACAAGTGCATACCTGTGCCAACTAGAGACCCCTAAGTCTAACACTTACCTACCCAGTGTTCTCATGGTACCTCCAGAACCCTGAATCCTGAACAATTTAGGAGGCAGCTGAGAGGAACTGCAGAAGGGATGTCGATTCCAGAGG
The DNA here is from genome assembly GCF_964204655.1 of Triturus cristatus. Taxonomy (NCBI): domain Eukaryota; kingdom Metazoa; phylum Chordata; class Amphibia; order Caudata; family Salamandridae; genus Triturus; species Triturus cristatus. The sequence goes on from NC_140590.1 coordinate 1,690,446,627, forward strand.
ATGCTTTGTTCTGCCTTTTATAAAATAATATTCTTTTGTTTATTCATGTAAGTGTTACTATTATTCCCCCCGATATGCAGTGCCTGGCACCAGTGCAGCCATCTTGCCCTCTAAGGTGTGGCCTCTCAAGTCTATTTTCGGACTAAATATATAAGTAGGTATTTTCTTGTCTAACCATTCAAACCTGCCTCTGCTAGGTTGTGTATTCCTTGTCTGGAGTTTGAGTGTCAGGGCTGGGAAATTCCAGGAGACAGGGTGAGGTGTCCCAGTGGTGAATAGAGAGATCTGCATCTAGATGGGTGGGAGGAGTTGCACCTGGGACCTGAATAGGGCTGTGCCTTCCCTCCAAAATGCTGGCTCCACCTCCTGTGGTGCGTCTGATGTCTTTGTCCTGCACTCTGAAAGGAGAGAAGGTGTCATGTAAACAAAGTGCTCCAGGACTGACCAGGAACTGGTTTGAACAAGGCAAAGGCCCCTCTGCCCTCAGAGGACAAAGGATTTTGGAGTATAAGTATTGGGACCCTGATCCCAAGAATTTAGATCACTTTGGGAAACAAGAAGAAACTCTGCTGAGGAGAGGAACCAAGAAGAAACTGAGGAGAGACTATCCCTGAAACTGGGTGATTGGACTGCAGAGGTTGCCTACTGCCAAAGAGAGGAGAAAGGAACTTTGTGTGCACTTTTGCTCAACTTGTGAAGGATCTCCAAGGGCTTGGAAAAGAGCTTGCTTCCTGCTGAAGGCTCAGGGACAAGAGACTTCACCCCCCAGCTCCCCAGAGATCTTGGGATGTGCCTGCTGCTGTGTTGGGCCTTCTGAGGGACTGCGTGTCGCAAGGAGCTGGAAGTGCGACTCAAGAAGGAGAAGCGTGCCGCCGTCGGAGCTGTTGTCGTCGCATCGCGTAAAGCGTGTCTCCGCTGCAGCCTTGCATCGAGCGGAAGCCTCTCGCATCATCAAGAGAAGAGTCTCGCATCGAGGAAGAAGCGTGTCGCCATTGCAGCCATCGTTGTTGTCGCATTGAACCGCATCAAGAAAAGCGCCTCGCATCCACGGAGAAGCGTGCCGCCGTCGGAGCAGCTGTCGTCGCATCGCGTAAAGAGGTGTCGCCGCTGCAACATCACATCGAGCGGAAGAGTCTCGCAACGTCGGAAAAGAGTGTCGCCGCCAAGGCCTCTGTCGTCGCATCGCATAAAGGGATGTCGCCGCTGTAGCTGACGCATCGAGTCGAGTCTTCTCGCAACATCGGAGAAGCGTGCCGCATCTGGAAGATCTTCACGTCTTTATTTCTTTGCACCAAAATCTTCAACGCATGAACATCGTTGCAACACTTTCGTTGCCCTGCGTGTTGCATCTAAAAGGTACATTGACTTAAAGTGTCACATTAGAGAACTAAGCTAAATTCTCCCATCTTAAAGTAACAGTATTGTGGATTTTTGTCGTTTATGGTCTTGTGGTAAATCTATATAAAGAATACTTATTTTTTATATAAAACCTGTGTGGTGTCCATCTGTAGTGTTGTCACTTGATTACTGTATGTGTTCACAAATGCTTTACACACTGCCTGTGAGATAAGCCTGTCTGCTCGTGCTAAGCTACCAAGGGGGTGAGCAGGGTTTATTTTAGGAGTGTACCCCTTTACCCTGACTAGAGGAGGAGGTCCCTATTTGTCACAAGTGCATACCTGTGCCAACTAGAGACCCCTAAGTCTAACACTTACCTACCCAGTGTTCTCATGGTATCTCCAGAACCCTGACTCCTGAACAATTTAGGAGGCAGCTGAGAGGAACTGCAGAAGGGATGTCGATTCCAGAGGATGCTTTGTTCTGCCTTTTATAAAATAATATTCTTTTGTTTATTCATGTAAGTGTTACTATTATTCCCCCGGATATGCAGTGCCTGGCACCAGTGCAGCCATCTTGCCCTCTGAGGTGTGGCCTCTCAAGTCTATTTTCGGACTAAATATATAAATAGGATGAAAAATAAGATTTTTAGGTCTCGCTTAGCGTTGCTGCGCACATGCGTAGCTCGCTTGTCGAGATTTATTGCTAGGGAGGACTTTTAGAAAAGGGCTTAAAGCCCCGCCCCTCATTTCCATTGGCTGGCATCACCGTTTATGCTAAACGGTGGCCTGCCATTGGAAATGAGCTATCTGGGTTGCCTCCCTTTGGGTTTTTGGTCTGGCCCGTCCGGACTGGATCGCCAGCTTCACGGCTGTCGTGAACACTTTTCTTATCTGCTTGTTTATTTAACAAGCAGATAAGATAAGTCTTCACAACAGCTGTGAAGCAGGCACGGAGCTCAGAGACGCACAGGGTCACGGGAAGGACAAGGGATTCCGGCAGACTCTGGGTGCTTGCACTTTCGATTTCAGCTTTTTATTTTTTTTATTTAAAGATAAACGTGGTGCCTGCTTCAGAGTCACAGCCCTTTCTGTTTCGTTTATTTTTTTATTCTTTAAAGCTGAGCGCGGTAGTCCCGGTGCCCTGGACGCTCATAGACAGCCGTGGCTGCCCGTCAGGGCTCAGAGTGTGGAGGGGGCGTTAATGGAGGATCTGTAGAAGCGAGTCTCTCAGAGGAGAAGCAGCAGCAGAGCAAAAGAGCGGTGCCGGGGGATGGTGAGTCCAAGGGGTCTTAGCGCTTTAGCCCCGCTTCATGAGGCCTGGGGCTATCGGGTGTCTGTTTCGTTTACGCTGTAAACATGAATCCAGAGCGAAGACAAATAAGACTGTGCTGCCATAAAATGACACAGGGTGCTCGGCGACCATTCCCAGGGCCGGTGTAATCTCTGCCATTGTGCATGTGCGCAGAGCACCTGCCCCAGAGCGTGGGAGCCCGGCTCCCCCGCTGCCCCCAGTGTCATCTGCTGCGGCCCAGGAGATAAGGGCGCGGAGGGAGCGACGCGAGGAGACGAGCAGCAGCCGCCGCTCCAGACCATTCACACGCACGCTATATAGGACCATATTTCTCCCTCGCCACCTGCTGTCAGCGTGTGGGCCCCGTCCTCTGAGACTTTCCCTAGGGAACCGGGCCCGTCCCGGCAGGGGATGACCCGAGACATGACTTCCTGCTACCGTCAGCTGCTTCAGAGGCCGGGCAAACCTCTAACACTCAGCACTGGCACAGAGAGCTCCCTCGAACACTGCATGAACACAGCTCGCACATGGTCTATGACAAGCGATAAGATCCGTTTCCCTCAAATTCAGCACAACTGTAGCATGACGCAGGACAAGCTTTCTCGGGGCTTTAAGTGGGATGAAAAAACTATTGGGGGCGGTAGAGACTCTCAAAGAGGCGTGGCTTAAAATCACCTAAACTAAAAATCTGTGCTCAGCATCGTGTGCCGCCCGACTGGAATTTTGTTGTTTCGGTCATTGCATCCAGATATACAATACAACAAGTGACATTACACCTACAACAAACCAGGACTATTGGCATTGTCAATGGTTGTGAGTTGCATATGATAAATAAACACCAACTACTGCTTCTTTGTATATAACATTGAAAAGCTTCAGTTCTGACATGAGAGACTATTAAAGAACTATTCATCAAAGGCAGTGAAGGGTGGCACTGCTCAAGTGTTAGGATATTTCATCCCAGCACCTTCTTTTAAAAACTGCCGGTGCTGAGCACCGGCCAGACCCGGCCCACTTAAAGCCCTGCAGCTTCTTTAGATCACAGCACTGGCACTCTATGTGACAAGGGAAGCTTCCGTAGCGCAGAGGACAAGTGGAACACGTGACAGTACGAGCTTCACAAGCTCAGGTGCAGCATGTGAGAAATTAATGCAAGCGTCACTGCGGGTCATACAAGGTACAGTTACCGGACAAGACCAGCTCCACTCACATGCCTCACAGTTGCAGAAGTGGCATGAAGCACATACCAGCAGCACAGGAGTCTTGGCACAGGTGTGAACCCGGTGCACATAACACGGCAGAAGCAGCAGAGGCTTCCCTCTTTCGCTGCACTGTTGGTGTGGTCTATTTCCTTACATGAAGCTGATTGCTTTGGTATCGGCTCATATGTATTACTGTGGCGAGGAAGACTGGACGAGGAGGTAATGCCCTGGTTACTTACCGGTAATCTTCATTACTCCGAGTCCTAGTCTTCCTCGCCACAGTATAGTTTCCCTTCCCTCCCGGCCCTGGTGGTGGCTTCATGTCTGCGGCTTGGTTTCTCAGATCGTACTGGTTTGTTTGTTACCTTTTCTAGGATTGGCTGAAGCCACTGGGGGCCATATTGGAGGAGGGAGGGGAGACTAGAGCGCTGCTTTTTTATTTTACTTGGAGTTCTGTGTGTGGAGCCGGAGGCTCATATGTATTACTGTGGCGAGGAAGACTGGACGAGGAGGTAATGAGGTGCACTTAAGGAGCAGTAGGAAGGGAGAGGAGTGCATAATTGGAGAAATACTTGAACTCAATATTTTGTAAAATAATAAAGATTTTTAAAATGGAGACGAGAGAGTGTGTTTTCATCTGCGTGTGTATGGAAATATCCCGAGTGAAATCCAACAGACGCCTCACTATACCCGACTGGAAGCACTTGTACCGAACTATTCAATACAGAATCCATTTATTAGGGAGGTGTACCCTCTCTTCCCCCTACCCCCAAGCTACGCCCCTGCTCAGCTCTCCCATCTTCAGCACCCTCCCTTCACTCTCTCCTGGATGCATTTCCTCACCTCTCCTTCACCTCCTAAACACTCACACACTCACACTGACATGTAAGCACTGCATTTTATTTTACTTTCGCCTTGTCAATATTCTGACAACTGAGTACCTCCATCTAACACATTTGCACTTAATCACAATTGCAACAGAAATAATTGACCATTGCGCTCTGCTAAGAGGCCAAGGACTGGATGATCATGTAATCTCAAGATCTTTATGACCCACTGACCAGCACTGGGACAGACTTGCTATGCCTTAAGCATCCACTCGAGGACCAGGGCTCATATACACCTGGAGTCGACTAATTTCAAAGTATGCCCTGTACAAGAGCATTATGCAACAGGAGAAACACAGCAACCTGGAAATGACTCACTTAATCGTGCATACCCTAAGAGTGTTAAACATAGGAGATATAATCGGGCACCACATCGAGGACGTTGATTTGAGTAAAGTTAAGGGCATGAATATAGGGACCCGTTTCAATGCTTATTTTTAATTACTACCGGGCCTGACACCTTGGAGGGCCCCGGCCTACTTACTGTGCATAATACATTGTTTACTCACAAAACCAGATTGAAAATTACAAAGTAAGAACGACACATGTTAAAGCCCAGAGGCAGACATTTTTTAAGTTACCTGGTCACCTGTCAATTGCTGAATTCATATTTGAAACTGGTAGTATAGCGGTGACATCTATTGTCCCCAAGTGACATACTGAAGAAGGCCCTTTGCAACAAGAACACAGTTATGGCCTATATTGAAATGTAATTCAAGAAGTTGGAACAATGGTTCTTTCTCACAGAAACGCTTTAGTGCGCTATTTATGCAAATTCATGTAACACAACACACCGTGCCCAGCCTAGCATTCATTTCAGGAAGGCACCCAGAGCACAAAACAGTTCAAACATTCCCCCCCCCCCCCCTCCTTTTTTGTAAGTTGATATCTTAGTGTCTCTATCCTACATGCCTTATTTCTGGTACTTTCTCATGATGGTAAAGATGATTCTAGAGGCTGTGACGACGCACTGAAGCCTTAAACTGCAGACGATTTCGTCCGTAATAGCGGGAAACTTTGTGTAATTGCGCGGAAGCTAATTACACACATTTCGAACACCCTAAGGAAATTGTGTTCAGGCACCTGTATTTGATTTTTGCTCCTGAATAAGTTTTTGCATGCTGCTGTATTGTGCCCAGCGCTTTAAATGTGCCGGTGCTCACCGGTACGGACGACCGGCTCTTTCTCACGTTCTACCCTAGAGTACCGGCACTCACGGGTCCAGCTTCGACGCAGGTGCTGCGGCAAACAGGGCGGAGGCCCGGGCTCAGCTGGGACAAGAGGGAGCAGCAGCTCCTCACTCCAGGACAAAGCCATCTACGTGGCTGCTGGGGGAGACCAGAGAGAAGGGGTTTGCTGCTGGGTGTTTTCTTTATCTTAGTGGGGGTAGAAAGGTGCCTAAAACCCAATGGGCGGGCTGAGGCGCGCTTGGCTCATGGCGATACAACTCTCTAGCATACAATTTGCTTTAAAGGCTTGCAAATACTCGGCCATCGGCAATTTAAATGAAAGGTAGCCCTAAATTATCCCAGCCCCTAGATAGTTTTGTCTCTGAAAACAGTATTGATTCCACCAAGACTGGCTCATCCCCAAAATTAATTGCTCAAGAAACTCCGCAGGCCTCTGCTCTAAGCCCATGCTCCACTGTGACCACAGGGCATGGGAGCATACCGCCTAAGCTCTCCACTGAGCTTGTGCCCCCCGTTCTATTCACGCCCTCTATTGTCCACCAAAGTGCCCAAAAAAATGTTGTCCACGATCCTCTTGGTACTCTAAAAATTCTAAGTTGGAATCTTGCTGGTATCCACAGGAAATTATGCCTTCCGGAGTGGAATGCCTTAGTAGAGGCACACTCGATCTGTTTATTCCAAGAGACCTGGAGTTTAGAACCTTCACACCGGGTAGGTTATGTCACCTATTTTGTCCCTGCAGTTCTTGCTAGAAATGGGATAGGCCGTCCCTCTGGAGGCCTACTCATTTGGATAAGTATTGCTCTAAATCTTCGTATAGATGCAAAACAAATTAATTGTCCAGACATCCTAGGAATCTCCCTGAGAGGTCCCCAAAGGGGATTTATTCTTGATATATTTAATGTATATGCCAGAGGTGCTAAGTGTGGCTCTACGTCTCAGACAGTTTCCATTCTTGACATGATATTGAGAGAAAATACAGTCCAAGCCAAAGTTCTGGTCGCGGGCGACTTTAATTGTACCTACGAGCCCCTGATTCAGGATGACGCTTCTGACCCGGCTGAGGATGACGAAAGATGGGGCATCCCGTCTTTGGCCATCCCCCCGGTTAAAAGATGGTCTGCAACTGCGATCCAGTTGAATGCTCTAACGCTGGAGTTCGGCTTGAGAGCTGCCAATGGCCGCACACGCTCAGATCCTATGGGCGCGGCCACTTTTAACAGACCTAATTGCACCTCAAGGATCGACTATATCATGTTAGATCACTTTCTCTGGGGTTTTGTCCAGGATATGGTTGTTTTGTCCACCGTTGAAAGCGACCATAATTCACTTTCCTTGTCCCTTAGGAATCCCTGGCCCAACGATAGGATCAAAACATCTCCTAAGGCAGCTAACAAAATCTTTGTCTCCTCTTGTGGGAGACGTCTGAAGTGGAGTTTGGTCTCCAAGGATGAAACCAAACTCAACACTATACACACATTGCTTATTGCCTCACAAATGGAGTTGGACAACAGTGACCCGGCCTTCTCGACCCCTGGCCGGGTCACTTCCATCTTTGAGGAAACCCTTAGGTCTATTGGGGATGTGTTTTCTAAAGAGGAACATCTGGTCAAGAACAAGGTCACTAGGAACCCTAGGGGGAAACATGACTGGTATACATCTGCCTGTAGACATGCAAAATCACTCTTGATTAAGGCCATCAAAAGCAAAAATCAAGGAGCAATTCAGGGAGCTAGGACATCATATAAGAAAACCCTCGCAAGCGCTAGAAAGGAGTGGGAGCTTGAATACTGGTGCTCCTTAAAAGAGGCCAGCTTGGGGAAAGATTCAAGGCGTTTTTGGGATGCAATTAGAGCTAAAACAAGACCCGACAGCGAACTCATCACATGCAATATCACAAGTCAAGCTTGGGTCGATCATTTTACTAAATTGTATGCTAGCCACACTGGGGACATTCTTGAAGCTTCCCCCATAGCCACCTCTAATGATGATGTGGTGCGGGGGGTGGCGTCAGCAACTCCCGACCTCCCAATAAGAAGCGTAGACTATGAAATCGACACGTTAGGCACAATCACGACACTCAATGACTGGGGGGTAAATTCGGCAGATTCTGCTTTTACGATCAAAGAAGTCGAGTATGCAATTGGCAACATTAGGCCCCAAAAAGCAGCCGGCTTAGACGGTATCCCCGGGGATCTGCTGCGTTTGGATATTCCGAATTGGGGCAAATTTATTTGCTGTTTGATCAATGCCATTAGTAGGGGAGCTCCTATTCCGGAATCGTGGAAAGGGGCGGAGGTCGTCCCTATTTTTAAAAAGGGGGCCAGGGACGACCCGTCTAACTATAGACCTATAAGCCTGCTGGATATAACCCAAAAGGTAGTCGGGAAGGTGTTGTTGGTCAGATTATCACAATGGATTGACGAAACCAATATCCTTTCCGACTACCAGGCAGGATTTAGAACAGGCACTGGTACTATTGAACAGACATTTAGATTGCTACTAGTGTATTGGAAGGTGGTGGTCCTAGGCAAGGGCAGTCTTTATCTCGCATTTATCGATTTAAAGACTGCCTTTGATTTGGTACCCAGGGAGACCCTCTGGAGAGTTCTTGCTGACATGGGGGTGCCCCACTACTTACTCTTGTTAATTGCAAGGTTGCATGAAAACAACTTTGCCCAGATTAGATGGGGCAGGGATGGAGAGAGAACTAGTAGAATCCCGGTAGAGAGAGGGGTCCGCCAGGGATGTGTTCTAGCCCCCACCCTTTTTTCTTTATATGTGAACGGTGTGGTTGAGCATCTGCTGAACGATCCTTCAGATGAACCATCCCTGGCAGGGGAACGTATCCCTACCCTCCTCTTCGCGGACGACACTCTTTTACTCTCCAAATCCCCTATGGGCCTCCAAAAACTATTAAATAACTTCCAACTCTTTTGCGCTAAACGGGGCCTGGTAATCAACACTGACAAAACGAAATATCTTGTGATGAACCCCCCCAAAAAACTTGTGCGCCCTTTGAAATTAAATGCCGTACCTTTGGGGAGGGTGGATGTGTTTGATTACCTAGGGATTCGCTTATCTCATAATATGCAATGGGCCCCCCACTTATGCAAGATGTTGCTAGCCCACAAGAGAGTAACAGGGGCCCTACTGAAGGAACAGCGCTCCTGTGCTATTAGACCTATAGCCCCTGTTATGGAAATTTATGCAGCAAGGGCAGTCAGCTCTGCTCTTTACGGGGCTGAGCTGTGGGGTTCATGCAATACTAGTGAGTTGTCAAGAGCTGAGAGAAAGTTTTGTAGGGCCATCATGTCACTCCCTCAAGGTACTCCAACGACCCCACTGATGCTCGACCTAGGTTGTCGTCCTATTGATGACCTGGCGAAACTTCGCCCTCTACTGCTATGGGCCCGACTATGGCGTGTCCCGGAACTAGCTAAATATGCCAAAGGCCTTTCAGAAGTTATGTCACTCCCGGGATGGCACAAGATAAAGTGGCTGAGCGACATGAAAATCCTCTTGTGCAATCTTGGGCTAAGCGCAGCATGGGAAAACAGGTCTTCCCCCCCGAAAGCTACGCTTAAGTCTCTATATTGGAATTGGATTGCGACCCAAAGAAAAACGAACTGTACATTGGGTAGACTTACGGAGGACTTTCTGGAATTCAAGGAACAGCCGATCCGGGAACTGTACCTCGACATTATTGAGAGACCTCATGATAGATCTCTTTACTTCAAATTTAGGACCGGGACTCTCCCACTTTATGTTTTTACTTCCCGGTGGAATCCCCCTGCCCAGACCACTGAATTTTGTCCTTTTTGTATATCCAGACAAGAGTCTGTGGCCCACTTTTTATTTGAATGCCCACAGTATGTTTACCCAAGAAGAAGATGGCTCAAGCAATTGTGCCGTTCCTTAGGCACTAGGCACTACATTGAGGCGTTACGTATTTTAATGTCTGACTCCCGCCCTCTGTATGCTTGCGCCCTATCAAAATTTCTATCTTGGGCATGGCGCATTAGAAGCAAAAGGCTTAAAGAAATTGTTTAATCCGTTCTTAACATCTATTTATGATATGTCTTATTCTTATTGTAATATTTGGATTTTAACCTAAATGAATTTAAACTCTTTTTTAATTGTAAAGCTTTTATGATATGTTTTTATCGAAATAAAGCCTTTGACTGACTGACTGACTGAAATGAAAGGTATTCGCGCGAAAGAACACCCGTGACAATTTCCTGATTAACTTTAAGCAAAGAAAACAAGCATTAAAAATGCAATAGGTCTCGCCTTTCATTAAGTTAAATCCATTTGATTTGCTATATAATACCATTAGCAAAACAAAAGGCTTTAACTTAATCAAAGGTGAGACCTATTGAATTTTCAATGCTTGTTTTACGTTGATGCCCTCAACCTACAAAGTCAAGACAGGTAGCAACCCTTGTAGGATGGGCTCTCCTCTTACCCATTCCCTGGCCTATCTGCACTCACGTATATTTAATTTGAAAGATTAATTTTAGCTATAACCACAATGGCCAATGTAACCATCTATTCACAAAGGTTGGTCTCCTCGAGGCATCCAGCTCTGGGCTTTGTTATCTATTACATTTTGCAAATGGAGTAGTTTAATGAGTATTTCTGGTTGGTATTTGTGGCATGGATAACAACATTAGGTAAGGCGAGTGATGGTCCTAGGGTACCACTGAATGCTTGTTAATGTTCCACTTTAATAATGATACTTTGACCCCGTGTATAGGTTTTAATTGGACGAAATATCACACAACAGAGTCTAGCCTCTATTTTCGTACGGTTGCCTCCTCTGTCAGTATTCTGAGATCCACCTGTCAGGGTCTCTTTCTGGGACCTGAATTCCTGGATTTTTAATGCGAGAAGAACTACAAGTCCCAGGATGCAAAGAAGAACTAAACGGAGTGGCCTAGTTATGCACGGACCTAGGAAACGTGAGAGCTCTGTGAATATCACTGTTTGTACCGACGCAGAGAATTACCGCACCTTATCTGCCAGTGTCTTCCTTTTTATGAGTATTTTGGACAGCTAGTCTGGCCTCCAGATCACACGTGACTTCTATCGCACCACTCACCCTCCGGCTCTAAGGTCATACAGCTTCCTTCATGTGGGCGTGCCTATGGGTGTGGGGTGTGTAAAGAGAGGGTGGCCCAGGCGGCATTGACTCTCGGCCTCATTTGAGCATACTTAGTTCATTTATTTATCTTATTTCTAGGGCAGGATACCCACCCCGAATATTGACATTATTTTTAAAACTAATTATTATGGCTCACAGTAATGGCGAGCTGATGACAGGTGCATCAAATGTAATGTAAATTACCCCAAATGTACTCTTTTTGAGAACCCCCACTGCAGGTCCGATCTTCCCTCTATATCTCCTCTGTTTGGAAAGTTCTTGCACCTCAAATGACCACGGTGCCCCTTGAGCTTTTGCCCCTTTCAGGCACTAAAATCTGCCTCTGCCACTGGATTGCCAGATAACTCTATTACCACGGATACAATGTTCCAGCCTCAGTTTTAATGCATTATGGGAGCTGTAGTCCTAGATCACTTCAGTTGATCCAGTTGAAGCGACACATTTGTGAACAATGATTTGTAAAAGAAAAACCCAGGACTGGAGCAGTGTTTTCTCAGCGTGAGAATCATCTGGTAACCTTAACAGGTTTTAGAGCAGATCTGCACATGTGGATCCTAAGTACCTCTGCCAAGCATACTCAGTGCTTAATTTGAGACGGTGGGTGCAAGTAGGGCCCACCGACACTGATTTTTGGAGACGGGGATTTATTTTTCATTACTAGACTTTGATGCAGAACAAGATAGAGAAAGGCAGAAAAGGGAGGAAGAAGGGAAAGATGCAGAAACAGTTTTAAAGGGAGAAAGCAGGGAAGAAAAACAATCTGCCAGAGTGTGATGAAGGGAGCGAGAGTGTCTGGTGGTGGATGAAAGCGCCAGCGGTGGAATCCAGACCAGACAGCCCTGGGATTTCGCAGGCCTGTATTTGGCAGCGCTAGCTGCATGCCACAGAAGGACACTTTAGGCACCGGCACTTATTACTTTACAAATGAAGCTCTGAGTCCATGTCAGATGCATCGATTACTTTCAGAGAGTCTTGACTTTCTAGCCAACAAGACGTTGCAAGCTGATATCGACAGGAAAACAAGGCCAGAATGCAACCAAGCGATAGATAAAAGCCAGGTCTAGCTGAAGGAGTCCCACATGACACCGCTGACTGTGCCACACCCAGTGGGTCCAAATGTCATAGGACACAGTTCTGGTATCATAAGTGCTTTTAGTCCATGGTAGGCCTCCATGTTGACTTGCCATCCCCAAGCGAGCATCCAGCAGTGTGCTTGGGGGAACTAGAATTCCTACTGAAGCCCAGGAAGGAGGCGGCGCTTGATGCCGCTGCAGAGCTCCCGTAGACGGCGGTGAAGCCGTACAGTCCCCCAAGTGAGAACAAATGGGGTTCCAGACGAGTAGACCAGAAGCACAAAGCTGCAAGACACAAACCAGTCTCCTGAGTTTGCATATTGCTGGAGGCTTACTTGGGTAAAGACTATACAAACAGCATAGAAGACCAACAAGACCAGCGCCATCTTGGCCACACGCAGGTGCACAGCTGCACGTGTTCCGCCCCCGATGCGGCGGGAGTGGAAGCACAGAGAGACAACAAGGAGAATGCTGCAGATGATTAGTATGAGCAGAGGCAGTAGATAAGCCAGAATGATAAAAGTCGCGTTGAAGGCCCTGAAAGTGTCAAACATCTTGTAGTAGTCACAACAGTGCAACTCTGAGACATTAGTTACTTTCAGTCTGACAAACACGATGTGTGGCACACTGAGGATGCTGCTGGCCAGAAGCAGGATCAGCAGGACCCACGGCACTGCAACATGTGCCTGAAGCCTGAGACGGATGAGCCAGGACTGGCTGGAGTTGGAGATCTTCAGGGTGTAGAAGGCAGAGAGGCAGGCAGTGAACCAGAAGGCACTGCTGCTTGAGGTCATGCAGGCAAAATCTAGAACTTGGTACAGCCACCATCCTGCATGTTGGCAGAGACTCAGGAGGTACACCACCAGCCAGAGGAAGTTAGATACCCCGTTGAAGATGTTGACCACAGCCAGACTGGAGATGATCAGCTCATTGGTTGGGAGAGCCTGGATGGAACCTTGACTCCGGCATGGAACGATGGATTCCAAAATGAAGAGGTTGCCAAAGAGGCAGGTGCAAAGTAGCAGGCTCGAGACAGTCAGAAGACCAGCAGCAGTCACTTGAGATGTCATCTCTGACGCGACATGCACACTGGAACACAGCGGAAGAGTCCAAGCGGAGTAGGTAGGATGTGAGAAGGTGTCTGCTTGATGCCACCTGAGGATAGTTTTTATTTTGAAGCTGAGAGCTGTAGGTGAGTGGCAGTCACTGCAAGTCTAAGGGTGAACTAGTGACTTTTTTTGACTAGGGAAATCCTGATGCAAAGCAGCGCAAGGCCGCTGGAGGAAACATTTCGGAACACAGAATCCCTGGAAGACCAAGCGTGCAGTAGCTCTTAAATTTCTCAGAACGGACCAGAGAGGCTGCCAACAGCAGTGAACAGACAGATTCTTGTTGTGAACACCTGTCCAAGAGCACAGCTGTCAGTGGTGGTGGTGTGAGCCTCACCTGAGAAGCAAAAAATACAAGGGCTAAACTTGTTAATGATAAGAACGTCGAGCCAATGGTAATATTGCCAATGGAGTTACATTCAGCGCGCTGCTGGTCCATGGCGGCTTCACTGTAGGTGTCCACATCCCTTCTGATTGGATTTTCTGAAGTGGCATATGTGTTCTTCCTAAAGCTGCGTTTAGCTGCACACTTGTCGCTCTGTTGCACAGTCAGTTGCAAACAAGGACTGGCCTTTCTGTCACAAACACATCTTTACGGTCCATGCCCGCAGAGGACAGGGTGTATAGTCGGAGGTGTGGCACAGAGATGATGAAGTGGAGGAGGAGGAGAACCAGAAGGATGAAGAGGAGGACAAGGACCAGTAGAAAGAAGAGGACCGGTTAGTAACTGAGGACCAGGAAGACCAAGAGGAGAAGGATGACAAGGAGGACCAGAGAAGAAGAGCCAGGTTCAGGTCCTGGAGGAAAACCAGGAAGACCAGAAGTAGGAGGCCGCCAGGAGGAAGAGGACAGAGGAGGAGGAGGAGGAGACAGACTGCCAGGACCACTAGCCAAAGGTGCCAGGTTGTAGCGGGCCATGAGGCCCAATCTAACAATAATGAATGTACAGAACTTGTTACATTTAGCCAGACCTTTCAGGGACTGAAGGGGAGGACAACCTGCCTCCTGGCAGTGTGAACCAAATTGGACATAACAGGGGAAGTGATGTGGGCTTGTGCTTGAGCTTGTGTTGTTGTGATATTTTGCTTTGTATTGCATTCTGAATCCATGGTTGTTATGCAGGGAGGCTGGGAGGCAGATGAAGAAAATAATCCTCCTGCATGCCGTAGGGGCTATAGGACTGAAAACGCAGTCTCGCATTTCAAAATCGCCTGTAGCTGGTGACGTAAGACTATCTACTGCTGCTAATAATGATTTAGATAAGTATTGCGTGCCAAAGGGATGCATTGGTGTTAGCAGTTACAAATTCTTTCAGTGTAAACAGACAAAAAGGAAAACAATTGAGGAATATGTAGCAGATTTGCATGATTGGCTAACAATCATATGTTTGGCACCCCACAGGATGATTCAATCAGAGATCAAGCCGTGATGCACCCTAGCAGGCTGGTGAACGGATGAAGACTTCCCTTTAGACAATATATTAGCAATTGTCCGAAAGGCAGAGATCTCTGAGAAAAGTGCTGTAGCTTTGAAACAGAATGAGAAAGAAACAATGTCTGTGCGCAGGATTTTTAAAAGTTATAGTACGAGAAACACTGTGTCAGTTAGCAAAGAAAAGCCTAAGTGAGTGAAAAAGATAGGTGTTATAGGTGCTACAGCAAAGAACACTTTGCTTACAGCAAAAGTTATCCTGCTATAAACCTAAAGTGTAGTAATTGTGGAATTAAGGGTCCTACGCTAAAGTGTGCAGAAGAAAGAAGGGGCATATTATCAAGCACGGCGTTAAAATTATCGCCACTTTAGCGGCAGAAAACTGCCGCTAAAGCGGCGATAATTGGCTTGATAATATGCCGCAGAGAATTCCAATAGAAGCCCATGTTGACACCAGAACATGGGCTTCCATGGGAACTCTCCAGGGCATATTATCAAGCCCATTATCGCCGCTTTAGCGGCAGTAAAGCGGCGATAATTTTAACGCTGTTTCTTGATAATATGCCCCTTAATCTGGCTATTTCTCTCACCTCTGTGAATGTCACCTCTGAAATGTTTTCCCAATTCCATTTGGTCTTGCTCCTGGGTCAACTTTCTGCCACCAGAAACCTCTTTATTTGGTTTGATGATTTTAACGCCGTTTCTTGATAATATGCCCCAAAGTGTGTTTAACGTGTATATGAAGAGCAGGATAGTATAGAACTAAATGTTTCAGAACGTGATTCGGATGATGACAGACAAAACATTGTGATGGGTGTAAAAGAGAAATTAATGTTGAATATACATGATACAACATGCAAAAGGAAACCTGAGTGTAAGATGACATGAGGTGGGGTGGACTTGACTATCTTTGCTGATTCTGGCTCTCCATACACCACTGTCAATGAAGAAGATTTGGCAAGAAAGGTTTGTAGAAAAGATTGGTGAATTCTTAATCGAATCTGACATAGATCCAGAAGGATATGGTGGAAAGAAAATAGACATCCTGGAGTTCAGATGGTTAATATTCAAATTTAGACACAGGGTGTCCAGAGGGAAGCTTTAGATGGCAAAAAAAAGGTCCGCCAGTTTTATGCCGGCGAGATCAGAAAGACTTGCACATTGTGTTGGATCCGAACAGCAAAGAGCAAGTACTGATTGTTGACCATGGCACACCAATGGGGGAACGCTTTGCTTAAAAAATTCCCTGCGGTATTTAAAAAGGAGCTTGGCAATCTAGTGCGGTTCGAGCATAAAATCTGCTTAAAGAGCGATGCATGCCCCAAGGTACACAGAGTCAGAAATGTTTCAAAGACTATGAGAGATGAAGTCGCACTACAATTGGAAACATTGCTTTCATCCAGGGAGATAGGACCCATTGAGGCGTTTGAATGGATTACTCTGATGGTGGTAGCCGGTGTTATAATGGAAAAATCAGATTATGCGTCGACGTTCATTGACAGAGTTCCATTGCCCAAGATCAATGAAATGATAACATTGCTTAAAGATGCAAAATGGATTTCAACCATTGATGTGTCAGCTGCGTACCATCTGATTTCATTAACACCAAATTCCGGGAAGTACACAGCCTATATTACTCCCCATGGCTGTTTCCTGTTTTGACGCATGCTGTTCAGCCTGGCATCAGCAGCTGCGATCTTTTAGAGATTAATGTTCAATTTATTCAGCAAAGAAGAAGGTGTTATGTATTTTCAAGATGACATACTGTTGTTTGGCAAGAATAGATGTGAGCATGATTTAAAACTTACCAAACTATTTTCCATCCTTGAATGCAATGGAATAACAATGGAGTTTACCAAATGCAAACTTTCTGGGAAAAGTGTTACATATTTGGATCATAGTAATTACTGAGTTTAGTGTTAAGTCAAAACCGCCCTAAGTGCAGGCTATCAAGAATGCACCATCGCCTAAAGGTAAGGATGATGTCAGATCCCTTTTAGGCCTTGCTGAATACTGTGCTAAGTTTATACCAGAATTTGCGGAAAAGTGTTGCCACATCAAATAACTTTGAATTCTGTAACAAAGTTTCAGTGGTCACAGCAGTGGATGAAGACTTTTTGGACATTATGGAATGTATATCAAGTGCTACCAGACTATTGAGCTTTAACCTAAATGCAGATTGCATTATCACAACCGATGCAGGCAACAAGGGTTTGGGTGCAATGTTAACTCAGGTGAACAACGAAGGGGTGGAGGGTGTTTTAGCATTCGTATCAAGATCCTTAACACCTACTGAAAAAGTACCCCACCATTGAGAAGGAGGCCTTGGCTTGCGCTTGGGCCCTAGAGCATTTGTGTGGGGTCGGCCTGTTACTATCCATTGTGACCATAAACCACTGATAGAATTGATAACAAGGGGTACCACTTATGCATCAGCCAGGATTGCTAGCATTTCTATTCGCATGCAAGAATTCATTCACAAAATTGTATATGTGCTAGGGAAGGAACACATTGTGGCAGATTTTTTTATCTAGGATACCAACACGGTTGGAGGAGTGTGAAGATGAGAAATGGAATAGGCTCCTTGTGGCTTTAATACATGATAATAGGTTACCAGCAATAAAGAACGAGGATTGGGAGAAAGAATGCAGAGGTGGCATGGTGTTACAAGAAGTGATCAAACACTTAGACGGCATGTAGCCTCATAAAAGAGATTTGTCTGATGCAATCAAACCTTTCTGGGAAATATGAGCTGAGCTATCATTGGACAGCGGAATCATTTTGAGAAGGGAATCTTTCCTCCACTTAGTCTTCATACTAACATCTTGCTTATGTGTCATGAGAGTCATTTTGGCATAAGTCGCACAAAAGCAGTGGTCAAGATACATTTCTGGTGGGCAGGGGTGGATTTCGACATAGAGAGGTTAGTCAGGTAATGTTTGGAATGTCCCAGAGAAGACAAATCCCTTCAGACACTTAGACCCATGATGAGCAAGGGTTTCTATCCAAAAAACCGCTGTGAATCCATCGCCATTGATATGATGGGACCGGTGGGTCCTTTGCCAAAGTACATATTGTAAACATGGATCTGTTCTCTAGGTGGCCTGTAGTCAAGATTGTACAGAATGCTGATACTAATGCACTGTTAATGAGTTTTTATTTCAGAAGGACTTCCTATTACTATTTTAGGTGATAACGGTGTGCAATTTAAATCTCATTCTTTTGCACAGTATTGTGATAAAGTTGACGTTAAACTGAAAACAACCTTTCTCTATAATTAAAGTGGCAACAGAATGGTTGACAGATTCAACTGCTCATGAAATGTGTGATTCAGGCAGTTTGTGTTAATAACAAGGAGTGGGAGATACAAGTAATGAAAGCTGTGTGGGGTTACAGGGTCACTAGGAATGAAGTCACTGGGTTGTCACCTTTTTTGATAATGAGTTGGTTGAATCCAAGAACCAAGAACAACCCTGGGGGGTTATTTGGGATCTATATTAAACCACGGTCCATTGAGGATACCAAAGACACCATGGTAAAGGAAAATATGAAAAGTAAAATCTACTGTGATTCTAAGAATAATACTAAACCTGTGACCGTCCAAGTTGGAGATTGGGTTCACAAAAAGAAACCAGGGGCATATTATCAAGCACGGCGTTAAAATTATCGCCACTTTAGCGGCAGAAAACTGCACCTAAAGCGGCGATAATGGGCTTGATAATATGCCGCAGAGAATTCCAATAGAAGCCCATGTTGACACCAGAACATGGGCTTCTATTGGAATTCTCACGGGCATATTATCAAGCCCATTATCGCCACCTTAGCAGCAGTTTTCCGCCGCTAAAGCAGCAATCATTTTAACGCTGTTTCTTGATAATATGCCCCCCAGTGTTTTTTAACAAAAGGAGTTAGTAAATGTTATGAAACTGAGGAGGTTGTGGAGGTGTAGCACAATTCTGTCCAGCTCAGTAATGGTAAAGAATGGAACTTTAAAGAATGGAAGGATCAGAAGGAGAAGGGAGGTAGTAAGGCATTTGATTGGTTGGATGCAGAGGAGTCTTTGATAGACAAAGGAAGTCAAGCAGACTTAAGTGAAATTCAGAGTCACTGGCAAACCATTCTTTGGCTGACTCTTCTGATGATATTCTGCCACATAACAACAGTAATACCGAGGAAGCATCAAAGGAAGGCATTATACAAAGACAAGAGGAAGATGCATCCTCTTGTGAAAGTTTGGGAGAACAAGGTAGGACAAGAAAAACACCCAAATGGTTAGAGGATTAAATTCATGATGGTAGAAAGTAATTTATTTTTAAAAACAAATTTAATTATTGATGTTTTTTTCTCCTTGATAGATAACTGATATCACACAGCATCCTTTTCATTGTAAAGGGGGGATGTGTGTGGTGTAGTAGTTAATGCATTGTTATGGATAAAATCAAACTGTTTTATTATTCTTTATATATTTTTATTTTAAAGGAGGGGGATGTGTTGTGGGCTAGGTGTTTGAGATTGTGTCATTGTGCTATTTTGCTCTCTATTGCATTTTGATTCCATGGCTGTTATGCGGGGAACCTGGGAGGCAGTTGAATGATGTATGGGCTGGTGATATGACCACATTTTGTGTGCTCTGTGCCATGGCAATAAAGTAGCTTACATGCCTACCTGCGTTGACTACTTTCAACAGGTAAGGCAGCATAGGAAAACAAAAAAAATTAGATGTGTTCTCTGTTGCTCTACCACACCTGTGTTTTTAATAATAAAAAGTGCAAAAGTGTTAAATAGATGGATTAATATGTCTAAAGGCTGCAGGGGAGATGCTTGAGAACAGCAATGGACAAGAGACCCCCAAAATTAAGTGACAAAATGAAAAAGCCCTAGGATGCAAGCAGCCATATATGTTAAACCACACAAAAGTATTCTAGGATCAAACAGTCCTTACTTTATCAGTGACTTGCACAAACACTGAAGAGACAACTTGCCAAACACAACCAAAACCAGCAAAACAACAAACATTGGTAAGCAGTGGCTCCTCAAGTTCCATGGATGGGTTTTCTGGATTTGCACTAAAAGCTGGCTAAGTGGATAATGTGCCGCAATGCCATAACGTTGAATGTTAGTATGATACACGTGTAAGACAGCATAACAGATCATCTGTGTCTGCAATTGAAAGCAATCAGAATGATCATTTAGAACAAATGCAAAGAAAACATTTGCTTTAGACTTTGCTTTACATATTGAAAATAGCCATTTATGGATGTACTAACCAAGCTTACCTTCCTGTCACTTTGTGTCACTTAAAAGCTCAAACTTCTAACACTTAAAAAAGATACATGTGGATTTACAGCTGGAAACCTTACTTTTAAAGTTTCTTTACACATTTCTGTAGGCGATCACATCCATGTCAAATGTAGGCAGGATGGCTACAGAGCTTCATCTGTCTGCTGGATCTTATGCCATCAGCACAAATGTACATAGCCTGGGGCAGGGGGTCAACTCTCTTCACCCATTGCTTATCAAAAGTGTGACACATTTGGACCAACCCACTCTGCATCCACTCCATAGTGGGAGCACATGTCATGACATATGGGTCCTATTTACGATCTTGGTCAGAGTTGCCTCCGACCGACATCGCTGCGGATTGGAAATCGACTGACCTCAGGTCAGGTGGTTCGACTCCGCAATTAAGATGTGACCACAAATGGTGCGGTCGTAAACTTCAATTTTACAATGGGAGCTTGTGCGGCGGGCCAAAGTCGCCCGCAGCACAAACTCCCATTGAAAAAATGAAGTTTTTAAACATCCCTTCACAGTGTGGCATGAACCTCACGGTGCATGCCACACTGCAGGGATGCTAAGGCCACATGAGGAGGGCCAGGGGGGAAGAGGGCCCTGCTGCCCCCAAAGTTCGTTCCGACAGTCTTTCCATGTCAGAAAGGCCGGCATTGAAAGGCTGTCAGAAACCGAAATCCTAATCCCGACGGCTGAAACGCCGTCTTTAAGGGATTATGAGGCCTTTCCGACGGACTGACGGGCTCAATGAGCTCGTCGGATTGTGTCGGTCAGTCCCTCCCATTGCTGCCTCCGACCGTATGCATCGTAATGCGTCAATCAGACCGCAGCAGTAGATGCAGTTCGGACCTCAACCGACAAGCCGTTGGTTGCGGTCCAACCACATCGCAATGAGGCCCATGATGTCTTACCTTTTTATGGATAATGGCTATCTTATTGGCCAGTATTTCTATAAGTTGACCTAGGAAGAGGTCTTCTCTTTTCAAGGAGATTGCAGTGGGTGGCCCTAGGATACAATACCATGCACTAAGCAGCTTCCGGGTAAGGTCGACTGTGGTAAAACCATCTGTGGGGCCTCCACTCTGCCCCTTAACACTAGAGAAGCCTAGGGCTAGTGAACATGTCTGCTGCTACCTGGAGAAGTAGAATGGAAAGCCTCTGCCATCTGCACTAGTTCTGGGCCAGGTGGCAGTGGCTTTCCCTTCCACATCTTTATGTCAGGAGACTATGCCATATGAACATCTCAGAGAGGAAAACCACAGTGCAAGCAATCCTGTGTCACACCTGAAGCAGCTACAAAGTCTATGCTGAGCTTGGACGACTGCAGCATAACTCCTTCAATACTGGAGCTGTACAGAGAGCATTTACACTTAGCTCCCTGGGGATCGCACCAGGTCATGCCAAGTTCAACTAATTTGTCCTACAGGAAAACCAAAGGACAACAGAAAAAGGACCACGTTTTATTTATGGAATGGCCAAAACACACGAGAAGCGAGTAACTTTGAGTAGGCATCAGTTGCGGCTGGTGACATTTGAAAGTGGTGCAAAACCAAAGGGGATGATGGACGGAGTGCTGAACATTGCAAGTACTCACCCCCGGTCAACTGATCTGGGTTTAATCCATCATCATTCTTTAGCTCACTCCGCCACCCCAGTTCCAATGAGGCACAGGGTCAGACTGATTTGCATATGGCCATGTCTGAACTGGAGTGGCCGAGTGGGTCTTAAGTGAATCTATGAAAGATACCAATACTGGATAACTGAATTTATAAGTAAGTAACTCATTTTCTTATACAGGATTGGATTTTTCATAGATTCACATGCTTTCATCAGAAGAGATAGCAGTTATACAATTTTAATCTTAGAGGATGGCGGGGATCATATGAATGACTAATAGATATCCTCATAAATAGATATACATATCTACTTCATATGTATGACAATATAAAATAAAATCATAGATCCATAAAGAAAACGCAACATAGCAATCACATGTGAAGCAAATACATTGAATTAGCATTTATAAATAATCACCTCCAAAACAGAGGCTTACCTTAGTGGAAAAGATTACTTAAGACTGCTTGTCCTACTGTTGTTTCTGCCTCCGTGGCCAAAACCCAGCAGTAATTCCGCGTTAATGTATGCACATTTTTTTTCATGTCGAGGAATGGCAAGTTTTGTCCATTGGCACTCCAGCAAAAAACTATACTGAGGATGACATTGCTCTCGTGGAATGAGCCTTAGGTTTGAAAGAAAGCTGTCCGCCTGCTTTAGCATGACAAAAGTGAATAGCAGCTGCAATCCACCTTGAAATTGTTGCTTTAGTCACTGCAGTACCTGGCTTTTGTGCACCACAGGACACAAACAGTTGATCAGAACTCTGGATGCTCTTAGTATGTAAAAGATAAAATTTGAAGGATCTTTTTATATCCAATATATGAAGTGCCCTTTCAGCCGGGGAATTAGGATTAGGAAAGAATGTTCGGACAATAACCGTCTCATTAAGGTGGAAAGTTGACAGTACCTTTGGAATAAATACTGGACTCATTCTAAGGAGAACATAGTCATTAGTAAAGCGGAGGTAAGGCTCCTTAACTGTGAAGGCTTGAATTTCGCTGACTCTCCTTGCAGAAGTAAGAGCCAACAATAAAGCAACTTTCCAGGAAATTAATTTGAGCTCAGCTCTGTGTATAGGCTCAAAAGGTTGTTTCATAAATTATGCCAGAACCAGATTAAGTCTCTATTAAGGAGGAGGAGCTCTTACAGGCGGATACTCTCTGAAAAGTCCTTTCATTAACTATTTACCAGTCGACATGAACAAAGAGATAACTTCCAAAGGACCGCTAATAAGTAGAGATGGCGGCCAGATGTAACTTAAAAGATGTGAACATAAGACCAGATTTAGCCAGGGAGAGCAGATAGGGTGCAATTGTATCTGGAGAAGACTCAAGTGGGTACACACTGTTATGAAGGCACCATGAACAGAAAAGTTTCCATTTGATAGTGGAAGTTTTAATCATGGACGGTGCCCTTGCTTTAGAAAGATTGTCTCTACAGTCTTGCCGCAGGTCTAAGTCCTTGAACTCAGCGAGTTCAGTAACCACACATGTAGCTGCAGTGGGGCTGGATGTGGATGGAGAATCTGGCCCCCTGCTCATTGTTAACAGGGTTGATGATACTGGAAGGCAATAAGATCTGCATTTCATGAGCAGGAGAAGCTCTTTGAACCATTGCTGGCATAGCCAACATGGAGCAATGAGAATCATTCGGCACAGCTCTCTTTTCAGTTTCATCAGAAGCCTAGGAATTAACAGAAAAGGAGGGAACCTGTCCACCTTATTTGAAAGGCGTTTCCCCATGAACCTTTTTTCTGGGATCAGCTGGCAAAGAATTGACAATTCCGGTTTATTCCGGAAGCGAAGAGATCCAAGCTGGGCTTGCCCCACATCTGGAAGATGGACTCGAGAACCTTCTGATCTAGCTCCCATTTGTGGCAAGAGTTGGAAGTCCTGCTCAAAGTATCCGCCAGACTGTTCTTCACACCTGGGAGATGTCCCACCTTCATAGAGATGTGGTGAGAGAGAACCCACTTCCAAACTTCCTGCGCTTCCTGCGATAGGATGTGGGAGCGTGTGCCTGCTTGTTTGTTCAGGTAATGCATACATGTGGTATTGTCTGTCCTCATAAGAACCGAGTTCCCTTGAATCCGTTGGAGGAAATCCTGTAAGGCTAGAGAAATGGCTCAGAGCTCTAGAAAGTTGATGTGCATCTTTGAGAGTGCTTTAGACCACTTGCCCCTTACCTGGAGGTCCTTAAGGTGTGTCCCCATCCTTCTAGCGAAGCATCCATAGTGAGGATGAAATTCGACATTCGAGAAAGGAAAGTTAGCCCTATTGAGAGATTCCTGGAGCGCTGCCAGCAGAGCTGTCTTTATGACTGGAGTTATTCACACTAAGTCGTTGAACGATCTGGTCACCTGAAGCCATTGATTGTCTAGTTCCTCCTGTATTGGTCTCATTCTGAGACGAGCTCAAGGTACCATCAGAATTGCCCAGTAGAGATTTTATCAGTCTCACAGAAGAAAACATTTAGCCTTGTCGCTAGAGAAATAAGATGTGTCTGCCTTTCTGTGGACAAGAATGCCTTGTCTTGGATAGTGTCTAGGACAGCTCCGAGACAAAAGCGAGACGGTTGCAGAGGTGCCTTCTGAAAATTGAGTTAGCCCCGGGTAACAAAACATTTGTAGGCAGATTGACGTTGCTTGAAAAGACGGTGCTTTCACTAACCAGTTGTCTAGGCAGGGAAACAGCTGCTGGCCCTGAAGCCTAAGATGAGCATCAACTGGAACAAGACACCTGGTGAATACTCTTGGTGCTGACCGCAGACCAAAAGGGAGGACACTGAACTGAAAATGAGCACCTGCCATAGTGAAACGGAAAAACGTTTGATGTTTGGGATGAATAGGGAAGTGGAAACATGCATCCTGCAAATCTAGTGTTGTCATATAATCCGCGTGATTGAGAGGCTGTAGTATCTCCTGAAGGGTGACTATGCGAAAGGACTTTTTCTGCAGATATTTGTATAATCTCCTGGGATCTAGAATTGGCCTTCACTCTCCTGACTTCTGTTTTATGAGACAAAACAAGAAAAAAAACATTTCCCCACTTGACAGTGGGGCACTCTTTCTATAGCTCCTTTCTGGAGCATAACCATGGCTTCTTTCCTGAGAAGGTTGAGATAAGATGGAAGCCTCTTCAGAGGTGGATGAGGCGGTGGGATCTTTACGAATTCTAGGGTATGACCATACTTTACTATGACCAGGACCCACTTGTCTGAAGTAAGTTTGCTCCATTGGTCATAATGTGAAGAAATATTTGCAGTATTGGGGTTGGAACGTGGCCGAATTGTTGCAGAAGCTGGGGAGGTGTCACTGTTACCTAGCATTGTACCTTGCCTGAGGGGGTTGTTGTCCTCTGTTTTGCTGTCCGGAGTAAGCAGCAGCTGGAGGGGCTCTATTCGACTGCTGTTGTTGATAGCCATATATATATATTTTGTTTTTGCAGAGTTTTATGTAGCGCGAACTTGACCCGAATCCAATCAGGTATCAGAGCGCTTTACATAGCACCAGTTACGTTACATGAGGATACACATTAATTTTTTGTTAGGCACGGGGAGAGTAAGTGATTTGCCCAGAATCACAGGATGTTCAGCGTCATTACCAAGACTCGAACCTGGTTCCCCAGGTCTGAGGGCGAGCGCCCTAGCCGTTAGGCCAACTCCTCTCCTCATATCTGTATTGGTATGTCTGTGGCTGGTATTTCTGATAGTTCCCTCGAAAGGAATATGATCCTCTGCCATGGGCCCCCCGAAAGGGTGTCTTTACGTACTGGAGAGTTCCTAAAGCTTTAGTTGTACCCGTGTCTTTCTATATTTCATGTAGGGTATCGTCAATGTGTTTGCCAAACAGTGTGTCCCCATCAAACAGCATGCCTGAGATCTTACTTTGCACCTCAGGACGAAAGGTGGTAGACTTGACCCATCCTTGGCGACAGAGAACTGCTGCTCCAGCTGGTTGCCTAAAACCTCGAGAGGCCAAATCCATAGAAATATCTATTATTTCCTATGCTGACCTTTCCCCTTCAAGCAGAATCTTTCTGCTTTTTGCGTTTTGTCGTCAGGCAAAAGATCGAGGTATGGCGCAACATAAGACCACATTTACTGGTCGTATCTCCTTAGAATTGCTAGGGAATTTGCGGCACACACTGACAGGCCAGCCACAGTGGTGAATCTCTTCCCAATATTATAAAAGCGCCTTCCATCCTTATCAGGTGGTACAGTAATGGGTACCGAAGGATTCCGTGATCTTCGCTGCGCTGCCTGGGAAATTACTGAATCCAGCCTAGGTTGTCCTACCAGGCATGCAGGTGCATCGTCGGGGGCCTTATATTTTTTGTCAATTCTAGGCAGGATTGATGGCACTGAATAGGGATTCTTCATGATTTAAACGCCTTCTTCCCAGTTATGACCTATGATGGGAATTGCGCTGATAGATTTTCTGTTTTGGTCTTTAAAATCATATAAGAAGCAGTCAGACTGCTTAACAGGCCTAGGCAGGTGGAAACGAGTTGCCGCTCTCTCCATAATAGCATGGAAGCCCCCAATATCCTCAGGAGGAGAATCAATTGCTTGAGGAGCTGGCAGAGAAGGTGTTGGAATTAGGTAGTCTTCCCACTCATCTATGATAGTAGGTATTTTAGGAATTTCCAACCAAACTTTCCTTGACCCGCTTAATAATAAAATAAAAACAGATTATTGTATTTTTTTATTTTCTTTTATTATTGATATGTATTGATTTTAATGTATGTATAAAGATTCACAGCTAACATTATTGCACGCTTAGTGGCGTTTGTGAATATATTCGATAATAGGAAGAAAGGAATATCAGGCCTTCTGTTTTTAACACAAGATTTGAAGATATTTGACTAAAAACTGTCTGATGGAATTTGATGATTACTTGTCTAACATATAGGAAGAACTGTGTGATCTCTTTTAAAACATTGTTGATGTTTTTGATTGTATTTTCTTGCCATATGAATATATTAAAAACACTTTTTTAATAAAGGAGGAGATACTTTTTGCAGAAAACAGGACTTATAGTTTGGTATGACTGTGTATGTATGGTTATAAGAAAAATAGTGGGTGGTCTAAAATAATTAAAAAATGTTTTTTATTAATTAGCGCAAGGTGGACAAGAAAAGTTTGGTTGGTTATCTGAACCCAGTTCCCTTTGTGTTTTAAAGGGTTGCTCTCATATTGTTTTTTGGAGTCGTAGGAATGTCACCTTCCTCAGAAACATCATCACCCTCTGGCATCTGATCTAGTGGCACAGGCACAGAATCCTGAGCCTCCGTTGTGGGCACCGAAGCTGCTGCTGAGTCTAAAGCAAGCGGAGGAGACCTTTGTTTCTCAACAGAACCTGCTGCTGCGGGGAAGCGAGTATTATAGTCCTGGAGCATAGCTGTTAAATCTTGTACTAATGCCATAGGCATCTGAATCATAGGCTCTTGGCAAGGCATCAACACCTGTGACCTTGTTCCATAGGTTGATTGTAGTGTGTGTGATAATATTCATCTTCACCCCCCTCCTCTTAAAATGTTATGTAAAGTTGAGAGGGGCTGCGGGCCAGACTGAACAACCCATCTTCCTCAGATTCCTGAAAACATTGACTAGGAGGCAAAGGAGAGATGTAAGACAGGATCGTCGACAAAAACCTGGATGACAAAATTTGAGTGAATTGCAATGAAGAGGGTCTTATTTCCTGCCGCGCCAACGAGATTTCAACGGTGAAACGGACAACGTTGATGCTGAAATAACTGTTGTCAACAACGGTGTAGTCGTCTATGCTGTTGACGGTAGAACTGTTGTCACTGGCGAAGTGGTCGTCGTCTACGGAGGGGGCGTCGACAATGGAGGCACCGTCGACGAAGTGAGTATCATCGACGGAAGAGACGTCGACGTAGGCAAAGTGGTTGTCGTTCGAGGCCTCGTCGACGGTGTAGGCACCGATGGCGAAGAGGTTATTGTTGAAGATGGCCTCGTATTCGAGGAGGGTTCCATTGACGATGCAATCGCTGACGAGGAATGCTGAAGTGCCAAATCCAAAGGTGATTTTGTCATCGATGATGTCTTTTTCGACGACAAGGAGGTCCTAACAGACTCTGACTGAGTCTTAGGCTGTTTGGAGGCACTCTTAGAGGTTGCTTTTGAGGCAGCTTTTTTAAGAAGGTGGCCTGATATATGCTGTCCACTAGTTCTAGTGGGCACCTTGAATCAGTCCAAACAACCCCTTGTGGTGAATGGTTAAAGACAACCTTATGTGAAAGCTATCCTAATGGTAGCTATGGAGAGCAGCCTTCAGGCTAAGTCTTGAAGGAATGTAAAGCAGCTTGTTTTACCAGTCTATAATCTCCTGAATGATCAAATGAAAAGACAACCACACCAGGTATATATTCAAAATATATGTATTTAAGGTTAAACACACCCCTCTAGTCTCTTTATGAGACTGGAGTTCGAAGTACTAAAGTTACAAGTGATTAAGCATCAGAAAAATCAAAAATACACGCTTGAGCCCTAGGGGCGTACCAAACCATATACTAAAAAAGTGGTATAAGAACCACGACTGTAATAGGCACCACTAGGCTTATTGCCTCTAGAATCGCTGGGACCCCAAGGAACCACCCAAGGTAGGAACACATGGGACCCACGGGAACTGTATGCAGTGTGGAAACACAACCGCGGGTTCCTATTACTTTCTATGGGGAATGTCGCGGTTGGAATTTTAAAGATTAGGGACACTTCAAATCGAACTAGGACCAAACCCTCTTGGACTTAGGAAGTTCTAGGGCTAGCACCCATGAGAGTACTGGAGTATTCGAGTTACCTCACCCAGGGAAGCCGGGTGCATAGGTGTCTTTTGGTGTCGGGTCGCGTCGTCGATTTCAATGGAAGCCTGCAAAGAACTGCTGCAGTCGTGAAGAGGAGAAGTGTCCGGAGAGATCCAAGCCTGGATCTTGGATATAAGGAACCTGAAAGCAGAAGGGGACAGAGTCTGGGTCACTTGCCAGTGACCTAGGGCAGGATGGACCAATGCCCACAGATGTCGGGTGCTTCAGGTGAGTTGATGGGTGTCTTGACTCTTCAGCCACGAGGTCCAGGAGGTGTCGACAAGGTCCACGAGCCTGATTCAAGCTGCCCCATGAAGTCTGTCGAGTGCTGCAGTGTCGGCGACCAGAAAGGACCAAACAAGCCTTGGCAACGGTAAGTCTTAGGAAATCAGAGAAAGGACTGCGGTGCAGACCAGCAAGGTCTGATGGACTCACCCAGCAAGGGTAAGCAAGAGCAAGTCTGGAGCAACCAGAAAAGCACAAGTAGAAGTGGAGTTGCCTTTGTGGGGACCTGCTAGCCAACAGGCTAGTGATCGCAAAGGAGCCTCAAGCAGTCGCACTGGAAGCTGGCCCACGGGTCACTCGTGGAGTGGAGGTCAACAATCTTCAATGTAAGAGGTGCTCTAGGCTGGGGCTACTCAGAGCCTAAAGCACAACTTTGAGGATGACCAGGAAGGTGTTGTTGCTTCAAAAGTTTACGATGTCCAGGGGTCCCGGTTCCACATTACCCACGATAGCCATGGGCCTCAGCTTTGCTGTGGACTCAGGGTAGCCTCGGTGAAGTCTGCAAATCTACCTCTGGTGATGCAGAGACTCCGGCATCCGGCGGGAGCTTCAGTAATGCAGACCAGTCAGTTGCTTCTTTGGTGCCTGCCAAGCAGGGGAGTCACTCCTTGACCCCAAGGGAGATGTCTTCCATCTTCTAGTCATGATAGAAATTCGAAGGTCCAGGATATATGTTTCAGAGGTTCGTCCAGGGTAATCTAAAGTCCTAGGGACTGGATTCCTATACTTATACTTAGTTTAGGGGATGGACTAACTCTAAGGCTCCACCTATGGGTGGGCTTGGGGTGGGGGTGGTTACACCCCTTCCCCTTTGTCCAGTTTTGTGCCAGAGCAGGGGCTGAGTGCCCCTGCAACCGGTTTGAACTGGGCTATGCACAGGGACACCTTGTGTGCCCCAGGCAGTGTCTCAAAAGCATTCACTGAATGCACCCACCCTGCCCCAATACACATCTGCCTGTCTGGGGAGGTGGTTACACCTCCCTGTGACAGGAAACCTATTGTCCAGGCCTCCCCTGCCGGAGTTTCCCCCAGCAGCAGAAGGCCAGACCCGTGTCTGTGGCAGTGGCATCCATTTTGTGATGCCAGGGCTTTGAAAGGATTTAACTGGGTTTAGCCAGTGTGAACATGTCTCTCCCTCTAGAAGGGTGGAATGCTACCCCCGCCACCAGGACTGGCGGGGGGAAGTATTCCAAGATGTTTGACACCAAACACGACATGTTTTGATGCAGCCATTCCAAAGTTAGCATTTACCGCAAGGTTATAATGCACTTAAGAGTATATGGTATGGCTGTATCACAGAACAGCCATAAGTATTTCTGAATGCTGCAGAGGGGCTCAGCTCATGCTTGGGCACCCTCTCACATAAAAACAAGCACTCTGCCTTCAGGATTGTCAAGGCCTGCCCTAGGAGTGGCTTATAGGTTTATATGTGTCTGTATAAGGTAGTGATATAGCACACCCTTACCCAGGCTGCAGTAGCAGACCTGTGGTGTCATTTTGGAGTGCTTCCCAGGGGTGGCATAATACATGCTGCAGCCCCTGGTAGGCCTCTGAGGTACCTATGCCCTAGGTACATAGTATACCATATACTAGGGGCTTATAAGGCACTCCAGAATCCAATTAGATATGTACCTAATGTACATGGAAACCATTTTAGAGAGGAAGCAGCTGGGATGTGGGCCTGATTAGCAGGGCCACTGCCAGACTGAGGTCGAAAAACAGTGAAACACCAGCAAAAAGTGGGGGTACACATGTGAAGCAGATCCTACTCTCCTACAGCTTTTATCACAGATTTCTCCTCAGAGGGGAATAGCAACTTCCCTTTTTTAGAGGCAGGATGTTCAGACTCATGATGGGCCTTTTTTGAAGATCCTTGCGAAGTGAAAAAACTGAGTAGAGCTACAGGAGACTCCATGTCACGACGATGTGCAGTAGAAAATCTGAGGGACTTGCCTCTCTGTGGAGTGTTCTAGAGGGTGCTAGAGCCTGATTGGCTGTGTTTCAACTTTGGTTCTTTTTTTTACAAAAGTACAGGGAGGGGCTACTGCAGTGAATGTGTAGCACATACTGGATAAGTTTCAATTCTATTCCAGCAAGCCGCAACACAATTGAGTCCAGTAACACTTTCAACAACGATTTGAATCTGGGAATTAATTTGTCTATAACCTGGTCCAGATCAGTATTGCCTCATGTTGCTGGAGGGGGCTACCTTCTTTAGTGGCTGGGCTACCCTTTTCCCACCAGCCCTCTTCTTTTTTACTGGAGGTTCAGAGAGAATAGTGGCATCATCTTGGGAAACATCCACAACATTATCATGAGAAGCCTCAACAGTTAGGTATATGTTTCCCATAAACCCAACTGGCTCCTCTGTTACCACAGGATCAATAGAGAGGTATCGATCCTGTTTATAGTTCTCTGCCTCCAGGGAAAGTCTCCTCTCAGTCAGGGCTATTTCTTTAGAGATTACGTTAGCTTCCCTGATCAAGAAAGAGTCTATGGTAGTTACTGTGCCCCCTACGGTTGAGCAGGTGTTTATCTTCCTTTTGCCCATGTTCACACTTAGTTAGGATGTGGATGCTGGTGTTGATATACAAGGTGGAACTGCACCCCACAATGAGCAGTGTTGCCCCATAACAGCTAGGTCTGTCTCCCCTGATGTATTATAGAGTATTATGCTGCATTGAGTAGGACAGACAGTACGTATTCTCTCAAAAGAAAAGGGGACAAAAACTCCTTCAGGACACCAAGACAGAACAAAACAACACACAGCAGGAGCGGAGAAAAAAAAACAAAAAACAACAGTACCTCTATCTGACTTGGTCCGATGAGAAAAAAAGGAAGAGCCGTGGTCCAGCCAAGCCTTGTCTGGCTGTGGATGGGCACAGACTAGCCCGCAGTTGGCCAAGGCACGCACCCAGGCATGTCCCGTGCAGCGGAAGCCCCAGCCAAAAACAAGCATTGGCATAGCCAATAGGTCTCGCTTTTGGGAACTTCTAAGTATTTAGTTATGCAGCACAATATCCTTGGTGCAACCCCATCAACTGTTGCGTGGCTAAACACTTATAAGGTCCCAAAGGCGAGGCCTATTGGCTATGTCAATGCTTGGTGTGGTTGTGTGTGTGGTTGTGTGTGGTTGTGTGTGTGTGTGTGGTTGTGTGTGTGTGGTTGTGTGTGTGTTGTTGTGTTGTGTGTGTGGTTGTGTGTTTGTGGTTGTGTGTGTGTGTGTGTGTGGTTATATGTGTGGTTGTGTGTGTGGTTGTGTGTCATTGTGTGTGTGTGGTTGTGTGTGTGTGTGGTTGTGGTTGTGTGTGTGCGTGGTTGTGTGTGTGGGTGTATGTGGTTGTGCGTGTGGGTGTGGTTGTGGGTGTGGGTGCGGTTGTGTGTGTGGTTGTGTGTGTGTGTGTGTGGTTGTGTGTGTGTGTGTGGTTGTGTGTGTGGTTGAGGTTGTGTGTGGTTGTGTGTGTGTGTGATTGTGTGTGTGGTTGTGTGTGTGGGTGTGGGTGTGTGTGTGGGTGTGGTTGTGGGTGTGGTTGTGGGTATGTGTGTGGATGTGTGGTTGTGTGTAGTTGTGTGTGTGGTTGTGTGTGTGTGGTTGTGTGGGTGGTTATGGTTGTGTGTGTTTGTGCGTGGTTGTGGTTGTGTGTGTGGTTGTGTGTGTGTGTGTGTGTGTGTGTGTGTGTGTGTGTGTGTGCCTGTGTGGTTGTGTGTGTGATTGTGTGGTTGTGTGGTTGTGTGTGTGTGGTTGTGTGTGTGGTTGTGTGTGTGTGTGGTTGTGTGTGTGGTTGTGTATGTGGTTGTGTGTGTGTGTGGTTGTGTGTGTGTGTGGTTGTGTGTGTGGTTGTGTGTGGGGGTGTGTGTGAGTGCGGTTGTGGGTGCAGGTGTGGTTGTGGGTATGTGTGTGGATGTGTGGTTGTGTGTAGTTGTGTGTATGGTTGTGTGTGTGTGGTTGAGTGTGTGGTTGTGATTGTGTGTGTGTGTGTGGTTGTGTGTGTGTGGTTGTGCGTGTGCCTGTGTGGTTGTGTGTGTGTGTGGTTGTGTGTGTGTGTGGTTGTATGTGTGGTTGTATGTGTGGTTGTGTGTGTGGTTGTGGTTGTGTGTATGATTGTGTGTGTGGATGTGTGTGGTTGTGTGTGTGGTTGTGTGTGTGGTTGTGTGTGGTTGTGTG
Organism: Triturus cristatus; assembly: GCF_964204655.1. NCBI lineage: Eukaryota > Metazoa > Chordata > Amphibia > Caudata > Salamandridae > Triturus > Triturus cristatus. The sequence goes on from NC_140590.1 coordinate 1,690,479,503, forward strand.
TGTGGTTGTGTGTGTGGTTGTATGTGTGTGGTTGTGTATGGTTGTGTGTGGAGTTGTGGTTTGTGTGTGGTTGTGTATGTGGGTGTGGTTGTGTGTGTGGTTGTGTGTGTGGTTTTGTGTGTGTGGTTGTGTGTGTGATTGTATGTGTGGATGTGTGTGTGGTTGTGTGGTTGTGTATGTGGTTGTGTGTGTGGTTGTGTGTGGTTGAGTGTGTGGTTGTGTGTGGTTGTGTGTGGTTGTGTGTGTGTGTGGTTGTGTGTGTGGTTGTGTGTGTGGTTGTGTGTGGTTGTGTGTGTGGTTGTGGTTGTGTGTGTGGTTGTGTGTGTGGTTGTGTATGGTTATGTGTGTAGTTGTGTGGGGTTGTGTATGTGGTTATGTGTGTGTGGTTGTGTGTGTGTGTGTGTGGTTGTGTGTGTGGTTGTGTGTGTGGTTGTGTGTGTGGTTTTGAATGTGGTTGTGTGGGTGGTTGTGTATGTGTGTGTGGTTGTGGTTGTGTGTGGTTGTATGTATGGTTGTGTGTGTGTGGTTGTGGTTGAGTGTGTGCACTTGTGTGTGTGGTTGTGTGTATGGTTGTGATTGTGTGTGGTTGTGTGTGGCTGTGTGTGTGGTTTTGTGTGTGGTTGTGTGTGTGGTGTGTGTGGTTGTGGTTGTGGTTGTGTGTGTGTGGTTGTGTGTGTGGTTGTGTGTGCGGTTGTGTGTGTGGTTGTGTGTGTGAGGATGTGTGTGGTTGTGTGTGGTTGTGTGTATGGTTGTGGTTGTGTGTGGTTGTGTGTGTGTGGCTGTGTGTGTGCTTTTGTGTGTGGTTGTGTGTGTGGTTATGGCTGTGTGTGTGGTTGTGTGTGTGGATGTGGTTGTGTGTGTGGTTGTGGTTGTGTGTGGGTGCGGCTGTGGGTGCGGATGTGATTGTGGGTGTGTGTTTGGATGTGTGGTTTGGTGTGGTTGTGTGTGGTTTTGTGTGTGGTTGTGTGTGTGGTTGTGGCTGTGTGTATGGTTTGGTGTGTGGCTGTGGTTGTGTGTGTGGTTGTGTGTGTGTGGTTGTGTGTGTATGGTTGTGTGTGTGTGGTTGTGGGTGTTGTGTGTGTGGTTGTGGCTGTGTGTGTGGTTGTGTGTGTGTGGTTGTGTGTGTGTGGTTGTGTGTGTGTGGTTGTATGTGTGGTTGTGTGTGTGTGGTTGTGGGTGTGGTTGTGTGGTTGGGTGTGGTAGTGGTTGTGTGTGGTTGTGTGGGTGTGGTTGTGTGTGTGGTTGTGTGTGTGGCTGTGTGTGGTTGTGTGTGGTTGTGTGAGACTGTGTGTGTGGTTGTGTGTGTGTGGTTATGTGTGTGGTTGTGCGTGTATGGTTGTGTGTGTGTGGTTGTGGTTGTGCGTGTATGGTTGTGTGTGTGTGGTTGTATGTGGTTGTGTGTGTGTGTTGGAGGGAGGACCACCGGGGAGTCGGGGGGACTACTCCGGGGCACCTTCCTACCGCAAAGTTATAGCCGAGCGCCGCTGAGAAGCCTCCTAGGCGAGGTCCTTCCCCTATGATCGTACTAGGCCCAGTAACACCACCACACAGGACTCCGTATCAGTTGCTTATCTTGGTTCTTTATATAAAAAGGAGCACGTTCAATATTTACAGTGGGATCGAGTGATCCAGTAAGAGTCTCAATGTCCTTGGAGGGATAGGGTAGTGGGACAGTCTTAGTACCAGCCAGGTACGGGAAGGCTCTGCGCCAGACCTTGGGTGCTGGTCTCAGAGCGGCTCGGACGTGGAGAGCCGCGACGGCGTCAGCAGGGCTCAGGTGGTAGTTCCGCTTGGGTCGAGCCGCGACACAGTCAGCAGGGCTCCGGGGGTAGGTCCGCTTCGGTCGAGCCGCGACGAGGTCAGCTGGGCTCTGATGGTACGTTTCAACAAGGTCGGGCCGCGACAGCGTCAGCAGGGCCCCAAAGGTTCGTGAAGGTCTTGTAAGCACGATGGAGCCGCGACGTCGTCAGCAGGGCTCAGAGTGTGGTTTCAGGAAGAGTCTTTCTCCGTAGGGTCAGCCGCGATCCGATCAGCAGGGCTCTTGACTCCGGGATACAACTGTCGTCTTGTTGCCGGGTCGCCCCAGATATAGGTCTGGAGCCCTTTGATGTCTGGACCCTTGCGCCCAGGAAGGCGGAGAGGCTGGGTAGGGCGCGGCCAGACGCCCAGCAGGAGAGGCGCCAGGCCCCAGAGAGCTGTGGGGCGATCGCACCTAGGTGTGGAAGGACAGTTGGGCGTCCCATCGATACTGCCCTCCGCCGGGAGTGGGAAGGGCTCACGTGGTATCCCCCGGGCCAGGTGTTGGCGCCTCGATGTCGGGCCTCGCTGGGACCGAGGCCGGGTAGAGCAGGGTCACGTAGGTGGTCACGTGGAGTGACGTATAATCCCAAATGGAGGAGCCCCGAGGTGCATGGGACCTCGTGCGGCTTAGCGAGGGGGAACAGGACCAGGCCACAAGGCCGGCTCCAACACGCGTCCCCCCCAGCTGAAGGCAGGGAGAGTCACCCATCTCCTTGGGGGTTCTCCTCGCCGAGGCGGAAGAATCTGGACAGGCCGTCAGCATTGGCGTGGTCGTTGCCGGGCCGGTGTTCCACGGTGAAGTCCATCCCTTGCAGCGAGATGGACCATCGCAACAACTTGGGGTTCTCGCCCCGCATTTGCATGAGCCACCGCAAGGGCCGGTGGTCAGTCTGGACCCTGAAGTGGGTGCCGAAAAGGTAGGGCCGGAGCTTCTTGAGGGCCCATACCACAGCGAAGGCCTCCCGCTCGATGGTGCTCCACCTCTGTTCTCGTGGCAGCAGTCGGCGGCTGATAAAGGCCACAGGTCGGTCGAGGCCCTCGGCGTCCATCTGGGAGAGGACCGCCCCGACCCCGTACTCTGATGCGTCGGTCTGCACCACAAATTCCTTGCTGTAGTCAGGGGCCTGTAGCACCGGGGCAGCACACATGGCCGCCTTGAGGGCCTCAAAAGCGGTCTGACATCGGGGCGTCCAGTGCACCACCTTGGGCTGTTTCTTGGAAGTGAGCTCCGTAAGGGGGCCCACAATGCTGCCATAATCTTTAATAAATCGCCGGTAGTAGCCTGTGAGGCCTAAGAAGGCCCGGACAGCGGTCTGGGTTGCGGGGGGCTCCCACGCCTGGATGGCATCGACCTTTAACTGGAGGGGTGCTACCTGGCCACTCCCCACCTGGTGGCCCAGATAGGTCACAGATCCTTGACCGATCTGGCACTTGCTGGCCTTAATTGTGAGCCCGGCCCTTTGGAGAGCGGCCAGGACTTCTCCGAGGTGTCCGAGGTGTGCGGTCCTATGGTCGCTGAAGACTGCAATGTCGTCGAGGTAGGCCGCGCTGAAGGCTTCTAGCCCGGCCAGGACCTTGTTCACCAGCCTCTGAAAGGTCGCTGGGGCGTTATTCATACCGAAGGGCATCACCCGAAAGTGGAAGTGCCCATCGGGGGTGGAAAAGGCGGATCGTTCCTGGGCGCCGGGAGTGAGCTTGATCTGCCAGTACCCAGCGGTGAGATCAAAGGTGCTTAGGTAGCGGGCGGCCCCTAAGCGGTCGATCAGCTCGTCTGCCCGTGGCAGGGGGTGGGCATCGGTCTTGGTGACTGCGTTCAGGCCCCGGTAGTCTACACAAAATCTGAGTTCTGGAGAAGTGCCGGGGGCGGCGGCCTTCGGCACCAAGACCACCGGGCTGGCCCACGGGCTGTCTGAGGGCTCGATGACTCCGAGGGCGAGCATCTTGGCGACCTCGGTCTGTATGCAGGCTCGGACTCGGTCAGGGACTCGGTAGGCGCGGTGTCGCACAGGGGGGCTGTCCCCGGTATCCACGTCGTGGACGCACCAGGGGGTCACCCCGGGCGTGAGAGAGAAGAGGGCAGCGAAGGGTTGCAGCAGCCTCCGGCAGTCATGGCGCTGTTCTGGGGTCAGCGTGGCGGAGAGGTGGACGCCCTCCAAGGAGCCGTCTTGGCCCGAGGACCCCAGGAGGTCTGGTAGGGGCTCGGAGTCGCTTTCGCCCCCATCGTCAGTAGCCAGCAGCAGGCTTAGTTCAGTTCGGGCAAAGTGGGGCTTGAGCCGGTTGGCGTGTAGGACCCGGAGGGGGTTCCTCGGGGACTCCATGTCGACCAGGTAGGTGACGGGGCTCTTCCTCTCAACCACCTTGAAGGGCCCGGTCCACTTGTCCTGCAGGGCGCAGGGGTCCACGGGTGACATGACCCAGACTTGCTGGCCCGGCTCGAACTCGATGGTCGAGGCATTTGCGTCATACCAGCGCTTCATGTCTTCTTGGCTGGCTTCGAGGTTGGCTTCTGCCAGGGCCCGGAACTTCCGAGTCTGGTTCCGCAGGGTCAGGAGGTACCGGTAGACGTCGGGGGGGGCATCTTGGACGTTCGCCTCCCAGCCCTCCTTGACCAGGCTAAGGGGCCCTCGGATGGGGTGCCCATACAACAGTTCGAAGGGGCTGAAGCCCAGGGATTTCTGTGGTACTTCTCGATAGGCGAACAGGAGGCAGGGCAGCAGGACATCCCACCTCCTCCTCAGGGGCTCTTCCAGGCCCTTGATCATCCCTTTTAGGGTTCTGTTGAACCGCTCGACCAGTCCGTTCCCCTGGGGGTGGTAAGGGGTGGTGAATCTGTAGGTGACCCCACATTGTTGCCAGAGGGATCTCATGTACTTTGAAATAAAGTTCGTACCCCTGTCGCTCACCACTTCTCGGGGGAACCCCACCCTGGAGAAGATGCCCATCAGGGCCCGGCCCACCACTGGAGCTGTCACAGTGCGGAGTGGGATGGCCTCGGGGTATCGGGTGGTGTGGTCGACCAGCACCAGGATGAAGCGGTGTCCCAGGGCGGTTCGGGGGTCGAGGGGCCCCACGATGTCGATTCCCACTCGTTCGAACGGGGTGTGGACGGCTGGAAATGGTTGGAGGGGGGCCTTAACTCAACCCCCAGTTTTTCCCCTAGCCTGGCAGGTCTGGCAGGACCGGCAGTGGTGGTCCACGTCTCTCCGCATTCGGGGCCAATAGAAATGGGTCACTAGGCGGCTGTAAGTCTTGTCCCGCCCGAGGTGTCCGGCGCGGGGCACGTCATGCGCCAGTTTCAGGAGGAACTCCCGGAACCGGAGGGGAACCACCAACACCCGGCCGGCTCCCAGTTCGGCGACTTTCTGCTCGCTATATAGTAAGTCATTGTCCCAATAGACCCAGTGGGTTCCCGTGGGGTCCCCCGAGGCCTGGGCGGCCGCTTGCTGTCGGGCCCCCTCGAGGGACGGGCAGGCCTTCTGTTCTTGCTGGAATTGTTCGCGGGTGGGGCCCCCATCGTGGCCCCACTGGGCCAGCTCGGGGATCTCGCTGAGGGAGGCGGCCTCGTCAGGAGAAAGTTCGGATGGCCCGGCCTCATCGTCGGGTTCCTCCGTGCCGGAGGAGGGTGATAGTTCTGGGCACGTAGGCTTGTCGGTGGCCGCGGCAGCGGCTGGTTGGGCGGTCATGGACCGGGTGGTGGCGCAGGCCCACTCGGGCAGCCCTAGCATCCCCAGATGCTTTCGGCGCTCCACCTGGGCCCAGGGGGAGCTCTCTAGGTCATTCCCCAGGAGGCAGTCCATGGGGGCGTCGTCGCGGACAGTCACTTTTAGGGTGCCGAACACTCCTCCCCACTCGAAGGGATCCTGGCCATCCGGCACATGCTTTCGGTGTTGTCCGCGGTCCGGACAGGGCATAGGACATGTGGCAGGATTTGTTCGTGGGTCACTAGGTGGCAGCGGACAGCGGTCACGCTGGCCCCAGTGTCCCGGAGGGCTTCGGCCCGTCGTCCATTGATGGTGACCCACTGCTGGTACTTCTGGGTGTTGCTGGGAATGGCCGCTCGGGGCACCATTTCTCGGGAGCCCAGGCATACGAGCGACATGGCAGCTGGCTCCCACTCGGGGGATCCGTCATCGCGGTTTTCCTCCCCGTCCTCTTCTTCCCCCAGGGCTGTGGCGGCTATTTGTCGGGGAGGGGGCCCAGCGGTCCCGTTCCGTCGGTTCACGGGTGTTGGAGGGAGGCCCGCCGGGTAGTCGGGGAGACTATTCCGGCACCTTCCTACCACAAAGTTATAGCCGAGCGCCGCTGAGAAGCCTCCTCGGGGAGGTCTTTCTCCTCTGATCGTACTAGGCCCAGTAACACCACCACACAGGACTCAATAGTAGTTGCGAGATTAGATTCTTTATCGGCAGTAATACGTGCAATATTTACAGAGGGATCGAGGGATCCTGTCAGAGTCTCAGTGTTCGTTCAAGAGGGTAGGGTAGCGGGACAGTCTTAGTGCCAGCCAGGCACGGGAGGGCTCTGCGCCAGACCTTGGATGCTGGTCTCAGAGCGGCTCGGACGTAGAGAGCCGCGACGTCGTCTGCAGGGCTCGGATTGTAGTTCCGCTTAGGTCGAGCCGCGACGAGGTCAGCTGGGCTCTGGTGGTAAGGTCCAACAAGGTCTGGCCGCGACAGCGTCAGCAGGGCCCCAAAGGTTCGTGAAGGTCTTTAAGCACGGTGGAGCCGCGACGTCGTCAGCAGGGCTCAAGGGGTGGTTCAGGGTGAGTCTTCTTCGTAGGGTCAGCCGCGATCCGATCAGCAGGGCTCTCGATTCCAGGATACAACTACTGCCCTGTTGTCGGGCTGCCCCAGATATAGGACGAGAGCCCTTTGATGTCCGGACCCGTGCGCCCGGAGGGGGCGGAGAGGACGGGTAGGGGGCGGCCAGACGCCCAGCAGGAGAGGCGCCAGGCCCCAGAGAGCTGTGGGGTGATCACACCCAGGTGTGGAGAGACGGTAGGGGGTCCCATCGATACTGCCCTCCGCCGAGAGTGGGAAGGGCTCACGTGGTATCCCCCGAGCCAGGGGTTGGCGTCTCGATGTCGGGCCTCGCTGGGACCGAGGCCGGGTAGAGCAGGGTCATACAGGTGGTCACGTGGAGTGACGTGCAATCCAAGATGGAGGAGCCCCGATGTGCATGGGACCTCGTGCGGCTTAGCGCGGGGAAACAGGACCACGCCACGAGGCCGGCTCCCACACGCGTCCCCCCCAGCTGAAGGCAGGGAGAGTCACCCATCTTCTTGGGGGTTCTCCTCGCCGAGGCGGAAGAATCGGGACAGGCCATCAGCATTGGCGTGGTCGTTGCCGGGCCGGTGTTCAACAGTGAAGTCCATCCCCTGTAGCGAGATGGACCAGCATAACAGCTTGGGGTTCTCGCCCCGCATTTGCATGAGCCACCGCAAGTGCCGGTGGTCAGTCTGGACCCTGAAGTGGGTGCCGAAAAGGTAGGGCCGGAGCTTCTTGAGAGCCCATACCACAGCGAAGGCCTCCCGCTCGATGGTGCTCCACCTCTGTTCTCGCGGCAGCAGTTGGCGGCTGATAAAGGCCACCGGTCGGTCGAGGCCCTTGGCGTCCAGCTGGGAGAGGACTGCCCCGACCCCGTACTCCGAGGCATCGGTCTGGACTACAAATTCCTTGCTGTAGTCGGGGGCCTGTAGCACAGGGGCAGCGCACATGGCTGCTTTGAGAGTATCAAACGCGGTCTGGCAGCGGGGCGTCCAGTGCACCGCCTTGGGTTGTTTCTTTGAAGTGAGTTCCGTAAGGGGCCCACAATGCTGCCGTAATCCTTTATGAAGCGTCGGTAGTAGCCTGTGAGGCCCAGGAATGCCCGGACAGCGGTTTGGGTGGCGGGGGGCTCCCACGCCTGGATGGCGTCCACTTTTAACCGGAGGGGGGGCCACCTGGCCACTCCCCACCTGATGGCCCAGATAGGTCACAGACCCTTGACCGATCTGGCACTTGCTGGCCTTAATTGTGAGGCCGGCTCTTTGGAGAGCGGCTAGGACTTCCCCCAGGTGTCCTAGGTGCGCGGCCCAGTGGTCGCTGAAGACAGCAATGTCATCGAGGTAGGCCGCGCTGAAGGCTTCGAGACCGGCCAGGACCTTATTTACCAGCCTCTGAAAGGTCGCTGGGGCGTTCTTCATGACGAAGGGCATCACCCGGAAGTGGTAGTGGCCGTCGGGGGTAGAGAAAGCTGATCGTTCCTGTGCGCCGGGAGTGAGCTTGATCTGCCAGTACCCAGCAGTGAGATCAAAGGTGCTTAGGTAGCGGGCGGCCCCTAAGCGATCAATCAGCTCATCGGCTCGTGGCAAAGGGTGGGCATCGGTCTTGGTAACGGCGTTCAGGCCCCGGTAGTCGACACAGAATCTGAGTTCGGGGGCCGTGCCGGGGGCGGCGGCCTTCGGCACCAAGACTACCGGGCTGGCCCACGGGCTGTCGGAAGGCTCGATGACTCCGAGGGCGAGCATCTTGGCGACCTCGGTCTTTGTGCAGGCCCGGACTCGGTCAGGCACTCTATAAGCACGGTGTCGTACAGGGGGGCTATCCCCCGTGTCCACGTCGTGGACGCACCAGGGGGTTACCCCGGGCGTGAGAGAAAAGAGGGCAGCGAAGGGTTGCAGTAGCTTCTGGCAATCATGGCGCTGTTCTGGTGTCAGGGTGGCGGAGAGGTGGACGCCCTCCAAGGAGCCGTCTTGGCTCGAGGACCCCAGGAGGTATGGTAGGGGCTCGGAGTCACTTTCACCCCCGTCGTCGGTAGCCAGTAGTAAGCTTAGTTCAGTTCGGGCAAAATGGGGCTTGAGCCGGTTGGCGTGCAGGACCCTGAGGGGGTTCCTCGGAGACTCCATATCGACCAGGTACGTGACGGGGCTCTTCCTTTCAACTATCTTGAAGGGCCCGGTCCACTTGTCCTGCAGGGCGCAGGGGTCCACGGGTGACATGACCCAGACTTGCTGGCCCAGCTCAAACTCGACGGCTGAGGCATTCTCGTCATACCAGCGTTTCATATCTTCTTGGCTGGCTTCAAGGTTGGCTTCTGCCAGGGCACGGAACTTTCGAGTCTGGTTCCGCAAGGTCAGGAGGTACCGGTAGACGTCGGGCGGGGCACTCTGGACGTTCGCCTCCCAACCCTCCTTGACCAGGCTGAGGGGCCCTCGGACGGGGTGCCCATACAACAGTTCGAAGGGGCTGAAGCCCAGGGACTTCTGGGGTACCTCCCGGTAGGCGAACAGGAGGCAGGGCAACAGGACATCCCATCTCCTCCTGAGGGGCTCTTCCAGGCCCTTGATCATACCCTTCAGGGTTCGGTTGAACCGCTCGACCAGTCCGTTCCCCTGGGGGTGGTAAGGGGTGGTGAATTTATAGGTGACCCCACATTGTTGCCAGAGGGATCTCATGTACTTCGAGATAAAGTTCGTCCCCCTGTCGCTCACCACTTCTCGGGGGAACCCCACCCTGGAGAAGATGCCCATCAGGGCCCGGCCCACCACTGGAGCGGTCACAGTTCGGAGGGGAACAGCTTCTGGGTACCGGGTGGCGTGGTCGACCAGTACCAGGATGAAGCGGTGGCCCAGGGCGGTCCGGGGGTCGAGGGGCCCCACGATGTCTATCCCCACTCGTTCGAACGGGGTGTGGACGGCTGGAAATGGTTGCAAGGGGGCTTTCACGCGTCCCCCAGTCTTCCCGCTAGCTTGGCAGGTCGGGCAGGACCGGCAGTGCTGGTCCACGTCTCGTCTCATTCGGGGCCAATAGAAATGGGTCACGAGGCGGCTGTACGTCTTGTCCCGCCCGAGATGTCCGGCGAGGGGCACGTCATGTGCCAGGTTCAAGAGGAATTCTCGAAATCGGAGGGGGACCACCAGCACCCGGCTGGCCCCTAGTTCGGCGACTTTCTGCTCGCTATACAATAAGTCATTGTCCCAATAGACCCAGTGGGTTCCCGAGGGGTCCCCCGCAGCCTGGGGGCCGCCTGCTGTCGGGCCCCCTCGAGGGACGGGCAGCCCTTCTGTTCGTGCTGGAATTGTTCACGGGTGGGGCCCCCGTCGTGGCGCCACTGGGCCAGCTCGGGGATCTCGCTGAGGGGAGCAGCCTCGTTGGAAGAAAGTTCGGAGGGCCCGGCCTCCTCGTCAGGTTCCTCCGGGCTGGAGGAGGTGGATGGTTCGGGGCCCGCCGGTTCGTCGGGGGCCGGGGCCGCAGCTGGCTGGACGGTCATGGACCGAGTGGTGGCGCAGGCCCACTCGGGTAGTCCTAGCATCCCCAGATGCTCTCGGCGCTCCACCTGGGCCCAGGGGGAGCTCTCTAGGTCGTTCCCCAGGAGGCAGTCCACCGGGGCGTCGTCGCGGACAGTCACTTTTAGGGTGCCGGACACTCCTCCCCACTCGAAGGGGATTCGGGCCATCCGGCACATGCTCTCGGTGTTGTCGGCGGTCCGGACAGGGCAGAGGACATGTGGTAGGATCTGTTCGGGAGTCACCAGATGGCAGCGGACAGCGGTCACACTGGCCCCAGTGTCCCGGAGGGCCTCGGCCCGTCGCCCATTGATGGTGACCCACTGTTGGTACTTCTGGGTGTTGCTTGGGATGGTGGCGCGGGGCACCATTTCTCGGGAGCCTAGGCATACAAGCGACATGGCGGCTGGTTCCCACTCGGGGGACCCGTCGTCGCGGTTCTCCTCCTCGTCCTCTCCCTCTCCCAGGGCTGCGGCGGAAATTTGTCGGGGAGGTGGCCCCGTGGTCCCGTTCCGTCGGTTCACGGGGCAAGCCGGGTCACTTGCATAATGGCCGGTCTGTTGGCATCCGAAGCAGGTTACAGTCGGTCGCGGTCCAGACCGGGCGATAGGGGTCCCTCTTCGGCCCTGGGTCGGGGAAGCGGGGTTGGTTGTTTGCCCTCGTGGCGGACTTCTGGGCGGTCCAACTGGGAATTCTCGACTGCGGTGGGACCCCTCTCCTCCGCCGCGCTGGCGGGGAGGTCCCGTGGTGCTCCGTTGGTAGTCCCCCACGGGGTTCCGGGGGACCCGGGTGTTGACCCATCGGTCCGCTTCGGCGGCGAGCTTCCGGGGCTCGGTCAGTTTACTGTCCAGGAGGTGTTGCCTTAGTTCCACAAAGCAGTTGTTGGCGAGGTGCTCCCAGACAATGAGGTCGAATAGTTCGTTATATGAGGTGACCTTGCTCCCTTTGATCCATCCCTCCAACGCTCGGCTGAAAAGTCCACGTATTCGACCCATGTGGTACCGGGGATCTTCATGCAGTCCCGGAAGCGTTGCCGGTACATCTCGGCCGACAGTCCGTAGCGTGTGAGTAGGGCTTCCTTCATGTGGTCGTACGAGGTCATCACTGCGTCGGGGAGTTGCAGCAGGGTATCCCGTCCCTCGCTGAGGAACCTCCCCCATAGGCCGGCGCCCCAATCCTTCCGGGGTACCCGATGGGAGGTCATGGCGACTTCGTACGCTCGGAACCATTGCTGGATGTCGTCATTTTTATAGTACTCCTTGACGACATCCTTGGGGATGTGAACCTTTGGCTCGGTCGGGGGCAGAGCGTCCCGGGCTCCGGGGTTGCTGGTCTCCCCAGCTTTAGCTTTTAGTTCAAGTTCTTTAAGGCTCCTCTCGTGCTCGAGGGTTAGCCGTCTCTACTCTAGCTCCCGATGCCTTTTCTTCTCCTCGATTTCTTCTTGTAGTCGTAGTTGCTCCAGGGCTATCTTTTTCTCCGCCAGTAGGAGCTCACCGTCCAGCCGGAGTCGGGCAAGATCCATTTCGTGTGTCCGGGCCCTTTCCCGTTCTCGTATATCTTCGGGGGAAAGGCTGGTGTCTGGGATGGTTCGCTCCCCGTTTGTCGGGGCCGTGGTCGGCAGGTTTCCGTCCCGGGCCGAGGTCCCTTCGGCTCGGGGTGGAGGGGTCTCGGGTTCTGCCCAGGCTTTCAGGGCTTTCTGCATTTCCTCCTTGGTGCCCAATCCTGTGGTTTGGATCCCTTTGTCTTTGCAGAATTGTTTGAGTTCCTTGTGGGTGTATTCCTCCAGTTTCTCCAACTGGAAGGTTGCGGTCATGGTTGCTTCTTGGCCATCCATGGTTCCCTTTTTCTCTTCTCGTCTGGTCAGGTAGTGGTTGCGTTACTTGCTTGTACGATTGCGTTTGCTCGGATCCCGCCGCTGGCCACCAAATGTTGGAGGGAGGCCCGCCGGGTAGTCGGGGAGACTATTCCGGCACCTTCCTACCGCAAAGTTATAGCCGAGCGCCGCTGAGAAGCCTCCTCGGGGAGGTCTTTCTCCTATGATCGTACTAGGCCCAGTAACACCACCACACAGGACTCAATAGTAGTTGCGAGATTAGATTCTTTATCGGCAGTAATACGTGTAATATTTACAGAGGGATCGAGGGATCCTGTCAGAGTCTCAGTGTTCGTTCAAGAGGGTAGGGTAGCGGGACAGTTTTAGTGCCAGCCAGGCACGGGAGGGCTCTGCGCCAGACCTTGGATGCTGGTCTCAGAGCGGCTCGGACGTGGAGAGCCGCGACGTCGTCTGCAGGGCTCGGATTGTAGTTCCGCTTAGGTCGAGCCGCGACGAGGTCAGCTGGGCTCTGGTGGTAAGGTCCAACAAGGTCGTGCCGCGACAGCGTCAGCAGGGCCCCAAAGGTTCGTGAAGGTCTTTAAGCACGGTGGAGCCGCGACGTCGTCAGCAGGGCTCAAGGGGTGGTTCAGGGTGAGTCTTCTTCGTAGGGTCAGCCGCGATCCGATCAGCAGGGCTCTCGATTCCAGGATACAACTACTGCCCTGTTGTCGGGCTGCCCCAGATATAGGACGAGAGCCCTTTGATGTCCGGACCCGTGCGCCCGGAGGGGGCGGAGAGGACGGGTAGGGGGCGGCCAGACGCCCAGCAGGAGAGGCGCCAGGCCCCAGAGAGCTGTGGGGTGATCACACCCAGGTGTGGAGAGACGGTAGGGGGTCCCATCGATACTGCCCTCCGCCGAGAGTGGGAAGGGCTCACGTGGTATCCCCCGAGCCAGGGGTTGGCGTCTCGATGTCGGGCCTGGCTGGGACCGAGGCCGGGTAGAGCAGGGTCATACAGGTGGTCACGTGGAGTGACGTGCAATCCAAGATGGAGGAGCCCCGATGTGCATGGGACCTCGTGCGGCTTAGCGCGGGGAAACAGGACCACGCCACGAGGCCGGCTCCCACAACGGGGCAGGCCGGGTCACTCGCATAGTGGTCGGTCTGCTGGCAGCCGAAGCAGGTCACTGGTGGTCGCGGTCCAGGCCGGGCGATGGGGGTCCCCCTTCGGCCCAGGGTCGGGGACGTGTGGTTGGCGGCTTGGCCTCGTGGCGGGCATCTGGGCGGTCCGGCCGGTAATTCTCGACTGCGGTGGGACCCCCCTCCTCCGCCCCGCTGGCGAGGAGGTCCCGTGGTACTCCATTGGTAGTCCCCCACGGGGTTCCGGGGGACCCGGGTGTTGACCCATCGGTCTGCTTCGGCGGCGAGCTTCCGGGGCTCGGTCAGCTTACTGTCCAGGAGGTGTTGCCTTAGTTCCACAAAGCAGTTGTTGGCGAGGTGCTCCCAGACAATGAGGTCGAACAGTTCATTGTACGAGGTGACCTTGCTCCCTTTTATCCACCCTTCAAAGGCCCGGCTGAAGAAGTCCACGTACTCGACCCATGTGGTACCGGGGAGCTTCTTGCAGTCCCGGAAGCGCTGCCGGTACATCTCGGCTGATAGTCCGTAGCGGGTGAGTAGGGCTTCTTTCATGTGGTCGTAGGAGGTCATCACTGCATCGGGGAGTTGCATCAGGGTATCACAGCCCTCGCTGAGGAACCTCCCCCATAGGCCGGCACCCCAATCCTTCCGGGGTACCCGATGGGAGGTCATGGCTACCTCGTAGGCTCGGAACCACTGCTGGATGTCGTCGTTCTTGTAGTATTCCTTGACGACATCCTTGGGGATATGAACCTTTGGCTCGGTCAGTGGCAGAGCGTCCCGGGTCCCGGGGGTGCTGGTCTCCCCCGTTTTCGATTTCAGTTCGAGTTCTTTGAGGCTCCTCTCGTGCTCGAGGGTTAGCCGTCTCTCTTCGAGTTCCCGATGCCGTTTCTTTTCTTCGATTTCCTCTTGCAGCCGTAGTTGCTCCAAGGCTATTTTCTTCTCCGCCAGTTGGAGCTCGCCGTCCAGCCGGAGTCGTGCGAGGTCCATTTCGTGTGCCCGGACCCTCTCCCGTTCTCGTATTTCTTCTTGGGATAGGCCGGCTTCGGGGATGCCTCGCCCCCCATCTGTCGGGGTTGTGGTCGGCAGGTTTTCGTCCGGGGCCAAGGTCCCTTCGGTGCAGGGTGGAGTGGCCTCGGCTTCTGCCCAGGCTTTCAGGGCTTTCTGCATTTCTTCCTTGGTGCCCAATCCTGTGGTTGGGATCCCTTTGTCCTTGCAGAATTGTTTTAGTTCTTTGTGGGTGTATTCTTCCAGCTTTTCCAGCTGGAAGGTTGCGGCCACGGTTGCTTCTTGGCCGTCCATGGTTCCCTTTTTCTTTTTCCGTCTGGTTAGGTAGTGGGTGCGTTACTTGCCTGTACGATTGCGTCTGGCTCGGATCCTGTCGCTGGCCACCAAATGTTGGAGGGAGGACCACCGGGGAGTCGGGGGGACTACTCCGGGGCACCTTCCTACCGCAAAGTTATAGCCGAGCGCCGCTGAGAAGCCTCCTAGGCGAGGTCCTTCCCCTATGATCGTACTAGGCTCAGTAACACCACCACACAGGACTCCGTATCAGTTGCTTATCTTGGTTCTTTATATAAAAAGGAGCACGTTCAATATTTACAGTGGGATCGAGTGATCCAGTAAGAGTCTCAATGTCCTTGGAGGGATAGGGTAGCGGGACAGTCTTAGTACCAGCCAGGTACGGGAAGGCTCTGCGCCAGACCTTGGGTGCTGGTCTCAGAGCGGCTCGGACGTGGAGAGCCGCGACGGCGTCAGCAGGGCTCGGGTGGTAGTTCCGCTTGGGTCGAGCCGCGACACAGTCAGCAGGGATCCGGGGGTAGGTCCGCTTCAGTCGAGCCGCGACAAGGTCAGCTGGGCTCTGATGGTACGTTTCAACAAGGTCGGGCCGCGACAGCGTCAGCAGGGCCCCAAAGGTTCGTGAAGGTCTTGTAAGCACGATGGAGCCGCGACGTCGTCAGCAGGGCTCAGAGTGTGGTTTCAGGAAGAGTCTTTCTCCGTAAGGTCAGCCGCGATCCAATCAGCAGGGCTCTTGACTCCGGGATACAACTGTCGTCTTGTTGCCGGGTCGCCCCAGATATAGGTCTGGAGCCCTTTGATGTCCGGACCCTTGCGCCCAGGAGGGCGGAGAGGCCAGGTAGGGCGCGGCCAGACGCCCAGCAGGAGAGGCGCCAGGCCCCAGAGAGCTGTGGGGCGATCGCACCTAGGTGTGGAAGGACAGTTGGGGGTCCCATCGATACTGCCCTCCGCCGGGAGTGGGAAGGGCTCACGTGGTATCCCCCGGGCCAGGGGTTGGCGCCTCGATGTCGGGCCTCGCTGGGACCGAGGCCGGGTAGAGCAGGGTCATGTAGGTGGTCACGTGGAGTGACGTATAATCCCAAATGGAGGAGCCCCGAGGTGCATGGGACCTCGTGCGGCTTAGCGAGGGGGAACAGGACCACACCACGAGGCCGGCTCCAACAGTGTGATTGTGTGTGTGGTTGTGGTTGTGGTTGTGGGTGCGGCTGCAGTTGTGGGTGAGTGTGTGGATGTGCGGTTGTGTGTGGTTGTGTGTGTGGTTGTGTGTGTGGTTGTGTGTGTGTGGTTGTGGTTGTGTGTGTGGTTGTAGTTGTATGTGTGGTTGTGGTTGTGTGTGTGTGGTTGTAGTTGTGTGTGTGTGTGGTTTATGTGGTTGTGTGTGTGGTTTGTGTGGTTGTGTGTGTGGTTGTGTGTGTGGTTGTGTGTGTGGTTGTATGTGGTTGTGTGTGTGGTTGTGTGTGTGTGGTTGTGGCTGAGTGTGTGCAGTTGTATGTGGTTGTGTGTGTGTGTGTGTGTGGTTGTGTGTATGGTTGTGGTTATGTGTGTGGTTGTGTGTGTTGTTTTGTGTGTGGTTGTGGTTGTGTGTGTGGTATGTGTGGTTGTGGTTGTGTGTGTGGTTGTGTGTGTGTGTGTGTGGTTGTGTGTGTGTGGTTGTGTGTGTGCGGTTGGGTGAGGTTGGGTGTGTGTGGTTGTGTGTGTGCTTGTGTGTGTGGTTGTGTATGTGGTTGTGTGTGGTTGTGTATGTGGTTGTGGTTGTGTGTGTGGTTGTGGTTGTGTGTGGTTGTGGGTACAGGTGTGGTTGTGGGTGTCTGTGTGGATGTGTGGTTGTATGTGGTTGTGTGTAGTTGTGTGTGTGGTTGAAGTGTGTGTGGTTGTGGTTGTGTGTGTGTGGTTGTGTGTGTGTGGTGTTGTGTATGTGTGGTTGTGTGTGTGTGGTTGTATGTGTGTGTTGTTGTGTGTTTGGTTGTATGTGTGGTTGTGTGTGTGGTTGTGGTTGTGTGTGTGGTTGTGTGTGTGTGGTTGTATGTGTGGTTGTGTGTGGTTGTATGTTTGGTTGTGTGTGTGTGGTTGTGTGTGTGGTTGTGTGTGCAGTTGTGTGTGTGTGGTTGTGGGTGTGGTTGTGTGTGTGTGTGGTTATATGTGTGGTTGTGTGTGTGGTTGTGGTTGTGTGTGTGGTTGTGTGGTTGTGTGTGTGGTTTTGTGTGGTTGTGGTTGTGTGTGTGTGGTTGTGTGTGTGGTTGTGTGTGTGGTTGTGTGTGTGTGTGGTTGTGTATGTGCAGTTGTGTGTGTGGTTGTGTGTGTGGTTGTGTGTGTGGTTGTGTGTGTGTGTGTGTGTGTGTGTGTGGTTGTGGTTGTGTGTCTGTGTGGTTGTGGGTGTGGTAGGGTGTGGTTGTGTGGGTGTGTGGTTGTGGGTATGGTTTTGTGTGGTTGTTTGTGTGGTTGTGTATGTGTGGTTGTGGCTGTGTTTGTGGTTGTATGTGTGGTTGTGTGTGTGTGTGTGGGGTTGTGTGTGTTTTTGTATGTGGTTCTGTGTGGTTGTGTGTGTGGTCGTGTGTGTGTGGTTGTGTGTGTGGTTGTGGTTGGTTGTTTGGTTGGGTGTGGTTGTGTGTGTGCGGTTGTGTGTGTGTGTGGTTGTGTGTGTGTGGTTGTATGTGTGTGGCTGTGTGTGTGGTTGTGTGTGTGGTTGTGCATGTGGTTGTGCGTGTGGTTGTATGTGTGTGTGTGGTTGTGTGTGTGTGTGGTTGTGTGTATGGTTGTGTGTGTTGTGTGTGGTTGTGGTTGTGAGTGTGGTTGTGTGTGGTTGTGGTTGTGTATGTGTATGTGGTTGTGTGTGTGCTTGTGTATGTGTGTCATTGTGGTTGTGTGGCTGTGTGGTTGTGGGTGTGGTTGGGTGTGGTTGTGGTTGTGTGGGTATGTGGTTGTGGGTGTGTTTGTGTGTGTGTGGTTGTTTGTGTGGTTGTGTGTGTGTGGTTGTGTGTGTGTGTGTGTGGTTGTGTGTGTGTGGTTGTGTGTGGTTGTGTGTGTGTGTGGTTGTATGTGTGGTTGTGGTTGGTTGTTTGGTTGGGTGTGGTTGTGTGTGCTGTTGTGTGTGTGTGTGGTTCTGTGTGTGTGGTTGTGTGTGTGGTTGTGTGTGTGGTTGTACGTGTGGTTGTGTGTGTGGTTTAGTTTAGTTAGTTTAGTTTTTAAATTTATAATGCGCAACAGCTACCCAACAAGGGTTTCCCGGAGCGGTTGTGGTTGTGAGTGTGGTTGTGTGTGTGTGTGTGTGTGCTTGTGTGTGTTCTTGTGTGTGTGTGTGGTTGTGGTTGTGTGTCTGTGGGGTTGTGGGTGTGGTTGGGTGTGGTTGTGGTTGTGTGGGTGTGTGGTTGTGGGTGTGGTTGTGTGTGTGGGGTTGTTTGTGTGGTTGTGTGTGTTTGTGTGTGTGGTTGTGTGTGGTTATGTGTGGTTGTGTGTGTGGTTGTGTGTGTGGTTGTGTGTGGTTGTGGTTGGTTGTTTGGTTGTGTGTGGTTGTGTGTGTGCTGTTGTGTGTGTGTGGTTGTGTGTGTTTGTGTGTGTAGCTGTGTGTGTGATTGTGTGTGTAGTTGTGTGTGTGGTTGTGTTTGTGTGTGTGGTTGTGTGTGTGGTTGTGGTTGTGTGTGTGTGTGGTTGTGTGTGTGGTTGTGTGGGGTTGTATGTGTGGGGTTGTGTGTGTGGTTCTGTATGGTTGTGTGTGTGTGGTTGTGTGTAAGGTTGTGTGGTTGTTGTGTGTGTGGTTGTGGGTGTGATTGTGTATGTGTGTGTGTGTGGTTATGTATGTGAGTGGTTGTGTGTGTGTGTGTGGTTCTATGTGTGGTTGTATGTGTGGTTGTGGTTGTGTGTGTGGTTGTGTGGTTGTGTGTGTGGTTTTGTGTGGTTGTGGTTGTGTGTGTGTGGTTGTGTGTTTGGTTGTGTGTGTGTGTGTGTGTGTGTGTGTGTGTGTGGTTGTGTGTGTGCAGTTTTGTGTGTGGTTGTGTGTGTGGTTGTGTGTATGGTTGTATGTGTGTGTGTGTGTGGTTGTGTATCTGTGGTTGTGTGTGGTTGTGTGTGTGGTTGTGTGTGTGGTTGTGTGTATGCAGTTGTGTGTGTGGTTGTGTGTGTGGTTGTGTGTGTGGTTGTGTATGTGGTTGTGGTTGTGTGTCTGTGTGGTTGGGTGTGGTTGTGTGGGTGTGTGGTTGTGTGGGTGTGTGGTTGTGGGTGTGGTTGTGTGTGCGGTTGTTTGTGTGGTTGTGTATGTGTGGTTGTGGCTGTGTGTGTGGTTGTATGTGTGGTTGTGTGTGTGTGTGTGTGTGTGTGGTTGTGTGTGTTTGTGTTTGTGGTTGGGTGTGGTTGTGTGTGGTTGTGTGTGTGGTCGTGTGTGTGTGTGGTTGTGGTTGGTTGTTTGGTTGGGTGTGGTTGTGTGTGTGCAGTTGTGTGTGTGGTTGTATGTGTGGTTGTGCGTGTGGTTGTGCGTGTGGTTGTATGTGTGTGTGTGTGGTTTTGTGTGTGTGGTTGTGTGTATGGTTGTGTGTGTTGTGTGTGTGGTTGTGGTTGTGAGTGTGGTTGTGTGTGTGCTTATGGTTGTGTATGTGTATGTGGTTGTGTGTGTGCTTGTGTGTGTGTATGGTTGTGGTTATGTGTCTTTGTGGGTGTGGTTGGGTGGGGTTGTGGTTGTGTGGGTATGTGGTTGTGGGAGTGTTTATGTGTGTGTGGTTGTTTGTGTGGTTGTGTGTGTGTGGTTGTGGCTGTGAGTGTGGCTGTGTGTGTGGTTGTTTGTGTGTGTAGTTGTGTGTATGTGTGGTTGTATGTGGTTGTGTGTGTGTGTGGTTGGGTGTGTGGTTGTATGTGTGTTTGTGTGTATGTGGTTGTGGGTGGTTGTATGTGTGGTTATATGTGTAGTTGTGTGTGTGGTTGTGTTTGTGTGGCTGTGTGTGTGTGGTTGTGTGTGTGTGTGGTTGTATGTGGTTGTGTGTGTGTGTGTGGTTATGTGTGTGGTTGTGTGTGTGGTCGTGGTTGTGTGTGTGGTTGTGTGTGGTTGTGTGTGTGTGGTTGTGTGTGTGGTTGTTTGTGTAGTTGTGGTTGTGTGTGTGATTGTGTGTGTGTGGTTGTGTGTGGTTGTGTGTGTGTGTGTGTGGTTGTGTGTGGTTGTGTGTGTGGTTGTGTGTGGTTGTGTGTGTGTTTGGGTCTCTGTGTGTGGTTGGGTCTGTGTGTGTGGTTGGGTGTGTGTGGTTGTGTGTGTGTGGTTGTGTGTGTGGTTGTTTGTGTAGTTGTGGTTGTGTGTGTGATTGTGTGTGTGTGGTTATGTGTGTGGTGTGTGTGTGGTTGTGTTTGTATGTGGTTGTGTGGTTGTATGTGTGTGGCTGTGTGTGTGGTTGTGTGTGTGGTTGTGCATGTGGTTGTGCGTGTGGTTGTATGTGTGTGTGTGTGGTTTTGTGTGTGTGTGGTTGTGTGTATGGTGAAGAACCAGAACCTTTTGGGCCTGGCGGCGCAGGGTACGCCTTAATCTCCTGGATTCTCCTGCTCAGCTACACAGAGACACGGGACACTCTGTCGGCGTTAGAAGATCAGATTTATTAGCTGCAGCTAGTACAGTTATCCCAGAAGTACACAAGGTAGGTTCTCAGGAGACTGCCACTTCACTCTGTGGCGCACAATCTTTTATACCATATAGATAACATATACATTAACCAAATGTACACCCAAAACATACAAGAAAGAGCCAATAAGGAAAGTTGGAAAACAGAACAGAACCAATAGGAGAGATTGGAAAACAAAGTGTCAGATGACTCGAAGAAACCTCTCCTCCAACTATGTATTTATTTATTTATTTATTTCTGACATTTATTAAGCGCGAACGAATACCCGTAGGCGTCTCGGCGCCCTCCCTCAAACTAATTCATGAACGGATTTGTAACTAACTGGCAGGTGGCGAGATCCGTTTGTGTGTGTTGGAGGACAGTTGTGAAACGAGAGAATGCTAGCAGAGGACAGTGAAGGCCAGACGATAAGATAAAGTCAGAAAAGAATAGTGTGAATCAACAGATAGTTGAGACGGGGATTAGAAAAACCAGACAGGGATTAGTGTACTCGGCCAGTCCTAACACCAGCTTTGCAAATAGAGGCAAAAACGCTGTTTTTAACACGAAGCTGCAGACAAAGCAGAATAAACTTTGTTCGCCGTGCTGCCTGAGTCGATTCGATCGGAAATCGAAGTTCCTCAGACCCTCCTTTTGCCAGAACTCAGGCAAGATAGACTCATGTTAATCTGAGTCAATGTCGATAGCCATGAGGCCATCGAGCTGTTGCTGTAACATCATTCTTATGTTTTCTGTTACTTGTGGTTTAGGTTTAGGGATGCACATAGTAGCACGAAGATCACAGATGGCGGGACCACAGTGCATACAAAGGCAACAGGAGAATATGATGGCTAAAATTACTCCAAGAAATGTCAATATTTTCCAACCCCATTTGGACAATAGTCCCCAAAACCACTCCGTAAAAGACCAATTTCCTTCGTCCTGGTGAATCGACTCAGAGATTATGTGCAACTTGGAGATAGCTAGGTATACTGTCGGAGCGTCATTTGGTATGAAAATACAGCAACTTGACCCGATCAATTTGCACACTCCACCACGATCTGCAAGAACAAAATCTAAGGCAACTCGATTTTGTAAGGTCATAAGACGGTCCGCCTGAAGTTCTGCCGTGATATTACTTAAGGCTCCTACAGTGATGTCTATTGTAGTTTCTACGACACGAACCAGTTGCCTTATATTTCTGCTGTTAGCCATTGGACCCCAGAAAGGAAGAAATCCTTTGAGGAAATCTCCTCCCTCGTGTCCTGCTGTATCTTTCGAATCAATAACCCCTCTGCCGTATCTGTTTCGATGATGATTTGCGGAAGCGGTGTATGTAGGGGGAAGAAGGAAAGCTATATAGCAAGTACCGGAGAAACCCGTTGGTAACCATGTGTAAGCTCTATTATAACAAATGAAATCTGTGCCTTGAGACAGCACTAGAGGAGGCGAGTTTTGAGAGGAATAAACATATGTGTGAGAACAGCTATTTCTTTGTATAGTGTCAGCAGACTGACCATTTATTTATCTGTAAGCAGAGATTGCCCTGATGTGGTATAGTCCAAATCGGTGAAGACTTTCCTTTCTTAACTTTATCACTAAGGCTAGTGACATATTGGGTGACGTTCCAGTTAGTGTACGCCTTTCTTTCGTCAATGGAGATCTTACTATTTTCCATGATTTTAGCCATAGCTACCATTCCCTTTATCAACGAACTATGACTAAAATCCGGATCACTAACACGTGAACTAACGGATCGTCTGAATTTGCTTTGATAGGCATTGCAGAAGATGACAAAATAAGCCCAAGCAGAACCCTCATAAGAAAACGGGAGAACTAAATATGGCATTCCTTTCTCTGTGGTATGTGGCATAAGTCCACACACCCAACAATCAGTCGTATTGACCACTAACTGGTGTTGATGTAACAACCGGACAAAGGAATTGTTATAATATTCAGTTCTTCTAATGAGTTCATGTTGAGGAAGGGTATGAAAGAGATGTGGAGAGATAGTAGAAGAAGACGAAGAGGAAGAAGGAGAGACAACTTTTTGCTGCAGAGCATAAATAATCCAACCTATAAACGCCAAAGCAATACACAATAATATAATAATACATAAGGTTATATTAAAACGACTGTACATTAATTTACAGGATTCTTTCTTTATTTCATCCTTTCTCCCTCTTTTGCTTTGTGTAGTTTCCATCTTTCTAATGGATGCTCATGGCAATCTTCCTCGATCACTCAATTATGATTATCTGCCGTCCTATCACACTGCAAGTCCTGCAGGCCTATTGCCACTACTCAGGTCACAATTAAGACTCCTACCGTGACCCTGCAACCGGGATAGAATTCTACACAGGGGAGAGAAATCTTAAGAGTTCTTTTGTCTAGGTCTCAAATTATAGTGTTCTTTTCCAAGTGTGGTTTGATCTTGGAACAATGTTCGTGGATTGGTTGTATTCAAGCAACGATGTGATGGTATTGCTTCCTGCAGAATGTCGTCGTCCTCTTTCTCAGACAGTGTCCCATTTAGGTGTGCATTACTAAAGGGCACGAATCGTGGAACCTTCTCACTTTCTGAGTCACCAACACCTGTACGAACCCACTGATCGAAAGGTAGAGGCAAAGGCACTTTCTTACAATGGACACCGTGAATCCAATTTTTCTTTCCTTCGACTTTAACTGCTGTTCTTGTGGTCAATAGTACCAACCGAGGCTCCCTCCACCTGGGCTCCAAATTTTTCGTCCTTTGGAAATTCTTGGTGCAGACCCAGTCACCTGGTCGGATGGAATGACCTGGGTCTGTGGAGGCCTCCAGCAAAGCACTCTGAACCTGTTGATGGAGAACACGCAATTTAGTCGTAAGATCATTGTTGGAAGGCGTTCCCCGGGGAGGCTGCGGAATGGGTTCCTGACCACCCTGAGGCCCACCTTTCCCAGAATTAGGCCGAGCAAGAGCAGGGAGGCCCTTCCTGGAAGGGTCTCGCACCTAGGATCGCACGTGCTGCGCTTACTCTCTCCTCGGATAGAGGGACACCACACAGTAGTTCGTTATAAGGCAATAAGCTTTTATCGGTAGTTGTCAGGGATCTTTATGATCCGGCAGGCAGGTGCAGAATTAATGCCACAAGCGGCAGCGATCTTGTGATGATGGGAAAAGGGGTAGCGGGACAGTCTTTCAATCAGTGTCTCTGCGAGGTATCCGGCGCACAGCTCTCAATCCTCGAGCTGAGGGGATGTTGCTTCTCTCGGCAATCTCTGCCGATTCTCTTGGAGGAGCGGGCCGCGAGTCACTCAGCAGGCACCGGAGGGTCGTAGTACAGGGAGCCGCGACGTCGTCAGCAGGGCTCAGATGGTTCAGCGTTCGGGGAGCCGCGACGGCGTCAGCAGGGCTCTGATGGTTCAGAATTCAAGGAGCCGCGACGGCGTCAGCAGGGCTCAGATGGTTCAGCGTTCGGGGAGCCGCGACGGCGTCAGCAGGGCTCAGATGGTTCAGAATTCGAGGAGCCGCGACGGCGTCAGCAGGGCTCAGTTGGTTTCAGAGTTTGGATAGCGTTTCTTCTGTTCGGTGAGCGATCGAGCCGCGACCAGGTCCGCAGGCTCTTGTCAGTCCAGGTCTTCTCTGCCTCTCGTCCCTTCAGCACCCCTTGTTATACTCCCCCTCCTCTTTGAAGTCCGGAGTCCTCGCGGAGAGGGGTCTCGTGCCTGGGGGGGCGATGTGTCGGGGTTTCCTGTCGCTCAGCCCCTTGATCTATTCAGATGTGTCCGGGAGGGATCCCAGACGCCCAGCAGGAGAGGCGCCCGCTCACCGGGGGCCTGGTGGCCGCTCGAAACCCCCCTCGGGAAAGAGTCCAGAGGTGTGACAGAGTCGGCGCCTCTCGGTCTGGTTTGGGGGGGGGGGGTTCGTTCTCCTTCGGCCGGGCATGCGTGTTGGGGATCTGGTCGGCCCTCGGGATGTTGGCCCACGGGAGCCGGAAGGCCGTGTCCACGAGGTTCGGCGTGATTGTAGTGTACTTTTCTGGTCGGGAGGGCCCACGCCACGAGGCCGGTCTCACACGTGCCCCCCCCAGCTGAAAGGCGGGGAGAACTACCCATCCACTTGGGAGTTTTCCTCGCTGAAGCGGAAGAATCGGGACAGGCCGTCCGCGTTGACGTGGTCAGTCCCGGGGCGATGTTCCACAGTGAAATCCATCCCCTGGAGGGAGATGGACCAGCGTAGCAGCTTGGGGTTTTCCCCTCGCATCTGCATCAACCACCGCAGGGGTCGATGATCTGTTTGCACTCGGAAGTGTGTTCCGAACAGGTAGGGCCGTAGCTTTTTGAGAGCCCAGACTACGGCGAACGTCTCACGTTCAATCGTGCTCCACCGCTGTTCTCGGGGCAGTAACCTTCGGCTGATGAAGGCTATGGGCTGATCTATGCCTTTGTCGTCGTATTGTGAGAGGACTGCCCCGATGCCGTGTTCCGAGGCGTCCGTCTGGACCACAAACTCCTGGGCGTAGTCGGGTGCTTTGAGTACTGGAGCCGCGCACATTGCGGCCTTTAGGGTGTCGAACGCCTTCTGGCAGGCGGGAGTCCAGTGTATTTTCTTGGGGTGTTTTTTGGAGGTTAGTTCTGTGAGAGGGCCTGCGATGCTGCCATAGTTTTTAATGAACCTTCGGTAGTAGCCGGTGAGGCCCAGGAAGGCTCGGACTTCCGTTTGGGTTGTAGGAAGTTCCCAGGACAAGATGGCGTCGATCTTCGGCTGGAGGGGGGCGACCTGCCCACTCCCCACCTGGTGCCCCAGATAAGTCATGGAGCCGTGCCCAATTTGACATTTGCTAGCTTTGATGGTGAGGCCAGCTCGGCGCAGAGCCAGCAGGACTTGACGGAGGTGCTGGAGGTGCTCGGTCCATTGGGAGCTGAAGACCGCTATGTGGTCAAGGTATGCTGCGCTGAACCCCTCTAGTCCGGCCAGGACCCTGTTCACCAGCCGCTGGAAGGTGGCCGGGGCATTTTTCATTCCGAACGGCATCACCCTAAAGCGGTAATGCCCATCCGGGGTGGAGAAGGCGGAGCGCTCCTTGGCTCCCTCGGTGAGGGCAATCTGCCAGTACCCACTGGTCAGGTCGAAGGTGCTGAGGTAGCAGGCGGCCCCAAGGCGGTCAATGAGTTCGTCGGCACGGGGGATAGGGTGAGCGTCTGCTCGGGTGACCGCATTGAGGCCTCGGTAGTCCACGCAGAATCTCAGCTCGGGGGCAACACCCGGGGTAGTCGCCTTCGGAACCAGGACTACCGGGCTGGCCCAGGGGCTGTCGGAGGGTTCAATCACCCCAAGGTCTAACATCTTTGCCACCTCGGTCTGGATGCAGGTCCGGACCCGATCAGGGACCCGGTAGGCCCGATGTCGCACTGGCGGGCTGTCTCCGGTGTCCACGTCGTGGACACACCAGCTGGTGACCCCGGGGGTCAGGGAGAAGAGATCCGCGAACTGCCCAAGTAGCTGGCGGCAGTCGTCGGTCTGTTGGGCTGTGAGGGCGGTCGACAGTCTCACTCCCTCCACCGATCCATCGGTTTCCTTCGCCCCCAGGGGGTCTGGGAGGGGCTCGGTGTCTTCTTCGGTCCCATCGTCGGTGGCCAGGAGTAGACTTAATTCGGTCCGCACAAAGTGGGGCTTGAGGCGGTTCACGTGGAGAACCCGGAGGGGGTTCCGCGGGGACTGCACATCGATGAGATAGGTGACTTGGCTCTTCCGCTCGATCACCTTGAAGGGTCCAGTCCATTTATCCTGGAGAGCGCAGGGTCTCACTGGGGCCATGACCCAGACATGTTGGCCTGGCTGAAACTCGACCAGCGTAGCATTCTGGTCATACCAGCGCTTCATCTCTTCTTGACTGGCCTCGAGGTTTGCTTCTGCGAGTTCCCTGAATTTTCGGGTCTGGTTGCGGAGCGCCAGGATGTATCGGAACACGTCTGGAGGGGTCCCCCGGGGGGTTGCTTCCCACCCCTCCTTGACCAGGCTCAGGGGTCCTCGGACGGGGTGTCCATATAACAGTTCGAATGGGCTGAACCCCAGGGATTTTTGGGGGACCTCCCGGTAGGCGAACAGGAGGCATGGGAGGAGGACGTCCCACCTCCGGCGTAGGGGTTCCTCGAGGCCCATGATCATCCCTTTCAGTGTCTTGTTAAAGCGCTCGACTAGGCCGTTTCCTTGGGGGTGGTACGGGGTGGTGAATTTGTACGATACTCCGCACTGCTGCCAGAGGGACTTCATATATCGGGAGATAAAGTTCGTCCCCCGGTCACTCACGACTTCGCGGGGGAACCCCATGCGGGAGAAGATCCCCATCAAGGCCCAGCCCACCACGGGGGCCGTTACGGTGCGGAGAGGGATGGCTTCGGGGTAACGGGTGGCATGGTCCACCAGGACGAGGATGAACCGGTGGCCCTGGGCGGTCTTAGGGTCCAGTGGTCCGACAATGTCGATTCCTACCCGCTCAAAAGGGGTACTGACGACGGGGAAGGGTTGGAGCGGAGCCTTGCGCTTGCCCCCACTCTTTCCGCTGGCCTGGCACGTGGGGCAGGACTTGCAGTGGGCCTCCACATTTGCTCGCATCTTGGGCCAGTAGAAGTGGGTGACGAGTCGCTGGTATGTCTTATCTTGGCCTAAGTGTCCGGCCAGGGGTACATCATGGGCCAGGCCCAGGAGGAGACTTCGGAAGCGTAGGGGTACTACTAGTACTCGGGCCGATCCCAACTCGGCCGACTTCTGTTCACTGTACAGCAGTCCGTTCTCCCAGTATACCCAGTGGGTGCCAGTCTGGTCGCCTGCTGCTTGGGCCTCGGCCTGTTGTCGGGGTCCAATGAGGGACGGGCAGGTGGATTGTTCTTGGCAGAACTCTTCACGGGAGGGGCCCCCTTCGCAGGGCCACGGGGCCAGTTCTGGCAAGTCCCCGAGTTTAGTCAGGGTTGCGGGGTCGGAAGGCCCGGATTCTTCGCCGGGAGCGGTTGGTTCGTCCAGAAGGGGGTCGTCGGCCTTTGGTGGTGTATCCTGGCTCTCAGGGATGGTGGCGGTGTTCAGGGGCATGGCCTCTCCCCCCTCGGAGGAAGGCGCCCGGAGAGTCATCGAGCGCGTGGTGGCGCATACCCACTCGGGTAGGCCCATCATCTCGAGGTGGGCCCTTCGTTCCACTTGTCCCCACGGGGAGTTCTCCAGGTCGTTGCCCAGGAGGCAGTCCACGGGCTGGGAGATTCGGACCGCTACTTTTAACTTGCCGGTGACTCCCCCCCATTCGAAGGGGACTAGGGCCATCCGGCAGAGGCTCTCGGAATTGTCTGATGAGATGACGGGGCAAAAGGCGTCAGGCAGGATCTGATCCTCGGAAATCAGGTGGCAGTGGACCACCGTCACACTCGCCCCCGTGTCCCGGAGCCCCTCGATGCGGTGACCGTTGACCGTCACCTGCTGTCGGTACTTCTTCGTGTTGGAGGGCAGGGGCGTGCCGGGGACCATCTCCCGGTCCCCTAGGGAGACCAAGGCCATGGCGGCTGGTTCCCATTCTTCGGAGTCTTCCATCTCTTCCCCCAGGGCTACAGAGGCCATCTGTCGAGCCGGCGGGTTTGTGGTGGTGGTTCGCTGGTACAGGGGACACTGAGGGTCACTGGCATAGTGTCCGGTCTGCTGGCAGCGGAAACATGTGATTCTCCCTCGGGGTCCCGGCCTCCCTGGGGGCCCGGTGCTGGCCGGAGGCGGAGCTGGAAAGGGCGGAGATTGTCCTCTGGGAGGGCTGAGCGGGGATCCCCCCGGGAGCTCCCTTTTCCGGCCTTGGTTCCCTCCGCCCCTCTGGCGGGGGGGTCCCTGACTGTGGTGACCGTAGTCTCCCACGGGGCCCCGGGAGGTCCGGGTGTTCACCCACCGGTCAGCCTCAACGGCCAGTTTCCGTGGGTCTGTGAGTTTGCTGTCCAGGAGGTGCTGGCGCAGCTCTACGAAGCAATTAGCAGCCAAGTGTTCCCATGCGATCAGGTCGAACAGCTCCTCAAAGGTGGAGACCTTGCTGCCCTTGATCCATCCGTCCAAGGCCCGGCTGTAAAAGTTCACGTACTCCACCCATGTGGTACCGGGTATCTTTTTGCAGTCTCTAAACCGTTGCCGGTACATTTCAGGGGTGAGCCCATATCTGCCTACCAGGGCCACTTTCATGTGACTGTAGGAGTTCATCACGGTGGAGGACAGGTTCAGCAGGGTATCTCTCCCCTCGCTCAGGAACCGGCCCCACAGCCCAGCCCCCCAGTCTTTCTGCGGGACTCGGTGGGAGGTCATGGCGACTTCGTAGGCCTTGAACCATTGCTGAATATCGTCGTTTTTATAATATTCTTTCTAGGCCTGGGCGAAGCACTACGCTACGCTCGCGTAGTTTGCGAAGTTCGCGCTACTTCGCGCTACGCGAACTGCACGTAGCACAGTGCGAACACGCGTAGCGTAGTGTTGCGTAGTGCTGCGGTCATTTTTTGCTTGCTCGCGGTCCTCAACGTCAAGTTGGCGACCGCGAGCAAGCAAAATGACATCCTGGCGAGACTTTTTCCTTGTTCGCGATCGCGAGCATGGAAAATAAACCTCCCGGCGAGATTCCCAACGCGAGAAGGTCAGGTTTCTCATTGCGAGGGGTCGCGTATGCTCGCGACCGCTCGCGATGAGAAACTACCAGTTCGCGTTGAGAAAGCTGCAGCTCGAGTAAAAATCTACTCGAGCAGCAGAAAACTACAGCTCGCACTGTGCAAGATGCCATTTTCAATGATTGCACAGTGCCGGTTGCTTGTCCGCACTGTGCAATCATTGAAAACAACATCTTGCACAGTGCGAACATGTTACTTCGCAGTTCGCGAAGTGCTACGCGTAGCTCGCGTAGTGCGAACTTCACTTTGCGTAGCTTCGCGAAGTGCTACTTCGCGAACTACGCCCACCCTTAATTCTTTCACCACATCCTTGGGGATGTGGACCTTTGGTTCCACGGTGGAGGAGATGGGTTGCGTTTCCGAGGGTCGGGTCTCCGCCCGCTTGGTCTTGAGCTCGATCTCCTTCAGGCTACGTTCGTGCTCTAGTTGGAGTTTCTTTTCTTCGTGTTCTCTCTGTCGTTTCTTTTCCTCTAGTTCTCCATGTAGGCGTAACTGTTCCACCGCCAGTTTTTTCTCAGCCAGTTTTATCTCTCCTTCGATTTTTAGCTTGGCTAGTTCCAGTTCGTGGTTGCGACTTCTTTCTCGGTCCGCTAGTTCCTCTGGGGATAGGCCCCCCTCGGTGGCGCCGTTCCTCCCCGGGCTGCTTCATGGTTCGTTGGGGTGCTCTCCTTCTGCTTGTGACCGGGGAGTTTCTGCCTCGACCCAGGTTTTTAATGCCCCCTGGAAGTCCTCTTTCGTGCTTAGTCCGGTGGTAGCGATTCCAAAGTCTTTGCAAAATTGTTTCAGTTCTCGGTGCGTATACGATTCTAACTGGTCTTTTTGAAATGCCGTGCTTGGGTTGGTGCCTGCGGCACCTAGGGAAGTTTCTCCTTCCATTCTTCTCGGTGGTGCGTAAGCCGTCTACTGCACGATCTCCAGGTGTTGGCTCGGATCCCGTCGCCTGCCACCAAATGTTGGAAGGCGTTCCCCGGGGAGGCTGCGGAATGGGTTCCTGACCACCCTGAGGCCCACCTTTCCCAGAATTAGGCCGAGCAAGAGCAGGGAGGCCCTTCCTGGAAGGGTCTCGCACCTAGGATCGCACGTGCTGCGCTTACTCTCTCCTCGGATAGAGGGACACCACACAGTAGTTCGTTATAAGGCAATAAGCTTTTATCGGTAGTTGTCAGGGATCTTTATGATCCAGCAGGCAGGTGCAGAATTAATGCCACAAGCGGCAGCGATCTTGTGATGATGGGAAAAGGGGTAGCGGGACAGTCTTTCAATCAGTGTCTCTGCGAGGTATCCGGCGCACAGCTCTCAATCCTCGAGCTGAGGGGATGTTGCTTCTCTCGGCAATCTCTGCCGATTCTCTTGGAGGAGCGGGCCGCGAGTCACTCAGCAGGCACTGGAGGGTCGTAGTTCAGGGAGCCGCGACGTCGTCAGCAGGGCTCAGATGGTTCAGCGTTCGGGGAGTCGCGACGGCGTCAGCAGGGCTCAGATGGTTCAGAATTCAAGGAGCCGCGACGGCGTCAGCAGGGCTCAGATGGTTCAGCGTTCGGGGAGCCGCGACGGCGTCAGCAGGGCTCAGATGGTTCAGAATTCGAGGAGCCGCGACGGCGTCAGCAGGGCTCAGTTGGTTTCAGAGTTTGGATAGCGTTTCTTCTGTTCGGTGAGCGATCGAGCCGCGACCAGGTCCGCAGGCTCTCGTCAGTCCAGGTCTTCTCTGCCTCTCGTCCCTTCAGCACCCCTTGTTATACTCCCCCTCCTCTTTGAAGTCCGGAGTCCTCGCGGAGAGGGGTCTCGTGCCTGGGGGGCGATGTGTCGGGGTTTCCTGTCGCTCAGCCCCTTGATCTATTCAGATGTGTCTGGGAGGGATCCCAGACGCCCAGCAGGAGAGGCGCCCGCTCACCGGGGGCCTGGTGGCCGCTCGAAACCCCCCTCGGGAAAGAGTCCAGAGGTGTGACAGAGTCGGCGCCTCTCGGTCTGGTTTGGGGGGGGGGGTTCGTTCTCCCTCGGCCGGGCATGCGTGTTGGGGATCTGGTCGGCCCTCGGGATGTTGGCCCACGGGAGCCGGAAGGCCGTGTCCACGAGGTTCGGCGTGGTTGTAGTGTACTTTGCTGGTCGGGAGGGCCCACGCCACGAGGCCGGTCTCACAATCATGCAGGTAATCAATCAACATTGGATATGGCAAGTCTGAGTATTTCTTAGGGCGAGGGACTCCCCATACATTAGCCGGGCGTCCAAAAACCACTTCATAAGGGCTAAGTCCCAAACGAGAGTGCACTGCAGTTCTGGTGGACAGAAGAGCCAATGGTAAAGCATCGGACCAATTGAGTCCTGTACTAGCCTGAACCTTTGCTAGTTTTAACTTTAAGGTTCCGTTGTAGCATTCTACTAAACCCGCTGACTGTGGATGATTTGCCGCATGGAACTTTTGCTTGATACCAAGACCCGCACAAACTTTTTGCATGACTTGGCCAACAAATTCGCTCCCATTGTCACTCCAGACAATGCGCGGCAAACCAAACCTGGGGAAGAATTATTTTATTAAAGCTTTAGCTGTGGATAAGGCTGTGTTGTCTTTTAAAGGGTATGCTTCTATCCATCTTGAAAAGGCGCATACTACCACCAGAACGTATTTAAGGTTGTTGCATCGCTCCATATGAATATAATCGATTTGCAACACCTCAAATGGATATGTTGGAGGAGCAAAGTGACCTGCTGGAGTTGGGGTTCCCTTTCCCGGGTTGTACATTAAACAAACAATACAATGTTTCACTATATTGTCTGCGCATTTTGGGATTTGTTCATTTTGCCACACTGGAGCCAGAAGTTTGCATATACCTTTTGCACTTAAGTGAGCTGGACCATGCCATAGTAACCACTGGAAGTACATAGGCATCTGGTAACAGCCAACGTTGGTGTTCAGATAATTCCACCCAACAACCCATCTCATCCAACATTCCTGTACTTTCTCTCCACTTGCTCAACTCTTTCTCTGAAGCCTCTTTCTGAATCGCTCTTACACTTTCCACTGTATCCTCATACATTCCTCTCTCTCTAACCCAATTCGCAGGACCCGCCACATACATTCGACTTGTTGCATCTCTCGCTGTCTTTTGCGCTATTTCGTCTGCAAATGCATTTCCTCGACCAACATCATCTGTAATCTTTTTGTGTGCACTACACTTCACAATCGCTATTTGGGTGGGTAAGGCAAGTGACTCAAGAAGATCAGTCACTAATTGGTCATGTTGTATTTTGGTGCCATGTGAAGTGAGAAAACTTCGTTCCTTCCAAAGACGTCCAAAATTAAACGCTACACCAAAGGCATATTGGCTGTCGGTGTACACGTTCACTCTCTTCCCTTTTGACAATACACATGCTCTCGTTAAAGCTATCAATTCTGCTGCTTGAGCTGAATTATGTCTAATACGTGCTGTTTCCACGACTGTCTGTAAAGTAGTTACAGCATAGTCTGAAACTGTATCTCCATTTGGCATTTTAAAACAAGAACCGTCTACCCATAGAGTTCCATCCGAATTCTCTAGTGGCGTATCTTTCAAGTCAATTCTTCCTTTTGTTTCTTCCTCAGTACGGAAGAAACAATCATGTTGCTCCTCAACACTTTCCTCATCTGGAAGGGGCAACAGAGTAGCTGGATTTAGGGTCTTACATCGTTTGATGTGTATGTGACTAGCTAAAAGTGTCAGCTCATATCCAGTTAGACGAGCACTCGTAAGATGCTGCGTTTTCGTTCTGTTTAACAAAGTATCCATTGCATGTGGTACCATGACAATGAGAGTGTTATCCAACACCACTCCAGCAGACTGTCGAATAGAAATTGCTGCTGCTGCTGTCGCTTTGAGGCAACTGGGCAATGCTTTAGCTACAGGATCTAATGTAGCCGAAAAATAGGCACATGGCCGCTGTTTGTCTCCGAATTGCTGTGTTAAAACTGACAACGCACAACCTTCTCTCTCATGAACATAGAGCGTAAAAGGCTTACTGTAATCGGGAGTACCCAATACAGGAGCAGAACACAGAGCAGTACGTAAGTCGGTAAAACTCTTTTGGCACTCATCAGTCCAAGGAAGGGGCTGAGGCGTATCTTTTAAAGTGAGTGTCAACAAAGGCTTGGCCATCAGAGAGAAGTTTGGGATCCACTGCCTACAATAAGAAGTAATACCCAGAAAGGCACGTACCTCCCTTTGTGTGGATGGCACAGACATTTGCATAATTGCCTGAATTCGTTCTGGGGTTAATCGTCGTCCCTCCTTTGATAGGAGATGACCCAAGTAGGTAACCTCTCGACAGACATATTGTAATTTGGAAGGTGAAACCTTATGATTTAGATTAAACAAATGGCGTAACAATGCAACAGTGACATTTTTGCAAATATCTTCTGAATCAGCAGCGACTAACAGGTCATCCATATATTGGATAAGAGCAGCACCAGATGGCAAATGAAAAGTATCCAGATGACATTTTAAAGCTTGGCTGTAAATGGAGGGACTTTCACAATATCCCTGAGGTGCGCGCTTAAACCGGAAACTTCGGCCTCCAAGAGAGAAGCCAAAAATGTCCCTACTCTCTTCTGCAATGGGAATACTAAAGAAGGCATTCTTTAGATCGATAACAGAGAACCAAGTCGCTGTGGAAGGTATCATTGTCAACAAAGCAGTGATATCTGGAACAACAGGAAATTGTGGTACAACAATTTTGTTTACCTCCCGTAGATCAATTACGAAACGATATACAGGTGGCTGAGAAGGATCAGTGCGTTTAAGAACAGGAAGAATAGGACTATTGCATGTGTTACCTCTTGTTTCCTCAACCACACCCTTCTGAATCAAATCATGAATGATTTCCAAAAGTGCTTTTTCACCTTCAGTGGATATTCTATACTGCGGGATACGCGGTAATTCAACATTGGGCTTGAGAGTGACAACATAGGGTGGAATCTCAAGACAACCCACATCGTTCGGACCCGTGGCCCAAAGCGTTGCTGGAAGAGAAAGCAATTCAGGTGGAAACTGATCTTTGGACAAATACATCGGAGAAGTCAACTGTTGGACCCGGCCTCGTGGCGTGGTCTTAACCCTCTTGGATTGTGCTCGTCCCCCGTACCGGCCTACACGGGCCGCCCTTTCAGGCCGCCAGGTACCCCTCCTCCCTTCGAGGCCCCCTTTGGATTGTACCCGTTTTCCTACACCTGCCTCAGCGGCCCCCTTTTCCAGGCCCCCCATGCTTGCTCCACGCACCAGCCCACGCAGCCCGGCTTCCTCCGGCCTCGGCCCCAGCGAAGCCCCGACATCGAGGCGCCAAGATCTGGCCAGGGGGCACCACATGGCCACTTCACCACTCCCGGAGGAGGAGAGTTTCGATGGGACCCCCACCGTCCCTCAACACCTAGGTGCGATCGTCCTTTGGCCTCCCCGGGCCTGGCACCTCTCCCGCTGGGCGTCTGGCCTCTCCCAGCCCGGCCTCTCCGCCCCCCCAGGCGCAAGGGTCCGGACATCAAAGGGCTCCAGACCTATATCTGGGGCAACCCCGCAATGGGACAGCAGTTGTATCCCGGAGTCAAGAGCCCTGCTGATGGAATCGCGGCTGACCCTACGGAGAAGAACTCTTGCTTGATACTATACCACGAGCCCTGCTGACTGCGTCGCGGCTCCACCTTATTGAGACCAAGAACCTCACGGAACATCGGGGCCCTGCTGACGCTGTCGCGGCCCAACCTCGCTGAAGCCTCCACCGGAGCCCTGCTGACGTCGTCGCGGCTCGAGCTGAACTGAAACACCTTAAGAGCCCTGCTGACCTAGTCGCGGCTCAAGCTCCACGAACTGATCACCAGAGCCCTGCTGACGCCGTCGCGGCTCGACCACTCCGAGACCCGGAGTCCCTCCAGCTTGAGGATCAAGAACTGGGCCAAGGTACCCTCGTACCCAGCTGCTACTAAAGACTGTCCCGCTACCCCGTCCCTACCAAAGACTTTGAGACTCTTGCGGATCCCTCGATCCCCCCTTGTATATATCGATAACCGTAACTTCCTAAATGCTGATAAAGAATTGCTCGTCTTGATAAACATCCTCGAGTCCTGTGTGGTGCTGTTACTGTGCTAGTACGGTATAGGAGAAGGACCTCTCCTAGGAGGCTTCTCAGCGGCGCTCGGCTACTTCGTACAGTGTGGGGGCCCCTCTGGGTGGTCTCTCCGTCTCCCGAGGTCCGCCTTCCAACATTTGGTGGCCAGCGACGGGATCCGAGCCGAACGCAGATCGTACAAGCAAGTAACCCACTCGCTATCCATCCAGACGAACAGAGACCATGAGCTACCAGGAAACCAACGCGACCATGGAGTTCCAACCAGAAGGATTGGAAGAGTACACGCACAAAGAGTTAAAACAGTTCTGCAAGGACAAGGGCATTGCGACCACCGGCCTAGGTACCAAGGAAGAGATGCAGAAAGCCCTGAGAACCTGGATAGAGTCCGAGGCGGGTCCCTCCCAGAGTGAAGGTCCCCTGCCCCTGAATGCAGCCACGCCACCAGCACCGACCCCAGCGAACGGAGGGAGAAACAGCCTGGAAACCGGCCTCTCCGCGGAAGAAATACGAGAGCGGGAGAAGGTCCGGACCCATGAGCTAGAGCTCGCACGACTTCGGCTGGACGGCGAACTCCTGCTGGCCAAAAAGAAATTGGCCATGGAACAGCTACGGCTTCAAGAGGAGATAGAGGAGAAGAAGCGGCATCGAGAGCTGGAGGAGAAAAGGCTGACCCTCGAACACGAGCGGGGCCTCAAAGAACTCAAGCTCAAGGCCCAGAAGGGGGAGACCGGCACCCCCAGCAATAGAGACGCTCTGCCGCCCACCGAAGCCAAGGTCCATATTCCCAAAGATGTCATCAAGGAGTACTATAAAAACGACGACATCCAGCAGTGGTTTAAGGCGTACGAGGTGGCCATGACCTCCCATCGGGTACCCCGGAAGGATTGGGGTGCCGGCCTATGGGGTCGGTTCCTTAGCGAGGGCCGAGACACCCTACTCCAGCTCCCGGAAGAGGTGATGACCTCGTACGACCATATGAAGGAGGCCCTGCTCACCCGCTATGGACTAACCACGGAAATGTACCGCCAGCGTTTCAGAGACTGCCAGAAAATCCCCGGTACCACGTGGGTAGAGTATGTTGACTTTTTTAGCAGGGCCCTAGAAGGTTGGATCAAGGGGAGCAAGGTTACCACCTACGGGCAGCTGGTCGACCTCATTATTTGGGAACACCTCTCCAACAACTGCTTCGTGGAGCTAAGACAACACCTCCTCGACAGCAAGCTGACCGAGCCGCGGAAGCTCGCCGCCGAGGCCGATCGATGGGTCAACACCCGAGTCCCCCGGAGCTCGATGGGGGAGTACCAGCGAAACCCCGCCGGACCCCCCAGCCAGCGCGGCAGGGGAGGAGGGTCGAACAGGAATCGGGACATCCCAGCCAGGCCGCCCTGGAGTCCGCCTCGGGGGCCGCCTCAGCAACACACTTCCCCGAACCTAGCCCGAAGAGGGACGACGCCAGCCAAAACCGGACCCCGGCCCACGATAACCTGCTACGGCTGCCAACAAACAGGACACTATGCCAGCGACCCTGCCTGCCCCCGGAACTGACGAAGTGGGACCAGCGGGCCCCCGCCCTGACAACTAGCGGCTGCCGCCCTGGGAGAAGGGGAGGAAGAGGAAGAACCCCTCGACGGGGGGTCCACTGAGTGGGAGCCGGCGGCCATGTCCCTGGTCTGCCTGGGCAGCCGAGAAATGGTGCCCCGAACACCCATCCCGAGCAACACCCAGAAGTACCAACAGTGGGTCACTATCAATGGACGACGGGCCGAAGCCCTCCGTGACACCGGAGCCAGTGTCACCGCTGTCCGCTGCCACCTGGTGGCCCCCGAACAGATCCTGCCGAATGTGCTATGCCCCGTCCGGACGGCCGACAACAGCGAGAGCCTGTGCCAGATGGCCCAGATTCCCTTCGAATGGGGAGGGGTGACGGGCATACTGAAGGTGACTGTCCGCGACGACGCTCCGGTGGACTGACTCCTGGGGAACGACCTCGAGGGTTCCCCCTGGGCTCAAGTGGAGCGGCGAGAGCATCTCCAAATGCTAGGACTACCCGAATGGGCCTGCGCCACCACCCGGTCCATGGCTGCCCAGGCCCCCCATTCGTCCGTGACCGCCGACACCGTCGAGCCCGAGGGGCCCATGCCACCACCTGCCTCCAGCGAGGAAGAAGCGGACACCGATGCCAGATCCACGGTGCCCCCCCCCCCGGACGAGATCGCCTCTCTCGGCACACTCCCGGAGCTTGCCCAATGGCGCCACGACGGGGGCCCCACCAGAGAACAGTTCTTGCAGGAACAGAAGACCTGCCCCTCCCTTGAAGGAGTCCGGCAGCAAGCGGCCGCGCAGGCCAACGGTGACCCGACCGGAACCCACTGGGTCTATGAGCCGAAGGACTACTGTACAGCGAGCAGAAGATTGCAGAACTGGGGGCCAGTCGAGTGCTGGTGGTCCCCCTCCGATTCCGGGAGTTCCTCCTTAACCTGGCACATGATGTGCCCCTCGCCGGGCACCTGAGGCAGGACAAAACCTACAGCCGCCTGGTGACCCACTTCTACTGGCCCCGGATGCGGAGGGACGTGGACAACCACTGCCGGTCCTGCCAGACCTGCCAAGCCAGTGGCAAGACGGGGGGACGGGTCAAAGCCCCTCTCCAGCCCTTCCCAGCAGTCAACACCCCGTTCGAACGGGTCGGAATAGACATCGTAGGGCCCCTGGACCCCCGGACCGCCCTGGGTCACCGCTTCATCCTAGTCCTCGTAGACCACGCAACCAGGTACCCTGAGGCCATCCCGCTTCGAACTGTGACAGCCCCCGTAGTGGGTCGGGCCTTAATGGGGATCTTCTCGAGAGTGGGGTTCCCCCGAGAAGTGGTGAGCGACCGAGGTACGAACTTCATCTCTAAATACATGCGGTCCCTGTGGCAGCAGTGCGGGGTCACGTACAAGTTCACCACCCCATACCACCCTCAGGGGAACAGACTGGTCGAGCGGTTCAACAGAACCTTAAAAGGCATGACCAAGGGCCTGGAAGAACCCCTACGGCGGAGATGGGATGTCCTGCTGCCGTGCCTCCTGTTTGCCTATCGGGAGGTCCCGCAGAAGTCCCTGGGATTCAGCCCTTTCGAATTGTTGTACGGGCATCCAGTCCGAGGACCCCTCAGCCTGGTCAAGGAGGGCTGGGAGACGAAGCCCCGAGATGCCCCTCCCGACGTCTACAGATACCTCCTGACCCTACGAAACCAGACACGAAGGTTCCGAGCCCTGGCCGAAGCCAACCTCGAGGCCAGCCAAGAGGACATGAAAAGATGGTACGATCAAAACGCCTCTACCATCGAGTTTGAGCCGGGCCAGCAAGTCTGGGTCATGTCACCGGTTGACCCCTGCGCCCTCCAGGACAAATGGACCGGGCCCTTCAAGGTGGTGTAAAAGAAGAGCCCTGTCACCTACCTGATCGACATGGAGTCTCCCCGGAACCCCCTCCAGGTTCTACACGCTAACCGGCTCAAACACCACTTTGCCCGGACCGAACTAAGCCTACTGCTAGCGACCGACGACGGGGGCGAAGGCGACTCCGAGCCCCTACCCGACCTCCTGCGGACCAGCAACCACGACGGGACCATCGAAGGCGTCCAACTCGCCTCCTCCCTGACCCCGGAACAGCACCACGACTGTCAGCAACTGTTGCAGCCCTTCGCGGCCCTCTTCTCCCTCACTCCGGGGGTGACTCCATGGTGTGTCCACGATGTCGACACTGGGAACAGTCCCCCCGTGCGACACAGAGCCTACAGAGTACCCGACCGGGTGCGGGCCTGCATCCAGGCTGAGGTGGCGAAGATGCTGGCCCTCGGGGTCATCGAGCCCTCCGACAGCCCGTGGGCCAGTCCCGTCGTCCTGGTGCCAAAGGCCGCCGCCCCAGGCACCCCCCCGGAGCTACGATTTTGTGTGGACTACCGGGCCCTGAACGCTGTTACCAAGACCGATGCCCATCCTCTTCCCCGGGCCGACGAGCTCATCGACCATTTAGGGGCAGCCCGCTACCTGAGCACTTTTGACCTCACCGTCGGGTACTGGCAGATCCAGCTCACCCCCGGTGCCCAAGAGAGATCCGCTTTCTCCACCCCTGATGGGCACTACCACTTTCGGGTGATGCCCTTCGGCATGAAGAACGCCCCGGCCACCTTCCAGAGACTAGTGAACAAGGTCCTGGCCGGGCTAGAGGCCTTCAGCACAGCTTATTTAGATGACATTGCCATATACAGCAGCCACTGGGCTGAGCACCTGGGGCACCTCAAAGCAGTCCTGGCCGCCCTCCAAAGGGCCGGGCTCACGATCAAGGCCAGAAAATGCCAGATAGGCCAAGGATCGGTGACCTATCTGGGCCATCAAGTAGGGAGCGGTCAGGTGGCTCCCCTCCAACCGAAAGTTGATGCCATCCAGGCGTGGGAACCGCCCACCACCCAGACAGCTGTCCGGGCCTTCCTGGGCCTCACCGGGTACTACAGGCGATTCATCAGAGACTATGGGAGCATTGTCGGCCCCCTCACAGAGCTCACGTCAAAAAAGCAGCCCAAGAAAGTACACTGGACCCCCCGCTGCCAGACGGCCTTCGAGACTCTCAAAACGGCGATGTGCACTGCCCCCGTGCTACAGGCCCCTGACTACAGCAAGGAGTTCGTGGTGCAGACGGACGCCTCCGAATATGGAATTGGGGCTGTCCTGTCCCAGGTAGATTCGGAGGGACTCGACAGACCCGTGGCCTTCATCAGCCGACGGCTGCTGCCCCGGGAGCAGCGGTGGAGCACCATCGAGCGGGAGGCCTTCGCTGTAGTGTGGGCCCTCAAAAAGCTCCGGCCCTATCTCTTCGGCACCCACTTCCGGGTCCAGACCGACCACCGGCCCTTGCGGTGGTTAATGCAAATGAGGGGCGAGAACCCCAAGCTGCTGCGATGGTCCATCTCGCTGCAAGGGATGGACTTCTCTGTTGAACACCGGCCCGGCAATGACCAACCAACGCCGACGGCCTGTCCCGCTTCTTCCGCCTCGACGAGGAGAACCCCCAAGGAAATGGGTGACTCTCCCTGCCTTCGGCTGGGGGGACGCCTGTTGGACCCGGCCTCGTGCCGTGGTCTTAACCCTCTTGGATTGTGCTCGTCCCCCGTACCGGCCTACACGGGCCGCCCTTTCTGGCCGCCAGGTACCCCTCCTCCCTTCGAGGCCCCCTTTGGATTGTACCCGTTTTCCTACACCTGCCTCAGCGGCCCCCTTTTCCAGGCCGCACAGGGACCCCTCATCCCTTCGGGGTCCCCCCATGCTTGCTCCACGCACCAGCCCACGCAGCCCGGCTTCCTCCGGCCTCGGCCCCAGCGAAGCCCCGACATCGAGGCGCCAAGATCTGGCCAGGGGGCACCACATGGCCACTTCACCACTACCGGAGGAGGAGAGTTTCGATGGGTCCCCCACCGTCCCTCAACACCTAGGTGCGATCGTCCTCCGGCCTCCCCGGGCCTGGCGCCTCTCCCGCTGGGCGTCTGGCCTCTCCCAGCCCGGCCTCTCCGCCCCCCCAGGTGCAAGGGTCCGGACATCAAAGGGCTCCAGACCTATATCTGGGGCAACCCCGCAATGGGACAGCAGTTGTATTCCGGAGTCAAGAGCCCTGCTGATGGAATCGCGGCTGACCCTACGGAGAAGAACTCTTGCTTGATACTATACCACGAGCCCTGCTGACTGCGTCGCGGCTCCACCTTATTGAGACCAAGAACCTCACGGAACATCGGGGCCCTGCTGACGCTGTCACGGCCCAACCTCGCTGAAGCCTCCACCGGAGCCCTGCTGACGTCGTCGCGGCTCGAGCTGAACTGAAACACCTTAAGAGCCCTGCTGACCTAGTCGCGGCTCAAGCTCCACGAACTGATCACCAGAGCCCTGCTGACGCCGTCGCAGCTCGACCACTTCGAGACCCGGAGTCCCTCCAGCTTGAGGATCAAGAACTGGGCCAAGGTACCCTCATACCCAGCTGCTACTAAAGACTGTCCCGCTACCCCGTCCCTACCAAAGACTTTGAGACTCTTGCGGATCCCTTGATCCCCCCTTGTATATATCGATAACCGTAACTTCCTAAATGCTGATAAAGAATTGCTCGTCTTGATAAACATCCTCGAGTCCTGTGTGGTGGTGTTACTGTGCCAGTACGGTATAGGAGAAGGACCTCTCCTAGGAGGCTTCTCAGCGGCGCTCGGCTACTTCGTACAGTGTGGTGGCCCCTCTGGGTGGTCTCTCCGACTCCCCCGAGGTCCACCTTCCAACATCAACTTTTGTCCTAAAGTAAGATGTAGCATGCATTCTTTTCAATAGTTCCAAACCCAACAGATTCTCACCGCAACCATTCGTCAAAAGAAGTGGAGCTTCCAAATCATAAGGGCCAATTGAAATAGGCAAGGGGCAAGAAACTGGATTGCGAACAGGGGCACCAGAAAATCCTACAGAAACATTCGTTAAGCCAGACAAAGGTGCCCCAGGGAGTTTAGAATGAATGATTGAACTTCTCATCGCCCCAGTGTAGAAGAGTAGGGTCTGCAATCCTATGATCACCCCAGATTTTTGCTTTTTTTGCTTCATTGGTTTACGACTTTCCCTGGCTGTGGGCCTGCTAATCAGACCCACAGCCTAGCTGTTCTCTCTCTAAAATTGACGCACATGTACCTTAGGTGCATTTACCAATTGGAACTGGGCCACCTTATCAGTCCCTGTACCAGCATACCTTAGGTATCCAGGGCATAGGTGTACCCAGGGCCTACCAGGGGCTGCAGCATGTATTATGCCACCCCTGGATGGCCACCCAAATCTGACACAACTGGCTGCACGACGGCTGGGGCAAGGTGGTGTAATCACCCTTTGCTTTAGGTGTAGTATTCCTATATCTAACCCTAAAATGGACACATGTATTCCTATCAGTCACTCCTATGGCAGGCCTTATCAATCCTGAAGGCAGAGTGCTTGGAATCATGTGAGATGGTGCTCTGGCATGAGCTGAGCCCGTCTGCAGCTTGCGGAACCAAGTCCTAATAGCTGTTCCAGGATAACGCGTACCATATGCTCTTAAAGTGCCTTATAATCCTCGCGGTTATTTGCTAACTTTGGTCTCGCATTCTCCAAACATGTCGAGTAAGGTGTCATACGAATTGGAATACTAACCCCTCGCCAATTCTGGCGACGGGGTTAGCATTCCACCCTTCTAGAGGGACACGACATGTATGTAACTGTGAACCCCGGTTAAAGTTGACTCGAGCCTCAGCATCATAAAATGGATGCTGCCACCACAGACACAAGTCTGACCTCCTGCTGCTGGGAGTCCTTCCAGTGAGGAGAGCTTGGACAAAGGGTTTCCTGTCAGGGGCGGTGCCAGCACCATCCCAGACAGGGTTTTGTGTATCCCAGGTAGGCAGGGCTGAGATGAAGGTGACTGCAAGTGGCACCCCGGTGCTCACTGTGCATAGGCCGGCTCAAACCAGTTCCAGGGGCACCCCAGCCCCTGAGCTGGGGAGAGACCGGACAAAGGAGAGGGGTGTAACCACCCCCCCCTGGTCCCACCCATAGGCAGGACCTAGTCACGGGCCAGCCCCTTTTCTTAGGATAAAGGTAGGAGCGGGCCCCCTTCCCAAATTGGATAATTCTGAATCTTGAACTACTTTCCACGAAAGCAACTCTTGACTTTTCTTGAAGACTCTCCCTTGTGGCTAAGGAGTAGCCACCCTGCACCAGCAGGCACCATCTAAGCGCTTGCGGTTTGCTGCACGTCCATCCTCCGGATCCAGACTGACCAGCTCGACGAGACCCGGATTCCCTGCCATCTCTGACCTCTACCTGCATCATCAGCCCAGCTGAGATTCGTGGGTGTGACGAGACCTGAGGGACCGGCCATCTTCAGAACCTGCACGACGCTTGCCTAGCACGACCACCGAGGGACCCTCGAGTGAGTGCTCCTGGGGTTTGAGAAGCCCTAACCCTGAGCAGCTCCAGCACCGAAGTCCAGCCTCCCAGCATCCACGAGATCTGCGTGGGGGCCCTTCTGCTCTTTGCCGCTCACCGCGTTGTTCGGTCACTTGCCCGTTGGCCAGTGGCCCTCCTAACAACGCACCACAACATTTCCGCCGCTGGTCTGGTTGCTCCAGACTGGCCCTGGCTCCCCTCCAATAGAGGAGCGCCCCGGACCCTCCTGGTCCACTCCAGACGCCATCTTGACTCCACCGCGTGGGCTTGCCTTTGCCAAGGGTTGTTGCCCCAATCCTGGGTCTAGCATCACCGACAGCAGACACCTTCGTGGGACAGCTCGCCCCTTCTGCCTGGTCGCCGACAACGCCTCCTGCACCGAGGGACAGCAGAGTCCAGCGTCACCCACTCACCTGATCGCGGTGACTACCTCCGGTGCCATCCTGGTGCCAACCCAGTCACTGGCTAGTGATTAAGAACTGAGTCCCCTCTGCTTTCAGGTCATCTCCATCACCGATACAGGCTTGGATCCCTCCGAATATCGACACTGGTCGCCTGCCAGCAACGCCTTCTTTCAGGCTCCATAGACTTCAACGAGGATTCTCGACGTCTTTTGAACCCTATGCAGCCGCAGCCCCTGGGCTAGGTAAACCGAGCATTCCGGTACTCCAACGTAGGTTCACTCTCTAAGTGTCCAGATCCTTTTTCGTTTTTAGTCTAGCTGGTCGGATTCGTCCGGAAACAGTATGTGACGGGGCAGGGGCGGCAGAGACGACAAACAAGAGAACGTAGGTTGGTCGAGTACTTTATTCTCAACCTATTATATGGTTCGGTACAAGAACGGGGTGTCTAGCTCTTCAAGTGAGGGACTGTCTGGTCGATGCACAGGCGTCACGTTCCTGATCGCTTCAGGTCAGATGCTGTGGATTCTCCTCTCTTGTTCTCCTCCGAATCTTCCCT
Source organism: Triturus cristatus (assembly GCF_964204655.1). Lineage (NCBI taxonomy): Eukaryota > Metazoa > Chordata > Amphibia > Caudata > Salamandridae > Triturus > Triturus cristatus. Next base: position 1,690,523,071 of record NC_140590.1, read on the forward strand.
CCGCCGTATAGAACAAAAAGAGACGAAAAGTGCTGGTTAGGACGGGGGACTGGAGCGCCGTGACACACGTAGGGGCCGGGAGTGAGGGAAACCAAGTGCGTTCAGTGCTCTCACTCTCTCTTGTGACTGTGAAGGGGGGTGCACGTGTGAGGCGATAGTAGGGGAGGGTACTGGATGCGGTCTCGACGTTACGGGTCTGGGTTTAACAATGGCGGTGTGCTGGCTTTCCCCAACCAACCCGCTACCCTTCCACGTACCTGCTCGAGCCACGCTCCTCCCCTGGGAACGTGGCCGGGCGACTCGCGGTACCGTTGGCCTCCTGGCTTGTCGTCTTCCTCCGGTCTCGCTTCCTCCGTACTGCTACCTCCGCTTCTCCGCTCTCGAATCGTCCTCCACTCTGAATCACCTTCCGCCTCCTGGGAAACGCCGTCCGCCCTCTTCCGGGGTCTTACCGCTTTTGTGTAGCCTAGTAACGTGACGTCATCGGTGGGAGTGGCCTCGTCATTCTGAAAGGCGAAGTTAAAGGAGCCCTGACCAGTTCCCACGGGCCAGTCCTGCGTGTAATAAGGTAATGCCTTCTCCAGTGGTCCTGTCACCTCGGGTTGCTGCAGGGGGAGAGAAGGGGTCAACGAGACATCTGGTGTACCACAGTTCTGCTTACAGGAGGGCAGGCCTACAGTATCACACGCCCTGTCACACTCCTCCCCCCCTGGATTCTCCCGTTCGGGGAGAGGGAAGACCCTCGAGAGGAAATCCGCGTTACCATTATCCCTGCCCTTCCTATGTCTGATGGTGAAGGCATATGGCTGCAAGGAGAGGAACCATCGTAGGATTCTGGGGTTTTGGCTCCTATGTTTATACATCCACTGCAGGGGTGCGTGGTCAGTATATAAGATAAATGGTTTGCCTTCCAGGTAATATTGAAGCTTTTCTATGGCCCATTTTATGGCTAGGCACTCTCTCTCAATAGTTGGGTACTTGGCTTCCCTCGGGAATAGTTTTCGGCTAACAAATAGAATGGGGTGTTCCAGCCCATCCCCCCCCTCCTGAGACAACACCGCACCTAGGCCCATGTCCGAGGCGTCTGTGGCCAAGATAAAGGGCTTGGAGAAGTTCGGGGATAACAACACCGGTTGGCTTGTGATGATGTCTTTCAAATCGGAGAAGGCGCGCAGGGCACTGGGACTGGGCTGCAGGAATTCCCTTTGTTTACTCCCCTTGCGCAGCAGATCTGTAAGAGGGGCAGCGGTGTCTGCAAAGTTGGGGATGAATCTCCGATAATATCCGATCAGGCCTAGGAATGCTCTCAGTTCTTTTTTTGTGCAAGGAAAGGGGGTAGCCTGTATAGCTCGGACTTTGGAGGTTTGTGGGGTGATAGAGCCCTCCCCCAAGACAAAGCCGAGGTAATTGACCCTCGTAAACGCCGCTCTGGATTTCTTGGCGTTTATGTGCAGTCCCGCTTCTTGCAGGGCGGTGAGGATCGTTTTCAGATGCCCCAGATGTTCCTCCCACGTGTCACTGTATATGACGATGTCGTCCAAGTAAGCTGAGCTGAATGACGGGAAGGGATGTAGGATCGCATTCATGAGTCTTTGAAAAGTGGCCGGGGCCCCATGAAGGCCAAACGGAAGCACGGTAAACTCGAATAATCCTTCGTCCGTGATGAAGGCCGTTTTCTTTTTATCGGCTTCCCTGAGGGGCACCTGCCAATAGCCCTTTGTCAGGTCTAGTGTTGTTATGAAGGCGGCTTCTCCGAGTCTTTCAATCAGCTCGTCTACGCGCGGTATGGGATAGGCGTCGAATGTAGAGATGGCATTTAGTGCACGAAAGTCCATGCAGAACCGTCGAGAACCGTCTGGTTTCGGTACCATGACAATCGGCGAGGCCCAGTCACTATTCAAGGGCCGAATCACCCCAAGGTCCAACATCTCTCTGACCTCCTTTTTGATGGCCTCTCTCCGTGCTGCCGGTATGCGGTACGGTTTCAGCTTCACCTTCTGTCCCGTCGGGGTCTCAATGTGATGTTCCACTAACGATGTTCTCCCGGGTCTATTTGAAAAGATCTCATGAAAGGGACGGAGAACAGCGCGTAACTGTTGCTGTCGGTCTCGTGGAAGTTCTTCACATATGACCAGTTCGTTCAGGGTGGAGGGTTCCTTATGGGGTTGAGGTAGAAGCAAGTGGGCACTTGTTGGGGGAGGCCCTATCCACTTCTTCAATAAGTTTATGTGGTATGTCTGGGTTTTTGACGATGAGAGACGTAATCGGTAGGTGGTATCTCCGATCGTACCAACCACCTCGTAAGGTCCCTTCCATTCACTCCTTTCTTTGCTGGCACAGGCCGGGAGCATGATCAAAGCCCAATCGCCGACCGCTAAGGTCCGGAGTTTTTTTCCTTTGTCATAGCACCGTTTTTGTTTCTGTCTTTGCATCTCCAAATTGGTGTAGGCCAAGTTCCGTAGTTTACCCATTTTGGACCGGAGTTGTTGTGTGTAGTCTAGGAGAGCTCTTTGTTCGTGTTCGCCTTCCATCTCCCACGCATCCTTGGTCATTTCCAGCAGGGATCTCGGATGTCTGCCATACAGAAGTTCGAAGGATGAGCATCCCAAACTGCTCTGTTTCTGTGCTCTCAAGACGTAGAGGGCTAAGGGGAGGAGACGATCCCACTCGGTTCCTTCCGCCGACAACATCTTCTTTAGGGTGGTTTTCAGAGATTGGTTATAGCGTTCGACGAGCCCGTCCGTCTGCGGGTGGTACACCGATGTCCGTAGATGTTTTATATCTAGGGTTTTACAGACCTCCTGCATCAATTTCGAAGTGAACGGGGTACCTTGGTCCGTTAATATCTCCTTCGGGAATCCAACCCGGGAGCATAGCTCAATCAACCTTTCCGCTATGTTAGCTGTTGTGGGTGCTCTGAGGGGAAACGCCTCGATAAATCTGGTGGCGTAATCAACCAGTACCAGCGCATATACATTGCCTTTAGATGAACGGGGTAGCGGTCCGATCAAATCCATGCCAATTCTATCGAAGGGACGTCCTATGATAGGTAACGGGACCAGTGGTGCTGCTGGGGGGCGATGGAGGTTCCTTCTCTGGCATATTTCACACGTCGTACAATAGTCCTTCACCTGTTTATAGATCCCGGGCCAGTAGAAATACCGCAGTATACTGTCCGTGGTTTTCTCGGTCCCACTGTGTCCGGCTGTGAGATGGGTGTGGGCGAAGAAGAGTAACTGGTCTCGGAAAGAGAGAGGCACCACTAACTGGGGGTCCCCACCCTCAACCCCCTCCCGGTATAGGAGATCCTTGGATATGATAAACCTGGGATATCTCGGGGTGTCTAGGCTCTGGGACATGTGTGCACTCTCCCAAGCGTTCAATAAAGTGGAGTCATTGGCTTGTGCAAAACGAAAACTGCGGTCCGTGACCCATGGCTCAGGGGAGATAAGGGTTGTCTCTATCCTAGGAGCTGTTGTGGTGGCTATTGATCTATGGAAGAGAGCCAAGAATTCCGGGTTATCTACCCCCAAAATCACATCCTCCGGCAGAGAGTCAACCACCCCAACTCGTACGGTGCATGGCTTTTTGTCCTGGGGTTTTATTGTGACCTGAGCAAGCGGGTAGGGCTTAACGTCCCCATGAACGCATTTTATGTGTACCAGAACGTCCCGGACATATTGGTGTGGATGTATCAGTTTTTTCTGGACCACCGACTGTCGGCAACCCGAATCTAAGAGGGCCTTTACACTTTTACCATTCAGGGACACACTCACATAAAACGAGGGACCTGTTTCAGCCGCATACATTATGGTCTTAGGGAGATACCCAACCTCCATGGGTTCCTCGGTCGCTCGTTTCTTGGGACACAGGCGAGCTATATGGCCCCACTCCCCACAGTCGAAGCACTGCGGGCCTCGAAGAGGTGTTCCCTCGAATCTTAGGGGCCTAGGTTTTGGATTGTCTGTTACTGGTTTCTTTCTCTCGGGCTTGACGGGGGTTTGTATCCTTGTCCCCTTCTCGTGGTCCCACCCTGTGACCTTAGGTTGTGCACGGGCATAATTAGCAGCCATTTCGATGGCTTGTTCCAAGGTCAACCCCTGGTGCTGTTTGAGCCACCTCTGAGAGGCGTACGGCAAGGCCTCCATAAACTGTTCTAAGTATATCTTAGTCATTACTTCCTCCGTCGTGCTGGTGGCCGGCCTTAGCCACTTGTCCGCAGCAAACTTTAATCGGAAGAACAAAGTTTTGGGGTTCTCGCCTGGTATACCCCTCTCTTTTCTGAAGCGGAGCCTGTATGCCTCTCCATCGAGCCCTAAATGGTCCAGGATAACCTCTTTTATGGTTGGATAGGGCGTGGTGCCCATGGGGTTGGCCACCTGATATGCAAATTGTGCCTCCCCCGACAGGAGCGGCGCCAAAAAGAATGGCCACTTGTCCTCGGCCATCCCATCGCTCTGGCAGCCCTCTCAAAGTTCATCAAGAACATGTCCGGGTCCTCCCCCGGCGTATATTTCAGTAAGGCCAGTCCTGAGGGGTGAGGAGCGGGAAGGGGTCGCGCCTCCGGGGATGTTTGTACTAATGCGACCGGAGGGTTTTTCTGCAGACTCTCCATGTGGGCCGCGATAGTATTTTGGAATATGTCCCGGTCGGCTTGCGCTGACGTCATCTGCCTCTGCACTGCCCATTCCAACTTTTCCTGTCCTTTTACGAGATGTTGAATGAGGGCGTCCATCTTGTCGTACAGACGGACTCGATCCCACTTCTGACACCAGTGTGACGGGGCAGGGGCGGCAGAGACGACAAACAAGAGAACGTAGGTTGGTCGAGTACTTTATTCTCAACCTATTATATGGTTCGGTACAAGAACGGGGTGTCTAGCTCTTCAAGTGAGGGACTGTCTGGTCGATGCACAGGCGTCACGTTCCTGATCGCTTCAGGTCAGATGCTGTGGATTCTCCTCTCTTGTTCTCCTCCGAATCTTCCCTCCGCCGTATAGAACAAAAAGAGACGAAAAGTGCTGGTTAGGACGGGGGACTGGAGCGCCGTGACACACGTAGGGGCCGGGAGTGAGGGAAACCAAGTGCGTTCAGTGCTCTCACTCTCTCTTGTGACTGTGAAGGGGGGTGCACGTGTGAGGCGATAGTAGGGGAGGGTACTGGATGCGGTCTCGACGTTACGGGTCTGGGTTTAACAATGGCGGTGTGCTGGCTTTCCCCAACCAACCCGCTACCCTTCCACGTACCTGCTCGAGCCACGCTCCTCCCCTGGGAACGTGGCCGGGCGACTCGCGGTACCGTTGGCCTCCTGGCTTGTCGTCTTCCTCCGGTCTCGCTTCCTCCGTACTGCTACCTCCGCTTCTCCGCTCTCGAATCGTCCTCCACTCTGAATCACCTTCCGCCTCCTGGGAAACGCCGTCCGCCCTCTTCCGGGGTCTTACCGCTTTTGTGTAGCCTAGTAACGTGACGTCATCGGTGGGAGTGGCCTCGTCATTCTGAAAGGCGAAGTTAAAGGAGCCCTGACCAGTTCCCACGGGCCAGTCCTGCGTGTAATAAGGTAATGCCTTCTCCAGTGGTCCTGTCACCTCGGGTTGCTGCAGGGGGAGAGAAGGGGTCAACGAGACATCTGGTGTACCACAGTTCTGCTTACAGGAGGGCAGGCCTACAGTATCACACGCCCTGTCACACAGTAACTTTAAGAAACGCTAGCATCCATAGACTTCTTCCCGCATCCCGCGTGAGAGTGCACACTCTGCACCCGATCTCCCTAGGCCTCCTGCTCCCGACCTTAGAGTCCAGTAGTGTAGTCCTAGCGATCCTGAAGCCTCTGGATCTGTTTACTTACCTGCTAGCAATTCGCATTCCACTTTTAGTGTATATGGTTTTTCGTGCCCCTCGGGCATTTTTGTAAATTGTGCAACTTGAAGTATTTTCATAAGAGTTTTGTATTGTGCTTAGCTCCCTGACTCATAAAGAGCCAGGGTAGTCTTGTTATAAATAAATATCCTTTATTTTCATAACAACTTGTGTGGTGTCCTTTCACTTGGTGTTCAAGGGGTAAATGTGGTGGTAAAACAGCTGGCTTAACACGCCCTCTAGAGTTTAGCCTAAAGACTGCTCTTGTCCATGCTACTAGGATAGCTGGTCTATAAGGTTGACTTACAACCAATCATCAATAAGGGTCGTTTGGTATGATACACAGTGATCACTAGAATAGTGAGCACTATATATCAGGCCAACTTCTCACACCCAGTATCTAGAAGAAATGGCTCTAAAACACCCATTGTAGTGACGTTAACATAAGGTCCATTCTGATCTACTGGAACCGACACAACTCCCTTACTTTGTCCATGGCTGTCCTAGTTGGCGTGAAGACTTTCATTTCCATTTTCAACATAATGATCTTCATTGTAATACTGTGTAGACCTAACATTTTGCTGGTCAAAGTAGTTCATGGAATTGGGAGAAGGAAGGGCACGGTGTTCTTGAGTCAGCACACCTCGACCTCTACCTCAGTTTGCTAACTGGAGGCCAGCACGACCTCGTGGAGCAGATAATGCTCCATTGAGCTGCAATAAAACCGGACAACTATTCTTAAAATGACCTTCCCCTCTACAATAGGCACATTGATTAGGTCCTAACAAAGGTCGCGGAATCTATGGCTCAGGTTTTTGATACAACCTCTGAAACTGCGGAGGCTGCTGTAACTGAGGCTGAGCTTAACGAGGAGGATAAGCTTGTTGCAAGAGAACCTCCGTTATTAGTTCTTTCGTCTTTTTCTCTTGCTTTTCTTTTTCTTCTTTATCCCTGTTTTCATAATATTGTGCAGTAGCCAATATCTGGGCAGAAGAAGAAACAGCCCATGAACTTTCAGAATCTTTCAATTTGTATGACAGCTCGGGAAGCAAATTAAATACGAATTTGTCCACAAATAATCGCTGTCCACCCTCTGTAGCCATATCTTGACCACTGTGATCAATAAATGTCTCCTCGAAACGAGTGAAGAAATCAGAGACACTTTCATCTTTCTTTTGTTTGCATGCTGCTAGTTTATCCCAGTTAACTCTCAATGCAGGCATCATCGTTTTCATTAATGTAATGATCCTACCAGGGAGTTCCGAAATCAAAGCGTCAGGCTTTGCACCACCCACTTGATCTCTATCTGTGGCAGTTATAACATCCCAAGTAGCACCTAATTCCTGTGCATGATTTTCCTTACGAATCTTAGCCCATATTGTCTGTGGGACTACATTTCCCATTAACATATCGATATCAGCTAGGTTCATGATGCAAGCATCAACTGTCTGTGATAATTCTTTATAATAACCTGCAGGGTTCTTACGAGGATCCGGTAAAGTCTGTTTAAGGGCAAAACTTCAGACCGTTTCCATGGAACATGTACCCATATACGTTGAAAATGAGCAGGAATAAGTGGAACGTTACCTGCTGCTGGAACCTCTTCCTTCCATACTGGAGGAACCTCTCTCATGGGATAATTTTTCAGTGTCAGTCTAACCGACGGATCGGAATCAAGGAAAGCCTGAGAGAACAATAAGGATCTATAAGTAATAAGTGTCCTTACAGCTTTCTAAACCTTAGAACCCACAACAAGTCCTTTATCAAAATCAGCCTGAACATCTAACAGATCTTGTGGGATCGGACTCGAATTCACATCTTCCCATTCTTTAATGAGTGTATCGCACATTGTATTAAAAACATATCTTTGCGTAGGCGCATTCCATTGTGAGAAAGTAGACATAATATCGGGCACACTGTATTGAGGACCCTTTTTGATCCATTTACGTGCGAGAGAGTCCAACCTTTCTCGTTCTTCAAAATCTGGGAACTGACTACGAGACTGTCTTCGAGCAAAAGCCGGAGACACATTTAAAGCTCCAAAGAAAGGAGATAAAATACCAGTGACAGTGTCTGTGAGACGCTTACGTACAGACGGAGAATTGGACATAAGAATTGGAGACAAAGTATTAGGAGAACTGACAGGAGGAGAACCGATAATTGTAAGAGGAGCAGAAGGCAAAGGAGATCTAAGATCAGGAGATGAGGGCAAAGAAGTTGAAGTTAATGGTAAAACTGGCAGAGGCGGTAATACTGGAGGAGGCAAATGCGGAAGAGCCGGAACAGGCGGAGGTACCGCTGGCGGCTGAACAGGCTGTAACAATTGGGGTGCATTGGCACTTTGTGCATAAGGCGGAGTCAACCTCAATAAGTGGGACATTAGGGGATCTTCTTCTAAATCTTTCTTATTATCGGAAGGGGAAACAGGCAACACCGGATAGCATTAATCTATCGCCATGCGATGCTGTCTTTCTGAAATTTCAGTCGCATTATCAATTTCATCATCTTTGAATTGTTGGGCAGCCTGTATAATTGTCATACCCTGTGTTTTTATATCTCATTTTGCTTGCTTAATTTCTTTCTGTTTGGCTTCCTTACGCCAAAGGCGGAAAGAGTCAAACATTGCCGGCCGGGCTTTTCTTTTGAATAGAACTGCTTCTAAATTGTCTAACACATCAGGATCAAAACTACCATTTTCTGGCCATTTTAAAACACCCTCTTTCTTCGTGTATCGGGTCCATGTCTTGTTAAAGGCAATGGGGCCAATACCATGTTTCGAATAGAGCTCATATGTGGAAGTTCCAACCGAAGGAATCGGACAAGAGTCCTCAAGTCGGGAATCCCTATTACAACCTAAGCAACAAAATTCTCCAAACTTAGTCAGACCAGGCATCTCGTGATTTCACCTGACTGTTCACAAACTTCAAAGGGGTAAAACTCAGTTTACGCAGCACAAATGCACTTACCCTCGGCTATTGCAATAGTCGAGTCTAAGGACCACAAATACTAAGAAAACAAAGGACAAAAATTGTGGGCGCGACCCACGAAGATACTTAACTAAGGACGTCTTCTTACACCAACAGAGGCCCGTCTATCGTCTCGCCTTACCATACATCATCATAGGAAGGGCCAAGGCAGGGCGGCAGTCAGGGCAGCGGTCGTCAGTAGCCATCAGGAAGGAGTAACCGCGCTGCAAAAGACCTTCGGACCACTTTCGACATACAGGGGTCACTTAACGTGGCTCGCGAATCCTCCGGAATTTTCTTGCGGGGTTCGTCACAACCTTCGGGCAGAACCGGTACCACTGAAGCCGCCCCACGTTGGGCGCCAGTTGAAAAACCAGAACCTTTTGGGCCTGGCGGCGCAGGGTACGCCTTAATCTCCTGGATTCTCCTGCTCAGCTACACAGAGACACGGGACACTCTGTCGGCGTTAGAAGATCAGATTTATTAGCTGCAGCTAGTACAGTTATCTCAGAAGTACACAAAGTAGGTTCTCAGGAGACTGCCACTTCACTCTGTGGCGCACAATCTTTTATACCATATAGATAACATATACATTAACCAAATGTACACCCAAAACATACAAGAAAGAGCCAATAAGGAAAGTTGGAAAACAGAACAGAACCAATAGGAGAGATTGGAAAACAAAGTGTCAGATGACTCGAAGAAACCTCTCCTCCAACTATGTTTGTCACCCCTCCCTCAAACTAATTCATTAACGGATTCGTAACTAACTTGCAGGTGGCGAGATACGTTTGTGTGTGTTGGAGGACAGTTGTGAAACGAGAGAATGCTAGCAGAGGACAGTGAAGGCCAGACGATAAGATAAAGTCAGAAAAGAATAGTGTGAATCAACAGATAGTTGATACGGGGATTAGAAAAACCAGACAGGGGTTAGTGTACTCGGCCAGTCCTAACACCAGCTTTGCAAATAGAGGCAGAAAGGCTGTTTTTAACATGAAACTGCAGAAAAAGCAGAATAAACTTTGTTTGCTGTGCTGCCTGAGTGATGGCAACACAAAATGGCGGCAGAGCACAAAATGGCGGGTCGATTCGATCGTGATCGGAAATCGAAGTTCCTCAATGGTTGTGTGTGTTGTGTGTGTGGTTGTGAGCGTGGTTGTGTGTGAGGTTGTGGTTGTGTATGTGTATGTGGTTGTGTGTGTGCTTGTGTGTGTGTGTGGTTGTGGTTGTGTGTCTTTGTGGTTGTGGGTGTGGTTGGGTGTGGTTGTGGTTGTGTGGGTATATGGTTGTGGGTGTGTTTGTGTTTGTGTGGTTGTTTGTGTGGTTGTGTGTGTGTGGTTGTGGCTGTGAGTGTGGCTGTGTGTGTGGTTGTGTGTGTGTGTGGTTGTGTGTGTGGTTGGGTGTGGTTGTGTGTGGTTGTATGTGTGGTTGTGTGTGTGTGTGGTTGTGTGTGTGGTTGTGGTTGGTTGTTTGGTTGGGTGTGGTTGTGTGTGTGCTGTTGTGTGTGTGTGGTTGTGTGTGTGGTTGTGTGTGTGGTTGTACGTGTGGTTGTATGTGTGGTTGTGTGTGTGTGTGTGGTTGTGTATGTGGTTGTGGTTGTGTGTGTGTGTGGTTGTGTGTGTGGTTGTGTGTGAGGTTGTGTGTGTGGTTCTGTGTGGTTGTGTGTGTGTGGTTGTACGTAAGGTTGTGTGGTTGTTGTGTGTGGTTGTGGGTGTGATTGTGTGTGTTTGTGTGGTTGTGTATGTGAGTAGTTGTGTGTGTGTGTGTGGTTGTGTGTGTGTGTGGTTGTGGGTGTGTGTGTGGTTATATGTGTGGTTGTGTGTGTGGTTGTGGTTGTGTGTGTGGTTGTGTGGTTGGGTGTGGTTGTATGTGTGGTTGTGGTTGTGTGTGTGTGGTTGTGTGTGTGGTTGTGTGTGTGTGGTTGTGTGTGGTTGTTTGTATGTGTGGTTGTATGTGGTTGTGTGTGTGTGTGGGGTTGTGTATGGTTGTGTGTGATTGTGTGTGTGGTTGTGGTTGTGTGTGTGGTTGTGGTTGTGTGTGTGGTTGTGTGTGTGTGGTTGTGTGTGGTTGTGTGTGTGATTGTGTGTCTGTGGCTGTGTGTGTGGTTGTTTGTGTAGTTGTGGTTGTGTGTGTGATTGTGTGTGTGTATGGTTGTGTGTGTGGTTGTGTGTGTGTGGTTGTGTGTGTATATGGTTGTGTTTGGTTGTGTGTGTGGTTGTGGTTGTGTGTGGGTACGGTTGTGGGTGTGGTTATGGGTGTGTGGATGTGTGGTTGGGTGTGGTTGTGTGTGTGGTTGTGTGTGTGTTTGTGGTTGTGTGTGTGTTTGGTTGTGTATGTGTGTGGTCATGTGTGTGGTTGTGTGTGTGGTTGTATGTGTGGTTGTGTGTGTGTGGTTGTATGTGTGCGGTTGTGTGTGTGTGGTTGTGTGTGTGTGGTTGTGTGTGGTTGTGCATGTGGTTGTGTGTGTGGTTGTGTTTGTGTGTGTGGTTGCATGTGTGGTTATGGTTGTGTGTGTGTGGTTGGGTGTGTGATTGTGTGTGGGGTTGTGTGTGTGGTTCTGTGTGGTTATGTGTGTGTGGTTGTGCCTAAGGTTGTGTGGTTGTTGTGTATGTGATTGTGGGTGTGATTGTGTGTGTGTGTGTGTGTGTGGTTGTGTATGTGAGTGGTTGTGTGTGTGTGTGTGGTTGTGTGTGTGTTTATATGTGTGGTTGTGTGTGTGGTTGTGGTTGTGTGTGGTTGTGTGGTTGGGTGTGGTTGGGTGTGTGGTTGTGTGTGTGGTTGTGGTTGTATGTGTGTGTGGTTGTGTGTGGTTGTGTGTGTGGTTGTGTGTGTGTGGTTGTGTGTGTGTCTAGTTGTGTGTATGTGTGGTTGTATGTGGTTGTGTGTGTGTGGTTGGGTGTGTGGTTGTGTGTGTGTGTTTGTGTGTATGTGGTTGTGGGTGGTTGTATGTGTGGTTGTATGTGTAGTTGTGTGTATGGTTGTGTTTGTGTGGTTGTGTGTGTGTGGTTGTGTGTGTGTGGTTGTATGTGGTTGTGTGTGTGTGTGTGTGTGTGTGGTTGGGTGTGGTTGTGTGTGTGGTTGTGTGTGGTTGTGTGTGTGTGGTTGTGTGTGTGTGGTTGTGTGTGTGTGGTTGTGTGTGTGGTTGTTTGTGTAGTTGTGGTTGTGTGTGATTGTGTGTATGTGGTTGTGTGTGTGGTTGTGTGTGTGTGTGGTTGTGTGTGTGGTTGTGTGTGTGGTTGTGTGTGGTTGTGTATGTGTTTGGGTCTGTGTGTGTGGTTGTGTGTGTGTGTAGTTGTGTGTGTGTGGTTGTGTGTGTGGTTGTTTGTATAGTTGTGGTTGTGTGTGTGATTGTGTGTGTGTGGTTGTGTGTGTGGTGTGTGTGTGGTTGTGTTCATATGTGGTTGTGTGTGGTTGTGTGTGTGGTTATGGTTGTGTGTGGGTACGGTTGTGGGTGTGGTTATGGGTGTGTGTGTGGATGTGTGGTTGGGTGTGGTTGTCTGTGTGGTTGTGTGTGTGTTTGTGGTTGTGTGTGTGTTTGGTTGTGTATGTGTGTGTGTGTGTGTGGTTGTGTGTGGTTGTGTGTGTGTGTGGTGGTGTGTGTGTGGGGTTGTGTGGTTGTGTGTGGTTGTGTGTGTGGTTGTGGTGGTGGGTGTGTGGTTGTGATTGGTGTGGGGTGTGTGGTTGTGTGTGTGTGGTTGTGGTTGTGTGTGTGGTTGTGTGTGTGTGGTTTTGTGTGTGTGTGGTTGTGTGTGTTGTGTGTGTGGTTGTGGTTGTGTGTGTGGTTGTGGTTGTGTATGTGTGATTGTGGTTGTGTGTGTGGTTGTGTGTGTGTGGTTGTGGTTGTGTGTCTGTGTGGTTGTGGGTGTGGTTGTGTGTGGTTGTGTGGGTAAGTGGTTGTGGGTGTGGTTGTGTGTGTGGTTGTTTGTGTGGTTGTGTGTGTGGTTGTGGCTGTGTGTGTGGTTGTGTGTGTTTGAGTGTGTGGTTGTGTGTGGTTGTGTGTGGTTGTGTGTGTGGTTGTGTGTGTGTGGTTGTATGTGTGTGGTTGTGTGTGTGGTTGTGTGTGTGGTTGTGCATGTGGTTGTATGTATGGTTGTGTTTGTGTGTGTGGTTATGTGTGTGGTTGTGTGCATGTGTGGTTGTGTGTGTGGTTGTGTGTGGGGTTGTGTGTGTGGTTGTGTGTGTGTAGTTGTGCATGTGGTTGTGTGGTGGTTGTGTGTGTGTGGTTGTGGTTGTGTGTATGTGAGTGGCTGTGTGTGTGTGTGGTTGTATGTGTGGTTGTGTGTGTGGTTGTGGTTGTGTGTATGGTTGTGTGTATGGTTGCATGTGTGTGTGTTTGTGTGTGTTGTTTGTGTGTGTGGTTGTGTGTGTGGTTGTGTGTGTGGTTGTATGTGTGTGGTTGTGTGTGTGGTTGTGCATGGGGTTGTGTGTGTGGTTGTGTTTGTGTGTGTGGTTATGTGTGTGGTTGTGGTTATGTGTGTGTGTGGTTGTGTGTGGGTGGTTGTACATGTGGTTGTGTGGTTGTTGTGTGTGAGTGTGGTTGTGGGTGTGATTGTGTATGTGTGTGGTTGTGTGTATGTGAGTGGGTGTGTGTGTGTGGTTGTGTGTGTAGTTGTATGTGTGGTTGTGTGTGTGGTTGTGGTTGTGTGTGTGGTTGTGTGTGTGGGTGTGGGTGTGTGGTTGTGTGGTTGTGCGTGTGGTTGTGCATGTGGTTGTTGTTGTGTGTGTGGTTGTGTTTGTGTGTGTGGTTGTGTGTGTGGTTGTGGTTGTGTGTGTGACAGTAATACTAAAAGCATCTCAAAATAAAGGAACACAAACATCGAGTTTGTGGAAAGAGAAAGCACGTTGTAAGTCAAACGGGCACAGCAAAGCATTAACACAACAACAAAACAAACAAGATCACTTAGGGAAGACTGAGTGCTGATAATGGATACACACAGCCCATCAATAGTTCGATTGCAGTCAATGTGCACTCAAACCTGCCCCATCCTTGTGAGTTGCACCCCATATTTCATGAGTTGTAACTGCTGCACCCACCATAGCACTTTGAGATCTAAAGCGCTACATAGGTCTAATCGATTAACCAGTCGCCAACATGCTGTGCTTTTAAAGAGAATGTGGCAAAAGTTTCCAGCTTCCTCATCATGTCCTCATGAAAGCGCCAACGAAAGGACTCCCTGAATGGTGCAACGGACATGAAGCAGCCGCTGCGATCAGAAATAAACACTGTGAACGTTGTCCAGTTTCACAATAACATTTCCTTAATGGTCTTTAAGTCACAAAACAGTAATACTAAAAGCATCTCAAAATAAAGGAACACAAACATCTAGTTTGTGTAAAGAGAAAGCACATTGTAAGTCAAACGGGCGCAGCAACGCATTAACACAACATGTTCTTTGATGTTCTTTGAACAAGAACATCAAAGGGGTGTCGCGAAAGTGATCGCGGGCGAAAGTGAAAGTGATCGCGGGCGCTTAATGAGCATGACGAGGTTTGCCATATGGTGCCTCTGCTCCTAAGCGCGCACCCGCGCACATGCACTGTAGCTCTAGGCTGGCTATGGTAGCATTTTTTGAGCCCTCACTAAAAGTCTCGCCAGACCAGCGCATGCGCTGGGTCAGGCGAGACCTAAAAATAGGCTCCTCCGGGCGCGAGACGGGCAACGTGGGTGACAGCTTGCCGCAGATACGTCTGGGTCCTATGGTCCTACGGCCCCCTCCTATTAGTGCAACGTGCGGCTTGTGTGTTCTCGGATGTCGCCCGGCCGCATCTAGTGTTGACACTCTCCAGGTTACATGCGCTGGGCCGGGGCTGATTTTCTGGGCACACTTGTTTTCCTTTCTTAAGGCGCACGCAGACGGCTAATTTGTAGCAGGACATACTTCTTCTGTTCTTTAAAGGACCAATTTGTTCGATGAAATCCCTCCATTCCAGATAGGCCAAATGGGTACCTGGGTTACTTATGCATGTGATGCAAAATCATACGACCTCGGCCCAGCTGATAATAACTATGTTTTATTTCTAGGGTGAACCAGCATTATATTAACAACAATGTCAATCACCGAACTGAACCTCACATTTCCATCATTCTTCTGACTGAATCCCACTTCTCTCCCCCTCCCACCCACTAAACTGCCCCTTCCTTTATCCAGTTCCAGATTAAATTGTGCCACCTACTGTTTTTCAGCAGTGGCTTGCTGTTAGTGTCGTGACGAAAGGTGTGTCCACTCCTCAACTCTAGATCTTGGTGACTCGAGCCTACCTTGCCACAGCAGAAGGAGGTGAGGTCAGGTGTGGTCTGACTCTGTCTCGCTCACCAAGAGAGGGAAGAGATGGACAGGCTGGCCGATCAGCCCAGCAGTGGCAGAAACGGCCAATCACTAGATGGCTTCACAATAAGCCATTACAGTGATTAGTCATGCTCTGTGGGCACAGCCTCCCACCCCTGCAGTGCAATGTGTCTAAACTCTGCACCAGAGGCCTACACTGAGCCTAGCAGCCGTGTCTCTTAGTCAATCCATACAGTGCTCCCTTGCTGCTACATAACATGAGAGCAGCGCCAGGATTGGTTTGAGCAGGCAAACTCACCGCTCATTAGGAGACTGGGGATCTGCGGCTTTGAGCAACCCCCACTCACTAATGTGCAGTAGAGAGAAGCCTCTAATGTGCATGTCGGGCTGGCCGGAGAAAGACAGCTGTCCAACCTGACATACGTACTCTGTGGCCTAGGTGCTGTGCGCTCTTTGCTACACACCAGCACCAGAATGTATGTCATGGGTCTATCAAATAGAAGCCCCACCCAGCCCCTTCGGAGCCTCAGCGAAGGCTGATGGCTGACGGCTGACTCACGGGCTTATTGAATAAAATGTATTAGGAAAGTTTCTGTTTCAATTCTTGCATAAGTCAAGTGTATTATATTCATATGTTATAGGGGGCCAGAACATGAGTGGGGCAACCCCCCAACACCTTAAGGCAGAAACTGCCGTCGGAAGACATTTATTCCCGTAAACCTGTCGAGAGAAATGAGGCAAATGCATATTTGATGAATAATGTAGGGCACTGAGCAGTACTTTACGGTGTCTGCTGTCACTCATGTTGTATGTTCTATGGCATATGAGTACACCCATTCAAAGATGGCCACACCTGATCATAGAACTTCGTTGTATCATCAGCCCTTGACTGTAAAACTACCTCGGGAGATTTAGCGAGATTTAGCTTTAGCGGCAGTTTTCTGCTGCTAAAGCAGCTGTGAGACCGGCCTCGTGGCGTGGGCCCTCCCGACCAGCAAGTTACACTACAACCACGCTGAACCTCGTGGACACGGCCTTCCGGCTCCCGTGGGCCTACATCCCGAGGGCCGACCAGATCCCCAACACGCATGCCTGGCCGAGGGAGAGCGAAACCCCCCAACCCAGACCAGACCGAGAGGCGCCGACCCTGTCACACCTCTGGTCTCTTCCCCGAGGGAGGTTTCGATCGACCACCAGGCCCCCGGTGAGCGGGCGCCTCGCCTGCTGGGCGTCTGGAGTCCCTCCCGGACACACCTGAACAGATCAAAGGGCCGAGCGACAGGAAACCCCATCACACCGCCCCCCAGGCACCAGACCCCTCTCTGCGAGGACTCCGGACTTCAAAGAGGAGGGGGAGTATAACAAGGGGTGCTGAAGGGACGGGAGAGAGAGAAGATCTGGACTGACGAGAGCCTGCTGACTTAGTCGCGGCTCGATCGCTCCCCGAACAGAAGAACGCTACCCGAACTCTGAACCACCGGAGCCCTGCTGACGCTGTCGCGGCTCCCCGAACTCTGAACCATCTGAGCCCTGCTGACGCTGTCGCGGCTCCCCGAACTCTGAACCATCTGAGCCCTGCTGACGCTGTCGCGGCTCCCCGAACTCTGAACCATCTGAGCCCTGCTGACGCCGTCGCGGCTCCCTGAACTAAGACCCTCCGGTGCCTGCTGAGTGACTCGCGGCCCGCTCCTCCAAGAGAATCGGCAGAGATTGCCGAGAGAAGCAACATCCCCTCAGCTCGAGGATTGAGAGCTGGGCGCCGGATACCTCGCAGAGACACTGATTGAAAGACTGTCCCGCTACCCCTTTTCCCCTCATCACAAGATCGCTGCCGCTTGTGGCATTAATTCTGCACCTGCCTGCCGGATCATAAAGATCCCTGATAACCACCGATAAAAGCCTAATATCTTACAACGAATTACTGTGTGGTGTCCCTCTATCCGAAGAAGAGAGTAAGCGTAGCGTGTGCGATCCTAGGTACGAGACCCTTCCAGGAAGGGCCTCCCTGCTCTTGCTCGGCCTAACTCTGGGTAAGGTGGGCCTCAGGGTGGTCAGGAACACATTCCGCAGCCTCCCCGGGGACGCCTTCCAACAGCAGCGATAATTTTAACGCCGCGCTTGATAATATGCCCCTGGGTGATGTACGTAATATAGGGCACTCTAGCAGCGAATGGGACCGCGAGACAATACCACTGAATCAGCTCAACACAGCTCGAGTGCAAGGGTGCGATCATTATAGCAATGCACTGAGAAGCACTTACTAAAAGTAATAGTAATTTCCCAGTTCCAAAGTCAGCAGCACTGGCCCTAAATGCCACATCCTGAGTAGAGGGAGAGAGGAAGGTAAGCAGAAGCCACATGAAAGCTCAGCTCATGCTGGGCTTTAGGTGTCAACAGAGACCTCAAGCTGAGCCAGAGCCAGGCCTCAGACTCAGCCTGGCTTAAGCTTTCAGTGTTCCGCCCATCTCTACTTCTGTATCGTACATCCCAAGCTGCGCTTCTGACACCATTTCACTTCAATGAAGAGTTAATAGCCTATCTATAGTGGTTTCCAATTCTCGCTGTCATCAAGCAGCATGTAGGCAGCATTTCCAGAGTTTGCAATTATACACTGCCATCTAATTACTTCTGAGTGGATTGGCCAAGTTCTTTCCATTTTGATTAGCTTATGAGATCTGCACGCATTTATTGAAGGGGTGGGTAGTAAACTCCGCTCCTCCGGTGGAGTTTGCAAAGTTCTGCTCAATTCAAGCTCCGCTTGGAGTGCGGAGTTTCAGAAAAACTCTGCCAACCGCACATGGCCTCGTTTTTTCTCGCTCAGGACTCGTCAACAATAAGATGGCGAGCGAGAAAATCACCTGCTGGACCGCCTCCCGGAGAGATTCCTCAACGTGGGCAGTTGCGGCAGGTCATTCACCCTTTTACAGCGCCGGGAAAGCTCCTGGCTCAACGAATCAGTGCATGCAGCGTGACGTACTGAACTCCACCACTCGCTGAACTCCGCAGAATTGCAAACAGTTTTTAAGTAACTCTGCAAAATTGTGTGGACTGAAACTCTGCGAGTTCCGCACACCCCTAATTTATTGTTGCACTGAATTGAAATGACTTCAAAGGCATATTGTGCTCCATTCCTCAAAAAGAATATCAGTGGAGTAACAGGGTAATTTTCTGTTATTGGCTTCTGCAATTCGCATGCAATACTATTCAGCTGGTAATCAATATTTAGCTGCACAGCATTGTTTTTGTTATCCGTCCGTATTTATAAACCATTGAACCATGCTATTTCTTTGTGTGACTTGCAAATATAGATAGACAGCCAGACAGACAGATAGATAGATGGATAGATAGATAGATAGATAGATAGATAGATAGATAGATAGATAGATAGATAGATAGATAGATAGATAGATAGATAGATAGATAGATAGATAGATAGATAGATAGATAGATAGATAGATAGATCGATCGATCGATCGATCGATCGATCGATCGATCGATAGATCGATCGATCGATCGATCGGATAGATAGATAGATAGATAGATAGATAGATAGATAGATAGATAGATAGATAGATAGATAGATAGATAGATAGACATGTGTTTATGTACAGATATTTCAAGTTTACAGCATATGCTCAAGTATAATCTCGTACAACACCAATAACTCTATTTATTTTTCACCATTATTAATTTGGTTTTAGAGTTGTACTTTAATGTCTGTTCCTTGGGGTTATTTTGTGATACCTTAACCTGTGCCTTTTTTTACAGTTATTCTATAATGCAATTTGATCTACCACAGAAATCCCACCAATGCAAAAAGAATCCACCCATACTGTGGAAAAGATGGACAGAGGAATTTCCCAAATATTTAGAGGAAATTGTGGCTAAAATGTCATATGACAGAAAACATGCATATTGCTTCCTTGTCTATGATCTGAGGGTACCTTTGCTCCTGGTGGAGGGGAGTGTGACTTCAATGAAGCCAAACCAGTGTTTGCTAATGCCCAGGTTTAGTGAAACCTTTCAGGAATCGACTTGGGCGTATCGGATCAGGCCTCATGTGGTAACCGGGAAATGTAATTGATTGCTGCTTTAAGCCAGGCACCAGTCTAACAGGTGTGCTCTGGGTGGGTCAAGAAGAAATTTGTAGGCATGAACAAATGTTTCTCTGATAATGATAAATCCAAGATTGATGAAAATGTTCCCCTGAAGTACATCAAGGCCAAATAATGATGTGAAAATGATGTAAGGAGAAAGCCGACAGTTGTTAAGGCCAGTGATTGGTTGATGATACTGAGGCCAGGGGTGGAAGTCAAAGAAAAGAGCAAATATTATTGTTGTGTGAAGGTAGTAAGAGTTAACAAAGAAGGGTGGTAACAGCTGATGGCAAATGCTGGAACATATGTAGAATTGTTAAAGTCAGTGTCCTCTGTTCTCAGAGGGTCTTCATAATAATGACAGTGAGAGGAGTTGGCCTAAGGGCTAGGGCGGTCGTCCTCGAATCTGGGGAACCGGGTTCGGGTCTCGGCAATGACGCTGAACATCCTGTGATTCTGGGCTAATCACTTTATCTCCCTCTGCCTAACAAAAATAAATGTGTCCTCATGTAACGCAACTGGTGCTCGTGTAAAGCGCTCTGATACCCAATACCATCTTGTCAAGTTTGCGCTATATAAAACTCCGTAAAAAAAAAAGGTGTGATGAAACTAAGAGTCAGGATAGTGTCTTTTCAATAGAAAAAGAAGAAAATGCCCAATCAAATTTGTATGAGGATCAAATGTGTATGAGGAGCAAGCTCACCCGCTCACTGACATTACCAGGGAGAGTGTTTCTGTGGGGACACTGCAGGCGAGGATACCTGAGGGCTCTGTGGCTCACAGGGTGGAAATGTGGAGACACACTTAGGAACTGAACTTGGAAATATGCATGACATAATTCTCTTATTTCTAATGCCCATTTGTTAGGAGCGATGATGTGTAGTGTGGTTAAGACTATGTAAGCGCCAAGCCAGTGGTACATTTTATGAATTGTCATTTTAGGATGTTGTCTATATGGTACAGCCTTTGCACCCTTAGCTAGCCGGGTTCTCATGGTACCTCCAGAACCCTGACTCTTGAACAATTGGGGAGGCAGCTGAGAGGAACTGCAGAAGGGATGTTGATTCCAGAGGATGCTTTGTTCTGCCTTTTATAAAATAATATTCTTTTGTTTATTACAGCAATATTACTATTACTTCCCCCTCCTCCCCCCTGAAACGCAGTGCCTGGCACCAGTGCAGCCGTCTTGCCCTTTGAGGTGTGGCCTCTCAAGTCTATTTTGGTACTAAATATAAAAATAGAATGAAAAATAAGATGTTTTTAAGTTGATGCCATGAACCTACTATGTCAGGAAAGGCAATATCACTTGTAGGATGGGCTCTCCCCTTACCCATTCTCTGGCCTCTCTGCACTCAGATATATTTAATTTGAAAGGTTAATTTTAGTTATAACCACAATAGGCAATGTAACCATCTATTCGGAAAGGCTCGTCCCATGAAGTGTCTAGTTCTGGGCTTTGTTATCTATTACATTTGGAAATGGATGAGTTTAGTGAGTATTTCTGTTTGGTATTTGTGGCATGGATAACAACATTAGGTAAGGTGAGTGATAGACCTTGGGTACCACTGAATGCTTGTTAATGTTCCACCTTATTAATGATACTTTGAGCATATGTATAGGTTTTAATTGGACAAAATATCGCACAACAGTATCTAGCCTTTATTTTCTTACAGTTGCCACTTCTCTCAGTATCTGAGATCCACCTGTCAAGGTCTTACTCTTGGACTTCAATTCCTGGTTTTATAATGTTACAAGAACTACAAGTCCCAGGATGCAAAGAAACACTAAACTGAGTGGCCTAGTTATGCATGGACCTAGCAACTCTTATGTAGTTCCAATGAATCTATAAAGTATCGGTGCGTTTAGACAACATAAACCAAGAGATTGGCGTTCGAACTGATTCCAGACACCCCCAAAGGATATGTTAGTCTGTAGACCAACTAGCTCACAGTGCCAATGTAAGCCCCACAACATTACCAAGGAGCGAATAGTTTCTGGCAACTATCGAACATGACAACCCTGACACCTCAGGGATCATGGAAACAGTACAGTACTTTTATCTCAGTCACTTGTGCTCACTCTTTTCAGAGAGATATACAGAATAAATAAAAGGGATGTTTTAAATAAACATTTATTAAACCAGCGTCATTCTAGTATAAAATACGTGTGCTGCGACAACCATTAGACAGAAACATACATATATGATTACAAGCACCGAAAGAGTAAATAAAAGGTAGAATTATACCATGGTGCTAAAACAGTGAACATATCCAGGCATATAGATACATGACAGTAATCTTGAGTCTAAGATGCAAACCCTAACTAAGTGTACCTAGCATGTATGTAGGTGTGAAGCCAAGAATCCCCCTACCTGAGGCCAGAGAACGAAGGACTCCGTCTTGGTCCCGAGTTGAACACCCTGCAGATATGTCAGACTACTGCATGCTGGAGTTTCTGTGTGCAGTGACTTTAGCGTCTTGTGTCAGCATGGAAGCTTTTCCGCTAGTTTGCCCAGCGAAGATTTGCTACTTCTATACCCGAAAACTACCCTCAGGGGTTCTAGTTAGATGTGTAATTGTACAGTGGGCCTGTTGTCCAAGGATGATGATAGCGGTGACTTTTGTACAGAGTTATTATACAAAGGATGGTAATCCTGCGGTGATACTAAGAATTCTCATGCATAACAAATGAGGCCAGTTTTCGAAGAAAACCACACAACATTTATTCGGCACCTAACTTGGTAAAAGGTCAGCGCCAGAGCCGTTATGTGGAGCAAGGTAAGAAAAATGTAGGTAAAAGGTTGTGCAGCTACCTAGGCCTATATTGGGGTACACTGGGGTTCATAACACAACTTGAGATCTCTGTGAATATCACTGTTTGTACCGACGCAGAGAATCTTCGCACCTTATCTGCCAGTGTCTTCCTTTTTATGAGTATTTTGTAAAGCTAATCTAGCCTCTAGATCAGATGTGACTTCTATCGCACCACTCTAAGGTCATACAGCTTCCTTCATGTGGGCGTGCCTATGGGTGTGGGGTGTGCAAAGAGAGGGTGGCCCAGGCTGCATTGACTCTCGGTCTCATTTGAGCATACTTAGTTCATTTATTTATCTTATTTCTAGGGCAGGATACCCACCTCAGAATATTGACATTATTTTTAAAACTACTCATTAGGGCTCACAGTAATGGGAAACTACGAAGAACCCCGCTATGCTTTTAACTCTATGGATGTTTGTGGATTTTTTTCTCACACAGTACACCTAAAATGCACATTTGCTTTAGGTGAGCTGATGACAGGTGTATCAAATGTAATGTAAATTACCCCAAATGTATTCTTGTTGAGAACCACCACTGCAGGTCCCATCTTCCCTTTATATCCCCTCTGTTTGGAAAGTTCTTCCACCTCAAATGACTACGGCGCCCCTTGAGCTTTTGCCCCAACCAGGCACCAAAATCTGCCTCTGGATTACCAGATAAGTCTATCGCAATGGATAAAATGTTCCAGTCTCAGTTTTAAATGCATTATGGGAGCTGTTGTGCTGTCCTGTCAGTTGATGCAGCTGAAGAGACATAGTTGTGAACAATGATTTGTAAATAAAAACCCAGGACTGGAGCAGTAAATCATCTGGTAACCTTAACAATTTTGACGGCAATGCCACTGCAGATCTGCACATATATATCCTAATTCCCGCAGCCAAGCATCCTTAGTGCTTAATTTGAGATGGTGGTTGCAGGTAGGGCTCACCGGCACTAATGTTTGAGGACATGGATTTACTTTTCATTCTTAGACTTTGATGCAGAACAAGATAGAGAAAGGCAGAAAAGGGAGCTAGAACGAAGAGGAGACAGATGCAAAACAGTTTTAAAGGGAGAAAGCAGGGAAGAAAAGCAATCTACCAGAGTGTGAAGAAAGGGCCGGGAGTGTCTGGTGGTGGATGAAAGCGCCAACAGTGGAATCAAGACCAGACAGCCCAGAGATTTTGCACTCCTGGATTTGGCAGCGCTGGCAGCATGCCACATAGGAACACTTTGGCCACTGGCACATATTTTACAAATTATGCACTAAACCCATGTCAGATGCAACACTAACTTCCAGCGAGCCCTGACTTTCTAGACAACAGCATGTTTCATGCTGATATCTACAGGAAAACAAGGCCAGAATGCAACCAAGTGATAGATAAAAAGCCAGATCTAGCTGAAGGAGTCCCACATGACACCACTGGACTGTGCCACACCCAGTGAGTCCAAATGTTATAGGACACAGTTCTGGTATCATAAGTGCTTTTAGTCCATGGTAGGCCTCTATGTTGACTTGCCATCATCAAGCAAGCATCAAGCAGTGTGCTTGGAGGAACTAGAATTCCTACTGAAGCCCAGGAAGGAGGCGGCGCTTGATGCCGCTGCAGAGCTCCCGTAGACGGCGGTGAAGCCGTACAGTTCCCCAAGTGAGAGCAAATGGGGTTCCAGACGAGTAGACCAGAAGCACAAAGCTGCAAGACACAAACCAGTCACCAAAATCTCCTTGGCTTGTATATTGCTGGAGGCGTACTTGAACAAAGACTATACAAACAGCATAGAAGACCAACAAGACCAACATCATCTTGGCCACACGCAGGTGCACAGCTGCACGTGTTCCGCCCCCGATACGGCGGGAGTGGAAGCACAGAGAGACAACAAGGAGGATGCTGCAGATGATTAGAATGACCAGCGGCAGTAGATTAGCCAGAGTAGTAAAGGTCGGGTTGTAGGCCCTAAAAGGGGCGGAAATCGTGTAGTAGTCACCACAGTGCGACTCTGAGCCATTAACTGCTTTTAGTCTGATAAACATGGCGATTGGCCCACTGACGATGCTGCTGGCCAGAAGCAGGATCAGCAGGACCCACGGCACTGCAACATGTGCCTGAAGCCTGAGACGGATGAGCCAGGACTGGCTGGAGTTGCAGATCTTCAGGGTGTAGAAGGCAGAGAGGCAGGCAGTGAACCAGAAGGCACTGCTGCTTGAGGTCAAGCAGGCAAAGTCTAAAACTTGGTACAGCCTCTCTCCTACACTTTGGCAGAGATCAAGGATGTACAACACCAGCCAGAGGAAGTTAGATACCCCGTTGAAAATGTTGGCCACAGCTAGACTGGAGATGATCAGCTCATTGGTTGGGAGAGCCTGGATGGAACCTTGACTCCGGAATGGAACGATGGATTCCAAAATGAAGAGGTTGCCAAAGAGGCAGGTGCAGACAATCAGGCTCAAGACAGTCAGAGGGCCAGCAGCAGTCACTTGAGATGTCATCTCTGACGCCACATGCACACTGAAACACAGCAGAAGAGTCCAAGCGGAGTAGGCAGGATGTGAGAAGGTGTCTGCTTCATGCCACCTGAGAATGGTTTTTATTTTGAAGCAGAGAGCTGTAGGTGAGTGGCAGTCACTGCCAGCATAAGGGTGAGCTTGTGACTTATTATGACTAGGGAAATCCTGATGCAAAGCAGCGCAAGGCCGCTGGAGGAAACATTTCGGAACACAGAGTTCCTTGTAGACCAAGCGTGCAGTAGCTCTTAAATCTTTCAGGACTGACCAGAGAGGCTGCCAACAGTGGTGAACAGATTTTTGCTGTGAGCACCTGTCCAAGAGCACAAAGGCTGTCAGTGGTCGAGGTGTGAGCCTAACTTGAGAAGCAACAGATAGAAGGGCTAAACTTGAAAATAAAAAAGATGTCCACATAATGGTAATATTACCAGTGGAGGTACATTCAGTTCCCGGCTAGTCCATGGCCGCTTCACCGTAGGTGTCCACATCCTTCCTGATTAGAATCTGTGAAGTTGAATATGTGTTCCTAAAGCTGCGTTTACCAGCACACTTGTAGCGGCCTTTCAGTCACAAACACATCTGCACAGCACAGCCCATGCCCACACTGGACAGGGTTTATAGTTGAAGATGGGGTACACAGGTGATGAAGTGGAAGAGGGGGAGAACTGGAAGGATGAAGAGCAGGAAAATGGCCAGTTGGTGAATGACGACCAAGAGGAGAAGGATGACCAGGAAGGGCAGAGAAGAAGAGCCAGGTTTAGGTCCTGGAGGAAAACATGGAAGACAAGGAGTAGGAGGCTGCCAGGAGGAAGAGGACAAAGGAGGAGAAAGACTGCCAGGATTACTGGCCATATGAGCAAAGTTGCAATGGGCAAGAGACCTTGGTCTAATGATAATTCATGTACAGAACTTATTCAATTTAGCCAGACCTTCCAGGAGCTGAAGAGGAAGGCAAACTCCACCCTTGTATTATGAGCCAAAGTGGACATTACATGGGTAGGTCAGCACAGGAAAACAAAAGGCATCCAATGTGTTCTCTATTGGTATGCACCTGTTTCTTGAAATTAAACTTGTAAAAGTGTTAAATAGATGGATTAACATGTCTAAAGACTGCAGAGGAGACACACTTGAGAACAGCAATGGACAAGCAACACCTAAAAATTGAGTTATAAAATAAATAAAGTCCAAGGATACAAGCAGCAATACAAATTAAACCACACAAAAGGATTCTAAGATCGAACACTCCTTACTTTCACAGTGACATACACAAAAGCTAAACAGATAACATTGCCACACACAACCAAAACCAGCAAAACAACAAACACTGGCAAGTAGTGACTCCTCAGGTTCAATGGATGGCTTTTCTGGATGCACACTAAACGCTGGCTAGGTGGCTAATGTGCTGCAAGGCCACGATGATGGATGTTAGTATGCTACAAACACTAAATAGCACAACAGAGCATCTAAGGTTGCAACTGAAAGCAATCAAAATTATCATTTAAAACAAAATCAAAGAAAACATTTGATTCAGACTTTGCTTTACATATTAAAAATAGCCATTTATGGATGTACTAACCAAGCTTACCTTCCTTCTCTTTCAAAATCCTATCACTTTGTGTCGCTTAAAAGCTCAAACTTGTAACACTAAAAAAAAAGATACATGTGGATTTACAGCAGGAAACCTTACTTTTAAAGGTTCTTTACACATTTCTGTAGGCAATAACATCCATGTCAAATGTAGGCAGGATGGCTGCAGAGCTTCATCTGTCTGCTGGATCTTATGCCATCAGCTCAAAGGTACATAGCCTAGGGCAGTGGGTCAACTCTCTTCATCCATTGCTTATCAAAAGTGTGACACATTTTGACCAACCCACACTGCATCCACTCCATAGCGGGAGTACATGTCATGACATATGTTGTCTTGCCTCTTTAAGGATAATGACCATTTGATTGGCCAGTTTTTGTATGAGCTAACCTATAATCCCTGCCCCTGATATACCTCCATAACAAATTGCTGTCCAGAGATTTCCCTTTTTGATTTGTGTTCTTGGATCATTAGAAAAGTAATTTAACTTGGTAGACATTGCTGATCCAGGCCGAATGTTTCTGGGCAACATTCTCAAAAATGGCGGAAGTGTTGCAGTGATGATTTAATATTTGAGGAACTATGAGACCTTTATACTTCATTTTGGTGGTCAAGTAGTCTTATAGAGACAGAAAATAACGCCTCAGAGCAATCCTTCTGCCATTTTCCAAAATGGCGGCTATAATAGAGGAAGAGGAGGCATGTATAGAAAGGAAACAAATAATAATGGTTTTTAATTCTTTTATGTATACAAACAATGTTTATGATCTCAATATGAAAACAAATCAATGTGTATCACTCCTACAGTATTTTTAAATCAGTGTAGAGGGAGGTAGAAGAAGCTGTGATCCATTTGGCTTCCAGCTAGTAAGTTATAATCAAGGAGAATGGATCACTTGTACCTGTCACCAGGGATCAGGTGGTTCTTTCCGACATTTGATAAAAAAACCCTCATTCATGTAAAGCGGTTCGGGGGCGGTATATCTTGATTCTCCGCCTAACTTTTAAATACGTGACAACATCATCATAGGGTTTTCTTTCATGCTTCCTCCGCCCGGAGGGAACCACTGGATGTTAAAGTAGTGATCAGAGAAAAAAACAAAACTGTGAACTGCTCGTATAGGGTGAAAAAAGTGTTAAAATAGAGAATTCCTCATGCTGCCTAGACTAAATTTTATTCCATCCGGAGCGTGGGAAAAGAATAAAAACAATAGTGTGCAGGAAGGACATATAATGAGTCCACTGCACTGTTAGAACAGGAAGACAGCGCCAGCACAAGTCGTGCACTCTACGGAATCCCGTAAATACGCGCCCTCATCTCCTCATCGAAGCCTTGACTCTGAGTCTTTGAAGGTATTACCTTACTTGAAGTTCAATAGAGTACTACTCGAACTCCTACCTTGGATTTGGATAATCTCCATCTCCCTTACACACTACATTTTTCTGAGGTCCTGAAGAAAGCCCCCCGACCCTTTTGGGCACTCAAGGGGCTGAAACATGTCGACCAACCACTCGGACTAACAGTGTAGTGGACTCATTATACGTCCTTCCTGCACACTATTGTTTTTATTCTTTTCCCACGCTCCGGACATGAGCAGCCACCAACTGGAGGTCCCCTATCCCCTATTGGATAACATTGGGCCTCAGCACTCTGCACCCAGCCACCTTAGTGCTGCTGATGGTGCTTTGAGAGTGCATCCTTGACTCTGGGGGAACCCTTGTTCTAACCCCAGAAAACCAACTCCCAAAACAAAGTACTTACCGTTAAACAGATAAGAAGCTAGTTACTTACCTGTACACTATGGTCCTCCAGTATTGAAATCTTTCATAGATTCACATGCTTGTATCTTCCCTGTTGTCATGGTGGAAGTCTCACGGTAAATGAATAACAATAGCAGTAAAAGAAAAGCTGCATAGAAAAGCCATAGGGAAGTATGGTGTTTGGTAACCTATCATCACTATGATGTGGTCCAAAACTCAGCCAATCAGCTGCCAGCCCTGACATCATACTCCCCAGCAGAGCCACCATACCTCAGATTTCCAGCCCCGAGTGAGAGCCAAGGATGTATCTAGAGATAAAATGGTCTACCTGAAAAACGGGGAGGCGGACGGACCGCATGTGAATCTATGAAAGATATCAATACTGGAGAACCATAGTGTACAGGTAAGTAACTAGTTTCTTCTCCAGTATTGAATCTTTCATAGATTCACATGCTTGTATCAGAATAGAGAGCAGTACGTATACCATATTGCGTTTCCAGGATAGAACCCCCTTTTTTCTCAGGGCTCTGCTCCTTATCACTAGGATATAATAAACACCTAGAACCAAGAAAATATTAACGACCATGCATTGAAAAATTATCCAATGACAACATCTATATATATGAATATCTATATGTGTATATATATATATATATATATATATATATATATATATATATATATATATATGTATCACACAAAATTGTAATAAGAAAATTATATATTTTCAGAATGAATGGTCTGAGAAATATCTTATTGAAACAGGTGACGTAGAACTGCTTGTCCCACCACTGTATCCTCTTTCCACGCTGTGTCTAGACAGTAGTGTCTAGTAAAGGTGTGCACATTTGTCCATGTTGCTGCTCTGCAGATGTCCGGGAGCGATACTCCCGCGAACAATGCCGCTGAAGTTGCCATCTTTCTCGTGGAATGAGCGCAAACTCTGGATCGCAGAGGTTTTCCAGATTTCTCATGGCATAAGGAAATGGCAGAAGCTATCCATCTTGAAATACTAGATCTGGACAGAGCTAAGCCTTTTTTAGGCCCAGAAAAGGCTACAAATAGTTGGTTTGTCTTTCGAAATGATTTCGTTTTGCTGATATAGAATTTTAGGCATCTTTTGTTGTCTAGAGTATGCAGAGACCTTTCCGCTGCAGAAGAGGGATCCTCAAAGAACGTAGGCAACACCACAGGTTCATTGAGATGAAAAACAGAAGGGACTTTCGGAATTAACTTAGGATTTGTCCTGAGAATGACTTTATCTTGTCTGAATTGAAGAAATGGTTCTGCAATAGAGAAAGCCTGAATATCACTGACCCTCCTAGCTGAAGTGAGGGCTAGAAGCAAGGCCGTCTTCCAAGAAGTGAACTGTAATTCAGCTTTATGTACTGGTTCAAATGGAGGCTTCATGAGCTGCGACAGGACTGTATTGAGCTGCCATGGCACCAGCGGATGTTGAACTGAAGGAAACACTCTGAAGAGTCCTTTGAGAAATTCCTTTATCACCCTTTGCGACCAAAGAGATGGATTATTTGGTACTCTGCGATATCTTGAAATAGCTGCAAGATGCACTTTGAGTGAAGCATGTGAGAGTCCTGCTTTGGCCAAATGTAAAAGGTATGGGAGAATTTGCTCTGGAGAGGCATTAAAAGGATGTAGAGCTTGAGAGGAACACCACTGGCAAAATCTCTTCCATTTCTCTGTGTAAGTTTTATTTGTTGAAATTGCCAGAGATTGAGAGAGGATATCCCGGCATTCTTGAGAAATATTTAAGGAGTGGAATACGTGCTCATGAGGTTCCAGGCTGACAAGTTCAGAGATGTTAATTGTGGATGGAGAAGTTGTCCGCCATTCATAGAGATTAGGTCTTGAATTAGTGGAAACTGTACTCTGGGGGCCACCGACAACTGGAGGAGCTCCGAGAACCAGAACTGTCTCGGCCATGCCGGGGCTATCAGAATCAAATGGCATGGTTCCGATCTCATTTTCCGTAACACTCTCGTTATCAGAGGAAACGGAGGGAATGCGTACGCGAACATTCCTGTCCAGCGTAGATGTAGAGCATTGCCCCAAGATCCCGCCTGAGGGAACCTGCTTGCAAAGTGCTTGCATTTTTTGTTGCAGTGGTTTGCAAACAGATCCAGAGATGGGGTGCCCCATAGACGAAACACTCTTAGAAGCTGACCTTGAGCTAATTCCCACTCGTGGGAAACACTAGCTGATCTGCTCAGGATGTCTGCCCGTGTGTTGTGAACTCCTGGAACGTGCTGAACCTGGAGAGAGATGTTGTGCAGCAGGAGCCATTTCCAAATCTCTTGAGCTTGTTTCGATAAGAGCTTTGACCTTGTACCCCCTTGTTTCAACAGGTAAAACATCGTCGTCATACTGTCTGTCCTGACTAGTACCGTCGAATCGTGGATTCGGGGGAGGAACGCCTGTAATCCCAAGAATACTGCTTTTAGCTCCAACAAGTTGATATGAAGCTGAGCTTCGTGAGTGGACCAATGTCCTTGTATTTCGAGGTCTTGGAGGTGTGCCCCCCACCCTTGAAGTGATGCATCTATCGTCATGACATAACTGGGACATTGAGGTTCAAAGAGCAGACCTTTTGTTAAATGTTTTCTGATCCTCCACCATGACAGAGCTGCCTGTATCTGAGGAGTGCTGATAATCCGATCTTCGAAGGACCCTTGAGATTGCACCCACTGCTTGTCGAGAAGCTCTTAGAGAGGCCTCATGTGTAACTGGCAGTTGGGAATTAAGGGGACGCAGGAAGACATCATCCCCAACAATGACTTGAAGATTCTCACTGAAGTGAACCTTCTTGTTTGCAATTGTGATGCCAGATTTAAGATTTTTTGAGTGCGCTCCCCTGAAGGATAAGCTTTTGCTTCCTTTGTGTGAAGCATGGCTCCTAGAAATTGAAGGGATGGCGACGGAATGAGAGACGATTTTTCCATGTTGATCCATAGTCCTAGGCAATGGAAGAGATCCATGCAGCATTGCAGAGAGTGCAGGGAGTCCTGGTATAATGTGCCTTTTATGAGCCAGTCGTCCAGATACGGATAAATCTAGTGGCCTTGTTGTCTCAGGTGCGCTGCTACTGGCGCCATTGCACTTTGTGAAAACCCTTGGCGCCGATTTTAGACCAAAGGGTAAGACTTTGAATTGGTAGTGGCACCCTGCCACCATGAAACGTAGATACTGCCTGTGTTTGATGTGATTTGGGATATGAAAATAGGCATCTAAGCGATCTCAGGATGCCATGTAGTCTCTTCTGCGTAGCATCAGGAGGATTTCTTGAAGAGACAGCATACAAAATGATATTTTTCTGATGAATTTGTTCAGACCTCTCAGGTCCATTACCTACCTCCATTTGGAAGTTTTTTTTTTCTTTATCAGGAAAAAATGTGAGTAAAATCCTTTCCCTTGCTTTTGAGGTGGAACTTCCTCTATCACCCCTTTAACAATAAGAGACAAGATTTCTGCCTTGAGGGCTGAAAGATGCTGTTGTTTCCTGTGAACAGGAGGTTGATTCGGGGGCTTATGTATGAATTCTAAGGTATGGCCTTGATGTATCACGTCCAGTACCCATCTGTCCGTTGTTATTGACAGCCACTGCTGATAAAAAAGAGAGAGGTGATGGTCTTTTTTGAGGTATGACAAGGTGGTGGGCACCCTGGTAAAGTCACTGTCTCCGATTGGAGTGCTGTGATTTTCCTCTTGCAGTAGACTTCCCTCTGGACTGCTGCTGGTAGGAAGTGTTTGAAGAACGAAACTGCTGGTTGTTTGAAAACTGGTGGTACCCCTGCTGATTGGAAGGTTGGTACCTATTGGACTGGTAAGAAGATCTCTGATTGTACTGGCCTCTAGATCCTCTTCTCCGAAAGGAATGGAATCTACCTTGTTGCAGAGAGCCCCGCGCTCGCGGTGTGTCTGATTTGATTCCTTGGAGAGCATCGTATACATGTTTGCCGAAGAGATTCTCCCCGTCAAAAGGCATATCCACAATTTTTGCCTGGACTTCCGGCCTGAATGCAGTGGCCTTTAGCCAGCCTTGTCTCCGGAGTGCCACTGCTCCGGCCATCTGTCTAAACGCCACCGATGAAATGTCCATAGCTATATCGATGTATTCGGAGGCTGCCCTAGCCCCATCCTGCAAAATAGTGGTCGCTTCTTCCTTCTTGTCATCTGGGAGATGAGCCAATAATGGTGCAATGTCTGACCACATTTGTCTATTGTAACAACTGATCAGAGCTAGAACGTTTGAGGTTCGAATCGAAGCCGCTGCCATCACTGCAAAACGCTTCCCCTCGCCATCCATCCGTCTTCCTTCCTTGTCGGGGGGAGCTGAAGTAGCCAAGACTGGGTTTTTGGACTGTCTCTGTGCCGCCTGCATTACCACTGATTCTGGGCGCGGATGCCCAATTAGGCATGCTGGAGAAGACTCTGGGGCTCGATATTTCTTCTCTATTCTGGGCACCGAGGCTGCAACCGAGGCTGGATTTTTCATGATCTTTAAACCCTCGTCCCAGATATGACTGATTATAGGAATTGATCTAATAGACTTTCTAGATGATTCTTTGAAGTCATAGAGAAAACAATCCATTTCATGTACTGGTAGTGGAAGATCGAACCTCTTGGAGGCCCTTTCCATGATGTCGTGAAATCCTCCAATGTCCTCCGGTGGAGAATTTGCCGGTGATGGAGACGGTGTAGTAGGCAAGATATATTGATCCCATTCGTCGCCCGCTGGATCCTCCTGAAGAAGTTCCCCTTCTTGTGGCTGGTCTTCTCCATCACTCTCTGCGAAATTATCTCTAATTGTAATTATTGGAGGAGAGCGTATTTTTTGCACCGTAAGCGGAGGCTAAACCACTGAAGCTTGAGCTGCAGGTTGAGAATCGCCTGAGGTATTCGAGAAAGGGGCGTTAGCCTCAGGAAAACAACGATAATAGTCATTGATCGTGTGTCGTAAATCAGACAGAAACAGGCATAGAAATTGACTCTTCCCTCACATTAGGATACTCGTTTGACTGTTGGAAAGATTCATACCTTTTGGAGCCGGATTCTGGACAGTCTTTAAAAGTAAAATCCCCCTGCACTTCCTGGCATTCTTCTTCGACTGTGTCCTGGCTCTTAATTTGTAGCTGTGAGGGGCTATAGGCCACTCCAAACGACCCTTCATCCTCCGATTCTTGCATATTCAGCAGATTTGAGGGAGGAAGTTTAGAAATTTTTGTCCATGCGGTAAATTACGTGGTTTTCTTGCCCGTCGACGAGCCCGTCGACGGTGGAAAACTCCTCATAGAGATCATTGATCTTGCCATTGGTGACTTAAAGGTCGACGGAGCTCCTGTCGTCGACTGTGCTCCCGTCGACGAGGTCGACGACGAAGAAATCCGTATGGTCATCGACAACGATCTTCGTTCGGTGGAGTCGTCAGCGAACATTTCTTCGACGTCGTTGTCTTTGTAGCTGCCGTCGACGCTGCTGACGTCGTCAAGATTGTTATCATCGACGATGTAGTCGTTGACGAAGTCGTCGACGTTTTCACAGAAGCAGGCGCCGGAGACGCTCCAGTCTTCGTTGACGCAGCTGAAGACACCACTCTCATCTCTGAAGACTTCTTTAGAGGTGTATGAGGCAGAGAAGATGAAGACTCCTCCTTGTCTTTAATTTTTTGCTTTTTAGCATCCACTTTCTCCTCAGAAGTATTTGATTTACGTTTTTTAGAAGATTGTGCCTTAACATAACATGTGTATTTGTAAAGAGCACGTTCACCCGGAGGCATCTTGGCGCTGAATAACAGATGTTTCTTGTTACCCAACTCAATGGAACTCATTTAGAATCATCTTCTGAGTCATTCTCTGAGGTGGCCTCCTTTTTCTGAAGCCACAACAGCAAACGTGCTTCTCTGTCCTTTAAAGTCTTGGTAGAGAAAGTTCTGCAGTGCTTGCACTCCTTAGGCACATGTTTTGGATGAAGACAGTACAAACAATCTTTGTGGGGGGCTTCAGAATATAATCTGGCCTTCCCACAAGATCTGCACGGCCTGAAAAGCCTCTTTTTAGAGCCTTCAGACATATTTAGACACAAGATGAAAAACAGTACCTTCAATCCAGATGAAAAGACTGTAGATAGAAAAGTCAAAAGTTCACCAAGGAACAAACTGAGCAAGGCTCAGGGAGACTCCTCACACAACGGCGGTTGGAAATCTGAGGTATGGTGGCTCTGCTGGGGAGTGTTATGTCAGGGCTGGCAGCTGATTGGCTGAGTTTTGGACCACATAGTAATGATGATAGGTTACAAAACACTATAATTCCGCCGTTTTTCTTTTACTGCTATTGTTATTCATTTACTGTGAGAATCCCACCCTGATGACGGGGAAGATACAAGCATGTAAATCTATGAAAGATTCAATACTGGAGAACTTCATTTCCTCCTATAGGATTGCATTGACTGCTTTTCTTTGAAAATTCTTACAAGTGTGGAGTTGGTTTGTATGAA
The DNA here is from genome assembly GCF_964204655.1 of Triturus cristatus. Lineage (NCBI taxonomy): Eukaryota > Metazoa > Chordata > Amphibia > Caudata > Salamandridae > Triturus > Triturus cristatus. The sequence goes on from NC_140590.1 coordinate 1,690,557,430, forward strand.
ACCCTGAAAAACTGCAAATATACAAAAAACTTATTTACTTACCTTTTCTCTCGGAAATGTCCCAGTATGATATCTAGGCATATTACACTGAGTCGAAAAAGTAACTTAAATGTAATCTAGAAAGTAACGTACACAGTAATCAGTAAAGTAACTGAAAAACAATTTTTTAACATTAACTTACCTGTAATTCAACTGTTGCAGGGATTCTGCACATACACAGAACTATGCGCAGGAAACCAGGACCTCGGTGTGTAGTGGTGTACCAAAAAAACCATCTCGGTGCCCAGAACCCCAATCCGACTAGCTATAGTGTCTCATTTGTTCTCCGTACTACAGCGAAGCTACCAATGATTAGACATCCTAGAACATGTCACTACGGCCCTCTCAGGAATCGTGGGAAACAAGAACACTCTTTTGTTCAAACACCCATACTTGTCCACAACGTGAGTAAACAGAGACACTGTATAGTTTAAAATGTTTATTTTAACTAACGTGCTCTATAATGCAGTACACAAGCCAATACTAGCAGCAAAATGCATAAGAATAAAATAATCAGCATTGTTACAATTCCATAAAGCACAAAAGGGGAAACCATATTATAATGATAGTGGAAACAGAACTACAGCGCCTTATCACCCTCCCTGTGCTAAGAGCTAGTTTATTATAATTATAGAAGACCTCTAGGCTTTGTCAGGGGGACCGCATACCTCCAAGGTTAGATGCAATGAATTACATCTCAGGACAAACACAGCTCTTCTTCGATGGAATGATTTTCTCCAAGTGCCTCCTCATGCATGTAATGCCATATTAAAAGCACCCGAGTTTCAGTAGTGCAGCTGTGTTCTATGTTATGTCTATGGGCATGGGACTGACCAAAGTGAATCAACAGCATACATTGTTTTTCGACCTTGAACACGCTGTGCAGACGAAGAGCACGGTGTACAGCTAGATGTGTGAAAGACAGACAGTTCTCATGTGAAAAAAGCGCAAGCAGAGTGTTTACGAGAACAGAGCCATGTAGTTTTGTGTGCAAAAGTGGCAGAATGGCGGCCAAGCCTATAGTAATTTATGCTAATTTAGCAATATCCGCAGTTAATCCCATGTCCTCACTACACAATCAACTGCATTTGAACATGCATTCAACTGTAAAATATTGCATTAGATTTTGCCAAGTATTATTTCACTTACCTGCATCAGGCTTGGCTCTAGAAATAAAATAACTTAATAATATTTTTGATACAAACAAATTGGTCTGAGTAAAATCTTTGTGTGTAACATCATTTGCTGTCTGAGTGTGTACAACAAATGCTTACCACTGTCCTCTGATACTGCCTTACTGCTCGACCACACTAGCACAAATAGAGAGTAAGGTGTTATCTACTTTTACCTCTGCCTACCTTTGGGGTTCCACTGGACTCTGTGCACACTATACCTCATTTTGGTATAGTATATACAGAGCCAGCTTCCTACAGATGGTTCGTTAATTTTTAGTTTGTCATCTCTCTGAAAACATTGCAAATAGAAAGGACTTCATGGTAAACTAGCTAGCATTGAGAAACATATTTACTTGTAAATGTCTGACCAAAAATTCCCTTAGAGCTTTACTATGATCTATGGATCGTCTGTTCCAGTTTTACATATTAAGCCACAGCATTGAACCTTCCCTCTCTGTCCTTCACCACAAAATGACTTTGGATGAATTTTCTGTAAAGGTATGGTTTTTCCATCTCTAGCTTCTTCACTCTGTCCTAATACCAGGACCCATATCTCAGGTAATTTACGCAATCAAATTCGCGAAACATAGTTTCAGTCTTCCCATGCAGCTCCCAATCACCTTCTTGATCAGCATGTACCAAGTTTATCACTAGAGCTATCATGTGTAAAACATTTCCCCAGTATTTGAAAAGTTTGGATTTTTTTTCACATTCTTTGACAAACTCTACAAACTGGGTTTTCAGGTGTTCTGAATCTGAACTGAGTGCAATGAACATTGTCTGTCTTTCCATTACGTATTTTGAATGAAGTGCACCCTGTGCCTTGGCCACTTCTGAGATAAAGATATGCAAAACCTAATTTGTCATTCTTGTTCCAGAAAGCATTCCAACGCAGTGTTTCTATAGCCTCAGATATGATGAGCATACCTTGTAACAAATGAACATAATGAGTTCTGCTATACTGACTAGACAGTTTTGCTTCCTAAGTTTCCAAAGATTTCAGCCTCAATAAGTGCACCGTCTATGCCACATCCACTGATAAAACGTCCCGCACACCACAACGCAACATCATTTTATGTGGAAATGCCCATCATTGGATAAAGATCATCAAATTCTACTGGATTGCTCATAAAAATGTCAGCTACAATACGGAAAACACCTTCATTGCAGAAAATTGGCAGGATAGGTTGGTCTTTAAGCTGAGCATGCACATTTTGGAATTTTTTTAGAGCTATGTATACTGTTGCATAGTTATGACTGGTGATGGTATTACTGGTAAAAACTCAACCTTCTTCAGTGAGACAGTATTCTGAGAGATCAGAGCATGAATTCCAGCTCACAGAGGAATGGACTTTTCTTCATACTTTAGTCCACACTGAATAATTGATATGATAAATTCGGTTAAATCAGCTTTGTGGACCGCAGCATCAGGTAAAAGAAAATCCATGTCTTCAGCGACTTTGAAACTTTCTGGTAGACTGGGACATGTTGAAGGCTTGAGTGATTTTGTGCAAGTTGGCAAGTCAGTTGGATTATAAGTTTTCAGTTTTGTTTGTTTATGCCTTCAGCTAATAGCTTGTTTTCCAGCTTCAACTTCATTGGTACAGTCTTGAAAAAGCACCATGGCAGTATCACGTGTGCTGGATGTTCCGTACAAAGAAGAGCTGTCTTCAAAATCAAAATTATCAAGAGCAGCAATTGCAAATCCTTTCCTGGTAAAGTGACTTGGAAGTGGTGTGCTGTCGTTATAACAAGATTTTACAAGATGAGTGAGCTGCTAACAAGTTCCTGCTCTGTACTATGTCTTTATAACTTGTTGAAACACCAATCCTATTCATTGAAGTAATTTGCGCTCTACTTTTGCACTTGTCATAGATTGTGTGGGCAGTCGTCATACGTAGTGGAGTTTTCTTTTTGTCATGAGTAATTCAAAACACATAATTTGGAAAAGACAGTGCATTTGCACAGCATAAGACTGTCTATTCATGGAATTGTCTTCCACTTCTCCGCTTATATTTTCAAAGCCTTCATCAATAATGTTCGCTTCGGTTTTGAACTCAATTACTTTAGTTTGTAACAGTTTTGCTTTGCTGATATTAAAGATTATAGTAAAAAATGTTAAGACAACATCAGGCATTCGTGTTGACTTCCATGATTTGCAAAGCTCTAAGGCATTAAAAAATGTGTCATTATGCTCAAAATTTAAATCTTGTAGGATGTTTCTTTGAATGATTCCTGCTGCTTTTACTGCATCCTGTGATCTTATTTTGGCTTTAGAACTTTAGGAGTAAAATCAGCTGAGAACACCATAGGTGGCTCATTCTTTTGTTAGACTGACAAAAATGAATTCTGTCACTGAATATTCTCACCAGAAGAATCTGAAATCGTTATTATGTATCAATACAGTTTCATCAATGTTGACCATTATTACTCTGATCTCACCGAGTGTGAACCCATAGCCAGCACTCAAGTGTGGCTTTAAAACGTTTCTTTTTCAAAGAGTGCAAACTTAACGAAGGCTGGCGGTTACATTGCTGTTGGGCGCTCATTGTACATTCATATTTTCGAATATATGCACGCATGCTCCAGATAAAAACAGGTTTGCCCTTAGAGACTAACATACTTTGTACTTTGGTCAGTCCCATTGGCCCTTGTTCTGGCTGAACCACAGATAACGCGTTTATGATCCTCCGCTTTCTGATCAGTTGTTGGAGGTGGACAAGGGATAGCCTTCGATTTTCTAAGTGAATGGGCATTGGGTTTGGTTGGCATCGCTTTCTCAGAAGACTCGGATTCTTGTTATGATTCATTGGTTTCTGCTATTTTTTCCAGGCTTTTTTCCATTACATTCGACTTGTAGCACTTGTTGTTACAACGAAAAAATATTTGATCCTCTTCACCCATTAGTATAAATTTTTTGTGAACTTCGTCTTGCCGTATTTCTACAGCATCTCAAACTCTCTTCTGTCCAACCCCAGTTGATGTTAGCTTTTCTTTCGCATTAGTTTGGCAAATGACACATTTTTCTTTATTGAAGGAGTCCTCCGATTTTGTAGTTAGCAACACTCTGTCAGGAGGTAGATATCCTCTGCTACCACTTGCTTTGCTCATGTTTACAAATTTTAGTCAATAGAAAACCTGAAATAAAAACAATTTTGAAATAAATTACCAATATGAGAGCTAAAACACATCATTACAGAGCCACTGTTTTGGAAAATGGCAGAAGGGTTGCTCTGAGGAGGTATTTTCTGTCTCTATAAGATTAGTTGACCCCAAAACCTATGTTTTGACACCAAAATGAAATATATAAAGTTCATGGTTCCTGAATTATTACATCATCACCGCAACAGGTGGTGTAACGGCCAGAGCTGCTGACTTTGGATCTGGGTAACCAGCAGGCTTGAGTCTTCGCGTCGGCTCAACATCATGTGATTCTGGGCAAATCACTTAATCTCCCCGTGCCTACCAAAAAATTAATGTGTCCATGTATAATGTAACTGGCGCTCATGTAAAGGGCTCCTATTACCTCCGGGTTGAGTTTGCACTATATAAACCTGCAACAACAAAAAAAAAAAAAAAAGATCAGTCATTTTTAAAAATGTTGTCCAGATAAATTTGGCCCTGATTAGAAATGTCTATCCAAGCTAAATTACTTCTCTAATGATGCAAGAACATAAATCAAAAATGAAAATCTCTGGACAATAATTTTTTTACGGAGCTATATCAAGGGGGCAGGACTACTAGGAAGAGGGCCTCTCTTTTTTCAATCAGAGCGGAATGTTTAATTCAAAGGAGCCAGCAGCAGGAGACCCTAGGATACAATAGCATGCACTAAACTGCTCCAGTGTCTGGCCGACTGTGGCAAAACCATCTGTGGGGCCTCCACTCTGCCCCTTAATACTGGAGAAAACAGAAAATGGCCCACGGTTAATATACAGAGTGGCCATTACACAAGAGAAGTGAGTCACTTTGAGTAGGCATTTATTCCTGTAAACCTACTGACTCTAAAACGAGGGTGGAGCCAGGCGTTTACGATGGTGATCTCATTAGGGTGAATGCAGAAACAACAGGTTTTTGAAGGGTGATATAGTTGTCAAATGAGGATGACTTCGTTTAAACCAAAGAAGGCATTTTATTTGATAGGAGGATGAAAGTGAGTAAAAAGAGGATGATACCCGCCAAATGAGGGTGAGCTGACGGGTATGAGTGTTAACTTACCAAGCGAACTAGAACTTGCCAGAAACATTGTTTTTGGTCATTATAAACAATGTATTCTCTTCTGGTATACATGGAGAGAGAAATGAGGCATATTTGATGAATAATGTAGGGCACTGAGTAGTACTTTACGGTGTCTGCTGTCACTCGTGTTGTATGTTCTGTGGCATATGAGTACACCCATTCAAAGATGGCCACACCTGATGACAGACATTCGTTTTATCATCAGCCCTTGACTGTAAAACTACCTCCAGAAATGTAGCTGTCTGATCTGGTTCTTACAGCTCATTGTGGGCTGCAAAGAGATGCGGTTGATGTCCCTCTGTGACCAAGCATCCCATGCCCTCTACTTAACAGGTAGGTCATAGAAGGCATTACAAGTCACCAGAGGAAACTGGTCATTGGTGTCTGATCAGAAGACTCTGATGTGTGTGCAATTAGGGCCCTTTTGACATCAGTGAATGTCTTTCCAGATCTGTTAGCCCCCACTACAAGCCTCACTCAGGTCCCAGAACACGTAGAGAGGCTTGGCCTCTGAAGGAAGACCAACAGTGACGCTGCAGCTCTCGTCCATGTGCAGGGCTGCTCGTCTGTCAGCAAGATCTTACCTACTTATGTCTGAAAATCACACATTTGAAAGAAATAGAGAGATCACAAACTATGTCATATCATAAACGTGGTTAACTCACAAGACCTGTTTTTAGGACTGGTTGCCCAGAGCTCTGGATGCTTAGCACAGCTAATGCCCACGCTGCCAACAAACTTAGAGAAAGGCAATAGATTAGCCCCCTACAATCATTGATTGTCAGAAGAGTAATTTACAGTGCACTCTACATGCATCCCGTGGTGGAAGTGTCCGCCATGATGTATGGACCTTTGCCTCTTTATGGCATCTGACCATTACTGTTTCAGATCGTTGTGAAAGAATTCTCTTTTCTTTAACTAGAGCTGACAACTATGGTATTTAAATTCTTAGGCTATGCTCCTTTGATTACCCTTCACCTTTTACAACTACTTTAGGCACTGGGTAATGTACGTAACATAGGACACTCAGGCAGCAATGGGACAACGAGACAATACATCTAAAGCTGCACTAGACAGATCGAATGCAAGGGTGCGATCGCATTACCAACTGTGGTGCTTCCACTGTGCCCTTATATCGAAGCCTTGTACACTGAACATGTTTGCCGCTATATGTACCGGCAGGAGTGCAAACTACTGTCTCCCGTGAAAGCAAGATGGCAGACGCAGAAGCAGGGCCATCTGAGCACGGGCAGCCAAGGTGCTTGCCCTCCCTTGATGCAGCAGCAAGCCCAGTAGGAGGCTCCTCAGGGATGGGGAATCCCTCATGACCAGATCCTTGTACCATACAAAGGGGAAGGTGGCGAGCAGGCTGTGGCTTGGGATTCAGATGGGCAAGAGAACTGAGCCATGCAGAGGTTGAGTAGCAGGTGATGATGACCTTAGGCATGCGTTCTTTGTTCTTTTGGGCTTTGGGCACAGAGAGCTGAGGTCGGATGAACAGAGGCGAGCCCAGGCAGCTACACTGCAAGTCCTGCATGTAGCAACAGTAGGCATGGCGCCTCTGCCTGTGTGCTGAGCCAGCTCCCAGTAGAGGGTAGCTTCATCATGTCCAGCTTTATCTACAACCTGGAAGGAAGTTTAACAATCTCCCAAACTCCCCACGTCTGAGCTGAGCAGTCTCCCAACGGACCGTTAGTGTACTGTGTGCTGCAGCCCCATGGGTACCTGTTAGATACAATCTGTACAACCAACCATGGTGACAGGAGGCTGCTCTCTCCTCCTGCTGCTCATCCTCTCATCCGTTCATGCTCCCAGTCAGTCACATATCCGGCCATCTATTCATCTAATCACTCACAGCTTCATCCATCTATGCACTAAGTCATCGGCTGATGCACCACTAAACCACACAAATAAACTCTCCAATCTATAGAGAAGCACTTTCAGCCACTGACACATTGCCTGTTCCAATGCTTGTTTTGGGGTAGCATTACCTCATCCAATGAGCCGCTTTAGAGCAGTCATACAAATAAATCAGTATCACTAAGCACTGAGATTGATGGGTGTAAAGCTACACTTGTACCCCATGGCATACTTTCTATATGTTTCACAAATGACCACTAAGAGTTTCAGAAAGACCAAGATAACCAATACTGAGAAGATGAGGTAGAGAAGGATGTCGCAGGTGTTTGATGTTGGTAGGTCAGTGATATACAAATTAATAAAAGAGTGGTTCCCACATGCTTCAGGAGCACTTCAGTCATTACCTGGTCTTTTCTGTAACACTTCATGCAAATGGGTTGGCCATCCTACTAGCCAACCACAACAACCAACTCGGATGACCCACTCATATGACAATGGTTTGGCTACCAATGACGTGGTGACTCTGGCTCCTCTACCATCAGGAACACCAGATGATCAGGAGGATGAAGAGGAGGACCGGAAGGAGCAGGAGGTTGATAAAAGAGAAAAGAGGAGAATAAGGAAGATTAAGAGGGCCTCGGCGGGACCATCAAGAGAATCAAAAGGGCAAGAAGCTCAGAGTAATATAGACTAGGAGGAGAGTCACAATGTCGACCAGGCTCAGTAGGACAATGGCCCAAAGAGGACCAGGGTCATAAGGAAAAGAACCACAGCCACCACAAGGTTGTGGACCAGCCATACCAAGATACCCAGGCTATGTGAAGAGAAGTATAGGAGGCAGACAGCCGCCAGAAGGTCAACTAAGTAGGGACATGCACCTTGACGAGGATCAGGAGCTGGACTACATGAAAACAATAAAAAACAAGTTACTTACCTGCACACTGTGGTTTTCCAGTATTGCAAACTTTCATAGATTCACATGCTTGAATCTTCCCCGTCGTCATGGCGGGAGTCCCATTGTACTTAAATAAGCAGTACTATCTCAATACATTAGAAAGCATTGAAAAAGATAGTAAATTTGTAAACCAATCCACATCATTAGAATAGACCCAAACTCCAACCAATCAGAGACAAGCCTGAGACCCATCTCCCCTGCAAAGCCACCATACCTCAGATTTCGAGTACAAGTATGACTAAGAGAATAGTTGCATGAGGCATAATGTGGCAAGCCTAAAATGGGGGGGGGGGCTGGAAGCATGTGAATCTATGAAAGATTGCAATAGCGGAGAACTACAGTTGAAACTTTCATAGATTCACATGCTTGAATCAGAATAGCTAGCAGTAATAATGTCCAAATTAAAGTGATTAGGCGAAAACACTTCTTAACGGAACACACATTTTTAAGGAAATCAGGTTATGTAAACACCCTTTTTATAATATAGCAGCAATTTTGAAAAAAAATATAAAAATAATCACAATCTCTCTTAACTAGTATCATATCTGTAGAGAAAAATCATAAGAAAGAAGCTGTACCTTACAGAAACAGATGTCACAGGACCGCCTGTCCTACTGACACATCATTCTTCCTAGTCAAGTCCATGCGGTGGTGCTTGGTGAATGTATGAACATTCAACCATATTGCTGCTCTGCAGATATTAGGAAGCCATACACCAGCAAACAGGGCTGTAGAAGTCGCCATCTTTCTTGTGGAGTGCACTGTAACTTTTGTAGAAAGCGATCTTCCAGCTTTTTTGTGTCAAAAAGTGATAGCTGACGATATCCATCGAGCAATACTGCTCCTCGAGAGAGTATATCCTTTTCTAGAGGGCGCAAAAGAGATAAGAAGCTTCTGTCTTTCTGAAATTCTTGTTCTATGAATGTAGAATTTGAAGCAACGTTTTACGTCCATAGAGTGCAGAGCCCTTTCAGCAGGAGACAAAGGGTTTTTGAAGTATGTTGCCAAGATTATAGGTTCATTTATGTGAAATGAAGTTGGAACTTTAGGTATAAAGCGTGGGTTTATCCTTATACTGTAGAAATGGGTCTGAAACTGTGAAAGCCTGGTTTTCACTAACTCTCCTGGCAGATGCGAGGGCCAACAAGAGCACTGTTTCCATGAAATATATTTAATTTCTGCTTTATAGGTCGGCTCAAAGGGTGGCTTCATGAGTTGAGCGAGAACTGTATTTAACTGCTAAGCCACTGCAGGATGTTTTATAGGTGGAAAAGCCCTGAAAAGGCCTCTCTTTAACTCTTTTACTATTCTTGTAGACCAAAGAGAACATTCCCCTAACATCTTACGAAACCTGGAAATCGCTGCCAGGTGCACCTTGATGGACATGCGCCAATCCAGACTTTGCCAAAAGAAGGAGATATGGTAACAACTGTTCTGGTGGAGAATGGAAAGGATGCATGCCCTCCTTAATACACCAATGGCAGAATCTCTTCCATTTTGCTGCATAAGCCTTATTTGTGGAAAAAGCTCTTCGATGTTTCAGGATTGATTTACATTCTACTGGAATATCTAAAGCTCCGAACTCATAGTCGTGGGATTCCATGCCGATAAACTCAGAGACTTTATTTGCCGGTGCAGTATCTGACCGTTGTTCATGTAGAGTAGATTGTTCAACATCCGAAAGAAAATGTGTGGCGAGATTGACAGTATTAGGAGCTCTGAATACCAAAACTGTCTTGGCCATGCTGGGGCCACAAGAATGAGATGGCATGGCTCTTTCTTCATTTTGCATATTACTCTTGGGATGAGAGGAATCGGTGGAAAAGCATAAGCAAACATTCCTGTCCACTGAGTGTGGAGAGCATTTCCCCAAGATTTTTTGAGAGGAAATCTGCTGGCAAACCATACACACTTTTTGTTGGTCAGAGTCTGAAAAAGGTTCCAACTTTGGAGTGCCCCACACCTTGAATACTTGTTCCAGCTGCACCCAAGTCAGTTCCCATTTGTGGCATTGGCTGCCTGTTCTGCAGAGAGAATCTGCCCATTCGTTACTTGCAGAGTTATTTTGTGTTTTAGCAACCACCTCCAGATCTCTTGTGCCTGAACTGATAGCGTGTGAGATCTAGTACCCCTTGCTTGCCCAGGTAGAACATAGTTGTGGTGTTGCCCATTCTTACAAGAACAGAAGAGCCTCGAATTCTGGGTAGGAAAACTTGCAGCCTTAGAAACACTGCCTTTAACTCTAGGAGATTTATATGCATCTACGCTTCTTGGACAGACCATTTTCCATGAATCTCCAAGTCTTGGAGATGTGCTCCCCAACCGTCCTTAGAGGCATCCATTGTCATAATGTAGCTGGGACGTATCAGCTTGAAGGATAGGCCTGGAGAAATATCGTGCTCTTTTCCCCACCATGAGAGAGTCTTCTTCATTTCCTGTGTGATGTGAATGACATAGTCGAAAGAGATGTGAACCTGAATCCACTGGACGACCAACTCTTCCTGAACCGGCCTCATATGTAAGCAACAATTTGGAATCAATGGGATGCATGAGGATTGCATGCCCAGCATAGACTTGTACATTCTTACTGAAGCAGACATTTTTGCTCTAAGTTGGGCCGCCATTTGTATTATCTTGCGCGTTCGTTCTAGTGTGGGATATGCCTTCGCTACCTTGGTGTCCAGAACTGCTCAAAGGAATATCCGCATTTGACTTGGGATGACAAATTATTTTTCTACGTTGAACTGCAGCTCCAGAGATTTGAACAGCCGACGACAAGCTAAAGTAGATTCTTATGCAGAGTGTAACGTGGACCTTTTAAGAGTCAGTCATCCATGAAGGGAAAGACTTGGTGGCCCTGCCTTCTCAGAAAAGCCACTACCGTCGCCATGCACTTTGTGAATACCCTCGAGGCTGAACAAAGGATGAAAGGGAGGACCTTGAATTGATAAGGGAATGTCTACATGAATGGGCAGAGGATAATAAAGTACTATCTGATATACAATATGGTTTTCATGAGGGCCTAGGGACAATTGAACTGAGCTTAAATTTAGCCATTTTTGTTGGGAAATATACACGGGGGAAGGAGGGTAGGCTGTTTTTAGCATTTTTGGATCTCACTGCAGTCTTCGATTCCGTGAGGCATGACAAGCTCTGGGAGATCCTTGAGATGGGGGAAGATGTTCAAATTATCCACTTTCTTAGACGCCTATATAGTGAAGCAAAGGCGCAAGTTCGATACGGCTTGAATGGTGACTGCACTGCCCCTTTCCCAATAAGAAGGGGGGCTAGGCAAGTATGCGTACTAGCACCCTTTCTTTTTAACCTCTACATTAATGGCTTGGGAGTGGTGCTGCTTAAAGTTAGGCAAGACGGGGGGAGTGGCCAAGACCTCAATGGAGTAGGACATGCGCAGAGACTGCTCCGTCCTCTGGAGGCAGGCCGCACGCATCCAGTGTTGCAAGTGACTCGGAGGTATGATTGGAACCCCCCCAGCGTCTCTCTAACCCCCTGCCCGCCTTCGGTGCCTCAATGGGGGACCTGCTGCAGACATCAGCCCGGAGCAGAGAAGAGGGCCTACGGAGACATTCCCATCCGCCATCTTGCCTGCAAACTCCGCAGAGGCCTTCGTCTCGGAGGAGCCCCGGATCTCACTGCGAGGCTGGCTGCTGAGTCTGGGAGAGTTGGTTGGGGTGCTGCCCACGCCCCAATGCTCCCCTCCCTGCTCCTGTGCTTCCCCTGGTGGCCCCTTTCGCAGGGGCACGACCGGTGGTGGCCTTCATCCCACGTCGCCTTGAGCTCAGGACCCGCGTGTGGGCCCTCAGCACAGACGGCCCTCAACGTCATAGTGGAGCCTGCGGCCCAGAGGTGAGGTGACTGGTGGGGCGGCGTGACGTGGCGGGGCTCCATCCCTGTGGTTAGCGTGAATCACATTGAAACTGCCGGGGGAGGAGCGCGATAGGCCTCTCTCTTACCTGGACACCGGTGCGCCCTTACAGCCTCCCAGAACTGACGCCGTGGGGCCTGCCTACTGCCTCTACCGCTTCCTCCCAGCCTGGAGTGCCTTGGTGGGGAGGAGTCTCCGCAACAAACCATGCAGAACTTCGCCACTGCAGAGACCCTGGCGGGGTCCACTATCCACGGTTGAGCCGGGAGGCTTGGTGTGCTTGGGCCTCCAACTAGATCGCCCTTCAACGCTTGCTCCGGGGCCCGGACTGGGGAGAAGATGAATCCTGCCTCCCGACCGCTACTTCCCTATCCCCCGCCAGGGACCTACGTAGCGAGACCTGTGCTGTGGCCCACAGCCCCCTACGGAGCACGAACATTGACAACACCCCAGATCGGCAACGGGAGCTGATGAGCGGGGTTTTGAGGGAGCCCCCCGTGGCTGAGCCAAGAGTGCGCTAGGGGCCTACCGGGTGAGGGAGCAGGGGCGGACTCAATGCGGTGGTGAGGAGACCGGCTGTGCAATCGGACAGCACCAGGGGCCTGCCCGCCGTGTCCATACTTTGGTGTTTGGTGGTGGCACCTTCTCCTGGCTGGAGGGATCCATGGCATAGCATTTCGGACTGTCTGCGCTGGTGGTCCCACACCTTGGAGGTCTATCCTTCCACCGCTGGAGAAATCTCTGGTACACCAACAATACGCTCGCTCTGGTGCCGGTATTCCTGGCACACAGTTACTCATTGTTGGTAGCCTCCCCTACTCCTGCGTATAGTGTTCCTTCCGCGGAGGGCCCCAGAGCTAGATGCCAGCGAGCGCCTCCATGAGATGGGGTGTCCTCTAATTACATCATGCCCCGCACTAAATCAGGGAAAACCACAGTACCGCCATCCACCAAAGACACTACCGTGACAGAACTGTGGGCAGAATCTACTTCGGCACCCAGCCAGCAGACCCTCACATTGACAACCTCTCTGGAAAATGCGGAGAGCAGCCTTATCACTCAAGCCTTTATGTTGAATCTTCTCCAGGAAATCAAAACTGAAATCAACATCCTCAAAACTGAGGTTAAAACCTGCCTGAAAGACATTCGACGCGACGTGACCGAAATTGGCACCAGAGTGGACGATCTCGAACGAACGCTCTATGCGAGAACGGAGGACCAGGAGGAGCTCTGGCGCCGACAACATGTGGAAAAACATGTAGAACTCCAAATCAAGCGGGAGGACCTAGAAAATAGGAGCCGTCGGAACAACCTCCGCATCAGGGGAGTTCCATGGGGTGCGGAGGGACAGGACATCTTGACCTACATGGCGGATCTCCTCCAGACAATCCGGGAGACTATGGCGCTTCACCCACGACGCTGGACAAGGCGCACAGGGTGGCACCTCCACGTGGGAAGACAAACCTGGTCCCTGACATCCTGACCCGGGTGCACTTCTACACAGAGAAGGAGGCGATCCTATGCGTGTCTCGAAGCAACACTGACCAGACCTACGAGAGCCACCATCTTCAGGTCTTCCAGGACCTCTCCCCAATCACATTACGAAGACGCAGAGATTTTAAGCAAGTAACAGACAAACTGAGAGACTTGAACATTAAATACCAGTGGGGCCATCCTTTTGCCTTGACCTTCCAGTGGGAGGGCAAACGAAGATCAATGAGATCGCTCAAGGAGGCTTCTCAATTGCTTCAACTTACACCTGACCCTCGGCCTTCCACCTCGACCTCTGCAGATGCTGAGTCCAGTGTCCCCCTGAGCCCAAGTGGTCAAAGGTCCTACCTTCTTGAAATAGAGCTTCCAAAGCAAGCGAGATGTCTTACCAAGCCAAACAGGACATTATCCATCATTTGAAATCTATAGAGGCCTCACAAACATCGGACGGGCGGGGCTCCCTGTCGGGTCCCCCTCCCCCACTGGATCCTCAATTGGGGCTGTAGGCCCCTGACATGGACTAAGCCTATCGGGGATGCAGGGGATACCCTTTCATCCTGGTGTTCCAGCCATTTATTTCATCTATGGGCCACCGAACATGTTCGAAACTGCTTTGAGAAATGGAGACTCCTGATTACCCTCTTTTGGTTGCGTTATGCGGCCCTGGTCCGGATGTTGGGGTGGGGGATTATGAATCTGCGCCTCAGGGGGTACTGTGCTCCCCAGCTAGCAACATAGTGGCGGGTCAGCCGCTGGGGGACGAGCGGTGGCTATTATCCTGTACTTGCTGGCACGCCCCGCCATCCCTTAGTCCCTATGAGGAGTGACTTCCTCAGAGCTGCCCTGGTATATGCCTATGGGCCGCTCTGGAATGATGTACATTGGCCCGGTTGGCCTTTTGACTGTTCAGCTTGTTGTTCTTTATTCTTTCCTCTTTTCCATCTTCATCTCTTCTTTCTTTGGCCTCTTGGGGGGGAGCTCAGGAGCACTACAACATCTTGTCCTTCCAGCACAGGATATATCAGCCAAAGGATTGGGGATACTTTACTATTTACTCAAGTGAAGCACGACGGCTTTCCCACCCCCTTTTATACCCGACACAATCCCTGAATAGGACCCCAGCCAGCAGGAGGGATGGGAGTGGAAGATTGAATGCCTACCCTACATTATTCTGTTTGTAGTTTATGATGGCACAACTTAAATGTCTATCCCATCAATAGAAAAGGTCTCAACTCCCCCAATAAGAGAAGGCAGGTGTAGCGCTACTTACTGTCCCATGACCCGGACATCATTTTCCTTTAGGAAACCCATCTACAGCGAAGTGATACACAGCGCATGGCACACCCTAGGTACCCCAATCAGTTCTGGGCCCCCACACTGACTAAAACAACAGGGCTGGCTATCCTTTTTACAGTAGGGAGCCAGGTGCATGTTACATGGGCTTGCGGGACAAGGAGGGGCGTTACTTAAAGCACACAATACTCATTCATGGTAGGGCACACCCGATGCTTAATGTTTATGCTCCTAATCACGCCCAAGACACATTTCTTAGGACATTGTTTAAAGATCTATTTTCCCAGGAGCCGGGCCCCATCCTTCTCGAGGGTGATTTTAATCGGGTATGGGGCCTCTGCTTAGATCGCACCACCTCCTCTTTCCAGGGCACTAGAGCGATGTCTCGGCACTCAAATAGGAACTTGAAGTCTTAGGTCTGGTAGACGCGTGGCAATACAAAGATCCTGGGACGAAAGATTACACCTTTTAATCCCATGTTCACCACTCTTACTCTTGAATCGATTATTTCTTTCTGTCCCAGTCTCTCATTTGCTCCGTGACTTCTGCCGCGATCTCAGATATCTCCATATCAGATCATGCCGACGTGGAGGTTTTCCTGACGGGTATGGGCAGGAATCCTTGCTCTGCCCCCCGGTGGTGGCTCCCCCCGCGCATCTTGCAGGATCAGGTAGACGTGGCTGAAATACGCCGGGCGATCCGGGCCTATTTTGTGACGAATTACCTCCCGGATACGAATGGGCATGTCCTATGGGACGCGTTTAAGGCCACCATTCGTGGCGTCATCACCTCAATATCCATCGCCCGCTCGCGAGAATCCCACCTTGTCGAAACAAACCTAACCCGGGATATTAAACTGCTGGAAAGACAGGATAAGAGTGCTCCCTCCAGACAATGTCAGAAGAGGCTGGCCTCGCTCCAGGGGCCAAGAAAGGGCGCTTTGAGTCAACAAGGCGGAAAACTCACTCCTTTCTCTGAAGCAGAAATTCTTTGATGGGGGCAACAAGGTGGGCTCCCTGTTGGCATGCCGTCTTCGCTTGCAGGTTTCCCGTAACCACATCGCCAAGATTGCACTTGCAGGAGGAGCCTGGGCAACCTCTGAGTCGGCCAAGCAACAAGCGTTTATCTCTTTCTTTTCTGCTCTTTATGAGCAGGGTGACATCCATAGGGACGTGATAGACCCCTTCTTGGCCTCATGTCCTTGGACGCCACTAGCTCCCTTTCATATGCAACAATTGGAAAAACCTATCACTGTAGAAGAACTTCAAAAGGCATTGAGAAGCTTCCCTCTAGGCAAATCTCCAGGGCCTGACGGCCTCACACCCTAATTCTATCGTCCTTTTCTCCCAGAGTTGCAGGCACCGCTACTGCGACTCTTCAACCCCTTTGCAGATACACTGACAGTCACACCAACCATGGCCATTGCTGAAATAGCTCTTATTCCCAAACCGGGGAAAGACCCCGCCTCCAGTGCTTCGTATCGCCCTATCTCCCTGTTTAATGTTGATGTTAAATGATATACCAAAATTCTGGCCCAACGATTAGCACCTCATCTACCTGGTCTGATTGAGCCAGACCAAGTGGGCTTCATTCATGAACGACAGGGACGGACAATATCAGGCAAGTAGACCACTTGGTGGAAAAAGTCCAACGTCGCAGTATTCCGGCTTTTCTAATATCCCTTGACATCGAGAAGGCTTTCGACCGGGTAGACTGGTCTTTTCCTAAAGCATTGTTACAGAAGATAGGCCTGGACCCAGTAATGATTGCCTGTATCATGGCCCCCTATGTGGTGCTAAAAGCGCAGATCAGACTCAACGGTCTCCTTACCTCACCTTTTTCCATCTACCAGGGCACGTGCCAGGGGTGCCCTTTGTCGCCTTTACTTTTTGCTCTGGACATAGAGCCCCTGGCGATCGCCATCCACCAGTCAGCGGAAATTGAGGGCCTACCATTTGGGAGGGATGAACATAAGATTGCTCTCTTCGCTGATGACTTACTCTTGACTCTTACCAACCCCGAAAGCTCCCTCCCTGCGCTCCTTGCTATACTTTCTCAATTCGAACGGATATCGGTGCTCAAGATTAAACTCGCTAAGTATCAGGCGGTTAACCTTACCCGCTCCCCGTAGCAACTTGAGGAGCTTGGTGACAGTATCCCCTTTCAGTGGACCCCCCCAATCAATTTGCTACCTGGGCCTTAACGTCTCGGCCACTTTGGACTCTTGGACCCAGGCAAATTGGCCTACTTGTAGAAAATCTGTCAGAGATGATCTTTGGCGATGGAAATTGCTACCTATTTCATGGTTAGGCCGTCTCAACGCGGTCAAGATGTCTATTCTCCCCAAGATCTTATACCTCTTTCAAGCTCTCCCAACTCCTAACCGCCAAAGGAAAATCCTGTGCCTCCAAAGGGAGGTTACCGCGTTTATCTGGGGTGGGGGGAGACCGAGATTTTCCACCAAACTATTAATGCTGCCGAGGGACCGGGGGGACTGGCATGCCCAGATTTCCTTGTCTACTATTGGGCGTCTCATCTACGCTTTGTCTCCGAGTGGGTGACTCGCGAAAGCGAGAAACACTGGTTTCATATGGACAGAGCGGTCGCTTGCCGCCCACTCTGGACTTGGCCTGGTTACCGAGGGGAGCTCGCCATCGCAGTGCCTAAATCGTCACTCCAACACGCACTGTTTTAGAGATATGGGACAAAATTGCAGTAACTCAAGGCCTTACCTCTTTCCCCTCCCCTAGAACACACCTGGCCCGCAATCCGGGGTTTCCACCAGCCCTACAGCCTACATTTTCCCCGCATGGGCAGCTGGAGAGTGTTGTACCATTGCACATCTGTGAGAAGTTGGCCTGGTATATGATGCTCACTAGTTAAAGTGATCACCTTGTACCATTCCAAGCAACCCTTATGGTGTGGTTGTAAGTCAACCTTTTCGGACTAGCTGCCCTAGTGGTAGCGTAGGCTAAGCAGTCTTTGAGGCTAAACTCGTGATGCGTGTTAAGCCAGCTGTTTTACCAAATGTAACCCCCTTTTATACCAATGAAAGGACACCACACAGATATATATTCAAAATATATATGTATTTATTTCTCAAAGTAACCCCTAGTCTCTTTATGAGCACAGGAGCACAAATCGTCAAACAAGATTATCACAGAATACACAGAAGTTGCACTTTATATGGATAGGCCCTGGTGGCCACTCGAACCATATACTAAAATAGTGGTATAAGTACCACGAACAGAAAAGGGAAAAGGCCTAGGGCCTCTAGAATCGCTGGGCCTACAAGGAGCTAACGTCAGTTAGTGACCAGGAGGTCCACGGGTGGCGTGTGCAGAGCAAATAGTCACACGCGTGCTCCCATAGGTTTCAATGGGTGCGTAAAAAGTACAAAGTTACTGCAAAAGGAATCTTCCGGATGACCTAGGAACTTAAGATTTGGAACACAGGCACTAGAGATGTAATACTACACTTGGGCACAGGAGTGCCAGCTTTACCTCACCCACAGGAAGCGGGTGCATAGGCCTCGAAGTGCGTCGGGTTTCTTCTATCTGTTCCGTGGGGCCTGTAGACAAAAGTGCTGCAGGCGGTCGGTCGGGAAGAGATGCAGTGGATCCAAGAGTGGATTGGAGATGTTGAAGACCTGTAAGCAGAGGGGACAGTGTTCACAGTCACTAGCCAGTGACCAGCGTGGCACCAGGTGGGTACCAGGCGATGTCGGGTGCAAACAGGAAGGAAGATGTAGCTTGACTCTGCAGCCACGTGGTCCCTGAAGGTCGACGACGTCCAGGAGTCGAGTCACGAGCTGTCCCACGCAGGCTCTCGCTGTCGGCGGTGTCGGCGACTTGATCAAAGCAAACAAGCCTTGGCAAAAGCAATTGTTGTAGGCAAGGAGTTTAAGCTGATGGTTCTGACCAGCAAGGTCAGAGGAACTGCTCCTTTGGAGGGGAGCAAGGGCCAGTCTGGAGCAACCAGACCAGCGGTGTTTGTCGTAGATTTCGTCGCCAAGATGGCCACTAGCCAGCGGGCCAGCAACCGGTTAGGCGCGTCGAGTGGCAAAATGCAGAAGGGCCCCACGCAGATCGTGGAGATGCTGGAGGGCTCACCTTTGGTGCAGATGCTGCTCGAGGGTTGGGCTTCTCAGGACCCAAAGCACAACTTGGAGGGAGCCTCGGTTGTTGCACTTGTCAGCTTGTCGTAGTCGTTCCAAGATGGCTGGCTCCACGTGTCTCGGTGCCTCCACGGGTCTCCTCTTTTCAGGGACTGTGGATCGGGCGGTGAGAGGTCTGGAGGTCCAGGTCTTGTCAGTCTCTGGGCTCGGGCTCCGGCAGGAGGCGGCGGCAAAGCAGACGTTGATTCGCTGGATGGTGCTTGCGTTAGCAAGGTGGTCACTCCCTGACCACAGGGGAGATTGGCTTCAGTCCTCTGTGCGGCAGAGCGTCGAAGTTCCCGTCTTCTTCTTAGTTTCAAGTTGATTCCAGGATGTCTGAAGTCTTAGGACACAGCTCCTACCTTTATTCGGATTCTAGGGGCCGGACTACCTGCTAGGTCCCTCCCTATGGGTGGGACCAGGAAGGGGGGTGGTTACACCCCCAATCCTTTGTCCAGCTCGCCCCAGGCCCGGGTCTGGTGTGCCCCAGGACCGGTTTGAACTGGCATATGCACCGAGGCTCCTTGTGAGCCACAGGCATGTCTGGTTTCTTTCAAGCCCTACCTGACCAATACACAAAATCCTGTCTGGGGTGGTGCACGCACCTCCCCTGGCAGGAAACCCTTTGTCCACACCCCCCAAGCTGGAAGGACTCCCAGCAGCAGGAGGGCAGACTTGTGTCTGTGGTGGCAGCATCCATTTTGTGGAGCTGAGGCTATGTCTGATTTTACCCGGGTTTCAGGTACTGTACATGTCGTGTCCCTCTAGAAGGGTGGAATGCTAACCCCGTCGCCAGAATTGGCGAGGGGTTAGTATTCCAATTCGTATGACACCTTACTCGACATGTTTTGATAAAGCCAAACCAAAGATAGCATTTAACCGCGAGGTTCATAATGCACTTAAGAGTATATGGTATGACGATATCTGGAAACAGTAGAAGGAAGTTGTTCCGACCACTGCAGACAGGCTCAGCTCATGCCAGAGCACCATCTCACATGGAACCAAGCACTCTGCCTTCAGGATTGTTAAGGCCTGCCATAGGAGTGACTTATAGGTTACCAGGTGTCCCATTTAAGGTTAGGTATAGGTATACTACACCTAAGTAAGAGGTGATTACACCAACTTACCCCAGCTGAGTGATCAGCCAGTTGTGTCAGATTGTTAGGCCAAGCCTGGGGTGGCATAATACATGCTGCAGCCCTTGGCAGGCCTTGGGTACACCAATGCCCTGGGTACCTAGTGTACACTGGTACAGGGGCTGACAGGGTGATCCACTTCCAATTGGTTATGCACCTAGGGTGCATAGTTTTAATTTAGTAGAGAGAACAGCAGGCTGGGGGTCTGATTGGCAGGCCCACAGCCTCAATATGTCAAAAACCAGTGAAGCAAAAAGCAAAAATTTGGGGTGACCATAGGATAGCAGACCCTACTCTCCTACACAACCCCCCCCCAAACGCTGGGACATTAAACTAGCCTTGACCAGTCTCGTCTTCATGTCCTAAGTGGAAGTACCTGGAGAGACCATCTGCATTCCCATGGTCAGTACCTGGCCGGTGCTCCACTGTAAAGTCCGTCCCCTGTAGGGAAATGGACCACCTAAGCAGTTTGGGGTTTTCACCCTTCATCTGATTTAGCCACAAGAGGGGCTTATGGTCGGTCTGAATCTTGAAGTGAGTGCCAAACAAGTATGGCCTCAGCTTCTTCAGGGCCCACACCACAGCAAAGGCCTCCCTCTCAATAGCTGACCAATTCTTCTCTCTGGGGGTCAACCTTCTGCTAATAAAAGCAATGGGTTGGTCTTGACCATCTACATTAAGTTGTGACAGCACAGCTCCCACACCCAACTCAGAAGCATCTGTTTGGACAATAAACTCTTTGGAGTAGTCAGGACTTTTCAGGATAGGTGCAGAGCACATGGCCTTCTTCAGGTCATCAAATGCCTTTTGACAGCTTACTGTCCACTGAACCTTTTTGGGCATCTTCTTGGATGTCAGATCATTAAGAGGAGTCACAATGGACCCATAGTTCTTAACAAACTTCCTGTAGTACCCAGTCAAGCCCAAGAAAGCTCGAACTTGAGTCTGGGTGGTTGGAGGGGACCAGTCCTTGATGGATTGTATCTTACTCTCCAGTGGTTGAACTTGGCCTCCACCTACAAGGTGGCCCAAATATACAACCTTACTCTGCCCTATCTGGCACTTAGTAGCCTTGATAGTGAGGCCTGCCCTCTGCAGGGCCTCAAGAGCCTTCTTCAGGTGGATCAGGTGATCCTCCCAGGTGGAGCTAAAGACAGCAATGTCATCAAGATATGCTGCACAAAAGTCATCCAACCCAGTAAGGACTTGGTTCACCAGCCTTTGGAAGGTGGCAGGTGCATTCTTCAGACCAAAGGGCATCACCACAAACTGATAATGCCCACCTGGGGTTGAGAATGCTGTTTTGGCCTTAGACTCCTCAGCTAATCTGATTTGCCAATAGCCAGCTGTTAAGTCAAATGTGCTCAAAAACTTTGCAGAAGCTAGTTTGTCTATGAGCTCATCTGCCCTTGGAATAGGGTGTGCATCTGTCCTGGTGACAGCATTGAGTCCTCTGTAATCCACACAGAACCTCATCTCTCTCTTGCCATCTTTGGTGTGAGGTTTGGGGACCAGAACCACTGGGCTAGCCCAGGGGCTCTCTGAGGGTTCAATGACACCTAATTCCAGCATTTTATGTACCTCAGCCTTTATACAGTCCCTGACGTGGTCAGGTTGTCTGTAAAGTTTGTTCTTTACAGGCAGACTGTCACCAGTGTCCACAACATGGGTACACCAGTCAGTTTGACTAGGTATCAAGGAAAACATATGTGAAAATGATTGTAGAACCTGTCTACATTCAGTCTGCTGATGGGCAGTGAGGTTGCCTCCAAGGGTCACTCCTTCAACTGAGCCATCTTCAGGGTTCTGAGACAACAGGTCTGGGAGAGGGTCACTCTCTTCCTCCTGTCCCTCATCTGTAGCCATGAGCAAGCCCATGTCTGCCTTGTCAACATATGCTTTAAGCCTGTTAACATGGAGTACCCTGTGGGGACTCCTGGGAGTTCCTAGGTCCACCAAGTAGGTGACCTCTCCCTTCTTTTCCAGGATTGTATGGGGTCCAGACCATTTGTCTTGGAGTGCTGCTGGGGCCACTGGCTCCAACACCCATACCTTCTGTCCTGGCTGAAACTCAACCAAGACAGCCTTTTGGTCATGCCAAGCTTTCTGTAAGGCCTGGCTTGCCTCAAGGTTTTTGGATGCCTTCTCCATATACTCAGCCATCCTGGAGCGGAGACCAAGTACATAGTCCACTATGTCTAGCTTAGGCTTTTTGAGAGGTAACTCCCATCCTTCCTTCACCAAACACAGTGGGCCTCTCACAGGGTGCCCAAACAACAATTCAAAGGGGCTGTAGCCAACTCCTTTTTGTGGGACCTCTCTGTAAGCAAACAGAAGGCAGGGTAGAAGGATGTCCCATCTTCGCCTGAGCTTTTCAGGTAATCCTTTGATCATACCCTTTAGGGTCTTGTTGAATCTTTCAACAAGCCCATTGCATTGTGGGTGATAAGGGGTGGTGAACTTGTAGTTGACACCACATTCCTTCCACATAGCTGTTAAGTATCCTGACATAAAGTTGGTACCTCTGTCAGATACTACCTCCTTAGGAAACCCCACTCTGGAGAATACTCCCAGCAGGGCCCTGGCCACAACAGGAGCTGTAGTGGTCCTAAGGGGAATTGCCTCTGGATACCTGGTGGCATGATCCACTACCACCAGTATAAATCTGTGCCCAG
The DNA here is from genome assembly GCF_964204655.1 of Triturus cristatus. Classification (NCBI taxonomy): domain Eukaryota; kingdom Metazoa; phylum Chordata; class Amphibia; order Caudata; family Salamandridae; genus Triturus; species Triturus cristatus. Next base: position 1,690,580,335 of record NC_140590.1, read on the forward strand.
ATGCAGTGGGAGGATCCATGGGACCCACTATGTCTATTCCCACTCTTTCAAAGGGGACCCCCACCACAGGTAGTGGTATTAGGGGGGCCTTTGTTGTGCCACCTGATTTGCCACTGGCTTGGCAGGTAACACAGGAGCGACAAAACTCCTTTGTATCTTCATTCATGTGAGGCCAGTGAAAGTGAGGGACAAGTCTGTCCCAGGTCTTATTCTGGCCTAGGTGTCCTGCTAAAGGAATGTCATGGGCCAAGGTAAGAAGGAAGCCCCTAAATTGCAGAGGTATGACCAACCTCCTGGTAGCACCAGGCTTGGGGTCTCTAGCCTCTGAATAAAGGAGCCCTTCATCCCAATACACTTTATGGGTACCTTGAGCATTCCCAGCAGCCTCAGCAGCAGCCAGCTGTCTGAGGGGTTCAAGAGAGGGACAGGATAACTGAGCCTGCCTCAAGTCAGCCCTTGAAGGTCCCCCTGTCCCCAGAAACTCAACCTGATCAGGTTCAAGCTCTTCAGGGACAGTTCCTTCAGGGTCCTCTAGATCAGCTTCCTGGGAAGGCTGATCATCACTCTGAGGCAGGGGGGAAGGCACAGCCTTGACCCTCCTGTTCTTCTTCTTGGTAGGTGCTTGGTCCATTGTTCCAGGATCCAAGACCTGAGGTTCAGTGAGGCACTTTTTGGCCTGTGACCTGGTCACAGCAAGGACATGTGATGATATACCTAACATCTCTGCATGAGTCCTGTACTCCACTTCTGACCATAGAGAACTCTCTAGGTCATTGCCCAACAAACATTCTACTGGGAGGTCTGCACTAACCACAACCCTTTTGAGGCCAGTTACCCCTCCCCATGAGAAGTTAACAACTGCCACACTATGTGAAGTAGTGGCATTGCTGGCATTGGTCACCAGGTAGTTCTCACCTGGTATGTACTGTCCAGGGTCCACAAAGCCTGGTGTCACCATAGTGACACTGGCACATGTGTCCCTGTAGGCTTGAGCCACTTTGTCATTAATTAAAGGAGTCTGTCTGTACTTGCCCAGGTTACTGGGGCTCACAGTCAGGGACAAATCAATGTCCCCATCACAGATCAAGACTGCCTGTGTCAGGGTTCTGTCTAAGTCAGAATCTCCTTCAGTTCCCATAGTGATTCCCACTACACCCTTTGTCTGGGGACCAACACTGCTAACAGTAGTACTGGGAGCAGGTGCCTTAGGGGCAACAGTGTTGGGGGCTCCACCCTTTTTGCAATCACTAGTCCAGTGAGTTGTATTTTTACAATGATTGCACCAGGGTTTCTTTTGACCTTCTTTCTTCTTTTTGGACTGTTGTTGGGACCCACCCTCCTTAGCAGTAGTTTGGGGCCCTGTTGAAGACTTCTGGTCTTTAGATTTCTGATCTCCACCCTTTTGGTCTGTTTTCTTCTGATCACCCCCTTGGCCCTGGTTCTGGTTCTTTTGCTTAACCCTGGTTCTGACCCATTTGTCTGCCTTCTTTCCCAATTCTTGGGGAGAGGTCAGATCAGAGTCAACCAAGTGTTGATGCAGTTGCTGGTTTTGACAGTTATTTAAAATCTGTTCTCTCATCATCAAATTATACAATCCTGTAAAATCAGATACCTTACTTCCCAGCAACCAACCCTCCAAAGCCTTAGTGGCACATTCAATGTATTCAGACCAGTCCTGAGTCTGTGTCTTTTGGGTGTCTCTGAACATTAACCTGTACTGCTCAGTGGTTAAGCCTAACCCATCAACTAGAACACTCTTCAGGACTCTGTAGTTTCTGACATCCTCTTCTCTAACAGTGAGGAGTCTGTCTCTGCCTCTTCCCTCAAAGGAGAGCCAGAGGATTGCTGCCCACTGATCTTCAGGAACCTGCTGTACTTTGCAGGCTCTCTCAAGAGCAGTTATCCACTTGTGGATGTCATCCCCACTTTTGTAGGGGGGCACAACCTTAGACAGGTTTCTATTGTCGAAAACCCTATCTTTGTCCTTAGGGACAATGCTGCCACCAGTGGGTATAGACCCACTCTCTTTATGCTGTCTAGCCTTGCTAAGTTTCTCTTCCATCAGGGCTACTTCTAGCTCCTGCTTCCTGATCCTCAGCTGAGCCTCTTGCATCTTGGCCTCATGTTCCCTCCTCTGAGGGGTGGTCATCCTTCTCCTGGAGTGACCTTGAGAGCCTCTAGAGCCATGGGAAGCATTGGAGTCACCTGAGCGATTCCTTTGCCTACCCAGCCCTGTGTTAAGTCCACTGGGGAGATCCAGTGGGTTGAACCCACTGTCAGTCCCCAATAGCCTTGGTTTAGCTGGGCCAAGTATAACACTTGGCACTGGGCTAGTTCTCCCTTCATCCTCACTACTGTCAGTATCCTTTTCACTCTCCTCCTCTGTGGTAGGCATCCCATCTAAGGGGTGACTATTGGGAAGGGGTACTTCAGTGGCATCTTCAGAAGGGGGGCCTCCTGTTCCTGACCCTAAGGGGGCTAACTGGGAAGCTTTCTTGAGTGCTCTCTGATTCTCATCATTCTGTAAGAGCTCTCTGAGCTCAGCAGAGTTTGGGTTCTTGGGCTGTTTAAGGCCTCTAAGAGTTGCCAAATGCCTGAGCTCATTCTGATTAAGGGTAGCAAAGCTGGTTGGTGCCCTCTGGGGGTCACTCTCGACAGAGATGGGTACAGTGGACCCCTCTGCCCCGGCCATTGCTCTTAAGTGTGGGTGGATGTGTTGCAATCTACCTACACTTGGGTTTACCTACTAAACCTATCTAGTAGTTGTAGTCAGGGTGTGCTACTCCCTTTGCTCTACAACAACTAAGTTCAGTAGAACTTAAGTATATCTAATCTTGTTTTATATGTACCTACAGGTACCTATGTGATCTTTCAATTGGTAACCAAGAGATTACAATGGTAAAACACAGCAAGCTCAAATCCAACCGCTGCTCACCAATGTGAGAAGTTGGCCTGGTATATGATGCTCACTAGTTAAAGTGATCACCTTGTACCATGCCAAGCAACCCTTATGGTGTGGTTGTAAGTCAACCTTTTCGGACTAGCTGCCCTAGTGGTAGCGTAGGCTAAGCAGTCTTTGAGGCTAAACTCGTGATGCGTGTTAAGCCAGCTGTTTTACCAAATGTAACCCCCTTTTATACCAATGAAAGGACACCACACAGATATATATTCAAAATATATATGTATTTATTTCTCAAAGTAACCCCTAGTCTCTTTATGAGCACAGGAGCACAAATCGTCAAACAAGATTATCACAGAATACACAGAAGTTGCACTTTATATGGATAGGCCCTGGTGGCCACTCGAACCATATACTAAAATAGTGGTATAAGTACCACGAACAGAAAAGGGAAAAGGCCTAGGGCCTCTAGAATCGCTGGGCCTACAAGGAGCTAACGTCAGTTAGTGACCAGGAGGTCCACGGGTGGCGTGTGCAGAGCAAATAGTCACACGCGTGCTCCCATAGGTTTCAATGGGTGCGTAAAAAGTACAAAGTTACTGCAAAAGGAATCTTCCGGATGACCTAGGAACTTAAGATTTGGAACACAGGCACTAGAGATGTAATACTACACTTGGGCACAGGAGTGCCAGCTTTACCTCACCCACAGGAAGCGGGTGCATAGGCCTCGAAGTGCGTCGGGTTTCTTCTATCTGTTCCGTGGGGCCTGTAGACAAAAGTGCTGCAGGCGGTCGGTCGGGAAGAGATGCAGTGGATCCAAGAGTGGATTGGAGATGTTGAAGACCTGTAAGCAGAGGGGACAGTGTTCACAGTCACTAGCCAGTGACCAGCGTGGCACCAGGTGGGTACCAGGCGATGTCGGGTGCAAACAGGAAGGAAGATGTAGCTTGACTCTGCAGCCACGTGGTCCCTGAAGGTCGACGACGTCCAGGAGTCGAGTCACGAGCTGTCCCACGCAGGCTCTCGCTGTCGGCGGTGTCGGCGACTTGATCGAAGCAAACAAGCCTTGGCAAAAGCAATTGTTGTAGGCAAGGAGTTTAAGCTGATGGTTCTGACCAGCAAGGTCAGAGGAACTGCTCCTTTGGAGGGGAGCAAGGGCCAGTCTGGAGCAACCAGACCAGCGGTGTTTGTCGTAGATTTCGTCGCCAAGATGGCCACTAGCCAGCGGGCCAGCAACCGGTTAGGCGCGTCGAGTGGCAAAATGCAGAAGGGCCCCACGCAGATCGTGGAGATGCTGGAGGGCTCACCTTTGGTGCAGATGCTGCTCGAGGGTTGGGCTTCTCAGGACCCAAAGCACAACTTGGAGGGAGCCTCGGTTGTTGCACTTGTCAGCTTGTCGTAGTCGTTCCAAGATGGCTGGCTCCACGTGTCTCGGTGCCTCCACGGGTCTCCTCTTTTCAGGGACTGTGGATCGGGCGGTGAGAGGTCTGGAGGTCCAGGTCTTGTCAGTCTCTGGGCTCGGGCTCCGGCAGGAGGCGGCGGCAAAGCAGACGTTGATTCGCTGGATGGTGCTTGCGTTAGCAAGGTGGTCACTCCCTGACCACAGGGGAGATTGGCTTCAGTCCTCTGTGCGGCAGAGCGTCGAAGTTCCCGTCTTCTTCTTAGTTTCAAGTTGATTCCAGGATGTCTGAAGTCTTAGGACACAGCTCCTACCTTTATTCGGATTCTAGGGGCCGGACTACCTGCTAGGTCCCTCCCTATGGGTGGGACCAGGAAGGGGGGTGGTTACACCCCCAATCCTTTGTCCAGCTCGCCCCAGGCCCGGGTCTGGTGTGCCCCAGGACCGGTTTGAACTGGCATATGCACCGAGGCTCCTTGTGAGCCACAGGCATGTCTGGTTTCTTTCAAGCCCTACCTGACCAATACACAAAATCCTGTCTGGGGTGGTGCACGCACCTCCCCTGGCAGGAAACCCTTTGTCCACACCCCCCAAGCTGGAAGGACTCCCAGCAGCAGGAGGGCAGACTTGTGTCTGTGGTGGCAGCATCCATTTTGTGGAGCTGAGGCTATGTCTGATTTTACCCGGGTTTCAGGTACTGTACATGTCGTGTCCCTCTAGAAGGGTGGAATGCTAACCCCGTCGCCAGAATTGGCGAGGGGTTAGTATTCCAATTCGTATGACACCTTACTCGACATGTTTTGATAAAGCCAAACCAAAGATAGCATTTAACCGCGAGGTTCATAATGCACTTAAGAGTATATGGTATGACGATATCTGGAAACAGTAGAAGGAAGTTGTTCCGACCACTGCAGACAGGCTCAGCTCATGCCAGAGCACCATCTCACATGGAACCAAGCACTCTGCCTTCAGGATTGTTAAGGCCTGCCATAGGAGTGACTTATAGGTTACCAGGTGTCCCATTTAAGGTTAGGTATAGGTATACTACACCTAAGTAAGAGGTGATTACACCAACTTACCCCAGCTGAGTGATCAGCCAGTTGTGTCAGATTGTTAGGCCAAGCCTGGGGTGGCATAATACATGCTGCAGCCCTTGGCAGGCCTTGGGTACACCAATGCCCTGGGTACCTAGTGTACACTGGTACAGGGGCTGACAGGGTGATCCACTTCCAATTGGTTATGCACCTAGGGTGCATAGTTTTAATTTAGTAGAGAGAACAGCAGGCTGGGGGTCTGATTGGCAGGCCCACAGCCTCAATATGTCAAAAACCAGTGAAGCAAAAAGCAAAAATTTGGGGTGACCATAGGATAGCAGACCCTACTCTCCTACAACATCTATTTGAGGGAGGATCCTTTAAATCCTTTGAGCAATGTAGGCAGGAATTTCACCTCCCCAACACTGCACGTTTGAGTACTTCCAAGTCCGACACAGGTTGCATACTCCCTCATACATACATGTGCCAACTCACTCCTTTTGAGTCTCTAGTACGTTCTTTGATGGCACCCGGGGCTTGATCTCCAGGACCTATAAGGTCCTGCAGTGCTCACAGCACTACCACTGCACATCTATCAGCAACGCTGGCACACGGACCCTGAGGAAGAAATCCCCCCTGAACAATGGGAACAACTGTGGAGGGACATACCTAACACTTTTAAAAGCATTACACAAGAGACAGCTTACAAAATCATGACGCGTTGGTACTAAACCCCCCTCGGATTGCAGAAGATGTTTCCCACTTCCACATCCCTGTGTTGGTGCTGCCAGGCTGCCCCGGGCTCCTTCATGAACATATGGTGGTCGTGCCCGCTTCTCATGCTCTTCTGGAAGGAGGTGTTGAGCCATATCAAGGAGGTAGTGGGATTAACCATTCCAAGGGGTAGTGATCCTTGGCCTTCGGCCGAAGTCTCTTAAAGCAATGACACTCTCGGATTGGCGCTTGATCTTCCACATGCTTAATGCGGCGAAACAGGTTATAGCATTACTTTGGAACAAGGCCCTGACCCCCCCCCTCCTCGGTGTGGTTCACCCGTTTATGGCAGGTAATGGCGATGGAGCTCCTCTCTCATCGCCTGGCGCATACCAACGCTAAATTCAAGCTCACTTGGCAACCCTTGGTGTTGCACCTCTCTAAATTGGAACATGCTCGTTTTGTTCCACCCCGCCTAAGGGCCCTTCAACTGTTTGATGACCCTTTGCTCCCCAGGGGAGAATCCTACGAGTAAGCGGTAGAATGACCTGGGATGGGCGGCTCTTCCTTGGGGTGGGGGCACCCGGGGCTCTTTCCGGGGGCTCTTCCCTTCTCTATCCGTGCCAGTTTTCGCAAATGGGGTGTTCCTCCTCTCCTCTCCCCTCCCCTTCTTTCATTTCCATTTCTTTCCTATTCTCGTATCTAGATCTGGCCTCTGATCGTTTCTTTTTTCACTTACAGGCTGGCAGAATATGGGCATCCCCTTTTATCCTTTGCTGCAGGTTGAATTATGTGCCTTTAGTGGCTGTTGGTCCTTGTAGAGCTTCTTTTAAACGATGGAGACGCTCCTTTGCTGTTTTATGTAACGTTACACGCTGACAACGCACGCAGTGTTTGTCCTCAGTCCTGTTGAGGTTCTGCTATTGCTCCCCAAGATTTTATGCTGTATCCTATTGCTTAGGTGTATAATATTGATTACATAGCTTTTGCAACCAGACAAATACAATCATTATAGGGCCCCAGTAGCGGCGAATGGAATCGCCTAGGCATACTAAATTCGAGAAATAGAGGGCCCCCCTTTTGGGATCAGTGGACGCGGGAATTTAGGAGCCAGGAGGCGTCTCCCTCTTTCACTCATGATCTGCTAAGAGCCTACTTATTTGTATTGAGTGGCAGAGTGATGTGTTGAGTAATATGTACCCTACTGATGTTGACTAACATTGTATACATTGTACTCTTGCCTGCTTAACGCCGGCTATAGCCTGGTTTTGTTAATCTTTTCTCTTTGTTTTCAAACTCAATAGAAAGAGATTTAAACAAAAAAAAAAGATAGTCAAGACTTTCCCCAAATAGCCGGACGTCCAATACCCTCCCTTTTATACGCGGATGATGCGGTTTTAATGTCACGTATGCAAGTAGGCCTACAGAGAGTGCTAGAAAGTTTTTCTAATTTCATGAGCAATCTTGGACTCTGGGTGAACACCTCAAAACTTTTCTAATGAGGTGTGGCCGTGGTAGTCGTAGGTGCAGGGATATGTTTGTGGAAGAACAGAAGATAGGGCCCACAAAGAGATTCTCATACCTTGGAATACTCTTTGATCAAAACGATTCATGGGTCCAAGCCTTAGCGGCAAAAAAAATAGGATATTAAAGGACCACTACCGCACTTGTTAACTTTTCCAGAAAATTGGGCAGGAGACCGCCAGTGGAGCTTATTCAGATTTACAAAGTGAAAAGTGTCTCCACAGCTATGTATGGAGGAGGGGTGTGTGGTTTTGTTGATACTTACCCGATACAAATGGTAGAAAATACATTTTTGAGATATATTTTGTCTGTTCCGAGCAGCACATCTTCGTATGTTTGTCATGCTGAGTTGGGTCTAGCATATTTCTCTGATCTTATAAAAATGGAGCCTATTCATTTGTGACATAGGATCTGGACAAAACCTGAGGCACAGCTAAATAGGGATATTTTAATGGACAGCTTAAAATTGGAAGGGGTCCTGAGGATTCCCTGGGTAAGGTACGTCCGAGATTTTATGCGTGACCTAGGTCACTTAGAATATTTTACTGACCCGAGTACTATGCAGACGGTAAGGAGAAAGGACCTAAAAAAAAGAGGGCCTCCTGCTACTGGACACGCTAAGAATGTCTGCTGAGATTATAAAGTCTAGCGTCCAGCACAACCAGTTGATTTTAACTACATTTAATATTCATCCATATTTATCAATTGTACCTGGTGGCCATGATAGGTTTTTATTGATTAGATTTAGGTTTGGGCTCTTCCACAGACTTGTAAGTTTTCCAAAAATGAAGGCCTGGGCTAGAGTAAAGCAATTGTGTCCTGGCGATAATCACTCAGATCAATCCACTATACATGCAGTTCTTTTTTGTAGATTTTAAAGTGAACTATGAAAAACCTGGATTGTTCTATTTTTAAAATCTCTGGGGATTAGACAATGTCGCGCAGCGTTCATTGTATTACAGCTTTTGGATAATGTACATAGAGTGTGGAGGACAGGAATGTTTCTAAAGAAAGTATTGAGTCATAGGAAAAGCATTGCAATGTAAATACCGAGGTCACAAAGATGTTAGGGTATATTAGTACTAAATTTGAATTTTTTAATGATTTATAGACAATATGCTCTTTTAGTGCCATTATGTGCAACAGTATCTCTGTTTTTATGAGTGTATGAAATAGCAATCGCACAATGGACTATATATCATATGTTCTTTTATTGCCATTTTGTACAACAATATGATTGTTTTTATGTGCTTTTATGATTGTATGAAATAGCAATCGAATAAAGCTGTTTTTGATTTGATTTGATAATGGCACCCTGACACCTCAAACCTCAGGAACCAACCATGTTTGATGTGAACTGGAATGTAAAAATATTTGTCTAAGAGATCACTAGACATCATAAAGTCCCCTTTGTTTATCAACAAGAGAATCTCTTGCAACTATAGCATTCTGAAAGGCTATTTCTTGATATATTTGTTAAGTCGTCTGTGATCCATGACTTGTCTCCTTTTTCCGCATTTCTTCTTTATGGGGAGAAATTTGATTAAAATAATTTTCCACGATGCTGGAAAGGAACTTCTTCTATTGCCCCCTTCAACAGAAGAGTCGAAACCTCTTGTTTTAAGAGAATAAGATGTTGATGTGCCCTCCTGAAAGGTGGATGACATGGAGGCTTGTGGACAAAGTCCAGGGTGTGACCTCGATGAATAAGGTCCAACACCCATTTCTCCATTGTGATGGTGTTCCATTGATGGAGAAATGCAGATAGATGATGGATCCCCTGAGGCTGGTGATGATAGGAGGTGGCTGAGAAACGTCACTGACGTCTGGAGGTGTCTTGAAACTTTCCTTGTGTTGTAGGCCGGCATCGAGCCCATTGATGGGTGTATGACATGTTGGAAGCTCGAAACTGTTGTTGTTGCAGACCGATGTACTGTGGTCTATAGCCCCATTGAAAATAGGGATAGTATCGGTATGACTGGAAGGAAGGCCTCTGCTGGAACTGACCTCCCACCCTGTCTCCACGAAATGACTTGTAACATCGCTGTTGGTGAGTACCTAGGGAACATGACGTTTCCGTATTTGCTTTAATCCCCTGCAAAGCATCATCCACGTGCTTTCCAAACAGATTCTCCCCATCAAAGGGCATATTCAGGATTTTCAATTGAATCTCAGGGCAGAAATATGTAGCCTTCAACCAGCCCTGTCTATGGAGGACAGCGACACCTTATCTGTCTGAATGCAATGGAGACAAGTCCATAGCCATATCTCATAACTCAGAAGATGCTTGGGCACCTTCCTGCAAAACGTCTTTCACCTCCTTTTCCCCGGGGAGATGATCCAGAAGAGGTGCTAGATCTGACCAAATCTGGCAGTCGTGATGTCCTAGAATAGCTAAGGAGTTAGAGGCCTTAATGGATGTAGCCGCCATTGCAGCAAAGCGCTTGCCAATATTATTGAGCCTTTTTCCTTCCCTATCAGGGGGAGCTGAGCAAGGGACTGACATATTCCTGGAGCGCCGTTGCACTGCCTGCATAATCACTGAATCTGGTGGAGGATGTCCAATTAAACACGCAGGCGCAGAGTCATGGGCTTTATACTTTTTCTCCATTCTCTGCAACACAGCCGTGACCGAAGCTCAGTTTCTCATCAGCGTCAACCACTCCTCCCAGATATTACTACCTATGGGACTGGATCGTACCGATGTTCTAGTAGAGTCCTTAAAACTGTAAAGGAAACATTCCGTTTGAGTTGTAGGAAGAAGTAGGTCAAATCTTTTGGATGCTCTTTCTATCAACTCGTTGAATCCTTTGATATCCCCTGGAGGAGAACTTGCTGGAGAAGGAGATGGCTATGGTGAACAAGGAGCAATATAATCATCCCATTCCGGGCCAACCATGCCTAGATCTTGAATCTTCCTCTGGCTGATCATCGGGATCACTTTCAATGTAATCATCCCTCATAGTAATACTACAATGGGCTGGTCCTTCTTCCTGCGCTGGAGGTGGTGGAGGAGTAACAGGTAGTGGTGATGTAATCTATATTTCAAGATGCCGCGGAGTGAGAGGAAAAGGAGCATGAGTGGGTAGAACACAACAAATAGTCGTGTAGCCTGAGACCTGTGATCAGAGAAATTGGAACTAACATGGTACCGCCTCTTATATCCTGTTGTTCTTCATATGTCTCATATGGGTAATGGTCCTGAAAAGAATCATAATGTTGCAGCTGATGTCGAGGCTGTTGCCGTCATCGATGCCGTACACGAGGTGATCGTTGTCACTGTTCTCGTAGATGAGGCCGTCGTCACTGCCGTCACCAGAGTGGTCATCGTGGGCACAGCAGTGGAAACGACCATCGGCAGTGATCTGGATGTCATCACGAGGTGATCGTTGTCACTGTTCTCGCCGATGAGGCCGTCGTCACTGCCGTCTGAGTGGTCGTCGTTGGTACAGCAGTAGAAACGACCATCCGCTGTGATCTGGATGTCGTTCTCGATGACGGGTTTGTCGACTGAGTCTTTTTCGTTGACGAAGACTGCTTTTGAGGAGTTACAGGCACAGATGCAGAAAAAGGACGTAATGACCTACGCAGCCAGTCGGATTGTGCCCGACTGGCTGCGTAGGTCATTACGTCCTTTTTCCCCTGGCAAACGGTCAGCACGGGACATAGCAGACCGATCGGATCCATGAGGCATTTCACACTCAGAGTTTATGTACTCCAACCAGAGGATTTGTGAGTAACACCACTTGACTCACAGCACACTTTAGGGTGTGTGCTGATATTTACACCCACGTGCCCCCCCCCCCCCCCCTTTTTGGTAACGCACAATTTTGGTCCTGACGAAAGCCTTAAGATCTAACCGAGAGGCTGAAACTAGTAGACCCAAATATCTAATAGGGATACCGGGGTATATACCATACCCCTTAAGAGATCCTGAGTTTGTTTTTACTTATGTCCTAGGACCCTTCCATTAAAACTTTTCAAAAAGGGCATTCCTAGAGACATTTTTAACTCATAACTGCACTTCACATATCACGTCACTTTCCTTCACCGAACAACCTGCTCCGCTGTAACTCAGGCGTTGTAGCACAGCTGGATTACACTAGGTGATCCAGCTGGGCCCCGATGATGTAGCATGCCGCCTACCAGGTAGGTAGGTGAGGGGTTTCCTAAAAACTATCTACAGCTGTTTGCACTCCTTTCTTGAAGGTAGCGGCAAAAAGTGTTTGACCGCAGATACCTTGAGCTTAAGCTTTCCTACAAAGCCAAACGTGCAAAACAACCACTCTTTTTTCAGTGGAAGCACAGACGTCTGCCCAACAAAATGCTGCATGCAAGCGAACCAGCATGTGGGTTGAGCAAACGTTCTTCCCTCGGTAGCACTTCTGAAAGTTTTTTTTCTTGATCACTAAGGTCTGAAATTAGCTTGGCTGTCAAGTCAGACCTAAAAATAACAATGGGTGAGTTACTCACACTTTACAAAGGACAACCTGAAATCATTGAAGTTCTGACTATCTCTAGTAAGAAGAGAATCTCTAGTAAGAAGAGATACAATTGAGGGCCTTAATACAGGCCGCTGCAGCCGCTAAGGGGTGTGACCATTCAGCCTTAACCTATGCATATATGCGAGATATGAGAGTTTTGGTGGGTCTGCACTTTGATTTATGCCTCTACATTACAATCCCAAGTTGCTCCATGCCACACATGAGTAGCTGACACACTTCTGTGGCTTTTCTTAGCATGCTATCAATTGTAATCCTGCATTTGTAATCAGGTTAAAGGTAGACGTATCAGAATGCAGATAATGTGACCAGGATCAACAAACTTCTCAGACCTTCCAAGGAATAACCCCAGAGCTCTGAAATCTTAATTAAGTGAGGCTAGTTTGCTGACAACAGTGGATGGACACACAGCTCTGCAGTAAGAGACAGACGACGAGACAGCGTTGACTTGGCTTCTCGTGGCTGCTTCATTGGTTTTGCATGTGACGGTCAATGAGCGTGAAGTGGCCTGTCAAAGTAGAATGCAAAGGCAGTCGAATTTGCATCAGGATAAAAGGTCACTGTTTAACAAGTAGCAGCCACAGAGATTAAAAGGAGGTGGTGGAGAGATGCACTTTAAATTATATGAAATAAAAATTGACATTTCATATGGCAAAAAAGGTAGCAGTCAATGTCCTTGTAACAAGCCAACATCTCTGAGATGTTGGCGTGTAGAGCTGTTGTACAGAACGCATCTGGCAGCAAGATAGTAGTTAACACACATAAACCCACCATGCACTTAAAACCATGTCCACTTTTTACATCGTGGAGCTACTAAGGCCACGCATAGGTGTATGCATAGAGAAGAAAGCGGCTAGAGCCATCGCAGATGCCTGCTTTGACGCAGAGTGCACCTTGTTTGAACCTGGGTGGACTCTGTACATTTCTGCTTTTCTACAATTGGCGTGTTGGACATTTGCTCTGCACGCTGCTCAAGGCAACGCATCCAGTGTCCCTTTAGGAACATACAACACAAGGGCTACGTTGCCAGCTTTGTCAAAGTCAGATAAAATGTCACTGTGCTATTAAAGATTCCACAAGAGGCTGGAGAGAAATAAAACAAGTTAGTAATATTGAATTGGGACTAATATGATTTTCATTAAGGATACAACCGAGCAGACTAGTATATTTGTGCCAAAAAGCCATACATTTATTAACGAGTATAACTGTTACAAGACTTTATCAACATGGCTAAATTGTGTGTTCAGTACAAGGCATTTCTATGTTCAAAACTTTATAAAAAATGCCATTAAACCTATTTTGTAGGTATGCGGGACAACTTTAGAATCACTTCCTAAACTGCTCTCAGCATTCATCATCCATGGTCTTTCTCCTCATAGCAGCCTGCCCGTGTCTGGACCAGTGCTGTCTTCTGGGAGTCACCACTGGCAGCTAACTGTGATGCGGAAAGAACAGAGGAAAAGGTTTTTGTTGAGCTTGTGCTCCATGCCAATCTCCAACCAGAGTTACCTCACAATTGTGGTTCATATATGCTCAAAATTAGCTTCTCTCCTTAATTTAACCAGGTTCTTAATTTAACAAACACCAATCACCTTCATTAGATATGTGTGGGTACCTAAGAAAACACACAGACTGAGGATCGGCGGCTCAAGGGAGGTTATAAGGAGGAACATGGCCAGCTTTCATCTGATGGGATAGTGAAAATCCTTAGAGCAGGGATTTGTTTTCAATGCTACAGCGAAAATGGAATTTGTGAAGGGCAATTTCTTTGTGATACGAATATTCAGAAATTAAAGCTACAATTTAAAGTGCTAACGATATATGTCTTATTTTATTAAAATTCACTAGTCAATTAAAGTCATGTATCTGTATGGTGGTAACACCCTGCTCCATGGCTTCCCAGACTCCACACATGCACCCCTAAAGGGCAACCTACACATCATAGCATGTCTCACCCAGGGCTTAAAGAAATATGATCACATCACCCCCATCCTGATGGGACTCCATTGGCTCCCCTTTCCTTCCCTGCACCATCTTCAAAACCATCTGCATCATTTACAAAGCCGTCATGACCAGCATCCCAGCACATTTTGCAGACACGCTCACCATCTCTAATGTTTCTCGGCACACCCGCTGCCAGGACACCGTCAGACTGCAGAGAAAGAAGTAGGCCTTTTCCATCTCTGCATCCAGGTTACTGAAGAACCTTCCTGTATCCATCAGGACAGCCTCAACGCTTCTCCAATTTAGGAAAGAGTTGATGACACATCTCTTTAGAGAACACTACATTGTAATGTATTAACCGTCCACACCCAGCTACCTCTCCTATCACTCGTTGACTTTACGCTTGTCTCTGACCCTGTACCTCCCCTCCGCTGCCTTTCGGATATGTTCGCTGTTTAGAAATGCAACATACAAATACAATAAAAGTACTAAACATCCATCAGGTCACCATTACTGTGCCTTTATTAGAATGGAAGAAGAAGGTAGGTTGGACACTAAAGGCCACAGAACATAATTTTGTTGAGGTAAAGAAATCTAGATACCGCTGGTTACAGTATTCTTTTTCTACTATCTTGCTAGTGGGTGCACGGCAGCTTGCGATTTTGGTTGCTTCCATGTGTCCCCGTTTTTGAAAGTTTAACATATAATTCAATATTGTTTGGCATCAGAAGAGGCTAAATTTACCGAAAATGGAAAATAAATTTTAAGTTGTTCAGGCAACGGGGACCACAAACAGCCTCCCCCAGGGCCCCATATATCCTTATGATGCCACTGCACACAGTAGTCGCGCACGTCTGCGTTCCCATGCATTTGCACATTAAAGTTACACATAGTAGCTTTCCCAGTGCTTTGTTTTGAAAGTGGTCCTGTTTTGAGTGCCAAGTGACAGTTTTGACTGTTATGAGCTGATGATCGTCCTCTCCTAAGAAGCTGCCGGCAGAGGCTGGAGAGTTTTAGATGTTGGCTATTGCAGAGATGCCTAGAGGATAGGGCCTTTCCGACAGAGGTATCTACTGGAGAGATGTACTGCTGTTATATGAGTGTTGCAACTGCTTTCCTCGTGTCTTTGGACCTTAAAATCCCACAGCATACATTGTCTCCTAGAGTACTCAGTTGTTGCTAGGAATAATTTGTTGTCACAATTAAGATGTTCAAAAAAGTCAGCGGAAGCCACAAGAACATGGGCAGTCGTACTTTGTACTGGGAAAAGGAGGGGAAAAAGATGAAACGAGCATTGGCAAAACCAGAAAGTTTGGTTTACTTTTTGAGGACTGACTTAAAAGACTTATGCAGTGTAAAACAAAATAAAAAGCAATTTCATTCTGTAAACAATACGCTTCTGGGTCAAAGACATTACCATGTGACATGTAAGTGCACTTTTGACATGTAAAATAGTGCATCGTGAATCCCAATGCAAGCACCCCGGAGAAGGGGAATGATACACCAACCAGCCAAAAGCATGGGGTGAGAGAGAGAGAAATGCTCTCCTGGAGGACGCCGAAGCCCACACTTTGTACTGTAGGCTAATCTAGCAGATGTTGAGAGTTGAGATTGTGGCTGGCAACAGTTCTTCAACAAAAAAAAAAAATGATTTTGGTAGCCGAAAAGGGATGCAAAGCTCATTCGCTCTGCCCAGTTTCTGCCTTCTGAAGTCAAACAAACTTTCTTCCATCTCCAGCTTTAACCTTTGATGGGTCCACACTCGAGTTCACTTGCTAGTTCCAAGTCATTTGTTTTTGCCATCACCGAATCTGCTGGGAGTTGTACCTTTACTAACCCTTCCTCAAAAAAGATTTTCCAGTGTTACCCCGGATGTCTGCAGAGGCCCTCTGAGCACATATTTTGGTTACTTTTTTTAATGGGTGTATTTATTTATTTATGTTACAGAAAGCTTTTGCCACCTTTAGGCATTATGAGAGTGCTAGCGCAGCAAAGATTGGGGTTTAAAACCAAGTATAGCAAAGATTGGGGTGGAAGACCAAGCAGGGAAAGAGTGCAACAAGTAAGAGGCATATAGTACTTTTAAAAAACTGGTCCATTTGCTCGATGGCGGAAGCTCAGATTGGAAATTGATTCTGTAGTAGTGATTCCGAGAACGGCACTTACAATGTCCCTCTTCTCCTACCACTTATTCACAGATCTGTACAGTTTGGCTGTTTCCCCCTCGCTGTTCTTGTGTGATTTGCTAACTTTAGTAGTATTAATTAGTATCAGCATGTTTCACTGTTGACTGTTCATGAGATGGAAGCCTATCTCAGCAGTGCCACCCCTTTCCTCAAGTTACTGGACACGTAGCCTCTAAAACTGAACACGCCCTTCCAGACGAGCCAACCAAGTTTCCATGTAGAGTGGTAACACACTCGGGGTTTTGGCTGATGACATGTTATCGTATGTTGCGTGACTTCATATAAAGCAGCATTCTCCAATTCTTTAGTCAGTTGTTGTTTGTCCACAAAGTCCACAAAAGTACATCCAATCCCCCCGGCCGACTAATTATTTCAGGCTGTGAATTTATTTACCAACCTTTAGTCTAGAAGGTTTATTTTCTTAAAACAAAGATTTTCACTCAAAAATCAATCTTGGATTGTGGCAGTACAGCGGTGATTTCAGCAGTTGGGAGCTACTGGCGATGGTTATCGAGAGCCTCAATGCTAATACCCCACAATCTGAGGCCTTGAGAATCCTCAATTTACCTGAGACTAGAACATGTCCCCACAGAGTGCCGACCTCATTCATTACTGCTTGTGGCAAAACAGCAAGTAACTAAAGTGATTTCATATTTAACAGCCAATTCTTTGAACAATCCAAGGGGTTAGCTATGGGGACAGTTTGTGCTCCCAACATAACTAATCTATATGTAGCTAACTTTGAACATAACTACTTTTATCAAATTAAAAACCCTTATAATATCAATTCATTAAATGTGTACTATAGATAGATTATGTGTTTCTAATCTGGTCAGTGCCGTAAGGCAAAATGATTGGGCCCCCCTGCTGAATGTAATAAGGACCCCCTCCCCCGAGTCTCCCATATCTCACAGATATTTATTAGTTTTGGGATGAATGGGGTGCCCCATGGAAGATTGGGGGCCCCCAGGAGGGCTGTGGGCTCCCCTGCACCACAGGGGCCTCTGTTACACCTGGAACACACATCCTCCTCAAGAAATTTCATGAGTGGTTCCATTTTCCCAACAGTAAATTGATCTGTAGGATGGAATATAATAAAAAGTCCATCAATTTTCGTGATCTCACCATAAGTAAGGAAAATGGCTCACTGCATATATACTGAGCTTATCACCTCTCAGAGTCCGCTTCTTAAACAAGGGAATCATCAGCCACAAAATGTAAAAGACAATCTTACCAGAACACGACTTGATGGAAGCTAACAAACTATCACAGAAGCTTAAAGCAGAAGTTCACTGGACTAACCAAATAAAACGTGTTATTAAAAAAAAAAAGCACGAGAATACCCACACAGACTGATTATGAGATCAATGAATCGAGCCCGGTATAATGACCAAGAAAGTTTACTCAAAGACAAAAATCATCAAAAAGAATCTAGAATCGTTTGTGTTTCTACTTTTAGAACTGAACCCAATAAGATCAAGAACATTATCTTGAGACACTGGTATTTGCTCAACAATTACAATTTTTGTATTGATAAATCTATGCTTGCTTTCAACGTCGTAAGAAACTTGCGGCACCAGCTCCCTAAAAACTATACTAATCCACCTAATGAATCCATAGTATAAAGCTTTGGTCTTCAATTCCTTGCAGGTCATTTTCGATGTTGGATTTACACTGCAAGCAATAGCGCAACTGTACTCAAATCCTTCACCTTAAACTGTCCGACGTACCACATCAAACAGTTTTCCAACTTTTTCACAAAAAAGGCAGTTATTCTATTCAGTGTCCTTGTTGACTCACTCAAGAAGTTTGAAAATGAATATTTCAACAACATTCTAGGAATAGTTGTAGAGTTGAACATGCCCCACTGATTGACCATTATATAAATAAACAAGCACACGTCTAGAGAATTTAAATGGTGGATTATTAAAGTTATTACATTATTAACCATTCTGCCAGAAAACACTGATTATTGTCTTACACTGTATGAGAGCAGATGGATTTGGAAACTCACTACTGTTACAAACGGTTTTAATATTTCAGTGAAGTGGTGTGCAATGGGCATACATATATAGAGTCTTTTTACCACATCATTTACGCTTTGGCACATTTAATGATTCATTCTTACAGCCTGGTCTAGTCCAAAACCGGCACTGTGCACCTTCTACAAGAATATTTAAGTGCCCTGTTGTTAGTTTTCCCTTGAATACATGTGATGTCGGGAACCTTGTGCTTACTGCCGAGGTTTCCTCTCAATTAATCCATTTCTCATGATTACGGTAAGCCTCTACTGTTCATTGCCCATGTTGGATTGAAAACCTTAAATGTATTTGTTGATTAATCTGAATATTCTCCTTTCAAGGATTTGAATTATTGACAGTTTTGTGTTTCATACAACACTGATTCATGCCTGTTGTTTGCCTACAATTCTCCTATCGCTTTGGTGATTTGCTACTGCCTGTGTTTGCAAATGACAACTTCTCCTGATAAATTATTAATCCCACACTGAGTTTGTACCTTTATTTGGTCAGATGACTTTTCAAACAACCCCCCTGGGACTTCTGCATCCATATGCGATTATTCTGAACTTCCTTGTAAGCCTAATACAATCTCTTCACTTTTCTTTTAATCTTTCTTTTCTATTATATCGAATTTCTTCCTCTTTCGCATCTAATCACTGTGTATAGGCTGCACAATCCTTTTGTTCTTTCCATGTGTGTTCTTCACATTGTATTCCTTCAACATGGAAGTAGGCCTCGATAATGCTTCAACTGATATCCATTATAGTTCATTAGCAAACTCCCCTCAAAGAGATAAAGCCAGTATTCTGTCCTCCTTCTCTTCTCTGACTTTAGATCAGACCCTAGCTCTATTAAATCAAGTTAAATCAGACTCTCTTTGGGACCCATGTTCCCCAGCATCATGCATTTGGTACCTGAGATCACTGCAGCCCACCTTATGGGCATTTTTAATATGTTGTTTAATACTGGTTATTTTCCAAAAGAGTGGATCAAAGCTTCCATCCTTGGGGCTATGTTCGATAGTAAGCTATCTCTCGAAGGTCAGATTAATCACATCACATTTTCCTCCTTCTATGGGCTGAAACCTCTCAGGAAGGTCCTTCCTTACAGTCCACAGGTCTTGCAGAAAACCGTAGTCACGGCTCTTATCACCTCTAAGTTACACCACTGCAATGCGCTGTTTATTAACATCCAAAAAAAGCTCCTGAATAAGTTACAGATCTATCAAAATGCGTCTGCCTGCCCGCTCCTGGGTATACCCAAACATAGGTTTGCTTCACAAGCCTTGATCCAATTGCACTGGCTTCCTGTAGGAAAGCGTATTAACTTTAAAGCCCTCTATAGCGCTTTTAAATCTTTACAGAATCTGGGACCTGCATACTTGGCAGAACACTCCCAAAGCTATATCCCAGCCAGACCTCTTTGGTCATCCGCTAGTGATAAACCTGGTGGTCCCCAAATTTAAAAGATCTAAATGGGGTGGCAGAGGAATTGTAACTTGTACTGCCAGGTTATAGAATTCACTGCCTCCATGAGCTTTTTCACTATCCACACACATTTTTAAGCACCCTCTTTTTGGTTTACCCTTGTATGCTTGTGCTGTCACCAACCTTGTGCTTGAAGTTGTGGTTTCCTCTCAACTGGTTCATTTTTGTTGATTGCGGTGAGTCTCTATACCATCCACTGACCATGTTGGATTGAAAATCTTACATTTATTTGTTGTTTCATTTGAATATTCTTCTCTCAAGGATTTGAAATATCCTCTGTACATGATTCATATAACACTGATTCATGCATGCTGTTTTCTCGCAATTCTCCTATCACTTTGGTGATTTGCTACTGCCTGTGTTTCCAAACGACAACTTCTCCTGAGAAATTATTGATCCCACACTGAGTTTCTACCTTTATTTGGTCAGATGCCTTTTCAAACAACCTCCCCTGGGACTTCTATATCCGATTGTTCAGAACTCTTCTATAAGCTTGTTACTATCTTTTTTTCTTATAATCTTTCTTTACTCTTATCTTAAATTTATTTCACATTTAATCACCGTGTGTACACTGCACAATTACAAAGGCAAAAGTGGATAAGCACATATGTGCCTCACATCCAGGTTACGCAGGTCCCTGCCGTGCAGGGGGCCCTCAATCCTCCAGGCCCCCCCAACCCCTCCAAGGGTCCCTCATTCAGCCCGAGGCCAGTGAATATCTGTGAGACGCGGGAAACACAGGGGTCCCTCATCACATTCTGCTGGGGGACCCCATCATTTTGTGTCACACCACTGCTCACATCATGAGAGAGTATAATGCTCTTTACGTCTGATGAACTCAGTTGTGCTATATGTTAAAAAAGGTACCCCTTTTGTTGTAGAAAACACTGACCGCAAATGAATTACTGCTCTTGATCACATTAACTGAAAATAAATAAATTACATATTTTTCAAATGTTCATCTTCATACAGTAGTCGATTAATCTTACATTAATTGTTAAGCTGAATTTTTGTTTTTCACCTTTCATATATTGTCTTACTGCAATTATTCATTATATATATTTTTATTATCTCCTTGGTTGCACTTACTTTGCAGTGTAGCTCTGTCTAGATGCCTTCCCACACACACCTCTTGATGACTCCCTGTGTTAGGTCCCGTCATATGATGCTCTCATTGTCCCCCTCCTCTTGGAAGCCTTTAACACTTCCCTCTGTGTAATGATCAAGGTGTCTGTTTCTAATATCTAGGTCCTCCAACTTGGTTGCACTGATTGTTGTCACATGATTTACAATAGCCCTAAGTAATGGCTGACAATTTATCCAGGAATCCTTTTTATTTTTTAGCTAACATTGCACACTGGCCCATACTTCTAATGGGCCAAGCTAATCTGATGTACATCTTCTAGAATACAAAATGGTGTGTGGCCGAAAACAGTGAACTGAACAAAAGTGTTGCTCGTGACATGGAGAGCAAACGTCTTAGAAAACTGTTCCCGTTTTTTACTTCAAGAGTAATTCTACTACTCACTTGTTGATACCAACACTGAACACCTTATTTATGGCACAAATTCACCTAAAAACTATGTGAAGAACATCATGGAAAGTTCAATCACTATGGTATTTTACTGATCCATTTTAGGTTTTTGTAATGCGGTCTGTGCAACTGTTGCATTACTCCATAGTGCTAACGTTGATTGTACAAGTGCTTAAGAGATAGATGAGGAAGGGAATGATGGAGTAGGTTGTTGTATAAAGGTTCCTGAACTGCATTCGGATGGGTTAAGAAATCAGGTTGTGGCCGAGGGTGTAAGGAAGTGGGTTTCTGTTGCAGTAACACCCCCCCCCCCTTTTTGCTGAATTGCTGAATGTACTTTGACTGAGTGTGCCCTGGCCTACTGCCAATCAGGTTCCCAGGGCCTGTGTTCCTTCCCTAAAAACTGCCTAACAGCCAAAACCCAATTGGCATCTCTGGTCACATGTCAGCCCCTGGTAAATGGTACCCTAGGTACCCAGGGCCTTGTGACCAGAGAAGGCCCCTAAGGGCAGCAGCACTTATTGTGCCACCTTTAGAGGCCCTGTACCCTGACACACATACACTGCCTTTGCAGGCTGAGTGTCTTGGTGCAGAACAAAACAAAGAGTCGACATGGCACACATCCCTGTGTGCCATGCCCACAACACACACTGCCCTGGCATACCTCAGTCACCCCTCTAGCTGGGTGCTCTATGCCAGTGGTGTGGGCACAGGTGCATGATCCCTGTGCCCCTACAGTAACCAGGTCCGTTCCTGGGCACTGTAAGTGCAGTGCTGCCATTAAGAGTATATGGTGCTGGGAGGTCTTAAACACGAACTCCACTGCACCAAGATGGCTACACTGAAGGCTGAGAAGTTTGGTATCAAACTTCTCAGCACAGTAAACCCACACTGATGCCAGTGTAGGATTTACTGTAAGGTGCACGACAGAGGGCAACTTAGAATTGCCCCCTGAACCTAACCTACAATCCATGTCTTGTCTGAGGGGCTGCCTAGGCTGCCACACAGCAGACATGTTGCTGGACCCCTGGGTAGAGAGCTATCCGCTCTCCTGGGCCTGCAACAATGCACATCCTGGGCGAGGTGCTAGGTCTCCTCCCCCAGGATGGGCAGGGGAAGCTTCAAAGGCATGCCGCCTTTGTGAGCTTCTCCAGGCCACTTGCTGTACCCAGCAACTGGCCCCCACCGGTTCTGACCCCCTCTCTGGCGGGAAGATCGGCGGGAAAAGCTAAGTGAGGAAAGGGGGTGTGCCAGCCTCTGCCAACCCCACCCCTCAGGTGGGGGAGGCGAGGTGAAGCATATCCCCGGGCTCGCACCATCTTGAAGATGGGGAGCCCTGCCCAATCAGGATTAGGCTGCTGCTCCCCTCCCACAGGAGAGTGGCAGGATAGGGGGTGTACCCACCCCAGGGAAGGGACCCATTGGTCCCTGCCCTTTACCTACCTGTAACGCCCCTAAATTTAGTATTTAGGGGCACCCTGAACCTTCCTTCCTCAGATCCAGATTCCGAAACAAGAAAGAAGAACAAGGAACAAGAAGACCAGCTACTAACACGAGGAAGACACCAACTGATTTGGCCCCAGCCCTACCGGCCTGTCGACCCTCGAACCTGCTCCTGCTAAACCCCGGCATCTCCAGTGGTCAGCAACCTCAAAAACCCCGCAGGACCTGACTGCCTTGTGACTCTAACTACCTGGGACTTCCACGAGCAGTGGTACTGCTCAAAGCAAGTAACTGACCCCTGGCATCAGCCAGGAACCGCGAACCCTGCACACTCTGCACCCGCCAAGCCTGGCCTGTGCTGGAGTGAACAAAGACCACAAGGACATCCCCCCGGTGACTGTGACCCCGAATCCAGCACCCAAGGACCCACCTCGACTATCCTGGCGACGCCTGCAGCCTCAGCACCAGGGACCCCTCCAAGCGCGACCAGCAGAGGGTAAGATTTGCCGACACCAAAAGGCACCCCTGCACCCGACGCCCTGCGGCCCCCTGTTGCCCAACTCCTGGGTGCTTACCTATCCTCCAACCACCCAACTTACCTCTCGAAGTGGTGGTCGCACGTGAAGAATCTTCGTCCCCGAGCTTGTAGTCTTTGTTCGTTCTTGAGCTTCTCCATTGAAATCCATTGAGCGCCCAACGGCTCAAAAGCCCCCTGCACCCAGCCGCCCAAGTGCTCCTGGCAGTGCAACTTCTACTCCAATCTACTTCCCCATTTGCCCTGAGCAAGTGACCAGGAGCCCAGCTCCCACAGCCGCGTGGCCTGCTAGCCAGCAGCCACCAACCAAAGACCCCCTGCCTCCCATAGGATAACATTGGGCCTAACTCACTCTGCACCCGGCTGCCCCTGTGCCGCTGAGGGTGTAACAACTGTACTTACCTGACCCTGGGAGACCCCTGAGTCTATGCCCAGAACCTTAACTCTGCCAGTCGAGTACTTACCCATAAGCCGATAACTCACTTTTCTTCCGTAGGGTAACATTGACTGGTTTCACTTGGAAATTCTTCTAAGTGTCGAGTTTTGAAACTTTAAAATAATCATCTAAAATCAGCCGAATTACGAAAACAAATTTACTCACCTGTTATCAGGAGAGATCCCAGTGCTGGATCTTGGTGCCCAGCACTGACCCTGAAAAGTAATTACAACCGTACTTACCTATAACTTGATTTTCCTTCCGTAGGATAACATTGCCTGGTTTTCACCAGAAATTCTTCTGTCGATTTTGGAAACTTACAAATATTCGTTAAAAATCGCCTGTATAACAAAAACACATTCATTCAACTGTTTACAGGAGATGCCCCAGTGCTGGATCCAGGATCTAACACTGAGTTAGAAAAAGTAACAATAACCCCACTTACCTGCTAAGTGAATTTCCTCCCATAGGATAGCATTGGTGATTCTATGTGAATACGTTTCTGTGTCAACTTTTAAAGTACAATAATATTCCTTAAAAATCATAACTGTAACCAAAACATTTTTACTCAACTGTTTACAGGAGATGTCCCAGGACTGAATCTAGGATCCAGTCCTGTGGTAAGAAAAGTAATCCAAAAAGTAATCTATTGCATTTAACTAGAAATTCTCATTGAGCTCAATGTTATATTGTGTTTGAAATTGTGTTGCCTATTGCAACAACTGTATCTATTGCATTCAAAAGTCTATTGCATATTGAAATTATTTATCTAAAGCAACTCCTTCTGAGAAAGTATATTTTGATACCTATTGTTGGTTCTAAAATAAAACAAGCATATATTTTTATATACAAACCATTGGCCTAGAGTTCAGTACTTGAGCGTGTGAGACCATTTGCTGACTGTGTACAACAAATGCTTTACACTGTCCTCTGATACTGCCTTACTGCTCGACCAAGCTACCACTTTAGAGAGTAAGGTTATATCTAACTTTAGCCTCTGCCAAACCTCTGGGGACTGTGGACTCTGTGCACACCGTACCTATTTGGGAACAGTATATACAGAGCCACTTTCTTACAGAGGGCATTACACATTCTTGGTCCTTGGACTCCCAGGACCTACCTTCATGAACCATCTTACATCTTATTGCTTGGTTTCTCACTGGTGTGTTTTGAGGAGATCGCTTCTGTAGGTATCTTTAGCATTAGGCTCAGTATGCTTTCTAGGTACTTAAATGGACCTTGAACTTAATTCTGTATTCCGCTGGGAGCCTGTGGGGAGGGTTGCATGACAGAGGTAAGCATGGTTAAACCCCGCATGCCTCTACCACGCAGCCCAAACCACAATTGCGTCTTAACCATGCATTCCTTTACCACGCATGCCATCACCTCGCAATTTCGTAGATAGACATGAAAGGTAAAGGGGTGTGTGTGGCTAAGGTCACCACTACCCCAACACCCCACACCCGCTGACCGCCCCCCACCCCTGTGCTGTTCCTAAAACCCTGCCCCTTTACTAACATTACCCCGACCACCCCACCCCCCCCCCTGTGGTGACTATACACATTCCCCTCCCCCTGGTCTAAGGCCTAACAACCCTGCCCCTTTACTTACACTACCCCCCACTTCCCGTGCTGTCCCTTAAACTACTACAACCCCTTCCACTGCCCTGAATCTCACCCCAG